>NW_024096755.1:0-1317863 GCF_016545835.1 Crotalus tigris | reverse complement strand
GACACAATAAACACATTGGATGTTGTTTATTTACAACAGATTCTATGAAACCCATCTTCAGATACTCTGGCAAATAGCTATGAGCGTATTTCTTTTTTTGAGACATGGACTCACAATATTTTGTTTGAAGCTGTAGGCACGTGCTCATTCTCACAAATCTAACTGTGTACTGACCAGTGTGACCGCAAACAAAAGAGCCTGTGCATGCCTTTCGCTCATCGTGGATTGGGTTTGGGGGGCGCCGGCTACCAGCTCTGCTTGTCTGTTACAGCTGGGTGGTGTGGGGGGAGATGCGTGAGCTATTCTGAAACGAGACTCTTTTGTTTGTGGTTGCACTATAGCACCATTTAGTTTCACTTATGTAACATGAACTAAACTTATGCACGGGCAATACAGATAGTATATTTTCAGAAATATAAATTGTCACGGGGAATTTTATGAAAACCTAATGAAAATGTTTTTAAATAATGCTATGATTTTTTTTTAAAAAAGTCAATTAAATTAAAAAAAGGAAAGTGTTTCAGTATCGGACAAAACCCCTACCGCCCACCATGAAATCTGAAATGCCCACTAGTGGGCGGTAGGGACCAGGTTGACTACCATTGGCCTATGGGATGGTTATCAATATTGGCTTGGCAGGAGACAATGGCACTGAAAGGAATGAAAAGAGCCAATTCCCCAATCCAATTTGTGAGATTTGCATCGAATTTGGTCTGAATGAGGAAATTCAATGAATTTTCATACTGTAGGAGGTAGAAGTGGTCTTCTTTGAAAAATGATACTTCATAAAGAAGGACCTTTTTATACTTGAACATTTTTCTTGAAAGGAATATCTGTTCTTGGAGCAGTTTCTGTTCCTGATACTGGGACATAACATCTTTTCTCAACCTTGCATTGGCGATAGAAAAATCTAATGAAATTTAATGAGTGAAAACTATGCCTCCCATGTTTTTAGAGAGTTATGCAGATGTAACAACAACAACAATGACAATAATAATAATAATAGTAATAATAATAATAATAGCCCCCAGTGAGGCACTACCTTGACGTAGTTGTGGGGCTTGTGTACTCTGAGGAAGATGAGAGCTATGCCAGAGGTTCAACCATACTGGACAGGTCTCATCAGAGGAGTCAGACAAAGAGTGTCTCTCCCATAAAAAATATGGTGAGACGTAAATTTCAGAATGCCATACTGGCTCGGACGTCGCCCGGGTTAACAAAGTCCGCGCTAGATATTGGAGTTCCTGGATATCTGGTGAAAAATGGGTTACAGGACTCAGGACTGTTGGCTGAGCAACCAGGGCCAGCAGCTGCAGAACTACTGGAAAAAAAGATGTTTACCCGTCGCAGATACACAGTGATTGAAAACAAAGAAATAATGATCTGTTATGTGGGGGAGGGTGTTTTTCTACAGATCAAGTCCAACAAGAAGAGGATATCTAAAACGAATGCACCAATTCTGGAAAGAACAACATCCAGAATCAGAAATAACATAACAGAGACTAGCAGATCAACGCCGATTTATAACACGAAATAAAATATTCACAGAAACAGAATTGGACGAACTGCAAAGGTTTACCCAGGGCAAAGAAATCAAAGCCTTACCAGAAGTAATTCAGAATGTAGAGGCAAACCAGGGGGAGTTGGCAGTGAAGGAATCCATCAGAGATATACAACTGTTCTCATTTGGAAACCAGGCAACTCTTCCTCAGGAAGAACAAAACCCTCTAACTAAAGAAATAAAAGAATTGAAACAAAGAATAACTGAGCATCTAGAACAGCACAAAAACAACAGAATAAGGCTACCTGCATTGAAGCTTGTTCCAAAGAAACAGCGAGCACAAGCATTAAAAGATGCAAATATTGCAATATCAAGTATAAGCACCAATTCATTGCAAGAAACAAACCAACTAATGTACAGCACAGCTGCAGTTATAACAGAATACCTGGGATGCAAAATCAACAAAGAAGAAAAACAAACAAACAGTGCACCAGAAAAATGGAAGGTTCGACTAGAAAATAAGATCAGCAAGTTAAGATCACATGCAAGCACGCTAGAACAGATGAAAGAAAAGAAGCTGAAGAACAAGAAGACCAAAGAATACCTAATCAAGAAATACCACTTAGAAACAAGGAAGATCAAGGAAGCACTGGAAATAATCAAGCAACAAATAACAGCTATAGCCAGGAAAATCAGTAGATATGAAGCTCGAATTGCAAACTAATCTCAGTGCGCAGAACCCCCATCAGACGTTCTCCAAAGCCAACTGGACGTCTAGGATAACTCTATATTGAGTCACACACATACATCAAGTGAGATAACGGCAGGAATCATTCAGGTACCTGACAAGAGAAACAGGGCAGTTCTGGAGCAGTATGGGAGAACCCAAAGAGATACAACAAGATTTGGCTTGGACTTGGGGTAAAAGCAGGCTGTGGATGCAAATAACAGAGTTTTGAAATGAAAGACTAGTAATAACTACAAATTGTAGAAAAAGAGAGCCCAGAAAACAAAAAAATTGGTCAGCACGATGTGAAGATGACCTGGCATGGGGTTTTGGTTGAAACATCTACTGTTATACGCCACTCATTGCCGAAGACAGTTCCACATATACTACAAAGGGGAGAATTGCAAAGTGGCTAACACGGAAAACCTACCTAATAATGAAAAATCCAGCAAGAGGGGCAACACCAGGTAACTACAGGCCAATTACCTGCTTACCAACAACTTTCAAATTACTAACTGGTGTGGTAGCTGATGCAGTACAACAGCATCTAGTTGAAAACAATCTCTTTACACCTGAGCAGAAAGGAAACCGCCCCAATAGCAGAGGAACAAAAGATCAACTCCTAATAGACAAAATGATCTTGGAAAACTGCAAGAGAGGAAGACCAACCTGAATGTGGCATGGATTGACTACAAAAAGGCATTTGACTCTCTGCCACATGATTGGATAATAAAGTGCCTAGAAATAACAGGAGTCAGTAGAAACATCAGAAAATTTGTGCAAAGATCGATGGCACAATGGAAGACACAGTTGCAGATCAATGGTGAGAGGCTGGGAAAGGTTAATATCAAGAGAGGAATATTTCAAGGAGATTCATTATCACCATTACTGTCAGAATCCAATTATATTTCATCTTTAATTATCAAATATAGAAACTCCCAATTCTGCCATCTTTGGATTCTGCCATAAGAGGGAGAGAAGGGGGAGAACAAAGGGGCTTTATGGCCCTCACTTCCTTCAGTACACTTCAAAGAGCTGAATGCTGAATGTGTGTTTATTGTAACCTCGAAGCGTTAACATACCAAAGGAGGGTATTTGCCTTTCATGTAGTTATCTGAAGTCTCCATCCAGACAGAAGAAAGAAGAAAGGGGGTGGAAGTGTGATACTTGAAACTATCACTGGAAGGGGAGTTGATTGGGTGGGACTACTGGGGAACCCCTTAAAACCTTGAATGGAAGAGCTTAAACCCCAAGTCCTGTCTAGCATGCCTGCAACCATTTTCTCTTAATAAAGGATTCCTGTTGGAAGAATTATTCCAAGAGTTCTGTCTTCTTAAGATGCAACATGAGTGGGATGGGTCCCTTACATTAGACAGACTTGCAAATTAATCCCCTGGAAGGGAGACCCTTGCAGGGGTTTTGCAAAAAAATTACATGTCAGAACAATGGAAAGAGAGGGGAAAGACTCCGCTGAAATGAGATCCGCTTGCCCAGTTGGAACCTTGCCAGATGTTGATCTGACGAGGTCGGATTCCTTGGGCAGAAGAAGTGGTGGAGACTACAGACCACAAGCCTCGCTGGTCCATGAACGTTGAAATAAACTGAGTGAGACAGGATCAAGAAAGGTACCGAGACGGTGGGACCAAGCAACAGAATGACGAAGCAGGAATGTAAAAATCCCTGCACGCAAGTGAAGAGGGAGGAAGCTGGGTACCGTACTCAGACTGGATCCTAGAGAAAGCTATTGACCTGATGAAGAGAATTCTCAGCTCCCTAGGAGAGGAGAATACTGAGCCCTACGGCCGCCCCAGTTCCTGGAGCCACAAAGGGAGAGACACCGAGGGGGACGTGGAACCTGCAACCCTAGGGACATCTACTGATCCAGGAGCCCCCACCCCCTACCGGACCACAGATGGCAATCTGGACGGAAGACACTACCACCCACAACGGAGGCACCGATCCATTCCAAGACGTCCACCGTTGGATGTGAAATTCAAAGGGGAGCCAACACGCTTGGGGTTTTTCCTAACCCAAGTCCTCAGCTACATGGAGGAATATGGGCAGGACATTCCCAGCGACAAAGCCCGCATCCGGATCGTGCAATCTGCCCTGGATGGACCAGCTGCGGATTGGGTAGTGAACTTGCATGACTCCAATGCCCCAGAACTCAGTAACTTCAACCGTTTCATGTCCTCTTTGAGAAGACGATTTGAAGACCCCCCTGGCTGATCGCAAAGCCCGTGAAAGAATAACAACGATGAGGCAGGGCAAACGCCCAGTGGCTGAGTATACACAATAATTCCGGGCCATTGCCAGCAAACTGAATTGGCCAGAAGACATCCTCCTTGGCCATTTCAAAGACGGACTAAACTATGATCTATATGATGCTTGCCTGCCCCGAGGGGACCCACATCGACTTGAGGAATGGTACGTCTTGGCAGAGAACAGAGATCGACATATTGAATAGGCACTGCCGAGGAAAACATTGAGCCGCCAGCCCCCCGCCTGAGCTGACACACCAACTCGGTGAAATCTCGGAACAGAGCCAAGAAGTCAATGGGGTGTTTTCAAGTGCGGAAGAGAGGCATCGGAGCTGTAGAATGCACGCTCAAAAGGCCCCCCAGCACAATCCCAACAGATCCCCTCAACAACAAAACCGGAAAGTTATTCACTAAGCAAAAAGAAACAGCCATGAAAATGATGGAAATTGCAGAAACCCCCACCTCGGCTCACCCAGGGGAAAGAACTCCAGCCTACACCACAGGGACGGTGGATGCCTCAGATGACAGCTCGGAAGGCGAACCCCTGGTAAGTGGACGCATCACACCCATCTTCAAACCAGTGACTATATTAATCCCCCCCATGCCCGAAGCTGTGAAGGTGAAAGCCTTAATAGACTCCTGGCTACACCCGCTGCCTCATTATCCCAACACTAGTTGGGAATCTGGGCATCCCATCGAGGAGACTGGAACAACCCATCTCATTTGGCCAGTTAGATGGATCCATAGCAGGGGGGGGGTGCCAGCTACCCTAGCCACTCTGCCAATACACCCCTCCCTGGTCAAACCATGAAAGATGAACTTAACGTTTTGGTGTGCCCCAGGTTGGATGCCCATGATTCTAGGGATAGAATGGTTGAAAAAATGGAACCCCTGGGTAAATTGGAGGATGACAGAAATCAAATTCCCGAAGGGGGACCCTATGGACTTAAAACCCCAAAGGAGGCTACCAGAATCAAGAATAGAAAAAGCATCCATAGGAGAGGAAAAAGGATTAACAGAAATACCAGAGGAATATAGAGACCTTGCTGAAGTTTTCAGTGAGGAGAGGGCGAATGAGCTCCCCCCCCCACCGACCCCCAGACTGTACCATTGAATTCAAGCCTGGGGCAAAACTCCCAAAGCCCAGATTATACTCCATGAGCCCAAAGGAGAAGGAGGAAATGGAAAGATTTATAAAAAAACACCTGGAGAGAGGTTTCATTGAGCCAGCCAAGCCTAAAGTGGCTGCCCCGGTCCTTTTTAGAGAGAAGAAGGATGGCTCCTTACGTTTATGCGTGGATTATAGGGCCCTGAACAATCATGAAAGCAACCTATACCCGCTGCCCCTCATGAAAGACATGCTGTCACACCTATCGAAAGGGAAAATTTTTTCTAAACTAGACTTAAGGGAAGCTTACTATCGCGTGAGAATCAAGGAAGGGGACGAATGGAAGACTGCATTTAACTGCCCCATGGGGTGCTATCAATTCAAAGTCTTGCCATTTGGATTACAAGGGGGCCCTGCAGTCTTTATGCAATTAATCAATGACGTTCTAAGGGAGCACCTGTTTAAGGGGGTCCTTGTTTACTTGGACGACATTCTTATCTTTACCGAAACAAAAGAGGAACACGTCAACCTTGTCAGAGCGGTTTTAAAGAAGCTGCGAGCCGCCCACCTATATGCCAAACTCTCAAAATGCGAATTCCACCAGGAAAGGATAGACTACCTAGGCTATCGCATATCCCCACAGGCATTGAAATGGACCCAGAGAAGGTCAAAGCAGTATTAAATTGGGCACCACCCCGCACAAGAAAGCAACTACAAAGTTTCCTGGGCTTTGCAAACTTTTACCGCCAATTCATCCCCTCATTTGCCCAGATAGCCTTGCCCCTCACTAACTTACTAAAAACGAAGGGAGCATCCTCAGTAAAACCTAGCCAGCCACTAACATGGACAATGGAGTGCCAAGCAGCGTTTGAGAGACTAAAGAAACTTTTTTCTGCCGAACCAGTACTAAGGCACCCAGACATGGACAAGCCCTTCATAATACAGGCAGATGCAAGTGATGTGGCAGTGGGGGCTGTGCTATTACAAGAAAATGATGATGCAGTATTGCAACCCTGTGCATATACATCCAAGAAACTCACGGAAACAGAACAGCGCTGGCCTGTATGGGAGAAGGAGGCTTATGGGATACGTTGGGCATTACTCACATGGCGACAGTTCCTGGAAGGCAACAAAATCCCCTTCCAGGTGTGGACTGATCACAAAAATTTGGAAGCCTTGAAAACTTCCAGGAAACTCAATCCCAAACAAGCCCGCTGGTCCCAGCATTTTCACCAATTCCAATTTAAGCTCAAACATTTACCAGGAAGAAAGAACTTCCTGGCAGATGCTCTATCTCGCATGCCCCAATATAACAGCGCACGAACCACAGACTCTAGACCAATAATGGCAGAGTCACAACTGGCAGCACCAGTAACCACAAGAACCCAAGCCAAATTAAAACCACAACTGGACAGCCAAACTGGAATTGAATTCAGAAAAAGTTTGGAAACAGATGAATGGTTCCAGAAAAACAAAAATGTGTGCACAATGAGAGACGGGTTGCCTTGGATAGGGGAAAAGTTATATATACCAACAACTCAAAGAGTAACTTTCATGCACCTTTGCCATGACACAAAATCAGCAGGGCATTTTGGATTTGTAAAAACTTTACATTTAATTAAACGGCAATTTTGGTGGCCATCCATGAAAAAGGACATTGAAAGTTATATAGCCAGTTGTCCAAAATGTGCCACGGCAAAGAGGTTGCAAGGGAAAGTGCCAGGACTATTGCAAACAGTGGCAAGTCCCTCAGCCCCCTGGAGAGAAATAGCCATGGCTTTTATAGTGGAATTGCCAGAAAGCAATGGGAATACTGTGGTCTGGATGGTCACGGACTTGTTTTCCAAACAGGTGCACTTTATCCCTTGCCAAAAGATTCCCACTGCAAAAGCCTTAGCAAAACTTTTCATCCAACACATTTACAGATTGCATGGGGCACCCCAACGCATCATCTCTGACAGGGGGTGCAATTTACGTCTGCATTTTGGAAGGAATTTTTATCCCTCTTAGGAACCACTCAGGGACTGACATCTAGCCACCACCCTCAAGGAAATGGGGGGGCTGAAAAAATGAACTCCGTACTTAAGCAATATTTAAGATGTTTTCTTAGTTTCCAGCAGACCGAGTGGGCGGACTTACTCCCTTTTGCAGAAGTTGCCTACAATAATGCAGTCCACTCCAGCACAGGTTACACTCCTTTTCAAATAGCCACCGGTCAAAGTTTCAACCCCATGCCAGAATTAACCCCAAACGAACCAACGATCCCCTTGCTGAAAGAATGGATGGAGAAATTACAAAACACCTGGCCAATAGTCAGAAAAGCACTAGATGAAGCTAGGCAGGCATATAAAACACAAGCCGATAAAAAAAGGGTTGAGCCTACACCATTCATTATAGGAGAAATGGTGTACTTATCTACAAAATACCTAAAGTCCCTACAGCCCTGTAAAAAACTTGGACCAAAATATATAGGACCTTTTCCAATTAAAAGAATCATAAATCCAGTAACAGTAGAATTAGAATTACCCAAAAATCTCAGGCAAATACACCCAATTTTTCATTGCAGCTTGCTGAAAAGAGAGCATCAGTCACCTCTACGGCCAAAAATCCCCCCCCCCACCACCTCCAATCATGGTGGAGGGTGAACAACACTTCGAAATAAAGGAAGTCCTTGACTCTAGGAGATATCATGGAGCAACTCAGTACCTAGTTGCCTGGAAACACCTCCCTCCTCACAAAATGAGTGGGTCCATAAACGTCATGTCAGAGCCCCGAAGCTATTGAAGAAGTTTCACACAGAGTATCCTAACAAGCCTAACTAAATTTTATACTTGTGTTTTCTTTCAGGTGGATCTCTCTTATTTTTAAGAGGGGCCGGATGTCAGAATCCAATCATATTTCATCTTTAATTATCAAATATAGAAACTCCCAATTCTGCCTTCTTTGGATTCTGCCATAAGAGGGAGAGAAGGGGGAGAACAAAGGGGCTTTATGGCCCTCACTTCCTTCAGTACACTTCAAAGAGCTGAATGCTGAATGTGTGTTTATTGCAAAGCGTTAGCAGCAGAGGACCTTATCATAACAAAGAAGGGTATTTGCCTTTCATGTAGTTATCTGAAGTCTCCATCCAGACGGAAGAAAGAAGAAAGGGGGTGGAATTGTGATACTTGAAACTATCACTGGAAGGGGGGTTGATTGGGTTGGACTACTGGGGAACCCCTTAAAACCTTGAATGGAAGAGCTTGAACCCCAAGTCCTGTCTAGCATGCCTGCAACCATTTTCTCTTAATAAAGGATTCCTGTTGGAAGAATTATTCCAAGAGTTCTGTCTTCTTAAGATGCAAAGTGGGGTGGGTCCTTACAATGGCTTTTTTATCATGACTTATACTGATTTTCTTCCTCTACTTAACAATCACTTTAACATTTCCTATTCCAAATAGTTTATTGAATTGCTATCCAATAGAGATAGTGCAGGGTTCAGATGAGCCCTACCTGTTCTCATCATTTTTATTGATAGGACTGAAATTCACTGCTCACATGCAGATTGCCTGCAACTGCAACCAACCTGATTAAACCATCCATTCCATTTTATGGCATCCTCATTAATGGTGAATGACTGATCTCCAGGGGAGTGTGAATCAATCCTTCCAATTTTTAACTTGGTCTGGTTTTCAGAAAAAATAAGATTAATGATATCAAATCCAGCAATCATCTTCCCTTCCTGATCAAACAATATACTGTCTCCAATACTGTTATTAAATGCAACATATCTCAAAAAATGATGCAGCTGAATGAAAAAGACAGGACAAATATTGTAGACAAAATTAGGTATTATGCAGTTGTCAAAAGAAACTATTTCAATATTGCATCTCTATCATGAAAGTATATAAGAGGGGGAAACATCTGCCTCAGCATTTCCCCAGCACTTTATTAATTAATTAATTCTTAATAACCAAGGATGGAACCATTCATTGTTTTAAAAAAAATAATTATAAGAACAATCTGCACTAAAACCTGCAGTGTTGCTTAGATTGGGTTCTAATAAATCATGACAAAATGACATGATTAGATTTGGACTGGGATAATCTTAATAAGCTTCTACACATGGTAGAGAGGAAGCTATACAAATTAGGTAGATTGGAATCCATCTATACAGTGGATTTGAAAATAAAGACATTGTATTACTATGGCTAGAGATTTAGGACTCAAGAGTGTAAGGTGCATGATACCTGCCAAAATGGGTGATTGTGAATCCATAGCCCACCATTCATCATTGTTCTGTGTTTGAGCCAAGAGGTAGACATGGCATGTAAAGCATGGGCTATGGCAAAGGCAGCATTGTAGATACTGTAGCTGTAACCAGACATAGATATTTCGAAAAGGGGGGCAGAGAGTTTATTTATTTTCTCCTGACCAGTGCAAATGTTCTCCTCTTTGTCATTGGTAAGTGTACCTGAAAATTGACAATTGAAGACCTGCTCCCAAAAGCCTTTGAAAAAACCATCTCCTTTTGTAGTGAAAGGATTTCGACTCTCAATAAATTGATGGAATTGAAACACATCATTGGAATGAAATGCAAAGCCTAAAGCTCCATGGAAAATTCCTAAATCCCAATACCTTTGAAATCCAAAGGAAGCAATTTCCATTTGGGCTGTGAAGATCCATAGCTTTCCTAGGGGTTTCCTATGCTTATTGTCTACATCTTCATCTGACTGATAAGAGAGAAATCTAAAAAATCCAAAGGAATTAGATTCACCAAAAGCAATTATCACTGTAGCCTTAGTAGCTGTCAATCTATGATAAGTCTTCCTCCCTTTATCCAGTAATTCAAAGATATTAGTAATAAAAGTTATGCCAGGGATTTTTTCTATGAATGCAATACAGACACCCTTCTGAGAAAACATGGGTATCACTGTTTGTAGAAGTCTTTCTCCACCATCAGTCTCCATAACCACCATGCCAATCCATATCCATCTGAAATGCAGAAGCAGAGACAAAATCCCTTCATATTGAAGATCTTCCTTTGGAACCATTTGGTAGAAGGGAAGGCCAGGAGATTTGCCCTTCATCATTGGAGTGGGACTATAGGTCAGCTAAAGGGATCCATGAAGAAGAAGAAAATGTGCCCAGTATGTGTTAAATTCAATAATTAGTATTTTCCATCTGCTTATAATAATATATCATTCTAAATTATATTTGTTCTTTCAATCTATAGCTTATATATAGATATCATATATATACATAATAAATCTATCATAATAATTAAATAACATTTGAAATTAAACAAAATCTAATTTAAAACCATTTAAAAAAGAGATTGATATTAAACAAAAAAACTACATTTTTTTAATCACAGAGTTTCTGTGGGCTTCAACTTTTTCTTCTGTTATTATGAATGTGTTGTAGAACACTTCATTTTACTTGCTATATTTTGGGATATTGCTGTATGTATATCAAAAATTTCAGACCAATACTCTTCATGTATTGGATTTATAAATTATATAAATTATTACATTAAATCTATCTAATTTTATTGCATAATTGTATAGAATATTGTTACTGTTTTTATCTTGTTGATGTAATAATTTTGAAAAAAGGAGCAATATTCTTTGGCTAATTTTGAACTTCAGTTGAGCTCATTTAAAAAATAATAATTTAATCATAGCATTTGTTTTGACTTTTTTGTGTTAATCATGGTTATTACTCCATTTCTTCTACTATTTGCTTGTTCATAGCAGGTCTGTGTGACCCAATTTCACCCATCTCAGTTCATTTATCACCAGAATATAAATAGTCACTCTTGACCAGACATGTCAAACTTGCGATGTCACGTGACATCATGCAACATATCGGCAATGGGGTAGATGTGGCTTCCGGATGATGCGTCTGGCCCACGGGCCGGCAGTTTGACACCCCTGCTCTTGACCTTTTGTATTACAACAATATCAAGTTTTACTTGGTTCTGACATGCAACCTGCTAACACAAGTTATGTCTGTCTGCCTGCCTGTTTGCCTGCCTGCCTACCTACCTGCCTACCTACCTACCTATAGTATCTGACTCTGTTTGTTATGGACTTAACTTCTTGGAGGAGGATGAAACATGACCAGGGGCATCAAGGAATGATAGTCTTGCAGGAGGTGATTCCAGCATGATTGAAGCCAGTAAATCCATTCTGATTGAGGTAGATCCAGCAAGTCCCCAGGGCTCCCTGCCTGAACTTATTTACTGCCTGTGAGATTCTAAGGTATTCTGTCTAGTCCTACTAGCAGCATTTGCACAGAAAATTATAATAATAATAATAATAATAACAACAACAACAATAATAGTAAAGTTGGAAGGGACTTTGGAGGTCATCTAGTCCAACCCCCTGCTCAGGCAGGAAACCCTATACCATTTCGGACAAATGGCTGTTCAGTCTCTTCTTAAAAACTTCCAGTGTTGGAGCATTTACTGCTTCTGGAGGCAGGTTGTTCCACTGATTAATTGTTCTCACTGTCAGGAAGTTTCTCCTTAGTTCTAGATTGCTTCTCTCCTTGATTAGTTTCCACCCATTGCTTCTTGTCCTGCCTTCAGGTGCTTTGGAAAATAGCTTAATTCCCTCTTCTTTATGGCAGCCCCTGAAATATTGGAATACTGCTATCATGTCCCTCCTTGTCCTTCTCTTCATTAAACTAGACATACCCAATTCTAGCAACCGTTCCTTATATGTTTTAGCCTCCAGTCCCCTAATCATCTCTGTTGATTCTTTCCCTCTGTTAATGCAGCCTAGCACTGTGTTGGCCTTTTTGGCAGCTGCAGCACACTGCTGGCTCATATTTAGGTGATTGTCTACTAGGACTCCGAGGTCCCTCTCACAGTTAGTACTATTGAGCATGGTGCCACTTATGCTGTACTTGTGCATTTGGTTTTCCTTGCCTAAATGTAGAACCTTGCTTTTTTCACTGTTGAATTTCATTTTGTTAGTTAGTGCCCAGTGTTCAAGTCTGTCCAGATCCTTTTGTATCTTAAGCCTGTCTTCTGGAGTGTTGGCTATTCCTGCCAGTTTGGCATCATCTGCAAATTTGATGAGTTCCCCATCTATCCCTTCGTCCAAATCGTTGATGAAGATGTTGAAGAGCACTGGGCCCAGAACAGAGCCCTGGGGCACCCCACTACACACTTCCCTCCATATAGATGCAGTTCCATTGAGGACCACTCGCTGAGTTCGGCCGGTCAGCCAGCTACGGATCCATCTGGTGGTGGTTCTGTCTACCTCACATTTTTCTATCTTGTCAAGTAGTAGGTTGTGATCTACTTTATCAAATGCCTTACTGAAGTCCAAGTAAGTTATGTCCACAGCATTCCTCTGATCCACTAATTTTGTCACTTGGTCAAAGAATGCAATAAGATTTGTCTGGCATGATCTATTTTTGACAAACCCATGTTGGCTTTTAGTAATGACTTTGTTTGCCTCTAGGTGTTCATTGATTCGCTGTTTGATTATCTTTTCCAGGATCTTCCCAGGTATTGAGGTCAGGCTGATAGGTCTGTAATTTCCTGGATCCATTTTTTTTTCTTTTTTGAGGATGGGAACTACATCAGCTCTTTTCCAGTCCTCTGGTAGTTCCCCTGTGTTCCAGGATCTTTGAAAAATATAGTTCAGTGGTTCCGATATCACATCTGCCAGTTCCTTGAGAACCTACAGGTGCTCACTTACCATTTTCTTGCCTATCTTAACTTATGTTTCTATTTTGTTTTTTATGGCACTATTATTGATAGGTTGGTCTGTTTTTTCCCTTTGTGTAAAGACAGATGTGAAAAACCGAATTAAATAGTTCTGCTTTCTCCCTGTTGCTTGTCACCTTCTTGCCACTTTCACCCACTAATGGACCAATCATTTCCTGCACTTTTTTCTTGTTTTTTACATGTTGAAAGAAGCTTTTTTTGTTATTTTTGACTTTGGTCGCAAGCCTTAGTTCATTTTGAGCCTTGGCTTTCCTCACTTCATCTTTGCAGGCTCGGGCTATTTGCTGATATTCTGGCTTAGTTATATTCCCCTCTTTCCACTTTCTATACTTGTCCTTTTTATCTTTCAATTTGTCAGAGAGTTCTTTATGCAGCCATGATGGTTTCTTTTGAGAGCTGTTGTTTTTCCTCTTTGTTGGTATTGTACTAGACTGTGCTTTTATTATCTCATTTTTCAAAATTTCCCAAGCATCTTGAGTTGTTTTCCCCTTGAGGATTCTCATCCGTGGAATCCTTCCCAAGCCCTCTCTAAGTTTATTGAAATTAGCTCTCTTAAAGTTCAAGGCTCTAGTTTGACTATGTTCTATTTCTTGTGCTTCCATAATGATGAATTCTAATATTGCATGATCACTTCCTCCCAGAGTTCCTATGGCTTCAACACCTTCTATCATTTCATCTCTGTTAATAAGAATTAGTTCCAAAATGGCTAATCCCCTAGTTCCCTTCTCTACTGTTTGGGAGACAAAGTTGTCTGCTAGGTTTGCCAGGAACCTGTTTGATCTTCCACTTGGTGCGGAGTTTGTCTCCCAGTTGATGTCAGGGTAGTTAAAGTCCCCCGTTACTATTGTGATGTGCTTCCTAGTTAGCTGACTAGCAAAAAGTTCGTCTATTTCCTCTGTTTGGTTGGGTGGTCTGTAGTATGGCAATGTCATTTTTCCCCTCTTTTATTATCATCTCCTTACAGATGGACTTTCTTTTGGGAATAATCCAGTGCTATTTCAACTTGCTATATTGCAAATAATTTTGAACCTAGGGGAATGATAATGTTTATGTTTAAAAGAGATAAACAGGGATTTATTCTAACACCATGCTTTTCAATATTTCAATTATATTTCAAGAATTTCAATGAAAATGGCAAACAGGAGCAAACACATCCTGCATAACTCCTGGGGCCTATTTGCCTCCAACCAAGGAATCTTGCTGATAAATTGTTAAGCACAGGAAAGATACTGAAGTATTTTTCATATTCCTCCCCTCCCTTAAATCTATAAGCTGAAGGATCTTCTATCCTCCTTGCCACTTAATGTCCAGTAAGACACCAAAGGACCTGCCATCTTCTGCTCATAACTGAAGGCTGCCATATACCTCTTATTTTCTCTCCAAGCAGCCTGCTAATGTTTCTAAAGAAGGAAAAGGAGGGGGAAGGGGAGGGGGGAAGAGGAGGAGGGAAAGTGAAAGAGAAAGAGAGGTAGAAGAAAAAAGAGGAGAATTGAAGAAGGACAGCAGGATGTGTGTCTCTCTACAACATTTTCTTACACAGTGGCCAATAAGTAAGAGAAGGAGGGGGGACAAGAAAAATGATTAAGAGCAAGCAAAGAAAAATGGCTCTGTTAGATCTAAATCCTTCTGTGAGATGAATGATTACCTTTTTGTAAATAATTTCCTTTTATTTGCTTTTTTATTTCTGCTTTTTTTCTGATACTCTGCTCTATTAATGTCCCTATTGATGTCCCTTTCAGCCCTATGATTCGATGTTCTATGTTCTAATATCTATGTGAATTCAATGGTCACAACCTTCCCCCCGAAACATAATAACAGACATTTGGTCATACCAATAGAAGAGAATATTTGTAGTTTAAGATGAACATCAAGGCAACAATCAAGAAGCAAACAATACCCCATTTAAGGAACCGCAAAACAAGCTTAAACAGTCTAACCAAGGAACCCCCAAGATCACTCCCACCAACACTGACAGTACAAGACACTAGAATATAAATTGAGGGCCATCCTCATTCCTTGCAAGCACTGATGCTTTACCTAGTTCGGGTAGTAAAACAACTGCAAGAAACCAACCAAGAGAGTACTAAGGATCCCTCATTTGGCCATGCTTCTTTTTGCTAATTACACAGTCATCCTTTATCTAAGATAAGATGGCCCTAAGGTCAATGAACCTTAGCAGATTACTGTACAAAAGAATGACTTAAACTAATATATTCTAAAATTCTGGTTTTCTCAAGGGGACTGATGTGCCACAAACAAGAATGGTGTCTATAATTATATTATAGAACAGGTCAAATCCTTTAAATATCTTGCCACAATATGGCAAATCTAGCACGAACAAATTAAATTAATATTTAATAAGGCTAACAGTACTTTAGAAGTCATATTGGTCTTCTTTCATACTAAAAGACAAAAGCTCTTTAAAGCTAAATCCATCTGCCTGTTAGATCGCTGCCAATTATATGCATATAATATCATATAGTCTTTAGATGTCATATACTACAGGTTCCTAAGAGCACAAATAACAGCTTTATTTCTGGTGCAAGCTCTAATTTTTGACTTATTAAATTTTTAAATCTTAATTATTTTAATTTAATGAGGACATTTTTTTCACACATAAGACAAATGATCTCTCCTTTATGACCATATTTTAAAATAATGGAAATTCTCCCCCTCTCCCCCCACCATTTACCTTGAGTATCATCTAAATTGATTCAGAAATATTTAAACTACAAAGATGTATACAACAAAATGAAGAAACTGTAAAGACATTGTTAACATTCATTGCCATACCTTACCTGGGGAATCTTGTAGATATTCAGAAGAATTGCCATATCAAGAGAAGTAACAGAATCTAGACCACCAATCACTGCAAGGAGTTTATTTTGCATGTTACAGTTGTAATTTGGGAAAAATCTTTCTAGTGCATATGTAAGAATCATAGTGGAATAAAATGTCCATTTTGTGTCATAATAATTGTCATAAATATGGATTCCCAATGTTATATTGGGTAATATTTGAGGATTTTCATTTATCTCTTTTGCTGCAAAAGCCAAAGCCAGGATGTGCTGATAATTCATTGAAAATATTCTAGAATGAATATTACAATATGTATTAATTAGATAATAGTTTATAATTCTGAAATTTTATCCAGCTTTTCCTATTGTACTCATTCCTATTTAATATAGGCATGCCTCTCTAAGAGATATATTTCTCATACTGTAGAATAGCATACACCAAATTCTTATTATTTTATTATAAGTAATAATTAATATCTGTAAAAGGCACCTTTCAAAAATAAATGATGGAGAAAAAATGAAATAAAATCAAGCAGAATGAACCCCTTTTGATTGCAAAATTGAAGAGGGTTTAATATTTGGATGTTGAATACTTGGTTCGTGAACTTATCAGTACTGCATTATAAATCTGAATAAACAAATGTGTCCTGCTACACCTATAGGGAAGTAAGACATTTGTCTCAAGAAAAGGGATTAAGAAATTGAATAGGACAAGTAAATGCCCAAGGCAAAGGGAAAAGAATCTTAATGAAAGATATTATGTTCCAAAAATTAGGAGGAGAAATCAAAACTGTGATCTACCCTTGCCAATCTCCTCTGTGATGAAAAATATTGTATAAATGTTTCAAAACATACAATAGCAGAGGCTTTGGAGCAAATTGTGTTGAACATATATTTCCTCCATATAACTTTTAAAAAAATAACTAAACCATTTCCTTCTGCACAGGTGAAAATGTAACAATCAAATTTATGTGTAAATCTAAAAACCACAGCTTTCTGCATATCCAAAGTTCCTTTAATTATACTAATATATCTTCCTACAACACAGTTTGACAGCCCTCCAAAGATAAAAGACAACAAAGAAAAATGAATTCTTTACATAAGTTCCTCAGCCATAGCTGGTGGGGGTTCCTTTATGAAATCTTTGGCATATGAGAGGAAGATTCCATGAGATGTGATGCCACCAATGATGAGGTCTCCAGAATGATGATAGCTGTGAAGTGGGTGTTCTGGATACCATAAATTACATTTCACTGTGAGAGCTTCATATGTTATGTATGGAAGCAGAGTTAATAGGCGTACTGCTCCTACCAATATCTTGAATTCAGTTAAAATCTCCTCTCTGCTGGTTCTTCTCTCTATCCACAAAGAGGTTATTAGAGTCTCCATTAATTTATACAAGTAGAATGATTTATATTTATTATTTTTCCCAGATTAAATTAATAAAGTCCTCTGACCAATCTAAATCTCCTAATATTGAATAAAGGGGTTCCTATTTATATTTCTTATTTCTAGACCACCCATCTCTCTCAAAGACAGACTGACAAACACATATCCCTATCTCAAATGCCAAAACTTATATTTATTCAATATTAGACTGACTGTTTTTGAGGGTTGGTCTTCACAATTTTACATCAGCTAATTTAATTATAGATATTATGCTAATTGAATGAGTGGGAGTTGTTTCTTATTCAGAAGTGGAATACCACGTGGAATATCTATCTATCTATCTATCTATCTATCTATCTATCTATCTATCTATCTATCTATCTATCTATCTACTGTATTTATCTATTTGAAGGACATTTCTTCTGGTTTTCTTCAATAAGAAATACATTTGATGTTATATATGTTGACAGCAGAAATGGAACACTACATCAATTCCTACAATGGAGGAATGGTTTCAAAAACTGATGGAGCTAGCAGAGATGATAATGATGATGATGATGATGATGATGATGATGATGATAATAATAATAATAATAATGTTGGGAGGGACCTTGGAGGTCATCTAGTCCAACCCCCTGCTCAGGCAGGAAACCCTATACCAGGCATGTCAAACACAAGGCCTGTGGGCCACATGCAGCCCACCAAGGACCCAAATTTGGTCCTTGGAGCTGTTCTTGAAATGGCAAGGGACCGGCCCCCCCTGCCCCAACCCTGGCCCACCTCAACCTGGCTGGGCACCCTCCTGGCACACGTACAGAAAATGGTGAGTGCTTGGAGCTGGTGGTGCTCAGGAGTTCATTTGCCTCACCCTGCCACACCCCTCCCCTCCCGGCCTCGCCCGTCACGCCTGGCCACGCCCATTACTGGGCCTCTCCTTGCCTGGCTCCACTTTGCGGTGCCAGGCACCAAAGTGCTGCTGAAAACCGCAGAGTCTGTGTGCAAGTCTGCCTTGCCTGCATCACCAATGGTCTCCACAGCACACTACAATTGATCTGAGGCATGGAGAGCATGGCTGATGGGTGAGCTTGTAGCAGGCACACAGAGAGACTCCACTCTTTTTGGTGGCCCTTCTTGCTGCTTGGGCTGCTGCTCGCCTTCCTCCATACTAGCACCTCCATGCCTTATTCACCAGCCTGATTCACAGCCTGCAAGATTTCCCTTTCACTGGGATCGCCCTGCCCCCAAGTGGGAAAGCCACAGCAGGTGGCAATTTGGCCACCGGCAACACTGCCAGTCTCTCCCCCTCCCCGCACCCCTCCCTGAGCATGGAGGAGACAGAATGGGACTTTTAGCCCATGGGGCTTCTGCCTGCCAGTGTGTGATAGGAGAACACAGGGGCTGTCGGGGGAGACACGGCAGGTGAACAGCAGCGGCGTGTGGTTTCTGAAATGGGGGGGTTGGAAGCAAAACTGCCCTTTCGGCAGGCATAGAGTCAATCCCGGCATGGGAGCAACAGAGGGGAGGGTGGACTAAAAGGGGAGCCACTGCTCTGTATTTTTTTTAAGCTGCCAGAGGCTCCAATTTTGACCTGTTCCCCTATCATTTCCTCCTGCTCCATGGCTCTCAGCTCAACTCTTCCAGAACCTGTGCACATGTTTGTGTGAGTGTGTATGTGTGGGGGTGTGCAGGTGGGGGGGAGTTCTCACCTGAAGCCCCACACTGTGACATTGGGGAGGAAAAGAATGGGTGAGATAAGAGAAAATGTGACGGGGGCTTCTTGCAGCCTTTCACAGGGCTGGGGTGAGAGCTGAGGGGACAGGGCACAATACTGTCGACAGCATGTTGAGAAAAAGAAACAAGTACTCCAAAAAACAGCTTTCATTAGTTTGCAGCCTGCTTTCGCAGAAAGTCTCTGTTGAGGGTGTGGGGCTGGAAGGGGTGAGAGAGACACACACACCTTTGCGCACACTCAGACACACACACACACTGCGGGTCTCAGAGAGGTGAGCTGAGTCACGCATAGGCAATGAAAGGGGGGAGAGGAAACCTTTGCCCACCACTGGCTGCCTGTTGCCACCTCTGCCCGGAGCCTCTGGCAACTTATTTGTATAAGTAAAAAGTTGAGGTTTGAAGTTGATACACTATTGCATCCAAGGAAGTTGGAAGTCAATGTTTTTTTTTTTCTTTTTTTCTCCCTTACCTCACTTTTCTACTCCTTTTTCCCTTCCCCTTTCTTGTAGTCATGGAACAGGGAGTAAGAATGTGAAGTTCCTAACAAGACCGGGGCAATATGTACCATACACTTGGTTCAGAGTAAAGATTGAAATGAACCAAAACCCCTGAAGTGGGAGATGACTCTTGTTGGAGTCAGCTTAGCAGCTCACTCTAACACAGTCTGATCAACCTGTATGTGAGATTGTATGTGAGTATTGTGTGAATGTGTAGGCTAGAGCAACTTGAATAGCCTTGTTGGGCATAGCTTATTGTAATATTAGACAAGTATTTGTACAAATATAAAGGAACTAATTACGCTTAATTGCACACTTGCTATTTTTTTTGTCCAAATAATACAAGAATAAAAAAAAACTATTGAAAATCTCTATTTTGAGTGGCTTGAACTCAATTTTATGACAATGTGCTGAGAACAAATGTAGTTGATAAAGTGGTTTCAGAAAAAGACTATCACAGTAAACAAATCCAAAGAATGAGAATCCTAAAGTTTGTTTGTTTGGTTGTTGGTTTTTTGGGAGAATTGAGTGACTGTAAGCATCTGATTAGTTTGGTTAGTTATAACTTGACATGTGAGGGGAGGTGATAAGAGGAGCAATAGACTTTCACCTGTATTGACCACCAAGAATCCAAAGCAGAAGGGATCAAAAGTTATAAACACCAAAACTCCCAACAGATTATTTTTATGGTAGAGTTTCAAGAGAAAGAAGAATGGAAAGAAAAGGGGATGGTCCTCTTAGCTCACATCTTTTTGAGCCCACAAATAAGAATGTTGTGGTTGAGTACATTCTTAGATAATGAAGGGACGAATATGTCTCCCTATCCCTGAAGTCTATAACTGTCTACCAGAGAGAAGAGAAGAAAAAGGAGAGAAAAAAGTAGTATTCAATAAAATGTGATAGTATATTTAAAATTGCATTCTTAACATAGTGATAGGGAAACCACTGAATGACTGCAAAAAAAAAAAATATTTAAAGAGCTGCACTACAGTATCTTCTACTCAGCGGTGGGATTCAAATATGTGAACAACCGGTTCTCTATGTGGATGCCTCTCCCGGAAGTCCATTCTGGGCCTGGGCAACAATGGTTCTGCCGAAGTGGTATGAACCGGCTGAATTCCACCACTGCTTCTACTCCTACAAACCTTCCAATAAATGAGAACGTTTTTTTTCAAAGAGTCTTCCAAATGCAGTTTATCAACTATTTTAAAAACTGATTGTTATTTTTCAAGAACTCTAAGAAGATAAATTTCAATATGTAAAATAGTTGATTGTATAACTATGCAAAACAGAATGGTGCTGATAATATGTGCTCTTCCTTAAGAAGGATATCACACAGGTAGGACACTCCAGTCAGAAAAGCCTCCATCATTAATCTCAATCTCCATTCCAAAAAAAGGAATAAAATGGTTTGGCATGTTGTTAGGGATCTTTTGCATTTTTATAGGTAAGCACAAATTATTTTTACCTGAGCTCAGAAATTACTCTTTTCAAAAGTCTGGATGCCTGAAACACAATTCTGTCAGAGAGATGACAATCCAGTCTGGAAGATATTGCAGTAATCAAGACCAAAGTTTGCCAATGCATTATGAAATATGACCAACTGATTTCTCTTTTGACTGCAATTCCATTAATTGGCCCCCATCCAATCTTGCTACTGATTTAGAATTTCTCCAGTCTTTTCTGATTCATATAGAAAGAAAGAAA
The DNA here is from genome assembly GCF_016545835.1 of Crotalus tigris. Taxonomy (NCBI): domain Eukaryota; kingdom Metazoa; phylum Chordata; class Lepidosauria; order Squamata; family Viperidae; genus Crotalus; species Crotalus tigris. The sequence goes on along the minus strand of NW_024096755.1, from coordinate 1,296,418 downwards.
GCTAGTGTTCCTGTGTCACATGCACACACACACACAAACACACACACACACACACACAGAGAGAGAGAGAGAGAGAGAGAGAGAGAGAGAGACTGAGAGAGAGAGAGAGAGAGAGAGAAGTGGGGAAATAAGTAATATTTTTATAATTTATTACTTTACAATATGTACAGCCAGACCAATTCTAGGCAGATTCTGGACAGAATGGAACACAAAGACAAAAATATAAAACCCAAATAAATTTTAAATATAATGAACAGTCAATCTACAGCACAGGGATACTCAGGGCTTTTTTTGTCATAGAATGCCCAGAATGGAGTTCCGGCATCTTTTTTGGATGGAACTTTGTAGGGTAGGCAAGTCAGGTTGTATGACGTGTGTGAGTTTTGGCACCTTTTTTTTTTTTTTTTTAGAAAAAAAACACTGGAGATACTTGAAGTAATGAACCTAAGGGCCTTGGAATATTTTCTGTACCCTAATCATAATTAGTTGATCATTAAGGTTATTATTCAAAGAAAAGCTATCTTGATGCATGTAAAGAAATGACAGGAACAATTATGGTGTAAACATCCAGAATACTCCAGTGGTAGTGGAATAGAACAGCCATATATTTATTAGCTATATTTAAACTCTGTGAAATGTGTATTCCAGAGGAAATTTACTACTAGCTTAGTTTCTGCAGTTCCTTATTTTTCCATATTCTCCTATTTTTCTTGATGCTTATCAGAGTCAAGTAAATGAGGGAAGGCTAATTAATTAATTCATCAGTCAGAGAAGAGATACAAATACTTTTGCTGATATACAGTCAGAGGTGAGATTCAGCCAGTTCGCACCAGTTCAGTAGAACCGGTAACTAATTTTTTGTTGCCTGGGCCCAGAATGGACTTCTGGAAGTGGCATCCATACAGAGAACCAGTTGTTCATATATACCACCACTGTATGCAGTTCATTCAAGCCCAAAATTATAAAAACAAGCAAACTCATATTTGTAATTCTGCCATTTATGGAATTAACAATCCTATAAATTGAGAGCTCTTCAAAATGAAAATTGTATTTCTAAAATTCAATCTTTCTTTCATATTCTTCTTCTTAGTAGGTCTTTGTGGTTCATTTGAAGCCTCAGAACAATAATGTAAAATTTGGGGAGGAAAATGCAACCCAGCATTCCAGCACTGAAAAATAAAATAGAAAATGTCTCCACAGCTACTGAGTATTTTCCCTTGGAAGTCAGATAGGATGGAATAAAAGCTAACCAAACACTACAGAAGACCAACATGCTTAGCTTCATTGAAACTATCAAATAATATTCTGGCAAAAAAGGCCACAGTGAAATAGGCACTAGCCAAGAAGCCCAAGTAGCCCAATACAGAGTAAAACATGAGTACAGACCCTCCATTACATTCCAATACAATTTCTTTAGACATTGAATGGATGTCAGCATTTGGAAATGGAGGGGAGTTTATCAACCACATGGCACAGATGTGTATTTGAATGAGAGAACAGGAAATTATAATAGAATTGGCCAGTCTCCTTCCCACCAACTTTCTCAACCTAGATCCTGGTTTTGTGGCCATGAATGCCAAAACCACACAAGAAAGAGCCACTGAGAACACAATGCCAAAAGTAATTTGTTGGAGGAGACATGTCACTTTCTGGGGGCAGCCAATGAATAACAATGTAGTAAGAAAACACAGCATAAGAGAGAAAAGGAGACTGAAGGTGAGGTTCCTATTGTTGGCTTTGACAATGGGAATATTGTGCTGTTTTATAAATGCTCCAAGCATCAAAACTGTCACAAAAGAAAAGAAAAGGGAAAGGAAAGCTAAACTGAATCCCAAATGTTCTTCATGAGATAAGTAGGTTACAGTCTTAGGAATACAGAAATCCTGGCTCTTGCTTGGATATTTTCCAGCTTCACAGTTGTAGCAATCATTAGTATCTGAAATATGGAATCAGTTTCACATAGTTAGCAAATATATGCTATTATTATCACCACAAATGAGCAAAACCAGCTTTTACTACAGAAAACTATTTTACATGATCAATAGGATACTGAATAATCCTGATTCTAGATTTTTTTTAAAGGGACAACAGCCTTAAACTTTCAAAAAGCTTTTATGAAAAGTTTCTGAATTTATTCAGGAGTGATGGAATAAGAAGACACATTCAATTTTCAATGATTAAGTGTTAAAGGAGCAATAACAAGGAAGAGGCCACATTGGATAAGGATGCTAAATTATTCTGATAAGAAAAAGATTGTGATCTCTCAAATGAACATACCACAAAATTGAACATATATAAAGAAATGCAAAATAACAAATGTGGGCTTGAAAGACAGTTTTTGCATAGAACATTTTTGATCTATGCTCTCAGCATCTGATCAGGAAAGGCTATTCTGAGCATAATATACCATTATAAATGCCAATTAAAAGACTATTAAAAGAGTATTCCTGAATCTGTTTTCTCCAAGCTGGGAAAACACAGGCAAATAAGATTTGAGGCATATTGCTGGTACAAAGGAGGTTGATCCATTTGTTTCCCAATAACAAAGGAATTTGTTCTTAGAGGTAGCTACAGAGAGAAAAATGGGGTTCTGAGATTTTGTAAAGGGGGACTGGTCCTTGGTGTGCAGCTTGTGGGGCATAGACTGTGTATGTACTGGTTTGTATGTGGGCTTGAGGAAGGTGTGGGTTGCCTATGTGAATTTTCTAGTGTGTCACAATCAACAGGTCAATCTTAATTGTCCTTCCTAGTTTCTATTGGCTTGCCTTTGCTGTGTAGATGGTATCTGGGCAGCCTTTTTATGGGTGTGGGAAGTGTGACTGAACAGATTCTTTGGTCAATTGCTCTTGCCCCGGTACTTGGTTTTGGTACTTGGTTTTGCTATTGTCAGTTGATGGCTCAATAGAGATGCAGTTTAGCAATCTATTGTTACATTGTATCTCCCATAGTTTCCAGCCTCAGCAGATCATGGGTTTTAGTTAATGGTTGAGGGATAGCTGAGATTGGGGGGGGAAAGTTAATTTTATTGATTTATTAAAATAAAATACTTAACATATATAAACAAGTGCAAAATAATAAATATAGACATGAAAGATAGTTTTTATATATAACATTTTTGGCCTAAAGTCTACATCTGGTCAGGAAAGGCTATTCTGAATATAATAGAACATTTTAATTGTCAAATAAAAGGCAAAAATCAATAGGAAGGTGATTAAAATTGAAAGCACTTATACAGTAAATGCCATTATATAATCTATAGTGAGATTTCATCTAAACTATTCTATATAGTTTTCATTAGAACATCTGTACAAAAAAAGTGCAAAAATAGAACAATTTGTTTTTGTTTTTTGTTTTGTTTTTTTGTAGAGAGTCTGAACAAATTCTCTGCAAGGGAACAGTATAGTATCATGGATTGTAGCTCAGAACAAAGATAGATAAAGAAGGACATGATAAAGATAGGTAACATTGTACACAATACGGAAAGTGTCAGAAGCTTTTTTTTTTTCCTCTCTGGGTATTAGAAGTTGAGAGTCAATGCAGGGAGATACATCAATAATAAATAAAAAGGGTTTTGATGCATGACAGAAAGCTAAATTTGGAATCTATTTGCATCAGATATTTCAATAACCACTAATATAGACAGTTTTGAAACTCATGAAAAAATTAGATTAACAATGTCAAGTATCTTGACAGCTTGTTATCTCTTAAATCATTGACCCATGCCTTTAAAATCAACTGCTAGGGAGAAATAAAAACAGGAGTTTTTTATTTGAATTATCCTTCTGAGTTTTCTAAATGTATTTGGGTAACTACTACATGACACAGAACTTGCAGATACATATGTCTTAAGCTTGACCCTAAATGGATATTATGGGGGAGGTGGTTTCTCTTATATGGTGTTCCATTTAAACAAAAGGGAGAAAATATGTAGTTTTAAAATAAGTCTTTTTAAAAGCATATTCTATTGCTCAGAGGTACAAACATGATTTTAGATAATGATTCTAGAACAGGGGTATCAAACTGCCGGCCCATGGGCCAGATGCATCATAGGGAAACCATGCCCACCCCATTGACGGCAATAGGGAAAAAGTCATGATACGTCGCGACACCCCTGCTCTAGAAGGAACTTTTATTTTCCCATACATTCAGCAATTGGCAATATACCAGTGTAAACAGTATAATTATCCCCCCCCCTCTCTTTCTTTCTCTCTCTCTCTCTCATTTTTTTTTTTTTACCTTGCTCCTCTGAAATTTTTCCTTCAGGACATGGGATGCAGATGTAGTAACAAAATGGCTCTCCTTCTTTCACTTTCTTTCTTGTACCAGGATTGCAATTCTCACTGCATAGAGAAAGAGATTGTGCCTAAATATATGAAAAAGGAGATTATCATCTACAGCATAAGGTTTAAGTTGCAAAAGATGTTATCAACACAGCATGAAAGTTCTGTTTGATGACAACTATATTACTTGCTCATAACTCCAATACACCATAACCATTTCCCAGACATTATCCATAAAAATATTAAATAACAAAAAGGGTATCATACAACTTATTTTTATACCTATAGACTACAGCATTGAATCATTTTTTTTCATTCTTAGGCATGCTTTTTTTTCATTGTAACTTTTATTAAGTTCAGCCAACCATCAATGCATGAGTGCAAAGTGCACCATAATTCAAACCTATTTGGATTTGGAACTCTCTCTTCTAATTTCCACCCATCCTTTTGTGTCACTTAGAGAATAATGCATCATCTCAGTAGATTTGATTCATAGTGTTGAACAATTTTCCCCAAACATATCACTGATTTTTCCATTGTCACCATTTACTGGAGCATATGCAGCTATAATCAGCCTCTGCATTCCAATTTCATATGTAATCACAACAATCTAGGTCAGTGATGCTGAACCTTTTAGAGACCGAGTGCCCAAACCACAACCCAAAACCCACTTACGTATCCTTGGGTGCTGGGTGGGCATGGCCAATTGGATGGGTGTGGCCAATTGGGTGGGCATGGCCAATTGGGTGGGCATGGCTGCGATGGTAACAACAGACTGGGTGGGAATTAAAAAGTTCAATCAATCAATTCCAACTTTGCGAGATCTTTTTTTTCCCATGAGAAGTTGAAATTGATTGATTGAACCTTTTTTTTTTTTTTGCACACAGTGGCAGAGGCCTAAAATGAAAAGGTTTTATAAAACCCAGCTGAAGGCCTAGGACTGGGGCAACAGCGCGGGTGCCCACAGAGAGGGCCATAGGTTCGCCACCATGGGTCTAGGTGATACCAACTTATATTTTGTGATCTATATTATAGCCTTTTCATTAATAATTAAATAAACACATTCACCACATGTATTGATCAAACAATTCACATAAAATCCATAGTAAAAGTCAGTTCCACCAAACCAAGAATTATTAGCAACCCATGGGAAGATGAATTGGAAGAAGATGAATGTGGCTTTAAATTGGAGAAAGTAACATCAATAACCCTATATAATGCTGATAATATTACTCTGAAAGCCAAAAATGCAAAAGATCTGTGAGCACTAAAAATAAAAATCAAAGAGTACAGTGAAAAATTGGGAGTAAAATTTAAAAAGACCAAACTAATAATATAAAATTGACAGTGAAGATATCAAACTGGTAAATATCTTCAGCTTTTTAGAATCAACCATTAACAATAAAGAAACATGAACTGAAGAAATATGTGTCAGACTAACACTTGATAGAACAGCCATGAAGGTTGTGGAAATGATATTCAGATGCCATATTGTATTTATACTTATAGGTTCAGAAATGTTTTTATGACACTTTATGGAAGTGAAAGAATGGATTGTGAAGAAACAGGATAGAAAAAAATATTGATGCTTTTGAAATTTGGTGTTGAAGAAGATTTTTAAAGAATGCCATGGACAGTCAAGAAAACAAACAAAAGGATCCTTGAACAAACCAATCCAGAGTTCTCATTTTGAGGTAAAGTTATAATTTCAAATTATTCTACTGTATACCCATTGCACAAAGATGCTAGCATTCTGGAGAAGGTTCTAATGCCAAGAAAGGTGGGAAAAAAGAGGATGACTTAGTGACAATTGGAGAACTTGAAGGAGCAGTTTAGGGATAGATTGTAATGAAGAAAATCTATCTATGTTGTTTCTAAGAGCCAGCATTGATTTTCTGGCAGATTAATTGTATTATTATTGATTTGTGTTGTGAGTTTTTATGTTTTAAAACATAAAACATTTGCCACTAATCACTTGTTTGAGAAGTTCAGCTATATAAATAATACTAAATGAATAAATAACATAATCAGTCAATGGAGTCTGATTTTCACATCAACCTATATCAACCAAGATGACATTAATTCATAGTTTGTCACAACTATTTTATCTCTTTGATTCATAATTAAATTTAGATCTTCATTTCATTACACAAAATGTTGTGATAAAATGTGCTATCAATTAGCAATAGCAATAGCACTTAGACCTATATACCATTTCAGTGTCTGTCTTACAGCACTCTTTGAGCGGTTTACAACATCAGCATATCACCTCCAAGACTCTGGATCCTCATTTTACTAACCTCAGAAAGATAGAAGACTGGGTCAACTTTGAGCCAGTCAGAATCAAACTCCTGGATATGAGAAGAGTTAGTCTGAAATACTGTACTCTAACCACTGCACCACCATGCACCAATAAATTTCAGGATTATTCTAATTAAATAGGGGTTCATTCAACAAGGGTATAAAGGAACAAAAATGTGGGATTTTACTTAATATTTAGGGATTATTTCTTTAAAAAAAAAGTCTGAAATATTTTTTAGAAATTATTTTCAATTCTGAAAACAGACCGCTGTGTTTTCATTTATGTCTTTGATGTTTCTTATACAATAGTTGATAATAAAACAATCATTTCTTAAAATTTGATCTAGCAATAAATGCAGCCTATTCAATTCAATATCAGTTTACGTGGCCATCTGAAAGTTGGCCTGGGTAATACAGTATCTTCAACATAGTAAGTTCTGTGGAAGATGTAAGTCAGAGTCTGAATGCAGTAGTAAATTGAATTACTATAGAGTTAAAAATGTGCTTGAAACCTGTCAAGACAATAAAACTCTTAATGTATATCTCTTTTATCTTGGAAATAAGTAGCTTATCTACTTTAGAAAGGATGTGTAAGATTTACAACCATTTTGTTAGTCTAAGGGAAAAGGACTGAATTTTTAAGCTGCACTTAATTTACCAGCACTAGCAGTTTTGGGATAGAAACAGTATGACCACAATCTATTAGTAGCTGCAAGGCCAAATTATTGCATTGTGCTGTTTGAGGGCTAACTTTGTGGTTGGTATCTGTTCTGAAAACACTGAACTCTAAATCCTTGAAATAGCATTCACAGTCCTGTATGACTTAAGACTTGAAAACCCAATTAAATATATGCTAGATAGTATTTTCTGTCAGCTGGGCCTGGTTTAATTCCATTAACTTTTACCATCAAAAATAAGATTTTTTATAAATGTTCAGTGAGAGTTAAAAGACTACCCAATATATATTTGATGAGAACTTGAATCTCACCTGATTAAACCATATGTGCCATGTTATGGCATCCTCATTAAAGGCGAGAATTTGTTCTGAAACAGTCCCAGGATTCAACCACCCAACTTTTGCTCTGTAAAATGATTCATTGGAAGAAATTACCCAGTTCATCACATCAAATCCCACCACTAACTCCCCATTATGGTCAACAGAAATTTGATCACCAGCACTGTTGTTAAAAGATATAATTCTCAGATAATAAGGGAGCTATAAGGAAAAATAAAATGAAAGAATCACAATTGTTTGCATTTGGAATAACTATATTGGATCTTATACACTGAGATGCACACATATTTGCTGTGGATGGGCAAAATGGAAACATTTTTAATTATTCTACTAAATTGAACAAAGTTTATTTTTTTAAATAATTTATAAAATTGTACTTAAGATATCCGCAGAGCTAATTCAGAAATAGTGGTTTGTCCGATGTATGTGGTGGGACAAGCGGTGCATGGGATTTCGTATACTCCTTGATTTTCTAACTCAATTTTGTCTTTGGGGTTTCTTAGGATAGTGGATATTTTTCTGTTTGTGCAGAATGCTGATTTCTTAATTTGTAAAAAGTATCTTCCATTTTCAATGTTGTCACTCCCTTTTCTGATTTTTCAGTTGGCTGGGCCTGTTGGTCAATTGGGTTCATTGTCTTAGTGTTTAGTTGTTCTAATTTTCCTTTTATTTTCTGGATTGTTAATTCTTTGCTTGTAGTCAAGATCTGTGTTTATATATTTAAGCTAGCACCTTGTTTCTTTGTGTTGCTTCTTATTTTGTCAGAAGCTGAAAGAATAATAATAATAATAATAATAATAATAATAATAATAATAATAATAACTGGAGAAGATAACAAAATACAAAGACCTACAAATAGAAATAGAAAGACTGTGGCAAAAGCAAGCAAGGGTAGTACCAATAGTAATAGGCTCCTTGGGTGCAATCCCAAAACAACTGGAGCACCACTTGAACACCATTGGCATTGACAAATTCGCTATTAGTCAATTGCAAAAGGCGGCCTTATTAGGAACTGCTTCCATCCTGCGACGATATCTGTAATACCATCAAACATCCACATCTGCCTATCCCAGGTCCTGGATAAGGACTCGATAGGTAGACAAAATGCCAAATCCAGTCTGAACATCTGGCTGACTGTGCGATGATCAATAATAATAATAATAATGATGTTGGAAGGGACCTTGGAGGTCATCTAGTCCAATCCCCTGCTCAGGCAGGAAATCCTATACCAGTGATGGTGAACCTTTTAGAGAGCGAGTGCCCAAACTGCAACCCAAAACCTACTTATGTATTGTCGGGTGCTGGGTGGGTATGGCCCATTGGGTGGGCATGACCCATTGGATGGGCATGGCTTCGGTGATAATGGCAGACTGGGTGGGAATAAAAAGTTCAATCTATCAATTCCAACTTTGCAAGATCTTTTTTTTCCCATGAGAAGTTGAAATTGATTGATTGAACCTTTTTTTTTTGCAAATGGCGGCAGAGGCCTAAAGCAAAAAGGTTTTATAAAACTCAGCTGAAGGCCTAGGAATAGGGTGATGGTGTGTATGCCCACAGAAAGGGCTCCGCAGGGCACCTGTGGCATGCATGCCATAAGTTCGCCACCACGGCCCTATGCCATTTCAGACAAATTGCTGTCCAGTCTCTTCTTAAAAACTTCCAGTATTGGAGCATTCACCGCTTCTGGAGGCAGGTTGTTCCACTGGTTAATTGTTCTAACTGTCAAGAAGTTTCTCCTTAGTTCTAGGTTGCTTCTCTCCTTGATTAGCTTCCATCCGTTGCTTCTTTCCTGCTTCAGGTGATTTGGAAAATAGCTTAACTCCCTATTCTTTGTGGCAGCCCCTGAGATATTGGAACACTGCTATCATGTCCCACCTCATCCTTCTCTTCATTAAACTAGACATACCCAGTTCCAGCAGCCGTTCCTTATATGCTTTAGCCTCCAGTCTCCTAATCATCTTTGTTGCTCTTCTCTGTACTCTTTCTAGAGTCTCAATATCTTTTTTACATCATGGTGACCAAAACTGGATGCAGTATTCCAAGTGTGGCCTTACCAAGGCATTGTAAAATGGTATTAATACTTCATGTGATCTTGATTTCGTATATTGATTTCACATGAAAAGGTTTTTTCCTGATCTTTATCCATATTCTCTTGATAGTATGTTAAGTTGAAGACTTGAGTATCAAATGTTAAAAATATTTTTTTGTCTTTTGTAGCCGGGTATGGGACATCTATTTCATGTTTTATAGGTGGTTTTTATAGTAGAATTTTTTTAAGAGTTTATAATCCAAGGTGTTCCATCATCTTGTGTAATAACATATGCTTCTCATGCAGGCAAATAGGAAAGCTATTCCCCAAGTATACAATTTTATTATGCTTAAGGGAAACTTGGCTTGAAGCCCAGACTCAGATAAAACTCTTTGTTGCTCCTTGACACTTTCACTTTTGCAGACTACAGCTGAAAAAGGGGAAAAACACAAATTCTTGGGCTGCTTATATGGGTTGGAGACCCTATTGGACTATAAAGACTACATACAAAAACAAAATGAGTGTTCCATATCCAGCCTTAAATGGTAAAAAAAAATCATCTTTAACACCTGTCTTTAAAGGTTGCAGCTTGATATATCAACAAGAAAATGCTAATGAATCTCAGAAAGAAATTCTTTCCATGTTGAAATCAGTCCAAGAGACAATTGTTTTATTTCAGGATGAGACTAGAAATAATGCAAATGAGCTAAAAGAACATTTTTTTAACCTAAACTTACAAATCTAGACAATGACTGGAGCTCTCTCTTCCTCTTTATTTCTGACAACACCAACCCTGTCAATAGGTTGGGATGTGAGAGGATGACTGGCTCAAAGTCACTTAGTGAACTTCCACAGCTGAGAACATGAGTCTTCTCTGTGTCAGCCATGCACCTCAGTTGCTATCTAATTATTCTTTTAGTGGCTGAAATATTATGGATTGAAAGAGAAATAAAGGTTTGGATGCATCCTGACAGAGAAGTACCTTTTTTAAACAAGCATTAAAATCAAGCACATTTGGTATAAATCTGAAAAGAAGAAACTTTTTTCACAGTTAAATTTATAATGCTATACCTTTTGGTGTTTCTTCATAGGGATAATTAAATTGAAATTAACTTCCAGGAAAAGATTGCTTGTCCCACAATGTTATGACAATATATATGATGATGATAGATGTCAGTTTAAATATATACACAGAAGAGATTCTAATATATATTAATTTAGATTGAATAATATTTCAACACTTGCTGCACCCAAACTTATTGCCTTTACTGGGTGATGTCATAGAGAACATATTTATAATGGCAGAAGAAGAAATGGAAATAAGGTAAATGTTAAAAAGCTTGGTTTCTTACTTAATTTCATCAAACACTATCAGAAGTGGTTCTTCTGTGATGGTTAATATATTGGAGACATTAAAGCTATGAGAAGCAATGACATCAATGATAAAGTCTCCTGACTGATGATAGATGGCAAGTGAGGAACATGCAACCCACATTTAACAGTGGGAATCTTGCATAATATGCAAGGAATTAGTAGAAACAGTAATGCCATCATTCTGCACACAGATCTCTCCCCTGTTCCATCCATTGTTTGCTGAGTTATTTTTTCAATCCTCTATTGAAATGTCCTGTTTGTATCTAAAGGTTTTAGTGGAAAATATAAGTTATTAGAGAGCAGATATGAGAATCTGTGGTTGTGCCTATATCTTGGCCATATCTGTAAATGATAGAAAGTATCATCATTTTGTAATTTTCTACCTTGAATTCCTATTCACTGTAAAATAGTATAGACTTGGCATTTAGTAATTGAAAATATCAGTTAGAACAGATTCATACTTGTTCGTAGCTCCTGCCTACAACCTCTGAATGCCATAGGAGATATATATTACCTTTCCTAGTTTTATTATTCGGTTACTGTATGTTACCACCTGCAGCCACTCTATTCAAGTGGTCTGAGTTTGGCAAGCAGCAACATTAATTACAGTACTTCTGATAATAAAGTTGAGGAATCCCCAAGGAACTGCAGATAGGAACATGTTTGTCGGATACAAACAGAAGTTTTCTCTTTAATTTTGTTGGAAAGGGGAAGACATTGTGAATTTTGAAGACCTGGGGATAAAATGTCAGTAAGTATGAATGTATTCTTTATTATTGTTAAAATCCTTTAACAACTTATATTGTCTGAATAAATATAAAAAGAACTAAAAAATAAAACAAATTACAAACAAGAATAAAAAATAAGAACATGACTAATAACAGAAAAAATAAAAGAATAAAAATATGAACCATCTAGATATATCAACTATATATCAAGTATGAAACAATATATGAAAGTTAAAATTAAAACAAAGAAACCATTCTTTTAATTGTCATGAAATCCAGTACAGAAGGATACAATATTTTTATTCACTTGACCAATGAAAAAACAGAGAAGAATATATCTGATTTTCTGAAACACTCTTGAGAAGAACAAAAAACTGTCATTTTAAAACCATCTAAAAGAAATGTTCATTGAAGGGTTTCCAATGAAGATCAGAAATTAAGTTTAAAAGAACAACTTTGAACCATTTCACACAAAGCATAATCCACAAGTTGATTTTTGTTTCCATTCTTGCACAGAGTAGTGTTGATTTCTCTCAAAACTGAATAGTGTAGAGTTACAATCCTTTCCATGATCTTCTGTGAGGGAAGCTGGGCAAATATATTGATGACAGCTATTTTGTCAACAGAACACCTTCAGCAAATAAGAGTTATTTATCTTGTAGTTGCTATATTTCATTATTGCTTTATTCCTTTAGTCTGTCTTCAACTTCTATGACAACCCAATATTATAAGGACTCTTAAGAAAATACGAAAACAGCTCTGTTTCATATGCTCATAATTATATAAGCAAATCACTGCACACTGAATTTCAAGAAATGTCTTGTTTGTGTGTATTTTCATATGCAAAGTATAACACAGCACATCTAGCCAAACTGTACAGATCTGGCTTTCCGTGAAATTTCAGACTTATTTTATGAAGCCTCTGTGGGATTCCAGTACATCTGCCATTCCGGAAAAACTGATATAAATTTACATTGTTATAATTCTGAAAAAAATAATAAGTATGGAGAAATACAAAAAGGTTCATGGCTTATTATTCTTTAATGTTATATAAATGAATAAGAGGAAGAAACAAGAAGCATTAGATCAGACAATAGGATGATTTCAAAATATATATGATTCCAGAAGAGAATACCATACAGTGGGAGCTTTATCATACAGATTTGACAAAGGTCAGTTTGCACAAACTACAGCAGGCAATCTAGACAAATTCAGACATGCTCTACCAAGTTTTGTTCTCTACCAAGTTTTGTTAATATATAAGAGAGATAATATTGATAATCAATGAAAGAAGCATAGCTATATTAGCAATAGCAACCAAGGAACATCCATTGTTAAGGATAATTAGGTTTAGGGCACTAATGAAACTAGATTCTACTTCTGGAGCATGTCTCAAGATCCATCTGGTGTGGGCACTAACCCGAGTGTAGACGCCAGGGCGTTTGGGGGCAGCACAGACATCTCCCCAGCTCACTACACCAGCCAAAACCCAATCTCCATTCCATGGACAAAGCAATGGTCCCCCTGAGTCCCCCTGTAAAATAAAGAAATAAAGCATTACTCTCCAAGAATATAACATGAATTTTCTGTCAGAAAGGATTCTTACATATGACTGATAGGTGAATCTTACTTCGACACTAGAAATATGATCATATCATACTATCCAAAGGCTGTGAGCAAGACAATTTGGGTGGGACAAACTACTCTGTATTTCAAGAAAAAAAATGATGGGAAGGTTCAGAAGGAATAATCTCACTGACTTCCACTCATGTCTCACAGCATCTTCTACATTGGGTGATTGCCTCTCTCCACCTAATGGTAAACTGATCTTGTTCTATCAGCATACTTATAACAAAAGCAAATACTGAAAACATTCACAAAATCAAAAAGGGAATAAATGTTGCTCAGGGAAATAGATGTATACAAACAAAACAAATAGATGTATACAAACAAAATACCTTAACAGTAATTTCATTAGCAGATGTCTTCACAATGGAAAGGAACTAGCTCACATTAAAAGGTGCATTAAAATGCATGGGCATACAGAAGCCACTTAATGTTTATTTAATTATTCAATACATATTATGACTGGTGCTACATTGCAGAATGTTTAATGGTGTTTAAATGTTTAATTTAATATCTTTAACCAGTCCCTTGAAAATTTGATATCTATATTCAGGAAACATCCTAGAATTTATGAATAATTTTGGCAATATAGCAAGTTCCTGTTCTCACCCCAGTTCCTGCCAATCTAGTGGTTCGAAAGTGTTCAAATGCAAGTAGATCAATATGTAGCACTTCAGTGGGAAGATAACAGTACTCCATAACATCATGCTGGCCACATGACCATGGAAATGTCTTTGGACAGTGCTGGCTCAATGGCCTTGAAACAGAGATGAGTCGGCAATATAGACTAGGAGAGTAAAATCTGCAGAAACTCATTTATCTTTCCCTTTACTTATATGTATAGTTGGGGGGGAAATGCAAGCTGCTTAGAAAAATAAGATTGGGGGAAAAAAGAATGTTGCATTCAGTATGATGTAAAGGTTAGGTTAGTAGGCTAAAAACCAGGAGACCATGAGTTCTAGTCCAACCCTAGGCACAAAACTAGCTGGGTAGCCTTGGCCAAGTCATTCTCTCTAAGCCCTAGAAAGAAGGCAAGGGCAAACCACTCCAACAAAATCTTGCCAAGGAGGAGGAGTGAACTTCTTGGCAGCACGACGTATTCCTTGGGGGCTTCCTAAGAATTGTCACTTTCCAGCTGTTTGGGGAGGTCTGCCTAGTCCTAGACAGATCAGAGCTGTCCTGTAGGGACAGTGAAGAAGGAAAGGATAGTTTGGCAGCACAGGAGAGATCACAATCTCCTGGAGAGCTGAACAGAAGCTTCCAAGGCCAGCAGCTGTCAGACAGCCATTGCGAGCTGTCACAAGCCGGGCATTTGCTTCCAAGAATCAGAAAGAAAATTGGAGAATCTCCTGGGTGAGCTGATCAAGAGATTGTTAAAAGGAGGAAAACTTTCTCTTTTAAATGCTGGAAATGCTGAGGGGTGGAATAAGAAGAATTTGAAGCCATGGAGAAAAGGGGGGAGCGGACCCTTAAACTGCTCCTGTTCCTCCTCTGGAATTTCAGCGGCAAAAAAGTGGAAGGCAATAAATCAATGTAAAGACTGTGGAATTTAAAAAGCCTACTGAAAACAATTGGACTAATAGAACTGATTTGAGAGTAAATACTGTAAAAGTAAATTGTTTGCTTTTTCCTTTAATTGGGTTGCTTCTTTTTCTTCAGCTTCCTTCTTCTAAAGCAGAAGACTAAGTGACCTTGAACAACATCTGCTGGGCTCACTGATAAGAAATGAGACATTAATTGCATTTAACACAGAAACTGTTTCTTGTTTTGGAGAATGGTGGATTGCCTTATGGAGGTTTTATTTATCTCCTTTTTTTTGGATTAAGGCATGAAGAGTCTGAAATAAAGAAGTGTAAATTGTACTTTTTCCTGCCCTTGGACTTTTGAGGTGGGATTTTTCTCCTATTTTTGTTTCTTTCCTCCTCTTCTTGGAACATTTTGGGATTATAATAGCACACTGACATTTGGATTATAAATCATTGGATAAGATGAAGAAGATCACAACACACCTAACAACAGCCCCCTCAACACTACAGAGTCCGGTGGTGCAGAAAACACTGGACTCTACAATACAACAAGATAAATTTAATATGGAACTGAAAAATATGATACAGGCATTACATACAGACTTCAAGGAAGGGTTAGGTAAATTAGAAGAGGAATTAAAAGAGGTCAAAGAATTGATGGGGAAAAGTGAAAAAAGACTGCAACAAATGGAAGGGAAAATTGAATTAATGGATAAGAGAGTAGAGGAGATGGACAATCAACTGACATTAACAGATAGGAACCAGGAAAAAACGATTATCTCTCTAGAGATGGATAGAGCTGATTATTACTTAAAATTCCAGAATGTTGAAGAAGAAAAGGGAGAGAATTTAGCAGACGTGATGGCTGAAATATTAGCAGAAGCACTGGAGGGAAGCAAGGAAAAGATAATTAATGATATAAATGAGATATTTAGAATACATACTAGATATGCAAAGAGAAATAAGCTTCCTAGAGAGGTCCATATAAGGTTTACTAAAAAAGCATTAAGGGCAGATATATTACAGAAACTGAGAAATGTCACAATAAAATATAAAGGAAGAGACATAGTGATATTAAAGCAGATTCCAAGAAGAGTGAGAGACTTGAGAAAGGAGTATCAATTTTTGACAAAAGTCTTAATTGAAAAAGGGATAAATTTTAGATAGTTAATACCAGAAGGAGTAATGGTAAACTGGCAAGAACAGAGACACAAACTAGACACATTAGAGAAAGCAGAGCTTTTTTATGATCACTACTTTAGACAGCAAGAAGAAGAAAGGCTGAGAAGGGAAAGAGGAATTAAAATCTTGCCAAGAAAAGAGACTTGACCAGGAAATCAACAGAAGTCAACAATGACTCAAAAGCATATGCACACAAATTATTATTACCTGGCAAGCATCCTTCTTTCCTTCCATGTAACCTGCACATATCATGTCATCTTTTATTATGGTTGCCATCCCAGGCTCCTTAAAGTCACTATAAAGAGTCTCACAGGTAGCCCTGTCAATAAGGGGAAGAAGCACTTCCTGCAAAATCTCGGGTTCAGGAAGTGGGACTGAAAGAAAGAGAAAAGAAAGTTATTTCTTCAGATTCCATCAAAGGAAAAAACAGAACATCTAGGTAAAAGAAGGAATTTCAACAAACTGAACAGCTTGTCAATGTATTTACTGCTGCTGAAATTTAAACAAATTTAAACAATTAAATCAAACAATTCATCAAATATTATACATGCTGTTCTTTAAACAGTTATTTAAATTACACAAATTCTAAATAATATTAAAGATGCATAAGCTCCTTTCTCCTGCATGTGTCCAGGCAGTTATTAAAATCCTTGATAACTTAATTCTATTTTTACTCATTGTTTTTCATCCAGAAAAAGTATCCTTGATGTCAGGCTTTCTGAATCTATCTGAAACACTTGCTCCATTCCAACAAAGCCAATTAGTAGAAGTTGGGGGCAGGGTAAGGTTCTATTTATTTTTTTATTGTTTTATTATTATTATTTTGGTGTTAAGGATTTTGTGCTTAGCTTGTTTCTGGCTTGTATTTAAGATACAAGTTTTTGTAAAAGGTCTAAAAAACCCCAGCCATTGGATAAAACAGGTTCACACTTATGACAAGATAACTCATTTAATGACTACAGTGACTCACTTAATAACCATCATAAAAATGGTCATAGAATTGAGGCTGGTCATGTAATGCCTTGACTTACAATCACAACTTATAACCAAACTTCTGATGCCGATTTGGGTTATACGTCAAGGACTGTATTTCTACTAATAATTTTGGAACATATATACCTATGAGTAGCTACAAACATCAACAGATATGTGACTGATATATATAGAGAAATAATATAGAAATATATCTGATAGCCTCACCTTGTGATTTAATGTTCCCCCATCCTGCAACCCAACAACCCAATCTGGGAGGGAAGACAATGGAAAGTCCTGGTAAACAGGCAGGCTGGATACGCTGGGTGAAATTCACAGAGCTTTCAAGTTCCATTAGTGCAATATCATTGCCTTTTGAGAGCCCAATGTAGTTGGAGTGAATGATAATTTGCTTCACATTCATTAGTACCGACTCTGGTCCTGGATAGGAGAGATTGTAGGATCCCAAAAGAACGGCAAATAGAGAGGGATCTGAGAGACTGTAGACAGAGAAATTGGCTAATAAAATATAAGCAGGAATTTGAGAATGAAAACAGATATATTGTTTAAAATTCAGCTAGGAAGAGGAGGAGGTTGAAATTAGGTAGTTAAGAGAAAGTTTAAAAGGTATTTTAATTGTGGTGAGGAAATAGGAAAAGAAATCTTGTGGGGAGATTGGGCTTTATGCCTCAATAATTTAAAAAAAAACATGATAGAATCTATTAGAAAAAGTGTGACTGAAAACTTACTTCCTTAGGAATGGGAGAACAGTGTTAGTCATGAGTGTCAAATATTAACTAATAGCTTGAATGTATGGTTTCTCCATGAAAGAATGGTAGAAACTGACCTCCAGGATGCCAGATCTCTTGGTAAAGGAAATGAAGTTTTATAAATTAGTTTCAGAAATCTGAGAATCAACCCTGTGGGGTTTTGTATGAATGGAGTGACGTTTGGAAACTGTTCTCACCTGCTAAAGCAATGTGCTGCTGTGAGAACCCAGCGTGAGGCAATGAGGGTTCCCCCACAATGATGTGAGTCTAAAATCTGTATGCTGGCCTGCCATGGCCATGAACCCACCTCAGCTTCTGTACCTCCTACTATTCGGGCAGAGGGGATAAATCGGCCACAAGCTGTGGGAAGAGCAAGATAGGCAGGTTAGTGTCTGGGTCCTGAGTTCCATGCAGTTGAAAACTTTATGGAAAACTTTATTCACCTGGAAGTGGTTGGGCCTCTGTAATGTCTGTGAAGACAAGAAGAGAAACATAAAAAGAGACTGAATGGACCAAGAAGGGTAGCCAAAGATAAAACAAAATATGTTACATTGGATCACTTTTTAGATTAACAATGTCTATGATGACATTGTTTAGAGTTAATTATTCATTAATTAATAATTAACATATGAGACTTGGAACTTTAAAAATAAGCTGTGTGTCATTTAAAAATGGTCATTCCCATTTTAGCACATATCACTACTTCACTTATCTGTAGTAAATAAAGGTACAGATCTGAAGGAATTCTTGACCCAATACCATCCAATGAATTTCAGGGCTTGGGAGGATTTGTGTGAGATAAAAGGAGTAAGACAACTTCAGCACTTTTTTAAAATCAAACTAAAAGATTACTTTGATTCCAAAATAAAATCAATTTGATGAGAAATAAATGAGGAAATAATATAATGTATGCATATGTGTATGGATAATGAGGACATAAGGATGGTGTGTAACACTAGATAGATCAATTTTATTTTTTCATATTTCCTCTCTCCATTTTCTTTTGCTTCCTTCTTATTTCATCTCCATTCTTTCCTTAATTCCATGTTTCCTTGAAAATAAAACCTTCCCCAATATAAGCCCTAATTTTGGGGGGTGGGCCTAATATAAGCCCTACCTCCAAAATAGGCCCTAGTTATGGGGTGAGGCACACACCTACAAATCAAGCTAGGGTGGGGTTGGGGGATGGAGCTGCCCCATGTGCCCTGGCAGACAGGCCTCTCCTTCCTAGCCCACTTCTTCTGCGGCGTCCCCAGGCCTGCATTTCACATTCAAGCTATTCTGCAAGGCCTCTGCAATTGAGAACCAAGCTTTGGATTAAATCCATTGTTCTATTATTGGCTGGAGAGGCCTTCTGGAAAGGCCTGACTGTGAAATGCTCCATTCTGAGCTACAGAATGAAGCTGCTCCTTCAGTCACAGAAGAAGTGGGCTGGCTGGGCAGGGCTGACAGTGCCAGAGGTGAATAGAAAATCCAGCCCACAAAAATAAGACCTAGTGCCTGTTTTGGAAGCAAATAATAATAATAATAGTAGCAGTAATAGTAGTACTAGTAGTAGTAACACCAGGTTTTATTGTTGGGGAAACATGGTAGATTTATATACTTAGATTTATATACCATTCCACAGTGCTTTACAGCCCTCTCTAAGCAGTTTACAGAGTCAGCATATTACTCCCAACAATCTGGATCCTCATTTTACCGATCTTGGAAGGATGGAAGGCTGAGTCAACCTTAATGCTGCATATGTTGAAAGGGAATAGTGTGATGGATAGGTTCATAAGCATGTATGTCTGCCCTGTACATGAAATTAAGCAAAGCATATGTCTCTGTTTCAAATGTGGGCATTCATAATCTGTACCATTGTTTCCTTTTCCATCAGATCCTACTTGGTAACAAAATAATAATGAAGCTGGGTAACAAAATAATAATAAAACCAATAACATACATATTGCTGTACCCAAGAAATTTCAAGAATCAATATTTAAAAAAAAATTCCCCCAAATCTCCTTAAATGATTTCCTATGTCATTTTGGGGAGCCGCAAAGATAATAGGGGAAAAAATGCAACCAGAAGAAATGATTTATCTGTGCTATGGTATTATCTCTATTTTTAAGAATACTTTTGGAAAATGCATGTCTTGGTCAGTTTTTTTTTTTAAAAAAAGACAAACAACGAAATAATATATGCAATATCAGTAGCTTTCTTTCATGCTGGAAAAATATGCCTACCAGCTCCTTGAGGAAGGCAGGGAAAATAATTAGACAAACAGAAGTTAAAAAGCATTCCTGAAGGACCATTGGAATGGATCAATTTCACCAATTTTACTACTGGTAAATGGATAACTTGCAATTTCTCATATTCTTAATCATATCTATTTTATGAAAAGATGGTCTGTCCTGGAAACAATTTTGTAAGAGTATCCAAAACATGTGGCCCCCAGAGCACAATGATTTTTGACTGCTAATTTAGTTTATACCTTATGTATTTTCCTTTTTTGTCTATATATGTATGTGAGAAAAGACAAAAATAGCAAGAAGGAAGAAAAGGTTTCAAAACTAACCCAGGCCAGGCCCACAGAATGTCAGAAGTCATACTTTTTCCGTTTTACTCTGATCCCTATGTAAATATATCTAAATGTACGTGAAAACATTTGAATCTAGATTTCTGAGTCCTAAGCCAACATTCTGTCTAACATTTTGTAAGAGACAGAATTACTGAACTTAACATTAAATAGCAACACAGTAGCACACCTTTACTAATTTTCCTCAAAACACACAAAAACTAGTTGTTACAAACAGTTTCCAGGTGGTGAATCAGTTCCTTTCTGTTCTTCAAACTGTAAAACAAAATTTCTGTGGCAGGATAAAAAAGTAATTTTGTCCCATTTCAAGAGTAGCCCAAATGATCATTCCTTATATTTCCTTGATCCATTGCTGAATGTAATCCTAGATCCAATGCACAGCAACATCCTCTCTGTAAGTGAAGAAACCTTGCAATGGAATGATAAACTAGCTTTAGCAATAGATGACTCCAGTAGTGGGATTCTTCTGGTTCGCACCATTTTGGCAGAACTGGTAACTAATTTTTTGTTGCCCAGGCCCAGAATGGACTTCTGGAAGCGGCATCCACACAAAGAAGTGGTTGTTCACATATTTGAATCCCACCATTAGATGACAGCCCATATATGATAAGATTTAGAGTGCCCAATTATCACCATGCAATGACATCATGGGGTCACGATGGGTCGGACACGACTTCACAATTAACAACAACGACATCATAAATTGAAGTATCATTTCAAGGGAAATTCTAGACAACAATGAAGAAGCAGCTGTCTTTGTATCTCTTTGCTACCATCTAGTGATTTTCCACATTTTTCCAGCCAAAATATGGTACACCTACACTTTACCATGAAAATCAAGTGTAATCTTGGATTCACTGTAATTAAAGTATGGTAGTCAATCAATCAACAGATAGACAGACAACGTGAATTTTACCCTTTCATTTCATATTTCTGAATTTACACTTAAGCCTTTCACCTTTAAAGTTTTCTATATTTAATTTAAACTTTTATGCTTTCTTACTTATATGATGGTAATTGTGCATACTATTCTGATTCTGGGGTTACAAATGTAATAAATAATTGTATTCAATGCATTTTTGAAATGGCAGTAAGCAAGGAAATAAACTTTATAAATAAATTTATAAATAAATCTTTTAGCTTGTACCTCCTAACACTGAAGAAAACAGATATATAATTTTTGACTCTATTTCCTACAGCTCTGATCCATGTAGATTGGATTAAGAGAGTTGGGTCTAGAAGGTCATTGGGTTGCCCTTGTAAATAATTTCTAATATTTATCTAATATTTATTTCGATTCTGAAAAACACTTAGTCCTAAAGGTAATTTTTTTAAAAAGGGAGAAAGAAGGCATCTGTAATGTAAACCTCAGGAAATACTACATTAACAAGAGTATGAATCATGAATAATCACATCTGAATAAATCTTATCAATTCAAACTTTACAAAAACCATATTAAATCCAAACATACAGTACTTTTAAAATATCCAATAAAACAAAACAAACCCTTTCTCAGACTCCAAATAATAAATTCAAATTATTTTTAGTAAAAAAAAAAGAACATTACTTAATACTCTGCTATTTAACAATTCTGTATAAAGCCAGCCTCAGCTAGATATACAACAGTTGGATGAATGCCCTGGAATCTATGAGTCAAAGTAACTATTTTGTTATCTACATTTAGCAAACAAATGCATATATCATCGGACCACCCAGTAGATTCTTTCCCCAACTTCAGAAATTTCTCTCCTTAAGAATTTCTTTTAAAAAATGTTTTGATTAAAATAGGAAAGAAATACCTAATATATTTTCATATATTCTATTACCAGGTCTAGGATCTTACCCAATTGCATTCATTTAACAGTAGAACCATTTTTAAAATCAAAACAAATAAAATAAAATTAGTAAACTGCCCTGGGCTAAATAGTTGAGGAAGTCTGGGAGTTGAAGTCCACAAGTCATAAAAGGGCAAGTTTGAAGACCCCTGGGCTAAACTTTACCTTTTGTAAAAAAAAAAAAAAAAAAGGGGGGGGGAGATTTCTCTCATCATCTGTTCATGTTTAATGTTTGTATTAAATTTTTCAAAGTAATAAAAAAATGGATACCTAGTAAACAAGGAGGGATGAACTTCTTTGTATTTTATACACCCAGTTTTGAAAAAAAATAAAAAATAAGAAAAAAAATATTCTCTTACCTATTAGAAGAGAGAGAAGGACCAGTCCTTCAATCCCAAGAAATCTCACCATCTTTGTTTATGAGTCTATCTTGACTGATTTTAAGTCAAGTAATGAAACAAGAAAGAAGTTAAAAGGTAGACAAAGCATAGAAGAATATGAATAACTGTCACTGTACTCTGACCTCCTTTTGTAAACTTTATACTCTCTAAATAGCTCCTCCTAGCATCTTAAAGGAAACAGTTTGTTGTTTTTGTTTAAATAAATTACCTGTGATTAACTTCTCCAAGGGGACTGAGAGTTAACACTTAACTCCTTCCTATGGTAGGGTGGAGCCTTTTTAATTGTATTATTCAAAGAAATGGGTAGGACTGTAAGAACCCAGATAGATCAAAGACCAATCAAGTATTTACAAAGAGCCTAAAAGGAGTACAGAAAAGCAACTATGTTATGTGACTGTTCATTCCAGAGTGGCCATCTTTTCAAAGAATACTGTATTTGAACATAGGGTGTGCATTTAAGTTTTCTGACTTAATATACCTTTACAGATTTCTGGGACCATTCGTGTCCTACTGACCCCACTGATTGGAGCTTCTGGATGTAGTATAATGACTGTGGAGGACACCATATTTGTAAAATATCACAGGTCTTTTCTTGAAAAAGCAAACTTACAATAATTTCATATTTGAGATAGAAAAACCAGCAATGGACCCACTGTAGGCCCGTGGCTTGGTTCTTCTTCAGTAAAGTTATTTATGCCCCAGAAACAATGAAGTTCTTTTTATTTGTCTAAGAATGTAACGTGAACTGTACAATGAAATAGCTATGCAGCCTGTATGTCTTATATTCTGTCTGTTCAAAATCATATAGTCAATTATTGTTCAGCTTATGATGACTTTATGGATGCATTTGTTTGTTTGTTTGCTTGCTTGTTTGTTTATTTATTTATTTATTTGTTTATTTATATATATCCTGACTTTATTATTTTTATAAATAACACAAGATGGCGAACAAACCCCAAACTCCTTCTCAGGGCTTTTTTTGTCATAGTACGCCCAGAATGGAGTTCCGGCACCTTTTTCTGATGGAACCTTGTAGGGTAGGCAAGGCGGGTTGTATGACATGTGTGAGTTCCGGCACCTTTTATTTATTTTTTTACAAAAAAAGCATGGCTCCTTCTTCCTCCTTGCGGGTTTCTCAGCAACAGTATGGAAATAGTTTGTCATTGTGTTCTGCTGTGGAAAAATATCCACTGGAAGATCTGTTCCTAGCTAAGTCCAAATGAATCAGGCACAATCTCAAAGCAAGAAGCTAGAATTTGAAACCATTATGTACACTATACATTTATGTGATAATTTGCATAGCAATATGTGAAGTGCATATAAGGTGTTAAAGCCCATCTAGATATTTCAAGATTCCCTTATCTTATTCTATTCTTCTACCAGAGTTTTACTATCTAAATCAAATTGTAGACTAACAGTATTTATAGCATCCCTTCTAATTCCATGAATAAACAACCAAGCATTCATATGTGAAGGTTTGCCTGATATCTTTAGCTTATCTCTAGGTCAATCCATTCTCCAGTTCTTCTCTTTTTATCTGCTTTTAATTATTACAATGAAAGAGCTAGCTTGATTTTTTAAAAAAAAAAAACACAAATTTTATTAATTTTCCATTTTTACAAAGCTTCAGGTATTTAAGGAAGTAACATGGTGGTTGGGTAATACATAGTCCAATAATACGCTTATCCATACATATATCAGTTTATATCATCAATAATTTCCTCTTTGTTTCCCTTAGTTATTATATCAAATTCACATTAATAAATTATTAGTTATAACTCAATCATTTAAAACATTTATAAACAACTTTTAAATTATTTGTCTCCAAATCCTGTTTTTGACTTTTGTCTGGTTTCAATTACAATATTTCAGTTGGCTTAGTGTCTAATAATACTTAAGTTTCAGATAACCCATGGTTCCCTTAGTTCATGCAAAATAATATGTCTAAAATATACTTATAATATATTCCAGTAGATTCTTAGTTTATTTCACAATCATATTCTAATTCTCATTCTAATATCATCGCTTACTTATAAAATAACCTTTATCCTCTAAATCCATCTTCCATTTGTAATTCAAAACAATTATTTGAATAACTAATTTATTTCCCTTATAAATATAAATCCTAAATGTTAAATCAAATAACATCTTTTAACATCCTCTTATCTCATTACGTAGAATTCAAAGCTCCTCCATTAAATATCACATAAAGAAAATCATCTTAAGTCTAACTCTGGCCTTCCTTTTGTGCCAAGCCAGCTTCCATAAAAAAGCTTTTAGATCCTCAAGTGGCTCTCCCTTCATTCCTGCATATATCATTTGAATCAGGGGAGACCATCCAATCATCAGCCTGTCAAGGAAGCCAGTCCCTTCACAATCATTGAATTGTTGGCCAAATGGTTTAGGTCTCCATATTTGAGTTAATGCATTTATCATACATTGAGGCTGGTCTTCTTCTTCTTCTGATTTCGGCTGGTTCAGATAAAAGGTCATGTTCAATGTTTTTGGATCATCTGGGTTGTCTAAAACCTCAGTATATTGTATAGGTAAGACCTCTGCATGTTCCATCTTAGCATTGCTTTGTTGAGTTTCTGTTGTTGTAGTTATAAAGTCTTTAAGTGAAGTCAAAGTTTGGGTGTCAGACTTCTGAGTAGATTGTAGCTGACATTCTTTAAAATCCACTTTGTTATTAGTTCCTTCTTCTTCTATTGCATGTAAGTCTTTCATTCTAGAATTCACTAGCTCAGTGGCCTGTAGGATTTTTTCGAGTATAAGTTTGACATTAAGCTGTGGATGGTGTTCCTCCATTTCTGTAGTGCTTACAAATAGTCCTTTAGTGGAGGCTATTTTTAATAAAAGTCAATAACTATCCACCTCCACTGTAAAGGGATATTTTCTCCACCCAGCTGATTCAAGTTCTTATCTTTTGTTGCTGTCAAGGACAAGTTTTAGTCTCAGGAGTCTCCCAGTCAGAAAAGGATGATTATTATTATTGATCATCGCACAGTCAGCCAGACGTTCAGACTGGATTTGGCATTTTGTCTACCTATCGAGTCCTTACCCAGGACCTGGGATAGGCAGATGTGGATGTTTGATAGTATTACAGATATCTTTGCAGAATGGAAGCAGTTCCTAGTAAGGCCGCCTTTTGCAATTGACTAATAGCGAATTTGTCAATGCCAATGGTGTTCAAGTGGTGCTCCAGTTGTTTTGGGATTGCACCCAAGGAGCCTATGACTATTGGTACTACCCTTGCTTGCTTTTGCCACAGTCTTTCTATTTCTATTTGTAGGTCTTTGTATTTTGTTATCTTCTCCAGTTCTTTCTCGTCTATTCTGCTGTCTCCAGGCACTGCCACGTCCACTATCCAGACTTTTTTGTCTTTCTTATCGACAATTGTTAAGTCTGGGGTGTTATGTTGCAGGTGCTTGTCTGTTTGAATTCTGAAGTCCCAGAGCAGTTTAATTTTATCATTTTCTATGACTTTCTCTATTTTATGATCCCACCAGTTTTTGCTTACAGACAAATGATATTTTTTGCAGATCTTCCAGTGGACCATTGTTGCTACTTTGTCATGCCGCTGCTTGTAGTCAGTCTGTGCAATCTTCTTGCAACAGCTTACCAGGTGGTCCACTGTTTCTTCAGGTTCTTTGCATAGGCGGCACTTACTGTCTTTTGCTGTCTTCTCAATTTTGACTTTATATGCATTTGTCCTTAAGGCTTGGTCTTATGCAGCCAGAATTAGTCCCTCGGTCTCTTTCTTCAATTTTCCTGCTCTTAGCCATTGCCAGGTGTTGTTGTTGTTGTTGTTATTATTATTATTATTATGTTCACTTGCTGTACCAAATTTCACCACAAGATTCCCCAGTAACATACGGAATAGAGCTTTTATCCGGTACAAGAGAGGGGGAAAAAAGAATATTCCTCCCCTTTTTTAGCTTGGCAAAAAAGTCAAACAATAAGTTTTTATAGTAGTACAGAGCTTTTAGGGAGCCCAGGTATCCAGATATTACAAGTCCAGTTTTGTAGTCATTTGATCTTATTGTTCTTTGTTTGTTTGTTTGCTTGTTTCTTGGCTTTGTGTTTCTGGGGTAAGCAGAAGCTGTGGAATTAAGCTGGGGGGAAAGGGTATTTTGAGGCTTTTTACAGGAAAATAGTTGGGAAAGAAAGAAGGAAAAGTAAGATCTCACCCAACTCCTCCAGTTGCTTCATCAGGCTTATTAGTGCTTTGGGCTTTCAGCTGGTGCGACTAAGTGAGCGGCTATGTTAATGGCTGTTCTTTTCTTCTTCGGTCCTGAGGAGTTGCTGCAGATCAAACGGAGAGGCTGCTGCTCCTCCGCGATCTGGCAAAGTCCTCTTCAATAATGGTCGCCCCTCCAGGGCTACTTTTGACCCTTTCCATGGTCTCCTGAAGAAGGAAAACCAAACAGCGGGGAGAGCAATCTAATCGCACGCCCGCCAGTCCCGCAAACCAGAACCAGAAGCCAAAAAAGCTAGCGATGTAGTGTCCAAGGTATCAGACTAGGAGACTGTAAGTTCTAGTCCCAGTTCAGTACAAAGCCAGCTCGGTAAACTTGGACATGCACACAGTCTTTCTCAGCCCTATGAAGGAAGCAAGGACAACCCATTTCCAAAATTTTGCCAAGTATTCTACAGGGACTAGTCCTGGCAGCCCAAGTAGTAAACATTGACTCAAAGGCATGCCCTTCCCCCTATCCCCCGCCAAATAGCTACTTTTATAATGATTACATAAATTATATCAACAAACAAATAAACAAACACTATTTCCCAAACAGTGGGAAACCTGAAAATACAAATCCAAAAATAGAACTGACATAAGCAAATTCAGAGAAAATAAAGATTTTTATTTTTTATTAATTTTATACATTTATAATTTAATTGTTTATTATCATCTTTTCTATTGGCCTCTCCTATTATTATCATATGATTATATTACTTTGCTGCTGTATGTACACTGAGAGCTTATGCCCTAAAGACAAACTCCTTGTGTGTGTTCAATCACACCTGGCCAATAAAACATTCTATTCTAAAATACATCTGATGCACTTTTATAATTTAAAGCATTTCCCCTCTCTCTCTCTCAAAGAAACAAACAATACATTAAGAATTAAATGATTTGCAGCTCCTGAACACCAAAACCAAAAACAATAATAACAAAGATAAAGATAAGGAAGAAAAAAAAAGTACAGGAAAATCTGGAAATATCAGTTAGTCACCACTAGGTGGCAATATTGACATTATGTTTTCATTTTCTTGCACATGCAGAAACCTATAGCTAATGTAAATTTTCTGTTGGTCTAATATAGAGGTAGGCTACCTTGGCTCTTTTATGACTCGTGGACTTTAACTCCCAGAATTCCTGAGCCAGCATGGCTCAGCTTGGAAACCTCTCCCTTTCCCCTCAGCATGGCTGGCTCAGGAATTCTGGGAGTTGAAGTTCAGGAGTCATAAAAGAGCCAAGGTTGCCTATCCCTGGAATACATAAGTCCTATATTTCTTTTTGAACATCTTTTGAGTTCTACTCCTTCAGCTTTTGCTTTTCAAATTAGTATCTTTAGGCTTGTGTTCCATATGATAATATATTAACTTTTTCAAGAATTTTGAGTCTGCACAATATATTTAAGCTGGATATCCAAATAATCTTTTTTGAAGGGTTCTCATAGTATGTTCAGCTATAAACTAATAAAATAAGCAAAATTTGCACAACATAACTAAGACATGTGTATTGATACCCACCTAACTGCAATTCAATATTTAACAAAATTTAGTATATTGAATAAGAGCAATTGCAACTCCTAGGTCAGTGATGGCGAAGCTTTTAAAGACTGAGTGCCCAAACTGCAACCCAAAACCCACTTATGCATCGTCGCATGCTGGGTGGATGTGGCCCACTGGCTGAGTGTAGCCAATTGGGTGGGCATGGCCGCGGTGGTAACGGCAGACTGGGTGGGAGTAAAAAGTTCAATCAATCAATTCCAACTCTGCAAGATCTTTTTTTTCCCCATGAGAAGTTGAAATTGACTGAATCTTTTTTTTTTTTTTTTGCACACAGCGGCAGAGGCCTAAAGTGAAAAGGTTTTATAAAACCCAGCTGAAGGCCTAGGACTGGGGCAACGGCGCGCGTGCCCACAGAGAGAGCTCTGAATGCCGCCTCTGGCACTCGTGCCATAAGTTCCCCATCACTGTCCTAGGTGAAGAAAATCATATTTGGACTGTAATGGCAGCACAGTTATAGAGGTTTTTGCATTTTTTTAACTGATATCTAGCTGGTTTTAATGATATGATAGCCTTATTTTCAAAATCTTGTTTCTTAGGTTTGGGGGGGGGGTTGTTTTGTTTTGTTTTTGTTCTTTTAATATGCATATTAAGTCTAGTAAAAGCTTCCTCTTCATAATAGGAGATTGGAATTATAGATATAAGAACATGGAAAGTCATATAGAATATAACTTTGTAGTTCCAGATCCTAAGTACTGTAAAATGAACTCTATGAAAAAAGAGGCAGTCGTATGTAGGGAGTAAAAATCTGGACAACCCCTAGATTGAAGTAGAGAGTTATTTTTTCTACTTCTTGGTATCCAGTGGTAGCTATAATTTTTGAACCAAGGTCTGCTGGGCCTGCTATAAGCCCTTTCACTGATCTGCTTGAGCATTAGGCTATCTATACATTTTGCTTAACAAGATAATCTTTAATTAACAGAGTAGTAAAAGCCAATGAGGGTCCCTATTGGATGAAGAGAACTGGCTTATCACTTCCATTCTGTCTGTCTGTCTGTCTGTCTGTCTGTCTGTCTGTCTGTCTGTCTGTCTGTCTGTCTGTCGGTCGGTCTATCCATCCATCCCTCTAAAGATGAGGCCAACAAGTCAAACTCAACTCAAAGGAGACTTTGTGGGGAAAAAATAGTACTGCTTTTACATTGAGTACAGGGGTGGGACATTTTATATATCTCCAAAATAATTGAAAACCAAACTTCTAGTAATCCCAGCATCCATCACCAAGACTAAAGGATGCTGAAAAATGTAGTTCCAAATCAGCTGGACAAGCCACCAGTTTGCTACCTTGGCATGGCAACTGAAAATTGATTGGTTCGTCATGTGCCATCAAGTCATTGACTCTTAACAACCAGATAGTTATTTTTCATGATGATCTGACCCTAACCTGATCCTTCAGCTGTTCCAACAGTGCACTCTTTGCTGCTGTAACTAAGCATATCCATGTTGCTGCCTCTTCTCATTTCTCCCACTTTTCCCAGCATTAAAGCATTCTTTACAGAGCTGGATTGTCACATAATGTGTCCAGAGTAGGATAATTGAAATCTGATCATTTGTGTCTTAAGTGAGAACTATGGGTAGATTTATTTGATGATCCATCCATTTGTTCTCTTGCCTGTTCATAAAAATTCTCATGAATCTTCTCCAACATAAAGTTCAAATGCATTAATACTCTTTCTATTTTGCTTCTTTATATTCCAGCTTTCACTTCCATAGAATCTCACAGGGAATATTATAACTTGCACAATTCTGATCTTTTAGATACAGTATACACCCATCACATTATTTGAATATATTTTCCAAGGCCTTCAAGGTTGCTCTAAATAATTCAATTAATCACTCTGGCATCTCCTTCAATGCTGTCCAGATTATCAAAATGTCTGCATGGTCCATGATCCCTCCCCCCATTTATCTTTTGATAAAGGGGCTTGCAATGTGCCTCCAGCCTCCCTGGGTCTTCCACTTCTGTCTATCAACTTGCAACTCCAAGTTCAAACATTATTACCTGACAATTCAGTTTATTGACTACACCCACATTGCAGAAATTTTAGATTAAGAAACTGATTTTTGAAAGAAAGAAAGAAAGAAAGAGAAAGAAAGAAAGAAAGAAAGAAAGAAAGAAAGAAAGAAAGAAAGAAAGAAAGAAAGAAAGAAAGAAAGAAAGCTCAGTTCAATTTCAGGTGTGCGTATTTCTGCATGCCTGTTTGCACAGAAGGGATGAAAATGATTTTACATGAATGTTCTTCCAGCACTGCACGCCAACTTCAGCGTGGAAGTGGATTCCGAATCAAAAATTCGTTCGCCTTCTTAGTATGGTCGGATTTTTCTCCTCCCAAAACAGCTCTTTATTCTCCTCCCTCGCGTCATCTTTCCATCAACCTTGAGACTTTGGTGAACCAATCCGCGCCACCTTCTTTATCGCTCTCCAGCATGGGGAAGTAGCGATGCTTTCTGCCTCCAACATGCTTCTTTTCACTTTCGCTTTTAACTCCTTCGCCCCAAACGTTACCGAGCCCGGCCTGGGACAGGTAAGAGAGCAGGGGACGGGGTCGCCTTCTTTTAAGGACTCCCCCCCCCCCGTCCCTTCTGCCTGCCTGATCCTTCTTAAGCTGTTCTTTGTCAAGTTCAGCTGACCGGGAAGAAAGCGTCGCTCGCCGATCCCTTTGGGTTTTGCTTCTTGAAACTCGACCTGCCTCCTGTCGGGTGGCGATATTTGTGGCATTCGCGATCAGTTCGCGTTTCTCTGAGCTTCGTTTCGACAAGGAGAGAGCTTGAGGTTGGGAGGTGGAAGTTTTCTGCTCAGTTTTCTGCTCGCTAGAGAGTATTTTGATTCTGCCAGTGAAGGATCAGAGAAAAAGTGGTGGGATGGATACTACCAGGCATGGTTTTGAAATAGTTTCCTCTGCTATTTCTCCAAATAATAATAACAATAAAAAAGATTTCAGAGGAAAATCCAATTGTCTTACTGCATCACAGGCAGTAAAAGGTGAAGAGGAGAGAACCAAGAGGGTTATTAGCTATATATCTATATCTATATAACTTAAATTAAAATAGAACATGAATTTAAGGAGTGGCAGATAAGATGCTTTACAGCTTCAGATAAACATCCTCCACATGTGAGAATTAGTAATAAGGCCTAGGCAGGATGGATTAGACCAGAGAAAATCAGTAAGGCAAATTGCTATTCCAGCATCTTACCTGCCACTCCTTAAATCCATGTTCTATTTTAATCATCCTTCCTTATCTTTATTCTGGAGGGCAACTTGTAGGAAAAATTGTATATATACTGGTTCTCTGTGTGGATGCCACTTCCAGAAGTCCATTCTGGGCCTGGGCAACAAAAAAAATTAGCTATCAGTTGTACGGAACTGGTATGATTCTCATAGAACGCCCAGAAAGGAGTTCCGTCACCTTTTTGGGATGGAAACTTAGAGGGTAGGCAAGGCAGGGTATGACATGTGTGAGTTCCGGCACCTTTTTTTTTTAAGAAGCACTGTATAGATATATTAGTAATAAGGCCTAGGCAGGATGGATTAGACCCAGAGAAAATCAGTTAGACAAATTGCTATTCCAGTTTATTGGTTATTATAGCATTGCCAACTTCTTCGTGAAGGACCAGAGATGCTGTGAGATGAGCGCCATATTAATTTGATTAAATAAATATATAGCAAGAAGTAGTCTTGCCCAATAACTTCTTCAGCAGTGTCATTAATTATTAATAAATTCATTACTTTGTCAATCCCAAAGCAGTCTTTCGCAAGAGAGTGCTGTCCAAATTGTTGGACTTCAAAATCCCAAAATTTTCAATCAGTAAAATGGCTGGGAATTCTGGGAGATGAAGTCCAATAGATGCAGGGGTGGGGGGCGTTTTAAGAAAGATACTTTGAAGTGACATTGCAAGTCTATACAGTTGTGTGGGGGACTTCCTTTGAGACTTTGGATTAATTTAACTAATTCTTCATTCTGCAGAATTCTTCAATTTGCCCATCTCTTAACTCCCATGAATCAAGTTCAAGTCTTGACATTTCTTAAAATCACACCTTAATTTTAACAATCCCATAGAGATAGTTTTTCACACCTGTTGGGGGCATTTTTTTTCAACTTCCCAGTCTAGTCTCTCCTTTATTTCCTGGTAGTGTCTCATCCAAATACTAAACAGGCAAAATTTCATTTAGCTGTTTGAGATCAGACAAGGTCAATTGATTTTACCTAGCTTGGTCTACCCTAAAAGTGTAGGTTTTTTTTTTAAGCCTAGAAGTCTTACTAATTGTAAGTAAGTACAGAATTGGCTGCAAGAACAAAAAGATAATGTAAGAAACTTCTAAATGGAGGGAATCAAAATAAGTCTTCCTAATAAGCAATTGTATTATTCATAATCTATTTTATCACAAAAGGACAGAAATGTCTGCTGTTGTGTTCTTTGTCCTAATCTTTGTTATCTGGAGGTACCTATCCACTAAGAACAGCCAGATACAGTACTCAACTATGATTTCCCAAGTTTAGCTCCAACAGGTTTCTCTTATAGGGATATAATGTTATAATATAATAATACAATACAATACAATACAATAATATTGCTAACTAACTGCTTTTGCCTCAATGCTTAATAGTGTGAGGATTTTTATGAGTTCATTGAACTAAAGTGATATGGTTTGATGTCACATGCTTCAATAGGAACTTCAGAATGAAAATGTGAAGAGGAACATATAAAAGTCGTATTATTTCCTGACAGGCTTTTCTTGTTTGGCTGGCTTTTTTTATGTTCCCACCCTTGCCAATCACAGTTAAATCCAATGCAATTGTTTTAAAAAATAAACCTAACATTAAAGCAGTCAGGAACAAAAGCAAAAACTATGGGTATGGTTGAGTAGAGCCAGCTCTGAAATAGTGGGTCGATTGTGTTACAGAAATAGAAGCTGAAAGTTATTATAAAACACTTTGTCTCTAGCAGTAGGAAACAGGGACAGATGTTCAGAAGAGTGGAAGAATCAATTTTGTTCTCTCTTGTTCTAATTTGTATGGTAATGAAAGCTATAGTGTTCTAAAACAAAAAGTGGTATGTTTTAACATTTGCTCTTTGGCTTGCTCAACTTGGAACTTGTTTTCGAGTTCACTTAAGTGTTAGAAAGAGTCATCTTAAGAAGTTACTGTCAAAGGTGGAAATCAAAATATATAATATTTGGAGAACTTCCTTACAAAAACACTCTGTGTTATAAATACTTTGTATTTCTCACCTCAAAGCCAACCATCAAGAAGAGACACTTTCTTTGGTATAAAGGAGATGAGTGGCAGGGATGAAAAACAGCAGTTCACTTTAAGCTAATGATATAAACTGAGATAAGCTTCCTGAGATAAGCAGAAATAATACTTCTAATCCTAAATCTCTCTTATAAGTTTATTGTGTTTTTTAATAACCAAATTAATGAATTCCATCAGCCTTTCTTAGCTTGGTATCCTCTATTTTTTTTTTTTTTTTTATTTCAACAAACCTGCAATCCCTTGCATTGGGGTGAAGTTGGATGACTGAGCAGAGCTTGAATGTTTATTAGCCGAATGCCCTTCCTGATGTCTATGTTGAGTTCACAGCAGAACTGCACCCAGATAGAGAAACAAATGCCGCTACTTAGGATCAAATTAACTGCCTCCTGATTGTGAGGCAAGATCTCCACTTGTAGGTTACCATACTGCTTTAATCCAGCATAATGCACTAAACTTAAAATTAAATCACTCTCTCTCGATCCAATCCATCTCACAGAGTTGTTGTTGTGGGGAAAATAGGAGGAGGAAGTTGTATTGGATATGTTTGCCACCTTGAGTTGCCTGCAAAAATAATAAAGGTGGGATAGAACTAAATACATTGTTTACTTAGATTTCTTCTAAGTAAATAACTGACTGAAATTAGAAGCAGGTCTTTTGGGCTGCACCCAGCCAGTTACCTAACCCTAACCTTCTTTGACCGATTTTGACGATTTAAACAGGGTTATACTCAGAGAGGAGACCACAAGGAAATCCCAAGTCTAAAAGTTAGACTGGAAAATTGAACTAATCACTAAAGGTAATGATAAACTATGATTGTATTATTTCCTTCAAAGTAACATGGATGTGCCCGTAACATCACAAGAAATCAGGTTTTTGCCTTTATCAGTGAACAAATATATATAACAACTTTAATAAGGACATCCTGTTCCTTTCCTTGTATTAAATTAATTGAGTTTCCAGAACTAATCTTTACACATGACCAGAACTGTACATTTTTTTCAGTGAGCTTATGTTCCAAATCTTCTCTGGATGGCAGGGGAGTGGACAGAGGATACTTTCAAAGTCATATAAAATATTACTTTTAAATAATATAAAGAAATCCTTAAGAAGAGAATTCCAAGGTTCTGTATGCTGCCTTTACTCCTACTGTACCCCCATAATAAAACTTTCTAGAATTTCCTAGGTCCCTTATATTTTTTGTCCCAGCTCACTGTTACGTAGCTTTTTTTTCTTTCTTTAAAAAAAAAAAAAAAGATTTGAAGTTGCTGTTCCATACATTGGCTTTTCCCAACTTAGCTGATTTTTAATACCTTGGACTACAGTCCCCATTATCCCTGGTTTTGTTTTTCTTTCTTTTTTTCTTTTTGCTCTCATTGCTTAATTTTTTGCTTATCATACATTTGATTTTAAATTACGATTAAGAATACAAAGGACATAAAAACAGAAACCTTTGTTCTGAACAGTTTTGAATAGGATTCCCTGTTCAGACTGGGGCCATTAATTTTTGCATTCTTTTGCACAAATGATTCTTTTTATTCCTTCCATCCCAAATAAAGTCAAAGGACTGGTCTTTCGTGACCCCTTTTCTTTTTTCTTCTTTCTCTGCCCCATCTTTATTTCTCAGATTCTGGATAAGATAAGGATAAGGAAAAGCCAGTTTGGTCTAGTAGTTAAGGCAACAAGCCAGAAAGCAGGAGCCCACGAGTTCAAGCCCAGCCTTATCCAGGGAATTCAGCTGGGTGACTTTCGGCCAGTCACTCTCTCTTAGCCTAACGCACCTAACAGATGTATGGATACTCTGTCGCCTTGATTTATTTAAAAAAATAATAAAAACGGATACAAAATAAATAAATACAAAGGATAAGGAAAAAAGAGGGAGATGACCCTCTTCTTAGCAATGTGATCTTCTCTGTTTTAGGAAGGAGAAGTTTGGAATCCTTCAGCATCCTGGTCACCACAGAATGGGAAACACAAATAGTACTAAACTGTGAGTTGGGTCTTTATTTTTCAAAGAAAAATATTTGGCGGAATAATACTGAAAGAATTAATGTAATAACATAATCTAACTTTTCTCATAATCTTCACCATGACCACGTCCAGTTTGATGTGTTGGAATATTGGTAAATATTGTAACTTAGTAACAATAAATTATAGATTTTTTTTAAAAAAAGAATGGCTGAGTACCATGAAATTAAGATTCTGTGAGATTTTGTTATTTATTTATTTTTTGACAGAAATTATGCTATTATTTGCTATTATTTGTTTGTTTGTTTATTTTTATCAAAACCTTTCCAGTTATTTCAGAATTCATTGCAACTTTTGTATTTTTTGGCTGATTATTTAGTATTACTGTGTTTTTATTTACTCTTGCGATTGATTTGCAGTTCTGTGGGAAATTGATGTAGTCTAAAAACTTTAAATAATATGTAAGCCTTTTCTAGAGTGAATAAATGACAGCTTTAAGAATTCAGATCAACTATAAGAGAAACTAGAAACAGAAATCAGTGGTATCTAAGTCCACCTATTATTTATTTATCACTTAACTCTGATTATCAGTTCACTTTTCCCTTTATCAAACACTAAGCATGTTATTTGTTTACTTTTGATGAGTCATTTTCTCAAGAAAAAATAATAGAAAGGTAGTCATATCAGTTTCCATTTTTCCACTTAATCCATAAAAACGAACATTGCAAAGCTGACTTTCCCACCATGAAAAAAAAAAGGTTTCCACAAAGGGTTATGACAAATAGCTATGCAAAATTATAAAAATAAGCCAAAATACCAGGGCTTTTTTTCTCATAGAACACCCAGAATAGAGTTCCAGCACCTTTTTTGGACGGGACCTTATAGGGTAGGCAAGGCGGGTTGTATGACATGGGTGAGTTCTGGCACTTTTTTTTTTTTTTTTAGAAAAAAAGCACTGCAAAATACTATGTACTAGTGCAATTGTTTTGGAGTACAGAAAACAGTCTTTTCACTTTCACCCCCTGGAGGCAAAAAAGAGATAACAGACCAGTGTAAAGCCGATA
Organism: Crotalus tigris; assembly: GCF_016545835.1. Classification (NCBI taxonomy): domain Eukaryota; kingdom Metazoa; phylum Chordata; class Lepidosauria; order Squamata; family Viperidae; genus Crotalus; species Crotalus tigris. Next base: position 1,259,720 of record NW_024096755.1, on the reverse strand, counting down.
GCAGAAGACCGAAATAACAGATGGTATTGTAGGGTCCACATACAAAGCCGATGGAGTCATTGATTTTCTTCATTTGATATTCCCTTTTTCTTTTGTTTTTAATCTTTCCTCCTCCTTTTCCTCCTCCTCCTCCATTCTCCAGATGAAGGATGGGTGTAGTACGAGACTCTGACCTGGAAAAATAACAATCAGATTTAATTTCTATGAACTATCTATGCACTTGGGCTGCAGACAATGATATAGTTTGGTCATTTTAACTCTGGACTTCACCCTTCTTCCCATTTCAGATTATGATACTCATCCTTCAAGGTGGAGCTTCTGGATTTCTGAACAGCATTCCGGTCCTACAGTAACACATGAAGCTAAGCTAGAGCTTCCCTCAGTTTGATTCAGTTCTTTCTCTTTCCTTCTTTCAGGCCGATCTCATCAACAGTCCCTACACCAAAATCTGTAGGAAGTATGATCCAGGACCTTCAGGAAGACATCAAATGTTCCATCTGTTTGGAGTCTTTCATTAATCCTGTCTCCATAGATTGTGGGCATAATTTCTGTCAAGACTGTCTATTTATCCACGTAAATAATTCTCCACAGTCTGAGTACAATTGTCCTGAATGCCGCCATCTCTGCCGCCCTGAACGCATGAAACCAGATGCACGGCTGAAGAGTTTGGTGGAAAAAATTTCACAGTTTCCTCACCTGGAAGAGGTCAACAAGGTGAGAGTGCATCTAGGTGGAACTAGGAAGATTTTACTGCATTGTATATCAGGTGCAAGAAATCACAAACCAGGATAGAGTTCAAAAGTACTACAAGTTTATTTCATACTATCTAGATACAAGTATCTGATCTACTAATGGTAAAGAGTAATTGGTTCCAGATAAGAGTTAATGGACTTTAAGGGGAGACTTAGGTCTCTTACAGGGTATGGTGACTTCAAACTGATGATGCATTTGACCCCTCCCTCGGCTCAACCTGATCATCTCCTACATTGCAGATACATAGATAGATAGATAGATAGATAGATAGATAGATAGATAGATAGATAGATTTGAAGTTGTTGCAATAAGCAGATGAATACAGAAAAAAACAGTTGCAGATGACCAGATTCAGAGCCACACAGGACCATAAATGTGACAACCACAACCTTCAGCTACATCTGTAAGACAAGGTACAACCAGTTCAGCTCCCAAAGCTGGGTAGACACCCAAGTATAACATGAATCATTCATGATAGCCCAGGTCTGCCACATTTTGTATTAGTGTTAGCTTCCAAATGCTTTATGGGTGCAGTCAAGTGTAGATCATGTTATAGTTATCCAGACAAGAGATTACATGGATGAATGGGAGCAAGACTTCCAACCCAAGAATGGCTGAACTAGTGTACCAGATGTAAATATTCAAAAGTCCACCTGTCTGCAGCTGTCACCTATCTGAAGAAGAGTTATAAGTCAAGAAGGATCCCATATTGTGGGCCACTTTGAACAAGGGAATACAACTCTCTACAGAATTACTGGGATAGCACTTCCATTATTTGGTGTAGGGTTATGATATTATTACTGTTGATACCTGACTATGCTGGTGGATGACACTTCCAATGGTTTCACATAGATGTCAAAATAGAGGTCTCTGAGCAAAGCTGTCCTCTCCTCTCTTGATGAGAACCATTCCCTACGAAGAGAAAGAACCATTGAAAGACAATATATCAATGAAAACTGACTTCATTTCACACTCCAAGTTATATAGTCCCCTTCCCAAAAAGCTCACAAACAGCACATTCCCTACCACTTCTGTCAATCTGGCATGGCCATCACAATTGAGCTGCCCTAGTTTCTTCTATCTTGGCTCTCTTGACTCTGACTGAGTAGCCATGAAAGTTGTACACAGCTTGTTTTGAGCTAGTTGTCTTCCTTTTCAGAAAATGCCAACAGCTTCAGTGGTATTGGGGCAGCCAGTTCAGCTGGTAGGTTTGGATGAAAATGGAGATCTTTACTTGGATGCAGAGGCCCTGAGTAGCTGCTTAGAGCAGGAAGAGGTGAAAGATACTCCTGTCTGTTTAATTTCCATCATTGGGGAACAGCGGCAGGGTAAATCCTTCTTGCTCAACTTCCTCCTGCGGAGATTTAAAAATCTGGTAAGTTTGAGAATATTTATTTTCTTAGGATTTTAAAATGATTTGGATTGGATGATACTCTTCCTATCATCTTACAGTGCTGTGTTAATTTTATTCAAGAAATCAAGCATGTAAAATGAGTTTATATGCATTGCATTTTGCACATTTTTTCAACTTTCTAAAGAATATGAGAAGGAGAAATAAATAAGGCATACTACATTCCTTGTCTGAAAAAGCAAATGTAACTTAATAAAGGAATATAATCACTGAAGGTAGCCTAGTATTTCATATCTCATGGTATCTCACTGGTGGAATACAAATGCTTCTTAAGGAGTTTTTAAACTCCCAGAGATTTATACCATAAATAAATCACAAAAAATAATTAAAGAATAAATAATAATAAAGTAACAGTAAAATAATAACGTGCATTTCACCAAAAAGCAAATCAATGAACTTTGCAGAAGTAAGGAGAAAAATAGAGAAAGTTGCTTGCACAAGTAATGTTTTGATATATTGGAAAATGTATGTTATTTGACTAACCATGCTATTTCAGCAGCTACATGTTTCCTGTCTCATTTATTTATTCCTTGCTGGCAGGCTGTTACAGATGACTCTTGGATGGGTCAAGAAGATGAGCCATTGACAGGTTTTGAATGGCATCCAGGAACTAAGAGCATCACAAAAGGGATCTGGATGTGGAATCAGCCATTTTTGGTCTCTGATGAAAATGGAAAGGTAAAAGTTTGAGAATTCAATCCAAGAAGTAATTCCCCTCTTCTTTCTGCCTTTTGTCTTCTTCTTTGTAGCCCCTGTGCCAGATTTTTCAACAATTTTCTGAATTTAATGCATTTCTCATCTCCTACATATCACACCAGTCCCCAAACTAGAGTTTATTAATGCTACTCAGAAGGTTGATAGTATGATAGAAAACATAGATCTTGCCATAAACAATGTTGCTTGGCCAAGCTGGAGGTTGATCTAATTGAGTTGTCTGTATGATTGATTGATGGATTGATTGATTGATTGACATCATCAGTGTTGACTTGTCTTGGCAACCAAATAGATACTAATCTTCAAAATGATCTGTCCCTAACCTAGTGCTTCATATCTTCCAATGTGCTCCTATCATTGTTGTAATTGTATCTATCCACCTTGCTGTTGAGTGTCCTCTTCTCTTTCCTTCCACTTTTCCCATCATTAAAGACTTCTGTAGAGAGCTAGTGGTTCATATAATGTGTACGAAGTCATATCTGGTCATTTGTGCTTCAATGAGAACACTGGATTAATTTGTGTTATATTCCATTTGTTTTTTTTGCTTGTCCATGGTACTTTCAGGAGTTTCCTCCAGCACCAAATTTCAAAAGCATAATGGAGAACTAAGACACTAAACAGCATGCTGAAGCTTGTATTTAAAAAAAAAATCTGTTCACCACAGGAAATGTAGATTCTAAAAGGCAGCAGATTTACCAATTATGCAGAATTTATGCTTGCCACAATGTGGGGAGAGGGAAGAGTGCTTTGAAAGTAGAAACTTGCTTTTTTATAGCCACATGTAATAGCTGCTGTACTCAGCTATATTTTACGTGATTCTTGCCACTTCCTAACTATTTTCCTTTCTTGCCTTGTTTTCGTTGCATCTCTTATCAAACTTAGATGAATCAATGGACCAGGTGCTGGATGGACCCCACTAGCCTATCTTTTCCATTATAAAGTGATTAATTTCCTATACTTCAGTCATGATGGTGTGGACTGTTTTCAGTAGTTTTATCTCTGGGTTTTTATTCTGTTTATCATCATTTTGATTTTTTAAAACATCAGGAATGCCGGAAACTGTAGTTCAACCAGGGTAGAAATCTAAAAGATTTACCATCTCCGCTAAGAGCATTTAATATACTTTAAAAATGAATTCTGCAGCTATGTACACAAAACATTCCTAAGATGATTATTGAATAATCCACATTGCACAATTTATTGAATCAGAAACCAGACGAAAAGGATGAATTCACACTATATGTATCCACTTATTTGTCTTCTCCATTCCATCTCCAGGTAGCTTTGTTCTTGATTGACACCGAAGGCTCAATGGATATAGAGAGAAGCAAGGACAATGGTGTCAAGTTTTCAGCTTTCTCTATGCTGCTTAGCTCCTATCAGGTGGAGTTCTAGAAACTAAATCACCTTTTTTCCTCTAGACTGTAAAAATAACTTACTTACCCCATTTTTGTTGTGTTTCTTAATTGTCTTTTAGATTCTCAATTTATCCCACAGGCTGAAGGACCCAGACCTGGAATACATGGAAGTGAGTTGGGCTCTAAATATTAAAAATGTGGGTCCTTGTCCCAGGGAGACATTGCAATATGACCAAGCAGAGGTGATATAAAAAGAAAGTTCTCTCAATATAGTTAAAATAAGGGGGGCCTAAACTAAAGTCCAGACTTCTGGTGTCTTTTGATTCCTTTAATTCAGGCAACCAAATTGGAAAGATCCTAAACTATTTTACCTAGATACCTTGACTCAGATGCAAGAATCTGCCAGCTGTGGTACTCAAACAGTCCAAATCAGTTTCAGTATACTACAAGTAGAGAATCAATGCCTTGCAAGAGACTCCATAAGTAGTAGGGTTATGCAGTACTTCAGATCCATTTATAGAAGATGCTGAGGAGGATGAAAAAAAAGTAAATGTAATACTCTTTAAAGCACCTGTATCTTTTTCCAGGATATTTGTCAGCTAAAGAAAAGCCAAGTTAAAATAAGAAAATGTGTGGCTGTTTTAAGACTTTTGATAGGTGCTATGATCATACTCCAATGCATCTTTTCCAAATTGTTTCCAAAGTATTGCCAAGTCTCATTCTGGAGTAAATATTAACAGGAATGTCAAATGATGCAAGAAAATCCATTTCAGTTGGATGATTAGGCATATTGATATGCCAGGGCAAACTGATCTCAAGAAGCTGTCAAGATTATTTGCCCTTTCACCTACATTTTCTCCCTCGCTCATAGCTTGACAAAAAAAAAATCAAGATAGAGATTGTGGAATAGAATGGAAAAGTGGGAGGGAAGGTATCTAGGCAACTGAGGCATCTTTGAGAGCTTGCAAGAATATCAAGGTTACTAATGCAGGTGCTCAATGGAGAAGTGGACTGAAGAAGTATTACTGTTGTACCATGTGAACACCCAGTGGGTACGTGCGAGGGAATCTATTGTTTAACTAAGCAAGCTTTCTGTGAGAAAACCAGAGCTGTTTTTTCTTCTTCTGTGCCAATGTAAATTTTCAGTAAAGTATTATACTCTTGATAAAATCATGTCCCAGGAGTTTCTTTTTCTGAAAATGCCAACTGGACAGTTGACAACAGCTTGATTAATCTTTGTCCCAATGAAAAAACATGGCTACCTAATAGTTATCAGATCCCTATCACTGCTGCACCAGTGTGTGTATATGTGACCTACTGTCTTTTCCATTTCCTATGATCTACAATAAAGATATCAAAACAAATAGTTCAGGAAAACCAGTAAGGAAATTTTCAATTTTACATGGTTGATTTAGCCATGAATGCAACCACTGAACAAAGGCTAGATCCCCACATCATATTGGTCTTAGATACCAAATTAACCCAGTGTCTGAATCTGCACATTCATTGAATCATTAACTTAACTCTGATGCTTGGCTCATGCAATTCGCTATGCCACAAGAAACACTCTAATTTTACAAGTAATTAAATTTAGCATGTTGTACAAATGCAGCTAAAAATTCTTTAATTGATCTGAATAAATTGATTGTCTCAATAACATTAAAAATATTAAATGGAAAACTAACAATGCTTTGTCTTTGTATAAAAGCAATAGGTTAAGTAGTTTAAAGTGACTATTACATTTTAAATGGGGGGGGAGAGATATACCCCCCACCAGCTTACATACAGTACTGTATTTAAGTCTACTGTCCTAAATTCTCTGGAATCGGTCAGGCAATAACTCAAAAACAATAACTCACAATCACAAAGTGAGAGAGGTCCTCACTTATTTCCTAAATCATGTTTTAGTTCTTCATCTCTGCTGCTGAGTGAACAGACAATAAACTCGGGTGAAATTAAATTGCCTGGTTTCATAGTCACCCACTTCTTTTATCCCACAGATATTTTTGTACATAGCAAAGACTGTGGGCCATCAATTCCAGCTGAAGCCTATTCAGGTAAGGAGCCCCATCTTTTCTCTTCTTTTTTTTTACATTCATGTCATGTATATATATATTTTTCCTCTTCCATTGTTACCATTCCCTCAGAACTGTTGCCCTTACACTTGGTCAAAGAGGCTCTTTGTTCCTGAATTCCTCTTCACAGCAAACTCCTCTTCCTCTCTGTTTTTTTTCTGCCTGGTACTCGCATCTCTCTTTCCTTTTCTTTCCACTGTGAATATTAATGAACTTTTTCACCCACTGCTATTTGAAAATGCATTATTTATCTTTATACTGCATCCATTTTTCATCTCTAGAAAGGACAATAATTTATTTTCTTTTTTTACAAAAAGTCCAAAATTAGATAGACCACCATATTCCCACCATATCCATAAAAAAGGGGTTAGTTAAGTAGGATGGCTTATTTTTCCCAAGTAGACAATCTTACTATCCTGTTGCTTTAAGAAAGTATCTCTCTGCCTGGTTTGAATGCCAGAAGCTAACCAGGTAGTAAGAAAGTTCTATAACAAAATGAGGTTTATTGGGGTACCTTCATGCTCTTTCTCTTTAAAAAAAAAATAGGCAAAAAGTTAAAATACAAATTCCCAAAAAATAATAATCAAGTATGCTCTTCATGCTTTTTCTCATCCAAAGCACAAATAGACAATCTGCTGTGGTATATGAGATTTCAAGTTCCATCTTACAGAAATAAGAAACTCTGTTCAGGATTATAATTTTTCCCAATAGGTATTGTAAGCCCTTAAAAGTCCCAAAGTCATATCTATCTAAAAAGAGAAAAAAAGGACACCAAGTGTTCGTACAGTTTCCTTTGGTGACAATGCAGTATTATCAGCCCTACCTATTCTGATCTTTGCAAGCTGAAAAAGTAGAGGGAGAGTGTTATAAAGAAACAAGAACAACGGAATAGCAATATGAATGTAAGGGGAGGCACTGCTTTATTTTCACTATAGTTATGATATGCTGGGGTAAATGGTTTAAAAAAAATGAAAACCAATATTTAAAAATAGGACTAGCCTCAAAGGGAGCTACAGTCTGAACTATACTTCAGCAGAGAACTCACATAATTCTTTTCCTTATTCTCTCCTGTCCTCTACAAGTGATAAGACAGCTTTGCTCCCCCTCAGCTTCATAGACTGGGAATAGAAGGAAGGATAAGTAAATAAGCTGAGGGGCCTTGCAGAATAAGAAAGGATCTGACAAAGGAGGAATGCCCTTAGAAGATAGGACCCATCATCCATGGTCTTTCTCTAACAGGGAAGGATTCTACTTCCAAATGGTATGCATCACTCTCCCTGTTTTAGCAGCATTGGTGGACATGCCAAATGGCAGGAGAAGGTGGTGAAAATAAAAATATCTCCTGTGGCTCTTTGTAATGGTTGAATCAGCCCTGTAAATTTATTGCCATATGTACAATTTACTTTCTAACTCACCTTTACTACCATGAAGACTAGGTTTGTTGTTCCATGCATCTAGTGGACACGTAGTGGGACCACAATAAGAGGGAGGAAAGGCAAATGCAGAATCCTGCAGCTTCTCTTGTTTTTGTTGTTGTTGCAGCATCTTGATGTCTTGGTTCGTGACTGGTTCTACCCCCCCATTTATGGATTCCAGGGGGGACAAGATTATCTCCAGGACACCATCCAGGTAAGCCTGTTGTAGAAATTATAGAAAGATATCCTGAGTTGATAATGAAGAGATTCCGTAGGAATCCATCTCCCCTCTAAAGCAGAGAAACAGAGTGTTACAATAGTTGCAATAGTCCCTTCTATTTGTCCATTTAACCTCAGAAGCTAGAGGGTCAACCCAACCGGCATCCACGAGCCCTGCAAATATTCAAAAGCACTGACACTTCTTGTTACCTGATGCCCTTCCCTGGAAAGACATTGGTGATGGGAAATGAAGGCACCATAGCAGGCAAGAAGCTCTTTCTTTCAATTATACCTTCTTCATGTTCCTCCCACAAGTTTATGCATCCAGCATTTGTATGAACTGTAGAAAAGAATAACACAATTACTTCATTCTATTGCAAGGAGGAACATCAATTCCATAAATCCTTTCTGATCAGTCTTGGAGTTAATGATAATTAATAATAATAATAATAATTAGATCAATTCCTTCTGTGGCTTGAAATGGAACTATGAATCTTTGTTTTCTTAATTGGAACTGAGATGGGGGAAACAAAGCAGGGAATGGATTTCCCCCCCTCTTAATATGGTTTAAAAATTGCTCTGAATTCAAAAGGCAATGTAAAATAATTGTAGTGAAGCCAATAAGATTATCCACTGTGCCAGGGTATTTTTTATGAAATAAATTTTTATCCTACAAATAATTTTGGTTAAAATTTACCAAAATCTTCTCATTGTCCTATTTTATCTGTCTGGCTGCTAGCAAAATATGCCTATCTAGAATCAATTTTGTAATTCCTTTGCTGCATTCACTTCCCCCAAACCTATATGATTACTTAAACATGCACAAAGCTTAAGTCTTGAAGATGTAAATAATATTCTAAAATCAATTTTATTTCTCCCACCACCAGAATCCACACACACTGCATATAGACAAACGTAGAGACTGTTTTTAAGTGGGATTGTTCCCTTTTAAGGCCAAATACAACACTCTTTTTCATTCTGGAGTCTTGGACTAAATCAGGTTGCATTTAGATATTTTCAATTATGATCTCCAGAAAGGGTAAAAAAAAAAGTGTGTGTTCTCCAGAACAGTTGAATTGTTTCTTGCAGGTATGGATGAGGATTTTAGAGAATTCCTGAAGGATTATGGGAATCATATTGCCAGATCAGCTGGAATGCATGTACAGAGAAATCAGGAGAACAAACCTCTTACTGGGACAGAACTTGCTGATAAGATAAAGGTGAGAGTTATGGGAATCAAATGACTAAGCAACCTACACCTTTGCATTTGTGTTTGGCATATAGAGATTTCTATTATATCCAAAGAGATCAGTCTTTTGAGCTATTTCTCAATGTTAGGAACTTTAAGATGTGTGGACTTCAAGTTCCAGAATTCCCTAATTCCCTAACTACTATCTACCAAACATCAATGTCTTCTTACATTACTATCCTGACTCTTTTACCGTCTCTCTGAGATTCCTAGTTTTTCTTCTATGTTGTCACTTTTAACAGCCAGCAGATGGAGCAGTTTCACTTTTCTAGGTTGTCCTTTTCCTTGCTGTGCTTCTGTATGTTTGTTCTCAGAACTGGCCACTCTTTCCAAAGGAAAAAACAACTTCTCTTTTTGCTGCTGATGGAGGCATAGCTGTAAAAACATACAGCTCCTCCCTCTCACACCTGTGTCAAGGTTGCTGCTTTATTGGCAACTCTGCTATGCTGGTGCTGGAGGAAATGAGAGGGAAATGAAAGGGAATGAGAGGGAAATGAAAGAGACTTAGAGTTATCTCAAGCAGCCAATCCTTGTGAGATGCCCTATTCTGGATAGGTGAAAAATGGTTATAAGAGGAAGAACCCTGGAATCTGCAGTTTGGACTTAAAACTGTATATGTAAATTGACGAGCAAACAGGAAAAGTCCAGCACTGCCTGTTCAAAACATGATTTTATAGAAACTCAGTTAAAATCCCTGCTCAGTTTAAAAATCCAATTAAAAACATCCAGAGAAATGATTGTTGAAATGCCACTTGAACACATTAAGCAAAGGGTAATTTAATTCCACTGTTGCTTGGCTCTGTAGCCAGTGGACATAGCTACCACATCAAGCTGGTAGTTCTGAATCTCATGAGGAGTGTTAGTGCCCATAGTTTTTTGTGTGACTTGGTTTGAGCCTTGTTACTACCAACTCAGAGGAAAGGAACCCTGTTGCCTCCCTTCTTTCATCCAGTTGTTAATGGGAGGAAATGCATGATATGCTTTGGCTTGACATGGCACACTGATGCAATTGATGTTCCCTCATAGTTTGTCCAAAATTAACACATGCCTAATGAGATCTAGAGTATGATAATACCCTGCCCACCCCTCCACCCTTCCTTGGCACATCTGTGAATATTTAGTGAGTTGATATATGTATTCCTTGCATGTGTATGTGTGTATGCATGTGTGTGTGTTAAAAAAAATTCCTCACCTTGTACTCACTCTTGGGTCTTCTACCAGGGGCCTTGGAGTTTGAAGGTTATGAGTAAGATCTTAGTTGTTCCTAGCATTGTACTTAATTGGACAGAGAGCTATGTTGGAGCCACTCTCCCAGCTTAGGAATCACAAACCCACATACTGTTATTACTACAACATGCACTTTGGCTTTTACTGTCCACATTCTCTCTAGTTCCTTCTTCAGGCCCTCATCCTTATCTACTGTCACAATACTAGTAGTGGTACTACCTACTTGTGGTAATATATAATTTTATTAAAGATTTCTATATATCTAAAACATAAACATGAAAACATAAAATGGAGAAAAAAGAAAAATGTGCAAAGTACAATATAGGCAGAAAGAGAAAAAACAAAAACACAATTAAAGAAATGACTTCTAATCTTCTTTACATCATATATAAAAAAAAACTTCTAACCCTGTTTCCTAGTCCGAGCCTTTGGTCCATTTCAATGCCTTTATGCTTTTGATATTTTTATTGCAATTGTTGTGTTAATCATTAACTTTTAAGTTCTAACCATCTCAGAAAAAGCATCATTTAATCCAAAATTCTATGTGAAAAGAGTGTGTCGTATATTGGGGAAAATACTGTGTGTGTCTGTTTCTGTGTTTTGATCTGTCAATAGAAATCTCTCGGCAGGTGGGTTATAAGTTGATTGTCTATATGCTGTATTTGGAGATATTCTGAATAGACATGTATTTGTTAATCTACTTTCACATGTTGAACCCTCCTTTTTTAAAATTTCTTTTAGGATTTATCAGAACTCATGAAACAATATCACACTGGTTTTTCCTCACCCATAGAGGTACTGACTTTCCCATTTTCCTTCTGCATCTTTTTTTTAAAAGGAAAATGTCCCTCAGAGCAAGCTCCACATTTGCAGACTCCATGAACACATCCACACTGTTTTCTGGGCAGCTATGTAGAAATCGTTTGCTTTTGCCCTTTTCTGTTTCATTTTGTTTTAATCTTAGCTTAGCTTACAATTCTAATACTACTTGATGGGTTCCCAACAAGGAATTAATGGGCCTGATAAACATAATGGGGCATGAAGAAAAAAACCAAAGAAATCTTGCTGAAGCTAAATTGGATTGGGCCTAGTTAGTGTTTGGATGGAAAAACATCCATTTGTTGAATTCTGTAGAGGTGGAAGATAAGATGAGACTATCATAAATAGCTTGTTAGATATGGCTTTGGAGAACCATAGCAGGAAATCCAATTTCTGATAGTGATGGATTAACCAGTGGAACAGCTTGCCTTCAGAAGTTGTGGTTCATCACTGGAGGTTTTTAAGAAGAGACTGAGCAGCCACTTGTCTCAAATTTGTAGGGTCTCCTGCTTGAGTAGGTGGTTAGACTAGATGACCTACAAGGTACTTTCCAGCTCTATTCTGATTGATTGGATTCTGCAGTTGGAATCATTTCCATTAAAAAGGAGCAGATATAAAGCTAAATAGCTGACGTGGGTGAACCTGATGCATACATCCAACTTTATACTTCTCTCTTTATTCCTTTCCTTGTCTCCTCTGGATTGTAAGGGAACTCAATGAAAGATTAAAAATTTTGTAGCCACATCTGCTAACCTTTCCTTTTTCTTTCTGCTCAGATGGCCTATACCTTCAACCAGAACAAAAATAAAATGTTCCAGAAGAAATTTAAAAAGTTCATCCAAAAACAGGTAGGTCAAGAGGAAGAGACCAGTTTTATTATAGTTTTTAATTTTTTAAAAGGCAAAAAAATGAGGATTTTGAAGAAGCAAATATTTGGAATGTGTTAGAGATGGAACAGATTTCTATGATTTATTTAATTTAAATTGGCATGTGGGGAAGGGCAAAGGATTGACATTTGGTCAGAGTATGGTAGACTAGAATCAGAAGTATAATATAAACCAAAAGGCTGCACTTTGAAAGTTCAAGTACAAATAATTCTTGATTTACAACTACTTCAGGGACTGAAATTATGGTTGCTAAGTGATGTGGTCATTAGGTAAGTTATTGTGTGGCCAGACCCAATTTTACAAACAATTTTTCCACAGTTAAGTAAATCACCACAATTAAGCAAAGTTGTTAAGTGAATCATGCGGTCAGTAAGCGAATCTTATATCCCCCACTGACTTTGTTGGAAACTAGCTAGGATACTGCAACTGTCATAAATGTGAGCTGGTTACCAAGTACACAAATCATGATTACTTAACTTCAAGGATAAATTGTTAATCACTTTTTTCAATCCTGATGTAACTCTAAACTGTCATTAAATGAATGATCATAAATTGAGGACTACCTATAGTGGTGTTGGTCAGTATTTAAATGCAGAAAAAGTAAATAAAATGATTTTTGTTTGACATTGTATGAGGATGGACTTAGGCTAGGTGAAATGTGCTCCACAAATGAAAACTTTGAGGTAGGTCAAGAGTAAAGCCTCTTATGTTTTGCAAAATTTAGTAGATATTACACCACAATTAGACCAATAGAGCAAATAAATAAAATTTAGTAGATAAACCATTGAGCCCTGGTGGTGCAGTGGTTAGAATACAGTATTGCAGATTGATTCTGCCCACAGCCTGGAGTTTGATTCTGACAGGGCTCGAGGTTGACTCAGCCGTCCATCCTTCTGAGGTCAGTAAAATGAGGATCCAAAGTCTTGGGGGCAATATGCTGTCATTGTAAACCTCTCAGAGAGTGTTGGAAAATACTATGGAGTGATATATAAGTCTAAGTGCTATTGCAAGTTAAAATATTGTGGCAGCTTCAAAACTTATCACACAGGTATTGGTTCTTTCTGTCACCTTAATTGACTACAAAAGGCTATTGGAAATACCCAAAGGTGCTTTGTCAAGAGGCAACTGGACTTCCTTGTTTTTCTTTGAAGACATTTCGCTTCTCATCCAAGAAACTTCTTCAGCAATGACTGGATGATAGAGAATGGAAGAATTTATATCTTGAAAAAAACATATTTGGGACAACTATGACCTGAATGACTGAGAATCTCCATAGACATTTAACTATTGGGAATATAAAATGGAGAACATAAAATCTGGTGTCCTAGACACAAGGACAGATTAAATATATGATAAACAGTGGAATAATAGGAAGTGACATTATTATGAATAATGAGGTGATTAATATTTACAGTCTTCTCCCTTTTCCACATCTATTTCTATAACCTACCACCCTTTTGTCCAATCTTAGGATAAATTCTCTCGCTCAGTGTTGGCAAGCCTACGAGTGCCCCCAAATTCGATGACTAGGCGCTTAAAGGAGAAGCAAGAGAAGCTCCTCCAACAGTTCCGAGATTCATTTCAGGGTGATGAGCCACATCGGACCGAATTTTTATCATGTCTGGAATCATACCTTAAGTGTGAAGCTAATGATTTCATGGAAGATTACAACCGTCGTTTCAAATCCAGTGCAATCAAAGCTGGGGTAGCCATTGGGGTGGGTGCTGTGGGGTTAGCTGGTGGGGCTGTTGGAGCTGGTATAGCAGCAGCCTTGTTGGCAGGAGAAGCCATTGTGCTGGGCACCGGTGCTACTTTTGCGATTGGGACTGTGGCCGGGGCAAGCACATTTGGACTTGTGGGAGGAGGAGTGGGAGCTAGTGTGGGAAGCCGCTTAGGGAATGCTAAGAGCAACGAAGCCAAGAATGAGGCTAAAGGTGTTAATGAGATTGAAGAAGAAGAAGAGGAGGAGAATGTGTCAGATGAGAAGAATCTTATTAGCTGATTAGGTGCATCTTAAGAATTAGAGCCCCTGTTTCCTTCACCAAAGAACAAATACCTGTTATAAAGATATAAATCCCAGGAGTCTAGTCTCATGTTCACTCCTTTGTCCCAAGAATTATGAAGAATTAGTCACTTCCATTTTGGGATAGCTATAAAATAGCATAGTTCCAGCACAAAGATTTGGACTTGCTAGTGACAATAAAAGACAAAGGCAAATGCTTCATTCAACGGCAATTAAAAGAAATAATTATTTCCTCTGTATCTCTCCGTCCCATTTGGGGGAGGGGAGGCAGGCCCTAATGAATTACTACTCTTTCACAGAACCATGTTTCCCCTGCTCTAGCATCTATTTTGAGATATAAAATAAAGGAAAAGCAAAAATTATATCCATAGCATTAGCTGTAGACATGGAGCTACTTAATGATATCCATTCTGCATTAGTCTGCTTTGGATCAAAATATAAAAGAATTTAAAGTGGGCCTTGTTGTCATCTCAAAATTTATCACAGGGTCCTTCACCCTTTGCAGAAAGATTGTAACACCTCCCAGATGGAGCTGAATCAAGTAGCAGGTGCAGTTAAAGGTGCAGTTTATGTTGTGTCTCAGTTACACCCCTTCCTGAATAGGGACACCCTTCACTTCATCATTCATGGCCCCCCCCCATCTCCTGTCTGGATTATTGCAATGCCCTCTACGTGGGGCAACCATTGAAAATTCTTCAGAATCTTCAGCTATGTGAGTTGCATTGGGTGTTGGTTTATTTCCAGATCCAATTCAAGGTGCTGGTTATGACTTTTAAAATCCTACAAGGCCTATAAGGCCAGATTACCTGCGGAACTGACTTTACCCCATTACAGCAACCTGTCCCACTTGGTAAGGCAGAAAAGGTAATGCTACAGAACCATTAGTTAAGAATTTTGACTGGTGGGCTCAAGGAAGAGCGCATTCTCTGCCACTGCCCGCACTCTTTGGACATTTTCTCCCCAGAGGTGAGGCAGCCCCCCCTCTCCTGGCCTTTCATAAATGCTTGAAGACCTGGTTGTGTTGACCTGGTTGGGGCCCACAGAAGAGCACATAGCCATGGGGCCAGCTAGTGCACCAAAGACTCTTCTTGCCTTTTTAATCTTGAACTTAAACTTTTAAGTTTAACAGAATTTTCCTGCTTTTAATCCTTTTTATTATAATATAGTTTTTATGATTTTATATCTATTTATACACTGCCCAGAGGCCCTCTATGAGAGAGATGGGTTGTTTGCAAATATGATATATAAATAAATTCAAGGTTCTGATGGTCACCTTAAAGGCAGCACATGGCTCAGCAGGGGGCTGAGATCAAGTCAACTCTGCTAGTCCAGAGAGAACAGGGAGACAAGGCATGTTAAAGGTCCTTGTACTAAGAGAATATCATGTCATGAATCCTAAGCCTTCTCAATGGTAACAACCTCTTTTGCAAATACCTTCTCCAAGACATACCTTTCCAATAAATTTTCTGGGAACTTTAAAGATTTATCGAATGTATTTGGGAGACAGATGAAATGCTGGGTTCTGAGGATCATAGGATGTCCTTTGTGATTACATGTTTTTAAATTGTACTGCTATAATAGATAGTTGATGATGATGGTGACTGATAATAGATAACAAACTAAACATTTTTCCAATAACATAACAATATTAACAGCTGCACATTTACCCAAAAAGCTCCTTGCTGAGCTTATGATATACTGCATCATATAACATTACCAGAATAATAAAAAAAACTTCTAATGTTTTAATGTTGGTGTTTTATATTTATAAAAACTTGTTTTTATATTTATATTGATTTCATATACTTATTCTATACCATCCAGATCATTTTGCATTAGATAGACAGCTATATACATTTGTTTAATAAATAAATCCTAGGTCTCTGATTGGAACTGGAATCAGTCAAATACATGATTCTGTTTGTTTGTTCTTTATATTGTGTTATAGGAACAGGGTGGGGAAATGAGTAGAGGGACTTCATTTTTTCCCAGAAAGGAAAGGAAATTCAATTTCTACCCACTTCTTCCTTTACTGGGTTTTGTTGCTTTAAACAAAGTTTATCTCAGCTCGCCTGGATACCAGAAGCAAACCAAGGTAGTTTGTTATAGCATAGTTTAATTGAGATCCTTTCAAGCGCCTGATTATTCAAGGAGCAGGTCCCTGGCATCTTCCTGAATTTCTATTCAGGATGACCATTTTGTCTCTCTAGGTGTGTTCAATCAGTGTATTAAAAGCATCTCATGTTCCTCAAAAAAACAAAATTGGTCTCACAGTCTCTGGTGTCATAATATTACCATCCTAACCCAGTGTGATGTCTTGGACACTTCAGTAGAAGTAGAAAGAAATAAAAAGAATCATTCACATAAATACAAAATAAGAGAAGCTCTGTTGAAGAATGAGGAAAATTGCTTTGCAGATCCACGGATGCTCTGAAATTGGAGGATTGGGCAGCTATTTGTTTGGAGAGATGTGAGGATTTCTGACACTGGTGGGGCTTTGAACTAAAAGATCACATACAACCCTACAGTTCTATAATTCTATTTTGTCCAGGATCTTCCAGTGTGAGGGCTGATTCTGCTTAAAAGCTTCACAGGAGGATGAATGGCAGTGTTCATTTTACCTAATACAATAAGCAAATAAATCACACAGAGTTGAGGAAAGTGGGGTTCAACATTTTAGTTCTGTGCAGAAATAAAAAAGAGATAGTCTTGGGGCCCAAGTCCAAATCAAGCACCCTTGCTGAAATTCAACAAGCTCTTTTTATACCATAAAACCACATATAACCCAGAATTTCCTGATCTTTCATTATTTGTTTCTGATTTCTTAATGCCAATTTAGAGTAATATTCCATAATAAGCATTGGATGGTGTGGGTGGGTTTGCACTTAATTACCTAAGCTCTCTTTTAACAGGCTGATGACAAACTTTTACCTTTGGATCTTTGCCTGGACATTTTTAAACACAGCTAAGCTACATGTCATGTTATCTTTCCTTGTTCTAGTAATGGGCCCATTTGCAAATTTCTTTAGCGCAATTACAAAACCACACCCTGCCATTTAGACTGGCATTTCTTACATGTGAAGTATTTGTGATCATTCTCCTTAGCTCTTTGCTAACAGATGTTAAAGAAGATGTCAGTTAATTGCTAAAGACTAGGTCTAGCAAAGACACAAAGAACAATGTTTACAGAAGCTTCTAATTATTTGTTAACAGGTTAATAGGCCCTCCTTTTCTAGAGTCACAGTTTTTAGGCCCTCACCAGGATTTCCTTAGCTGAGAAAGATATCAGTATGCAGCAGACAAGCCAGATATATTTCCCATAACAGCTCAAGGTTATAGGGTGACAAACATTTTTCTACAGGCTCTTTTCACTGGAAGAATCAGCCCTTTACCTTTGCTGCCATATGTACAGTTTTGTTTCTAGATCACCTTTGGGAGGATTTGCAGACGGTATATCAGGTATGGTTGCTCTCATGCTTCCAGTGGACATGCACTGTGAGGAAAACAATGGGAATGGAGTTCCTCTCATCTCTCTGTTGCAATGTCACATCCTCTTGTGGAGTGACTGGATTGTCTCAGCTACATATGGATATTGTAGAGCAGAGATCTCCAACCTTTCCGGGCTCAAGACCAGAGGGAAAGGGAGCAGCTTCAAAATTGGTGCATGCACATACACACATAGGGCCACACACACTGGCGTGGCACTAGCAGCCCTGTTCGCATATGTGGCATGCACTGCACACACCCCATGGCAGCTAATGGCCCCTTCACCTGCCCCACGCTAGCATCTCCATTCATGCCTGCGTGCATGCACAAACGGGGCCGCGGGCCCTAGCACAATTGGGAAATGAGCATCCACACGTGTACACACTGGCCAGCCGTTTCCGTGGGACCAAGAGCCTGCAGCCTGGTCCCAGGCCGCGGATCATAGGTTGGGGACCCCTGCTGTAGAGGACAGAATTACTGCCCCAGTCAGGTCTCTTAGGAAAGAAAGACCCTCGACTCCATTTCGGTGAAGTAATATATATTTTTTTTACTAAAAATTGCTGGCTGCAGTAAAGTCAGGCTAGAACTAAGTTTCCTGCACAAAAAGTTACATTTCTTTTTCCCCCCAGCCTATCCCTCTCCCCATGACCAGTTCATCTTCAGCCAATGAAGAGCCACATAATTGTTTTGAGAAACACTGAGATATTTGGGGCAGTCTACATTCCATTCTCAGGGTGTGTGGCCTTGAGTGCTGGCACAAACTGGTTCCATGGTTCCCTGGTCTTTGTCAAGCTGTTATCCCCCCTCCCTATTTTCCTTCATATCCCCACACAGGTTTATTGCCCATATGTCCCCCTCCCATGCCCCTTCCTATAGCCTTTGATGGCAGGATGCCAGTGAGGCGCTAAGCTAAAGATGGCAGAACTGACAATTACCTCCCAAGACAGGGATGGGCAGTTAATTTTCCCAAGGGGCCACCTGAGAAACTGGGATTGTTCTGGAGGACCAAATCAATGTCTGATGTCCTCAAACTCCATCACCTCAGCTCCTCGGGCTGCTTTAGGTGAGACAGGAGTGCTGCACAGGTACAGAAAAATGCTTTCTCTCCTTGTCATCCTGCAGCTGCCAGCCGACTGAAGGAGTGCACTGTGACTGCACAGAGCCAGATCCAACTCGGCTTCTTCTTTTGCTCCCTGTGGTCCACTTATTTACATTTGATTTCTAATTTCTGATTTACTTCATACAGGCTAGAAGAAATAGCCAGGACTGGATGTGGCTCAGGAGCCATAAAATGCCCAGGTCTGCCCCATAACATCAGCCAGATAAACTTGTTACAGAAAGCATAAAAAGCTGATATTCTGTGTTGAGAACTGGAAGTTGATCCTGGAGTCCATCTTCTCTCTGGGTGATGGTTTTACAATGGTTGCACATTGTTCCCTCTATTGGTCCATTCAACTTCATTAACTTGCTGGGATTCAGGAGCTCCAGAGACCCTTAAAAGCGGCAATAGTTGATGCCCTTCCCTGACAAGAAGTTAGTGAGTAAACTGAGGGTCCCACAGAAGGCAAGAATCTCTTTCTTTCCGTTATAATCCTTTAGGTTCTTCTATACTTGAATGTCCTTATTAACATAAATTCGAAATAAAAGAGAGCATTGTTACATTCTACCACTAGGGGGAGCATTGGTGTTATAAACGGTGTTTTAATCGGTGGAATCTAAAAAGAATTTAGATCAATTAATTCGTTTGCCGGGAATGAAAGCAGAAACCGAGGAGGAAGAGGAGGATTGTAGGGAGGGGTTGTGACCAAAAACAATACAACAAATTAAGGACTTTTGTATTATATTATAACTATAAATTATTTTATAAAAAGCCAGAATTGGAAGTTTGAACCCCCTGCTCAGTGCAGGAGTCCTATTTAAAAGCTTCCAGACAAATGAAGCTGCAATTTGTATATATTAAGTAAAGAGGAACCTACCACCTCTCTGGTAAGGTAATTCTACTGTTGTTTGGCTTTGCTTCTAGACAGTGGGTAGATACAAAATCAAGCTGGCAGCTCTGAATTTCATGGGGAGTGTTAGTCCCATACTCAGTTATAATGAGGCCTGGTTTGAGCCCTGTAGCCGACACACTTGGAAGAATGAAACATGGTCGCCTTCCTTCTTTTATCCAGTTATTAGCAGATTGATGCAACTAATGGGTGCCTTTCATCTCTCTCAGCAGGCCCAAAATTAACACAAACCCCGTGAGGCCTGATGCCTGTTGCTAACCTTGCTTTCTCCACTTAAAGCTTTCTTATCCAAATCAGGTTATTTATTTCACAGAAGCCTTCACATTTTCCCTGAATTCATGTAGTGTTCTAACCCTGCTTTATTTTTCTTTGTCCCCCAGATCTTTTCTTTACAGCAATGATCAAGTATTTATTGTACTTCATTATATTCTATGCAGATATTCACTCTTTATTACTTTGTTATTGTTTTTGTTACAGTACTTTATTATATTTTATTTTATTACAGTATTTTATTATACTTTATTTATACAGTATTTCTTTACGATACAATCACCGGATATTACTATTGCAATGCTTATGTTAATCATTTTTCAGCTGTCTGGAAAAGGGCATTACAGTTCTTAGACATATATATATATATATTGGAAAATTTGCATAAAAATACGACTCCTGGGCATGTCTATGGTACGAATAAAATACGAACACCAGGACGAACACTTTGAAATCCCCCCAAAAATGAGCACAAGAGAGTGAGAATGCAGGGAATCAGAATGTAGAGATCCAGAGACCTGGCGTCCGCCTGAATGCCGCTCCTACTAGCAATGGGGAAGAGTGTGTGATAGGGAGGAGGGGGGATGATGAATTGAGAGGCGGAGTAAGCACCCGATCACGCAGCAAACAAATGGAACGGTAGAGAACTGTCAACACGAAGATTGCCAGGACGGAGGAGGAGGGCATAGACCCCCAAACATGCAACAGGTTAGTCATGACAGGTTACTCATGACAGTGGAGGAGTGAGAAGAGAGGGTGTGGAGCAGGGATTGAGAAAAGCGTGGGGGGGGAGTGTCTGTGATCCCAGAGAGGCTTGTAATACTGATAGAGGAGAAACGGATGCCCCCAGGGTGGAAAATGAAAACAAAAAGGAGATGAGGGTCAGTATTATGGAAGGAAATAAGGATAAAGGAGTGGTGGAGGAGATGAATGTTAGTAATGGAATGGTGGGAGGAATGATCTGGAAGAACCATAGAAGGAAGCGCAAGGAGAGTAATAAAGAAACATCTGGAACACTAATTAACCTGCCGGGACCGGTGATGCGGTCCATGAGCCGGGTGCAAATGCCAGCCAAACCCATTTAAGTCATCATTGTTTACTGGCTCCTTAGCCCTGATGATGTTTGGAGTTTCCAATCTTCGATCTCCGGGAAGAGTATACTCCAGTTATTTATTGTTAAAACAACATTTAAAACAATAAAAACAGTTATATACAAGATTAAAACAACTTAGCTTTCGCTGGTCCTCTGCCAGCGTCCTCAGAGTGGGGCTTAGGGGGTGGGAAGTTCTTTTTATTGCTGATCCAATTGCCTACTCATTGTCACGAGGGCAATGAGTAGGCAATTGGATTGTCACAAGGGCAATGAGTAGGCAATTGGATCAGCAAGGGGATAAAAAGAACTTCCCACCCCCTAAGCCCCACTCTGAGGACGCTGGCAGAGGACCAGCGAAAGCTAAGTTGTTTTAATCTTGTATATAACTATTTTTATTGTTTTAAATGTTGTTTTAACAATAAATAACTGGAGTATACTCTTCCCGGAGATTGAAGATTGCATCATTGATATATATATATATATATATATATATATATATATATATATATATATGTTTTCTGAGGTTTTCGCGGGTATTTGTATGTAGGTCTTTGGTTGTTCGGGTTTTCTCCCACGTAAAATTGGAAGTGTCCACCCAATCAGTTCATACCCCCACTGGCAGTTAAAAGGAAGAAACAGCTAAGACCACACATTGCTGCTCGAAGCACGAAGCTGAAAACACCAGCCTGAAGATGACGAATGGGACTTCGTCGAAACGTCGCCAAGACACTTCCAATTTTACGCGGGAGAAAACCCGAACAACCAAAGACATATATATATATATATATATATATATATATATATATATATATATATATATTCACTCGTGTGTGTGTGTGTGTGTGTATGAGAGAGAGGGAGGGAGGGAGAGGGAGAGAGAAAGAAAGAGAGAGTGCATGTTTGTGTGTTTTGAGGCAGCCCTCAAATTATGATCACAATCGGGACCAGAATTCCTTTGCTTAGCAAGCCAGTTGTTAAGTGAGTTCACCTGATTTTACAATGTTTTTGCCACATTTGTTAAGCAAATCACTGCAGTTGTTAGATGACTCACACAGTCATTACACAAATTTGGCTTTCCCTGTTGACTTTGCTTGTCAAAAGCCAGCTGGGAAGATGACAAATGGCAATCATGTGACCTCCAGGAAGTTGGGTCCATTGTAAATAAATGCCAGTTGCCAAGCAACTGAATTTTGATCACGTGGTCAAGGGGATGCTGTGAAGTTGTAAGTACGAGGACCTGTTGTAAGTCATTATATTTCAGGGCTGTTGTAACTTCAAACTGTCGCTAAACAAATAGTTGTAAGTCAAGGGCTTCCTGTATATGTGCAGGGCTTTAGGATTGATTATAGGTTTCTAGTCCACATTTGACTGTCATTTGAAAAAGCGTATTGTTCATCCTGTTTTAACTCTCTTTTTTCTTGTCTTTTGTGGTTTCTTAGATCCCACCAAGCTTTTCTTTACTCACACAGGTACTATATATACCCATGTCTATGGAGATTCTCAGTCATCCAGGTCATGGTTATCCCAAAGGTGCTTTTTCAAGAGACAACTGGACTTCCTTGTTTCTCTTTGAAGACATTTCACTTCTCATCCAAGGAGCTTTTCAGCTCTTGACTGGATGGTAGGAAATGGAAGGATTTATATTCCTTGCAGACAGCTGATCATTTACATTCTTTTGGAGAGTTGTTGAGGCCTCTTGGAGGTTTATCTGTGTACTCAAGGTCACCTGAGTAGTGCAAATGGGTGTGGAGGCTTCTTGGAATTGCTGAAAGGAACTGTGTTGTAGACTGGAGATAGATGATGTCCTATCCCTCCCCCTCTGTTGAGAGAGGGCTGTTTTCCCCATCTTCCTCTTGCATCTCTCCCTCAAAATTATTCATACCCTATATCATTTTATAAGTGGTAGCATCCTTTGAGTTGACCTCAATGTTTTTCCATGGGTACACTGTGTATTTTTGTTAATGAAGTGATTTGCCAGTGTCGCCTTCTGTGTTTTTTTTTTTTTTTAAATTTCTCAGACTAGTTTTGGTATTTCCTATTATTCTTCCACCCAAAAACTCACTGATCCTGACCTTGCTTTGTTTTGAAGTCTAGAAAAGTTAATCTAGATGCCATCACCTGTTGGGTTTGAATTCTCAGCTATTCTTTTTGAAGTATAGCACTCTCCTACCTATGGATCATCTCTCTAGTTTGTTCTCCTGAAACAGTAGCTCAGAGAACAATTAAACTCAGAATCTTCCAAATATTTTAGATTCTTAGAATCCTTGATCATCAACTATGTTGGCTGGATTTTGTGGCAGTTACAGTTAAAAAATCTGAAAGGTACTATCTGTCCTCAAAACTAGGACATTATAGTTTCCAATATACTGAAGGCTATCTGTATTTGTATAATCTGCATCGGTACAATCCCCCCCAATTAAAATCTTTCATGAGTTTAGCCACTCATGCCTCTAATGAAGTGAATGGCAGCTCATAAAAGCTATGCCTTTAAATAAATAATACTAGTCAGAAAAGTTGCTACTAGCCTCTCTCTGCAATTTGAAGAAATTCAAGGAAAATTATTATTTTGCCTATCTGCCACTCTTTTCTTTTTTGCCTCTCCATAGATGACTGAAACTTTATGCAATGACAGAATCTCAAAACATTTAAAGCAGAAACTTCAGAATTCATTAAAGAACAGATAGGAAGAAAGGGAGAAACCAATCTGAAAATAATTTTAGGAAAAAGCCAAAAGAATAATTATTTTATGAATTTGGGAGAGTCTGATTTTAGAATGAGGTAGAGGTGGAACAAATTTCTATTGTTTGATTACTGTAAGATAAAATGGAGAGATCGGCACAGTTAAAGTTGCATTGCATTTTATTAATTAGATTTGAGGGCAAAATTGAAGGGTGGGCTTGGCAGGAAAGGGAAATGGTTTGAAATTTAGACAGAATATGATAGACTAAGATCAGAATATGATAGGCTAGGTATCATAAAACTGCTTAGAATATGATAGTTCATGGCCAGACAACCACATGGCTAGACTTTATATTGACAAGAATCTTCAGATAAGAATAATAAGAAATATGTTTTATGGAATGTAAGTGGGTGAAAAAAAGAAAGTTACTTTGGATTGATATTGCCTGAGATAGGAATATAAAACTGTGAAAAAATGGATATTTCAGAAATAATATTATATGAGATTTTTTTGAAGTTTAGAAACTGAAGTCTTTACTCCAGAGAGACTTAGATTAACATTTCCAGTTAGCACCAAAATTTAGCTCACCAAACTGAGCATTGAATAACCTCAACTTACCTCAGATCCTAATTATGAACTTGAAATGAGGTTGGGAGGAACCTGGTCATACAAGAAGGACAAAAGAAGGAGGAGGAGAAGGGGGGAGGCAGCTTAAACTGTTGACTTGTAACTTGATTAATATCTCCCTTTCCCCCTTCCTCAGCCACTTCTATATTGTTTCCATCTTTCCTCTTTCACCTAAGGAACTGCTATTTGCAAATCCAAGAGAACCATCTATTCCTATGACAGCTCCTTCTGAAGAAGCAGCCCGAGCTAATCCAAGAATGCAATAAATCACTTCCAGATGATGAGCCTATTCTGATCAGTTTCACCTCATGGTAGGAATCCCAACTGCAAGATGAGGCTAAAGGTTTTCTGAAAAGCACATCCATAATTATAAAACTGTTTGCTTTAAAGCCATTTTGCTAAGCACTAATACTGGTAATTTACCTCTGGGATTAGGGAGGTGTAAGCACCTTTGCATCGTTGGAGAAAGAATGGAAGCTACTGTGAGGAACAGCATTGGGAAACACTGAGGCTCAGAAGGCTGAGAATGAGGTTAAAGAATATTGCAAGGATGAGGGAAAAAATTGTCAGATTAGAGTCTTTTTCTCAGGTGGTATACATTTTAAGAGTTGGAAAAATCTGAAATATGTAACTTCTTCTGCTGTATCTCTCTTTTTGGCTACAGATATCCCAAAGGGTAAGGTTACACATGAATTTCTCTATCCTAAAAATTATGAAAAAAACCAATCCTTTATTATAGCACCATTAAGGAATAATAGCAAAGTAACATGCTTGTCAGCATCAAGAGTTTGATTTGCTGATGGTGATAAAGACTAGGGCAGCATGCTCTCCAGTGGTAAAGAAAGATATAATGATTTCACTGTGTCTCTCCCTCCTTCCTTTGATAAACCCTTGATGAATCACCAATTCTTTTTCACTAAGTTTATCTTTGTTCTAACACCTAGGCTAAGGTAATAAGTAAAATGGAGGGGAATGGGGAATACCATCCTTAGTTGGCTTCGAGTATCAGCATAGCCATGGAACTATTTGCTGACATCCATTGTATTTCCAAGTGAAATCCACTTTGGGATTGCTTTGGGTACAAAACTAAAGCAGTACGTAGTGGGCATTGTTATCATATCTTAAATTACATTATAAACACTCATTTATTCTTTGTGGAAAAGAGATTAAATATAAAATCAAGATATCAGAAAAATTCTAAAAGTGTAAAAGCATGTTGTAGGAGAGAGTGATAAATTGGTGGTTAGACCTACAACAGTGAAGGTTTGAATCTGTACTTCTTTTTATTTTATTTTTTTCTAATAGTTAATAGAATTCAAATGCACTACTAATTTTTGTTGGTTTCCTGTAGATTCAGTTTTTCAGTATGGGGTAAACTATGCAGTTCCCAATTCTGTTTGGACAGCAGCATGGTGTGCTGAGAAATTTGTAGTGACTTATGGAATTAAAGCCTCTTATCCTCAAGGAAGTTCTCCTTCAAAGAGAATATATGTAGCTCAAGGTTGAATTGTGGAGTCCTTTGTGCTCTCTGAGCTTGGTTGTTTACTGCAGTCTTTTCAATCTGCTATTGCTGTTATTGCTGATGATGTTATCGAGTTGTTTCATATGCAAGCAAACAACCAAGCTCAAAGAGCACTAAGGATTCCACAAGTCTTCTTTCCTTTACACTCTCAGTGAACTATTTCATTGTGCCCCCCTCCCCCCAAAAGGAAGACATCACTTTCTAAGGCTCCAAATACATCTGTTTTCTCTATTACATTCCCTTGTCTTAATTTGCATGGTTGCTAATGACTTGTTCTTACCTCTTGTATAATCTTTCCAGAAATTAATTAATTTAACCTTTGGCTTGGATTTTCAACTTCCCCTTTTCACAAATTACAGATCCAAACCTTCACTGTTGTAGGTCTAACCACCAATTTATCACTCTCTCCTACAACATGCTTTTGCAAGATCCAAACTGATTTCTTTGGAACGTGCAAAAGAACATCAGGTTTTCTGGGATCTCTGCCCATTTCAGTATTGTAGCCTCAGGTGTCCTATAAATTTAATTGCTGAGAACAGAATCCAGATGGTGAACAGGCTGTAGTCAAAACAAGTCTTTTGGCAAGATACGAGAGCAAGCTAGAAAGAGGATTTCCATCTTCAGATTTTTACTTTAGAACTTGGACCATGTCACTGTCCAGACAGATGCTGCAGAAACAGTTTAATGATAGGGTAGCTGTATAGGGGTGGGATTTGGCCCAGAAAGGGTGGCCTTAAAAGTCTTTATAGTTAACAGTTCTACTGGTCTCTCAATTGTCCATATTTGGAGAATAGACTTTCATTTCATTTCATTTTATTTTATTTTTAAAAGCAAGATAATTGCTATCACCTTTGGAACCTTTTCCCTGAACCTTACAATACTTGTTCCTATCTGCCAGAAACTTCCAACTGGATGTGTCTACTCTGATCATTCTTAAATGTTTTCTGAGTTCTGTCCTAAATCCTTTGGTCCCTGTAGCTTTGAATATTATAAATCCTTTGTTGGAGGATTGGGATGGGAATAAAGCAGGAACCTGGCTTAGATGAGCCATTCTTCCAGTTCTGCCAATACACTTTACCTTATTTTATTAATTGAGGCAGGCAGATTTGCCTGGAACACTACCGTAACCCTTATAACCTCCTCCATTTTTTCTTTTCTGCTGAATGCTGAAGAGGAGCTAGAAGAGATGGGGTTTATTTCTGGTTTGTTCCCAATGCAATTTTTGATTTGGAACATTGAAATGGCGGGCAGGACCCATGATCAATCATACTGATGTTGGTGAAACAAACCTAGGTTTCCTGGGAGAGCAGGAAGGTTGGTGGCTACCATAATTGTGATGATTAGTAGGATTGTAGTATAGGGCACTGGCAATTATCTAGTTGTGTTTGATCTCAGTAATGAGAAATGGGTATCTTTATTGAGAGTTGTGTTCTCTGAGGAATAATTTGGTGCAGGCTGCATGCTAAAGGTAGAAAAACAGAGTCAAAGTGATGAAACACATTAATAATTGGGAATTCAGTCTACATCAAGACTCAAATGGCCACTAGAGTAGAAGAATGGGAAAAGCCACCAGCTGCCTCGGATCTCAAACACGACGTATTTTCATCTCACTTCTCTTGAGAGAATAGTAGAAGCCTTTCCACTGGTACCAATTAATGCCATTGGCATAGGACAGATGTGGTCCACCAAGGTAGAAGCCATTGAGGTTGGAAAAATGGCAGCTCTTGAACCACCAGGCACCTGATGAGAGAGCTGCACAGTTCTGCACATAGAGATCTTGGTCACGGTCAAATGTGGAGAACTTCTGGCCACTATGATAGGACAGTGAATCACCTGGTGGGAACATAAAGAGAAATAACGGTAAAAATGAGACTTTACAAAGCTGGTAGGAATAAGGAGTAGTTTCTTTGTGTGCCTATTTGAGAGTATATTCATTGGAACCTACATATTCTGATCAGGGATAGCTGACATTGGAATGTTTTAGGGCACATTTCATAACTTGTGTTTCAAGATTGGAGGGAATATGCTGTTAAAAACCTTTTAAATTATTTCTGATTTCCCCATAATATATTCTGATCCCATATATCAAGGTATAGGGTAAAACATCTGTCTGAGGGAAAGAAAAAGACCTGGCTGTAGACATCATTTTAAGACATAAGTGGGTTTATGTTAGTATTTGGACACCCTTAGCCCAGAAGGATTTTGGAAATTATAGGCCCAATATATGAGAAGGACAGCAAGATGTAGATGACTGATCTATATACTAGGCTGGAGAGAAACATCCTAATATTCATGATAATACCTAGATCCAAATTGATCCTACTTAAATGCCTGATTACCAAGTTTGAGACAATACCATGCTTTCCATCTTTTAAAAAAAGACAGATGCAAATGGGTCACAACTATCATACTGTAAATAGGGTTTCCTATTTTCGTTTTGAGACTCAGTCTACTCTATGTCATACTCAAATGGGACTGGGAATCGGGTCTCTTACCTGCCCCTCCATCAGTAAAGCCAGATACATGGAGCGTGTAGCCATCCTCTTCTGCACTGATTGCACTTGGGGAAAGGGAGAAGTCAGCATATTTAGCAAAGGCAGTATTATTCTCAAAGTCGTCCAGTTCCACACGTAGCTCATACTTCTGCTTCAGAGTGAGAAGATGGATATTTTGCAGTCCTAGAAAAGGTGGGAAAAGAGGTTGTAGGCTCATAGTTCTGATGCCTTGGGAAAACGTGCAAAGCACCGCCATTTATTTTCCTATCCTTTGGGGATGACCCCCATTCTCTTGACAAAAAAGTGCTGGCCAGACAGAAAAGCAAGACAGTTCTTGGCTGTGCTTGCTGGCCTAGACTAATAATAAACAGAGCAATTGCACTTCATGATGTAGTTTTCTGGCCCAGGTTTCAGCTGCTTAGGGGAGAAACCCAAACATTTTACATTCCAAATGTTTCTGGCAAAAGTAGATGTCTGGATCAAGAGATGCATAAAATTCTGAGACTGAGGAGAAGCCAGTGAGGGAAAGGATGGGAAAAATCAATGGCTTTTGGCAGAGGCTCCTCAGAAAGGAGGAGGAAAACGATAAGGAAAAAGGAGGAAGAGAAGAAGAAATTTCCGTGCACCCCTTTATATTTACCAAGCCAATATTCACCATCTGCTTTGCCAAAGCCAAACCTGTAGTCATTCCAGCCCCGAAAGAAACTGATTGACCCATTGAAACGTTTCTGGAAAACCTGCAAAGTATAACAGTTTTGAGGAAAGATAATTGTAAAATTAACATCAATTTGTCAACAGTTATCTTGAAGCTGCGTTCCTGTCAACACCATGGAAAGGAAATAATCAAGAAGATTATGCATTATGCTAAGCTACATTGCTGAAATGTGGTTAATTGGATAATTCAAAATGATTCATACACTATGCTAAGCCTTATTCTAACACAGTGGTTCTCAACCTTTTTAATGCCGCGACCCCCAACCAGTCGTAAGTCGAGGACTACTCAACTGGTGCAGCACCGTTTGCAGATTGGGACTTTTGGCAGGCTCAGCAGGGCAGAGACAGCCTGGACAATTCCTATTGGCTTTTGAAAGTCAATAGAATTAGACTCTATTCAAGAGAGTCTATTCTATTGGCTTTCAAAAGCCAATAGAATAAAAGGGCGTAGCACAGCTAAGGAAAAGGGGGAAAAAATGGCGGACTGCATTGTTTTGGCGACCCCTGTGAAATGGTCATTCGACCCCAAATGGGGTCCTGACCCACAGGTTGAGAACCACTGTTCTAACAGTCTTGGTTTCAATGCGCACACAATTCATCACCTTCCTATTTGCATCTTCCTATTTCAAATACATATTTGCTTGTTTGACTTCTAGTCTTTATAACCCATTTTTCCATGCTGGACACTATCTCACTACTACATTGGCTAACAAAACAAGGAAAAGTACTGAATTGCTTATATCTGTAGAAGGATGGCATTCTTCCATAAACAGGGAGACATCACAAAAAATGTCTGTACCTGGTTGATCCTAAATACTTCTGAAGTTCAAATTAAGGAGCGAAAAGTTTCACATGAGACACAGATACCTTGGCCTCATGAAAAAGAGTAATGTAGGACCTAGTTTGAAAAGATCCAGAGTCATAGCCCCATTTGACATTAGAGTTCAATGAGTTATTTTGGCCAATCCCTCTCTTCTGGTCCAATTTACCTGAGCGGAGTCTGTGGTGATAAAATGAGGGGAAACACCCTTCCATATTTGTTGCCTTAAACTCCCAGGGAAACAAATGGTTGCAATAGAGTACTACAAGTTTCTTAAAGCTTTATATTGAACAATATTAGCACCACAAATAATACTGAAACTACAACTGGAAAACAGGCCAAGATCAAAGAAATCAAGGTTATGGAATTTCCACCAGACTAGCACTGAACAGCCTCTACTAATCTAACTCAGTGCTAGGATCTCTTGCGCCTCCATAGGATACACTTTCCCATTTTGAATCCATCCCAAGGACTTCATTACCGTCCATTTTCCATCATCAGTGGTCATGTCACAGTATACGGGGACAGGGACATTGGGTCCTGCTGGAAAAATGAGGTACACGCCATCTGTCTCTGAACCTTGATCGTATATATCCTCACAGTCAAGTGGAAATGAATCTTCTCCACAGGGTTGAGATTGCTGAGCTATCCCAGTGGAAGGAAAAACATATTACTTTAAATTTAAATAACCCAACAAGTATATAACATTATTTTGGCTTCTGATTAACCATTTTGCTTCAAAGCAGACAGTTAGTAGTCCAAGACAATAATTATAAATCTGTTGCTATTGTTATTTTACAAATATCATAATTACTTTGTTCAAGATCACCTATTTGGGCAGATGTGATATTTCTGAGAATAGCTTAAAAATCTAAGAAATAAATAAAATAAAATACTACATCTTGTTAATCAAAATATAGATTTTTTTCTTCAAATTTCATATTAAAATTTATATATATTTCAGTACATATTTGTCAAAATTTAGGCACATTTTTGACATTCAACCAATGTAAATAGATTTTATAAATAATTTCCTTACTGATTTTTTGGGGGGGAATATTACTTTAATAAATATATACATTTCAATACAGTCTTTGCTGTCACATACAGTAGATGTATATTCATTTTGGGGGCAACTGTAAAATTTTGGAAATGTTAACTTGTAATGTACAATGTAGGTTTGTTATCCCAGATTTATAAAATTAGATTGTTTTCTCCAGCATGATTGGATGGAGAACCCACGGATGGGTTGTCTTAATCTATCTGCTCCAATTAGACTAAGTCTGAAATTGGTAACGCCCCTCTGTGCTAAGTGCACCCCAGTTTTAGACTTAGTCTCTTTGCTCTAAGACGCGTTTTTTCTTCGCTCCTGGAGCAGAAGACTGTTTTTTTTTTCATTTATTTCCTTAGCTCAGGCTATTTATTTATTATTAGAATTGATTATATACAAAGAGTATCAGGCCTCGGACTGCCTCAGAGTCTCCCAGCTGGCCTAATTACCTGCCATCCGCTGCACTAGGAGCCCAGGCGATTCCTTGGAACGAGGGCTCGTTGTAGCTTAGGCCCCAGGCCTCAAGGCCTTCTTCCAACGGCCGTTTTTTCAGGGTGCGAATTTGGCAGCCGCCATTTTGAATTGCCTCCCGGTGGCCATTTTGTGTGTGGCTGAAGCCCTCGGTGGCCATTTTGTGTGTGGCTGAAGCCCTCAGCGGCCATTTTGTGTGTGGCTGGAGTCATCGGCGGCCATTTTGTGTGTGGCTGAAGCCCTCGGCGGCCATTTTGTATGTGGCTGAAGCCCTCGGTGGACATTTTGTGTGTGGCTGAGATCATCGGCGGCCATTTTTGTGTGTGGCTGAAGCCCTCGGCGGACATTTTGTGTGTGGCTGAGGCCCAGACTGCCTGGAGCTTTCTCCTGAAGGCAGTATTCGATCATCGGTAGCAGGCTCTTCGAGAGAGCAGTTTCAACCGGGGAGGGCCTGATCGATCCAGAGTGATCGGGGTGCCCATTAATTCCCCGCCCTCCCCCCTCTTGGGCTGAATTATCTCTGTAGACTCCCTTGGTGAAGTACAGCGCCGAGGGGGGGGCGTTTTGCCAAGGTTGAGACCAGAGCAACTCATCATGGCAGAGAAAGGCAGCGAGTCGGCCAAGAGGAGATACCAAACACAGGCAAGTGGAAAGAGCACCACCAAGCGAGCCCGGCGAAGCAGGGAGCCACAGAGGGAGGAAGAGTGCCAAAGACTGAGGGCCACCTCCCCAGATCTGACAGGCACAATAGGAAAGTCTACCTTTGAGCCCCTTTCTTCACATAGTGCCTCAGCCCCAGGGGCCTGGTCTCCCCCCAGGGGAATTCCCCAGTCAGATTCAAACCTAACAGTGAGGGAGGGGTATAACCGGCCAGGACACCTCAGGGCCCAGGCCACATTCACCCCTACTGCAGCAGGGCTTCGCTCTTCTGAGAACCAGGCCCTGAACCCGAACCCCCCCAGTCCATGATAGCCCAGGCTGTGGCTCAATTTATGGCCTCCAACACCCCACAGCCACCCCCCCCCCAGGCCACACAACATTCACAATCTCCGGATTGGATGGATGATCCCGCATCAGATTTGGAACCTAAAGGAGCTGAACAATCTGGCCTGATTTTGTCTGAGGACGAGGGCATCGCCCCATCCAAACCCACCCTCCTGTCGGTCTCTTTGACCATTCTTCTTCAATCCCCTGCTACTCAAGGCCTGCACTACTGCAAACCTCGCCAAGGACAGGAGACCCCCCCTCAACATCCCAGGGTCCCCATGCCATATACACTGACCCCTCTGTCTCACAGAATCATATTCCCTGCTCTCCTCCCACCCTTCTAAGTATAGTTCAAAAACAATGGGAGAACCTAGGATCCCTTAAACCCTGGTGCGGCAGAGAGAACATTGTTTAATGTGGCCCCTTCTCTGACTTCCCTTTCGGAGATTCCTGAGATTGATGAGCCTTTGAGCTCATTGTTTCCCAATTCTAACATCCCTGGGGACATAAATGAGGCATTCAGGGCAGAAGACAAAAAGATTGAGTCCGCCCTACGCAGGTCTCACCAGGCATCAGCCTGGGCAACAAGGGCAGCAACATCCATGGCCTTCTTTGCCAGGGCTTCGGTCCTGTGGTTACGGGAGCTCCAGGACATGATCCCTCTGGACCAGCTCAGAGCTCACCAGAATCTGGGTAAGTTGGTGGCCAGGTCCCAGTACCTAGCAGGTGCCTCCTTGCATATGGCCAGATACACTGCCCGGTCCATCGCGTCGGACATCTCAGCACAAGGGCTGCTTTGGCTCAGAAATTGACGAGCAGACACCAAGGCCAAGTGGCGTCTGGCCTCTAAACCTTACACAGGTGGATATCTCTTTAGTAAGGCGTTAGAGCCATACCTAACCGAAGGTAAGGACAAACATAAGACCTTGGTTAACACACCAAAGAAAGGAGACAGATGCTGGGGAGACAGCATGTCGCAGAGTAACTACAGAAGATAGCCCTTCGGCCAACCCCATCCTGGGACTGGGCCCAGGCTTCTCGCCCCTCCTTTCAGAGATAGGAATGACAGCAAGATCGTTCAGCATACAGAGGCAGATCACAGTTCCAGTCCAAGTGGTCCTTTCGAGGTGCAGGGAGCCGTTTCTTTAAGAGAGGCAAGTGATCCTGCAGCCTCACCTCCCATAGGAGGCCGGCTGGCCCTCTATTCCAGCATTTGGGCGGCCACTACTACGGACGCATGGGTGTTACACACCATTACACAAGGTCTAAGACTGGAATTTTGTTCCCATCCACCTGACAATTCCGCTTTTGTCCTATTTCAACGAACAGGACCAGAGCTGAACTCAGGTCAGAAGCAATAGCTCATTTATTGCAAATACAAGCAATTGAACCAGCACCACAAGACCAAGAAGGACGAAGGTTTTAATCAAACCTTTTCGTCATTTCCAAAACTTCAGGGGGTTGGAGGGCGATCTTGGTCTTAAAAGGTCTAAACCTTACTTGAGGTATAAGAAATTTCAGGTGCAAGCACTTCAATCAATCCTGGGCAGCGTCAGGCAAGGTGACTTCTTACATCAATAGAACTGACTGAGGCATATTGCACATCCCATTTTCCAGGACACCGCAAATTCCTCGGATTCAGTTATGCCCGACGCCACTGCCAGTACAGAGCCCTTCCATTTGGCCTCTCTTCTACACTGAGAGTATTTACAAAGGTACTGGCAGTGATCGCAGCCCACCTTAGACAATTTCCCATCAGAGTCCAATGCTATTTAGATGACATTCTAATTCAGTCATCATCATTACAAAGCGCTCAGGCAGACTTCGCCCTAGCCATCAGGGGTTTTCAGGAGCACGGTTTTTCGATTAATTTCCAGAAAAGTCATACCACACCAACAACTCGGCTCCTGCATTGGGGCGCAGTTATAGACACAGACAACTGTACGGTCTACCTATCTCAGGACCGACAGAACTCTATTCAGACCCTTGTACGTTGGATCCGAAGGGACAGAGTAGTCACATTGGCCTCCCTTTCACAACTACTAGGGAAGATGGTGTCCTGCGTGCAAATTGGGCCATGGGCACGTCTCCATGCCAGAGAATTACAGTGGTTTCTCCTTCCATTTCAGAAACTTCATACCAGCACATCTCACCAGAAGGTCCGAGTTCCACCGTCGTTGTCGTTGGTGGGACTCTCTGGCACTGTCACGGGGAGCAGAATTCAAAGAACCAGACAGGACCAACATCACCACAGACGCAAGTCTATTTGAGTGGGGGGCACACCTCCACACACTCTGGGCCCAAGATCAGTGGTCCAGGCAGGACCTAAAGAACAATACAAACTGGCTGAAACTAAGAGCCATACACATGGCCTTAAAGAGATTCAGCAGCTTAGTACAGGGACAGCACGTCCTGGTCTTAACCGACAACATCACAGCCAAGGCCCATGTCAACACACAGGGGGGAACAAGGCCCAGGCCTCCCAAGCAGGAGGCCAGATTGCTGGGGTCTTGGGCGGAACTGAATCTTGCCTCCATCAGGGCGGAGCACATATCCGGAGTGGCCAACCAGCAGGCGTACTCACTGAGCGGAGCCACCGTGGACCATTCCGAATGGCAGTGGGATCCAAAGATCTCCAGAGAGAGCGTGACAGGTTTGGTTCCCCAACCTTAGACCTTTTTGCCTCCCCAGCCAACTCACAGCTTCCCAGATTCCTTTCCAGGTTCCCGTCTCCATCAGCGGAGGGAACAGATGCACTCCGCAGTCCCCTACCCCTTCTACCTGCCATGATCAGGAAGATTTTTCGCGAACAAGCAGGGGTCCTCCTGGTCGCCCCGCATTGGCCGAGACGATCTTGGTTCGCCGACCTGATGGAGCTCTCCGCATCCCCTCCATGGAGGATTCCAGCCAATCGGATCTCCCTCATTCAAGGGAAGCTACGTCATCCGGACCCTCAATGGCTCCAGTTAACCGTCTGGCACTTGAGAGGCAGGCCTTAGGTCTAGACCCATATTCGTCAAGGGTCATAGCCATGATCCAGCAATCCAGGCGACCCTCGACGAATAGAATAGACGATGCCACATGGAAAAGCTTCTGTAATTGGTGTTTAGCTCACAAGATTGACCCCTTGCAGGCTTCAGGGCCAGTCATCTTGGAGTTCCTGATGGAAGGTCTGAACAAAAGGGCTTTCCACAAGCACCATCCGTAGGCAGGTAGCAGCACTCGCCACGGTTAATTCCTGTGGCAATGAATCCTTAACACAGCACTCTATGATACACTCCTTCCTAAAAGGAGCTAACAATGCCAGACCACCAACCATACATAGATACCTCTCCTGGGACCTTCATCAGGTTTTACAGGCTCTTGTCTCACCACCATTTGAGCCCACTGACATTTGTTTGCTCAAACAATTATCAATGAAGGTGGCATTTCTGATTGCTGTAGCTTCAGCCAGAAGGATCTCTGACCTGACTGCCCTGTCAGGAGGAAGGACCTGTGTATTTTCCATAGGGACAGGGTAACCCTCAGGTTAGTTCCTCCTTCGGCCCAGGGTTAACTCCTTTTATCATAGATCCCAGGACATAGTTTTGCCGGACTTCTGTCCGAACCCATCTAATGACATGGAGCTTCAGTGGAACAAATTAGATGGGCGCAGGGCCTTATATTGTTATATACAGAGAACCTCTTCCTTCCGCAAGACTGAGGCTCTGCTTGTCTCATTTCCCCCTTCGTCATTAGGACAGAAGGTTTCACCACCCACTATAGGCAGGTGGATTAGAGCTTGTATTTTCTGGCATACCAGACTCAGTCACTACAAGCTCCCAGGCATATCACGGCCCATTCCACCCGGGGCACGCCCACTACAGCAACCTAGTCCACCCAGGCATCCATAGAGGAGGTTTGCAGGGCAGCTACATGGGCATCGTCTCCTCCTTTGTCCGTCACTACAGGATGGATATATATGCATCTTCTACGGCTTCATTTGGCCACAAGGTTCTAGAACATGCATTAACATTGGATGGGTCCCAGGCCCAATCTAGTTCCCCACCCTAGGGACACAGGGCTTTGGTATGTCCCATCCATGGGTTCTCCATCCAATCATGCTGGAGAAAGGGGCGTTGTCTTACCTGAACGCCTTTTCTCAGCATGATGATGGAGAATCCATTCCCTCCCATTAGGTCAGTTGGCCTGGTTCCCATTTGTTCAGACGCGTCGGACTAAAGTCTGGGTATCGCCTTAGTCTAAAACTGGGGTGCACTTAGCACAGAGGGGCGTTACCAATTTCAGACTTAGTCTAATTGGAGCAGATAGATTAAGACAACCCATCCGTGGATTCTCCATCATCGTGCTGAGAAAAGGCGTTCAGGTAAGACAACGCCCCTTTCTCATTCAGAAATGATATAAAAGAATTTCTCCCAATTTGTATATGATCTGCTTGAGATTTGTTCAGAGGAGGTTAAAGATTAATTTTAAATAGCTTTAACCTCTAAATGTTCTGAATTGTGTGCATCCAGATTTTCCATATTCTTTTTCTGTATCTTTCCAAATAAAGATTATAAAATATGTACCGAGCCTACCTAAATATGAATCCCAAAGCCTTAATGCAATTTTCCCATGCTAATCATACAGTGATCAGGTCACTGAAGACACTGATTGGATGAGTTTGAATGTCACGCCATTTCTCTAGGCACATATGCATAAGGGATAACGATTTTCCTTTCCGGATAGATTTCAAATGTATACATATTTCTCTTTAATACTCATTGAAATGGGTGTTTATAGATCAATGATGGCAAATCTTTTAGAGACCGAGTGGCCAAACCGCAACCCCAAACCCACTTATTTATTGCAAAGTGCCAGGTCCGCATCAGTATGGTGGTGCCCTCAGGGGGTGGGTGGGCGTGGGCGTGGCTGCAGTGGACCCGGCAGACTGAGTGGGTGTGGCTGGGGTGGGCATGGCCATCTTGATGTTGCTCGTGGGGGGACGCTTGTGGGAGCTGGGCTGGAATAAGGGAGATCCAGGGGGTCTCTGGTGGGTCAGGTGGTGGCAGGAGGCTCGTCCTGCGGGGTGAGGCAGGGTAGGACAGGGGTGCCATTGCTGCGGGGCATGGTGAGGCAGGGGGGCTGCTTCCTGACACCATCAGCCCCCGCACAGATGCCAGCAAGCACATGGGAGCGTGGTCTACCACCTCTACTCGAGCTTGCTAGCCAGTTGCTTTGCCTCCTTTGTGCTGGGTGGGGTTGCCGCTCCAGGTGCCAGCAGTGGCCTAACGAACCTGCATAAGCTGGCGGCAGTGGCAGTGCTGTGAGTGCCGCCTCTGGCACGCGTGCCATACGTTCGCCATCTCTGTTATAGGTTGTGGGGATTGTGCATATGTGCGTGTAAGTAGTAACTAAATAGTCATCAAGCATGAAATGCCCTCAGAATTCATATAATCAAGAAACTTCTAGCCAAGAGTCCTATTAAGGAATTGTTTTAGTTATTATCTCTGTCAAAAGACACTATTGATTCTGCGCAGGGATAGCAAACAGTGATCTTTATACTGTAGTAACTGCCATCAACTAAGACTTTTCTAGAAATTCTTCCATACATGGGAAGCTATTTGTTTATTCTTCCAGTACAGTTTAAACAATATATGTGGAGGAAAAATATATCAGCTAACAGATGGAAAATCATCTGTTATCCCCTTAGTTATCTAGAATTAAGAAGAAATTTCCTGAAGTGAGAACAGTTAATTAGTGGAATGACTTATCTCTGGAAGTTGCGGGTGCTCCACACTGAAAGTTTTCAAGAAGAGACTGAACAACCATTTGTCCAGAATGATATAGAGCAGTGGTTCTCAACCTGTGGGTCGGGACCCCATTTGGGGTCGAATGACCATTTCACGGGGGTCGCCAAACAAGGCTGTCCGCCATTTTTTCCCCCTTTTCTTTGGCCACAGCCCTGGCACCCGGTGATGTATAAGTGGTTGGGGGTCACCACAACATAGGGAACTGTATTATGGGGTCGTGGCATTAGAAAGGTTGAGAACCACTGATATAAAGTCTCCTACTTAAGCAAGGGGTTGGACTTGAAGCCCTCAAGGGCCCTTTCAACCCCATTATTCTATGTTCTATGAAATATTCTGTCCATTATAGTAGAATCATTTGACATTGCTTGAGCCTCACAAGAAAAATGACAGAATTTTACTAGCAGGATTATTATTGAGAAAGAAGAAAACAGTGGTTGGCAATATCCTGAAAGAGCAGTAGTCAGTAGTAATCCTATAATATTTTGTTACCAAGGGAGGAGTGTGATAAAATGCCGCAAAGGCTATATGTTGCCTACTTCACTGAAATTCTATTCTTCTTCCAATAATATATATGGAATACGAAACTCTGTTTTATTATCCCAACAGATTACAACAGATTGCTGATGTTGTGAGTATGGATGATAACGAACAGAGATTTTCAATGCATCTTCTGTGCTAAGGATAAGACCAAAGCTCAAGGCTGGCACTCTCCTTTATAATGGCATGTGGGAATTATCTTAGGAAGCCAGGTGAATGGTCAGATAAGAGACAGCATAGCCTACAGCTCCATAATAGGAAGGGCAAGAGACTGAGGAGGGACTTTCCCTAAATTATCATGCTGTAAAGGAGATGGCAAGAGAATTGTATTTTCACACTAATGTAGCTTTACACTAGAGTGGTATTAGTTTATCCAGTCTTGTTTCTTGTCTGGTCCGCCTGATAAAGCTGACAACATTATATCAGGGATGGGTTTTTTTAGTTCTTGCAAATTAGTGCATCTGAGCAACCAGATTAATGTTTAGGGCCCCTTCACCATCTGAGGTATGAAAGCAGTAAACAGCAAGGGGGCTATTTCTATTATGGTACTAGCTACTCCAATGTCCTCTTCAAGAAAGCCTCTCTAACTTCATAATTAGTGCTCACTCATCAGTCAGAAACAGGATCTTTCAAAAGACTTTAAGATAAATGCAAGTACATGGATTAAATCTCTTCATAGTACTGGCTTTATTTGTGTTTTTTTTTCTATTAACTTTTCCCAACCCATTGTGTGTTTGTGTGTTTCTTTTGAAATAATTGTTCAGTTGGTGAATTAACATTGTTCTGTACTATTAATTAGGAATCAGTCAGATGCAAAGATAGGATACTTATATTGTTACATATAAAGTAAACTGTGCAAAGGATTAATATGGAAGTAAGGGAATAGGAGAATCACAGCTTAATCAATTAATATTTGGATTGCATGTAAGAAAGGTCCTCTTTTCAACACTTCAACATTTCTCCAGTTAATAGGCAGAATATGATCAGCAAATTCTCCTCTTGGAAACTTAGAACATTGCTCTCAAAGTAGCCATTTCTGGACTAGATGGACAACAGACCTGACACTTCTTGTGTATTTCAAGATTCCCTATACTGCATTGTAAAAATAAAGAAACATCCTATCCAAGAAGCATAATTATTGGATATAGCCATAGTGGTACAGTGGTTAGAATGCAGTACTGGAGGTTAATTCTGCTGAATGCCAGCAGTTCAGTACTGACCAGCTCAAGGTTGACTCAGCCTTCCATCCTTCTGAGGTCGGTAAAATGAGGACCCAGGTTGTTGGGGGCAATATACTGATTCTGTAAACCACTTAGAGAGGGCTGCAAATCACTGTGAAGTGGTATATAAGTCTACGTGCTATTTCTATTTTGGATATTCCAGAACACTGTATTTAACTATAGTGAAAAGATCCTATGATTAAAAAGGCAAAAGATTCTGTAATGTAAGCCAGGTCAGGCAAGCCGTAAGCCACAAATGACCTCCCAAGAGGAGACTTTCTGGCTAACTGGAAGCAGTGTATTTTTCTGTCCAATTTGATTGCAAACAGCTGTTCAGAAGCTGAAAAGATAATTTAAATGCTTGTTTGTGTCTTTTGTGCTTGCCTGAAAGTGGACTATGTTTTGATATTCTTCATTTATTGTTAAAAAATGGCTCAGTCTGCTCGGCAGACTAGTGCTGGCCCAAATTAAAAAAAAAATGTATGCAAAGAGCAGTTCTGGCAGTAAAAGTTTATCTGTCTGGAAATGTTTTAACAAATGGACTTGGCTGATCTCAGAAGTCATGTAGGGTCAGCCCTGATTAGTATTTGGATCCGGAGAATTATGGAATGCCATGCTTGTTAGCTAGATTAGGAAATCAAAGAAACCACAAAACAATGGCAAACTTTCATAAAGTTGCCAAAAAAGCTTCACAGTCAGAATCATCAAGAGTTAAGCTTGACTTGAGAGTTTCTTTACTTTTTAGCACAAGTGGTCTATTTAATAGTAGAGGAAGGTGCTTTATACTGAGTCATGCCAATGACATTAATACACTTCAGACTGGGTAAATGGCCATAGTTCTAAGAACCCTTAATTGAACCTATAATCTTTAGAAAACAAAGTTGGTTGTGATCTGTTGTAGAGCTGATATGCAACCATAAATAATCATTTTCTGGGAGTAATATAATGGCTGAGGGTTTCCTGACAGACAATGCATAAACATAACATGTACTCCTAAGTCAGTCACTAAGTGGCAGGAAAGAGATAGAGAAGTTTCTATATTGTTGGTGCTATCTAGGAATCATCAGGATTTTTTCAACCCACTTCTAATACAGAAGGGGACAATTCACCATGACCAACTCGCTGCGGGACAACTTGTTGCAGGGCAATTTAACAATTCGATTTAATTATTTGAAATAAATAAAAAAGTTGTTGTAATTTTTGTCATTCATATTTCACCCTGTCCTTCCTTTTGCATTCTTTTTTAATGATTCCATCCCACCATTTCTTTGATATTTGTGTAACTCTTGTCCCGCAGTGAATTATTTCATGGTGAGTTGCCTGCACCAAGTTGCCTGTGGCAAGTTGGCTGTGGTGAATTCGCCTTAGCAAGTTGGCCGTGGTGAATTATCGTAGACTCCATCCAATAACCCAAGTACTGGCACAATTTTCTGGCAGTACTGCACTCCCAGGAGAGCATTCTAAGCTGTTGCCTTTTCTCCCTAGCAGAAGCTTGTCAGGGAAACCACAAGCACTGGAACACATGAAACCCTGAAGTCTTTAACTGATGAATCAAGTTGGAATGGAGACCCAGTTTGGTATGGTGGTTGAAGCATCAGGCTAAAATCCAGGAGACTGTGAGTTCTAGTCTACCTTATGGACAAAGCCAGATTGACCCTGGGCCAGTCATTTTCTCTCAGCCCTAGAAAGTAGACAATGGTAAACCACTTCTGAAACTTTGCCAAGAGAACTGAAGGAACTTTCCAATCAGTCAGTAGTATAGATTGACTTGAAGGCACAAAAAAAAGTTAGAATGGGGAGAGACATCTGAGAGGTTTTAGAGTTTAAAGAATTCTATGCCCCTGAGTCATAACAAGTTCTGTATCATCTATATCAGGGCTTTTCAACCAGTGGTACAGGTACCACCTGTGGTACATTGGCACCTGGCAGGTTGTATGCAAACATCCTAGAAAAGTGGTAGCGGGGGAGGGGAATGAGCTGAACCGATGGCAGCACCACACAAGCCTGAGCGAGAGACGGCTGGAGGTGCAGAGCTGCCAGGGCTCAGCGGAAGCACCAGGATCAGTGCCAGGCTCCAGC
This sequence comes from Crotalus tigris, assembly GCF_016545835.1. Lineage (NCBI taxonomy): Eukaryota > Metazoa > Chordata > Lepidosauria > Squamata > Viperidae > Crotalus > Crotalus tigris. Next base: position 1,217,717 of record NW_024096755.1, on the reverse strand, counting down.
TGGAGCTCGGTGCTGATCCTGGTGCTTCTGCTGAGCCCAGAGGAAGTGTTGATCAGCTGGAATGTTGCAGCATCTCCAGGGTTTTGTGATTTACATTCAGATGCTTGACAACTGATTCATATTTATGATGGTCACAGTGTCCCAGGATCATGTGAAGTGACCAAACCCTGTTGCAACCGCCCAGCAGATGGGGGGAATAAAAACCAAACACACTCTCACACCCCCCCCCCCGCTGCCAATCCTCAACAGAAAAGCTCACAACAATGGAAACCTCAGACAGGAGGAAGAGCACCACTGGGTGGGCAGGCAGGTGTCTTACTCAGCTGTGGCTTGGGGGTCACTTTTTTCAGTGCCATTGTAACTTTGAACAGTCACTAAGTGAACTGTTGTAAGTTGAGGACTACCTGTACTTTATCATTTTTTTCCTTTTTTTGGGTCATCAAGTTTTTGACACCTTGCTAGGCGACTGGTAATACTCGGATATTGCCATATCCTAAAAATGGTACAATGGGTGAAAAGGTTAAAAAACCCTGATCTATATTGACAAGCAGATTTTCATAGTCTTAAATAAGAATTCTTTCTTGTCCAACCTAAAAATGGCTAAAATTACTTCATCTAAAGCTGGTATTACTGTCTTTTTTCAGTCGACATAATGTGGAAAGAGCATATAGAGGATTCTGAGCATGTGCCATAAATCAGCCTCAAGAGCACTTACCTGAGTTGATGGCCTGTCCTTGCAATGTTGGCAGCTGAAGAAGTAAAAGGAGGAACATAGAGATGGGCAGAAATGAGGAGGCCTGAGAAAGCTAAAATGAAAAAGCATGTCTTGTCATCCAAGGTACATACTGAGGAAAGAGGCACCTTATTATTAACAATAATATAATTGTCATTGTTTTATAAAGATCTGTAAATAGAAGTAGAAATAATGTGACAAAGGAAAGCAAAGATATTACAGACACCAACTTGGATGCAATTCCAAAACATTTAGAACACTACTTGAACACTATCAGCATTGACAAAATCACCATCAGTAAATTGCAGAAGGCAGCTTTACTTGGAGCAATTTACAACTTGTGACAATATATTATTATTAAACAACAATATCTGCCTATCTCAGGTCCTTGGAAAGGACTTGTTGGATGGACAAAAATGCCAAATCTAGTCTAAACATCTGTCTGACTGTGTGACCAGCCTAATTGTAATATACAGTATATACTGCCTAATTCCCAGTTTTATTGACTGGGAAAGACACTGTCCTAATATAATTGGCATTATCTACCAAGAAAAATAAAAACAGAAATCTGAAATGTGTGCTTAACTTGCCCAGGACTTATTTATGTTGAACTCTTCCTTTTGGTCATTTTCACATTAAATATTACCGTGGCAAAAGATAAAAATCAGATTTTGCTGTCTCAAATGAAAAATGTGAATGAACATTTTCTTGGGTTCAGAAGCTTGCTGAAGACCCAACAAACTTCTTTGTTAGTGATAATATGAGCTCTAGTGCTCAAAGTTTTATGGCAATGTAAAAAGAGAGAGAGTGTGAGAGAGAAAAATGGATTAATTGGTTGAATATAGAAAAATATTAATCAGAGATGGAAATATATCACAATATAACCCTGGCAGTTGAAGCTTGAAAAGTTGCCTATTTATTTATTAGTCACAGCAGTGCCTGTAGAAGGAACAAAAGGAATCAGGTTGATGAAAGTGGCCTTGTTGTGGTGCAATACAAACCCTGCCCCTTTTGTAAGTGTGTTGCAATCTTGCATGCCTGCTCCAAAGGGGAAGATCTTGCAATATGGTGCTGGAATGTGGCTTTTGTCATTGTGAGGCAAACAGCAAGAAACATGGATATTGCTAGAGAACTTGATTTGGAGACATTACCTCATGATGATGGGTCTAATGTTCAGGTCACAAGAAACCCTAAATATTAAGATTCAAATAGATGCTTTTCTATTAGTCCAATTAATTAGTCCAACACTAATTAATATTTGTTAGTTCCAAAAGTGGGAGAATTTAGAAGGAAAACTCCAAAGTTCATCTACCATTATTCATATTCTCTTTGACAATCTTTCAACAATTCACAGGTTAGGTGGTTTAGGTAGAAACTTTTGTGCACTCTGTTGTTTTTCTTGGCCTCAGAATTTTATTTTGGCCTATGGCCTGACATCGAAGAGAAAAATGCATCACAGAACATTTTAATCAGATTTGCCAATTTGTTGAATGTATTCATGTCCCAGTTACTTACTTTTTAAATAAAATATTTATATACTATAGTCTGGTTTGCTGTTGTTGTTATTATTGTCTGTTTTGTTTTAAAGTTTGTGAATTTGCATCCTACTTGTAGAACAAAATAGGTATCTATCTGCTTTTCTGGGAATATACACTGTACTCTTGCTGAATGAAGAACCAATGAAGAAGATATGGGGATTAGAATGGAAAATTACATATAGTTAAGCTGCATGTATTCTTCTATTTGAAGCTCTGAACTACAGTGTACAGGTAATCCTCAATGTATGACCATAATTGAGCTCCAAATTTATGTTACTAGGTGAGAAATTTGTTAAGTGAGCTTTGTCCCATTTTACGACTTTTCGTGCCATGTTTGTTAAGTGAATCACTGCAGTTGTTAAATTAGTAAAATGGTAGTTAAGTGAATATGGTTTCCCCATTGACTTTGCTTGTCAGAAAGTTGCAAAAGTTGATCATGTGACCCCCGGACACTGCAACAGTCATAAATGTGAGTCAGTTGTCAAGCATCCAAATGTAAATCATGTGATCATGGGGATGCTGCAACAGTCATAAGTGTAAAAAATGCTCATAAGTCACTTTTTTCAATGCTGTTGTAACTTCAAATGGTCATTAAATGAACTGCTGTAAGTCAAGGACTACTTGTATAGCAGTGTTTCTCAGCCTTAGCAATTTGAAGATGTATGGACTTCAATTCTCAGAATTCCCCAGCCAATTGAAGTCCACACATCTTTAAGTTGCCAACATTAAGTAACACTGTTGTATAGTGTTGCTCATTCTCTCATTAATGTATTTAAGATTGTAGTCAAGCCCTTAAAGAAATTAGGATGAAATCATAGCTCATCTCTAGAATATCTTCAATAAGATTTGCAAGCAAGCAAAGAGCAATGCATATGAAACATTGAAGAAGTTATTTCTGTCTCCACATCATGTCCCTCCAACCAGTTTATATTTAGGGGGTCACATGTCAGACTATGAAGTATAACAAGTAGATAACCTTAAGTTTGATTCTGGCATGAATACAGAAAAGCTCTCTACAATAAACAGTATTCTACTTGAATCTAAATTGATATGTGGAATGGAAACTGGGATGATAGTCTCCATTCCTGATGAAACTATGCAGAGGTACCTTCATGCAAAATATGGGCCAGCAAGCTTTCTTCATGCAATCAACAGTCAGTATTCTAGATATTCTATATATATGAAATTACATGGTCAAGACACTCCAGAGATCAGAAGGAGCACATCTGACTCAATTGCAGCTTTGATTACAAAAGTCTGAAAAAAGATATTTCCATTCTATAGTTCATACAGTCATATTGGTTCACGTTCATTTTTTAAAATAACCTGCAGCTTCTCATTCTGTCCATTTCTCATTAATCATTTTGTTCTGTGAAAATTAATATTCCCATATCTCTTTTCATTTATAGGGAATCAGGGCAATTTTCCTCTCCTCTTCTCCCCATTAATTTTGCAAAGTGTTTTGTATGAAATGATTCATTTCATAGAATCATATTAGGTACTAATTAGATATTGAGAAGATTTACCCTGATCAATTAGTCCTTGTAATTTCACTATCTTGGATATGAAGGGAAACCATTTCTCTCTTTTGTTACAGAACAAAAATAGAGTAGCTAAGCAGTCCATGATTCAATATGTCTTTGGAAAGCAATCCCTTAATAGTATTACAGAGAGAGAAAGTAAACATCCCCTTTGTTTAAGGAATCAGCTTAATGTCAGGATTTAAGAAGACAAGGAAATCCAAACATATCAAAAGAAAGGTCTGTTTCGTTTAGCATTTTTCTTCCCTATAATGGCTAAATAGAATCCTTCAGGAATGTCTTGGCAAAATGTTTGTCACATCTATTATACATCTGTATTGGGAGGATATCTTTACAATGTATTAATTTTATATCCTGTCTTTACTCCAGGAATACATAGAGAGATCTTCCTTCATTTAATCCTCACAGCTAAAACCTAATGAAATAGGCTGGGCCCAAAGAAAGGGACTGGCCAAAAGTTACCCAGTGAGATTTAATGGCTGATTCTACCTAGAGACAAAGTAAATATGAATCTGTCAAGTCCTAATCTTAGTCCAACACCTTAATCCCTCCACCATTCTGGGTCTCAGTTCTCACATTCAGCCATCATACCTAAAAGTTACTGAAGCTGGCTTTCACCATTTCTTCTAACTGCAAATTCCATTCATCACATATGACATTGAAATAGACCATTACACAAATTAATTTGATTGGGAGTGAGGAGAGAATACCAAAGTCAAATGGGAAAAAAAAAATCAAACCTTAATTCACAGCCTAATTCACCTCCCTTCCAAAACTATCTGTTGCCCCCAAACTTCAGATTCTTCATTGACTTACCTTCATGTTGTTCTGTGATTCCTGAGCTGACACTTCTGTTGCTTTGTGTATAGAACTTTCTGTTTTCTTTTGAAGCTGCTTCTTTCAGTCTCCTTTGCAGGCCTTTAGCTGTACACCTCCCACCCACACTGCTCCTGCCCACTAACATACCCCAAGCCAAGGAACAGACATGATGTGTAAATCCTGGATTTATAGCCTAAAGAAAAGTTGGGAGGGGAAGGGGGGCAAGAATGTGTTATAGAAAAGCAAGGCAGGGAATGAAAAATTGGAGAGAAGAGGGGAAACACGAACAAGCCAAGAGCTAGATGTTTTCCAGGCTCTTGGCATGAACATAATGTTGTTATATGCCTTTCTCACATATGTGCAAGCAGACGTCCCCCACATCTCTCTCTGTGTTTGTGTGAGCATATTGGAAAAGGTGTTAAAGTTTAACTTTAGATGGGAGAAAATATTCTTCAGAGCCAGAACATTTGGGCGGATTTTATGAAGTCCCAAAGAGGGACTTCCAGTGAAATAAAAAATGATGATATTGAAGTTAGTATTCTTTAGTGTAAAAGAAGGGTGTGACATAGTGATGGCTCAAAACCTAGAGTTCTTGCTCACAGACATATTAAAAGGAGCTAGTAGAAAACTATACCAGCGTAAAATGTGTTGCTTCCACTGGTGATTCACAACGTCCCAGAAGTACAATGATAGCAAAAGTTGTTTCCTTATTTTCAGAGTCCAATGGATTCATCAGGTTTTGTTTCCCTTTCCTGTCAACAAATGTTATTAGCCAGTAGAAAAATATAACTCTCTTTTATTTAGGCTGAGACAAGGGAAAGACTAGAATTTTAACAGATATCTATATCAGTGAATCTAAATTCAATGTTATCTGTCAAAAACTGCACTGGGTTTCCACAAGAAATGAGTCATAAGACTTGCCATAGCATTCCTCTGGAAGAGAGGCACCACAAACTCACATTGAAAAATGATACTACTGGTTATCAAGTAATGTCAGAAAAATCACTAAACTTGTTATACTGTGAAGAAGAAGAGAGTCACCTCTTCTTTCCCCCCTCCCTTCTCTCTCTCTCTCTCTCTCTCTCTCTCTCTCTCTCTCTCTCTCTCTCTCTCTCTCTCTCTCTCTCTCTCTCTCTCGTTTCACTACAGCAGGTTATCAACTCTCTAAATTGATTCAGATCTCCACTATTCATGATTTATTTTCTTAGAATATCTCTATCTTGCTTTGAAAACAATGCAATGCCTGGTGGCTTTCATAGACATTCTCAAGAGGGAGGCAAGTGAAGAAATATCATGATGCAAATTCCATTCAGTTTCTGTCATCTTTGCAATCTTTATTTTTCTTATTTTTGTTTCTTACTGCATTTGTTTTTTAAAAAATCTTTTCTTGTAGGAGTCTCCCAAAATCATTGGTAGTCAGTGGCATATATTTTTGATAGACACATAGATAACGACTTTAAAATGTGTGATCTTCAACTTTCAAAATTTCCTAGTCAGCTATAGTATGATTGGTAATACAGGTAACACATGTACTTCATTACAGGAGTTCATTTATCCTGCTGAAAAAGACAAAAGGGTGTTGGACTTGTTTTTTAACATAGAAAAATATTGAGGTATTCAAGACAAAGATACACATTTCAATTTTGTTTCTACAAATGGAGCCAGCTAGATGGTTTAATGGGTGTAGAAGTGTATTTTCACCCATATTTATAGGAATGTCAAAATTTACAAACAACGTGGCAATTGCTAATGCAAAGGTTTTCTATTCTTAGGTATATTCTAAATTCAAATAGGTAATTAGGGGCTGCTACAAAGAAAAGGAGTGGCTGCCATAAAGAAGAGGGCATTAATCCATTCTCAACCTAAGGAGTGGCTGCCACAAAGAAGAGGGGAATCAACCTATTCTCCAAAGCACCTGAAGACAGGACAAGAAGCTATGGATAGAAACTAATCAAGGAGAGAAGCAAGTTAGAACTAAGGAAAAATTTCCTGACATTTAGAACAATTAATCAGTGGAACAACCTGCCTCCAAAAGTTATGTGTTTTTAAGAAGACATTGGACAGCCATTTGTTTGGAATGGTACAGGGTTTCTGATGTGCAGGGGGTTGGACTAGAAGACCACCAGGATTCCTTCCAACTCTGTTAGTCTGTTATTACAATAATCTACTACAGGATTATGAAACACACCAACAATTCAGACAAAACTATTCCCATCACTTGTCTTCTAAAACTTTCTGAACTTTGGTGGACTATTTCCGGGACTTTCTACATATGATATTAATCTGATATTTCTTTTTGAATCACATTAGAAAATCAGTGGGATGTACTAGGAAATTACATATATAAAGTTCTCCACCACTGGTACATATTACATCCTAAAAGTAATTGTTTTTGTGATCCACTTGGAACTGCATAGCATTTCTATGTATAGAATATTCTTAGCCTTCCCTAACATAATACTGTCCAGATTCACTGGAGGGTATTTGCAAACTTCCACCATTTCCAGCCAGCATGGCTGTTTCCATCATTCTCTGCCAGAAAGGTGATTAGTTATGGGGTTGGAACAACAGGATTCAATTTCCAACACATCTGGTGGGCATCAGGCTGGGAAAGGCTCATCTATGTAATGAAATATATGTGCCTGGCAGGGGAAGGAATTAAATCTTAACAAAGATAGATTCCAACATGTTTTTCTTTCTTTTAGTCTTTTTCTTTTCTAAAAATGAAACCGTGTTTCTCAACAAACGTTTAAAGCCAAATGCCTATCTCTGAAATCTTTATGTGCATACTAGCCTAGACAAATATAACATAATGGTGGAAACCATTATGTTATATTTGTCTAGGCTAGCATGAATGTAAAGACTATTCCAGTATGCCAGAGAAGTTATATCAGAGTGAAGAAAGAGGTGGAAATGACCCAAACCATATTGCAAAGATGTGTTCCATATTTTACCCCCTAAAATGGGGAACTTCCATCGATTTATTCAAACTTTATTTTAAAACTTGTAAGATGTGCCCAACTGAAATTATAGCTCAGATTCCAAAATACAAAACCTCCACTGTGTCAGCTTTTGAATTCAATTTTCATGGAAAAGAACAAATCGGTATAATAAGTATTAATAATATTTTAGTACTTTATTGTAAAGGTATGTATATATGTATCTTTAAAAAGATCAGATTTCGTTTTGTTTAATTTTGTCTTGTTTTAATGGAAATTAAGTTCATAAGAAATAATCAGCCAGAAAGCAATTGTACGTCCTGCTTATATTGGAAGAATATAACTTTTAATCAGGTTTGTGGCCTTAAAATAAAAATGCTTCAAATCTAAGAGAAACTACAGGTAATCCTCAATTTATGACTTATTGGTCCATAACCTGGGACCAGAATGACCAATGCTGAGCAAGACCATTGTTAAGTGAACCATGCCTGAATCTCTGCAGTTGTGAAATGAATCATGCAGTCATTAAGCAAATCCAATCTCTCCCATTGATTTTGCTTGGGAATGTTGCAAATGGTGATCCCATGACTTTGGGGTACTGCAACCATCATAAATACATGACAGTTGTGGCTTCTGGTTTTGATGTCATGGTGAAACAGGTGCAGGAAGATGATGCTCCATTGTTCAAGTTCGAGTTCTTCCTGCTGGAAACCCTGGAAAGAGTCGAAAGTCACCCCAAAGAGGTGACAAGCAAAGACGGTACCCTCATTGATTGTGGGAGGGTGGCAGCCCTTCCATTTGACCTGAGGAAGATCTCCAAACCAGTGGGAGAAAGATTGGCTACATTTGTGTAGCCAGTCAGAAGCTGCTGACAATGGAAGACAATAAGCACTAACAAGCAACCTTTCAGTAATGTGGATGAAACTGGGTGAGACTCTATCTTCTCTTTATGACTCTAAGACCTCTTCCTGGAAAAAAGCTGCCCAAAGTACCTTCCCAATGAGAGAGGGAAGGGGAATTTCCATCCCATTCCCTCAGGAAAGAAAAGCAGTGAGCTAATTACTTGGGGGAAACAGAGAAAATTACAAGATTAATTTGGAATTAATACACATATATGGCTTTGAAATTTGTGAAAAATACCCTGGTATCTATAGTTGGCTCACCTATTACAAAAAAGTGGATCCATGGCTTCATTCCAAATATACCCTGGTATCTATAGTTGGCTCACCTATTACAAAAAAGTGGATCCATGGCTTCATTCCAAATATTGACTTTATCAAAGACCCTAATAGTGATAAATCACATAACTGTGCAGCAGGATTCCAAGAGTCCTAGTGGACAATCACTTAAATATGAGCCAGCAGTGTGCTGCAGCTGCCAAAAAAGCCAACTCAGTGCTGGGCTGCATTAACAGAGTGATAGAATCAAGATAACGTGAAGTATTAAAACCACTTTACAATGCCTTGGTAAGGCCACACTTGCAATACTGCATCCAGTTTTGGTCGCCACAATGTAAAAAGATGTTGAGACTCTAGAAAGAGTGCAGAGAAGAGCAACAAAAATGATTACAGGACTGGAGGCTAAAACATATAAAATTGTTTGCTGGAATGGGATATGTCTAGTTTAATGAAAAGAAGGACTACGGGTAACATGATAGCAGTGTTCCAATATCTCAGGTGCTGCCACACAAAAGAGGGAATCAAGCTATTCTCCAAAGCACCTGAAGGCAGGACAAGAAGCAATGGATGGAAACTAATCAAGGAGAAAAGCAACCTAGAACTAAGGAGAAATTTCCTGACAGCTAAAACAATTGATCAGTGGAACAACCTGACTCCAGAGGTTGTGAATCGTCCAACACTGGAAGTTTTTAAGAAGAGATTGGACAACTATTTGTCTAAAATGGTACAGGATTTCCTGCCTGAGCAGGGAGTTGGACTAGAAGACCTCCAAGGTTCCTTCCAGCTCTGTTATTCTATTTTGTACTAAAGTCAATGGGGAAGCCAGAATCATGTAACAACCATGTTACTCACTTAACAATTGTGGCAAGAAAGATAATAAAATGGGGCAAGACTCACTCAACAACTGCTTCATTTAGCAACAGAAATGTTGGGCTCAATTGTGGCTGTAGGTCGAAATTGTAGGTTGTAAGGTCATAAGCCTATAAACAGTTAAAATGTAATATTTCTAGATTAACAAATACAGTTGACCAGAAAGAGCTTCTTGCCATTATTTGCAAAAATGGGGAAATATGTTCTGTATATTATAACATTATCCAAATAGGGCTCTTTACTTTTTTTTTAATCATCCAGACAAAATAATTAAGCTAGAAGCTTCTTTCTTCTGTATAAATCTCACATCTCCCCACCACCCTTTAAGCATTATTTACTCTTCTTACATGTGATAGCATTGGTCCTTCTCCATATATTATATGTAAAATGCCTTCAGTTTTTTTTTCTTTAGATATTTGGCAACTACTTAAACAAATCACTGCAGTTTTCTTGACAAGATTTCAAAAGTGGTTTAACTATTGACTCTCAAGGGGGAAACATGAGACACACATGATCTCCTAGTTTCTAGCTTTATGCCTTAACCTCTATATCAGAATGGCATCATATATTGCATCAAGGAAGAACACTACTTATCTTTCAGACATCTTTCAGATAAGTAGTGTCCTTCCTCAGATATATGATGTGCTTAAATCTCTTAAATTGTCTTAAATCGCCTGTGGAATCAGGCCATCACTCCTGTTCCTGTGATAAAGTTTACTGCATGTCTTTGAGTCAATGATAGGCATACTTAACTTCTGAGGAATTTGTGGGGAAGGAAGGTTGACTGCATTGACAACATTATGTGGCACTAAAACACTTCTTTTGAAGAGTTCCTCCTTCTCTTACATACACTGCCATCTTTAAAGAATCTCAAATTTCTATAGAGTATTTCACATTTTTATCAGTTTCTTTCCTTCATATTTTCTTTCTTTTCACTTATAATCATACAGTTCTTTATCCAAAGATTTATTCTCTGACCTCTTGCAGATGACTCTGCTACTCTTTTGCTAAGGAATAGGTTGGGACATTTCTGGCACTCAGAGGCATCATTGCCTCATGTTGCCTGATAACGATTAAAAAAATTAAAACAGCAGAAGGCTGTTTCACAAAATGTCTCAAATTTCACAATTTTTAGCAGTCTAACCTTCCCCACCCCAAGGTCTTGGATGAAGTTGATCATTTTATATTTTAATAGCATTAATTTTGGGCTCTAATATGCAGATGCTATATTTATGGGTGAAATATTCTAGAATAAGGTACATTTTTTTTAATGTTTTGTGTATGCTATAGTTTTCCTGTAAAGAGAACACAAAGAAAGTGGTAGGTGGAGGACTGAATTCACAGCAAGATTAGAGTAAATGATCTTAATATCAAGAACTATTCTTGGAATACAATGTCTGGACTTTTTATTCAGTTAGTTCCAAGCTTCAAATCATAAAGAGTCTGGTGTTCACCTTTTTAGACTAACATATTTTATTAAAAATCACAAACTTTTGTCAGCTACAGCTCATTTCATCAAATACAAATCCCATTGAGGTAGGATTTAAATTGGAATGAAGCAGGGGAAGAAGGTAGGGAAAGGCAGGGTCGTTATCCAGCAGCAGGTTGTAATACATGTGAGAGAGGTTACAAATATCTTATGTCAAATTCTGGCTGAGAAGCCCAACAAACAAAACACCAGAGTCATTACATTCTCTAAAGTTAACTTTATTGGGCATTAGCAAACTGCTAAGATAGAAAGGAAGCTAGCTCTGAGAAAATGTCAGGAAGTAGATAATTAAAAGAGTGAAACTTTCCCTCCCCTCTCTGACAGTTCAGGTGACATTGTCCAATATATCTTCCAGTAATTATTATGAGAAGGAATTTTAGTTTGCCAAAACAACTCTTCAATATCTTCACGTTGATAAGAAACACCTGTGGACCCAAAACTCTCCCCTCTTTCCCTCCCATACTGTTGGCAAGCTAGACACTACAGTACTCCTAAGGACAATAGGTTTCATAGCTTGACATCTTATCAATTAGTAGTAATAGTATCTTAATAGCCCATTGTATTTATTGATACCTTTTGTGATAGCCTGATAACTGTTGATGTATGTGAATTTAGCAATCTCTCACTGAATTAAGCTGTTAATGATTATGTTGAGATCCTCAATGGACTATCCTAGGAGGTCGAAATCCCCTGATAAAATTTTACATTTGTTTTGATATCAAACTTATATCAAATTTATATCCATTAATTATTTTAACCTGTTTGTTCTATGTAGAATCCAGAAAGGCAAGCTTTAGCATGTTTGGTGTTAATGCCAAGAGTAGATAATCTATTTCATCTGTATTGGAAAATACTGCACTTAACTTATGAACACTGAAATAAACATTATGTGGTCTACTGTTGAAATACTCTGAACTATTTTCTCCATGTTCAAGGAGTTCAGTTTGGTCTAGAGAATTCAGCTTCACTGTTGAATCTTCATCTGTTAAATCTATATCTTAATTCATACTGATGCATGATCTCATTTGTCTCTGTATTGTATATTATTTGTGATTTTAGACAGTGGAAAATTTTATGTCAATATCCACTCAAAACCAATATGCAGGACAGAACACAAGCATGGAATAGTTTGGATTTAACTTTTGTATGTGTATTTGAGTGCAATTTGTAACCATACCACTGATTTGATTGCATTTTGACATTATAAGCTATTCTAGGAACAGAAAAAAGTGAAGTCTGTTTAAATAAATATTGTCTCCTGGTGTCTTCATGGAGACATCCAGGGGGTATTGTTTTAATTTAGTGCATGGTTTAAAATATTGAACTGATTTGCCATTTTCATTTTCTGAATATGTCAAACTAAACTATAGCCCTGAGATTTTCTGGTGGTCCCCAAACATCTAATTTTTTCAAGATCAGTCAAAGTGGGCAGGACAATGCATAAATCTCTAAATAAATAGGTTTGAGCTATTACAATGAAATAAAAAATGTTACGGAAGTTAGATACAACAGAGATAAATTATGATAACATGATCATGAAAAGGGCTTTCCATAGACTTTTTACAAAAACTGAGCCAATGATGATCAAGGTCAGAGAAGTTTGTGCTTTTGTTAGTAAGAAGTCACTCTCTCCATATGTCATTCACTGTGCTCCCTGAAAGAAACAATGTGATGCAGTTATTATCCACCCTTCTGAAATCAGAGACCCTCCACAAACATGCTTTTGGTTTAACTGTAAACTGATTTTCCAGGGGCAAGCTTTCATTCAGAACAACTTGACAGTAGAGTTGGGAAACCATTGAGAACAGATAGTTCCTAATCATCACTACTATGTGGTGGAAATAACTTGATTTGTTTCTGCTTAGTCCAGTTGCTTTGTTTCTTTAGCGATACATTTAAGCAATCATAGAATGTACAGTATATAAAGGCAGTGGTGGGATTCAGCCAGTTTGCACCAGTTGGGCAGAACCAGTAGCTATTTTTTTTTGCCCAGGCCTAGAATGGACTTCCAGAAACAGCATCCACACAGAGAACTGATTGTTCACATATTGGAATCCCACCACTGCATAAAGGTTAGCATTTTTCCTGTTGAAAAGAAGCCAGGCAAAGTGATGTGATTCATGCATTCTATTTCTGTAACAAGAATGATTGAATGTTCCAGTTTTAATCTGATGAGGAAAGAGGAAGAATTATCTTCCACAAAAAAGATAGAATACATGAGAAGAGCCAGAGACAATAGTTATACAGAGTATCATCAAAGAGCTTCTTTCATGTATGGATATCCCAAGCTCACAGGAAACTCTAGATAATTTAATATATTCATATTTTTTGCAATGTGCATTTGGATAATTAAATATATAGGTGAGCCTCACTTATTGCTACTATGGGATACTGATTAAGGTATAAGATTAGTACCAAAGTTTAGATTCATATTCATCCATGTCATGGTTCTGATTAGGGGAATACTTCAAAGAACCTCGAGGCATTGTTTACCTTAAAGTCGCTTTATTAGTACAGCATCCTTCGGCACAAACATGGTGGATGCCAAGATCTGAATTCCCCTTCCCTGAGCACACAATATTAAGCACAATTCCCTCCTCCAATTAGCAGTCATAAATCATATTCTCCAATCAGTTTGAAGGGCAAAGTTTCCCTTCCATTCTATAGCCTGCAGTTTCTTCTTAACTAATCCGCACAGACATTCTTTCTCCTCCCCTCCCAGCATCATCTAATTTAATCTAAAAGTACCACACAGCTTATACAGAGAGTGGCTGCCTCTTCATATTTTGTCAAAGCAAGAACATCCAATGTTAGCAGCATTGACATCTGGCCCTCCTTACAAAAAGGATAGATCCTGTATGTAAACAAAGCATATGTTAGGGACTATCTCTCGGTTTATTGGGGTGTTTCTTGTAAAACCTTTTAATGAGTCTGTCAGCTTTCACATCGCTAGACTTCACCCAAGTGGCTTTGGACAATAAGTACCCCTTTCATTGTACTAGGTACTGCAATTTCCCTTTAAAAAAATCTAGAGTCAAGAATACGTTTCACTTCATAGTGAGTCTAACCTGCTACTACGAGGGGCCTAGGTGCCTTCTTAGGAGAAGGTCTTAAAGTGGAGCCCCAAAAAGGCTTCAACAGGCTACAATGGAAAACAGGGTGAACTTTTTCCTAAGAGCCTAGGGAGTTTTAATCCCACAGTGACTGAGTTAATGATCTTTACAATGAGGAAAGGTCCTAAGAATTTTGGTCCTAATTTCTTACTGGGTAATTTAAGGTGTAAATATTTAGTCAACAGATAAATCTTTCTCCCAACTTGGAATGTTCTTTGGGGAGCCCTCTTTCTATCAGCCTGCTTTTTATAGGTCTTGGAAGTCTTTTTTAAAGCAGTCTTCATGTTTCTCCAACATTCTTCCCACACCCTCACCCATTGATCAAGTGTCTGGAAAGTGGAGGGCACCTGAGGGTATTCAGGTATTGGGTTGAATTCTTTTCCTGTGGCTACTCTGAAAGGCATGTAGCCAGTGCTGCTGTGAACAGAATTAGTGTAAGCCACCTCTGTGAAAGGGAGGAGGTCAGCCCAGTTTGTTTGTTGGTATATGAAACATAACATCTGAGGTATTGCTCCACCATCTTGTTAGCAGCTACCATGGCCCCATTAGTAGACAGATGGAAAGTAGACAATAGGCCTTGAGATGATCCAATTAATTTGAGAAACCTCCTCCAAAACCTCACTGTGAATTGCACTCCCCTGTCCGAAATTATCCACTTAAGGGCACCATGCAGTTGGTAGATATGTTTCAGGAACAATTTAGTCAGTCGTTGGGCAGATGGGAATCCTTTGCAGGCGATGAAATATGCCTGCTTCGAAAACAGGCATATCACAGTCCAGATGACAGTATTTCCTCTACTTTCAGGTAGGTCTACTCTAAAGTCTATAGCTATTTCTTCCCATGCTTGAGAAGGGTCTGCCACCAGCTACAGCAACCCGGAGTTTTTCCATAGAATTCTTTTCATGGTGGCACATATAGCGCAACTCTTGACAGTTTTCCACATCTCATTTTAGCCCCGGCCACCAAAATTGCCGGCGAATGAGATGTAGAGTTTTTAGATATCCAAAGTGTCCAGCCTGTTTTACGTCATGGCTGTGTTTTAGAGCCTTGAGATGGAGGGCTTCAGGCAAATACAGTTTACCCCCCTTGTAAGCCAAACCATCCATACAGGTCAGGAAGGTTTGATTGTCTTTGAACTATTGATCGGTGAGGAGCTCTTGTTTTATCTTCTTTGCCCTAGGTTCATCAGAATTAGAGCCCTGCAAGGCATGAGTTGGGCAGCAGTTTGTGGACTGGAGAGAATTGCCTCATTAACCTCTTTGCATTCGCTTTTGTAGTAGGGCAATCTCTATAGCGCATCAGCTAGGAAGCTTTTTCCTCCCGGTATGTATTTTAGAGTGAAGTTGAAATGGTTAAAGTACTGTGCCCACCACACTTGCTTTGGGGATAGTTTGCAGGGAGTTTTAAGTGCTTCTAGATTTTTATGATCTGTCCTTACTTCAAAAAGCACCTTGCTCCCCTCTAGATAGTGTCACCAGTTTAACAGGCCCCACCTAATTACGAAGGCCTCCTTCTCCCAGATTTCCCATCTCCTCTCGCTTTCAGTGAAATGTTTGGAGGTGTAGGTGCAGGATTGCAGGACCCCACTTTTGTTCTTTTGCAGTAATACAGCTCCAACTGCCACATCGCTAACGTCAGCTTGAATTAGGACAGGTTCCCCTGGGCAGAGGTGTTTTAATAATAATAATAGTAGTAAAGTTGGAAGGGACCTTGGAGGTCATCTAGTCCAACCCCCTGCTCAGGCAGGAAACCCTACACCATTTCGGACAAATGGCTGTCCAGTCTCTTCTTAAAAACCTCCAGTGTTGGAGCATTTACTGCTTCTGGAAGCAGGCTGTTCCACTGATTAATTGTTCTCACTGTCAGGGAGTTTCTCCTTAGTTCTAGGTTGCTTCTTTCCTTGATTAGTTTCCACCCATTGCTTCTTGTCCTGTCTTCAGGTGCTTTGGAAAATAACTTGATTCCCTCTTCTTTATGGCAGCCCCTAAGATATTGGAATACTGCTATCATGTCCCCCCTTGTCCTTCTCTTCATTAAACTAGACATACCCAATTCTAGCAACCGTTCCTTATATGTTTTAGCCTCCAGTCCCCTAATCATCTTTGTTGCTCTTCTCTGTACTCTTTCTAGAGTCTCAACATCTTTTTTACATCGTGGTGACCAAAACTGGATGCAGTATTCCAAGTGTGGCCTTACCAAGGCATTGAAGAGTGGTATTAATACTTCACGTGATCTTGATTCTATCCCTCTGTTAATGCAGCCTAGCACTGTGTTGGCCTTTTTGGCAGCTGCAGCACACTGCTGGCTCATATTTAAGTGATTGTCTACTAGGACTCCGAGGTCCCTCTCACAGTTACTACTATTGAGCATGGTGCCACCTATGCTGTACTTGTGCATTTGGTTTTTCTTGCCTAAATGTAGAACCTTGCTTTTTTCACCATTGAATTTCATTTTGTTAGTTAGTGCCCAGTGTTCAAGTCTGTCCAGATCCTTCTGTATCTTAAGCCTGTCTTCTGGAGTGTTGGCTATTCCTGCCAGCTTGGTGTCGTCTGCAAATTTGATGAGTTCCCCATCTATCCCTTCATCCAAATAATTGATGAAGATGTTGAAGAGCACTGGGCCAAGAACAGAGCCCTAGGTCATCCCACTACACACTTCCCTCCATATAGATGCAGTTCCATTGAGGACCACTTGCTGAGAACGGCCAGTCAGCCAGCTATGGATCCATCTGGTGGTGATTCTGTCTACCCCACATTTTTCCATCTTATCAAGTAGTAGGTTGTGATCTACTTTATCAAATGCCTTACTGAAGTCCAAGTAAATTATGTCCACAGCATTCCTCTGATCCACTAATTTTGTCACTTGGTCAAAGAATGCAATAAGATTTGTCTGGCATGATCTATTTTTGACAAACCCATGTTGGCTTTTAGGAATGACTTTGTTTGCCTCTAGGTGTTCGTTGATTCGTTGTTTGATTATCTTTTCCAGGATCTTCCCAGGTATTGAGGTCAGGCTGATAGGTCTGTAATTTCCTGGATCCATTTTTTTTCCTTTTTTGAAGATGGGAACAACATCAGCTCTTTTCCAGTCCTCTGGTAGTTCCCCTGTGTTCCAGGATCTTTGAAAGGACTGGTTCAGCAGCAAATAGTCTTTTTAAATTCTCAAAATCTGTTTGACATCCCATCGTCCATGCTAGTGGTTGGCCTGGTTGCGGCTTCTCTCCTCCTTTTCCTATTTTGAGTAGTTCTGTAAGGGATAGGGCAATCTCAGCAAAGGAGGGGATGAATTGATGATAGAAGTTGGCAAATCCTAAAAAGCTCTGAAGCTGTTTGTGAGTTTTTGAGAGCTGGCATTCAATTATAGTTTTCACTTTGGCTTCTATGCCCTCATTGGAAATTCTGTAGCCAAGATAATCTAATTTGGTCTGATGAAATTCACATTTTTACAATTTGGCATAAAGCTTGGCATTCAATAGTTTCTTTAACACTTTTCTCACCAGCTTTATGTGATCAGTCATATTCATGCTGTAAATCAGGATATCATGAAGATACACCAGAACCCCTTTGTACAAGTGATCGTGTAGGACCTCATTAATCAACTGTGTAAATATGGCTAGGGCCCCTTGTAGTCCATATGGCATGACTTTGAATTGATAGCTCCCCAAGAGGCAGTTGAAGGCAGTTTTCCACTTGTCTCTCTCCTTTATTTTCACCCGGTAATATGCCTCTCTCAGGTCTAATTTAGTGAAGATACTCCCCTTAGCCAGATGGATTAAAAAGTCCTTTAGGAGGGGGAGGTGGTATTTGTTCTCCATACTCACCGTATTGAGTCCTTTATAGTCCATGCAGAGATGAAGAGACCCATCTTTTTTTCTTTGAACAACACAGGGGCTCCCACAGTAGACTTGGCTCATTCAATGAACCCCCTTGCTAGGTTTTATTTACATATTGTTGCATCTCCTCCATTTCAAGGGGGGACATAGCATACATTCTCGGTTGTGGGAGTTTGGCTCCTGGCAGCAGTTTGATGGAACAATCATTGGGTCTGTGAGGGGGCAGGGTATCACATTCTTTCTCACTGAATGCTTCCACCAGGTCCCAGTACTTGCTGGGGATGATTGGCTTGTCTGGTGGCAGTGAGGCAGCCATGTGCACTCGCTCATTTGGAGGCCTAAAGTGTCGTGCAATGTCAGTTGAATCATGGGAGGTTTAGGCCCTATAGTCTCGCAGTTCTCATTCCTTTCTCCCACCAGATAAACAGCTTCCATTTGTCCAACCAGGCTAATCCTAGGATCACAGCCTAAGTCATTTTTGGGGCCACCAGAAAGTGAATAAACTCCCAGGGCTCACTTATTTCTAGGCATAGGGGCTCAGTTAATTGTGTGACTGAAGTCCCTCCCATCAGGGAGCCATCAGCTTGCTTAAACCTCATGGGTTTGGAGAGCTGTTTTGCCTTATGCCCACTTTTATGGCAAATGGCAGGCTAATGATGCATCGGGAGCATCCAGAATTGATTAGCACTTTTAAGTATTTGTGCCCCTGACTTAGGGATCACAAGTTTGGCAGACAGTGAAAAAGGTGGGACATGTCAACTCACCATTGGGTCTTTCTCTCCTTCATCATCGCTGTCAAAGGAACGTAGAGCGGGGGAGGCTTCTCCTAAGTCCTCGACTTACAACAGTTCACTTAGTGACTGTTCGAAGTTACAACAGCACTGAAAAAAGTGACTTATGACCATTTTTCACACTTATGACCATTTCAGCGTCCCCAAGATCACATGATTTACATTTGGATGCTTGGCAACTGGTTCATATTTATGACGATCACAGTGTCCCAGGGTCATGTGATCCCCTTTTGCAACCTTCTAACAAGCAAAGTCAATGGTAAAACCAGATTCACTTAACAACCTTTTGTATTAGAGGTATCAAACTCAATTTCATTGAGGGCCGCATTAGCATTGTGGTTACTGTCGGGTGGGGGTCCTTTCTTTCTTCTTCCCTCCCTTCTTCTCATTTGCATCTCTCTCTCTCCTTCCTTCCTTCCTTCCTTCCTCCCTCCCTCCCTTCCTTCCTTCCGCAGGGCTGTCGGGTCAGCAGAAGCACCAGGATCAGTGCCAGGAAGAAAGATAATTAAAACTACCCACCAAATCATCTTTTCACAGCCTTGAGGCTATGTAAAATGTGGCTCTTTGGAAACTCATCCTCTACAAAAACTTTTGTTTTGTTTTGTTTTTACATGTCAGGCACTGTTGAGGCTTTCTGGAAGCTTCATTTTTCAATGCATCTGACCAATATTTAAGAATATAGCCCCAAACCTCTTATGCAAACACAATGCATCATGTCAGTTGTAGGACAAATAACATGAGCAAGCATTTTATTTCTTAACGGGATACAATTCCGGCAGCTGCAGAAAAAGCAGCAGAAATAGAAAAAAGAGAGAATGTGCATTTCACTAATGGAGAACAAAAGAACAGTGAGTGATTCAGACTTAAGGGGAGAGACTTAAGGGGAAAAATAGGTAAAAATAAATTTAAAAAGACACATCACAACAACATATTTTCTGCTGTGGAAAGAAATTTCTCTGTAGCTTATCACTACATTGTTTCTTTAGCTTCATGTTTCTTGGCTGTCTGCCAGAGGCTATTAACTGAGCTGGGCAGGGAGGAAGAAAGAGGAGACAGAGAGAGAGAGAAACTCTTCTCTGGTACTTTTATTTTTTGGCTTGATTTTTCTAAGAAAAGAGAAATGGGTGTTTCTTTTGGAGCAGTCTTTTGTATTTGTAATAGTTGGTTTCTGGGGCTAGGTTTTCTACCTCTTTTCCTATTACTCCTGCTTGTTTAATATTTCCCAAAGCTATTTCTTTTTCATAGGTATGTAGATGCTAACTTCTAATTATTGATTAAATCAATAATCCATCACTGCCATGGAACAAGTTTCAAACTGACTCCAGAATTCAGAGATCTTAAACCAGGGATGGGGTACCTTGGCTCTTTTATGACTTGTGGACTTCAACTCCCAGAATTCCTCAGCCAGCATGGCTCAGCTTGGAAACCTCTTCCTTTCCCCTCAGCATGGCTGCCTCAGGAATTCTGGGAGTTGAAGTCCACAAGTCATAAAAGAGCCAAGGTTCCCTGCCCCTGTTTTAAATGGCTGCTCCATGGGAATTGCATCCCATGAGGGAAGCCTAGCCAAGGATTTACTTTGGAAACGGGCATTTGTAAGTTGAACCAAGCAGGCCATAGCTAACAGCTGCTCTTTGCTAAAATCCCCCCCCCCCAAAAAGCAAAATTACAAAAAGAGAAACCAGCAAAGGAGCCAAACTTTTTCCTTTGACCTTCTCCCGAGGAAAGAGGAATGCGGCATTTGCCAGGCATTTTTTTTCCAAATTGGGCAAAGCAAAGGGAAAAAACTGCTGAAGAGTTTTGAAAAACTGCCAGGGCTGCTGTGCCCCTTCCCAAAACAAAGTGCCCCATGCAGCCCAGCCTCATCCGCACAGCCGCCGCAATGCCTGGTCACTTACTTGTCCAAAATGAAGTACAGGTTGAAGCCTCCGTAGCAGGCAGCACCCCCCCCCCTCTTGCTACCCGCTCCCCGGTCACAGGGTACCATCCGAAAGAGCCACTGCAAGCCCCAGGAAAGAGGTCTCTGTGCTGCACAAGCCATTCCTGAATCCAGGCAGCCCAAGGTGGCAAAGCTCTGCTTTGCTTCTCCCCAGCTCCTTCAGCAGATGGCCAAGCAGCAGTGGTGGCTTCTCAGGGGATCAATTCCTCACATTCAGAAAGGAGGGGGAAAAGCTGTCGGAGGTGGGTTTTTAATTTTTTGGGGGGTGGTTTCAGATTTCCCTTCTGCTCTGCTTTCCCTCCGGTCCACTTTCAGGGATGCCTCTGCCTTGCGCTTTCAATGCAGCACAGCTGAACCCACCACTGTGTCAATGCTGCTAGCATTGGATATTTTGCATTGACAACAGATGGAAATGTAGCCATCTTTTTCTCTTTCACTTTTAGAGTTAGATGATGCTGGAAGGGGGGGGGCTATGTGAATGAGAGTCTGGCTAGACATAACAACACTAAACATAGCATGAAAATCAAGGCTATTGAGCCCAGAGATGATAAAGAATTGGTGGGCTGGAGAACTGGAGAAAAAGCCCGTGCTTCAAGCTAATTGGGGAATGTGATTTATGGCTGTTAATTGGAGGAGGGAATTGTGCTTTGATACTATGTGCCCAGGGGAGGGGAATTCAGTTTTTTGCTTCAATTATGTAGTGCCGATATTATGCTACTCAAATAAAAGATTATTTAAGGTAAACAATGCCTCAAAATTCTTTTGAAGAGTTTCATCTGTCGGAACCAGGACATTAAACCAAAAATTCCAATTTTTCCTTAACTATCTTGGGGTCCTGAGTCCCAGTCACTGTCCCTAGAATCAAGGGACAAACCAACAAAGATTCAGGGAAGACATAAACACGGGGAAGAAAGAGCACCCCGGCAATGGCTGCTACTCCAGAAGGGGAAGCAATAGCCAGAGTGCCAGTGGAGAAGGAACTTTTTCAGGCCTCCCAGCTGGGGGCAAAGCCCAAGCTGCAAGGACAGCTGATTTGGTCATTGGAATGGACCCTGCCCATGGCCTTGCCACCATCAAATGCTTTAAAGATGTATGAGGTTGAGCTGCAAAGAGGGGGTTCCCACATGTGTTCCCCAGACCAGTGGAGAACCACAAAATTGTCTGCAGCTGAGGACTCGGATGAGTGGAAATACCTGTCCGCAGCCCATAGTCAGTCAGTGGAGAAGCTGGTGGAAAGATTTGAGGAGCTAGAGATGAAGAGTGGAGAACAACCTTCGCATTCCCCATACACGAGCGATCATGATGATCAGTGAGGCAGCCACCAAATCTTACCAAGAGGAACCCTCAGTTCTCCTTGTGCAGATCAGGCAGCCTCCCTGTCCTCAAAGCCATTGTCCATGGCCTCCAGCCCCGCAGATAGAGACAGCTCCAGTCATCACCCCTCCCAAAGCCCAGATTGCCCAAGCTGTCACTGGGACAGCCAAACCCCAGATTGACATGCTTACCAGCCACCCAGCCCAGGGCCCAATCAACAATGGGGAATGCCACAGCCTTCCCAGGTGGGAAGCCAGCAGTTTCTGGCAGTGCAGCAGCTGAACTGGGGATGGCCACAGCCCCCAAATGTGCAGCAGCAGATGGGGGCCTTGTAACAACTGGGGATCATGCAGCCACCAGCAATTACTGGGAGCACTACAACAGAAGTGGGACTGGCCTCCTCCTCTGAATGTGCAACAACTGCTGAGGGGACTGCAATTGATAGGGATCCAGCAACAATTGCCTCCGAGGCCACAGGAGGGCCTGCAGCAACTGGGGGCATCACAACCCCCCGCAGACCAGCAGCCATGGGGATGGCAGCAGCCCCCACCTATGCAGCAACCGCTGGGAGGCTTGCAGCAGCTGATGATGCCATTACAGCAACCACTGAGACCAGTGGGGGTCACACAGCAATTGGGGGTGCCACAAGCACTGGCAATGCAACAACATCCATAGGGATGGCAACAGCCCCTGGGTGCGCAACAACCTCTAAGAGGCTTGCAGCAACTGGGGATGTGGCAGCCACCATGGGGGGAGCAGCAACAATTGGGAATCCAACATTCACAGTGGGGAGGTCAGCAACTACAGATGGCACCACCTCTTAGAGCCACCTTTGATGGGGACCCGGAGAAGTTGATCTTTTTCCTCAATCAAGTGCACTCTCACATAAACACTGTGCCTATTTCTATCCGAACCCAGCCGCTATAGTTGATGTGATTGCGTCCAGCTTGGAAAGAGTGGCTGAACGATTTGTATAACAAGCAAGCACCCAAGTTAGAGGAGCCCCACCTCTTCCTCGTAGGATGGAGAGCACAGTTTGAGGACTGATCCATTTCCCTCAAACTGGAGGAGGAAGTCCACAAAATAAAACAAGCCTGCCCTAGAATATGTACAAGAGTTTCGCAAGATAGCTGGCAGAATAGAGAGGTGGCCTGAGCAATCCCTAGTCCATAATTTCAAGGAGGGACTAGACGACCATCTCTCCCAGGCTTGTATCTATCAAGCAGTTCCTGAACAGCTGCAAGAGTGGTACCTGGCAGCAGTAAGACTAGATGTTCAGCTCACCTGCTATCAGAAGTCACCCCCAAAGTAAGCCGAGTCGAGGCCAAATCAACCCAAATGATGGCCACCCCCCAAAAGCCTCCGCTACTGAAAATCCCAGACCATCTGCTGGGCCACCAATCAAGTCTTTCAGATGTGGACAACAGAGACACCGAGCAGCAAATTGCCCAGTCCCTTACCCCCAGCAGCAGAATAGACCAGGACCACCAGCAAGAAAAAAACCAGCCCAGCAGCCAATGAAAGAGAAATCCAACTGGATCATGCAGGAACCCATTGCCCAAGTCATGTCCCCCAGACAGGAGAGTGCCAAGACCCAAGCTGGACCTGCCGTCGCTCTACCCTCCTATGACAGTGACGATGAAGGAGAGAATGACCTGATGATGAGTCAACACATCCCACCTTTTTCACTACCTGCCAAACTCATAATCCCTAAGATGGGGGCACAGGTAGATTTCAAATTACTAGTCGACTCCAGATGCTCCTGGTGCATTATCAGCTTGTCACTTGCCCTGAAAATGGGTATACAAGCAAAGCTACTCTTCAAATCTATGTGGTTTGAGTAAGCCAATGGCTCCCTAATGGGAGGAATTTTAGTCATACAATTGACTGAACCCCTATGCTTAGAAATAGGGGAGCGCTGGGAGTTCATTCATTTCATGGTGGCCCCAAAAATGACTGAGACTGTGATCCTAGGGCTAGCTTGGTTGGACAAATGGAAGCCATTTATCTGGTGGGAAAAGGGAATAAGAACTGTAACACTACCCTTAGGACCCAAGCCCTCCCTTAACTCAATGGACATTACAGGAGATTTTAGCCCACCCAATGAGCTAGCACATATGGCTGCCTTATTGCAACCAGGTGAGCCACTCATCCCCAGCAAGTACTGGGACCTAGCAGAGGCATTTAGTGAGAAAGAATGTGACACCCTGCCTCCCCACCAACACAATGATTGCTCCATCAAACTGTTACCGGGAGCCAAACTCCCATGACTGAGGATGTATGCTATGTCCCCCCTTGAAATGGAGGCGATGCAGCATTATGTGGATGAAAACCTAGCAAGGGGATTCATCGAACGGGCCAAGTCTGCCCGTTGTTGTTTAAAGAAAAAAAAAAGATGGGATGCTTTGTCTCTGTGTGGATTATAAGTCTGAACATGGTGAGTGTGGAAAATAAATACCCTCTCCCCCTCCTGAAGGACTTACTAACCCACCTGGCAAAGGGGTGTGTCTTCTCTAAGTTAGACCTGAGAGAGATATATTACCGGGTGAGGATAAAGGAGGGAGATGAGTGGAAGACTGCCTTTAACTGTCCCATGGGGAGCTATCAATTTAACATCATGCCGTTTGAACTACAGGGGGACCCAGCTGTCTTCATGCAGCTGATTAATCAGGTTCTACAGGGGTTCTGATGTATCTTGATGACATCCTGATATACAGCCCGAATATGACTGACTATGTAAAACTAGTGACAGAACTGTGAAAGAAACTGTTGAATGCCAAACTTTATGTCAAACTATTAAAGTGTGAGTTTCACCAGACCCGATTATATTATCTTGGCTACAGAATTTCCAGCAAGGGCATTGAAATGGACCCAACCAAATTGAAAGCCATAATTGAATGGCAGCCCCAAAGACTCGCAAACAGCTCCAGAGCTTTCTAGGATTCACCAACTTCTACTGTGAATTCATACCCGCCTTTGCCGAAATTGCCCAACTCCTTACAGAAAGAAGGAGAAAACCTGTGACTGGCCAAACGCTAGCATAGATTATGAACTGTCAGACCGCTTTTGAAAACTTAAAAAGACTATTTGCTGTTGAACCAGTCTTAAAGCATCCTTGCCCAGGGAAGCCCTTTGTAATTCAAGCTGATGCCAGCATCATGGCCGTCAGAGCTGTATTACTACAAAAGAACCAGAGTGGGACATAACAACCCTGTGCCTACACCTTGAAAAAATTCACTGAGTGTGAGAGGAGGTAGGTTGAGTGGAAAAAGGAGGCTTTCACAATCCGTTTGGCTCTATTAAACTGGAGACACTACCTAGAAGGGAGCAAGGTGCCTTTTGAAGTATGGACTAATTACAAAAATCTAGAAGCACTGAAAACTCCCTACAAATTGTCCCCAAAACAAGTGTGATGGGTGCAGTACTTTAACCGTTTTAATTTCACTCTAAAGTAATACCTGGAGGAAAAAACGTCTTAGCTGATGCTCTATCCAGACTATCCCAGTACAAAAGCCAGCATGAAGAGGAGCCAATTATCTCCAATCCACAAACAGCTTCTCAACTCATGCCATGCAGAGTCCCACCTTCAAGAGCCCCTAACCTTGATGATCCTGGGGCAAAGAAAATAAAACAAGAGTTCCTCACCGACCAATGGTTCAAAGACATGCAGGGATTGTTTGGCTTACAAGGGGGAAAAGCTATACTTGCCAGAAACCCTCTGTCTTAATGCTCTCTGACATGGCCATGATGTAAAACAGGCTGGACAATTTGGATATTTAAAAACACTACACCTCATCCGCGGGCAATTCTACTGGCTGGGATTGAAATGGGATGTGGAAAGCTGTAACCGGAATTGTGCTGTATGTGCCACAATAAAAAGAATTCTGGGGAAATCCCCTGGGTTATTGCAACTGGTGGCAGACCCTTCCCAACCATGGGAAGAAATTGCTATGGATTTTACAGTAGATCTACCTGAAAGTACAGGAAATACAGTCATCTGGACTGTGATAGATCTGTTCTCAAAGCAGGCTCAAGTCATCACCTGCAAAGGGCTCGCATCTGCCCAACGACTGACTAAAATGTTCTTGAAACACATCTACCGGCTGCAAGGTGTGCCTAAATGAATAATTTCAGACGGGGGTGCAGTTCACAGCTAGGTTTTGGAGAAGTTTTCTCAAACTAATTGGCTCATCTCAAGGTTTATCATCTGCTTTTCACCCGTCTACTAATGGGGCAGCTGAATCTGCAAACTCAATGGTGGAGCAATATCTCAGATGCTATATTAGCTAACAACAAATGAACTGGACTGACCTCCTCCCTTTTGCAGAGGTGGCTTACAATAACTCTTTTCACAGCAGCACCGGCTTCACGCCTTTTAAAGTGGTTACAGGAAAAGAGTTCAGCCCAATACCTGAATACCCCAGGCGCCTCCACTTCCCAGACACTTGATCAATGGGTGAGGAGGTGGAAAGAAGTTTAGAAAACCACAAAAACTGCTTTAAAAAAGGCTTCCGAGACACACAAAAAGCAGGCAGATCAAAAAGGGCTCCTCAAAGAACATTTCAAGTTGGGGAATAGGTTTATCTGTCAACTAAATATTTATGGCTCAAATTATCTAGTAAGAAGTTAGGACCAAAGTTCTTGGGACCTTTCCCCATTGTAAAGATCATTAACACGGTCACTGTGGGATTAAAACTCTCTAAGCTCTTAGGAAAAGTTCACCCTGTTTTCCATTGCAGCCTTTTGAAACCTTACCAGGGTTCCACTTTAAGACCTCCCCCTAAGAAGGCACCCAGACCCTCATGATGGCAGGACAAACTCACTATGAAGTATTCTTGATTCTAGAATTTTTAAAGGGAAATTGCAGTACTTAGTACAATGGAAGGGATATTCAATGTCTGAGGCCACTTCGGTGAAGTCTAGCGATATGAAAGCTGACAGACTCATTAATAGATTCTACAAGAAACACCCTAATAAACCGAGAGGCAATCTCTAACCTGTGCTTTTGTTTACATTACAGGATTTGTCCTTTTTGTAAGGGAGGGCAGATGACAACACTGCTAACATCAGATGTTTTGCATTGACAACAAATGGAAATGTAGCCATCTTTTTCCCTTTCGCTTTTAGAGTTAGATGATGCTGGGAGAGGGGGATGTGAAAGAGAGTCCGGCTAGACCAGGGGTAGGTAACCCAAAACACTCAAAGAGCCACTTGGACCCATTTCCCACCAAAAACAAAACACCGGGAGCCGCAAAACCCTTTTGATATCTAAAATGAAGATAACACTGCATATATCCTTTTTTACCTTTATTATAGGTGTGTGTGTGTGTGTGTGTGTGTGTGTGTGTACACACATACACACACATTAAAAATAAAAGTAAAAATATCACTCTTGGGAATATCCATACTATTAAAACAATGATCACCAAGAGAATGCTTTAAGAGAATAAAATTACATACACACACAGGTAAAAAAAGGATATATGCAGTGTTATCTTCATTTTAGATGTCAAAAGGGTCTCTCTCTCTCTGTCTCTCTCCCTCCTTCCCTCTCTATCTGCCGTTGGTCTGCCACTCCTCTTCCCCCACTCTCTCTCTCTCTCTCTCTCTCTCTCTCTCTCTCTCTCTCTCCCCCTCCCTCCCTCTCTCTCTCTTTCTCTGCCCCCCCATCTGCTGCTCACCTGGCAAGCTTCAAGCTGTTGTCCAACAAGCTCAGGTGTAAGCAACTTCGTCTCTTTTATGACTCATGGACTTCAACTCCCAGAATTCCTGAGTCAGCCTAGCTGGGCTAGCTAGCTCTCTCCTGCCCTTCCTTCAGAGATGCAGCAAAGGGAGTAGCTCCGCCCAGTAAGCTTTTCAGCTCCTCGGAGAACACTGTGAGTGCACTCTCTTTTACACACAAACACACACACACACACACACACAGAGAGAGAGAGAGAGAGAGAGAGAGAGAAAGAGAAGCAGGGAAGCGCAATTGCCTCTCTCTGTCTCTGTCTCTCTCTGCAAAGGCAGAGAAGGCTGAGAGCCACAGGGGAAGGCTCAAAGAGCCGCATGCGGCTCCGGAGCCGCAGGTTGCCGACCTCTGGGCTAGACATAACAACACTAAAGATAACATGAGAATCAAGATTATTGAGCCCAGAGCTGGTAAAGAATTGGTGGGGTAGAGAACTGGAGAAGAAGCCCATGCTTAAAGCTAATTGGGAAATGTGATTTATGACTGTTAATTGGAAGAGGGAATTGTGCTTTGATACTATATGCCCAGGAGAGGGGAATTCAGTTTTTGGCTTTGATTATGTAATGCCGATATTATGCTACTCAAATAAAAGATTCTTTAAGGTAAACAATGCCTCAAAATTCTTTTGAAGAGCTTCATCTGTTGGAACCATGACACACTGTCAGCCAGGAGATTGGCAACTTCCAGTTCCCATTTCTTTGCTTTACCCCAGATTTGAGGAATGTGGAAGTCTCCTCCTCCCTCCCACCCCCCTTCCCATGAAGGAAAGAGCTGGAATCTGGCACTGATCCTGGCACTTCTGCTGAGCCCTGAAGAAGCTCCAATCAGAAGAAGTGCTGAACAGCTGGAGCCTGGGGCTGATGCTAGTGCTTCTGATGAGCCCTGAAAGCCCTGCAGCTCCAGCCATCTCTCGCTCAGGCTTGTGCGGTACTGCTGGTGGTTCAGTGCATTCCCCTCCCCAGCCAGGTGCCTATGTACCACAGGTGGTATGTGTACCACCAGTTGAAAAGCCCTATTCTAGGCAAATCAGTCTCGCCATCCTGAGACAGAGGTTTGAAAAAAAAGTGTGAATTCTTTCCTGCAAAGTTCAGAGTAAGGGAACAATTTTCATTTTCACAAGAAGTCAAAGAGATTATCAAATGAGTAGAAGCTTTTTTTTTCAGCATTAAGAATGTTATATTTGAAACAAGATATAATAGGATATCTTTCCCTCAAAAAGGCATTACCTAAGCAGGAAGATTCCAATCTGATGAATCAATGACCACTCCAATCATCTGCTACAGCAGTAGTTCCCAATCTTTTCTATACCCTACACCCCTAAAATGCTTCTGATATATTCTCACACCCCTTATAAAAGTTTTAAATAACAGCAACAAATTATGCATATACACTATAATTTTGAAAATCCAAGTTTTTGCACTCCATGGAATATTGTCTCGTACCACCAAGGGGTGTGAGCACCCCTGGTTGGGAACCCCTGTGCTAAAGAGTATGTAATAATATTAAAGATGGCTAGAACCCCAAATCCTGAAGCTCTAGCTTTAATGTCATATAATATTGGAGAGATACCAATATGCCTCAGGTGCATAGAAACTAGGTAAAGAAAACTCTCTGTGTGTCTGTGTTTGTGTCTCTGTGTGTAGTATTCTGCAAATACTACTAATGCAGAACTTTTTTTGACTGAGTATATCAACTGAAATAGAAATAGGACTGAGCAGGACTTGTGGTCAACAAAATGGATAAATTTATCCATCCTGTTTCCTGATTTTTTCAGGGGGGTAAAATAGCATGCCTAATATAGTATTAAAATAATATAAAGTTATAATTTGAATATGCTTATAAAGTTGAAGTTGTGAATTTTGTATTATATTACATTTAGCCAAACTTAGGAAGAAAGGAAGAATATATTTATGTTGCCTTTCTTTCAGAAATATTTGTTTTAGTAATCATCATCCAAAAATATCCAGTGGCAAGCAGTACTCCCAGTTCCCAGTAGTAGAAAAAAATAGTTTCTGGAATTCATTATGGAAGCAGAGATGGGTTAAAGAAGAATAATGTCAAACAAGAGAATATTGCCTTTCTGTTTTGAAATTCCTGTTCTTGGGCTATGTTCTAATAATTGTTGGAACAAATCAAAGCAACTTATGTTTTAGCGTAATTGTCCCTGGCAAGTTTCTGTATTTTTTTCATGCATGGCTGGAAAAATGCCTTAAGACAATGTTGATTATCTGAGCATTAAAGTTGCCATTCTTCAGGGTTCCACCCACATTTTGAAGAGTGTAAATTACTTCCAAGAAATTTTGACACAGAGAACTATTTAAAAATTAAGACTACTGGTTTCAAGGTCACATGGTGTCACATATTTTGCCATCCTCTCCTTCACTTCTTGTACAGAAACTAAATTTGTAATCGCAGGTGTGATCTGGTCCAACCTCTAACAATGATTAATCTACCTGAACCCATGTGATATAGTGATTAGAATGTCACCAGGATTTCAGCAAGCTATGAAAAATTCCTGCTTGAGTTCCTACCTCACTCTAAACTATAATGTGCTTTTTTGGTTTTAATGTAACATATTGGGAAAAATCCATGCATTATGGAAATGAACCAGATGGTTTAACATGATGTGAAAATCCAACAATTTATGATTTGTTCAATACAGCATATTTAAATATTTAACATGGGAAACATTATAAGATATAAAGACTTACTAACAGATATGGGGGAGTTGAAAACCAAACAACAATTAGAGGAACAAGGAATAAATATGGATTGGTACATGAGAACGGAAATACAATCTAGATATGAAAAAGATGTTAAAATAGATGGTGTTAATTTGGGGACAACAGAGTTAGATGAAATACTCACAGGAACGGAAGAAAAATGGATTAAAAATGTACAGTTATCTACTACATATGGAGTTAGAGGAGGAACAAGTGAAAGAGACAATGATAAAATGGACAAGGAATTTTGGATACACAATTGAATTAGATAGATGGCAGCAACTATGGGAAACAAACTATAAATTGACAATGGCGACTGCGTATAAAGAAAATATGTACAAAATGTTTTACAGATGGCACACGTCTCCAGAAAGATTAGCTAAAATGTTTAAGGACAGGTCTATGAAACATTGGAAATGTCATCAGATACCAGGTTCCTTCTACCATATGTGGTGGACGTGTGTAAAAGCTAAAACTTATTGGAATATAATTAGAACATGGATAGAAAAGATGATACAACAATGTATAGAACTAAGACCAGAAATATTCCTGTTGGGTACTCTACCAGGGAAATACAATAAAGAGAAAACATATTTAATTATTCATATAATTACGGCAGCCAGGATTGTGTTTGCACAAAATTGGAAAGCACTGAAAGCCCCCCCCCCCCCAGAGGGAGAGGTGATTGGGAAAATACTGGAATGTGCAGAAATGAATAGACTAACAATGACAGTTAAAGATAAGACAGAGTCAGACTACTATGAAATCTGGGGAATTTTTTATGATTGGCTGAAAAGAGAATACGGTTAAAAGATAGTTAACATCAATTTAGATGGAAAAAGAAGGAGCAGATAAGGAAGGAGACCCAGGCGACACAGTATTGAATAATTGAAGGTTGTATAAATATTTATAGAAGTATCGAATAACAAACAGGCATGAACACCAGGAAAAGTTAAAAGCTATAAAAGTTTTAATTGAATAAAATACCACGCTTTCGTTGGCTACTGCCAATATCGTCAGGGTTCATTTAGGTCAATGGGAGAACTTATTTATGGATGAAAAAGCCATTTGCGCCCGATTCATGGATCTCGTCATGGGTCCTGACCAACCAATCAACGCTTTGGTCATAATCCCCGTGTTATTAACTAATTTGTCCTTGCTTCCCTTACTTGCGCATAAATTGCTACTCACTTCCCTCTCCTCCTCCTGTATCCGTAAACTAGGAGTCTACTCCATCTTACTCCAAACAGACACACATTCCAGATCCCTAGGTTGTTTCATCCTCTCACCCCCTTTCCCGGGGTGCTCCATCACAGTGGACTTTTTACCACTTCTACTTCTTCCATGTCCGTCATTCTCACTATCATCCCTCTTACCATGGGGTTCCGTACTAAACGCCCTGCCTTGACCTACACTATCCAATGTTTCCCCTTCCTCTTTCATATACCTGGTGATACCACAACCACCATCTCTTCCAGCAATTACTATCCCTCTCTCCCCATTCCCATCATTGGCAAGCTCTGAAATGCCGTGGGGATTGGTTCGTAGCTCCCGTTGTCCAGACCGGGCAACTGGGACAAGGGGCACTCTCAGGTGTATCTGTCTTGATGTCCCACCAGATCGATCCCTCCCATCCTCCCCCCACATGGGGTGTGATGTGGTCCTCGATCCGGTGGCCATTCCTTCCTTTACATCCATCCACTGCACTGCTCTTTGGGAGCGCATAATTGCCCCCATGGCAAAGCAGTTCTGGTTGCCTCCCCCTCACATGTTCCCGGGCTGTTGTTTCACTTTGATACATCAGATATTTCGGGGAGTACGTTGGCGATCTCAATACATGTAATAATGTCCTTGTGTCATTCGGTATTCTCTCCGTTCCCCGTGGGTGCGCATGCACTTTCAGCGCACAGATGGAAATGGGGGCAACGGTGGGAATGTCGGTAGGGGTGGCGGGGATGGTACGGCCCCTTAGGCGGTAATCACTCCATGTCCTAGAGCGTGCTTGCGGTGTCGTCTCTTTTGAGCACCCCACATGACCCGAAAGAATTTCTGGAAATTCACTCCCTATATAGAGGATTTAATAATCAAGTTCACTGTATATAGTTTAATGCAATTTTCAAAGTGAATTAAATCAAATTATTTGTTGATCCTGCTTCTCCCACTTTTTGAAAACTTTCTCTTCTCCTGCACACCATAACAGGCCAAGTGTGATTTTCATCTTTCCTAAGGTTGTGTCTCTTGCAATGGAAGCCCTCTTTCTTCTGCATGGGATAATCCTGTATGTTTCCAAAGTTGTTCTAAATGTCTATATGGAAACAATCATGTAGACAACACTGAGTTCCTTGGAGAAGGATGGGAACTGGAATGTAAACTAAGAAGAAACCATACCATTAAAAATAATTGTCAAGTCATAAAAAAAATCATTTCAATGAGCAGTCTTTTGCTTGTAATAACAAAGCCAGCTGTAATTTGAACACCAACAGGTGGACATTTCCAAAGGCACTAATTGGAATTTTGACAGAACCACAGTCTTGTTGAAATAATCAATAAAAAAGAAAAAGTATATCCAAGGAGGAGGAGAGGAGGAGATTTTTTTTAAAGTTTCTTATTTATAAAACAGTTAAAACAAAGATGGACATAAAAAGTAACATTCCAGTGTATATATTCCTAACCATTTGTTCCTCATCATACATATAATTCTTAATCTCTATATATACATATTTTTCTATACAATACAGTCTCTAATTTGTTTTTCTATATACTAACATACAGTTTTATATTTCTCTATCTTAACACTAACTTAAAACCTGAACAGTCTCCTTGATTCACACCAACAATAGAATTTGTCCCAGATTTCAAAGTAATCTGACTCTGTCTTGTCCTTCATTTCCATCGTGAGCCTATCCATATCAGCACATGATAGGATTTTATATAAAATCTCTTCTTCTGTTGGAATTTCTTTATTCCTCCAGTTTTGTTAGAGGAAGAAATTTTGAAGGATATGTGGAGACAAGAGCCATGGTAATTGAATGATATGGTTTCTGCAAGGTGAAAAAGAGCTTTTATACTATCTATCTATCTATCTATCTATCTATCTATCTATCTATCTATCTATCTATCTATCTATCTATCTATCTCCTGGAACATTGCAATCCATGATCAGAATGTTGGTGAATTAGTCTAAACTGCATCAAAAAATTAGACGTCCAAAGGAAAGTTTACCTATCAGTAAAGCGATAATTGAGGTCAACTCATTAAGAGGAAAAATAGAAAACTGAAAGAAAAGCAAACAAATAACAGTTTGACACAACTAGCTCTTCCCTTAAGTACAAAGAAAATACACAGGACAGAGATTTCAAGATTGAAACCATCTGGTTGGACTTTGGAAGGATGAGGTAATGTGGTTCTCAAAAAACAGCTGGTTAATATTTGTAAATGATCTTCACAGAAACATTCAGAACTGGACCTGGTGTTGAGAAGGAATACTGAAGCACAATTTATGGAGAGGCTAGAAGTTATTTGAAAACTAACAAGACATATCGATAAAGGAAGGCACCTTTTAATATGCAAAAACATAGACCCATCTAGCATAGGCCATAATTAGCTATTTTGGATGTGAGACAGATACATTTCAACAACTCAAAAGCAAAATTATGTCATAACTCTAAAACTGTTTGCATGAAAAGCATCTAATCTACTCATAAGGTATAGCCCTTTCCATGTAGTGCTGCTGTGATATGAGTACAACAGATTCCACGAGTTTGTACTTTCAATCCAGTCCCTAAGATTAAAAAAAAATATATGGCAGAATTCCATTTTCCCAATTCTGTTCTCCAGTCTGAAGCAGACAAATTCTAAACATATTCAATTGGACAGTTCAGCAGGATTTAATAAGATCTTTTTATAATCAATAATCAGTTGGTGAAAAGGTCACAGATATTTAAATGAGAAGTGTCATCTCATTAGAAAAGTCTTAGTCAAGTAAACATAGAGATGCAACTGATTAATGTGCCTAATTTTATAACTCATGAGAGAACAATATTTCTTCCATGTTTTTTTTCAAATGTTAGAAAAAATTTATTTAGCCTAACCTGATTCCTATGATGATCAATCAGATGATTTTACAAAGTCTATGTGCAAGATGGGAAAACAATACAGTAGCTTTGTCCCCTTGGCTAACACAATAGCTTGATTTTAGAGCTAACCTGTTGCAATCATGATTAGCAACCGAATGTGACTAAAATGACAAATATGTAGTGTTTCCTATGTACTGTTTATGCAAAAGTACTTTCAGAGTTAATGGACACTGCTTTCCACAAATGGTCTGTTAAAGGAAAAAGGTTCAACTTGATCTGTTAAATAAAGGAAAAGTGTAAGGTTAAGGTTCTAGTCACTGACAGTTGGTAATAAAGATTGTATTTGCTTTGAACTTGTGTTAGTAGTGTAAGAGAATATAACAAAGACTACAAGAAACTTGGCATAACTATTAAACCAACATGACAGCATGTTGGATTTAATAAAAGGTAACGTGTATTCAAAACTTAGTAGTAGGATTTGAGCCTTTCAAATTTTAAAATTAAAAGTTCGGTATTTTTTTTTAAATTAAACTATTGGAAAGAATTTGCTAATAAATTAGCAGCTCCTTATGAATTCCATGGGGGAAGAAATCTTACCACCGGAAGAGAAAATACTCTGCATTTGTGTCTAAAGAGAAGCCTGAGATAAAGCTGAAGGTAAAAAAAAAAAATGAATTTTCTATTCAGGTTTTTATGGGAGGGGAAGATAAACTGCACAAAAAAGTTGTGTGTGTAATTTCTTGTTCAAATTATTATTATTAATTATGATAATTGCAAACAGTTTGGGAGAGAATCCCTAGAAAATAGGGGTTCAAAAGTGTAACACAGCATTAGCTTGCTATTGAAAAACTTTTTTCTTTCTTTGTTTGTTTTTGTGCCTTCCAGTCTTTCTTTGATACTTGACCACTGCCTAGACAGTTTTCTTGGCAAGATTTCAGACGTGGTTTGCTATTGCCTTCTCTCTATGGTTGAGAGATAGTGACTGGCCCAAGATCATCTAGATGCAGTGGTAGGATTCAAATATCTGAACAACTGTTTCTCATATTTGATGCAGGCCTGGGCCTCCGATGCCTAGAACGGACTTCCAGAAGTGGCATCTGCACTTCCGGTGGGCCATTCTAGGCCTGGAAGGCCTCCTGCAGGCCTCTGATGTCTAGAACAGACTTCCAGAAGTGGCATCTGCACTTCCGGTGGGCCATTCTAGGCCTGGAAGGCCTCCTGCAGGCCTCTGATGTCTAGAACAGACTTCCAGAAGTGGCATCCACACACTTTCAGTGGGCTGTTCTAGGCGTGCAGAACAATTGGAAGAGTAGTAAAAGGTGTTTACCCGTCATAAATACACAGTGCTTGAAAATAAAGAAATAATGATCTGTTATTACAGATCAAGTCCAACAAGAAGAAGATATCTAAAACAAATGCACCAGTTTTGGAAAGAACAACCTGATTAGGACCGCTCCCACCCTGTTGGTCTTCCGTAAGCTACTTAAGACCTGGCTTTTCTGGCAGGCCTGGGGTTTATAAAACCTGACCCCTGGATGATTGTCTTTGTACTGTTGTCCTGTTATGTTTTATGTGTTTTTTATTGTTAGCCACCCAGAGTCCTTCGGGAGTGGGCAGCTTATAAATTTTAAAAATAAAATAAATAAATAAACATCCAGAATCAGAAATAACAGAACAGAGACTAGCAGATCAATGTGAAATAAAGTAGTCACAGAAACAGAATTGGACGAACTGCAAAGGTTTACCCAGGGTAAAGAAATCAAAGCCTTGCCAGAAGTAATTCAGAATATAGAGGCAAACCAGGGGGAGTTGGCAGTGAAGTAATCCAACAGAGATATACAACTGTTCTCATTTGGAAACCAGGCATCTTTTCCACAGAAAGAACAAAACCCTCTAACTAAAGAAATAAAAGAATTGAAACAAAGAATAACTGACCATCTAGAACAGCACAAAAACAACAGAATAAGGCTGCCTGCATTGAAGCTTGTTCTAAAAAAACAGCTAGCACAAGCATTAAAAGATGCAAATACTACAATATCAAGTATAAGCGCCAATTCACTGCAAGAAACAAATCAACTAATGTACAGCACAGCTGCAATTGTAACTGAATATCTGGGATGCAAAATCAATAAAGAAGAAAAACCAACAGTGCACCACAAAAATGGAAGGTTAGACTAGAAAATAAGATCAGCAAGTTAAGATCACATGCAAGCAAGCTAGAACAGATGAAAGAAAAGAAGCTGAAGAACAAGAAAACCAAAGAATACCTAATCAAGAAATACCACTTAGAACCAAGGAAGATCAAGGAAGCACTGGAAATAATAAAACAGCAAATAACAGCTATAGCCAGGAAAATCAGTAGATACAAAGCTTGAATTGCAAATTATAGGCAATCAGAAACGTTTCTACCAATCCATCAATGGAGAAACTGCAATGAATCAGTCAGTACCTGACAAGGAAGAAACAGTGCAGTTCTGGAAGCAGATATGGGATAACTCAAAGAAATACAAGGATGTGGCTTGGTTAAAAGAGGTGCATGCAAATTAAACAGAAGTTGAAATGAAAGAACTAGTAATAACAACAAAAATGGTAGAAAAAAGAGCAAGGAAGATCAAAAATTGGTCAGCACCAAGTGAAGATGAACTGCATGGGTTTTGATTGAAACATCCAACTGTTTTATATCCACTCATTGCCAAGCAGTTCAATAATATACTACAAGGAGGAGAAATTGAAAAGTAGCTAACAATTGGGAAAACCTACCTAATAATGAAAAATCCAGCAAAAGGGGCAACACCAGGCAACTACAGGCCAATTACCTGCTTACCAACAACTTTCAAATTGCTAACTGTTGTGGTAGCTGATGCAGTATAACAGCATCTAATTGAAAACAATCTCTTTCCACCTGAGCAGAAAGGAAACCATCCCAATAGCAAAGGAACAAAAGATCAACTCCTAATAGACAAAATGATTTTGGAAAACTGCAATAAAAGGAAGACCAACCTGAATGTGGCATGGATTGACTACAAAAAGGCATTTGACTCTCTGCCACATGATTGGATAATAAAGTGCCTAGAAATAACAGGAGTCAGTAGAAACATCAGAAAATTTGTGCAAAGATCAATAGCACAATGGAAGACACAGTTGCAGGTCAATGATGAGAGACTGGGAGAGGTTAATATCAAGAAGGAATATTTCAAGGAGATTCATTATCACCACTACTATTTGTTATTGCACTGTTTCCTCTGTCAACAATACTGAATAACTCAGGACATGGCCATCAAACATCAAAAACATCTGCCAGACTATCCCATCTCCTTTACATGGATGATCTGAAGCTGTATGGAAAAACATCGTCTGAAATAGAATCGCTGCTCAACACTGTCCGTATATATAGCCAAGATATTGCAATGGAGTTAGGCTTGGACAAATGTGCCACACTTGCTATCAAATAAAGAAAAATAGTGAAAACTGAAGGAATCAAGATGCCCCATGAAAATAACATCAAGAGTCTGGATGAGGAAGATTACTACAAATACTTGGGTATCCTTCAAGCTGACAACATCAAGCACACTGATGTCAAGAAAAAGATTAGAGGTGAATACATCAAGAGAGTGAAGAAGATCTTAAAGTCCAAACTCAATGGAGGAAATACCATGAAGGCAATCAACACCTGGGCAATTCTAGTCATTAGACACACAGCTGGAATAGTGGACTGGACTCAAGCAGAACTAAAAGCAATGGATAGGAAGACCAGAAAAATAATGACAATGTATCATGCCCTTCATCCACATAGTGACATTGACAGATTCTATCTACCAAGGCAAATAGGTGCGCGTGGAATGCTACAAGTACATCAGATGGTTGAAGAAGAAAAAATAGCTTTGGAAGAATATCTGAAAGACAATGATGAAGATGCACTGAAATTAGTATATCAGGAAGGCTTACTGACTACTTGAGAGACCAAACTGGCTTACAGGAAAGACCAAATGAAGAACAGAATAGAGGTATGAGAAGGCAAAGCACTATATGGCCAGTAAATTAAAAAAAAAATAGCTGGGAAAGCAGATAATAACAAGACCTGGCAAGGGCTAAGAGCAGGAAAATTGAAGAAAGAAACCAAGGGACTAATTCTGGCTGCACAAGACCACGCCTAAGGACAAATGCATACAAAGTCAAAATTGAGAAGACAGCAACAGACAGTAAGTGCCACCTATGCAAAGAAGCTGAAGAAACAGTGGACCACCTGGTAAGCTGCTGCAAGAAGATCGCACAGACTGACTTCAAGCAGCGGCATAACAAAGTAGCAACAATGGTGCATTGGAAGATCTGCAAGAAATATCATTTGCCTGTAAGCAAGAACTGGTGGGATCATAAAATAGAGAAAATCATAGAAAATGATAAAATTAAACTGCTCTGGGACTTCCTAATTCAAACAGACAAGCACCTGCAACATAACACCCCAGACTTAATAATTGTCGATAAGAAAGACAAAAAAGTCTGGATAGTGGATGTGGCAGTGCATGGAGACAGCAGAATAGATGAGAAAAAAATGGAGAGGATAACAAAATACAAAGACCTACAAATAGAAATAGAAAGACTGTGGCAAAGGTAAGCAAGGGTAGTACCAATAGTAATAGACGCGTTGGGTGCAATCCCAAAACAACTGGAGCACCACTTGAACACCATTGGCATTGACAAATTCACCACTAGTCAATTGCAAAAGATGGCCTTACTAGGAACTGGTTCCATCCTGCAACGATATCTGTAATACCATCAAACATCCACATCTGTCTATCCCGGGTCCTTGATAAGGACTTTATAGGTAGACAAAAATGCCAAATCCAGTCTGAACATCTGGCTGACTGTACGATGATTAATAATAATAATAATAATAATAATAATAATAATAAGAAATAACAGAACAGAGACTAGCAGATCAACGCCGATTTATAACACGAAATAAAGTATTTACAGAAACAGAATTGGACGAACTGCAAAGGTTTACCCAGGGCAAAGAAATCAAAGCCTTACAAGAAGTAATTCAGAATGTAGAGGCAAACCAGGGGGAGTTGGCAGTGAAAGAATCCAGTAGAGATATACAACTGTTCTCATTTGGAAACCAGGCACCTCTTCCTCAGGAAGAACAAAACCCTCTAACTAAAGAAATAAAAGAATTGAAACAAAGAATAATTGAGCATCTAGAACAGCACAAAAACAACAGAATAAGGCTGCCTGCATTGAAGCTTGTTCCAAAGAAACAGCTAGCACAAGCATTAAAAGATGCAAATACTGCAATAGCAAGTATAAGCACCAATTCACTGCAAGAAACAAACCAATTAATGTACAGCACAGCTGCAGTTATAACAGAATACCTGGGATGTAAAATCAACAAAAAAGAAAAACAAACAAACAGTGCACCACAAAAATGGAAGGTTAGACTAGAAAATAAGATCAGCAAGTTAAGATCACATGCAAGCAAGCTAGAACAGATGAAAGAAAAGAAGCTGAAGAACAAGAAGACCAAAGAATACCTAATCAAGAAATACCACTTAGAAACAAGGAAGATCAAGGAAGCACTGGAAATAATAAAGC
This sequence comes from Crotalus tigris, assembly GCF_016545835.1. NCBI lineage: Eukaryota > Metazoa > Chordata > Lepidosauria > Squamata > Viperidae > Crotalus > Crotalus tigris. Next base: position 1,177,499 of record NW_024096755.1, on the reverse strand, counting down.
AACAAATAACAGCTATAGCCAGGAAAATCAGTAGATATGAAGCTCGAATTGCAAACTATAGGCAGAACCTCCAATTTCAATCCAATCAGAAACGTTTCTACCAATCCATCAATGGAGAAACTGCAAGGAATCAGTCAGTACCTGACAAGGAAGAAACAGTGCAGTTCTGGAAGCAGATATGGGATAACCCAAAGAAATACAACAAGGATGCGGCTTGGTTAAAAGAGGTGGATGCAAATAAAACAGAAGTTGAAATGAAAGAACTAGTAATAACAACAAAAATGGTAGAAAAAAGAGCAAAGAAAATCAAAAATTGGTCAGCACCAGGTGAAGATGAACTGCATGGGTTTTGGTTGAAACATCTAACTGTTATACACCCACTCATTGCCAAGCAATTCAACAATATACTACAAGGAGGAGAAATTGAAAAGTGGCTAACAACTGGGAAAACCTACCTAATAATGAAAAATCCAGCAAAAGGGGCAACACCAGGTAACTACAGGCCAATTACCTGCTTACCAACAACTTTCAAATTACTAACTGGTGTGGTAGCTGATGCAGTACAACAGCATCTAGTTGAAAACAATCTCTTTCCACCTGAGCAGAAAGGAAACCGCCCCAATAGCAGAGGAACAAAAGATCAACTCCTAATAGACAAAATGATCTTGGAAAACTGCAAGAGAAGGAAGACCAACCTGAATGTGGCATGGATTGACTACAAAAAGGCATTTGACTCTCTGCCACATGATTGGATAATAAAGTGCCTAGAAATAACAGGAGTCAGTAGAAACATCAGAAAATTTGTGCAAAGATCGATGGCACAATGGAAGACACAGTTGCAGATCAATGGTGAGAAGCTGGGAGAGGTTAATATCAAGAGAGGAATATTTCAAGGAGATTCATTATCACCATTACTATTTGTTATTGCACTGTTTCCTCTGTCAACAATACTGAATAACTCAGGACATGGTTATCAAACATCAAAAACATCTGCTAGACTATCCCATCTCCTTTACATGGATGATCTGAAGCTGTATGGAAAAACATCATCTGAAATAGAATCGCTGCTCAACACTGTCCGTATATATAGCCAAGATATTGTAATGGAGTTTGGCTTGGACAAATGTGCCACACTTACTATCAAACAAGGAAAAATAGTGAAAACTGAAGGAATCAAGATGCCCCACGAAAATAACATTAAGAGTCTGGATGAGGAAGAATACTACAAATACTTGGGTATCCTTCAAGCTGACAACATCAAGCACACTGAAGTCAAGAAAAAGATTAGAGGTGAATACATCAAGAGAGTGAAGAAGATCTTAAAGTCCAAACTCAATGGAGGAAATACCATAAAGGCAATCAACACCTGGGCAATCCCAGTCATTAGGTACACAGCTGGAATAGTGGACTGGACTCAAGCAGAACTAAAAGCAATGGATAGGCAGACCAGAAAAATAATGACAATGAATCATGCCCTTCATCCACGCAGTGACATTGATAGACTTTATCTACCAAGGCAAATAGGTGGGCGTGGAATGCTACAAGTACATCAGATGGTTGAAGAAGAAAAAATGGCTTTGGAAGAATATCTGAAGAACAATGATGAAGATGCACTGAAATTAGTATATCAGGAAGGCTTACTAACTACTGGAGAGACCAAACTGGCCTACAAGAAAGACCAAATGAAGAACAGAATAGAGGCATGGGAAGACAAAGCACTACATGGCCAATACATTAAAAAAATAGCTGGGAAAGCAGATAATAATAAAACCTGGCAATGGCTAAGAGCAGGAAAATTGAAGAAAGAGACCGAGGGACTAATTCTGGCTGCACAAGACCAAGCTTTAAGGACAAATGCATACAAAGTCAAAATTGAGAAGACAGCAACAGACAGTAAGTGCCGCCTATGCAAAGAAGCTGAAGAAACAGTGGACCACTTGGTAAGCTGTTGCAAGAAGATTGCACAGACTGATTACAAGCAGCGGCATGACAAAGTAGCAACAATGGTGCATTGGAAGATCTGCAAAAAATATCATTTGCCTGTAAGCAAAAACTGGTGGGATCATAAAATAGAGAAAATCATAGAAAATGATAAAATTAAACTGCTCTGGGACTTCAGAATTCAAACAGACAAGCACCTGCAACATAACACCCCAGACTTAATAATTGTCGATAAGAAAGACAAAAAAGTCTGGATAGTGGATGTGGCAGTGCATGGAGACAGCAGAATAGATGAGAAAAAAATGGAGAGGATAACAAAATACAAAGACCTACAAATAGAAATAGAAAGACTGTGGCAAAGGTAAGCAAGGGTAGTACCAATAGTAATAGACGCGTTGGGTGCAATCCCAAAACAACTGGAGCACCACTTGAACACCATTGGCATTGACAAATTCACCACTAGTCAATTGCAAAAGATGGCCTTACTAGGAACTGGTTCCATCCTGCAACGATATCTGTAATACCATCAAACATCCACATCTGTCTATCCCGGGTCCTTGATAAGGACTTTATAGGTAGACAAAAATGCCAAATCCAGTCTGAACATCTGGCTGACTGTACGATGATTAATAATAATAATAATAATAATAATAATAATAATAAGAAATAACAGAACAGAGACTAGCAGATCAACGCCGATTTATAACACGAAATAAAGTATTTACAGAAACAGAATTGGACGAACTGCAAAGGTTTACCCAGGGCAAAGAAATCAAAGCCTTACAAGAAGTAATTCAGAATGTAGAGGCAAACCAGGGGGAGTTGGCAGTGAAAGAATCCAGTAGAGATATACAACTGTTCTCATTTGGAAACCAGGCACCTCTTCCTCAGGAAGAACAAAACCCTCTAACTAAAGAAATAAAAGAATTGAAACAAAGAATAACTGAGCATCTAGAACAGCACAAAAACAACAGAATAAGGCTGCCTGCATTGAAGCTTGTTCCAAAGAAACAGCTAGCACAAGCATTAAAAGATGCAAATACTGCAATAGCAAGTATAAGCACCAATTCACTGCAAGAAACAAACCAACTAATGTACAGCACAGCTGCAGTTATAACAGAATACCTGGGATGTAAAATCAACAAAAAAGAAAAACAAACAAACAGTGCACCAGAAAAATGGAAGGTTAGACTAGAAAATAAGATCAGCAAGTTAAGATCACATGCAAGCAAGCTAGAACAGATGAAAGAAAAGAAGCTGAAGAACAAGAAGACCAAAGAATACCTAATCAAGAAATACCACTTAGAAACAAGGAAGATCAAGGAAGCACTGGAAATAATAAAGCAACAAATAACAGCTATAGCCAGGAAAATCAGTAGATATGAAGCTCGAATTGCAAACTATAGGCAGAACCTCCAATTTCAATCCAATCAGAAACGTTTCTACCAATCCATCAATGGAGAAACTGCAAGGAATCAGTCAGTACCTGACAAGGAAGAAACAGTGCAATTCTGGAAGCAGATATGGGATAACCCAAAGAAATACAACAAGGATGCAGCTTGGTTAAAAGAGGTGGATGCAAATAAAACAGAAGTTGAAATGAAAGAACTAGTAATAACAACAAAAATGGTAGAAAAAAGAGCAAAGAAAATCAAAAATTGGTCAGCACCAGGTGAAGATGAACTGCATGGGTTTTGGTTGAAACATCTAACTGTTATACACCCACTCATTGCCAAGCAGTTCAACAATATACTACAAGGAGGAGAAATTGAAAAGTGGCTAACAACTGGGAAAACCTACCTAATAATGAAAAATCCAGCAAAAGGGGCAACACCAGGTAACTACAGGCCAATTACCTGCTTACCAACAACTTTCAAATTACTAACTGGTGTGGTAGCTGATGCAGTACAACAGCATCTAGTTGAAAACAATCTCTTTCCACCTGAGCAGAAAGGAAACCGCCCCAATAGCAGAGGAACAAAAGATCAACTCCTAATAGACAAAATGATCTTGGAAAACTGCAAGAGAAGGAAGACCAACCTGAATGTGGCATGGATTGACTACAAAAAGGCATTTGACTCTCTGCCACATGATTGGATAATCAAGTGCCTAGAAATAACAGGAGTAAGTAGAAACATCAGAAAATTTGTGCAAAGATCGATGGCACAATGGAAGACACAGTTGCAGATCAATGGTGAAAGCTGGGAGAGGTTAATATCAAGAGAGGAATATTTCAAGGAGATTCATTATCACCATTACTATTTGTTATTGCACTGTTTCCTCTGTCAACAATACTGAATAACTCAGGACATGGTTATCAAACATCAAAAACATCTGCTAGACTATCCCATCTCCTTTACATGGATGATCTGAAGCTGTATGGAAAAACATCATCTGAAATAGAATCGCTGCTCAACACTGTCCGTATATATAGCCAAGATATTGTAATGGAGTTTGGCTTGGACAAATGTGCCACACTTACTATCAAACAAGGAAAAATAGTGAAAACTGAAGGAATCAAGATGCCCCACGAAAATAACATTAAGAGTCTGGATGAGGAAGAGTACTACAAATACTTGGGTATCCTTCAAGCTGACAACATCAAGCACACTGAAGTCAAGAAAAAGATTAGAGGTGAATACATCAAGAGAGTGAAGAAGATCTTAAAGTCCAAACTCAATGGAGGAAATACCATAAAGGCAATCAACACCTGGGCAATCCCAGTCATTAGGTACACAGCTGGAATAGTGGACTGGACTCAAGCAGAACTAAAAGCAATGGATAGGCAGACCAGAAAAATAATGACAATGAATCATGCCCTTCATCCACGCAGTGACATTGATAGACTTTATCTACCAAGGCAAATAGGTGGGCGTGGAATGCTACAAGTACATCAGATGGTTGAAGAAGAAAAAATGGCTTTGGAAGAATATCTGAAGAACAATGATGAAGATGCACTGAAATTAGTATATCAGGAAGGCTTACTAACTACTGGAGAGACCAAACTGGCCTACAAGAAAGACCAAATGAAGAACAAAATAGAGGCATGGGAAGACAAAGCACTACATGGCCAATACATTAAAAAAATAGCTGGGAAAGCAGATAATAATAAAACCTGGCAATGGCTAAGAGCAGGAAAATTGAAGAAAGAGACCGAGGGATTAATTCTGGCTGCACAAGACCAAGCCTTAAGGACAAATGCATACAAAGTCAAAATTGAGAAGACAGCAACAGACAGTAAGTGCCGCCTATGCAAAGAAGCTGAAGAAACAGTGGACCACTTGGTAAGCTGTTGCAAGAAGATTGCACAGACTGATTACAAGCAGCGGCATGACAAAGTAGCAACAATGGTGCATTGGAAGATCTGCAAAAAATATCATTTGCCTGTAAGCAAAAACTGGTGGGATCATAAAATAGAGAAAGTCATAGAAAATGATAAAATTAAACTGCTCTGGGACTTCAGAATTCAAACAGACAAGCACCTGCAACATAACACCCCAGACTTAACAATTGTCGATAAGAAAGACAAAAAAGTCTGGATAGTGGACGTGGCAGTGCCTGGAGACAGCAGAATAGAAGAGAAAGAACTGGAGAAGATAACAAAATACAAAGACCTACAAATAGAAATAGAAAGACTGTGGCAAAAGCAAGCAAGGGTAGTACCAATAGTCATAGGCTCCTTGGGTGCAATCCCAAAACAACTGGAGCACCACTTGAACACCATTGGCATTGACAAATTTGCTATTAGTCAATTGCAAAAGGCGGCCTTATTAGGAACTGCTTCCATCCTGCGACGATACCTATAATACCATCAAACATCTACTTCTGCCTATCCCAGGTCCTGGGTAAGGACTCGATAGGTAGACAAAATGCCAAATCCAGTCTGAACATCTGGCTGACTGTGCGATGATTGATAATAATAATAATAATAATAATAATAATAATAATAATGACGATGTTAGAAGGAACCTGAGAGGTCTTCTAGTCCAACCCCCTGCTCAGGTAGGAAACCCTATACCATTTCAGACAAATGGTTGTCCAGTCTCTTCTTAAAAACTTCCAGTGTTGGATCATTCACAACTTCTGGAGGCAGGTTGTTCCATTGATTAATTGTTCTAACAGTCAGGAAATTTCTCCTTAGTTCTAGGTTGCTTCTCTCCTTGATTAGTTTCTATCCATTGCTTCTTTTTCTGCTTTGGAGAATAGCTTGACTCCTCCCTCTTCTTTGTGGCAACCTTTATGATGTTGGAATTACTGCTATCATGTCACTCTTAGTCCTTCTCTTCAGTAAACCAGATATACCCAATTCTACAAAAGTTTTTTTATATGTTTTAACCTCCAGTTCCCCAATCATCTTTGTTGCTCTTCTATATACTCTTTCTTGAGTCTCAACATCTTTTTTTACATCGTGGAGACAAAAACCAGATGAAGTATTCCAAGTGTGGCCTTTCCAAGGTGTTATAAAGTGGTATTAACATTTCACGTGATCTTGATTCTATCCCTCTGTTAATGCAGCCTGTTGGAATATTCATGAGCAGGAAGAGTCATGTGGTAACTCAGTCAGCCAATGTGGAGAAAGTGCTACTGAGTCTGTTCAAAAAAGGTATTGAGTTAGGAGTTGGATTTCCAGTCTTAGGTTTGTCTCTGTATCTCTCTGTAAGAAGTCTTCAATTGAGCTATGTTGCTGTAAAGAAGAATGTATGGTATTGTAAATATTTTTATATGAATATAAAGAAGTTATTTAGAATCAGCTAAATGTAGTCAACTGTGAGAGCTTCTGATTTATTTTTCACCAATAGATAAATTAAAATTCTGTAACAGGTTATGGGCCCAGAGCTTACTAAGGACTGCATTGTAATTTAAAGCTGGAAGAAATTGCCTGTGTATAGAAAGTATAAGAACAAGGCAGAATTAGCAGAATGGCTGCAATGGAATTTGAGGAAAACTCTGTGCCTCGTTTGGGCCAGAAGAATTATATTATATGGGCTGCAAAAATGGAATGTTTGCTGAAAGCTAAAGAGCTGTGGTATATTGTAGAAAATCCACCACAAGGATTTGCAGCTGCTGATCAGAAGAGTCATGATCAAGCAATGGCTTATCTCATCTTGAATTTTGATGATGAACAATTTCTAAATGTTGCAAATTTAAAGACTGCAAAGGAGATTTGGTTGAAGTTGAGAGCTGTGCACGTGAATGTTTCTGCATGCAATATAGTGCGATTGTCAAGAAAACTTTACAGGGCCTGTTTGCAACCAGGTGAATCTGTGGAACAGCATTTAAATAAAATGCAAAGTTTATTTTTGGACTTAGAACAACGTGGGATTAAATTCCCTGAGTCCCAGAAGGTTTTATTGGTGTTGAACAGTTTGGATAAAACCTGGGACACAGTTTCTGCAATATTTGAGTGTAAAGAAGAGCAAGAACTAAATTTTGAGCCTTTAAAGGCATGTTTGCTTAATGAAGAAAAAAAGCAACATTTTAGAAGCAGCCAGGAGGAGGTGAAATTCCTGAGGAGGGGGTCCAAACTGCAAGTCTCTGAAGAAGAAACATTTTGCAGGCAGAGTGCTAAGCAAGAAAGGAATTGCTACATTTGTGGAGCAAACACACATCTGAAAAGGAACTGTTTGCAACAAAGGACATTTGTGCAACCAAAAAGGACTGATTTGCAAAAGGAACATTTTGGTGTTGCAAAAGTTTGCTATAGCAACAACAGAGACAAGTGGCTAATAGATAGTGGGGCAAGTCAAACAATTGTTAATGATTCTGAATTATTTTGCAGGTTTGTTCCAGTAGCACAAGAAGCTGTGGCTTTGGCAAATGTCCAGAAAGCAAAAGTCATTGGAAGAGGCGATGTAAAAATTCCATATTTGGAATCAAAGTTTACCAATGTGCTTTGTGTACCTGAGATGGAACATAATTTGTTAAGTGTGTCTAATTTAGACAAACAAGGTTTTAAGATCATTTTTGTAAATGGGAAGTGTCTCATCAAAAGGAATGGGAATATTTGTGCAGAAGCATAAAGGAAGATAATCTATATGTATTGCAGGGACAAAAGGTTCAATGTTCCCATATATTTAAGAACGTTGCAGAGCATGATTCATGTGTTCATCTTCTACATAGAAGACTTGGCCATGCAAGCTTTAAAGTTTTGCAGAAAAATCCAAGATTTTGCAGAAGGGCTAAATTTGAAGGGATGCAAAACATATTTGGACTGTGCAGTATGCAAAGCATCGAAGTCAAAGGCATTCCCAGTTAGTAAATGTAGCACAAGACAAACAAAAAGAGTTCTAGAGCTGGTCCATGCAGATCTGGTGGGACCTATGCAAGCCAGTTTGGGAGGAGCAAAATATGCACTGGTAATTGTTGATGATTATAGCAGGTATAGTTTTTGCTACTTGCTTAGAGCAAAGACAGAGGTGCTACAACAATTCAAACAGTGGGTAAGTTTTGTAGAGAGAAGGTACAGACAACAAGTGTGTCTGTTGCAAACTGACAGAGATACTGAATTTATGTCAACTAAATTCCAACAATGGTTGGGACAGTTGGGAATAAGACACAGATGTACAAATCCTCACACAGCAGCAGAGAATGGTGTAGCTGAAAGAAGGAATGGTGTTTTGCAAACAATGAAAGATTCATTATTAGAGGATTCTGGTATGAGCAGGTCATATTGGGGAGAAGCCATATTGACTGCCAATTATATAGTTAACAGGCTGTGGAGTTCCTCCATTAATAATACTCCATATGCCATTCTATATGGGAGAAAGCCATCACTGGCACATTTCAGAATTTTTGGAAGTACTGCATGGGTACATATTCCAAAAACAATCAGAAGAAAGGGATAAAAAAGGCAAGAAACTTCAGGTTTGTGGGCTATGAGCCAGGATCAAAAGGATATCATTTTAGCAATGGAAATAAAAGAATTGTAATTTCAAGGTCTACTAATTTTTCAGAACAAAATTGGGACAGAATTAATGCAAATTCTGGGTATGTCTCACTTAATGATAGTGATCTATTTAATGACAATAACTCATCTAATAATAAAAAATGATTATTGAAGATGTCAATGTTCAGGGAGGAGAGGCTGAACAAGACATGAAGCCAGATAGACTTGAGACACGGGAGCAGTTATTACCACGTAGGTCAGAGCAATGTAATAAAGAAATTCTGCCTGATAGGTATTCTGCCAGCAAGGTAAATGTTTGCAATGTGTGGTATGAGCCAAGAAGTTATAAAGAAGTGTTGGCATTACCAAAAGCTGAACAAGAAAGATGGAAGGAGGCCATGGATAAAGAGATGAAATCCACGGGAGACCATGAAGTATTTAAATCAGTGACTTTGCCACAGGGAACCAAAGCTGTGAGTTTTAAGTGGGTATATAAGAAAAAGATATTGCCAAATAATGATATACAGTATAAGGCCAGGTTAGTGGCACAAGGTTTTTCATAATTAAAGAATATGCACTACGATGAAGTATTTGCGCCAACTGTGAAAAGTGAGAGTATAAGATTAGCACTGGCGTTGGCAGCAGCATATAAGCATAAAATCTGACACTTTGATATCACAACTGCATTCCTCAATGCTGAGTTAGATGAAGAAATTTATATGATCCAAGCACCAGGATATGAAATTGCAAAACCTAACATGGTATATAAATTAAACAAGGCTATTTTGGGGCTGAAGCAGTCAGCCAGAAACTGGAATATCTGTTTAGATAATGCTTTAAAGGATACTGGATTTAAAAGTTGCAAAGCTGATAACTGTATATATACTGGACAGTTACAAGGAGGGAATTGTCTACTGTTATCATTTGTGGATGATCTTTGCTTCATCGCAAAGGATGCATCACAAGTCAAAAAAATTGCTGATAAATTAGGAAAGAAATTTGAATTAAAGAATTTGGGAGAAATAAAAAATTATCTCGGTGTAGAGATACAGAAAAATGAAAAAGGTGGTTATATTCTCAATCAAAGGAGAAAAATTGAGCAGTTATTGGAGAAATATAATATGAAAGATTGCAATACTGCTCCCACACCCATGAGTGCAGATTTTTATAATAGTTTAAGTGCGGACAAAGGTGAAACCTGTGATCAAGAGATATATCACTCGGCAATAGGGAGTTTGTTATATCTATCACAGTGGTCCAGACCAGACATAGCTTGCGCAGTAAGCATTTTGAGTCGTTTTACTGCTGCACCTACAATGTTACATTGGATGGGTATAAAAAGGGTTCTCAGATATTTAAAGGGAACTATAAATTTGGGTCTTCAAATACAGATTACTGAAGAATTGAAATTAAAGTGTTATGTAGATAGTGACTATACAAATGACATAAACACAAGGAAATCAAATTCTGGGATTATAATATTGTTTGGAGGGATTCTGATTGGATGGAAGTCCAGAAAACAAACAACTATTGCTATTTCAACAGCGGAAGCAGAGTTTATTGCTTTATCTGAATTGTGTTCTGAAGTAACATGGTATGTACAATTGTTGCAAGATTTAAATATTAATGAGAATATTAAAGAATCTGTAAAGGTATTTGAAGACAATGCTGCCTGTATAAAAATGGCAACTGGTGACAGGGTGAAGAACAGAAGTAAACATGTAGACATTAAGTATTGTAATGTCAGGGAAGCTGTAAACGGAAAATTGATTAGTTTACATCATTGTTCTTCTGAGGATAATTTGGCAGACATGATGACTAAACCATTGGGTAGTGTTCACTATGGAGAATGTATTAAGTCAATAGGTCTGATGTCTCTTCCTGTCATGAAGGGAGAAGTGTTGGAATATTCATGAGCAGGAAGAGTCATGTGGTAACTCAGTCAACCAATGTGGAGAAAGTGCTACTGAATCTGTGCAAAAAAGGTATTGAGTTAGGAGCTGGATTTCCAGTCTCAGGTTTGTCTCTGTATCTCTCTGTAAGAAGTCTTCAATTGAGCTATGTTGCTGTAAAGAAGAATGTATGGTATTGTAAATATTTTTATATGAATATAAAGAAGTTATTTTGAATCAGCTAAATGCAGTCAACTGTGAGAGCTTCTGATTTATTTTTCACCAAAGAGAAATTAAAATTCTCTAACACAGCCTAGCATTGTGTTTCATAAACTGAAGTTAACATAGTTGCAAATAATATAGAAAAGTCTATCAGGATATTTCAGATGCACTTAGCTTTATATGAATTGTCAAAATGAGAAAAAAAGGAGGAGGATTATTGAAATCACCATCCACAATGGAAGGGAAAAACAAAAATTATTTTTATTATTATATTAAGAATGCAAAATTGATACATTTTAAATAATAGCAAAAGGCACCCTCAGTTAAACTCATTACTTTTTTCTATTCATTAATTGTTCCCTGTTGTTAAGGTTGGGCTTGAACACAATAATATAACATTTGGGGAAAAAGATGCAGCCCAGCAAACCAGCACTAGAGATTAAGATGGAGAAGATCTCCACAGCTACCATGTACTTTCCTTTAGTGCTCAGATAAGTTGGAACAAAGGATATCCAAACACTGCAGAAGAGCAACATGCTGAAAGTAATGAACTTGGCCTCATTGAAAGTATCAGGTAACTTCCTAGCTAAGAAAGCAACAATGAAACTAATAAAGGCCAAGAAGCCCATATAAATTAGGACACAATAGAACATAATCTCAGATCCCTGATTACATTGCAGAATGCTTTTTTCAACCATCGAATGCATGTCTAAATCAGGGAATGGGGGAGATATTGCCAGCCAGAACATACTAATGATTGTTTCAATAAGAGAGCAGGAAATGACCATGGAGTTGGCAAGTCTCTTTCCCACAAACATTCTCATTCTGGAAACTGGCTTGGTGGCCAGGAAAGCCAGAACCACTGTGACAGTTTTTGCCAACACTGAAGAAACAGCCATGGAGAAGGAGATGCCAAAAGCAGCTTGTTGGAGAAGACATATCACTTTCTTGGGCCGACCAATGAATAATAATGTAGAAAGAAAGCAGAGCAGGAGGGAGAAGAGGAAAATATAAGTGAGGTCTTGGTTATTGGCTATAATAATGGGAGTGTTGTGGTTTTTCATAAAGATTACAAGCACCATCACTGATACCAAGGAAAAGAAAAAAGCAAAGAAGGCTAAACTGATCCCCAAGGTTCTCCATAAGACAAAAATATGATAATTTTAGGATTGCAACTATCTTGATTTCTGTTTGGATAGCTTCCATCTTTACAAGCATAGCATTCATTACTATCTGAAAAAAATGAAGAGGCAGACAATGAGGTTTTCATCTTAGGAACCTTTCAATAACGCACATTGTATAGTTCAGCAATATACTGCTAGATACTGTATGTGGCAGGAAGGAGCATCTATAATGTATAGTGTATGTTCTTTATGCGTTTACATATATTAAAAATAATAAATGTAGCAATTATACACTTATCTGTGCATATTTGTATATATAAAACAGTTACATAGATATATTCATATGAATAGTAGTAACAATATTGTACCTCCACTAAAGGAATAGTATCTCATTATGATGAAGGCCCTGCATGTTCTAGTGATGCTAAGGGTTAAACTGAACAGATGCTACCTTATTAGAGACATTGAATTGAAGAGTCAGCCTAAAACTATTCTCAAACACCATTTAATGTGGCAACAATATGATTCAAATTCCATGCCAGATTGAATATAAGGAACAGTATCTCATTGTGATGAAGGCCCTGCATGCTCTAGTGATGCTAAGGGTTAAACTGAACAGATGCTACTGGGGTGGGATTCAGATATGTGAACAACTGGTTTTCTGTGTGGATGATGCTTCCGGAAGTCCATTCTAGGCCTGGGCAACAAAAAATTAGCTACCGGTTCTGCCGAACTGGTGTGAACCAGCTGAATCCCACCACTGATGCTTCCTTATTAGAGAGATTTAGCCTAAAACTATTCTCAAACACCCATTTAATGTAGCAACAATATGTGATTCAAATTCCATGCCAGATTGAATGTTGCTCAGATTAACAAGAGTCAATTTGATACTAAATCTTCTGGGAATTCACTGAAAAATGTGCTACAGGGCTCAGTTTCTTCTGTAAGGCAACCAGGGCATGGAGCTGACATGGAGCATGGAGGTTACTGGAAGGCAATCGGAAGAATAAATTTGGTCAAAGGAACAAAAATATTTCATTATGGAATCCTTTCCATCAATCAAAACAATTGAAATGAGGGATTCAAAATTAAATGTACCAGCTTTGGAAAGAAAGACATCCAGATTTAGAGATTAATGAGCAGAGACTGATAGTCCAAGGTGCATAATTTTGAAATACAGGTTTTATTGCTGAATTGAGGCAATTGAAAAACAAAATTCAGGTTTATTTAGAACTGTCCTCTAGATTAGATTGTCACCATTTTCCTTGCTGAATCCAAGCAACACATTTCTTACCTTTCTTCTCTAAAATCTTCCCCTCTGGGCAAGGAATGCAGTCATAACAGCAAAAGGGTTCTCCTTCCTTCACCTTTTTGCTGGAACCAGGATGGCAACTGTCACTGCATACTGAAAGAGGCTGAGACTAATATATAAATATAATAATATAGTATAGTATAGTATAGTATAGTATAGTATAGTATAGTATAGTATAGTATAGTATAGTATAGTATAGTATAGTATAATGACAATCTTGAGTATTTGACTTTGAGATATCTTTTCAGATATCTTTATTATTAATGGGCTCAGTTGCATGCACTTTAGTAGGTGCTAGTATTTATATTTATTGCAAGAATTAATATTGTGCATAGGAGTTTAGAAAACTTTTTTTCATTTAGGAAATGCAGTGGTCAATTCATTGCTCAACACTGAGTGAGAGTAGGTATTAAAATCCCACTAGCTAAAACCTAGTGGCAGACTTTACCATCTGTATAATTGTTCCTTGTCTTGATTAACAATCTATTACACTTAGATAAAAGTATTATGTCATTATGATTAATGTTCTGGAAACTACATTTTTATTCTGATAGACAGTAAATAGAATAAAAATAAAATTTTACAATACCGTTTTAAAATTATATGTTCATAAATACAAAAAGTGAGGAAGAAACTTGAGGAGCCTTATCTTACTATAATTACTATTTGTTCACAACAACATGAATTCACAGCTACCAATTCTTAAGGTGGTGTTGGCGTTAATATGCATGGTTGATGTTGTCAACTTGAAGGATGTTTAGGTATTTGTAGTAATCATCTTCATCCAGATTCTTGATGTTATTTCCAAAGAGCATCTTCATTACTTTAGTTTTTAATATTTACCTGTTGATGATCAGGCACACTTTCCAGTCCAAACCATACTGCAATAACCTGTCTGAATATGGACAGAGTTCAGCAGTGATTCCATTTCACATAGTGTTTTTTCTAAAGCTTCAGTTGACTGATGTAAAGGAGATGGGACAGCCTGGTAGATGTTTTCCATGTTTGATAGCTATGGCTTGACTAGTTCAATATCCTTGATGGAGGGATTAGTGCAATGACAAATAGTAGTGGTGATTGTTAATATCTTTGAAAGCTTCTTCTCTTAATATTAACCTCTTTCACTCTATCATTGTTGAACTTTTATTATGAATAGAACAGAACAGAATAGAATATTGTAGAATAGAATAGAATAGAATAGAATAGAATAGAATAGAATAGAATAGAATAGAATAGAATAGAATAGAATAGAATAGAATCTTTGAATCTTTGAATCTTTGAATCTTACCTGGTTAAACCAGCTGTGCCATGTTATGACATCACCGTTAATTGTGAAACTTTGATTTGTGGAAACTCCAGAATCTACCTTCCCAACTTTCACTCTAACAAAGGACTTGTTCAAAAAAAGAATCCAGTTCATTACATCCAGACCAGCTAGTAGTTCTCCATTGCAATTAAGAGAAACCTCATCCCCAGCACTATTATTAAATGAAAGACTTTTCAAGAAGTGATGCACCTAAAATAAAAAAAAAGGAAAGGCAGAGTTTTAGAAAAATATAGTGGTATGTTTGGGGGAAATATCTAGTAGGGCAAGGAGGAATGTGGAACTCATAACTCAATTGAAATAAAATTTCCTGTTAATAGGAAAGAGGAATGGAAATGGAATAAAAGATGGTTTAAAACCTCATTTAGAATATGTTACTTGAGGATCCTCTTGATATTTACAAGAGCATTGTAATTTACCTGATTACCTGAGGATATTCTTGCCATTTACCTGCCAGGCAACTTGATTAAGAAGGTTCAAACTCCCTTCAACTATTGTATTCCTATGTCTAAATCTAGTGACAACATGGCATGTAAAGCATAGGCCACTGCACAGACAGAATTATAGATGCTGTAACTGTGACCAATCATGCTTGTTTCAAAAACAATTTTAGGAAGGTTTTCCATATTTTCTCTCCCAGTGCAGAGATCTCCAACCACCTTGTCAACCAGTGAAGTTTGAAATATACAATTGAAGGCATGTTGCCAGAAGTCTATGATAAAGCCATCTGTTTTTGGCTTCAGAGGATTTCTACTTTCAAGAAAAGACTTGAATTCTGGGGGGTTGTGGCTATGAATTGTGAAGGACAGAGCACCATGGATTATTTGAGTATCCCAGTCCTTTTGATAGACAGTTGATGCAAGTTCTGCTTGAGAATTCAATATCCATACTTTTCCTTTTGTTGCATCTCTATCATGTTCTTTGTTTGAAAGAAATGGTAACCATCTTAGGAAAACCAAGGCATTGGACTCACCATAGATAATCATAACATTGCTTTTGGTTGTCATGATTTTATCATATAATTTTGCACCTTGTTCAAAAACAGAAGATAATCCATTAACTGAATATAGGTAGGCAATTCTTTTTATGAACGTAAAGCAAATGCCATGCTTAGAAAATAGTGGAATGATCATATCTAGAACTCGTTCTCCAATATCATTATCCATCACAGTAATGCCAATCCATGTCCAGTTGAAATGGAGGAGCAAAGATAGAATCCCGTCATACTGAAGTCTTTCCATAAGGTTCATTTGGAAGAAGGAAAGGTCTGGGGTTTTATAATTCATGATTGGAGCAGAGCCATAGATGAGCTGAACCAAGTTTTTTGGGGGGCGGAATGAAAGAGGGAGAGAGAGAGAGAGAGAGAGAGAGAGAGAGAGAGAGAGAGAGAGAAAGAGAGAAGGAAAAAGAAATCTGTTTCACAGATTTAAAAAATCTTGTAGACATATAAAATGATAGTATTCTCCAATACTTATATATACTGTGTTTCCTTGAAAATAAGGGATGCCATGTAGTACATTGCGCCATTGCCACTGCTCACAGCAGGATGCTGCATGGTGCTTCAGCCACAAGTGGCAGCAAGCAGCCACAGAAGTCAGGTAGCTGAGTGACAGGTATTGGGGTGTGGGAGATCTGGCTGTGGTGTTCTAAGGTAAGACACCCTCTTAAAATAAGACCTGGTGCCTCTTTGGGAGGAAAAAAATAATATAACACTAGTTAAGTAATTGGGTGGGGGCGTGTGGGGCAGCTTCACCGCCTACCTCTGCCCTAGCTCGATTTTTAGGGGTGTACCTCACACTAAAACTAGGGCTTAGTTTTGGGATAGGGCTTATGTTAGGCCCACCCTCAAAAATCAAGCTAGGTTTTATTCAGCTAGGGCTGAGTCTTCTTTTCGCGAAAACACATTATATACTGAGGCTGATATACTCTACCTGTAGATATCCAAGATATTTGCAATGTCAATTGAGGTTTTAGAGTCTAGTCCCCCAATCACTGCTATCAGATTATTGTGGATGCCATAGATGTAGTTAGGAACAAAACTCTTCAAGTTGTAAAGCAATAACATTATGGCATAGTAAGTCTTCTGTGAACTGAAATAACTGTCAAAAATGTGAAACCCAAGGTGACATTTGGTAAGAGATGAGGGTTTTCATTGATCTCTTTTACTGAAAATACCAAGGCTATGATGTGTTGGTAATTCTTCGGCACTAAACTACAATAGAAATTAGACTCTATGTGAAAATATATAGAGCTTTCCTTAAAGAAAATTAAAAGCACCAAAACCAATCCAGTCCTGTCTCTTCCTTATAATCACATTTTTATATTCATCATTTCTCTTTTATTAGCTCATTATGGCTCGTTCTGTAATTTAATCATTTTCAGAAATTTATATCAATATAAAAATCTTTATTAATTCTGTTTTCTTAACAGAAAGTATCAGTTAGAAAAGATTGCAGATTTCAGAGCATACTTTTTTAATATTAAATAAATAAGATCCTTTTCTTATTTCTTGAGGATTTTGATGATTTAGCCCGCTTTCTTATGTCCCATTATTTTAATACTGCAAAGATCTCTACAATTCACTAAGATGATTTCTGAATTAAATAAATCAGTATAATAAAGTAGTCTTATACATATGGTAGTTTACTATTAAATAATTTCTTGTATTAAAACCGAATATTTCAGGAGGTAATATATAACTCTGAAGAATGGATATAAGTGTAGAAGAAAAGACTCTCTAAAGAAGAAAAGCAAGTTTTGTCCCATCTCAAAATCTAGAATTGGAGATAGATGATCTAATAATGTGTCTGAATATACAGAAATCCTTGAGGAGAGAATAGAACCATATACTAAAGTGGGAAAGTTGATGGACAGTCTATATAGACATAGGAGAATTTTCTCAGTCTTTAGTATTCTTTCCTGATGATCTATTTACCAGGTAAATTTGCAAACTTTACAATAATTTATTGTTGTACAACGTGCTGCCTTTTATTGCTTCGGGCTTCCACAAAACATCTTCTATGATATGAGTTTACTATAGTGAGTTTCATGTTTTCTTAATTTATTTTCACAAAGAAGGTATCCTTCAAAAAATAGTATGTTGATAAAATAAAGCAAAACTAGGAATGAAAGATTTTTAAAAAGACAAATATAACTTCATTCCAATACATTCTTATTTTCTAATATAGAATTCTCTACTTTACAACCTAGTATTTGGGGAAATTAGTAAGTATCTTCTAAGAAATAAACATGAATATACAATAAAATTAATTATCAAATGAAAGAATCAAACTATGTTTTTTCTTACATTCAAAATTAAACATGGAGAATATATACGGTATATATATCACTCATTAATAGAAATAGTACATCAGAGGTGAGTTTAATGATATATGTAATTGTTTTTGACTATTAAGCATAGATTTTTTATTGTTTGCATTAAATTTATTTATAAAGGTTGAATAAAGCAAATTGGTGTAATTATACTTTAAATTTGCTTCTCAATATTACTTAAGAGAAATTAAATCCAAGAATGATTATAGGTCAAATGGCCATAACTCATGGCTAAGTACATACTTCGTTTAACAAATTTTACCCTCTTATGAAAAACTGACTAACTGGAAAAAGAAAATTCCTAAGGAATTAATTGTAGTAAGAAAAGGAAAATCAGATATCTGGTTTCTGAAATGAAACCCTTATTTTTTTCTCATTTCACTCTTTTCTCTCTCTCTCTTATTTTGTTTGGTACTTTAATTGTTGTCAAATAATATTTTGTTTGTCCACTTTTCTTTTATCAATATGTTAAAAATCCTTTAAGTAAAATACAATTGAGACCTTAATAATAAATACTAAATAAAGAATGAACACTTTATTGTACAACAAATACTTTAATGCCATCTGTAGTGGGATTTTTTATGTTGTATTCATTAACATTCACTAAAGCAAATTTATTCATTCCTTTAATGCTATATTCATTCTTGTTTAAAAAAATATTACACTTAATAACATTGATATTCTAAAGTTTAGTTAATAGTTAAATAATATATCTGTTTATTTTATTTTCTAAATTATTTAAATATTAGCATATTAACAATCCTCAATCAATACTAAAAATATTACTGCATCAAAATAATTGAATGTATTATGATTTACAGCAACATAATAAAAACTTCAAGGAGGAGCTCCATTTATTTAATATTCTATTCTATGAGTATTTTCTATATTAAGCTAATTAAACTTTATTTGGGCTGCAGATATTCTTTTGGACTGCTAAGTCTTCTAAGAAAATATACAGAAGTAAAATTTCTTACATAAGGTCTTCATACAAAGATGGTGGGGGATCTTCCTTGAAATTTAAAGCATTGTTCATGAAATATGCTAGAGTTGCTATGCTGCCAATCATTACGTCTCCTGATTCAGGATAAGTATGCTGCAGCTTATTAAGAGTTTGAATTTTACATTTTATATTATAAGCATTGCATGCTTTAGGAGACAACAATGCTACTAGCAAATGTACTACAAGGAGCATCTTTAGTGCAAGTCAAATCTTTTTTCTTCACTGGCATTTATTATTTATTTGACAGACATTTAATTCACAGAATTTTAATTGGCAGAAACTTAATTCACAGATTAATGTGATATCTTACTATAAGTTCTATTACAATCAGAACTCTTGTGATTAAAAAAAAGAAAAATATACCCCACATCAAGTTAAAGATCTTAATATATTTTTATTCTTTCTTCAGTTTAAATAGATGCCTGTATTTTCACCTTCTTTTGTACTTGGAAATGGAAAATCCAAGGAAAATGGAACCAAGAGAAATATTAATTATCAGTCTTGGAATAATTAAGGTAATTAAAGAGTAAGATATTGGCCAATTCAGTCCCCATGGTGCATGAGGAAAACCTGTTGCCTTCCACTTTTAATGAACTTCAGCTTTATCAAAAAGAACTATATACTAAAATATCCAACAGCTAAATAAACAAACAAATAAACAAATAAATAAATACTGGAAATATCTAAGCCACCCTTGCCCAACATGGCATCCTCCAGATATATAGAACTACAGCTTGAAAATTTCCTGTCATATAGGAAAAAATGAGAAAATTATTCAGATATTAATGGTCTGGATGTTGCCAAATTCAATGCTGCATTTTTTAAAATTCCATTAAAGATTTGGGAGGGAATTGTCTTGATCTATCTTTCCACCATAAGCAGAAGTCACCAATCCTCACAGATATACAAAAATAGCTAATTTGTGATTATACTTGAGTATATTGGGCCTTCCCTGTTTTCATTCTTCCACCTCATTTTTTTGATCATTAACAACTTAAAAAGGGAAATCAATCTGTATTTCAACTATAAGATCAGCAGTCAGGAATGAATGAATGAATGGTGAATGTGATATCTAAAAATTTCAATTATTTAAAAATAGAGTTTTTAAAATTAAGGTTTTGATTTCTGTGTTTAGATGTATTGCAAATAAAAATCACAATTAGATAGAAATAAGAAGACTTTGGGATTTAGCATACCACTTGGTTGTGTATTTCATTTTAAACAGACTGAAGAAAAAAGTAGAAGGGAGATAACAAATGGTAGACTTGCATTTTGAGAAGAATAGAATATGGAAAAGCCAACATTATCATAAGATTGAAAGATTTTAAACCAAATTATTATCGATAATAATTGATAATAGGAACAAATTTAATAACTGTGTAGGATGAAGAAAAGCAGTTAGGGGGGGTTATTTTATACAATACAATCACCTAGAGAAAAAAAAATCCCAACAAAAAGATCCCTCTGGACTCTAAGGCAGAATATCAGCAAATAGCCCAAAACTGCAAAGATGAAATGAGGAAAGCTAAGGCTCAAAATGAACTAAGACTTGCGACAAAAGTCAAACACACAAAAAAACCCTTCTTTCAACATGTAAAAATAAGAAAAAAGTTAAGGAAATGATTGGTCCATTAGTGAGAGAAAGTGGCAAGAAGGTGAGAAGCAACAGGGAGAAAGCAGAACTATTTAACTTGTTTTTTGCATCCATCTTTACACAAAGGGAAAAAACATTCCAACCTATCAAAACAGAATTGTAAAAAACAGATTAGAAACATAAGTTAATATAGGCAAGAAAATGGTAAGTGAGCACCTGTCCACCCTGGATGAATTCAAATCACCAGGATCAGATGGATTACACTCCAAGATTCTGAAGGAATTGGCAGATGTGATCTCAGAACCACTGAACTATATCTTTCAAAGATCCTGGAACACTGGGGAACTACCAGAGGACTGAAAAAGAGCTGATGTAGTTCCAATTTTCAAAAAAGTAAAAAAAAAAAATGGATCCAGGAAACTACAGACATATCAGCCTGACCTCAATACCTGGGAATATTCTGGAAAAAAAATTAAGCAGTGAATCAATGAACATCTAGACGCAAACAAAATCATAACCAAAAGCTAACATGGGTTTGTCAAAAACAGATCATGCCAGACAAATGATATTACATTCTTTGACCAGATGAAAAAATTATGGACCAGAGAAATGTTGTGGATATCTTTTACTTGGACTTCAATAAGGCATTTGATAAAGTAGACCACAACCTACTACTTGATAAGATACAAAAATGTGGGTTAGATAGCACCACCACCAGATGGATTCATAGCTGGCTGACCAGTTGTATTCAGCATCTACATGGAAGGAAGTGTCCAACGAGGTCTCCCAGGGCTGTTTTGAGCCCAGGGCTCTTCAACATCTTCATCAATGATTCGGATGAAAGGATAGATGGGGAACGTATCAAATTTGCAGACCACAGCAAGCTGGCAGTAATAGCCAACACTCCAGAAGATAGGCTTAAGATACAGAAGGATCTTGACAGACTTGAACATTGGGCGCTGTCTAACAAAATAAAATTTAGTGGTGAAAAAGGTAAGGTTCTATCTTTAGGCAAGAAAAACCAAATGTACAGGTAGTACCTTGCTCAAGAATAGTAACAGTGAGAGGGATCTCAGAGTCCTAATGGACAATCACTTAAATATGAGCCAACAGTGTGCTGCAGCTGCCAAAAAAGCCAACCCAGTGCTAGGCTGCATTAACAGAGGGAAAGAATCAAGATCACGTAAAGTGTTAGTACTACTTTATAATGCCTTGGTAAGGCCACACTAGGAATACTGCATCTAGTTTTGGTCACCACGATGCAAAAAAGATGTTGAGACTCTAGAAGGAGTACAGAGAGCAACAAAGATGATTAAGGAACTGGAGGCTAAAATATATAAAGGTTGATGGAATTGGGTATGTCTACTTCAGGGGTAGGCAACCTTGGCTCTTTTGTGACTCCTGGATTTCAACTCCCAGGATTCCTGAGTCAAGGTTGCTTACCCTGGTCTAGTTTAATGAAGAGAAGGATTAGGGATGACATACTAGCAGTGTTCCAATGTCTCAAGGGTTGCCACAAAGAAGAGAATCAAGCTATTCTCCAAAGCACCTGAAGGCAGGACAAGAAGCAATGGATGGAAACTAATCAAGGAGAGAACTAAGGAGAAATTTCCTGACAGTTAGAATAATCAATCAGTGGAACAACCTGCCTCCAGAAGTTGTGAATCGTCCAACATTGGAAGTTTTTAAGAAAAGATTGGACAACCATTTGTCTGAAATGGTATAGGGTTTCTTGCCTGAGCAGGGGATTGGACTAGAAGACCTCCAAGGTCCCTTCCAACTGTCAGGGCCCACTTCAAAATCTCATCCCAAGGAATAGAACTCATGTAAGCAGTTTCTTCCCAAAGGATCTTTTATTAGGAGAAGTTGATAGCAGGCATACTAGACAGGATCTGAGGGTTTCCCCACTCAGTTCGATAGGTTAAAGTGTCCCATGCAAAACCCCACCCCATAGTTCATACGGTCAGTTGAAACAGCCCAATCCCCAGGTGTTAGGTTCCTCATGGGAAAAGGAGATGCGATGTTTTGGCAGCTCTTCGCACCTTCTCCTGAGAGCGCACCTTCGCACCTTCTCCTGAGAGCGCAGAGATAAACCAGTTGCCAGAGGTTGCATTCCATTATTTCCCTCCTTTTGCTAGCTGACATTAAGGGATGGGAAAGTTCACAGAAGAATAATGCAGGAAAGCAAAGAGCTACATTGTAGCGATAGAGGAAGTCAAGGGAATAACCCTCAGGCACTCTCCCCTCCCCACTAGGAGTATGACAGAACCCAGGAAGAGGAAAGAGTGAGATTCAGGTCAGGATGAAAAGTAAGAAAGAAAGGATTGGATTAGGGGGGGGGAGGATAAGGGAGCTTGTAGATATGGGTTCTATTGTTGTTGTTGTTCCAAAATCTTGCATCAAATTAAATTGTTACATCAACAATTGTCTATATTAACAGTTCAAGAAATAGAAACAAAATTGAATTATGTAAAGCAAAGACATTTTAAGTCTGCAAATAAACCAGGAAGATGTTTGGTGTATAAACTAAGAAAGGAATAGGAAAAGAGAATGATTGAAAAAAAATGTGAAGATAATAATGTAATAACAGATAATGACTCTATCAAAAAGTATTTCCATGATTTTTATTCTAATCTTTATAAAAAGAAGGAGCTATATGTGTCTAAAATAGATGAATATTTGTTAAGACCATGGTTACCTAAACTCTCACAAACTCAAAGGCAATTTATGAATGATTCAATAACTACCTTTGAAATATCAGAAGCTAGCAAAAATGAAATTGGGCAAAGCTTCAGGTCCACATGGTCTTACAAGCCAACATTATAAATGCTTTGAAGATGAACTTCTTCAGACACTAAAGGATATAATGAATGATATATTACAGGGGGGGAAATGCCTCAGACTTGAAAAGAAGCTAATATTCTTGGTGTTACCAAAGTAAGACCAAGATGTCACAAGGATAGTTAATTATAGACCAATTTCATTAGTAAATAATGACTATATAGTTTTTGCTGCAATTTTGGCAGAAAGATTAAAGAATATTTTACAGGCATATATTCATGAAGATCAAACTGGCTTTCTGTCAAAAAGATAGTTAAGGGATAACTTGATAATTGTTTTGAATATTATTGAATATTTACAGTATCATAATGAGAACCAGGAAACTTTAATATTTTTAGATGCAGAAAAGGCCTTGGACAATTTAAATTGGGCTTCTAAGTTTAGAGTTTTGAAAGATATGGATTTGGGGGAGAATTGTATTCAAGGGGTTAAAGCAGTTTATACATCACAGCAAGCAAAGATTCGGAGTCCTAGTAGACAATCACCTAAATATGAGCCAGCAGTGTGCTGCAGCTGCCAAAAAGGCCAACACAGTGCTAGGTTGCATTAACAGAGGGATAGAATCAAGATCACGTGAAGTATTAATACCACTCTTCAATGCCTTGGTAAGGCCACACTTGGAATACTGCATCCAGTTTTGGTCACCACGATGTAAAAAAGATGTTGAGACTCTAGAAAGAGTACAGAGAAGAGCAACAAAGATGATTAGGGGACTGGAGGCTAAAACATATAAGGAACGGTTGCTAGAATTGGGTATGTCTAGTTTAACGAAGAGAAGGACAAGGGGGGACATGATAGCAGTATTCCAATATCTCAGGGGCTGCCATAAAGAAGAGGGAATTAAGCTATTTTCCAAAGCACCTGAAGGCAGGACAAGAAGCAACGGGTGGAAACTAATCAAGGAGAGAAGCAACCTAGAACTAAGGAGAAACTTCCTGACAGTGAGAACAATTAATCAGTGGAACAGCCTGCCTCCAGAAGCAATAAATGCTCCAACATTGGAAATTTTTAAGAAGAGACTGGACAGCCATTTGTCCGAAATGGTGTAGGGTTTACTGCCTGAGCAGGAGGTTGGACTAGATGACCTCCAAGGTCCCTTCCAACTTTACTACTATTACTATTACTACTAATGGAGATTCAACCAATTCATGGGAATTTCAAAAAGGTACGAGACAAGGATGCCCCTTATCTCCCTTGTTTATATTGGTGCTGGAAGTCTTGAACAGAGATATTAGGCAAGGTGAGAAAATAGCAGGTATAAATATCAACAGGGTAGTTTACAAATTGGGGCATTTGCTGATGACCTGGTTATATTTTTGCAAGACCCCAAAAATAATATAGAATATTTGAAGAGAAAATTAAATGAGTTTGGGGTTTTAATGGGTTTTAAAATAAACTAACAGAAAACAACAATGCTTATTAAGAATATGACCTTCTGGGACTGTGATATAAGGTTAAAATCAGAAACTTTTGTTTTGGGTTTAATAGAAAAAGACTTGGAAAAAATAGAACTTTGGTGTTATATATGTTGATGGCAGCAAGATTACTTTATGCACAAAAATGGAAGGACATTTTGATTCCCACAATAGATGAATGGCTGCAGAAGGTGATGGAGTTAGCAGAGATGGCCAAACTGACTGCTTTGATTAAAGACAAAAACACAATTACTTTTGTTTCTACTTGGAAAACAATTCTGGACTTTGTGCTTGAGGTGGGAAAAAATGAAACTTTGATTTTGGATTTTAGTAATTAAATATGTTTGTTGTTATAAAAATGGCTAGTTTATACTATTATGTTAAAGTGCTTCCATATACTTAGATTTTCTGGACTGAAGTGGCATAGAAGTAAAATAAATATATACTACAACTTATGAATTTTTTTGAATTTTAAATATTTTTGTATTAATGTGACCTGAAATGTGTTCTGTTCTCTTAACAATCCCTAAAATTAGATAAACAAAACCCAATTAAACAAATAAATAGAAATTAATATGTTGGTGAGCTTCCTTGTAGGAACTTCCCACTTCAGGTCCTTCCACAAGAATTCTAAGGAATTAAGGTCAGGATTTTATTTGGTCATCACAACAGATTAACTTTCTTTTGCTTTAAGCATTCTGTATGGTTTGTGTCCTTTGGGTCATTGTCTTGCTGCATGACCCACTTTCTCTTGAGCTTTAATTTATGTTTGGATATCCTGATAGTTCAAATTTGTTGGTTAAATTCAGAATTTGTAGTTCCAACAATATTGGTAAATTGTCCTTCTTTTGCCCAGCAAAGCAGACCCAAACCATGTTACTGCCACCACGATCTTTCACAGATGGAATAAGGTTCTTTTGTGAAATACAGTGTTTCCCTTTCACCAAATTAGGACTTCTAATTCAAGCTAAAAGTTATATTTTGCTCTTTTCCAACAGCCTTTTAGCTTATCCATTTGCGATTTTGCAACCTACAGTACATGCAGATTGCAATGTTCTTTTGGAGAGTAATGGCTTTCTTCTTGCAATCTTGCATACCACTGTTGTTCAGGGTTCTCCTGATGATCATTCTCTCTGACTTTCACCAATGTAAGAAAGATTCACCCACCTAAAATATTATATGCTTTGAACTTGGTGTGATCATGGTTGTTCAACCATTTGGGAGAGGGGGGAATGACAATCAGGTTGAATTGGTTCCATTTGTACATGATCTGCTGACTGAACTTTTCCAGCCTGCTAAGCATCAACAACTGTTTCTGGAGGTCTTATTTGTTCAAGTCAACACCTTTCCACATCCTTTGCTGCAAAGGCCAGACTTTGATAATGAATACCCAGAATTTTGTTCTTCCAATAAAGCAGGACC
The DNA here is from genome assembly GCF_016545835.1 of Crotalus tigris. Lineage (NCBI taxonomy): Eukaryota > Metazoa > Chordata > Lepidosauria > Squamata > Viperidae > Crotalus > Crotalus tigris. Next base: position 1,151,190 of record NW_024096755.1, on the reverse strand, counting down.
TTCCAACATGCATATCTGATTCTCATGGCAATGATTGAAATGCCTGGTTCAAATGTCCTCTTTAAGCAAACTGATAAAATATGTAGCTTTGGATCATTATCTTCAATAAATAAATCAACAAGTGTAATGCTTGTAACATTTGTTTAATTATGATGTCATTAATCTAGGTTTGGGAAATGTATAGTCAACAGATCCTGTTTTAGAACATATTTATGCTGAAAATTTAAAAGGGCTTGCAAACATTTAAGCACTACAGTATTGTTATCGTAAACTGTCTTCAACATATAAATATTAATCAATATTTAAATTAATATAAATTAAACAAATTTCAGTTTTCAATTTCATATTGGCCTGAGATATGTAGGCTCATTAAAGGAGAGAATACCCAGTCCAGTAAAAGATGAATTAAATCTGTATGTACAAATATTGGACTTCACTATTAGACGTTCAGACATATCTTAAGAAAACTGAAGATAGATTTGGTCATCTTTTATCTGGGGAGTCAATGGAGAAGATTGGGAGAATCAGTATGTAATTAGTCTGTCTGCTACTTTGCAAATAGGAGAATCACATGATGTACAACAAACCAAAATTCTATTTCAGCAATGGAAACCAGACCTGGGAGAGAAATAAGACATTATCACATGTCTTATTTGTGAAGACAAGCAAAGTAGAATTATTTCTTTATTCTGGAAAAATATATTGGGTTGTATATTTTAGATGTCTTTCACCTGTAGGTCAAAAGGTTGGGGGAAGGTAAAGTAAAGCATAACTTTTTTGTTACTGATTATTTAAAGAATAAATGTTCTTTCTAAATGATAGAAAAAAGTTTGTTCTTTGTATGTGAACACAGATTAGATACAAAAGAGGTTACATAAAAGGTGAATGAAGAAGCAAGAACAGTGTACACCAACTATAGCTCCTGTAGAAAATGAATATTTTATTTATTGATTAAATGTATTTTATGCAGCCACAATCAAAATTATTCTTGAAGTCTTATGTAGAAACTATACAACATAAATCATTGGCAATAAACTGTAAATAATAAATACACAAATAATACAACAATGCAAAGAAAAAAGGATAATGGAAAATGGAAGTGTCAAAAGACGTCTGGGGAAAGACTGTCCAAAACATTTCAAAGGCCAAGAGCTTAAAAATTTTCTGCAGAATCAAGAGCCTCTTTAATATTCAATTGTTGAATTGTACACAAAACTCTATCAAGGGCCTCTTTAACATTTAATTAAATTCAGAATTTTCCCTGCTTAGAATTCTTCTTGGAAATGAATCTGCAAACCAAATTCGCAATAAAGAAAAGGGAAGGGGGATTTTTTTGGGCAACGGTAATTCTTACAACTATCCTGAATTGTACACAAAACTGGAGACATCTGTAGATATTTTCACAGCCCTCTTTCTGGCTTGTGCAGTATACAAGTCCTCAATGGAAGGCAGGGTGGTTATAATTATTTTTCTCTGCAGTCCTAATTACCCTGGTCTACAAGGAAAAAGCCTCGGAAATTAAAGTAACTAAATTTTACCAGAATTGGGTCACTAATAAAGGAAGATTAAGTCCTGGGTATTAATTAGCTCCAATTTCCAAGATATAGCTTCAGGTCAAAATTGCATCAAAATAATTCAAAATTACGAGGGGGATGTGCAATTATGCTCTGTGATATAGCAATGAGAATAGTGCCACATCAATCATTATAAATGTATCTTTTTGTTGATACCAACAACATAATTTTCCATTCATTTATTGTTTTTTCATGTAACATTTTCATGCTTTTCCACTCTGCAAGAGGTTCCACTGTTATAATCTGGAGCCTATAGTTCTGCCTTACTCTTAGGCAATTCCAAATTAGTTCACTCTGTGAAATTAGATGTGATTCAGTGGGAGCATACAGTGGGCTAAAGTTTGGGTCCTCTGACATAGATGACTCTGGACTTTTCTTCCATTGCTGGCATCCTAGACATAAACTGTATCAACTACTTCTCTCAGGATACCCTTTCAAATCATTACATGCCAAAACAACTAGACACAGAGACATTTTCCCCTTCCTTGTGCCACTACTCTGCTGAAGATCTAATTCACACAGTACTGTCTTATGTCTAAGTATATTATTATGGATCATCGCACAGTCAGCCAGATGTTCAGACTGGATTTGGCATTTTGTCTACCTATCGAGTCCTTACCCAGGACCTGGGATAGGCAGATGTGGATGTTTGATGTTATTACAGATATCGTCGCAGGATGGAAGCAGTTCCTAATAAGGCCGCCTTCTGCAATTGACTAATAGCGAATTTGTCAATGCCAATGGTATTCAAGTGGTGCTCCAGTTGTTTTGGGATTGCACCCAAGGAGCCTATTATTATTGGTACTACCCTTGCTTGTTTTTGCCACAGTCTTTCTATTTCTATTTGTAGGTCTTTGTATTTTGTTATCTTCTCCAGTTCTTTCTCATCTATTCTGCTGTCTCCAGGCACTGCCACGTCCACTATCCAGACTTTTTTGTCTTTCTTATCGACAATTGTTAAGTCTGGGGTGTTATGTTGCAGGTGCGTGTCTGTTTGAATTCTGAAGTCCCAGAGCAGTTTAATTTTATCATTTTCTATGACTTTCTCTATTTTATGATCCCACCAGTTTTTGCTTATAGGCAAATGATATTTTTTGCAGATCTTCCAATGCACCATTGTTGCTACTTTGTCATGCCGCTGCTTGTAATCAGTCTGTGCAATCTTCTTGCAACAGCTTACAAGTGGTCCACTGTTTCTTCAGCTTCTTTGCAAAGGCGGCACTTACTGTCTTTTGCTGTCTTCTCAATTTTGACTTTGTATGCATTTGTCCTTAAGGCTTGGTCTTGTGCAGCCAGAATTAATCCCTCGGTCTCTTTCTTCAATTTTCCTGCTCTTAGCCATTGCCAGGTTTATTATTATCTGCTTTCCCAGCTATTTTTTTAATGTATTGGCCATGTAGTGCTTTGTCTTCCCATGCCTCTATTCTGTTCTTCATTTGGTCTTTCTTGTAGGGCAGTTTGGTCTCTCCAGTAGTCAGTAAGCCTTCCTGATATACTAATTTCAGTGCATCTTCATCATTGTTCTTCAGATATTCTTCCAAAGCCATTTTTTTCTTCTTCAACCATCTGATGTACTTGTAGCATTCCACACCCACCTATTTGCCTTGGTAGATAAAGTCTATCAATGTCACTGCGTGGATGAAGGGCATGATTCATTGTCATTATTTTTCTGGTCTGCCTATCCATTGCTTTTAATTCTGCTTGAGTCCAGTCCACTATTCCAGCTGTGTACCTAATGATTGGAATTGCCCAGGTGTTGATTGCCTTTATGGTACTTCCTCCATTGAGTTTGGACTTTAAGATCTTCTTCACTCTCTTGATGTATTCACCTCTAATTTTTTTCTTGACTTCAGTGTGCTTGATATTGTCAGCTTGAAGGATACCCAAGTATTTGTAGTACTCTTCCTCATCTAGACTCTTAATGTTATTTTCGTGGGGCATCTTGATTCCTTCAGTTTTCACTATTTTTCCTTGTTTGATAGTAAGTGTGGCACATTTGTCCAAGCCAAACTCCCTTACAATATCTTGGCTATATATACGGACAGTGTTGAGCAGCGATTCTATTTCAGATGATGTTTTTCCATACAGCTTCAGATCATCCATGTAAAGGAGGTGGGATAGTCTGGCAGATGTTTTTGATGTTTGATAGCCATGTCCTGAGTTATTCAGTATTGTTGACAGAGAAAACAGTGCAATAACAAATAGTAATGGTGATAATGAATCTCCTTGAAATATTCCTCTCTTGATATTAACCTCTCCCAGCCTCTCACCATTGATCTGCAACTGTGTCTTCCATTGTGCCATCGATCTTTGCACAAATTTTCTGATGTTTCTACTGACTCCTGTTATTTCTAGGCACTTTTTTATCCAATCATGTGGCAGAGAGTCAAATGCCTTTTTGTAGTCAATCCATGCCACATTCAGGTTGGTCTTCCTTCTCTTGCAGTTTTCCAAGATCATTTTGTCTATTAGGAGTTGATCTTTTGTTCCTCTGCTATTGGGGCAGTTTCCTTTCTGCTCAGGTGGAAAGAGATTGTTTTCAATTAGATGCTGTTGCACTGCATCAGCTACTACACCAGTTAGTAATTTGAAAGTTGTTGGTAAGCAGGTAATTGGCCTGTAGTTACCTGGTGTTGCCCCTTTTGCTGGATTTTTCATTATTAGGTAGGTTTTTCCCAGTTGTTAGCCACTTTTCAATTTCTCCTCCTTGTAGTATATTGTTGAAATGTTTGGCAATGAGTGGGTGTATAACAGTTAGATGTTTCAACCAAAACCCATGCAGTTCATCTTCACCTGGTGCTGACCAATTTTTGATTTTCTTTGCTCTTTTTTCTCCCATTTTTGTTGTTATTACTAGTTCTTTCATTTCAACTTCTGTTTTATTTGCATCTACCTCTTTTAACCAAGCTGCATCCTTGTTGTATTTCTTTGGGTTATCCCATATCTGTTTCCAGAACTGCACTGTTTCTTCCTTGTCAGGTACTGACTGATTCCTTGCAGTTTCTCCATTGATGGATTGGTAGAAACGTTTCTGATTGGATTGAAATTGGAGGTTCTGCCTATAGTTTGCAATTCGAGCTGCATATCTACTGATTTTCCTGGCTATAGCTGTTATTTGTTGCTTTATTATTTCCAGTGCTTCCTTGATCTTCCTTGTTTCTAAGTGGTATTTCTTGATTAGGTATTCTTTGGTCTTCTTGTTCTTCAGCTTCTTTTCTTTCATCTGTTCTAGCTTGCTTGCATGTGATCTTAACTTGCTGATCTTATTTTCCAATCTAACCTTCCATTTTTGTGGTGCACTGTTTGTTTGTTTTTCTTTTTTGTTGATTTTACATCCCAGGTATTCTGTTATAACTGCAGCTGTGCTGTACATTAGTTGATTTGTTTCTTGCAGTGAATTGGTGCTTATACTTGATATTGCAGTATTTGCATCTTTTAATGCTTGTGCTAGCTGTTTCTTTGGAACAAGCTTCAATGCAGGCAGCCTTATTCTGTTGTTTTTGTTCTGTTCTAGATGCTCAATTATTCTTTGTTTCAATTCTTTTATTTCTTTAGTTAGAGGGTTTTGTTCTTCCTGAGGAAGAGTTGCCTGGTTTCCAAATGAGAACAGTTGTATATCTCTGCTGGATTCCTTCACTGCCAACTTCCCCTGGTTTGCCTCTACATTCTGAATTACTTCTGGTAAGGCTTTGATTTCTTTGCCCTGGGTAAACCTTTGCAGTTCGTCCAATTCTGTTTCTGTGAATATTTTATTTCGTGTTATAAATCGGCGTTGATCTGCTAGTATCTGTTCTGTTATTTCTGATTCTGGATGTTGTTCTTTCCAGAACTGGTGCATTCGTTTTAGATATCCTCTTCTTGTTGGACTTGATCTGTAGTAACAGATCATTATTTCTTTGTTTTCCATCACTGTTTATCTGCGACGGGTAAACACCTTTTCTTCCAGTAGTTCTGCAGCTGCTGGCCCTGGTTGCTCAGCCAACAGTCCTGAGTCCTGTACCCCATTTTTCACCAGATATCCAGGAACTCCGATATCTAGCGCGGACCTTGTTAACCCGGGCGACGTCCGAGCCAGTATGGCATTCTGCAATTTACGTCTCACCATATTTTTTAGGGGAGAGACACTCTTTGTCTGACTCCTCTGATGAGACCTGTCCAGTATGGTTGAACCTCTGGCATAGCTCTCATCTTCCTCAGAGTACACAAGCCCCACAACCACGTCAAGGTAGTGCCTCACTGGGGGTCAAGGTAGTGCCTCACTGGGGGTCAAGATAGTGCCTCACTGGGGGTCAAGGTAGTGCCTCACTGGGGGATTATTATTATTTTTATTATTATTATTATTATTATTATTATTATTATTATTATTATTATTATTATTATTCTGTTCAACTACCTTCTCTTATTGGTATCATTATTATGATGATTATTACTCTATTGTTTTGTAAGTACAGTTAGAGCTTCTGCACTGGAGACAAATTCTTTGGGTGTCTAATCATACTTGGCCAAATAAATGTGTTCTGTTCTATTCAGTTCTGCTCAGTTCCATTATATTCTATTCCAGGATTTCCACTGCACTAAATTCTTCTTAGACCCCCACCACCCCAAATTAAAAGTCATTTTCTAATCTTTCATCTTTTCTTTTTATCTAGCTACACTCCTGTTTAAAAGGTCTCTCATTTAATAACAGTGCTGGGGATCTGCTTTATATTGACTACAATAGAGAATTATTAGCTGGATATGATATACTGGATTGGATTGTTTCTTCTAATGAATCCTTCATTAGAGTTAAAGTTGGGAGGGTAAACCCTGCAGTTTTTTCAGACCAAATATTCACCATAAATGAAGCTATGATAACCTGGCACAGTTGGTTTAACCAGGTAAGACCCTTCTTCTGGGACTTTTACTTTGTAGCTAGATGCGTGAAAAGAATAATTCAGAGCTGATCAAATAAGAACATGTACTAGAATGCAACCAATAATGTCTACAAAGCTGTTGCTTCAGTTGGGCTTTTCATGAATTCATTAATTACTATGATGAAATAATATATTTGATATGATATCTGTGGAATGGGATTGGCCTACCTCATTTGTGCTGGCAGAAGGGGCCTTCTCCCGAACTCATAAGCCAAGGAATTTCAGCTGGTGGGACCCAGGCAAAGAGTCTTTTCTGCCAAGGCTCCTGCCCTTTAGAACATCTTGCAATGGGAGACAAGATCTGTCCCGTCTCTTTTAGCCTTCAGGAAAGTCTTAAAATGTGGTTGTGCTGGCTGGCATGGGGTTCTGAAGGAGAAGCTGTTGGCTGCTGGTGGTTGGTGCACCAACAGACAAGGTGCAAAATCCCCTCCATCCCTTGTTTTTTTAGTTTATTTTTATTACTGTAACCTTAATCTGTATTTATATTTATAATTGTCAGATGTATTTGTGTGTTTTCTTGTTGTAAGCCACTAAGAGTTGACAAATAGACAAACAGACAGAAAGATCAATATTTCATATATTTTTAAAAACCCTAGATTTTTAAAGATATAAATTTCAATTATATTGTTCATGGTGACTTAAAACAATTCATTATAATTATGACAGTTTATTGAAAAGAAATGTTTTGCATTTTAAAAATTTTATTGCATAACTGTGGGTCTGTGATAACTCCTTTTCTTTGAATTTTAATGTATAAATTATAGAATAAATGACATAGTGATTTGGTTAATCTTATCTGAATCTCTTCTTTGGCTATTTCAGTAACACATATACAAAAAGGTTTTGGTTTTTTTATCAATACTTACAATTAAATTTCAGCTGCACAAAATTTATGGTATTCTCACCCCAGTTTCAGGACTAAATTGTTAGTCAGAAATTGATCAATGAAGCCTGCTTTAACTATCTTTGGAATAGATATTAATTCGAATGGGAATTGGACGGTTCATTTTTTATATGAAACCCAAAATGCTGAAACAAGGAGTCCATCTCTGTTTAAGATTATCCAATCATGATCTAAGAAAAGCCTAAAAAGAAAATGCTGTATTTCTAATGTAGTACTTTATCTGGAAAAGGTCTGCCAAACTTAAAAAAATAATGTATGAGATTGTTTAATATGAGTAAACCTGAATTTCCAACCTCTGTGCTTGGCCTACTGATTCTGGTTGATTCCTTTCTTACACCCAGGAAATTATGGTGCAATAAAGTCTTCTCCTGAAGAAGCCTTTGGATATGGGATATGATCACGTAATAAAAGACAACTTGAAATGGAGATTCATTGATATACATAGGTAGGAAGATCAATGCAGAATTTCTGCAAGTGTCCCAGCTAGTTAAGTGACTAGGTATGTCCTCCTCAAAGCCCAATATTTTAAAAATCTCACTTTCTCAAAAGTTCTGGAAAATTTTCACCCTTCATCACTTTCATATGCTTCCATCAGCAATCCTTAAAGTAGATATGAGATCTCCCAGATTTAAGAACTCATCAAATCACAACAATAGCATCCCATCACTGGTCTTTGCAAAAAGCAAAATCACATCAACCAATACCAAAACTGCTCAGTCTGTCTCAATACACAGTGAAGAGTTGCTATCTTGGTGCCAGCAAGAAAATAAAAAAGGCATTATGTGGACATCCTGACAAAGGAATGATCATGTGACCTAGCTATAGGTTAATTGATTACAAGTAGAACTCAGTGTAGGACCAAAATTGGGAGTGAAACTTCCATTACTAAGGGAAGCAGTTGTTAAATGAATTGCACATGATTTGATGACCTTTTTTGCTATGGTGATGGAATCTGGCTGTGTGGTCACAAAAGGAGGTCATGTGACTGTGGGATACTGCAATCATCATAAATACATACCAGTTTCTAAGTGCCTAAATTTAGACCACATGACCATAGGGATGCTCTGACACTGTAAGGGCAAGCACTGAGCATAAGTCACTTTTGTCAGCATTGTCATAACTTCAAACAGTCATTAAACTAATGGTTGTAGGTCAAGGACTCCCTGTAGGTCTCACAATTGTTTTCCCTGCAATAGTAAGTATACTGCTGAAGTTTTGTACATTGTATATAATGTGTTCTGTTCTATTCAGTTCTGCTCGGTTCCATTATATTCTATTCCAGGATTTCCACTGCACTAAATTCTTCTTAGACCCCCACCATCACAATTGTTTCCCTGTAATAGTAAGTATACTGCTGAAGTTTTGTACATTGTATATAATGTCTTAAACATTATTTTTATGTAACCAAAAATGGCTAGTGAACAACTTCATGAATGGCTGTTGCAGTTCCTCTTTAAAAATAGCTGCAAAGCAGAATACCATACAGTAGATTGTCAAAGTAAATGTTTTGTATATTTGGAAAGGCTGGAAATTGATGCATATTTCAACAGACAATACTGTGGTAGTGGGGTGTATGGGGTATTCAGGGAGGGGTAGTACCTCTGGTGTAGGGCATGTCGTGCCTTTTAGGACAGCTCGTACATCTTTCGTCCCCACCTGACATTCAGCTCTCACCTGTGGCTCCTAGTAGCTGTAACATGCGCAGCGGCCACACCCCGGGCAACAGTTTCGACAGGCTGGCCAAACCAGGTTGAGAGTAGCTGTTGTGTCCTCGACACTCGGTGAGCAAGGGATTTGTCTATCCCAAGCATGTGAAGACAGACTCTGGTGGAGTGAGCAGATGAGATCTATTAAAATAGAACCGACGGTCATGAAGGCAGTTTCTGCAAGAGACGTGGTATGCTGAGAGCACGGCAAGACACGAAAGATGCCCTGGTCAACCACTGCACCCAGCTCATCTCCAATTGTCTTGACTTTTGTCCTGCCATTGGAGTAAGATGGAATCTGGGAAGAGAGAGTGAGGCTGACTATGCGCACCTCTCCCTCACTTAAATCCAATCCATGCGCAAGTCTTGACATCTTGACTTTCCCTAACTCTGATAAATCTTCAAAGTCCTGTGGCGATAGGTGAGCGAAGAAGCAGCAGGTGTGGAATCACTGGGAGCTGTGGACGCGGACCTTCACACAGGCGGCTCAGATCTAAAGGTCACTTCTTGCTGACGAAGCAACAGCTGGATTCAGCGTCTATCTGAGCGACTGAGCAGCCCTCTTTAGGATCATACTGCTCACCTCTGTAGTATGAAGAAGGGGCTAGAAAATGTGCCCTAAACATTGTTGCTTCTTTCAAACCCTGTCCAGCTTACTGCGGTTGGAGGGGATCCCATACCATGCAGTCAAAATACAAAATTTAAGACGAAACACACGGTATTACCACTTATTATTGGTACATGGAATGTACGTACGCTTCAAGACAATCCATTAGCAAATCGCCCAGAAAGAAGAACAGCTCTGGTAGCCATAGAGCTTGCAAGATTTAACATTGACATTGCGGCCCTGTGTGAAACACGTCTAGCCAATGAAGGCCAGCTCACAGAAACAGGAGGCGGCTACACATTCTTTTGGTGTGGACGTAGCAGTGACCAACGTCGTGAGTCTGGAGTTGGCTTAGCAGTTAAGAACCATCTTGTTCACCAACTTGCCAGTCTTCCTAAGGGTGTGAATGATCGACTCATGACACTGCATCTCCCATTACTAAGTGGAAAACAAGCCACAGTGATCAGTGCCTACGCACCCACAATGACAAATCCAGATGAAGTAAAGAACAAGTTTTATGAAGATCTTGATGCCCTACTTTCATCTGTGAAGTGCACCGATAGGCTGATTTTACTTGGTGATTTCAACGTGAGAGTGGGGTCCAATCACTCTACCTGGGATGGCGTTATTGGTAAAAATGGAATTGGCACGTGTAATAGCAATGGCCTGTTGCTATTGAAGACATGTGCTGCTCATGATCTGGTCATTACTAATACCATCTTTCACCTACCCACTCGTAAAAAGACGTCCTGGATGCATCCACGCTCCAGACACTGGCATCTCATTGATTATGTCATTGTGTGGAGGAAAGACATGCAAGATGTAAGAGTAACTAAGGCTATGCCGAGTGCTGACTGCTGGACTGACCATAGACTCATCATTTCCAAGTTAAATATTCACATCAAGCCAAAGAATCATCCACAGGGAAACAGAGTTGTGATGAAAAAGATCAACATCAGTACACTGGAAAACCCCAACGTAGTAGCTTCATTAGTAAAAGATCTTGACAATAAATTCCTGGAGCTGCAAATACAGGAAAATGCTGAGAAGGACTGGGAATGTCTCCAGGACATCTTGCATTCTTCTGCACTTAAGGTTCTTGGACCCTCATATAGGAAGCAGCAGGACTGGTTTGATGAAAATGATGAAGACATTAAGGCCTTGCTTGCCGAAAAACACTATCTCTATCATGCTCATCAGAACGACCCATTGTCAACTGCAAAGAAAAATGCTTTTATAAACACTTGCAGGATTGTACAGAGCAAGCTCCGCAAGATGCAGGACTCCTGGCTAAGTGCCAAAGCAGATGAAATCCAGAGGTTTGCTGATAGAAATGATGCCAAACGATTCTATGAAGCCCTTAGATCCCTGTATGGACCTCAGCCCTTAGGAAGCTCTCCTTTACTGGATTCGAGTGGTGCAACTCTTATCACTGAGAAGACCCTGATTTTACAGCGTTGGGCTGAGCATTTCCACTCTGTGCTGAACCACCCATCCACCATCAATAATGAGGCGATTGACAGGATACCCCAGGTAGATATGAACTATAGCCTGGATGCCCTACCATCAGAGGCTGAAACCTCACAGGCCATCAATCAATGTTCCAGTGGTAAGGCGCCAGGATCTGACGCAGCGGAAGTCTATAAGGCTGGCGGTGCTGTGCTTGTTGAAAAACTTACCCAGTTGTTTCGATCTTTCTGGAAACAAGGTTCCATTCCTCAGGAACTGAAAGATGCGTCCATTGTGCACCTCTACAAGAGGAAAGGAAATCGATAAGTCTGCAATAATTATAGAGGAATATCACTTCTCTCTGTTGCAGGCAAGATCTTTGCATGAATGTTGCTAAATCGCCTGATTGACCATCTAGAACAGGGTATATTACCTGAGACAGTGTGGTTTCCGCAAAGAGTGTGACACAGTGGACATGATATTTGCAGCTCAACAGCTCCAGGAGAAATGTCAGGAGCAGAATCATGAACTATACACCATCTTCGTGGATCTCACCAAGGCTTTTGACACAGTTAGTTGTGAAGGACTATGGCGCATTATGTCGAAGTTTGGGTGCCCTGACAGGTTTATTCTGATGGTACGACAGTTCCATGATGGCATGGCGGCTTGTGATCTGAGTAACGGTGGAGCCGTTACTAATGGTGTTAAGCAAGGCTGCGTGTTGGCACCAACCCTGTTTAGCATGATGTTCTCAGCCATGCTGTCAGATGCCTTTCAGAACAGCTCAGTGGGAGTTAATCTGAGGTATAGAACCGATGGGAAATTGTTCAACCTGCGAAGACTTCAGGCTGTCACCAAGGTAAAGGAGACTGTGCTATGAGATCTCCTCTTTGCTGATGACTGTGCCCTTAATGCAGGATCGGAGCAGGAAATGCAAGCCAGCATGGACAAATTCGCAGCCGCTTGTGACAACTTTGGCCTCTTCATCAACATGAAGAAAACTGAAGTGATGTACCAGCCAGCTCCAAAAGCCCAATATCAAGAGCCTACCATCACAGTAAAGGGACAAAAGCTGCAAGCAGTGGACCAATTTACGTATCTTGGTAGTACCCTCTCCCGTGCAGTGACAATTGACATCGAGGTCAACTGTAGAATTGCCAAGGCAAGTTCTGCATTTGGCAGATTGCGGACTAACGTGTGGGACTGCCGTGGAATAATTCTTGCTACCAAGCTTAAAGTTTACCAGGCAGCAGTGCTAACTACCCTATTGTATGCTAGTGAGACCTGGACAGTGTACAGGAGGCATGTTAGGCAACTGAACTACTTCCACATGACTTGCCTTTGTAGAATTCTGAGGATCCGGTGGCAGGATAAGATACCAGACACAGATGTCCTCTCCAGAGCAGGTCTATCATCAGTTTACACTCTGTTGATGAAAGCCCAGATGCGCTGGGCGGGCCATGTTGTAAGGATGCCAGATCATCACATCCCTAAACAGCTCTTCTATGGTGAGCTGTCTCAAGGAAAGCGATCACACGGGGGACAAAAGAAGCGATACAAAGACACGTTAAAAGCTTCTCTTAAGCCCCTGGATATTAACACCATCTCTTGGAAACTTCTGGTGCATGATCGACCGAAATGGCGCACCTTGGTGTACCAAGGTTGCCAGACATATGAACACAGAAGGACAATCTTGGCACAAGAAAAGCGAGCACTCCACAAAGCCAGAGCTGCAAATGCTGAATCAACAGTGTCTACATTTCTGTGTTCAGTATGTGGCAGAACATTCTGTGCTAACATCAGTCTTATTAGCCACCTACGGACACATCGTTGATGGCCCACAACCCACAAGATGTCAAGGTCTTCATCGAAATTGATGGACGAACAACAACAATGGTAGTAGGGTAGTGTCTATGTAAGTAGAAGACAGCATTTTAAAAAGATTATAGAAAACAATGATGCTTTAGTGGTAAAAGGAAACCAGTGGCTGGACATCATCACAGCTCACCCCGACTAGAGCATAGAACAACACAAAGAACTAGTGCAAGATCAGAAGATGTGGAGAGACCTGATTATAGAATCACCAAGAGCCAGACATAACTGAATGGATAACACCATCAACATGGTCATCATGATCCCGACCATCATCATAATCATCTAAATGCATGTTACATTCATTCTAATTCCCTTGTTTTATTGTTAAGAGCTATTGAATTGGATATCATACAAATTTAATAACTTATTAATTATATCCTCAGACTGATGTGATATCTCTAAATTGATGTTTGTTTGTTTCTGCTTCAGTCCCAGTCTGTTTCAGTATGCACTGAGAGTTGCCCTCCTGGTTCCAGCAAGAAAATGAAGGAAGGGGAGCCCTTTTGTTGCTATGACCGTATTCCATGCCCAGATGGGAAGATTTCAGAGAAGGAGGGTAAGAGATGTTATGTTGGGATTTATCCCACACAATGGTAGCAATTTTCAAATGCAACCATGTATACCTGAAGGCTCTTTTTTAACCAGTATTTTGTCCAATATTTTGAAAAGGATTGAGATACAGTAGTGTTAGAGCTTGCTGAAGACAAATCAGGTGACCATTATTATCCTATCCAGTTCAAATGCATAGATAATATGGAGAATTATATAATTATATAAAGAATTAAAATTATAAAGATCTTTTACACATCAAAGTTTTGAAATTAAAATACAATATCACTCTGATTAAACAGATTGTTTAAAGAGTTAGAGTATTCTTGAAATCTACATACTAATATTCATTTGTTCATTTGGGAATAAAAGCATTCTAAGTATTTTTAAAATATATAAAGAATATTGTTAAGATATACCTTGCTCAATATTCTTCAAAAATCTTCAAATCATTTCATTTTTCAGATACAAACAATTGTTATTTGTGTCCAGAAGGAAGCTATCCAAACAAGAATCAGGATTCCTGTATTCCTAAATCTTTGACATTTTTATCTTATGAAGAACTTTTGGGGATCACTTTTGTTTTGTTTGCCCTTTTCTTTTCTTTGGTCGCAGTGATGGTGCTTGGAATATTTGTGAAGAACCACAACACTCCTATCATCATTGCCAATAACCGAGACCTCACTTACAGTCTCCTCATCTCCCTCCTGCTCTGCTTCCTTTCTGCATTCTTATTCATTGGTCACCCTGAGAAGATGGTATGTCTCCTGCAACAAACGACTTTTGGAGTTGTCTTTGCAGTGGCTGTTTCTTCAGTGTTGGCAAAAAGTGTCACAGTGGTTCTGGCTTTCCTGGCCACCAAGCCAGGATCCAAGATGAGAATGTTTGTGGGAAAGAGACTGTCCAACTCCATTGTCATCTCCTGTTCACTTATTCAAATAGGTATCTGCATGACATAGCTAACAACTTCTCCCCCATTCCCAGACAGTGATATGCATTCGGTAATTGAAGAAATTATTCTGCAGTGCAATCAAGGCTCTGTGACTATGTTCTACAGTGTCCTAAGCTATTTGGGCTTCTTGGCTGTTATTAGTTTCATAGTTGTCTTCATGGCCAGGAAATTACCTGATACTTTCAATGAAGCCAAGTTTATCACCTTCAGCATGTTGGTATTTTGTAGTGTTTGGATATCCTTTGTTCCAACCTATTTGAGCACCAAGGGGAAGTACATGGTGGCGGTGGAGATATTTTCCATTTTGGCCTCTAGTGCTGCTTTGCTGGGCTGCATCTTTTTCCCCAAATGTTATATAATTGTTTTAAGGCCTGATTTGAACAATAGGGGAAATTTAATCAAGAGTAAACAATTCTGATTTTGATTCATAATGTCCTTTGTGTAGTTTATAATTAGGAAATTAGGAAAACTATATCATCTTTCTCCATAGTCATAAGCCTGCTTCATCAATTTTTCTTTATTAAACTAAAGAGATACAATTTTTTGTATATATACCATACTATTAAGAATTTATTATAAAAATATAGAGAAAAATGGGTATGGAAATTCTCAACAATTATATAAATTATAAAAACAAAGAAGTTTTAAAACTGTTGACCACATTGCTGAAAACTCTTCTTTTTCTGGTTCTCTACTGGGAAATAGAATAAATTACAATTTTTATAAGTAATACATATTGGCAATCCATTTGTTTTCTTCATCAAATTCAGATTTATTATTCCACTGAGGATTATTTTTTTTATGAGCATCTAGAAGTTTTTTAAGTTTTTGATTAATTCTTATTCCTGTCATTAAAGCAAAGGAACATATGCTGTCTTGACTAATGATGATCCTCAATTTATATTAGCAATCATATGGCTTTTACCCCATATATAGCAATGGAATGATAAGTTTAGACCAGTGGTTCTCAACCTTTTTAATGCCGCGACCCCCAACCGGTCGTAAGTCAAGGACTACTCAACCGGTCGTAAGTCGAGTTCTACTCAACTGGTGCAGCACCGTTTGTAGAATGGGATTATTGGTGGGATCAGCAGGGCAGAGATAGCCTGGACAATTCCTATTGGCTTTTGAAAGCCAATAGAATTAGACTCTATTCAAGAGAGTCTATTCTATTGGCTTTGAAAAGCCAATAGAATAAAAGGGAGTAGCACAGCTAAGGAAAAGGGGGGGAAAATGGCAGACTGCGTTGTTTGGCGACCCCCGTGAAATGGTCGTTCGATCCCAAATGGGGTCCCGACCCACAGGTTGAGAACCACTGGTTTTTCTCACCTATATTTTCTTAGAGCAAGAAATTGCAACCAATTCTTATTCAATATTTGTGCTGTCCTACTCAACTCACATACACATTACAGGTGCTAGAAGTCTTTATTTAGGCTTCCAAGCCTGAATTAGTATTCCCCAGCAATTTGTTTTCCAAAATCAGCACCGCTCCAATGAGTTCAACAAGCTACTCAAGAGAAGCCAGCATTAGTCCACAGGGCAGAAAGCAGACAAGTCCCATAAGCAAAGGCAGTCCACATGCCACATCTGGGTCTTCTAACAACTACTGGGGTGGACTGAGGCTAGAACAACTTTGTAGCTGATGTGTGAGAAAGTGTTGCCCTAAGCACCAGGAGTTTTTATTATAGTTGTTTAAATTGTTTGCTTGTTTGTTTCTGTTTTTATTGTTTTATGAACCACTCAGGGTTATAGTTCATAATATGGGTAGTTATCAGTCTTTTAAATAGATTCATATATAAGATTTTAATCAGTAAAACATCAACATTACATCTGCAGCCCAATATTTTCTATATGTGTCATATTATATTACAAACAAAGATTAAAACCAATTTTCCCATAGACCAGAAATACATGGTGGCAGTGGAGATGTTTTCCATCCTAGACTCTAGGGCTGGTTTGATGGTTGCATTTTTCTCCTAAAACATTATGTCATTGTCTTGAAGCCCAATGTTAACAACAGAGAACACATAATGAAGAGAAAGAAATTACAATGTGAACAAATGATTTTCTTGTTCTTTGTGATGAAGCAGTTGTTGTATGGCTACTAAGAGAATGTTCAAAAGGGCTCTTTCAACACTTAGCAACACATATGAAAGCCATCTCTTCTAACATCTGACAGTGAGAACAATTAATCAGTGGAACAGCCTGCCTCCAGAAGCAGTAAATGCTCCAACACTGGAAGTTTTTAGGAAGAGACTGGACAGCCACTTGTCCGAAATGATGTAGGGTTTCCTGCCCGAGCAGGGGGTTGGAGTAGATGACCTCCAGGGTCCCTTCCAACTTTACTACTATTACTAACATTAGGATCGCATAGTTGCTTTGGAAAATACTTTCACATTACTTTGTTTCATTGTGCATGAATAGGAACTTCATTTTGTTTTGCAAAATGCAGCACAAAGTGAATGTTCCTGCACAAACGAAAATGTTCAAAAGTTTTGGAAATTACAGTGGTTTGTGTATCTACATATACTAAAATGATTTAAAAAATCTTTATCAAAACTAAGTTAATGGGAATAATAATATTGTGTGAAAAATCATTTACTTTCTCCTATTCAGATTTATCTGCAAACGTTCTTTCAGTATTTTTGATTATGTCAGATTTTTATGGCTGAATGGATTACATATATATTTGTAGACCAATATCAATCATATTCACTTTAATCCTAAAAACTGGAATTCCAAAACTGGCCAGAATTTAGTGGGTTAATATATTGTCTGACAAGGTGAGCAATGGCAGTTGATGCAATCTGCAATTCCTTTCTTAAAGCAATGTGATGGTAAAGTAATTGTTGAAGATGAAATATATTAATATATTTGAAATAATTTAAGAAAATACTCTGATCTGAGCTGTGCTTTTGTGTTTATTTTGTATCTAATTTGTGCTATCTCTATTATATGTGTATGTGAAACTGTATTTCTCAGCTCTCAGCAAAGCAGTCTTATTGGCTTATTTTTGTCTTCTACTTAGCTAATTGTAAATAATTTACATAGAATTGCCAGAAAAAATTTACATGGTATTGCCAGCCATCTACAATCCTGAAACAACCAGCTCATGTGGGAGATGAAGAGTTGTTAAAAGTAGAGACTGATCTAATCAACAAGATCTTTCACCTCATAAAACCCAATAATCCAAATTAGAAAATCTACATCATCCCTTAAGAATACATTAATTCCCATTCCAAGACTGATGGTTTCTCAAAATCTTAAATAAACTTTTCTGAGGGATCAGTTCCATTTTCTCATTGACAACTATCCAGATGTTGCTGATGTTCCTTGCTTATGTATTTCAGATGCTATTACTTCAATATTAAATAATCCTACATTTTATCAATAATTTCATCTCCTTTTAAAAAAATCTTCTATGCTTATTGATACTACAGTATGACCAGAAATCTAAGAATACATGACAGAAAGAAAACTTTCATATTAATAAATAACCCCCATGCAATTAAAAAGTTGGGAAGTATTAAAAGCAACACAAAACTCCATTCAAAGATGACGAGAGTATCAGTTTAGGACTATCCATAGTTCAGTCATGTGGTGTATCAGCTATGCTACTGTCCAAATTTTAGAGTCACATTCAAGGTCATGCAGGACAGGAGTGTTACAGTTACATCATTCTAATACAGCATGTTTAACAGAACAGCTAAAAGCAGTACCCAACCTTTCTGTAGAATACAAGCTTGAGGGAACATTGTCTTGGGTATTTTTTTAAAAAAAAAATCTTTTTCATATTAAATGTCTTCATTTCAAATGAAATAGAAATATTTTTTCTATCAGTCAAAACATGTTTCCTACAATTCTCTTGAGATACATAAAGTAATTGGATACTATTTAATTTTGAAAGGATGGTAATTTATTTGTTTATGTTCAACCAGAAACAGAATTTCAGTGTCCAAGGACAAAACATAAAGAATATTATAAATGTCTCAACTTTTTTATGTTAGGTATAATAAAAGCACTACATTATACAGTACACTTTGTGGAAGCTTCTTACTCTTTTCTAAGGTTTGCAATATCAGCCTGTTTTGTTACCAGAATACTAATATCGTTGTCATCAAAGAAGCAAGAAGAATTTAGATGTCAGGGAAAAATCTGGCTTTTCTCCAAGAATGTTAGCTTTAATCACCTTCTCACTAGCCTTATTTTATCTCTCACTCACTAAATCACATAATAGCAAATGTAGAGTTCAAAGTCCTCATGATCCATTTCATATGTACTATCAGTCAGGTGATGTCATCGTGGGTCATCATTGTCACTCTCGCTGTTTTCCTACATGCTACCCTAGACTTCAGCAAAGTCCCACCACCACCATTGCTTGAAGACCTTATGTAAGGATTTTATGCTTAGTTCTACATTGTCTAACTGTACAAACTGCTAATAGAATAGATCATAATTCAATTAGTCTACTCTGTTTAAAATTGTATTAAAGCATTGCAGATTGTATAGTTTTTTGTTATTTTCCCCAGATAGTTATCCAATGTTATCTAATAAGTCTGGGCCAGACTATTAACGGAAAAATTCACTGAAATTTTTACTGTTTTATATAGATAGATCTAGCAAAGTTTAATTCTTCTCTGAGAATTTTACACATTCTTCGTGATTATCTTCCTCTTGATTTATGCATCATTGAGATACTTGTAGTAAAATGTGGCATTTCTTCATACATTTAATGATGTGAATAGCTGTTATTAATATAAATTATGATTATACCATATAAAATACAACAGAATTTTCAAAAGAGAAAAAATACAAATGGATTATGTAGATATTTGGAATAAAGTTGATAGTTTGCATAAATAAGTAGACATGCAAAATACTATTTGCTAAGTTTCCATGTATTATATCATATGAAATAACTGTTTTATGAAACCCTTACTATTAGCATGTATATTAGTTTCATATACATGCTAATAAGAATAAATATTCTGAGACTTATAACATGAGATACAATAATTATTATTTTTTCTTAAAAAAATCTTTTAAATATTTATTTGACTTTGAATTTATCTTCTATTTCAGATTAGTTCCTAAATATTATCAAAATATTGTGGCCCTGACATTTGCAGTCAATGAAATCAATAAAAACCCACAGATCTTATCCAATATCACTCTTGGCTTCAACATCTGTGACAGTTACTTCAATGCTCAGAAAACATACCATGCCACAATGTCACTGATTTACAACAAGAAAAGCTTTTTTCCTAACTATATCTGTGGTATCCAGAATCATCTGATTTCAGTGATTGGGGGACTAGATGCAAAAACGTCCATTCACATTGCAAATCTCTTGGATATCTATAAGATCCCACAGGTAAGAAACAGAGCATACCTGACTTTTTAGAACTTCTCAATTTCATTTGGTAAATTAGGGGCAGAAATTTGGATTTTTCTAAATAACATTGTACCTTATGTGCTTCTTTTCTGTTAACATCCCATTACTTTTTTATTACTTTTTTTTTAAAAGAAGGATAATGATGAGCCAAAGAATTTTAACCTAAGAAAAGAAACTACTTTAGAATGAATGAAAAATATGAATTCTTTTTCTGAATAAATGGCCTTGAGTGTTTCCACAGTCATGTTAGAACTGTGTAACCCAAATAACAAAAAATCTTCTAGTATAATTAATTTCACAAAGATATAGTTACATAAACTTTGCTCACAATATTATTCAGAGATGAGTTCACAGATTAGATACAAAAGAGGTTACACAAAAGGTGAATGAAGACGCAAGAACAGTGTACACCAACTATAGCTCCTGTAGAAAATGAATATTTTATTTATTGATTATATGTATTTTTATGCAACCACAATCAAAATTATTCTTGAAGTCTTATGTAAAAACTATACAACATAAACCATTGACAATATACTATAAATAATAAATACACAAATATTACAACAATGCAAAGAAAAAAGGATAATGGAAAATGGAAATATCAAAAGAAGTCTGGGAAAAAACTGTCCAAAACATTTCAAAGACCAAGAACTTAATTTTTTTTTTTTTTTCAGAATCAAGAGCCTCTTTAACATTCAATTGTTGAATTGTACACAAAACTCTATCTCGTATTTCTGACCTACAAAAAATGCAACAGTCAGAATATAATCTATCTAACATTTCCTGAAGTACTTATATTATAGAATTCTTTATTGGCCAAGTGTGATTGGACACACAAGGAATTTGTCTGTGGTGCATAAACTCTTAATGTAGATACGAGCAACAACCGACACTCATGATCATAATCATAAAATACAATCATCATAAATCATAAGATACAAATTGAGTGATGGCCATAGGATAAACAAACAAAATAAATCATATTAGGATACTAAATAAAGGCAATCAGCATAAATCATGAGATATAAACAACAAAGTTAAAACACAAGAAGCTAAGGAAATAGGTAATAGAAAAGATGAGAAGGATATTAGATAATACAACCCTAATAGGTGGTTTGACATCCTAGGACATAGGCAGTATTGTGGAAAATAGTTGTTTAGCAGAGTGATAGCATGGGGGGAAAAACTGTTTTTGTATTTGGTTGTTTTGGCATGCAATGCCCTGTAGTGTCATCTTGAGGGAAGAAGCTGAAACATGTCCAGGATGTGAGGCATCTGTAGATATTTTCACATCCCTCTTTCTGGCTCGTACAGTATACAGGTCCTCAATGGAAGACAGGCTGGTTCCAATTATTTTTCTCTGCAATCCTAATTACACTATTCTGCAAGGAGAAAGCCTCGGAAATTAAAGTAACTAAATTTTACCAGTCACTAATAAAGTAAGATTAAGTCCTGGGTATTAATTGGCTCCAGTTTCCAAGATACAGCTTCAGGTCAAAATTGCATCAAAATAATTCAAAATTACGAGGGGGATGTGCAATTATGCTCTGTGATATAACAATGAGAATAGTGCCACACCAGTCATTATAAATGTATCTTTTTGTTGATACCAATAACATAGCTTTCCATTCATTTATTGGTTTTTCATTTAACATTTTCATGCTTTTCCACTCTGCAAGATGTTCCACTGTTGTAATCTGGAGCCCATTGCCTTACTCTTAGGCAATTCCAAATTCCTGCCAGTTCATTTAGTTCACTCTGTGAAATTAGATGTGGTTCAGTAGGAGAATACAGTGGGCTAAAGTTTGGGTCCTCTGACATAGATGGCTCTGGATCAGCTGCATCCTGCTAATCATCTTTATCATCATCTGAGTCTAGAGCAGGGATGTCAAACTTGCAATGTCACATGACATGTCATGATGTATCACAACTTTTTTCCATTGCCGGCAATGCGATGGGCATGGTTTCACTGTGATTAATACAGCCCACAGGTTGGGAGTTTGATACCCCTGGTCTAGAGAGTAGGATTATGGTGGATCTGGAATTGGCAAATCCTCACCATGGGGTACATGACACAATGTGGATGAAATTTTGGATATTCCATGATCCACTTCTTTCTTGAGATCCATTTTGCAGTTGGGTGAACCATGCAAAAATAGCAGTTGCTACTATGATTGGTGGGTTCCCACCACACCAGTGGGACTGTGAAAGGCATGGACTTTTTCTTCTTGTTTAGCCAATGATGCAGATAAGTTGCACATGTAATACAACAATAATGAGGGGCCCAATTCTTGTCCTGATCCCCTATTTTGCATCCAAGATATAAATGGTATGCCTTTTTTTACCGCTGCCACCATACTGCACTTTTGAGATGCCAATCTAACCTCACCACAACTGTAGCAGAAGATACTTGCATCGTTTACACAGTTTTGAGGCACCTTGGTTTCTGAGGGAAAATATCTTGGAAATGTTAGGCAATGACACTTTCACAAGCCACCAGATGTAACTATATGATGCATAGATCTGACCAAGACAAATGTGCCTTGCAATAAAAGACAATAAATTATAGTTACATAATAATCTTTAGTCTCAAAGTGAAGATAAATTTCTACACTTCCATGTGGTACCGTTTTCATTGTTCTATGGTACTTTGTCAAGAAGTTACAAGGCATCATGATCATTAGACACCTCTCTCCCTCGTAGACAAATATGCTTGCCTGTGTATAAATCTTTACTGTGAAATATCTTGAAAACTTTAGCCAACCAGCACCTTTACCACCTGTTTTCTAATTCATCTAATCAAAATATGTAAGAATTAACACATTTTATCTTGGAGGTTGATAATTTCCCAAAATTTGTAGACCAGTGTTATCTGTTGAAATCTGTGTCTGTTTAGTTTGGTTGCTGTGCCAAACCTGACATTTATAAAAATATACAAATGATATACAAATATAGAAATGACAGACTCAAGAATTCCTTTGTAAAACTGTACAAGCATCTCCTTGGGCAATTCTGACATTTCTGAGTTGGTGCAGGAAGAACATTCTTTGTTCTGCTTTTTTGATGATGTTTATGTTAGGTGTCCATTTTAAATCCTGAGATATTAGAGAACCTAAAAATTTGGAGGTCTCTATTCTTGATACTGTGTTGTCTAGTATTGTAAAAGCTGGTAGAATAGGAGGGCTTCTCCTAAAATCTAATATCTCTACAGTTTTGAGTGTGTTCAGTTCAAGATTGTTCCAGCTTCACCACAGGGCCAGTTGTTCAACTTCCCATCTGTATGCAGATTCATCATTGTCTTGAATGAGACCAATCACTGTAGTATCATCTGTAATCTTCAGTACTTTAACAGGGGATCCTTTGAGATACAGTCCTTGATATAGAGAGAAAGAATAATGGAGACAGCACACAGCCCTGGGGGAACCTGTGCTAATTGTGCAGGTTTTTTATGTGATTTTGCCTATCTTCACTTGCTGCTTCTTATCTGTTAGAAACCTTATGATCCAATTGCAAATGTGATCAGGCACAGCTAGCTGAGTCAATTAGTGAGAAGAATATCTGAAATGATGGTATTGAATGCCAAGCTGAAGTCTGCAAAAATAACATAGGTCCTTGTAGATTCAAGATGTTATAAGATGTAGTACAGTGCCATATTAACAGCATCATCTGCTCATCTATTTGCTCTGTAGGCAAATTGTAAGGTGTGTAACAGGGATCTGTGATGGTTTTCGGGTGGGCCAGCACTAGCCTTTCAAATGTTTTCATAACTATGGATGTCAGAGCAACCAGTCTGTAGTCATTCAGCTCCTTGATGGAGAGTATGCTAGGCACTGGGATTATAGTAGAGCATTTGAAGCAAGAAGGAACATAACACATTTCTAACGATTTGTTAAATATGTGGGTGAAGATGGGGACCAGTTGGTCAGTACAAGCTTTCAAGTGTCTGGCCTGGCACTTTTCCAGGCTTTTGTCTGTGAAATAGACCTCACACATATTTTTCTGTGATCACCAGAAGTGGGGTGCCTAGAGGGATGGGGTCAGTTGTAGGAGACTTGGCTGTTATTTGTGTATCTGAGATGGAGAGGGTGGCTATAGTTGACAGTGGTTTCCTCTCAAACCTACAGTAGAACTCATTCAGGTCATCTGCCAATTGTTGATTCTCTTCAGCCTGGAAAGGAGGTTTGCTCCTCCTGTAGCCATTGATATCTTTAAGGGTTTTCCACACATTTGCTGGTTCATTTGTTGAAAACTGATTTTCAGCTTTTCAGAGTAGCTTCTTTTTGCTGCTCTGATGTTCCTTGTTAATACATTCCTGATGTGATTGTACAGCATTCTATCTCCTTTTCTGTAAGCTTCCTCTTTGGCATGTTGTAGCTGTTTAAGTTTAGCTGTGAACCAAGGTTTATTGTTGCTGTGTATTCACAAGCTTCTAATAGGTCTCCACAAAAACTATGTGTGCTATGTGTGATAGCACACATAGGTCTCCACAAAAACTAACATATGATGTCACAGTATCTGTGACTTCATCCAAGTCTGCAGAAGTAGTTTTAAACATGTTCCAATCTGTGCAGTCAAGGCAAACCTGTAGCTTTAACTTTGCCTCCTCAGTCCAAGACTTTACTGATTTAATTGCTGGTATTATGGTTTTAAGCCTTTGTCTATAAATAGGTACAAGGTGAATTGTACAGTGATCAGAGTGTCCCACAGCTGCTCATGGTAAAGACTGATAAGCATCTTTTTAGTATAACAATGGTCTAAAATATTCTTGTCTCTAGTAAGACAGTTGGCATGCTGGATGTAGTCTGGTAGCTCTTGGCTTAAGTTAGCACTGTTGAAATCTCTTAATACAATGAGAAATGACTCTGGATATTTTTGTTGATCCCACAGGATCTGGCCAGCTAGTGTTTGTAATGCATTGTTTATGCAAGCTTATAGTGGAATGTACATAGCAGCTAGAATAAACCAGGAAAATTTAATGGACAATAAAACAGTTTGCAATTGATAGATAATGTTTCTAAGTCCACATCACAAAATTTCTTTAGGGTAGTTACATTTTTACGTCATCAGTTGTTGATATAAAAGCAGAGACCCCACCATCCCTTCTTTTTATTGCACATTTCTGCAATTCTATCTGCTCTTTGAATCCGAAATCCTGGGATTTGCAAACAATTATCATTAATCGAGTACTTCAGTCAGGTTTCAATTAAATAGAGGGCTGCCAAGTTAAAAATTCTGAACTGTCTCTATTTAACAATAGCAGTTCATCTATCTTATTTACAAGTAAGTGAAGATTAGTTAGATGCAGATAGGGAAGGAAGATTTGCTTATTAAATATTAAGCAAATATTAATAAATTAAGCAAATATTAATAACAATTACTATTAATATTAAAGACTAAATGTAAGAGACATAGCTACTTGTAATAAAATACCATTCATTTATTCATTCATCCATTCATTCATTCAATTGATAATACTGCAGTGCATTTAAAATTGCTCAGATTGCACTGGGGAACTATCAGAGGATTGGAAAAGAGCTGATGTAGTTCCCATCTTCAAAAAAGGAAAAAAAAATGGACCCAGGAAATTACAGACCTATCAGCCTGACCTCAATACCTGGGAAGATCCTGGAAAAGATAATCAAACAACGAATCAACGAACACCTAGAGGCAAACAAAGTCATTACTAAAAGCCAATATGGGTTTGTCAAAAATAGATCTTGTCAGACAAATCTTATTGCATTCTTTGACCAAGTGACAAAATTAGTGGATCAGAGGAATGCTGTGGATATAATTTACTTGGACTTCAGTAAGGCATTTGATAAGTAAATCACAACCTACTACTTGACAAGATAGAAAAATGTGGGGTAGACAGCATCACCACAAGATGGATCCGTAGCTGGCTGACTGGCGGTACTCAGCATGTGGTCCTCAATGGAACTGCATCTACATGGAGGGAAGTGTGTAGTGGGGTGCCCCAGGGCTCTGTTCTAGGCCCAGTGCTCTTCAACATCTTCATCAATGATTAGGATGAGGGGATAGATAGGGAACTCATCAAATTTGCAAACGAAACCTGCTGGCAGGAATAGCCAACACTCCAGAAGACAGGCTTAAGATACAGAAGGATCTGGACAGACTTGAACACTGGGCACAATCTAACAAAATAAAATTCAGTGGTGAAAAAAGCAAGGCTCTACATTTAGGCAAGAAAAATCAAATGCACAGGGGGTACCTTACTCAAGGTAAGTCTAGGGGGTACCTTACTCAATAGTCTAGGGGGTACCTTAGTCAATAGTAGTAACTGTGAGAGGGACCTCGGAGTCCTAGTGGACAATCACCTAAATATGAGCCAGCAGTGTGCTGCAGCTGCCAAAAAGGCCAACACAGTGCTAGGCTGCATTAACAGAGGGATAGAATCAAGATCACGTGAAGTGTTAATACCACTTTACAATGCCTTGGTAAGGCCACACTTGGAATACTGCATCCAGTTTTGGTCACCGCAATGTAAAAAAGATGTTGAGATTCTAGAAAGAGTACAGAGGGGAGTGTCAAAGATGAATAGGGGGCTGGAGGCTAAAGCATATAAGGAAAGGCTGCTGGAATTGTGTATATCTAGTTTAATGAAGAGAAGGAAGAGGGGGGACATGATAGTAGTGTTCCAATATCTCAGGAGCTGCCACAAAAAAGAGGGAGTCAAGCTATTTTCCAAAGCACCTGAAGGCAGGATAAGAAGCAATGGGTGGAAACTAATCAAGGAGAGAAGCAACCTAGAACTAAGGAGAAACTTCCTGACAGTTAGAACAATTAACCAGTGGAAGAACCAGAAGCAGTGAATGCTCCAACACTGGAAGTTTTTAAGAAGAGACTGGACAGCCATTTGTCTGAAATGGTATAGGGTTTCCTGCCTGAACAGGGGGTTGGACTAGATGACCTCCAAGGTCCCTTTCAAGTTTATTATTATTATTATTATTATTATTATTATTATTATTATTATTATTATTATTATTATTATGTTGTTGTTGTTGTTGTTGTTGTTGTTGTTCTTGTTGTTGTTGTTATGGATAATCGCACAGTCAGCCAGATGTTCAGACTGGATTTGGCATTTTGTCTACCTATCGAGTCCTTACCCAGAACCTGGGATAGGCAGATGTGGATGTTTGATGGTAGTACAGATATTGTTGCAGGATGGAAGCAGTTCCTAGTAAGGCCCCCTTTTGCAATTGACTAATAGCGAATTTGTCAATGCCAATGGTGTTCAAGTGGTGCTCCAGTTGTTTTGGGATTGCACCTAAGGAGCCTATTATTATTGGTGCTACCCTTGCTTGCTTTTGCCACAGTCTTTCTATTTCTATTTGTAGGTCTTTGTATTTTGTTATCTTCTCCAGTTCTTTCTCGTCTATTCTGCTATCTCCAGGCACTGCCACTTCCACTATCCAGACTTTTTTGTCTTTCTTATCGACAATTGTTAAGTCTGGGGTGTTATGTTGCAGGTGTTTGTCTGTTTGAATTCTGAAGTCCCAGAGCAGTTTAATTTTATCATTTTCTATGACTTTCTCTATTTTATGATCCCACCAGTTTTTGCTTATAGGCAAATGATATTTTTTGCAGATCTTCCAATGCACCATTGTTGCTACTTTGTCATGCCGCTGCTTATAGTCAGTCTGTGCAATCTTCTTGCAACAGTTTACCAGGTGGTCCACTGTTTCTTCATCTTCTTTGCATAGGCGGCACTTACTGTCTGTTGCTGTCTTCTCAATTTTGACTTTATATGCATTTGTCCTTAAGGCTTGGTCTTGTGCAGCCAGAATTAGTCCCTCGGTCTCTTTCTTCAATTTTCCTGTTCTTAGCCATTGCCAGGTCTTGTTATTATCTGCTTTCCCAGCTATTTTTTTAATGTATTGGCCATGTAGTGCTTTGTCTTTCCATGCCTCTATTCTGTTCTTCATTTGGTGTTTCTTATAGGCCAGTTTGGTCTCTCCAGTAGTCAGTAAGCCTTCTTGATATACTAATTTCAGTGCATCTTCATCATTGTTCTTCAGATATTCTTCCAAAGCCATTTTTTCTTCTTCAACCATCTGATGTACTTGTAGCATTCCATGCCCCCCTATTTGCCTTGGTAGATAAAGTCTGTCAATGTCACTGTGTGGATGAAGGACATGATTCATTGTCATTATTTTTCTGGTCTTCCTATCCATTGCTTTTAGTTCTGCTTGAGTCCAGTCCACTATTCCAGCTGTGTACCTAATGACTGGAATTGCCCAAGTGTTGATTGCCTTTATGGTATTTCTTCCATTGAGTTTGGACTTTAAGATCTTCTTCACTCTCTTGATGTATTCACCTCTAATCTTTTTCTTGACTTCAGTGTGCTTGATGTGGTCAGCTTGAAGGATACCCAAGTATTTGTAGTATTCTTCCTCATCCAGACTCTTAATGTTATTTTCGTGGGGCATCTTGATTCCTTCAGTTTTCATTATTTTTCCTTTTTTGATAGTAAGTGTGGCACATTTGTCCAAGCCAAACTCCATTACAATATCTTGGCTATATATACGGACAGTGTTGAGCAGCGATTCTATTTCAGATGATGTTTTTCCATACAGCTTCAGATCATCCATGGAAAGGAGGTGGGATAGTCTAGCAGATGTTTTTGATGTTTGATAACCATGTCCTGAGTTATTCAGTATTGTTGACAGAGGAAACAGTGCAATAACAAATAGTAATGGTGATAATGAATCTCCTTGAAATATTCCTCTCTTGATATTAACCTCTCCCCACAACCACGTCAAGGTAGTGCCTCACTGGGGATCATCATCATCATCATCATCATCATCATCATTATTATTATTATTATTATTATTATTATTATTATTATTATTATTATTGAATGAAGAGATTAGCTTGGGTGTACATAATCCCTTCAGAGGGACCATAAAAAATTTCTCTGAATGATGCCATATTTCATCCTCTCTAGCAGTAGACCTGGCTTTATCTCTCTTTTTTGTCCTTTCATTCTAACTTCAGCAATGCTATGTTTTGCTCATTCACATTAGAATTTCTTGTATTGCTGTACAAATGTATGACATGTTTTTAAAAAGCTTGAAAATAACAATTAAATTGACTTTCTATCCCTTTCCTTTGTTCTCCATCCTTATGCAGCTTATCTATGGCTCTAGTCCCATTATGAATTATAAAACACCAGCCCTTTTTTTCTTCCAGATGAGCCCACTGGAAAGACTTCAATATGAAGGGATTCTGTCTTTGCTTCTCCATTTCGGTTGGACATGGATTGGGATAGTTGTAATAGCCAATGACAATGGAGAAAGGGTTATAGAAATGATTGTTCCATTATTGTCCCAGCATAACATCTGTTTTTCATATAGAGAGAGAATCGGTGAAGTAACAACTGTTCATGATATTTATGACTTGTTCAACCGTGGTGCAGAAATACATGATAAAGTTATGGATAGCAATGCTAATGTTCTGATATTTTATGGAGAATCTTATACTATGGTAAGACTGAGATGGATAGCATATTTATCAAGAAAAAACATAATAGATATTGTCAAAGGTAGAGTGTGGATATTTACAGCACAAATGGAGCTCAACTCACATGTATATCAGAGAGATTGGGATACAGACATAATGAATGGTGCTCTGTCCTTCACGATTCATGCTAATGACCCACCAGGATTCCAGTCATTTACTGAAAGTAGAAATCCTTCTATGACAGAAGATGGATTTATCAAGGATTTTTGGCAGCAATCCTTTGTTTGTGCATTTAAAATGTCAAATGTAGGTGAGGGAGCTGGTGATCTTTGCACAGGAAAAGAGAAACTGGAAGATCTTCCTGTAACTTTTTTTGAAAAAAGAATGACTGGTCACAGTTACAGTATTTATAACTCTGTCTATGCAGTAGCCCATGCATTGCATGCCATGATTTCATCCAGATCTGCCCAGCGGTCAGTGGCAAATAAAGGGAGGCTGAAGCTTCAAAATCAAGATTCATGGCAGGTAATGGACTGAGCATCATCTAGAAGAAAAACATTATTTGTATAAAGGAAAATGAGCCCCATAATTTAAATTATAGGAACTCAACTCTTCTCCTCAGGATGCAGCTACAGGGCATTGCAGGCTAAAACAACTAGATACAGAAACAGTGTTTTCCCTCACAATAACAATCTGCTGAACACCTAAAATACACTTTACTATCTTATATCTAGGTATATTTAACTACATAGATAAAGTATTCTATTCTATTCTATTCTGTTCTGTTCTGTTCTATTCTTCTACAACTTCCACTGCACCAATTTTTTCTTAGACTTTCCCCCCCAAAATTAAACACCATTTGCTAATCTTTATTTTTTCTTTTCCATCTAGATGCACTCCTTTTTGAAAGGTCTCTCATTTAATAACAGTGCTGGGGATCTGGTTTCTATTGACTACAATGGAGAATTACTAGCTGGATATGATATACTGAACTGGATTGTTTCTTCTAACGAATCCTTCATTAGAGTTAAAGTTGGGAGGGTAAACCCTGCAATTTTTTCAGACCAAATATTCACCATAAATGAAGATGTCATAACCTGGCACAGTTGGTTTAACCAGGTGGGATACTTTGGAAAATTTATAGCAAATTTACTTTTTAGCTAGATGGATAAAATCATTAATTCAACCTTGATCAAATAAGAATATGTACTATTATGCAACCAATAATGTCTCCAAGTTGTTGCTTCAGCTGGATTTCTTATGAATTATTTATTATGATGGAAGAAAATATTTGATATAATATCTGTGGAGCCACCCTTTCTCAATGAGATTGGGCTGCCCCACTTCTACTGGTAGAAGGGGCCTATTGCTAACCCATTAGCCAAGGAATTTCAGGTGGTGAGACTCATCAGAAGAACCTTTCTGTCACAGCTCCCACCCTTTAAAACAGGGGTTACAAACTGCAGGCCCACAGACTAGATGCGTCATGGCGAAACCTCACCCACCCCATTGCTGGCAATGGAAAAATGTCGTGATATGTTACAACATGTCATGTGACATTGTGAGTTTGACACCCCTGCTTTAGAACATCTTAACACATGAGATAAGATCTCCCATCTTTCTTTTAGCCTTTAGAAAAGCCTTAAAATCTAGTTGTGGGGGCTGGCAAGGAGAAGCTATTGGCTGGAGGTGATTGGTACACTAAAAGATAAGATACCCTTACCTCTCCCCTGCAACCACTTGGTTTTTTAGCTAATTTTCATTTCTCTCATTATAATCTGTTTCTATATTTATAATTGTCAGATGTTTGTGTCACTTTTTTGCGGTTATAAGCCAAATAAAGTTGACAAATAAATTTGATGGATAGACAGACATATTCCTCTAAAAAACTAGAACTTGCTTTTCTATACTATAAATTTCAATTGTATTGTTCATGGTGACTTACAACAATTCATCATTATTATGGCATTGTCAGGGCTCACTTCAATACCTCATCCTAAGAAAGCAGAATTCGTGCAAGCAGTTTCTTCCAAAAGGAATTTTTATTAGGAGAAGCAAATAGCAGGCATAATAGGAGTTGAGGGTTTCCCATTCAGATCAATAGGTTAAATGAGTCCCGAACAAACCCCACCCCAATAGTTCATCCGATCATTTCAAATGGGCCAGGTGTTAAGCCCACTGTGGGAAAGAGCTGATAACACTGGTCTTTCCCCACTCGTGTTGTTGGGGCTTTGCACCTTCCCTTCAGAAATGGGAGATGAGCCAGATGGCTGGAGGCACATTCCTTTCTCCTCCCAAGGTGACATGAAGGAGAGACAGTTCCAAGAGCAAGTATGCAGAGACAGCAAAAGGGATACATTGTAGTAATAAAGAGAAGACTAAGAGACAGCCCACAGTGTCTTATGCACTCCACTCCAGGAGTAAGACAAAACCCAGAGTAATAGAAGAAATAGAATTAGAAGGAGTCCCCTTAATAATATGGGTTCTGACATCCTGCCTCCCTTAAAAGAAAGAGAGATCCACCTGTGGGAAAACAGAGACAAATAAAAGATATGGATTAGTCTGGTTTGTTAGGGTATGTTGTGTGAAATTTTCTAAGGAGCTTAGGGGTATTAACATGGCATTTTTGAACTCACTCATTTTGATAGGGTGGAAGATGCTTCCATGCTCTTAGGTATTGGGTGGAGCCATGGTGTTTCCTGGAGTCTAGTATTTCCTTAATTTCAAAATGCTGTTCCCCTTCCACCATAATGGGAGGAGGGGGAGGAGCAACAGCTGGTCTTAATGGTGACTGTTGCTCGCATTTTAGAAGGCTGCAGAGGAAAATTAGATGAATCTGTCTGAAGGATTTTGGGAGTTCTAATTCTACTGTGACAGGGTTTATGATTCTTGTAATAGGGAATGGTCCTACATATTTGGGTCCTAGTTTCTTGGAGGGAAGGGATTTTAGGTATTTGGTGGACAGGTAAACCTTCTCCCCACACTAAAGGATTTTGGCTCAACTCTCTTTTTATCAGCTTGTGTTTTATATGCTTGCCTAGCTTCATCTAGAGCTTTTCTGACTACTGGCCAGGTGTTCTTGAGTTGTGTGATCCACTCCTTCAGAGAAGGGATTGCAGGCTTGGCTGATGAGAATTCAGACATTGGGTTAAAATTCTGTCCTGTTGCTATTTGAAAGAGAGTGTTCTGTCTCCGTGAGCTTTCTTGATGTGTATACACAGTGTTGTGATGTCCCTTCATCATTTTCCTGCAAAAGTACAGCCTAACACAACTACATCACTAGCATCAGCCTGAATCACAAAAGGTTTGTCAGTGTTGGGGTGCCTCAAAACCGGTTCTGTGGAAAAAAAGTCTTTTAAGTCTTTTGAATGGGGCTTGGCATTCTACTGTCCAATTTAATGTTTGGCTTGGCTGAGCTTCCCCTCATCTCTGGTTTTCAGTAAATTCGTAACTGGTAATGCAATTTGGGCAAAGGAAGAGATGAAGTTAGCAAAACCAAGGAAACTCTGCAACTGCTTTCTGGTGGAGCCCATTTAAGTATTGCTCAGACCTTCTCAGGGTCCATCTCTATGCCATTTGGTGATATGCGATATCCCAGATAATCAATTCTCTCCTTATGGAATTTGCATTTAGAAAGCTTGGCATAAAACTGAGCTGCTTGGAGTTTTTTTAGGACTGCTGTGACCAGCTTCACCTGTTCTTTCATGGTCTCAGTGAATAACCAGATGTCATCTAGGTAAACAAGCATCCCTTTGTACAGGTTCTCCTGTAGTATTTATCAGTTGCATAAATACTGTGGATGCTCCTTGTAACCCAAAAGGTAGAACCCAAAACTGGTAACATCCTAAAGGGCAATTGAAAGCTGTCTTTCATTTGTCCTGTTTTATTCTGATCCAGTAATAGGCTTGTCTCAAATCTAGCTTTGAGAAGATTTTCCCTTTTGATAGGTGGGACAGCATGTCTTTCATGGGAGATTGCTTTCCCTCACTACATTCAGAGCTCTATAGTCCACACAGAGGCGAAGAGTCATATCTTTATTTTCTTGGAACAGCATAGGGGCAGCTGTTTTTGGCTTTGCCGACTGTATGAAATCCCTTTTTAAATTTTTGGTTATGAATTTCTGCATCTCCTCCAATTCTTGTGGGCTCATGGAATACAATTTGGGCTTGGGGAGTTTTGTACCTGGACAGATTTCTATAGAACAGTCCATGGCTTGATGAGGGGGAAGTTCATTGGATCTTTCCTTGCTGATTACTTCAGCCAGGTCTTTATATTCCTCCAGTATATCTGCTGGGGTTCCACCATTTCTCTGCTGGTCTGGTCCCTTGGCTGATTTCCCTTTTGGGAATCTGAGTTCTACCATTCTCCAGTCCACCTGCAGGTTCCACTTGGCCAGCCATGCCATGCCCAGGATAAGGGGCATTCCATGCCAGGGGTCACCACAAATGTTATAATCTCTATGTAGTCCCCTATGATGAGTTGAACTGGCAGTGTGGCTAGTGTAGTGGGCATCCCTCCTGCTATGGACCCATCTAATTGACCAAAAGAAATTGGTTTCTTCAGCCTCCTCACTGGAATTCCTAAATTCCCTACTAATGTTGGGCTTATGAGACAGCGGATGCAGCCAGAGTCAATTAATGCTCTGATTTTCACTTTCTCAGGCATGCTGGGGGTTAATAATTCTACAGGCTGGGTGAGGGGTGCAATGGGTTCATTCTCTGAGTTGTTGTCCGACGAGTTGGATTTTCCTCTTGGATTGGTCAGAGTTTCCTTTCTTCATTGGGCCAAAGCAGGGGTGAATGAGCAGCACTCAGCTATGTGTTGTCCCTCTTTCCCACATCCTGAAGTTCTTTTGGTTGCTGGTGCTTGCTTCAATAACTCGCAAGTTGGCTCTGATGGCGATCTTCCCCATGATCTCTCCCCTCATCATTGCCTCTTTGCTAGGTCAATCTCTGCCTCCTCGGCCAGGGTGTACCAGTCCTGCAGCAAGTAGGGGTCTCCCCAGGGGATGCAAGCCTCGTAGAGATGATAGTTTAACCTGTCCTTGAAATGGCTGATCAGGATGTCTTCCAGCCAATTCAGTTTGCTGGCCAGAGCTTTGAAATCCTGGGTATATTCCGCTACGGGTAGCCTACCTTCTTTCACTGTCTTTATTAGTTCCTGTTCTTTCCGGTCAGTTAGGTGGTCTTCAGATTGATGCCTAAGTGCTGCCATGAATTGATTGAAGTTTTGCAGCTCTGGGGCATCTGTGTTATGTAGGTCCATGACTCAGTCTGCCACGGTGCCATCTAGGGCTGCTTGCACAATGCGAACACTGGCTCAGTCACTTGGAATGTTGCGGCCATATTCCTTCATGTAGTTCAGCACTTGGGTCAGGAAAAATCCCAAGCATTATTGATCCCCCTGGTATTTGACTTCCAGTCGCGGGAACTTCTGGATGGATGGATGCCTCTTCTTCTGCTTGTGTCATCTCCCATCTCTGTCCATGGTTGCTGTTCGGCGAGGGGTGGCAGCGACGACAGTTGCTGTCTTGATATTGCTTTCGGAAGGCCCTGGCTAAGTCCCTCCTTCATCTGTCCCTTCTGCAGAGCCTAGGCTAATGGTGCCCCGGCATGGGTCGGCTTTCTCTCTTCTCATGGAATCGAGCGCTATTTTTATCATGTTGATTGCCTGTTCCAGCATTCAGCTGGAATGAGTGACCATCCTCCTCATCTTTGCTAAGGCAGAAAGATCTCTCCATCTCAGCTTTCCAACCTGGTTGATGACTGCCTTGTCTGAGCATCACCTTCCTGGCTTTCTTCTCCCAGTCCTCTTTCTTCCCAACACCCATTGACCACCTGGGCTTGTGGCTGCATTCTGTGACTACTTCCTCTTCCAATGAGCTCGAGGATTCAGAGCTGGAGTATTTGCAGGGGTCTGCTTGGTGGGAGCTCCCTCCCCATTGCAGGTTCTTCCCTCTGCATTCCAATGTCCAACATCATAAGTCCCCTGGTAAGGGTCTTCCTTCTGGGCTGACTTTTACTGCAGATCCTGTCTAATGTCAGATAGCATTTTATTTTTTAAAAAAAACAAATAGTTGCAGTTTTGCTTTTTAAATATTGTATTTCATAATTGTGGGTCTCTCATACATTCTTTTCTTCAAATGTTAATATATAAATTAGAGAATAAATGAGCATAATGATTTAGTTAATCTTATTTGAATCTGTTCTTTGGCTATTTCAGAAACACACATACAAAAAGTGCTTTTTGGATCAATATTTACAATTAAATTTCAACTATACACAAATTTATGACAAATTTGTTAGACAGAAATTGAGCAAAGAGGCCTGCTTTAATTATTTTTGAATGGATATTAATTCAAATGGGAATTGGATGGTTTGTTTTTTACATGTGTCCCAGATAGCTGAAACAAGCAGCCCATCTTTGTTTGAGACTATCCAATCCTGATCTAAGAAAAATCTAAAAGAAAACTACTATACATCTGCAGCACTCTGCCTGGAGACAAATGTGCTCAACCTTAAACATTGAATGTATGAGATTGTTTAATGTCTCTAAAGTTAAATTTTCTACCTCAGTTCTTGGTCCCATTCATTCTGGTTGATTCCTTTTTCACCTAGGAAATTAGATCCAAGCGAAATATGGTGCAACAAGGTCTTATCCCCAAGAAGCCTTTGCACATGGGATAAGATTCCATAAAAAATATCTTGAAATGCAGACTGATTGATATACATAAGTAGGTAAATCAATGCAGAATTTCTGCAAGTAGCTTGTTAAGTGACTTGGTATACTGTACATTCCCCAAGCAGCTCAATATTTTAAATATCTCACTTTCTCAAAGTTCTGGAAAAGTTTCACACTTTATCACTTTTATATGCTTCCATGAACAATTCTTAAAGTAGATATAAGATAGATATGAGATCTCCCAGAGTTAAATCAAATCACAACAATAGCATTCTATCACAGGTGTTTGCAAAAAGCCAAAAGTACATCAACCAATAACAAAACTATTACTCAGGCTATTTGGAAAGAACCATGGTTAGGATTATTAAAGTCATGAAGCTAGGATATGTACCAAGGTAAGACATGAGAAAATAAAACCTAAAGGAAAATTTCAGGAAAAATCAATTACCACTCCAGGACAACATTAACTGTAGTGAAAAAACAAGCTAGCAAAAAATGAGAAGTTGGTAAATTTGACATGAAGAACAGTTAAAAAAAAAGTAGTCCCTGCCAATTTTCAATTTTCAATAATCAAAGAGAGAAGCAATCTAGAATTAAGGAGAAACTTCCTGACAGTTAGAACAATTAATCAGTGGAACAACCTGACTCCAGAAGTTGTGAATGTTCCAACACTGAAAGTTTTTAAGGTCATTGAACCGTGCTCATCTCCATTTTAAGGTCATTGAACCATTTCATGTGGCCAGCATATATAACTTTTTCTTCCCATCTATTTATCTACTTACATTTGCATGGTTTATGAATTGATAGGTTGGCAGGAGCTGGGGTGAGGATGGGATCTCACCATATCGGGTCTCAAACTGGGTTGCCAATGTTCCAGCTGAGAAGTCCAGCCAGTTAACCACTGAGGCACCACACCCCTTGAAGAGCAGTGAAAGCATTAAAATCACAGCCTGTGAAGCCCAGTAATTGCCAAATAACTCTCTGAGAATACAGAGTAACACAGTTGAAAGGGATGTTGGAGATCTTCTAGTCTAATACCCTGCTCGACCATGAGACCCTGTACTATTGCAGACAAATGGCTGTCCAATTGCTTCTTAAAAATCTCCAATAATAGAGCACCCACAACATCTGAAGGCAAGCCATTCCATTGTTTAATTGTTCTTACTATAAGGACATCTCCTAAATTCTGGGTTGAATCTCTCTTTTATAATCTTCTATTTGTTATTTCTTGTCCTTCCTTCAAATGCTTTGGAGAATATCAAAGTTTAACAGAACCAACTGAGAGACAACTTTAGAGGGGTTAAAAAAACAAACAAAAATGCCAAGTTTTTTCTACTTATCTCAAGATAGATAAGGTAAGATAAGATAAGATAAGATAAGATAAGATAAGATAAGATAAGATAAGATAACCTTTATTGTCATTTTTTTACCATGGACACAACGGCACACATCAAAAATGAAATTTAGTTGCCCGCTCTCAAAGTGAAACACATACATGACACAACCTAAACATACTATGAACAACATATGTACAGACCCATTGTTTTAATACAACAGAATATGGCCAGTATAGCAACTTCATGAATGCCTTATTCTAATTTACATTCAAAAATAGCTGAAAAGAATAACTTAGTAAATCCTGTTGTAAGATTTTTATGCATATGATAGTGTTGGAAAATTCTGATTCCTATTTTTGTAAAGCAGTGAACAAATATTAATACAACCCGAGGCTACCATCTAATAACTTGCTAATTGAATGCATATTAAATATTTTTATATTAAAAGCACTTCTCAAATTCTTCAAGCTTATAACTCTATAGATTCTTTAAATTGTTCTTTTTTGCTTCTGCACCTTCTGCTGATTTTATGATCTTTTTTGCCATGGTCATTATGTGAAATACACAGTCATTAAGCAAATACAGCTTCCAAATTGACTTTGCTTGTTGGAAGCTGGCTGGTTGGTCATGTGTCTGTGAGACACTTCAGTCATCATAAATATATGCCAATTTCCAAGTGCCTAAAGTTTGATCACATGACCATGGGGGTGCTGTTACATGGTAAGTGCAACAACTGATTATAAGTCAGCATCATCATAACTTTAAACAATCTTTAAACAACTGGCTGTAAGTCAAGGACTATTTTTAGTGCTTACAGTTTTCTCACTGTAATAGAGTAGGTAAAGCTGAAGATTTATACATTGTATATAATGGGTTAAATATTTTTATTGTTGTTTTAAATATTCAGTCATGTCCAACTTTTGGCAACTTTATAAGCAAGTGTTCTCCATGCTACCTTTTCAAGCACAGCTTCCTCCAACTGTTGGATGTTCATCTTGGTATCAGTTTTGATGTTATCAAGCCAGCATGTTCTTTGCTTGTCCCTTCTTCTTGTTAGACTAACTATTCCTAGCATCATTGACTTCTCCAATGAATTTGCATGCATGACATCGCCAAAGTAAATCAGATATATTCTTGTGATTTTGGCTAGTTTTATACAATTTAGCACCTCTCTGTTGGTTGCTCAGGCTGTTCATAACATATGCAATAATTTATGCCAGCACCACAGTTCAAAGGTTTCAATTCTTCTTTTATTAGCCATTCTTAGTATCGAACTTATTATCATACATCACTTTAGGAAGGACTATTGCTCTAGCTAGCTGCTTTTTATATTTATATCAATATCTCTGCTTTTTCAGATCTTATTCATGTTAACTATGACCTAAGGTTATCCTTTGTTTGATTTCAAGAGAACTGCCATTGTGAGCAAATTTTGATCCAAGGAAGATAAATTCTTGAACTAATTCAATTTCATCTTGGTTGACTTTGAACATCTCAGGTCCATCTGCAGCTGTTGTCATTGTCTTTGTTTTCCTGATATTAAGATTCGTTTCTACTTTTTCACTTTTGTCCTTGATTTTCCAGATCATTTATCCAGGTCTTCCTTATTTCCAGCCAATAGTGTTGTATCATTTGAATATTTCAAATTATTTGTGGTTCTTCCCTCAGTCTTCATTCCAACATCAGGCAGTTCCAAATCAAATTTCCACATGATCACTTCAGCGTACAAATTGAAAAAAATGGTGATAGAATACATCTCTGTCTAACTCTCTTACTGATCCTGAACCAATCTGTGTCACCATAGAATATTCTCATTGTTGCCTCCTGATAGGAGTACAGTGATCTGATGAGTCTGATCAAGTGGGTTGCACTTGATCATGCAAAGCCACCCATTGCCTATAGCGTTCTACACAGTCAAATGTTTTCTGTAAGCAATAAAATACATATATAGATCCTTTTGATATTCACATGCCTTTTCTATGAGCCATCTAATATTGGCAGCGTGATCTTGAGTGCTGCACCCTTTTCTAAAGCCAACTTGTACATCAAGTAATTCTTGATCGATGACATTCTGTATCCTCTGTTTAATTATCTTTAGCAGAATCTTACTTGAATGAGAAATCAATGCAATTGTGAATAGTTGGACCAGTCTCTGGCCTCATGTTTCTTTACTAGTGGGATAAAAACAGATCTTTTGCAGTCCTGATGCCATTGACAGATAGGCCATATCTCTTGACACAGGAAGCCCTATCAATACCTGGATCTTTCACTTCAGCAATTTCACCATGTCTTATTCTATTTCTTCTTTCATGATTAATTGGGCTGTCATCATTGTCATCTTGATAGTAAGTCAAATTGCTATAGAGGCCTTCTGTGTATCTTTTCTACCTGTTCTTGATCTTCTGTTGATCACTAAGTACATTCCCATTGCAGTTTTGGGAATGTACTTAGTGTAAAACTGGATCACATCATTTTCACTCAAGCAAACATGACCTTAAAATGTCCCTTCCTGCCATCTTCCATCAATTGTTGGGCTTTCTGAAGTCTTTCCTTCAACAGTCATAAAATCCCTGACTACCAAAAGGTAGCTGTTGCTCTTCTCTATAGCCTGCAGGGTCCACTGTTGGTATCCATATTTGAGTCATGTTGAGTTATTGTCATAAAAAAATCTATTGAGATTTTTTACAGGTAGTTCACCATTATTTTCCCTAGCCTTCCCCATTTATCCGGGCTTGAGACTGGCATATATTTGATGAATCAGCCAGAAGACTGGGTTAAACATTATTTTTATGTAACTG
Organism: Crotalus tigris; assembly: GCF_016545835.1. NCBI lineage: Eukaryota > Metazoa > Chordata > Lepidosauria > Squamata > Viperidae > Crotalus > Crotalus tigris. The sequence continues at coordinate 1,110,967 of NW_024096755.1, read as the reverse complement.
AAAATGATCAATGGAGCAATTTCATGAATGGCTGCTACAGTTTTTTTAAAAACAGCTGCAAAGTTGAATACACTAGATTGTCACAGTAACAGTTATTTATATTTGAAAAAGGGTTAGGGTTAGGGTTAGGGTTAAGGTTAGACAACACTGTGCATAGTAGGCCAGTGTCTACATAAGTAGAAGACAGCATTTAAACAACTTTATAAATTAAATGCATATTAATTTCATTGTAATTTCTTTGTTTGATGGTTATGAGCCATTGAGTTGGGCAGCATACACATTAAAAATATATCATTAATTATATCCTAACTCAGACTGAAAGGATGCCTCAGAATTGTTGTTTGTTTGTTTGTTGTTTCTGCTTCAGTCCCAGCCTGTTTCTATATGTACTGAGAGTTGCCGTCCTGGTAGCAGCAAGAAAATCAAGGAAGGACAGCCCTTTTGTTGCTATGACTGCATTCCATGTCCAGATGGGAAGATTTCAGAGAAGGAGGGTAAGAGATGTTATGTTGGGATTTATCCCACACAATGGTAGCAGTTTCCAAATGCAACCATGTATACCTGAAGACTCTTTTTTAACCAGTATTTTGTCCATTATTTTAAATAGGATTGATATAGTATTGTAGTATTAGAGCTTGCTAAAGTCAAATCAGGTGATTATTATTATCCTTTCCAGTTCAAATGCATAAATTATATGAACAATTATATAATTATATAAAGAATGAGAATTCTAAAAATATAATATCACTTTGAATAAACAGATTGTTTAAACAGTTACAGCATTCTTGAAATCTACAGATTAATATTCAAGTGCTTAATTAACAGGGAATAAAAACATTCTAAGTATTCTTAAAAAATGTAAAGTATATTATTAAGATGTACCTTACTCTATATTTTCAAGAATGTCCTCAGATCATTTTATTTTTCAGATACAAATGATTGTTACTTGTGTCCAGAAGGAAGCTATCCAAACAAGAATCAGGATTCCTGTATTCCTAAAACGTTGACATTTTTATCTTACAAGGAACCTTTGGGAATCAGTTTAGTCTTCTTTGTCCTTTTGTTTTCTTTGATCTCGGTGATGGTGCTTGTAATATTTGTAAAGAACCACAACACTCCTATCATCATTGCCAATAACCGAGACCTCACTTACAGTCTCCTCATCTCCCTCCTGCTCTGCTTCCTTTCTGCATTCTTATTCATTGGTCAACCTGAGAAGATGGTATGTCTCCTACAACAAATGACATTTGGGGTTATCTTTGCAGTGTCAGTTTCTTCAGTGTTGGCAAAAACCGTCACAGTGGTTCTGGCTTTCCTGGCCACCAAGCCAGGATCCAAGATGCGAATGTTTGTGGGAAAGAGACTGTCCAACTCCATTGTCATTTCCTGCTCTCTTATTCAAATAGGTATTTGCATGACATGGTTAACAACTTCTCCCCCATTCCCAGACACTGACATGCATTCGGTAGTTGAAGAAATTATTCTGCAGTGCAATCAAGGCTCTGTGACTATGTTCTACAGTGTCCTAAGCTATTTGGGTTTCTTGGCTGTTATTAGTTTCATAGTTGCTTTCATGGCCAGGAAATTACCTGACACTTTCAATGAAGCCAAGTTCATCACCTTCAGCATGTTGGTCTTCTGCAGTGTTTGGATATCCTTTGTTCCAACCTATTTGAGCACCAAGGGGAAGTACATGGTGGCGGTGGAGATATTTTCCATCTTGGCCTCTAGTGCTGGTTTGCTGGGCTGCATCTTTTTTCCCAAATGTTATATAATTGTTTTAAGGCCTGACCTGAACAGCAGGAAAAAATTAATGAATAAAAAACAATTCTGATTTTGATTCAGAATGTCTTTTGTCTAGTTTATACTTAGAAAAACTGTTATGTAGTGAATTCTTGAAGGCAATGACCAGACCGATCTAATGCAACATGTTTTATTGCAAGTATAACAGAACTGAACTCAACCGACAAACTGACAGATATTTATACATGCTGCCACTAAGTGGTGACCAATCAGATTTACAGTTGGTTTACCACTCAAATATAAACTTCAGTTTCCCTCCAAAACATTTGGAGACACATTTACCTGAACACATTAACAGTCAATATCAATACATAACAAAAACAGTATCATTTTCTCCAGATTCTTAAGGTTGCTTTATCAACTGCTGCACTCAGGGGTGGGATTCAGCTGGTAGAACCATTAGCTAATTTTTTATTGACTTTGGTGAACCGGCTGATGTCCTAGCCCTTTTTCGCAAAACACAGAATGGACGGCCAGAAGTGCGTGGACACAACTTCTGGAAGTCCTTTCTGAGCCAGGGAGGCCTCCCAGGCCCAGAACAGACCACCAGAATTGTGTGGACACCACTTCTGGAAGTCCATTCTGAGCCGGGGTAGCCTCCAGGCCAGGAACGGCCTACCAGAAGTGTATGGATGCCACTACCAGAAGTCTGTTCTGAGCCTCAGAGGTTTCCCAGGCCCAGAATGGTCCACCAGAATTGTGTGGATGCCATTTCTGGAGGCCCATTTTGAGTCTTGAAGGCCTGGGGAAGGCCTCCCAGGCTGACAATGGCCCTTTGGAAGTGTGTGGATGCTACTTCCAGTGGATAGTTCTGGGCCTGGAGGGCCTACCCAGCTCAGAATGGACTTCTGGAAGTGGCATCCATTCAGAGAACTAGTTGTTCAGGCATTTGAATCCCATCACTGGCTGCACTCCTGATTTCCATGTGCAGGTATTGGTGCTTCAGTTCACTATGAGAAAAGTGCAAAATGGCTGTACATGTGCATAAGAGGTAGCCCCTAACACAGCCATGCAAAGCTAATGATATACTTAATAACTGGAAAAAGAAGTTTGTTCCACTTATGCTACGTTGCCCAAAACATTACCTAAGGGGATCGCATAGATATAACTATTTCAATGCAGTGGAATATAATTTTTAAAATATTTCTTTATTAAATTAAAGAGAGGAATTTTTGTATTCATATCTTACTATTAAGAATGTGATGTAACATAAGAAATGTACAGAAAAGTGGGTATGAAAATTCTCAAAAATTGTTATAATTATAAAAAACAAAGAATTTTGAAAAATGGACGACCAGGTTGCTGAAAACTCTTCTTCCTCTGGCTCTTTATTGGGAAAAAAGAATAAAATAAAAATTTTATAAATAACAACTTATTGGCTTTCCATCTGGTTTCTTTATGAAGTGTAGATTTATTATTCCATTGAACATTGTTCATTCTTATAAGCATCTACAAGTTCTTTTTTAAAAAAAAACAAGTTTTTTTAATTTTCCAATTTTACAAAAGTCCAAGTATTAAGGAAGCAACATGGTGATTGGGTAATCCATAATACATTAACAAGCTCTTTCATATATATGTCAGGTTACATCATCAAAAATTTCCTCTCTATTTCCCTTGCTTATTATATCACATTCAAATTCAAATTGCTAGTTATAACTCAATCAGTTAAGACATTTATCCAAATATTTTAATTTATATGCCTCTATGTCCTGTTTTTAAGTTTTACCTAATTTCAGTTACAGTATTCCAGTTGGCTTAATATCCATAGTATTTAGATTTCAGGTAGCCCAAAGTTCCCTTAGTTCATTACAAAATAGTTGTCATGTCTAAAATACACATTATTTACTCAGATAAATTCTTACTTTATTTCACAAACATATTCCATTTCTTATCCTAATACCTCATTACTTACCGATAAAATAACCTTTATCATCTCAATCCAACTTCTATATTATAATTCAAAACTATTATTCTAGTGACTATTTTTTATTTCCCTTATAAGTCTAAATTGTAAATATTAAATCTATTAGTATTTTTTAAAATCTCCTTAGCCCATTAAATCAGATTTTAAGCTCTTCCATTATAGGTCACATAAAAAAGTCCCATTTTTTAAGTCTAACTCTAGTTTTCCTTTTGTGCCAAGCAGACTTCCATAGCAGTGCCTTTAAATCCTCAGATGGATCTCCCTTCATTCCTACCCATATCATTTGAATCAAGGGAGACCATCCAGTTATCAATTTTTCAAGGGAGCTGGCCCCTTCATAGTCATTGGATTGTTGGCCTAATAATTCATGTCTCCATATTTGACTTAGTATATTTATTGTCAGTTCAGTCTGGTCTTCTTCTTCCAGTTTCACCTGCATTAAGTAAAAAGTCATGTTCAATGTTGTAATTGTTGTTTGGTTGTCTGGGTTGTCTAGGTTCTCAATGTGCTGTACATGTAAGTCTTCAGCACTTTCCATCTTAGTATTGCTTTCTTCTTTCTGTTGCTGTTTGAATTGCAGATTTTTTATTTAAGATCAAGGTTTGATTATCTGGGTTCTCAGTAGGTTGTAGCTGGTATTCTTTAAAGTCCACTTTAATATTAATTCCTTCCTCTTCTGTTGCATTTTGGATTGTAAATTCATCAGTTGAAATCTAAGCTGCATTTTGTAGCTTTATGGTGGCGCCTTTATCTTTCAGTCTGGAATTCATTAGCTCAGTAGCCTCAAGGATTTTTTCAAGTATAAGTTTGTAGTTAAGTTGTGGGTAGTATTCCTCCATTTCTATGGTTTTTACAGATAGTCCTTTAGTGGAGGCTATTTTTGATAAAAGTCAGTAAACATCCGCCTCTACTATAAAGAGTTGTTTTCACCACCCAGCTGTTTCAAATTCTTATCTTTTTTGATAGTGCCAGGTCTCCCAGTCAAAAAGAAATTCATTTGCTGTACCACATTTCACCACAAGATGACCCCGGTAACATGTAAAGTCTTTTTCCAAACTCAAATTAGGCTTTTATGCAGTTTAAATATATATATTCTTTTTTTTTCAACTTAGCAGATAGATAAGGTAATAGGTCTCTGTAGAAATAGGAACCTTTTGGGACTCCAAATATCCAAAAATTGCAAGTCCAATTATTTAGTTGTTTAGTTTAGTTGTTCTTTTTTATCCCAAAGCTTTATATTCCCAGAATAGGCAGAAGCTGCAAAGATAAGAAGGGGGAAGAACTTTCCAAAGGCTCACCCAATTCCCCCGCATTGCTTTCGTTGTGCTTGGTAGTGCTTTTGGCTTTTGACTGGTACGGCTTAGTGATTGGCCATGTTAATGGCCGATCTTTTCTTTGTCAGTCCAAAGGAGCTGCTTCAGATTAAACGGAAGAACTCCCAGCCTTCCGCGATCTGTTGAAGCTCCTCCTCACAGTGGTCACCCCTCCAGAGTGACTTTCAACCCTTTTCAGGTTCTTCCAACAAAAGAAAACCGGACGGCAGAGAAAGCGCTCTCTCTCTAAACGTCCACCGATGCCGTGATCGCAAACCGGAAGCCTAGCATCTACAAGTTCTTAAGGTTGTGATTAATTCTTATTCCTTGGATTGCATCCAAAGGGACATATGCTGTCTTGACAATCAATGATCAATCAATGATCAATCAATGATCAACTTCAGCCATCATCTGGATTTTAGCCCCATATATAGCAATGCAAGTTTAAAATATAATTTTCTCATACCTGTATTTCATTTCTTACAGCAAGAAATTGCAACTAATTGTTATCCAACGTTCTTTTTGATGTAAAAATAAATATTACACAGTATTTGTTGAATGGATATAAATGAACTGAGCCAGTTTGGTCTAGTGATTAAGACTAGAAAGCAGAAGATTATGAGTTCAAATCTCGATTTTGCCATAAAAGCCAGTTTGGTGATTTTTGGCCAGTCACCCTCTCTTGGGCCAACCCACCTCACAGAGCTTTTGTTGTTGGGAAAATAGGAGACGGAAGGTTTGTTGGATATGTTTGTCATCTTGAAGATCTGGCTCTTCTAACAATTACTGGGCTGGGCTGAGGCTAGAGCAAGTTTGTTGCTGATGTAAGAAAAAGTGTTGTCCTAGCACCAAGGGCTGTTTAGTTGTTGTTTTTTTCTTTTTTTAATGAAATAATTGAAATAATTTAAGCAAGTACTTTCATCTGAACTGTATTTTTGTGTCTATTTTGTATCTAATTTGTTCTATCTCAATGATATGTGTGTGTGTGAAACTGCATTTCTCAGCTCTCAGCAAAGCAGTCTTATGGCTATCTTATTGACCTCTTTTTGTCTTCTATTTAGGTAATTGCTGGAAATGCCAGTAATAATTTACATAAAATTGCCAGCAATCTAAAATTCTGAAACAAATAACTTATGTGAGAGACAAAGAGTTGTTGAAAGTAGAGCCTGATCTCATCAACGAGATCTTTGTTCACCTCACAAAACCCAATAATCCCAATTAGAAAACCTACAACATCCCTTAAAAATACATTAATGCCCATTTTAATCCTACTATGATGGTTTCTCAAAATCTTAAATAAACTCTTCTGAGGGAATCAATTCCATTTCCTCTTTGACAACTATCCAAATGTTGCTAATGCTCCTTGCTTATATCTTTCAGATATTATAATTTTAATATTAAATAGTCCTATCTTTTACCAATATTTTCACACTACCCTCTTTTATAAAAATATCCATCTCTGCTTTATTGATATTACAGTATATACAGAACTCTAAGAATACATGACAGAAAGAAAAGTTTCAGAATAATAAATAATAAACAATGCCCCATTCAATTTGAATGTTGGGCAATATGAAAACAGTACAACACCCCAATTAAGAATGACCAGAGAACATGCCTGAATTTTGGGGAACAAGGATTTTGTATTCTTTCTGATATTAGGAGATCATAAAATCTATGAAAGGAGATGGACGTGGGCTGTGCTTAAGACTATCAGCTTCTATTCTATAGTTCATTCATATGTCCAATAAGTTATACTATTGTCCAAATATCATATGATCATGCAGGACAGCAGTCTAACAGTAACATCATTCTAATACAACATGTTCAACAGAAAAGCTAAAAGCTGCCCTGGCCTCTCTGGAGAGCACAGGTATGAGGGAGGATTGTCTTGGATTTATTTATTTTTTTAAAGAAACTGTCTTGTCCATTTCAAATGAGATAGAAACATTTTTATTTCAATCAGTCAAAACATGTTTCCTTCAATTCTCTTGAGATACATAAAGTAATTACATACCTATTTAATTTTGAAAGCATGGTAGTTAGCTCATTTATGTTCAGCCAGGACAAAGCATGAATATTATATATATATATCAATCTTTATATGTTAAATAGAATAAGAACACTACTATTAAACAGCATAGTTTTTACTAAGGTTTTCATGATAACAACCTTTTGTTAGGGTTACTGTCATCAAAGAATCAAGAAGAATTTAGATATCAGGGAAACATTTGGCTTTAATCATGTTCTCACTAGCATTATTTTATCTCTCACTTTCTAAATCACATAATATCAAATGTAGAGTTCAGAGTCCTCATGATCCATATCACATGTACTATCAGTAGGGTGATGTCATCATGGGTGGCATTGTCACTTTAGCTGCTTTCTTGCATTCCGGCTTAGAGTTCCGCAAAGTCCCACCACCACCACCACCATTGCTTGAAGATCTTGTGTAAGGATTTTATGCTTAGTTCCACATATTCTAATGGTATAAACTGCTACTAGATCATAATTCAATTAGTCCACTCTGTTTAAAATTGTATCAAAGCAATGAAGATTTGCACAATATTTATTATTTTACTCAGTCAACCACCCAATGCTTAATGATAACTCTGGAGCATAATATTAAGGGGAAAACTTCAGTGAAATCTTTACTGTTCTAAATGACAAAGTTTAATAGCCTGCATCATCTCTGAGAATTTTACACATTTTTCCTTATGGTTTTCTTCTTTTGATTTATACACCATTGAGATAATTGTAATAAAATGAGGAATTTGTTCAAGTTTTCAATGATGTGAATAGCTGTTATTAAGAAATTTTATGACAATATTATTCCATGTCAAAAAAAACCAAAGAATGATTTCAAAAAATAATGGAAAAATACAAATAGATGGATGACATACTAATTGGATGCTTTAAATAGAGTACCAAAGTTGTAAAGTTCATATTTTGCATGAATAAGTAGATACGTACAAAATACTAGTTGCTAAGTTTTCCATATATTATATCTTATGAAATAACTGCTTTATGAAACCAGATCTTATCCAATGTCACTCTTGGCTTCCACATTTTCCACATGACAGTCACTTCAATGCCCAGAAAACATACCATGCCACAATGTTACTAATTTACAACATGAAAACGTTTTTTCCCAACTATATCTGTGGTATTCAGAATCATCTGATTTCAGTGATTGGGGAACTAGATACCAAAATTTCCATTCACATTGCAAATCTCTTGGATATCTATAAGATCCTACAGATAAAATTCAGAATATACCTCGCTTTTTTAGAATTTCTGGATTTCATTTGGTAAATTAGATGCAGGAATTGGGATTCCTCTAAATAATATTGTATCTTGTGTGCTTCTTCTTTGTTAAAATCTTCTTACCCAACTTCTTTAAAAAAGGACAATGACAAGCTAGATAATTTTAACATGAGAAAAGGAACTATTATAGTATAAATAAAAATATTCACTCTGATTAAACAACCTGGAAATATTTCCACAATCATATTAGAACTGTAGTTCTAGCATTGTTCAATCTCTCAAAGATATTATCACATAAAGTTTCATTAAGTACATTACATTATTGCAGAGATGAGTAAACAAATTAGATACAGAAGAGGTTACAGAAAAGGTCATTGAGGAAGAAAGTACAGTATATATCAATTATTTATTGAGTGATTAAATGTATATTTATATACATTTAATCACTCAATAAATAATTGATATATATAACCATAATCAAAATTACCCTTGGGGGCTTATGTAGAAAATATGCAACACAAATCATGCACAATATAAATAACAACAGAGGAAATTCAACAGTACAAAGAAAAAAGAATAACGAAAAATGGAACTATCAAAACAAATCAGGGGTAAGATTGTCCAAAACAGTTCAAAGCCCAAGAGCTTTTGAAAAGATCCTGCAAAGATTTTCTGCAGGAACAAGAGCCACTTTAAGATTCAATTCAATTCAGGATTTCCTTTATTCAGAGTCCTTCATGGAAATCAATGTGCAAATCAAATTCACAATAACAAAAAGGGAAAGAGGCTGTTCTAGACAATGGTGATTCTTACAACTACCCTTAGTTGTACTCAAAACTCTCTCACATAGAAAAAATACAAGTCAGAATATCATCAAACTAACATTTCCTGAAGTACTTTTCTTAAAGCCTAAATTTAACAGACATAGTTACTTATCATAAAATATAATTCATTCATTCATTCAATTGATAGCACTATACTGCATTTGAAATTGCTCAAGACATGCTTACTTGTGAATGAAGAGATTAGCTGGGGTGAACACAATCTCTTCAAAGAGGCAGTCAGAATTGTCTCTGAAGTTGGACAATTTTTTCCATTTTTTTTCTCTTCAAAACTATCTCTCTAGCAGTGCTTCGTGTTTTATCTCTCTTTTTTGTCTTTTTGTTCTAACTTCAGAAATGCTAGTTTTTGCTCATTCATTTAAGCATATCTTTTATAAAGCAGTATGAATATATGATTTGTTTTTAAAAAAACTTGAATATGACTATTAAATATGACTTTCTCCATCTCTTTCCTTTGCTCTCAATCATTATTCAGCTGATCTATGGTGCTAGTCCCATTATGAATTACAAAACTCCAGGCCTATGTTTCTTCCAGATGAGCCCACTGGAAAGACTTCAGTATGATGGAATTCTTTCTTTGCTTCTCCATTTCAGGTGTATATGGATTGGGATACTTGTGATGGCCAATGACAATGGAGAAAGGGTTATAGAAATGATTGTTCTATTATTGTCCCAGCACAACATCTGTTTTTCATATATAGAGATAATTGGTGAATTAACAAATGTTAATGAAATTGGCAACTTGTTCAACCGTGGTGCAGAAATACATGATAAAATTATGGATAGCAATGCTAATGTTCTGATATTTTATGGAGAATCTTATACTATGGTAAGGCTGAAATGGCTAGCATATTTATCAAGAAAAACCATAACAGATATTGTCAAAGGTAAAGTGTGGATATTTACAGCACAAATGGAGCTCAATTCACATGTATATCAGAAAAATTGGGATACAGACATAATGAATGGTGCTCTGTCCTTCACGATTCATGCTAATGACCCACCAGGATTCCAGTCATTTACTGAAAGTAGAAATCCTTCCATGACAGAAGATGGATTTATCAAGGATTTTTGGCAGCAATCCTTTGTTTGTGCATTTAAAATGTCAAATGTAGGTGAGGGAGCTGGTGATGTTTGCACAGGAGAAGAGAAACTGGAAGATCTTCCTGTAACGTTTTCTGAAAAAAGAATGACTGGTCACAGCTACAGTATTTATAATTCTGTCTATGCAATAGCCAATTTATTGCATGCCATGATTTCATCCAGATCTGCCCAGTGGTCAGTGGCAAATAAAGGAAGGTTGATGCTTCAAAATCAAGATTCATGGCAGGTAATGTACTGAACACCTTCTTGAAGAAAAATATTATTTATATAAAGGAAAATGAGCCCCGTAACATCAATTACAGGAATTCATTTTGATTTACATTCCCATCTCTGGAAAGAATACAAGGTTCTCTACCTTGATTAGCCACTTCACATCCTGGTTGATCAACTTCTTACATCCTGGACATAAACTGTTGGGATGCTTTCATGGCAAAACAACTAGACACATTTTTTTTTTCATCCGTACCATCACTCTGCTGAATACATAATTTATACAGTAGAGTCTTTTATCTAAGTAAATTTATCTACATTGTATAGCTGTATTATTATTCTCCCATTTTCAACTTATTATTATTATTGTTGTTATTGTTGTTGTTGTTGTTTTATTGTTTTGCATGAATACTGAGAACTGCACCAGAGATAAATTGTTTTGTGTCTAATCATTCTTGGCCAAATAAAATATTCTGTTCAGCTCCGTTCTATTCTATGACTTCCACTGCACTGAATTCTTCTTCAACTCCCTCTGCCCAAATTAAATGTAATTTTCTAATCTTTGATCTTTTCTTTTTTTCATCTAGCTGCACTCCTTTTTAAAAGATCTCTCATTTAATAACAGTGCTGGAGATCTGGTTTCTATTGACTACAATGGAGAATTATTAGCTGGATATGATATACTGAACTGGATTGTTTCTTCTAATGAGTCCTTCATTAGAGTTAAAGTTGGGAGGGTAAATCCTGCAGTTTTTTCAGACCAAATATTCAGGTCTGTTGGATAAGTTTTGAAATTAAAATATAATATCACTGTCAATAAACAGATTGTTTAAACAGTTACAGCATTCTTGAAATCTACAGACTAATATTCAAGTGTTTAATTAACAGGGAATAAAAACTGTTGTGTCCTGAGCCTGCAAAGGCAGGCTCAGGACGTTGCAATGGTCCCAGGCAGTTGCAAGCTGCCCAGGACCAGACTGGCTGGCGTCGGCTTCGCACGCATGCACGAGGCATGGAGCGCGCCTAATTGTTACCATTTTGCCCGGGGACGTTGTTAAAAGGAGTCTGAGAGGCCTGCGAGCCTCAGAGCTGTGAGGGAGTAGAAAAGACTTCAATAAAGAAGTTGGAACTACAGAATGTGCTGTATTCATTCGCCATTGACTCGAAGACTCAACACTGGCGACGAAGGTGGGATGGTTTACAACAAACAAAAAGAAGAATTGTAAGCTTACCCAGGAGTCCTGAAGAGAGGAAGACGACGTTAAACTCAGCACCTGGCCTGCCAGTACAGCATCGCTGGAGGTAAGCTGGCTGATAGACCCCTTCCTTACAAAGAAGCAAGAATGCCGAAGATAGGGAGACTGTCTGAATTCGATGTCACGCATCCAGAAAGATGGGAGTCTTACGTTGCCAGGGTAGAAAATTACTTTAGAGTAAATCAAGTAAGGGAAGATGGCTTGAAGGCCGCTACTTTGCTGTGTGTCTGTGGTCAAGATGCATTTGAAATTGCTGAAAATATAGCAGCCCCTCCTCTTTTTGAATCTGTCACTTATACAGATTTAAAAAAAAATATTGAAGGAACATTTTCAGCCCAAGTTGTCTCTTATTGCATGGAGACATACTTTTGAACAGAGGGATCAAAGAGCTGGTGAATCAGCTAAAGAATACATTTCAGCCTTGAGAAGAGCAGCTAAGCCTTGTGATTTTAAAGACTTAGAAGAAAGGTTGAGAGACTGATTTGTATGTGGGCTTAGGAACAGAGACTTGCAACAGAGATTCTTTGCAAAGGAGGACTTTTCATTCCAAGATGCCTTGAGAGAGGTCACTGCAGAAGAGGCAGCATGTGGGGCAGTCAAGAACATGAGGCCTATCAGGAACAACCCAGAAGCCGTCTCCATGCACCATGAGGGAATCCAGGAGAACTCAGAAGAAGATCCTGAAGATGAAGCGGATCATCTTTACCCAGCCAAAGAAAGAAAACAGAAGGAAGGCAAAGAAAAGTCTTCAGCTGTACCCAAGTGCTTCGGGTATGGAGGTCGCCACAGGAGGACCGACTGCAGGTTCCGTTCTGCAATCTGTAGAGCATGTGGAAAGCAAGGCCACATAGCAGCTGTGTGCCGGCCCATCAGAAGGTACAACCCTGAGAAGAATTGCGCCTGAAAGGTACCAGGATCCCCAGCCAAAATAGGGTGGGTTTCTGTGCATCACGTAGAAGCATTTATAGGACAGGCACACACAAGCCACTTAAAAAGAAACTGTCACTTAAGGTGAAGTTGCAAGGAGTTCCATTGGTTATGGAACTAGATATTGGGTCTGCTCCTTCAATTATTTCCATTCACACATTCAGAAAAATTTGCTCTAGCAGTGGGTTCAAGGCCAAGCTTAAGCCATCCAATATAGTCTTAACAGACTTCCAAAATTCCAAGGTGTCTGTTAAGGGGGAGGCCACCCTTAATGTACAATACAAGGATTTTGAAGGTCCATTAGATATATTGGTAGTTGGGGGTGAGCGCACGAGTCTCATTGGACTCGATTGGTTTGAGGCCTTGGGAATACAAGTTACAGGGCTTCACAGATTGCAAACATTAGGTCTACAGGAAGTCTGCAGAAAATTGCAGATGTCTTCAGCCCTCAGCTGGGAGCATACAAAGCCCCCCAGTTTCCTTGAAACTGGACCCCACTGTCACTCCTATCAGAGTAAAAGCAAGGAGAGTACCTTTTGCTTTGAAAGGGAAAATTGATGCTGAATTGGACAAATTGATTCAGCAAGGTGTCTTAGAACCTGTTGACTCAAATCCTTGGGAGCTCCCATAGTCACGCCTCTTAAGGCTAATGGGGACATTCGCATCTGTGCAGATTACAAATGCACTCTAAACAAGGCATTGCAACAGCATGCATATCTTGTACCTGTAGTCAGCCACATTTTGGCTTCCCTCAAAGGGGGGGGGGTGTTTTTGCAAAGCTGGATTTAGCACAGGCTTATCAACAGTTACCTGTTGATGAAGCTGCTGCTGAAGCACAAACTATTGTAACTCATAGGGGGACATTCAAAGTCAAACGACTACAATTTGGAGTAAATGTAGCTCCTGGAATTTTCCAAAGCGTAATGGAAAACACCCTGAGGAGTATACCAAGGGTTTGCCCCTATTTTGATGATGTCCTAATAGCAGGAGAATCCATTCAAAATTTAGCTGAGAGGTTGAGGGCTGTTCTGCTGCGTTTCAGGAAAACAGGCCTCAAGCTTTAAAAAGACAAATGCAAAATTGGAGTGTCTTCTACAGATTTCCTGGGATTCAGAATAAATGCCAAGGGCATTCACCCTGCTGAGTCTAAATTAAAGGCTATCCTGCAGGCTCCTAGGCCTAAATCTAAAGCTGAATTACAAGCTTTTCTGGGCCTCTTGAACTTTTACAATGCATTCATACCTAACAAAGCTAATGTAGCTGAGCCACTTCATCGGCTCTTAGACAAACAGGCAGTGTGGCAGTGGTCACAAGCACATGAAGAAAGCTTCAATGAGGTTAAGGCCTTACTTACATCAAATGATGTGCTTGCACATTTTAATGAAACTCCTCCTGTGTGCATCACTTGTGATGCTTCCCCTTATGGGGTGGGAGCAGTACTTAGCCATTTAAGACCTGATGGAACTCAGGTTCCTGTTGCATATTACTCCAGAACTTTGTCTTCTGCTGAGTGAAACTACACTCAGATAGATAGAGAAGCCTTAGCCATTGTTGCTGGAATTAAAAAAATTCCATGATTTCCTATATGGCAGACACTTCACGGTCTACACTGACCATAAGCCTCTGTTGGGGTTGTTTACTACGAACAAAAAAATACCCCATATCATCTCCCCCAGAATGCTGAGATGGTCCACCTTTCTGTCAGCCTATGATTTTTCTTTGGTTCACAAACCTGGCAAGGAAATGGGCCATACTGATGGCCTTAGTAGATTACCTTTACAAATGGTAGAGGCTGACCCTGACCCTGCCATCAACATTCTTTTCATTCAGGCATTGCCTGAGTCACCCTTAAATGCCAGGGATGTGGCTGCTGAATTAGCCACGGACCTCACACTCACTTGTGTATTGTCCTGGGTTTTGTCTGGATGGCCAAAAAGTTGTCCAGGTACTGAGTTTCAGAGTTTCTGGCTTAAGAAACATGAGTTATCCACTTTTCAGGGTTGTCTGCTGTGGGGCAGCAGAGTTGTTATTCCTACTCAAAGAGGCCTAGGGTCATGGCTTCCCTTCATGAGGGCCATCCTGCCATCGTCAGGATGAAGGCGCTTGCGCGCAGCCATTTGTGGTAGCCAGGGTTAGACAGAGAAATAGAGGCTCAAGTGCACGGATGCCACTTGTGCCAGCACTCACGCCCGGAAATACCTCAGGCTCCTGTACATAGATGGGAGGAAACACAGTCACCTTGGTCTAGGGTGCACATTGATTACGCTGGGCCCTTTCAGGGTCAATTCTTCTTGGTCCTTGTTGATAGCTATTCAAAGTGGCTTGAGGTTGTACCTGTCTCTTCAACCACTGCTGCCAAGACCATTCAAGTACTGAGAGGGAATTTTGCTGCACATGGGCTTCCTGATGTCCTGGTGTCTGACAATAGTCCTCAATTCACTTCTTTCGAGTTTCAGGCTTTCTTACAGGCCAACATGATTCGTCATGCCACCTCTGCACCATTCCACCCTTCCTCCAACGGTATGGCTGAACGGATGGTCTGCATCACCAAGGATGCTTTAAAGAAACTGACCTACGGGGACTGTCACCACAGGTTGGCAGATTTTCTTCTTGCTTCAACTTCCACTGGGAAGAGCCCAGCTGAACTCTGTTGGGGGGTCAAACTGATCACCAAACTTTACAGACTGCACCTGGACAGACTGCCTCCTAAGGTCACCCAACCCAGGGCACCGCAGTGTCTGCAAGTGGGTGCCCCCGTATGGACCCGGAACTACAGGCCTGGTAACTTGTGGGTTCCTGCCGTAGTATGCAAGGTTTCTGGCCCATTGTCATACGAGGTCTCCTTGGATGACAGTCGTGTCCTTCGGCAGCATATCAATCAGCTGTGTACGAGACTGGACTTACCCTCTGAAGCTCCTGGGCTTTCTCCGGGGGGGGGGGGGCACTATGGGCAAAGGGAAGGGTGTTGGCAGCAGCCGGGGCCAAATGGAGAGGCCGCAGATGGCCTGTTCCAAGGTTCCGCAAGTGTTCCAAACAGGAATTCAAGAGAACAAGAAATCATACAGGCACCAGTGCCTACTCCTGCAAGGGAGTCACCCAGGGGGGCATACTCATCATTCACAACTACCATTCAGCACTCCAGTCAGGGAGAATAACTGGGAGCATCCTAATAACCCAAACATTGCAAGAGAACTGGCACACAAACAGTCAAGTTGCCCACTACTACTACATTTTCCAGAAGGAAGTCTTCACACAGGGAGATGGTCAGAGAGGCCAATCCCAATTCTGGCACCTCCTGCATAATTGGGGGGCAACTGAGTATTGGGGCACTGCAGAAACCCCAGACAATCCCGTTATGGGGCTTGAAAGTGAAGGGATGCGTTCCTTTGATAGGTCCATTGTGGGCTTGGGGGACTCTACAGAAATGCCAAACAGTGCAGGCTTACAGAGGGGCCTGAGAGCCTACAGTTAGGCAGGTCAACCAGGTTCATGGGGGAGCAAAGTCCTGGTCTGACGAGCCGGGTGGGCAAGCAAGCAGACCAGGCAATGGGGCACAGTTCACGGGGACCACCAGGGTTTGAAAGAGGGGGCAACTCCACGTCATCCTCTGCACAAGAGGAAGTAGGGGATTCTCAGAATCTAAGGAGGTCACAGAGAGTAAAAAGATCTCCCAAGTATCTTGAGGACTTTGTAACCCTGCTGTCAATGCAGAGAAAGTGAGAGGGTGCCTGCTGTTGTGGAAAATAGAAGTGTGAGCGCTGGGTAGTTAATCCAAGAACAATAGCCCAGTACCATTTGTGGTGTGGGTATTGTACAGCTGCAATAGATGTGCAGGTTTGGGGTTGGCACACCACGCTCGTGTTGAGGTCGCGTATAACTACCTATATAGTTAATAAGTCTCATCCAGGGGGGGAAGGGGTGTTGTGTCCTGAGCCTGCAAAGGCAGGTTCGGGATGTTGCAATGGTCCTGGGCAGTTGCAAGCTGCCTGGGACCAGACTGGCTGGCGCCGGCTTCGCATGCATGCGCGAGACGCGGAGCACGCCTAATTGTTACCATTTTGCCCGGGGACATTATTAAAAGGAGTCTGAGAGGCCTGCAAGCCTCAGAGCTGTGACGGATTGGAAAAGACTTCAAAAAAGAGCTGTTGGAACTACAGAATGTGCTGTATTCATTCTCCATTGACTCGAAGACTCAACAAAAACATTATAAATATTCTTAAAAATGTAAAGTATATTATTAAGATATATCTTACTCTATATTCTCAAGAATGTCCTCAGATCATTTTATTTTTCAGATACAAATGATTGTTACTTGTGTCCAGAAGGAAGCTATCCAAACAAGAATCAGGATTCCTGTATTCCTAAAACGTTGACATTTTTATCTTACAAGGAACCTTTGGGAATCAGTTTAGTCTTCTTTGTCCTTTTGTTTTCTTTGATCTCGGTGATGGTGCTTGTAATATTTGTGAAGAACCACAACACTCCTATCATCATTGCCAATAACCGAGACCTCACTTACATTCTCCTCATCTCCCTCCTGCTCTGCTTCCTTTCTGCATTCCTATTCATTGGTCATCCTGAGAAGATGGTATGTCTCCTGCAACAAATGACTTTTGGGATTGTCTTTGCAATGGCTGTTTCTTCAGTGTTGGCAAAAACTGTCACAGTGGTTCTGGTTTTCCAGGCCACTAAGCCAGGATCCAAGATGCGAATGTTTGTGGGAAAGAGACTGTCAAACTCCGTTGTCATTTCCTGTTCTCTTATTCAAATAGGTATTTGCATGACATGGCTAACAATTTCTCCCCCATTCCCAGATACTGACGTGCATTCGGTAGTTGAAGAAATTATTCTGCAGTGCAATCAAGGCTCTGTGACTATGTTCTATGGTGTCTTAAGCTATTTGAGCTTCTTGGCTGTTATTAGTTTCATAGTTGCCTTTGTGGCCAGGAAATTACCTGATACTTTCAATGAAGCGAAGTTCATCACCTTTAGCATGTTGGTCTTCTGCAGTGTTTGGATATCCTTTGTTCCAACTTATCTGAGCACCAAGGGGAAGTGCACTGTAATGGTGGAGATATTTTCCATCTTGGCCTCTAGTGCTGGTTTGCTGGGCTGCATTTTATTTCCCAAATGTTATATAATTGTTTTAAAGCCTGACTTGAACAATAGAGAAACTTTAATGAAGAAAAAAAAATTCTGATTTTGATTTGTAATGTTCTTAATGTGGTTTCTAATTATGAAAACAATATCATTTATCTACAGAGTCATAAGGCTGTTTTATCAACCACTGCAGTCCTGGTTTCCATGTGCAGGTATTGGTGCTTCAGTTCACTATGAAAAATGTGCAGCAAAATGGCTGTGCACACACATAAGGGGAGAGAATAGGCAGCCCATGAAAGAGATATGCAAGGCTAAAGATAGACTTAATAATTGGAAAAAAAGTCTCTCCCATTTACGTTCCATTGTCTAAAACACTCCGCCCAAAGGACTTGCATAGATACAGCTATCTGCATGCAATGAAATATTATTTTTAAAATATTTCTTTATGAAATTAAAGAGATAGGATATTTTTTATTCATACAATGCTACTAAGAATCTAGTATAACATAAAAATGGTAAGAAAAGTGGATATGGAAATTCTCAAAAATTTATAAATTATAAAACAAAGATTTTTCAAAACTGTTGACCAAAATGTTGACCAAAACCTCTTCTTTTGCTGGGTCTTTCTTGGGAAAAAAAAAAAGAATGAATAAAAAAAAATTGGTATACAAATTGACAAGACATCTGTTTCCTTTATCAAGTGCAGATTTATTATTCCTTTGAAGGCTATTCATTTTTATCAGCATCACCAAACTCTTAACATCTTGATTAATTCTTATTCCAGGGATTACAACCAAAAGGACATATGCTGTCTTGACTAACAATCATCATCCTCAACATATATTATCAATCATATGGCTTTTAGCCCCATATGTATCAATGGGGTGATAACATTATTTTATCAATCCTATATTTCACTTTTACAGCAAGAAACTGCAACCAATTCCTATTCAGCACTTAAATTGGAACAACATTTTATATGATTTTATAATAAATATTACATTGCTTTTGTTTAACTACTATAATTGATATTTGATCTAGTGCAGACGTCAAACTTGCGACATCACGTGATGTTGCACAACGTATTGGGATGGTTTTGCCATTGCCGGAAATGGGGTGGGTATGGCTTCCAGATGATGCATATGGCCCACGGACTGGCAGTTTGACACCCCTGGTCTAGTAGTTGAGGAACTAGGCAAGAAAGTGGGTTATCATGAGTTCAAATCCCACCTTAGACATGAAAATCTGTTTGGTGATTTTGGGCCAGTCATTCTCTCTTAGCCCAAGCAGTGGAGATATTTTAATGTTTTGTGAACCACCTGGGGTTGTGGTTTATAATATGGGCAAATGTATAAGTCTGTTGGGCAACTATATAAGAATATTGAATAAGAAATGGTTGTCATTTCCTGTTCTTTTATTGGTTAGCTATGCCATGCAAATATCCATTTGAATGAGTTCAAGTCCCAACTTAGCCATGAAAACCAGTTTGGTGACTTGAGTCAGTCACTCTTTCTCGGTCAAACCTGCCTCACAGGAATGTTGTTGTGGGGAAAATAGGAGAAGAAAGGTCTGTTGGATATGTTCACTGCCTTGAAGATCTGACCCTTCTAACAATTGCCCCAGTAATTTGTCTCATGCTTGTTTATTTCTTTGTTTGTTTTCTGTTTTCTGTTTTATTGTTTCATGAGCCACTAATGGTTGTGATTTATAATACGGAGAGCTATATAAGTCTTTTAAATGGATGCATACTTCAGATTTTAATCAATACAATGTCAACATTATCTGCAGCCCAATACTTTCGATACATGTCATATTGTATTAAGAGCAGGGATTAACACTGTTTCTCCCATAAACCAGAACTAAATGGTAGCGGTGGACATGGGCTGGTTTGCTGGTTGAATTTTTCTCCCCAAATGTTATGTCATGCTCAGCATGAACAACAGGGAACACCCTAATGAAGAGAAATAAATTAAGATGTTAACAAGTGAATTTCTTGTACTTTGTGATGAAGCAGTTGATGTATGGCTTTTAAAAGAACCTTCAGCCATGCTCTTTCAACACTGAGCAGCACATATGAAAGCTCTTCTATCATTAGGGTCACATAGTTGCTTTGGAAAACACCTACACATTATTTTGTGTTTGTTTGTTCATGATTAGGACCTTCATCTTGCTTTGCAAAATGCAGAGCAAAGTGAGTGTTCTTACAGAAACATAATGTGAAAGTCCTCAGAAGCTTGGGATGTCTCAGTAGTTTATGGATCTAGATATATTGAAAATGTTCTATTAAAACTAAGTTAATGTGAATAATAATACTGCATAAAAATTATCCCCCATCCAGATTTATTTGCAATGTTTCATTTGATATTATCTGTTGATATCAGATTTGTATGCCTGAAAGGACCACATATATATCTGTAGCTCAATGTTCATGAAATTCACTTAGAAGTATTAAAGAAACTGAATCCTAAAAACTAGAATTCCAAAATTTGCCAGAACTTAGTGGGTTAATGTATCAGCTGACAAGGTGAGCAAAGGCTGGTGATGCAATCTGGAATTCCTTTCTCAAAGGGATGTGATGGTTAAAGTAAATGTTGAATGATAAGACTGAAATCCTAATTTTCCTAAATGTACTTTATGCAGTGAACATCTCAAAGGATGTTTCTGTCAATGAAAGTTGAGATATAGTAATATACTTGAAATAATTTAAGAAAATACGGAACGACTTCTTTCTTTGATTTGAGCTATGCTTTTGTGTCTCTTTTGTATCTAATTTGTTCTATCTCTGTTCTGTTTGTTTGTGAAACTGTATTCCTCAGCTCTCAGCAAAGTAGTCTTAAAGCTATCTGTGTTGATATGTTGCCATGTTTTTCTCTTCTAATTAACTAATTGTAAATAATTTAAATGGGTATGGCCAGCCATCTGCAATCCTGAAACAACCAGCTCATGTGAGAGATGAAGAGTAGTTGAATGTAGATCCTGATCTAATCAACAAGATCTTCATTCACCTCACAAAACCCAAAAATCCAAATCAGAAAACCTACATCATCCCTTAAAAAGAAATTAATCCCCATTCCAAGCCTGATATGATGGTTTCTCAAAATCTTAAAAAAAACCTCTTCTGAGGGGATCAGTTCCATTTCCTCATTGACAACTATCCAGAAGTTGTGGAAGTTTCTTCCTTCTTTCAGATGTTATAATTTTAATATTAAATAGTTCTGCTTTTTAACAACATTTTCATATCACCCTTTTTAAAAAAAGAATCTATCTGTGCTTTGTTGATATTATAGTATGTCTAGAACTCTAAGAATAAATTGTTCTGTTCTGTGTGTTGCAATTTGAGGGGGAAAGGCTATTGCAATTGTTCACTCCAAACTATAACCTCCGAACTTTGAAGGCTCCCCAGTGAGTTACAACTGTTTGGGCCTCTGCCATGGCATTATCCACCGGCAGTTGCTGGTAGGCCTGAGTCAAATCTAGTTTGGTGAAAATACGCCCTCCCTGCAAAGATGCCAGAATATGGCTGACCACAGGCACCGGATAAGAACATTTGTAGTCAGCACGGATTCTGACTTCTCCATTGGCCTTAAGTGGCGTGACAATGGAAGTTTCCCATGGACTGCTGTCCATAGGTTCCAGAATGCCTTGCTAAAGCAACTTATCCAGCTCCGCATTAATTCTTTACTTGAGAGCAAATGGCACCCGACGAGGCTTAATCCTTATTGGTACTATTGAGGGATCTAACCTTAAGACAATAGGAGGTCCTTTGTATGCCCCTAACTCTGGGCTGAAAACATCAGCAAACTCCTTACAAACCTCTGCTAGGCTTGCCATTTGCAGACTGTTTAGCCCAGTCACCTGGATGCCTAGTGCATCAAACCAATCGAGTCCAATCAGACTTGTGTGGTTTCCTTCGACCACTACCACATCTAATGGACCCTCAAAATTCCTAAATTTGACATTAAATGTGGCCTCTCCCTTGATGCTGACTCTGGAATTCTGGAAATTGGTCAAGAGGACATTTGACGGCTTGAGCTTAACTCGATGGCTGCTTTTTCTACAAATTTGTCCCAGTGTTGTCTTAGAGATTATGACAGGGTGGAGTCTATGTCCAGTTCCATGTCCAAGGGAACCCCCTGCAGTTTAAGGACTGAGTGGCCCCTGTTCTACACACATTTCTTCTTGTCGCTCAAAACCCCACCCGGGTTTGACTAGAGCCCCCGGGACCTTTCTGAGGCAACTCTTCCACAGAATGGTCTTTTGTGTGACCCAAACACACAGCAGCAATGTGGCCTAGCCTGCCACATGCCTGACAAGTTGTGGTGTGGAAGTGACAATCGGCCCACTTATGGTGGCCTCCACACCTGATGCATCGAGGAAAGAAAACTGCCTTGTCAATCAGCTTGCAGGGCCTTCTATCTTGCGGTTGCTGTAACCGGTCGACCTTGCCTTCTGACTCCGAGTCTTCGACTCACTCGGCGTCCTCTTGGTGGACGGTTCTGGGACTTGAAGGGTTTCTCGATAGCTGCAAGGCCTTAACAGCACCACCCACTGCTTCTTCTGCCGTTACTTCCCTCAAGACATTCTGGAAAGAAATGGTTTCTCTGGTGAATATCTTCTGGTGAAGATCACGGCTTCATAGACCACAGATGAGCCAGTCCCATAACTGTTCTTCCAAGTCCTTGAACTCGCATGGTCTAGCAGCTTGTCTTAACACTGCAATGAAGTCAGCAGCGGACTCGCCTAGATGCTGGTCCCACTGCTCAAAAACATGTTGTCATGCAATGACTGACAGCTTAGGCTCAAAGTGTTGTTTGAGCATTCTCTTTAGTTTGGTGCACGTGATGGACTCTAATGGTGCTGGAGCAACCAGGTTCTCTGCTATATCAAAAGTTTCTTGTCCACAAATGCATAACAGCATCACAGCCTTCAGTCCATTGTTCTGCACATGGTTCACTCTGAGGTATTTTCCACCCTGGCAACATAGGATCTCCAATGTTCAGGGTGCTTGACATCGAACTCCGAGAGACGTCCTATCTTTGCCATTGTTGTGCTGATGACGGCCTATTCAACGCCTCATGCTGCGCAGGCTTCTGAAGCGATTCCAAGATGGCTCCTAGCAGCACTCTCCTCCAGCAATTCCATATTGGCAGATAGAGCGAAGGAGCTGGAACGCCAAACTTCTCAGCAACTACAGGCTTCCCTAGTAAGTAAGCACTTGACTTTTGTGGCAGCACGATCCCATCCTTATTGCCAGTGTTCTGTTCTGTGCATTGGTAGGCATTGAATAGTCAGAGGGTGTTAACAGATAAGTCTTTATTTGAGTAAAACAGAACAACAACAAAATGGCTTCACCCCCTTTTATACAATCTCCCTGAGCATCACCAGCCAATAATTGCAACAGCCTTTCCTGCTCAAATTGCAAGCTTATTCATTTCTTGCAACAGCAAGTCTCCCTGGGTAGACCATGTGGTCTACTGATTATTCGGGTGCAATTCCCTGCACCTGCTCTCAGTGAAACTCAGTACATAACATAAATGGCAGAAAGAAAACTTTCAGATTAATAAATAATAAACTACACAATGCCCCACAATGGGATTTTATAAAGAACAGACAGAATTGGACCAGATACTATTAAAAACAGATGAAAAGTTGATTAAGAAACTCTATAAATATCTGTTAAGCTTAAAGATGGAGGAAAAATAAGTAAAAGAAACAATGATAATATGGGCAAAGAACTTTGGATATAATACAGAATTAGAAAAGTGGCAAAAGTTATGGGAAAGAAAGGTTAAATTATCTAAAACAGTGGCATATATAAAATATTTTACAAATGGCATATGACATGAGTTTAGCAAAAATGTTTAAAAATACTTCAAACAAGTGTTGGAAATGCAAACAAAGACCAGATACTTATTACTATATCTGGTGGACATGCCCTAAAGCAAAAAGATTTTGATTAAAATTACACTTATGTTTGGAGAAAATGGCTAAAAAACAAATGGACTTTAAGACAGAATTATTTTTGTTAGGAATAATAGGAGCAAATTATGAGAAAGACTGTATATATTTAATTTTACATGTACTAACTGCAACAAGAATTGTATTTGCCCAACATTTGGAAAAATGAAAATTTACCAACTGAAGAAGAATTAATTAAGAAAATTTTACAGTGCAGAAATGGATAGATTGACTTTAAAGATAAAAGAGAAAGAAGACTCAGTGTATTTTAGAACATGGGATAATTTCTATCAATGGCTAGAAAAATGAGTTAGAGAGAAAGGAATGTGATAGGTAATTTTGAATATATATTAGCAAGAAGTAGACCATTGAGCAATTAATTAACATATTGTAACCTCAACCCCAACCGTAACCCTAACCCAAATCCCAACCCCAGTACTGAGCCCATCTTATTCCTAATTGTATAAAAACTAATATATATATAATAAACAACACAACACAATGAGAAAGATGGGCAGTATTGAAAGAAGCACAACACCCCATTCAAAGCTAACCAGAGTAGTTTCATGAATTTTTGGGGAGCAAGGACTTAGGGTGTCTGTCTGAAAATAGCAGAACATAGGACCTATGAATGGTGATGGAAGTGGACTGTGCTTAGGATTATCAGCTTCTATTCAATACTTCATTCATATGATCTGTCAGCTATGATATTGTCCAAATATTATGATCATGCAGGACAGCAACATCATCCTCGTACAACATATTCAACAGAGCAGCAAAAAGCTGAACCCGACCTCTCTGAAGAGGACAAATATGAGGGAGAATTGTCTTGGGTGTTGCTTTTTTTTAAAAAAAATATATTGTTCATTTTAAATGTCATCTTAAAGTTTCTATGTCAAAACATGTTTCCTTCAATTCTCGTGGGATTCATAAAGTAATTGGAAGCCTATTTAATTTTGAAATGATGATAGTGAGTTTGTTTATGTTCAACCAGATACAGAATTTCAATGTCCAAAGACAAAATATGAGGAATATTATAAATGTCTCAACTTTTTCATGTTATGTAGTTTGTGGAAGCTTCTTACTCTTTTCTAACCTTTGCTAACCACCTTTTGTTACCAGAATATTAATGTCACTGTCATCAAAGAAGAAGAATTTAGATGTCAAGGAAAGATTTGGCTTTTTTCCAAAAATATTAGCTTTAATCACGTTCTCACTAGCATTATTTTATCTTCCACTCTCTAGGTCACATAATATCAAATGTAGAGTTCAATGTCCTCATGATCCACATCATATGTACTATCAGTCAGGTAATGTCATTGTGGGTGGCGTTGTCACTCTAGCTGCTTTCCTGCACGCTACCCTAGAGTTCAGCAAAGTCCCACCACCATCATTGCCTGAAGAGCTTGTGTAAGGATTTTATTCTTAGTTCCACATATTCTAACTGTACGAACTGCTACTACTTCAGTTAGTCTACTCTTTTTAAAGTTGTATCAAAGCATTGGAGATTTGTATAATGTTTGCTATTTTACTCAGCCAATTAACCAATGTTTAGCGATATGTCTGAGGCAGAATATTAAGGAGAAAACTTCATTTAAATCTTTACTGTTCTATATAGATAAGTCTGGTAAAATTTAATAGTCTGCATCTTCTTTGAGAATTTTAAAAATTCTTCCTTATGGTTTTCTTCCTTTTGATTTATACACCATTGAGATAATTGTAAAATGTGGCTTTTGTTCATATTTTATCAATGTGGAAGGAAGAATAGAAATGTATGGATTACATAGTTATTTGATGTTTTAAATATCAATTTATAAAGTTGATATTTTGTGTAAATAAGTAGACATGTACAAAATACTGTTTGCTAGCTTTTCTATATATTATATTGCATGAAATTACCACTTTACAAAGCCTTTACTGCATTAGTTTCATACACATACTAATTAAAATAAATTTCTGAGACTTATAACATGAGATGCAATAAATAGTGCTATTTTCTTTAAAAAAAACTTTTGAAATTTATCTGACATTGAATTTATCTTCTATTTCAGATTAGTACCTAAATATTACCAAAATATTGTGACCCTGGCATTTGCAGTCAAGGAGATCAATAAAAACCCACACATCTTATCCAATGTTACTCTTGGCTTCAACATCTATGACAGTTACATTAGCGCACAGAAAACATACCATGCCACAATGTTACTGATTTACAACATGAAGAGTTTTTTCCCCAATTACATCTGTGGTATCCAGAATCATCTGACCTCAGTGATTGGAGGACTAGACGCCAAAACCTCCATTGCCATTGCAAATCTCTTGGATATCTATAAGATCCCACAGGTAAAGTACATCAAATTCAGAAAATACCTGACTTTTTAGAACTTCTATGTTTCATTTGATAAATTGAAGGCACAAATTGGGATTCTTCTAAATAACATTGTATATTGTTTGCATCTTCTCTTTTAAAATTTTCTTACTCAACTTTTTTTAAAGAAGGATAATGACAAGCTAGAGAATTTTAACTTAGAAAAAGAAACTACTATATATGAATGAACAATATGCACTCTGATTAGATGACCTGGAAATGTTTCCACAGTCATGTCAGAGTGTATAGACCAAATACCAAAAAGTCTTCTAGCATAGTTTAGTCTCTCAGATATTGCCACATTAAATTTGGTTAAATTCATTACATAATTCTAGAGATGAGTAAATAAATTAGATACAGAAGAGGTTACAGAAAAGGTCACTGAGGAAAAAAGTACAGTGTATACTAACTATAGCTCCTGCAGCAAATCAATATTTTGTTTACTGATTAAATGTATTTTTTTTCAACCACCATTAAAATTACTCTTGGAAGCTTATCCGCTGGAAAAATACAACACATTTATACAACAGTATAAATAACAAAACACAAGTAATGCAACAATGCAAAGGAAAAAGAATAAAGGAAAATAGAAATAAAAAATTAAGTATGGGAAAGACTGTCCAAAACAGTTCAAAGTCCAAGAGCTTTTGAAAGACCTGCAAAGATTTCAGCAGAAACAAGGGCAACTTTAGATTCAGTTTGATTCAGGATTTTCCCTGTTTAAAGTTCTTCGTGGAAATGAATCTGCAAACCTAATGAAATAGTATAATTCATTCACTATATTGCATTTGAAATTGCTCAAGACATGCTTACTTGTGAATGAAGAGATTAGCTGGGGTGAACACAATCTCTTCAAAGAGGCAGTCAGAATTGTCTCTGAAGTTGGACAATTTTTTCCATTTTTTTTTCTTTTCAAAACTATCTCTCTAGCAGTGGTTCTTGCTTTATCTCTTTCTCTCTTTTTTTTTTTTTTTTGTCTTTTCGTTCCAACTTCAGCAATGCTAGTTTTTGCTCATTCACTTAAGCATATCTTTTATAAAGCAGTATGAATATATGATGTGTTTTAAAAAAAACTTAAATATGACAATTAAATATGACTTTCTCCATCTCTTTCCTTTGCTCTCAATCATTATTCAGCTGATCTATGGTGCTAGTCCCATTATGAATTACAAAACTCCAGGCCTATGTTTCTTCCAGATGAGCCCACTGGAAAGACTTCAGTATGATGGAATTCTTTCTTTGCTTCTCCATTTCAGGTGGATATGGATTGGGATACTTGTGATGGCCAATGACAATGGAGAAAGGGTTATAGAAATGATTGTTCTATTATTGTCCCAGCACAACATCTGTTTTTCATACATAGAGAGAATTGGTGAATTAACAAATGTTAATGAAATTGGTGACTTGTTCAACCGTGGTGCAGAAATACATGATAAAATTATGGATAGCAATGCTAATGTTCTGATATTTTATGGAGAATCCGATACTATGGTAAGGCTGAAATGGCTAGCATATTTATCAAGAAAAACCATAACAGATATTGTCAAAGGTAAAGTGTGGATATTTACAGCACAAATGGAGCTCAATTCACATGTATATCAGAAAAATTGGGATACTGACATAATGAATGGTGCTCTGTCCTTCACAATTCATGCTAATGATCCACCAGGATTCCAGTCATTTACTGAAAGTAGAAATCCTTCCATGACAGAAGATGGATTTATCAAGGATTTTTGGCAGCAATCCTTTGTTTGTGCATTTAAAATGTCAAATGTAGGTGAGGGAGCTGGTGATCTTTGCACAGGAAAAGAGAAACTGGAAGATCTTCCTGTAACTTTTTTTGAAAAAAGAATGACTGGTCACAGCTACAGTATTTATAATTCTGTCTATGCAGTAGCCCATGCATTGCATGCCATGATTTCATTCAGATCTGCCCAGCGGTCAGTGGCAAATAAAGGGAGGCTGAAGCTTCAAAATCAAGATTCATGGCAGGTAATGGACTGAGCATCACCTTGAAGAAAAACATTATTTATATAAAGGAAAATGAGCTCTGTAATATCAATTACAGGAATTAATTTTGATCTCCATTCCCATCTCTGGAAAGACCATATCGTTATATCTTGATTAGCCACTTCACATCCTGATTGATTAACTCCTCATGTCCTGGACATAAACTATTGGGATGCTGCTATAGAGCATCCTAAAAGAACTAGACACAGAGACATTTTTTTTCATTCGTGCCATCATGCTGCTGAATACCTGATTCTCACAGTACTGCCTTATATCTAAATAAATTTATCTACATTGTGTAACTGTATTATTATTGTTGTTGTTGTTGTTGTTGTTGTTACTATTATTAGTAGTAGTAGTAATAGTATTCACCTTTTCAACTATCTTTTCTTATTGATATCATTATTATGATTATTATTATTCTGTTGTTTTGCATGTGCATTGAGAGCTTCTGCACCAGAGACAAATTCTTTGTGTGTCTAATCATACTTGGCCAAATAAAGTGTTCTGTTCTGTTCTGTTCCATTCTGTTCCTTGACTTCCACTGCACTAAATTCTTCTGAGACATTTCCTCCAATATTAAACATCACTTTCTAATCTTTTATCTTTTCTTTTTCATCTAGCTGCACTCCTTTTTAAAAGGTCTCTCATTTAATAACAGTGCTGGAGATCTGGTTTCTATTGACTACAATGGAGAGTTACTAGCTGGATATGATATACTGAACTGGATTGTTTCTTCTAATGAGTCCTTCAATAAAGTTAAAGTTGGGAGGGTAAACCCTGCAATTTTTTCAGACCAAATATTCACCATAAATGAAGCTATGATAACCTGGCACAGTTGGTTTAACCAGGTAAGACCTTTCTTCTGGGAATTTTACTTTGTAGCTTAGATGCATAAAATGAATAATTCAGAGCTGATCAAATAAGAACATGTACTAGAATGCAACCAATAATGTCTACAAAGTTGCTGCTTCAGTTGGGCTTTTCATGAATTCATTAGTTACTATGTTGAAGGAAAATATTCGATATGATATCTGTGGAAGTAACCTTCCCAAATGGCCTGGCCATAAGCCAAGGAATTTCAGCTGATGAGAGACCCAGGCAAAGAGTCTTTTCTGCCAAGGCTCCTGCCCTTTTGAACATCTTGCAATGGGAGATGAGATCCATCCTGTCTCTTTTAGCCTTCAGGAAAGTCATAAAATGTGGTTGTGCTGGCTGGCATGGGGTTCTGAAGGAGAAGCTGTTGGCTGCTGGTGATTGGTGCACTTATAGAGAAGGTACCTCCCACTCCCTCCTCTAGCCTCTTGGGTTTTTTTTAGTTTGTTTTTATTTCTGTAATTTTAATCAGTTTTTATTTATAATTGTCAGATGTTTGTTTGTGTGTTTTTGCTGGAAGCCACTCAGAGTTGGTAAATGGACAGACAATTTGATATTTCGTATTATTATTTTTTTAAAAAAAATAGAACCCTGTTTTCTACAGATATACATTTCAATTGTATTGTTCATATGACTTAAAACAATTCATCATTATTATGGCAGTTTATTTAAAAGAAAAATCAATTAGTTGAAGTTTTGCTTTTTAAATATTGTATTCCCTAACTCTGGACATTTCATACATCCTTTTTTTCAAATATGAATGTATAAATTACAGAATGAATGAACATAGTTATTTGGTTAATCTTATTAGAATCTGTTCTTAGGCTATTTCTGTAATACACATAAAAAAGATACTTTTTGGATCAACATTTACAATTAAATTTCAACTGTACAAAACCTATGGTGTTCTGTCCAGTTTACTGTTTAAGATTATCCAATCAGGTTCTAAGAAAATCCTAAAAAGAAAATGTTGTATTTCTAATGTAGAACTTTACCTGAAAACCAGTCTGCCCAAACTTAAAAAATTAATGGGTGGGATTGTTTAATATGAATAAACCTGAATTATATACCTCAGTGCTTAGCCCCACTGATTCTGGTTGATTTCTTTCTTATGCCCAGCAAATTAGTTCTCAGCAAAATATGGTGCAACAAAGTCTTCTCCCCAAGAAGCCTTTGGATATGGGATATGATCACATAACTAAAAGGTATCTTGAAATGGTTATTCATTGATATACATAGGTAGTAAATCATTGCAGATTTTCTGCAAGTGTCTTAGTTAGTTAAGTGACTAGGTGTACTGTATGTCCTCCCAAAAGCCCAATATTTTAAAAATCTCACTTTCTCAAAAGTTCTGGAAAATTTTCACCCTTCATCATTTTCATATGCTTTCATCAGCAATCCTTAAATTAGATATGAGATCTCCCAGATTTAAGAATTCATCAAATCACAACAATAGCATTCAATCACTGGTCTTTGAAAAAACCCAAACCAAATCAACCAATACCAAAACTATTATTCAAATTTGGTCTCAGTCTGTTTCAATATACAGTGAAGATTTGCTATTCTGGTGCCAGCAAGGCATTGTGTGATATCCTGACAAAGGAATGATCGTGACCTAGCTATAGCTAAATTGACTACAGGTAAGTACTCAGGACCAAAATTAGGACTGGAACTTCCACTGCTAAGGGAGGCAGTTGTTAAGTGAATTGCACCTGATTTGATGATGTTTTTTGCCATGGTGATTAGATGAAACACACAGTCATTAAGGAAATACAGCTTCCCACCTTGACTTTGCCTGTTGGAATCTGCCTGGATGGTCAAAATTGGAGGTCATATAATTGTGGACACTGCAATTATCATAATTACATGCCAGTTTCCGAGTGCCTAAATTTTGATCCCATGACCGTAGAGATGCTGTGACACTGTAAGTGCAAGCAATGGGCATAAGTCACTTTTGTCAGCATTGTCATAACTTCAAAAATTCTTTAAACTAATGGTTATAAATCAAGGACTCCCTGTAGTTCTTACAGTTGTTCCACTGTATTAGTAGGCATACTGCTGAAGTTTTGTACATAATTGGTTAAATATTTTTATGCAACCCAAAATAGTCAGTGAAACAACTTCATGAATGGCTGTTGCAGCTCCTCTTTAAAAATAGCTGTAAAGCAGAATACCATAGATTGTCACAGTAAATGTTTTGTACATTTGGAAAGGCTGGAAAGTTGATGCATCTTTCCATAGACGATACTGTGGTAGTAGGGTAATGTCTATGTAAGTAGAAGGCAACATTTAAGTAACTTTATAGAAAACAATTATGCTTGGAAGAGTTAGTGGTAAAAGGCTGCCAAAGAACATGATGGTTGGACATCACCATAGCTAACACCTGCCAGAGCATAGAACAACTCAAAGTAATGGAAGATCAGAAGATGTGGAGAGACCTGACTATAGAATCACCAAGAGCCAGACATAACTGAATGGATAACATCATCATCATGGTCTTCATGATCCCGACCATCATCATAATCATCTAAATGCATGTTACCTTCATTCTAATTCCTTAGTTTTATTATTAAGAGCTATTGAATTGGATATCATACAAATTTAATAACTTATTAATTATATTCTCAGACTGATGTGATATCTCCGAATTGATATTTATTTGTTTCTGCTTCAGTCCCAGCCTGTTTCAGTATGCACTGAGAGTTGCCCTCCTGGCTCCAGCAAGAAAATGAAGGAAGGGGAGCCCTTTTGTTGCTATGACTGTATTCCATGCCCAGATGGGAAGATTTCAGAGAAGGAGGGTAAGAGATGTTATGTTGGCATTTATCTCACCCAATGGTAGCAGTCTCCAAATGCAACCTTATATACATGAAGGCTCTTTTTTAACCAGCATTTTTTTCCAATGTTTTGAAAAGGATTGAGATACGGTAGTGTTAGGGCTTGCTGAAGACAAATCAGGTGACCATTATTATCATATCAGATCACATGCATAGATTATATGGAGAATTATACAATTATATAAAGAATTAGAATTCTAAAGATCTTTTACATATCAAGTTTTTGAAATTATATTACAATACCAGTCATTAAACATATTGTTTAAAGCATTCTTGAAATCTACACACTAATATTCAGTTGTTTAATTAATGGGGAATAAAAATGTTCTAACTATTCTTAAATATATATAAAGATTATTTTAAAGATATTCCTCACTCTATATCCTCCAAAAGCTCTTCAAATCATTTTATTTTTCAGATACAAATGATTGTTTCTTGTGTCCAGAAAGAAGCTATCCAAACAAGAATCAGGATTCCTGTATTCCTAAATCTTTGACATTTTTGTCTTACAATGAACCTTTGGGAATCAGTTTAGTCTTCTTTATTCTTTTATTTTCTTTGATCTCAGTGATGGTGCTTGGAATATTTGTGAAGAACCACAACACTCCTATCATCATTGCCAATAACCGAGACCTCACTTACATTCTCCTCATCTCCCTCCTGCTCTGCTTCCTTTCTGCATTCTTATTCATTGGTCAACCTGAGACGATGGTATGTCTCCTACAACAAACAACTTTTGGAGTTGTCTTTGCGGTGGCTGTTTCTTCAGTGTTGGCAAAAACCATCACAGTGGTTCTGGCTTTCCAGGCCACCAAGCCAGGATCCAAGATGCGAATGTTTGTGGGAAAGAGACTGTCCAACTCCATTGTCATTTCCTGCTCTCTTATTCAAATAGGTATTTGCATGACATGGCTAACAATTTCTCCCCCATTCCCAGACAGTGATATGCATTCAGTAGTTGAAGAAATTATTTTGCAGTGCAATCAAGGCTCTGTGACTATGTTCTACAGTGTCCTAAGCTATTTGGGCTTCTTGGCTATTATTAGTTTCATAGTTGCCTTTGTGGCCAGGAAATTACCTGATGCTTTCAATGAAGCCAAGTTCATCACCTTCAGCATGCTGGTCTTCTGCAGTGTTTGGATATCCTTTGTTCCAACTTATCTGAGCACCAAGGGGAAGTGCACTGTGATGGTGGAGATATTTTCCATCTTGGCCTCTAGTGCTGGTTTGCTGGGCTGCATCTTTCTTCCTAAATGTTATGTAATTATTTTGAGGCCTGACTTGAATACCAAAGAACACCTAATGAGAAGGAAAAAATGATGATTTTATATTTTACTAGGTAGCATTTTTATATAAATCTGTTCACAAGAAATTGTTTAGAAAACTTAAAATGCACAGACAAAGCTCCTCTTCTGAAATTGTAAAAGCAGCTGCTTTTTAAATCAAGCTTATGTCTGCTCTACAGAATGCCACTGAGCTGTTCATTTTATACATCTGTGCATTACCCTAGTTTTATCTTTGGGATACAGAATGTGGAGTAATGTGTAACTCCACAAACATAAATAGGCTGCATTTAACAGCTTCTGAAACTACCTTATTCATCATGAAAAATATAAAGATGTTTATATGTTTATCAATAGCAATAGCACTTAGACGTATATACGTAAAGTATTTTCTAAGTAGTTTACAATGTCAGCATATTGCCCATAACAATCTGATCCTCATTTTACTGACTTTGGAATGATGGAAGGCTGAGTCAATCTTGAGCTGGTCAGCAACGAACTCGTGGCTATGGTCAGAGTTAGTCTGCAATACTGCATTCTAACCTTGACCCACCATAGCTCCTTAATCACAACTAAGGTCATCTAGAAAAAAAAACTCTTGTTCCAAAGTTTTACCTGCAGTTTTTAATATGAGAATATCTAATACAGTGTTTCAATAAATAACAATATATGTAATTCAGGATTGAACTGTGGAATCCTTTCTGCAACCAAGCTCAGAGAGCATGAAGGACTGAACAGTATCATATTTTCATGGCTGAAATTGTGACAGTTCTTTTTATATACAGTTATATATAAAGTCTAATATTTTCTATATCAATCTTTTGATATCAGGAAAAAACTGATACCCTAAGAAAATGGGATTTCCAATTTTGAATAAAAATGCAGTCATTTTAAATGAATCATATTCAATTCCAATATAAAAATTGTATTACTCTTCTTTGATTAATATTCATCTGCACAGACATAAAGAACTACTTTTCTAACAAGAATGCTGAGCTGGCATTTACAATACAATTGTATTTCAATCTGGTGTCCTCTACAGAAGTCAGTATTTCATCTTCCAGAATTCCAGGCTATCATTACCATTGTGGTTTCAACATATCAGAAGAGTGTGCATAAAAAAGTAGGCTAATGAATATACTTAAATTAACACTTGACCTATAGTGTTGAAGGAAAGTTCACTCTGCTGTTAAGACTTCTTTTGCAAACTAAAGGCTGTTTGGTTGAAAATATTGTCTTACATTATTATGATCAAATGCAGGTGTAAATGTTCAAAGTAAATAATAAATATGAAGGACAGGGCACCTGGTTCCATATAGCTGAATGATTAACATTAATTTTTTCTATTAATACCTTTACAATAAAATAAATGAATTAAACCAGTGGTGGGATTCAGCCAGTTTCGCACCAGTTCGGCAGAACCAGTAGCTATTTGTTTGTTGCCCAGGCCCAGAACAGACTTCTGAAAGTGGCATCCACACAAGAACCAGTTGTTCACATATTTGAATCCCACCACTGAATTAAACTATAATCATATGTCAGTTTCTGTTACTATATGCTAGAGTTAATTTCTCCCAAAGCTCACAAAAAGTAAATTTGCATAAAGCAAGACTGTGGGGGGGAAAGTACACGCAGCAAACTGCCATGCTTCCCCCCCCCCACAAACCTCATAACCTTTTGATACCCTTTGTCCCAAGGAAGCAGCCAAAAGGTCATCCCCTTTTGACTTAATACCTTACCTACCTAAATAAATAATATGCTTTAAGTTTCCCCTTATCTCTTCCTGTCTTTATCTCTTCTTGTCTTTGCCAGTTCTTTCTCCTTTTTACTCTACCTGTATTTGTTTTTACAGTTATATATAAAGTCTAATATCTCTGAACAGGTAATATGTTACTAGAAAATAGTTGCTTATACGAAGGAATTTTTCAATTACTTTATGTCAACAGCTAAAGGTTAAACTTATAAATGTAAAAATGTCAGCAGTTAATGGTAAAGCCTATGCATGAAAAAAGTATATAAGAAGCAATAAACTCAGAGTTTGTCAAGCTGTGTCCTACAGTTTCAAACCTCTGCTCAAGACATGCCTGAGTCTTTTTCTTAGCATCGTTACAACTGGCACCCGTGGAGAGGGACATCCCCTCCCGAGGGAAAGCAGCAACCAACATATTTACAGTCGTCTGGAACAGAACCCTTGGTGCACCTTCTCGTCTTCTCGTCCTGCGAGATTTCTCAAACTGTAAGTATGGGCTGCGATATATCTCACCTTCAGCAAAAGCATGTAAGAGACAATGCCTGAAAAGGAGCTTAGGAAGCTGGTGAGTGAGATAGGAAAAAACTGTCTTTGGTATCCTGAAAGGGGAACGCTCCAACTTAAGGATTGGGAAAGAATAGGTAACACCCTTCACCAGGAACCCTGAGCCTCAGTGGATGTTTTATATTGTTGGCATCAATGTCACCATGCAGTGGAAAAATATGGAGCTGATGCAGTACAATTAAGTTCTACTCCCTCTCCAGGTTTTAATCATGAAAAGGTTTCAGTTCCATCAGCTCCTATATCTTCTATGATGGATGTGACACCTTCAGAGAAAAAGAATTCTAGATCTTATGTTTCCATTCGCCATGTATTAGAAAATCAAATAGTGAAAGGAGAGGGAGATATGCAGGAAATAGCAGATATGCTCTCAGTTTGTCCTGTACATTTGACTGGGCAGGTAGATGCGAATGGAGCCCCAGTGGTTGAATATCAACCACTTTCTTATGCAATCTTAACAGAATTGCGTAAGGGTATAAGAGATACTGGGTTAGGTAGTTCATATGTTCAAGGTATGTTAGAAGCAACAATGAGGAATCATGTTTTGGTACCAGAAGATTGGAAAACAACAATTCATATGTTATTAACACCAGCTCAGTATGTGGTATAGGATAGTGAGTTTAGACATCAATGTTCATTAAGAGCAGCAACTTCTGGAGGTGCTTACCTCCCAGAGCAATTATATGGCTCTGGTAATTACACTCCAATGGATGCACAAATTGTTTTGCCTATAGCTACTCTTCAAATATCCTCTGAATGTGCTTACAAAGCTTTTGGAAAAGTTCCTATAACTGGGAAACCATCTCAAGCATTTTCAAATATTCGTCAAAAGGCAAATGAACCATATGTAGATTTTATTAACGTCTGCAAGATGCCTTGAGATGACAAATTGATAATCCTGATGTCCAAGCAGAATTACTTATGAAATTGGCTAAAGAAAATGCCACCACTGAATGTAAACGGGCCATCATTGGATTGGGAGCAAAACCAGATTTAGCAGAAATGATAAAAGCATGTCAGGACATAGGGACTGTTTCTTTTCAAGCTAATCTCTTAGCTGCAGCTCTTACAAAACCTCAGGGGAAATGTTATAATTGTGGTAAAATTGGACACTTTAAACAGGATTGCAGAAATCCTGGGGGAGGAAGGTATGCCTCCCGACCATTTAAAAATAATGCTAGGAGACGTCCAAAAACAAAATGCCCTAAGTGTAATAAGGGATTTCATTGGGCTGATGAATGCTGGTCAGGAAACTACTAAGCGGGCCGGTCTCTGGCCGGTTTCTGGGTCCAAACAGAGACCCTTCAGTAATTCCATCAACAATTAACAATAGCTCTGCTGCCACTAGAGGGAGTGCTGGGATAGATTTAACTATCCAACAAGAAGTGTGTTTCAAATTTCCAGAAGAAATACAAGTAGTTCCTTCACAACTTTCTGGACCTCTCCCTTCTAGATATGTTGGATTAATTTTGCCTTGATCTAGCATGGGAAAAAAGGGAATTTTTGTAATACCTGGAGTAATTGATTCTGACTATACAAGTGTGATCTTTATTCAATTATGGACTAACATGCCACAGACTTTGCCAAGCAATACTAGTCCTGCACAATTACTCCATTTGCCCTATTTTGTCCCTGCAGGGGGTCATGATAGGGATCAAGGGGACAGCGGGTTTGGTTCCACAGATCCTGTTGTAATTGCATTAACCACCCCAATCACCACCCAGCGACCCTGTCAGACAGTCTTTTTTCAGGGTAAGCCTTTTGAGGGCATAATTGATACAAGTGCTGATGTTTCAGTAATTTCAGCTAAAGATTGGCCTGCGTTTTGGCCCACTGACCCATGCCCTAGTGTCTGGGGTGTAGGAGGGCGACAAGGTGCACAACAAAGTACACAATTTCTTTCTGCAAGTCTTCCTAATTCTACTGTACCTGTTCAACTTCGTCATTTCATTCCTGACATTCATGTCAATCCTTTGGGGATGAGACTTGCTTAGTAAATGGGGGGCTACCGTCACCTTCGATGAATAAAATGTTTGCCTTACCCTTAACTTGGTTAACTACTACACCTGTTTGGGTGGAACAATGGCCTCTTCCTCTATACAAATTACAGGTCTTAAAAATTATTGTTCAAGAACAATTACAAGCCAAACACATTGCCCCTTCCACTAGTCCATGGAACACTCCAGTTTTTCTTATCAAAAAGAAGTAGTGAGAAGTTTGTAACAAAAAAAATTTCCTGTCTTTGTTTTTCAACTGGCTGCATTGCTTTAACAGCAAGAGAGACCAAAAGAAAGAAGGGGGGGAACTGTTCGTTTTAAACTTTTTTTTCCCTCTCTGCTTAGAATTCCAGTTTGCGAATGGAGATGAAATTTAATCCCTGCTCTTGCAGTTTCAGCTGGCAAAATCTTTATCTATCAACCAAAAGAAATAACTCTGAATTGTTTTACTTAAGTTTTGTAAATGTTTAACCTACTTAATAGAAATTTGTTTCCATCTTTGATTAACTTGGAATTTAACTTATTGACCAAAGGAAAACAACCTGGAGATCTCATTTGTAGTTCCAGCATTTATCACAGTTGAGCAAATTGAGTACTTGAGTACTCAATTTGTGGACAGAATTCCATATAAAAATTGTCACTTAACACTTTTGATATTTCTTACTAGTAAGCTACTTACAGGAGTATTAACTGTGTTAGAAGTGCAAAAAGTATATTGTATTGAATGGCTTTACTTATCCCATCCCAAAATGTTTTATCTTTTATCCAGGCTGTTGCTGAAATAACCTCAGGACATAATCAAGCTTGTCCTTGAAATGGGACTGATTTAATTAATATTGTTCTTCTTATCCCAAAATTTGATTTTCAATTTTATTTTCAGAATAACTTATCTCTTCAATGCTGACTATATATGCTGTATCTCATATCATCTGCCTACACTGCAGTGCAATCCTCATCACAACGCTCAGAATTGTCTGCTGCTATTTTAGCTTTCCACATCTTTTCTCAACAGACTTTTAACTTAATCTCTGATTCTCATTATGTGTGCCAATTTATTTTTAATCTTACAGGTGCTTACATCATGCCCAGGATCAACTCCAATCTTATGGCTTTGTTTTTAACTTTACAGCAGCTATCCTTTGTTTCTCACATATGTATCAGTCCTTTAAGGACTGCCTTCATAAATAATTAAAAAAGGAGGGATCAAGGGTACCTAATTTGCATCAAATCAATAAACCAGCTAAATATTTCTTTTCAAAACACTACTGCCTACCAGCGTCACTTTCAGCAGAAAGCTGTGCTTCCTAATCCATTGGTATATTATCAGCAATTGCCTGATAAAACCTGGTTAGATCCAATTCCCTTACTAACTTGGGAACGAGGCTATGCTCTGTGCTTGCTCCTACAGTCCCTCTCTGGATTCCAGCCTGGTGTGTGTGACCAGCCAAAGATGTCATGGCATCAAGTCCAGATCCCAATACCGGAAATGAAGCAGGTGACTCTTCAGACAGCGCAACGTCCCTTTAGCTCTCGCCATCGCAGTCGGCCAACAACCTGGGGTGATGTGAAGAACCTAATATCCAAAGCACAGGAGGTTCTGAGACAACAGGGAAAAGAACCTACACCAGAGAATTTATGCGCTGCCATATTTGCGGTTTTGATGCCAATTCCTTAGTCATTCTTTGCCTCTCTTTCCTTCTTAATTGCTGCATGGGGGCTGAAGCTCTCCCATCTTATCCTTTAGAATCATGGATGAAATATAATATTTGGGTGCAATTAGCTAATGTAACACAAGTGACAGACTTTTGTATTTCTGAATCATATGACATGGAAAATCTACTCTCTACCTGTCTTATACCTGTGTGTGTCCCAGCTTCAGTTTTATGTATTGTTTCAATGTTTCTGATCAATCTGGCATTATTCAAAAGCAAATTAATGTTTTACATAACTTGGCTTCTGATTTAAAAATTGATACCTTAGGAAATTTGTGGAGTGCTTTATGGTCATGGCTTCCCATTGGCCTTCTTGGAAAGATTGTTCAATATCTCATTATAATAGTTGCTATCCTTATCAGCTGTTGTTGTTTATTTCAATGTCTTTTCTCTTTACTTAATAAGATGTCTTGCAATCTTCCATACTAAACTAAGACTACTAACTACTCCCGCTTAGGATGTCTTCACTAATAAAATAAAGAAGAATGAGATGTGGGGAAAAAAGCACATGCAGCAAACTGCCATGCTTTCCACCCCCCACAAACCTCATAACCTTTTGATACCCTTTGTCCCAAGGAAGCAGCCAAAAGGTCATCCCCTTTTGACTTAATACCTTACTTACCTAAATAAATAATATGCTTTAAGTTCCTTCTTATCTCTTCCTGTCTTTATATCTTCCTGTCTTTGTCAGTTCTTTCTCCTTTTTACTCTACCTGTATTTGTTTTTACCTGCTCTCTGAATAGTTAATATGTTACTAGAAAATAGTTTCTTATATGAAGGAATTTTTCAATTACTTTATGTCAACAGCTAAAGGTTAAACTTATAAATGTAAAATGTCAGCAGGTAATGGTAAAGCCTATGTATGTAAAAAGTATACAAGAAGCAATAAACTCAGAGTTTGTCAAGCTGTGTCCTACAGCTTCAAACCTCTGCTCAAGACATGCCTGATTCTTTTTCTTAACATAGTTACACAAGACACTGAGCAGCTGGGCAAAAGAGGTGTAGATAATAGCTTTGGTCCTTTCTTTATTCATTCTACTAAAGGTTTTAGTAGCTGAATTCATAATACTTGAAGGCAAGTTGTATACATGATTTGGGCACTAATAAAGTAAGATCCAAGTTCATATGAAGAACATGACTTCCATTCAGGACAGGAAAGCTAGTATCTGTCTTCAGTCATCTTCAGTCATCTTTTCTTAACACATTAAGATCATAAAAAGTAAGACATGGGATGGTATGCATGACTCTGTCTTCACCTAGTCCTTAACATCATATGCATTGAGATAAATCCCCCAAAAGACCATTTATTTATTCATAAAATTTGCATGGCTGCCCATCTAAAGCTACCCTGGACAGCTTACAGCAACAATAAAACTGTCCAGAGTTACCCTGTGGTAAGATGGATAACAAATAAATGAATGAATGAATGAATGAATAAGATGGACAACCAATACATAAACAAACAAACAAATAAATAGAATCAAACAACCATAAAACAGTAAAAATAATAAAACAAAAACCTTGCACCTTAAATGTCCTCTTGAGAGGCACTGCAGCAAGCTCCAGTTGCCCTCATTCCATACTTTCTATATATATAAAATCTGTATTTTATTTTTATAGAATTTTTACTTTCCATTTATAGCGGGGATCTCCAACCCCCCAGCCATGATCCATTGGGAACCGGGCCGCCAAAGTGGCAGGCAAAGCACACGAGGCTTCATTTGCTCATGTGTGGGATTTAGGTGTGGGTGCCGCTGAAGCCACTGCCGCCGGTCTGCAGAACCAAGAAAGGTTGGGGACTCCTGATCTATAGAATCTTTCTCCAGCATTTTGATAAAACTCCAGGTCCTAATGGCCTTCCAAAATGCTCAAAGGGTGTGGGCCCAAAGGAAGTTTTTCCAGCAGCTAAGACAGACCCTGAAAAGGCCAATTTCCAAAGTCCCACCAGTAGCAGGATTTCAGGAAAGTGACTTGGTGACGCATACTCCATCAGATCTAGTGGCAAAGGAAGATATTTTCAGGAAGAGCTAATTCTGCAAATAACCAGGTCCCATGTCATGCAGGGCTTTAGAGCTGATAACCAGCATCTTGTATCGGACTGAGAACTGGGAATCACTACAGCTTGTGCAATAAAAGCATAACATTGGTAAATCTTTGAGCATCCCATAGCGTGCAAGCTGTACAGTCTGAATTATATCAGTAATGTCCTGGAATTAGAAAAACCAAATATTACCAAAGTTCAGAATTCTATTTCATCATCTTTCTGAGATAAAGACCTGGCATGTATTACTGAGACCTGGCTGGGCCAAGAGGGAGGTCTTCCTCTCTCAGAGATGTGCCCAGATGGGTTTCAGATAATGCACCAACCGCGATTCCAGGGAAGGGGTGGGGGAGTAGCAATTCTTGTCCGAGAATCCTTGAGACCTCGCAGGATCCCTGCCCCAGAGGTTGTTGGGTGTGAGTCCCTTCTCTTGAGGTTGGATTCAAGGGTTCAGTTGGGCTTGTTGTTGACATACTGCCTCCCAGCTATGTGACAACAGCCCTGCCCGAGCTGCTGGAGGGGGTAGCCAGGTTGGCGGTGGAATTCCCCAGGCTTATGGTGCTGGGGGATTTCAATATGCCATCACTCGGCGAATCCTCCGGTGTGGCTCAGGAGTTCATGGCTTCCATGACAACCATGGACCTGACCCAGATAATTCAGGGTCCGACCCATAGGGGAGGACACATGCTCAACTTGGTATTCCTCTTGGGGCAGTGGAGACGTGATTTCGATTTAAGGGGTATAGTTATTTCTTCCTTGTCATGGTCGGATCACTTCCTATTGAGGTTAGATTTCTCTGTCCTACTCCCCCACCGCAGGGAGGCGGAACCGATTAGGTGGTTCCGCCCCAGGCATTTAATGGATCTGGAGGGGTTCCAAATAGTGCTTGGGGGTTTTCCTGATTCGCTCCTCCATGAACCGGCTGAGTCCTTGGTTGCTGCTTGGAATAAGGCGGCATCAGGGGTGTTAGACCGGATCGCGTCTTTGCGACCTCTCTGTGATTGTGGATCCCGGAGGGCACCTTGGTTTACCAAGGAGCTACGGGAGATGAAGTGTCAGAAGAGATGTCTAGAGTGACGCTGGAGGGCTAGTAACTCCGAACCCGACCACACACTTTTAAGAGCCTATATTAGGATTCATTTAGTGGCTATACGAGCGGCAAAATGTTCGCATTTTTCCACACTTATTGCATCTGCAGAATCTCACCCCGCCACCCTGTTTAGGGTGACCCATTCCCTACTTAACGTTCAGGAAGCCAGGGAGTCCTTACAGGGTAGGGCGGAAGAATTTGTGCAGTTTCTATCAGACAAAATCGCTTGGATTTGGACAGACCTAGACTCCGATTGGGCAGGGCCTTCTGAGATGACACGGGCAGGTCTTAGCCCAGTTTTATGGGATGAATTTGAGTCTGTGACCACTGAGGATGTTGAAAGAGTGGTGGGAGTGATGAGTGCCTCCACTTGTTTATTGGACCCGTGTCCTTCCTGGTTGGTCTCGGCCGCCAAGGAGGTGACACGAGGCTGGCTCAGGTGTTGATCAATGCTTCGTTGAGGGAGGGGTCTTTCCCACAACCTTTGAAGGAAGTGGTTGTGAGGCCCCTTCTCAAGACCTGGCTGATTTAAATAACTTCCGCCCAGTCCCCAATCTCCCCTTTTTGGGGAAGTTTGTAGAGAGAGTGGTGGCGCTCCAGCTCCAATGGTCTCTGGATGAAGTGGATTACCTAGACCCTTTTCAATCTGGCTTCAGGCCCGGCTTCAGCACAGAAACTGCTTTGGTCGTGCTGATGGATGGCGGGCTCGAGACAGGGGTTATTCCTCTGTCTTGGTGCTACTTGACCTCTCAGCAGCTTTTGATACCATCAATCATGGTATCCTTTTGCGACGACTTGGAGAGGTGGGAGTGGGAGGCACCATTTTACGGTGGTTCTCCTCCTACCTCTCTGGTCGGTCGCAATCGGTACTGGTGGGGGGGAAGAGGTCAACCCTGAGGCCCCTTGAATGTGGGGTGCTGCAGGGGTTGGTCCTCTCCCCCCTCCTATTTAACATTTACATGAAGCCGCTGGGTGAGATCATCAGACAGCATGGGGTGAGGTTTCATCAGTATGCTGATGATACCCAGCTATATATCTCTTCCCCGAGCTCTCTCAGTGAAGCAGCTGATATGATGGGCCATTGCCTTGAAGCCGTGAGGGTCTGGATGAGGGTTAACAGACTCAGGCTCAATCCTGACAAGACCGAGTGGCTTTGGATGTTGCCTCCCAAGGATCATGTTAACTGTCCAGTGTTGACTCTAGCAGGGGAAAATATACCCCCTTCGGAATGGGTTCGCAACTTGGGTGTCCTCCTTGATCCACAGCTGAAATTGAAACATCATTTGATGGCTGTGGCTGGGAGGACTTTTGCACAAGTTCGTCTGTTGCACCAGTTGCGACCCTACCTGGACTGGGAGTCTCTCCTTACAGTCACTCATGCCCTTGTCACCTCACGCCTGGACTACTGCAACGCGCTCTACATGGGGCTACCCTTGAAAAGTATTCGGAGACTACAGTTGGTCCAGAATGCGGCCACGCGAGTGATAATGGGTGTTCCTCCACGTTACACCTATCCTCCGTGAGCTGCACTGGTTTCCTATTGGTCTCTGGGTCCAATTCAAGGTGTTGGTTATTACCTTTAAAGCTCTATATGGCTCAGGGCCAGGCTATTTGCGAGACTGCCTACTTCATCATAGTTCCCTTCGTCCGGTTAAATCCCACAGGCTGGGCCTCCTTCAGGTCCCGTCAGCCAAGCAGTGCCATTTGGTGGGGCCGCGGGGGAGGGCTTTCTCTGTGATGGTGCCCACATCTTGGAACCAGCTCCCCCCGGAGATTAGGACCGCTCCCACCCTGTTGGTTTTCCGCAAGCTGCTTAAGACCTGGCTTTTCCGGCAGGCCTGGGGTTTATAAAATCTGACCCCTGGATGAATCTTATTGTATTGTTTGTTTTGTTAATGTTATATTGTGTTTTTATTGTTAGCTGCCCGGAATCCTGCGGGAGTGGGGCAGTCTATAAATTTTAATAAATAAATAAATAAATAAAACCATTTATTTACTGTATTTATTGCAGACATGAATGACTGTCAAAAACATGTAAATGGAAATTGTCCAGATAAGGCAGTATTTTTCTATTCCCAAGTTAATAAATTGGAAGGGGGGGGGAATCTTTCAAATGTGACTCAGAACCTATATACTATTAACATACTTTTCTTTACTAACCTAAGGGGAATGCTACTTCATCTGCAAATCCTTTGGGAATGGATGTATGACTTAATAATAGCTTTTCTGTTTTGAATCTAAAGATTTGCATTTTATTCTTTTTCACTATGGA
This sequence comes from Crotalus tigris, assembly GCF_016545835.1. Classification (NCBI taxonomy): domain Eukaryota; kingdom Metazoa; phylum Chordata; class Lepidosauria; order Squamata; family Viperidae; genus Crotalus; species Crotalus tigris. Next base: position 1,066,465 of record NW_024096755.1, on the reverse strand, counting down.
GTTCACTGCTCACTAACAACACTCACAAGTAAGATTGTAGCTTCTTTTTCTCTTGAGGTATATATGCATAAACACTGATGCCATTTAGAGCTAGAGAGAAGAGACAAGATTATGGATAGGTAAGGATCCATAACGCTAACGCTAGGCAGTCCAAGGTTCAGACTATCAGGAGATTGAGGCACCATTCAAGTCAGGCAGTATTAACCACAGATACAGTAATGGCTGGGACCTAGAAGAAAAGAGAATCATATCCTTTGCCTTTGCACTGAGGATGGCATTTTTATTAGTGTTCCTACTAGTACTACTTCCTTCCATGGTGTGCAAGAGTGATAGGTGCAGCATGTATAATCCACACACTCCATATCACAAATACCATCATCTGGGAGACCTTATGGTTGGTGGCATTGTTTCACAGGCTGCAATTGTCTTCAAACAAATCAGTTTAACCAAACCTCCCCCATCAGCAATGCCTGGAGATTTTATGTAAGGAATTGTCCATTTAATTGTCTTTCAGAGATTTCAGTCACTGAAATAGTTTAATATCTGGCCCTAATTATCGGCTAACACTAAGGAGATACTGAGAAATATAGTTTGGAAAGTATTCACACATTTAAAGCAACATTCTCAACTCTTAAGGTCCTCCTTATTTGTGACTTTGATTCCCAGTTTTTTGAAGATGGGTAGGAATTAAATAAGAGGATGCTTAGATAGTAGAAATCTAATTTAAACCTATTTCTTCCTGTAATATTTCCATTGTCTTCATTGCTTTCTTCTGCCTGGTCTCACATGATGCTACCTTCTTACATTTTTTAAAAAAAAATTGCGCTTCCAGTTTTAATATAGTTTTTAATATGGTTTTCTGTCTGGAAAATATTTATTGATAATTTAAAAAATCCTCTGGAAAAGCAATATTCTTTCTTACAGAAACACAAGTAATCCAGAAACTTTTGTACAAGCGTTAAGATGTGTAATCCTAGCTATTTGCAGGAGCTTAAATAGCTGTACCTTTGAAAACCATTTATTCTGAGTTTTAAGTACTTTTTGGATTCCTTCAGTTCCTTATTTTAAATGTAATTCAGTTCATTTATATAATCAGTACAAATAATTGTAAAAACATTTACATATATGAATGCTTTTATCCCCATCCTTTTATATGTTGCCTAATAAAGTTTCATGGATGATGTCCATATGTGTGTGTGTGTGTGTGTGTGTGTGTGTGTGTATGTGTGTGTGTGTATGTGTATATATATATGTGTGTGTATATATGTGTGTGTGTGTGTGTGTGTGTGTGTGTGTGTATACCTGAATGTGATATCTGGGAAAAGGTTATATATTGCTGTCAATTTGTATTAATTCAAAAGTTAATTTGTGTATTGTTTCTTCAAGAGGTGCAGAGAATGAAGTCTGGTATTATTTACCTCTATTCATATTCTCTCATTGTAGCCCCGTTGCTAAGAATTACCAACACATCCTGGCTATGGCATTTGCTATAAAGGAGATAAATGAAAACCTTCAAATCTTACCCAATCTCACCTTGGGTTTCCATATTTATGATAGCTATGACAATGCTCAAAGGACTTACCAGGCTACAATGCTGTTTCTTTCATCAGTGGAGAGACTGATTCCCAATTACAGCTGCAATATCCATAATAATTTAGTATCTGTTGTTGGGGGATTAGATGCTGAAATCTCTCTTCATGTCTCCACCATGTTGGATATCTATAAAATTCCACAGGTAGGATATTTTTTTAACAACATATATGAAATTTAACATACATAAATCCTGTAAACTTTTAGTTAGGTAGTTTCAATTGCTACAAAACAAAATATTATTAAATAATTTAAATATCCCTTTCAAGGTAGTGATTATAAAAGAAAGGACCAATGACTGGCAGAAAGTGCTCTCCTCAAACTAAAAAAAGGTTTTAAAAGTTTGCTCTTATTAAAGATAAAAACACCTGTCACCCTCTAATATCTCATTTACACAGTTTCATTGTTAAGGTTTGATCCTTCTGAAAATGAACTCTTACATTCCATTTCTACAATATTATTAAAAAAATCTGATCATTTTCTTTGGGCATATAATATTATATCAATAAGTAGTCTAAATTACATGCTTACATGACATATTGATTCCACACTACACTTTACATTTGTGGAGGGCAAGGCAAGCAGAAACTGGAAGTGACAGAAAGGAAATAATGACTTTCTTGGGAACAAAGATGCAGGAAATTGGGAATCAACAGGAACAGATCTATAAATATTCAGAAGAGGAAGGCTGAAAAGAATATCCTACAAGTCAGACAAAGCAATTAAGACTTAAAATGAGGTAACAACCAAAATATTGTTGCAAATCTGATAAAAAATGGAAGCAGAATGAATCTTTCCTTGCCTATCAGTGTATATCTCCAAATTCTACTGCAATAAGGAAGAAGTACTCATGTTTTTTCATGGATGAGGGGCTCAAAAATATACTGAATCTCTCTAAATCATTTTGAATCTCAGTCAAACATTTCAGAATTGTCTAACACAATTTAACATCATTAGGATCAGTTTGAAAGGATGTTTCAATGAGTTCTAAATTTAAGGCACCATCCTAACATTTATGACAAAACAATGCAAACATTAAATACAGCGGGAACTGAAATGGGATTTCAACTAATACTTTATGTAAGTATTATTGGATTCTTAATATATTTTATCTACATTGTAAGGGTTCTATACATGCTGTTTTTATTTTTCCCCATTTTTCTCTAGCTTATTTATGGTTCGGCTCCTTTGATGAACGAAAAATCTCCAGAGCTCACTTTTTACCAGATGGTTCCCCCAGATCCACTTCAGTATGCAGGAATTGTCTCACTGCTCCTACATTTTAGGTGGACGTGGATTGGGATCCTTATCATGGACGATGACCAAAGCGAAAAATTTGTACAAACTGTGATTCCAGTTTTTTCCAAAAGAGGAATTTGTTATGCTTTCATTGAAAAAATTGGTAAATTTAGTGATATAGATGGACTTTATCACATGCTTCAGAAAGGAGTAAAAATATATGATCAAGTCATGGGTAGTAAAGCCAATGCATTTGTGATCTATGGGGAATCCTTCACCATGATATTTTTGAGATGGTTGCAATATATACCAAGTATAGAAAAGACAAGAACTAGACCAAAAGGTATTGTGTGGATAATGACAGCCCAGATAGCGCTGACTTCCTCAGCATTTCAACGCTCCTGGAGTACGGAAATAATCCATGGTGCTCTCTCCTTCTCAATGCCCTCTGCTTATCTACCAGAGTTTCGGTCATTTGTTGCAAAACAAAATCCCATCTTCAGTAGAAAGGAAAATGGGTTTATCAGTCAGTTTTGGCAAGATGCTTTTAACTGTGTGTTCTCAGATGAAGTTGTGAGTGATGTGTCTGGAGGCATTTGTACTGGGACAGAGAATCTGAAAAGCCTTCCTGCCCCTATTTTTGAAATAGACATGACCGGCCATAGCTACAGTATCTACAATGGTATTTATGCAATAGCTCATGCTTTCCATGCCATATCCACATCTAGATATAAACACAGAGCAATGGGGGTCAGAAGAGGAGAAAAAAACCATAGACAAGATATCATACAGGTAATACAGGTATTACAGATTATCAATATCCTCATTTGCCAGATCACCATCCATCTAAGTATATTGGTAAGCCTGCATCTGCATTTCATCTGCTTTCCCATCTCCTGAATATGAAATAACAGCTCATAGTTTTGTCACAATAGTTCCTTTCCATTGTTACTATTTGAATGTTTTATTTTGAATTCTATTGAGTACCTCTCTATGAAGTTTAGGATGTTAAAGTTATATTTGTGAGATTAACATTAGAAAACTCACTCTACTGAATGTCTCATTGAACTGTGTTTGTCTGTCTATGCCTGTTTCTGTATCTGTCTGCCTGTCTCTGTATGTTTGTCTGTGTGTGTCTCTCTGTGTGAGAGAGACATAATAGCAGTGTTCCAATATTTGAGGGGCTCCTACAAAGATGACAGGATCAAACTATTTTCCAAAGCACCAAAAGGCAAGATGAGAAACAATCAGTGGAAACTAACCAAGGAGAGAAGCAACATAGCACTAAGGATAAATTTCCTAATGGTGAGAGCAATTAACAATGGAACAACTTGCCTTCAGAAGTTGTAGGTGCTCCATCATTGGAGGCTTTCAAAAAAAAAAAGACTGGAAAATCATTTATCTGAAATGGTATAGGGTAGGGGTGTCAAACTCGCAACATCATGTGACATATCATGACTTTTTTTTCCATTACCAGCAATGAGGTGGGTGCAGTTTCAACATAACACATCTGGCCCAGGGGCCAGCTGTTTGACACCCCTGGTATAGGGTCTCCTGCTCAACTAGAAGATCTGCAAAGTCCCTTCCAACTCTATTGTTCTATGTTCTATGTGTGTGTGATTCAGTGACAATAAATGTAAAAGATATCAACAAAGAATGCAATTGTATATCTTTTTTTTCTGCTATGAAAACTATCATCATGGGAATGAGTAGTTTAACCTTTCAAAAACTCTTCCAGTTTTATTTATTTGGTTTATTTATTTGTTTGTTTGATTATTTGTTTAGCTTCATTACTTTCTAAGAAGAGTCTCTTTTAACAATAGTGCTGGGGACCAAATCTCCTTTGACCAAAATGGCATAATAAGAGCTGGCTTTGATATTATCAACTGGATTGCTTTCCCAAACAAATCATTTCTTCGTGTAAAAGTTGGGAAGATGGATCACCTAACTCCTCCAGATCAAGGTTTAAGTATCAATGATGACCTCATTACATGGCACATTTTGTTCAACCAGGTAAGGTCCAGTTATTCCACGTGGTTCTGAATTAATTCTGACTTTTATTCTGATGTTCATTTTCTAGACGATGCTTGATGTACATGAAATATTGATATTAATAAGTTTTATGTCAATTCATATGATGAGATATTACTCATATCTGCTTAGATGGCTAGCTCTACTAATTATGTTTGAAACAAAAGTATATTATTATACCTATTGCTGAAAATTGGTGTGAAACGCAATTGGGTTATTTGACACTTATAAATGTTGGTTTAAGCTTTCTTAATATTGGAACCTTTGCTTTTTTAAATTTGAAATCTGTGATTTTATCTATACTGGCAGGTGCAGGTAGTCGTCAACTTTGTTTAGTAACTGTTCAAAGATACAGTACCAATCGGTCATCACACTAACAACCATTGCTGCATCCCCATGATCACATGAGCAAAATTTGGGCACTTGGCACTTGGTATTTGTTTGTTTGTTTATTTGATTTCTTTCTTTATTTGCTTTTCCAGTGTGTCTGATGGCTACAGGATCTAATATGGTATTTATAATGGTTACAGGATCCGATATTGTATTCATGATGATTATAGGATGTGATATGTTACTTATGATGATTACAGGATCTTGCAGTTACATGATCACCAGCTTCCAAGCAGCAAAGTCAAATGGGGAAGCTAGATTAATGTAATAACCACTTCATTTACTTTATTTATTTATTTATTTATTTAATTGTATTTATATGTCGCCCAATTCCAAAGGACTCAGGCCGGCGTACAAAATTAAAACAATCATCTAACAATAAAACAATAAAATAATACAATCATACCGTGAGTCCGATCATATCCCGGCCCCCCCGGGGACATCAGCCCCAGGCCTGCCAGAACAGGAGAGTTTTAACGGCTTTCTTAAAGGCCGGCAGGGTGGGAGTTGTTCGAACCTCGGGGGGAAGTTGATTCCACCAGGTCGGAGCCACCACAGAAAAGGCCTTTCCCCGAGGGCCCACCAGCCGACATTGTCTGGCCGACGGGACCTGAAGGAGGCCCAATCTATGGGACCTCACCGGTCTCTGGGAACTGTGCGGCAGTATGCGGTCCTGCAAGTAACCTGGCCCTATGCCATGAAGGGCTTTAAAGGTGATAACCAACACCTTGAATTGCGTCCAGAGACCCACAGGAAGCCAGTGCAGCTTGCGGAGGATAGGTGACACATGGGCGTACCTTGGCGCGCCCACAATCGCTCTCGCGGCTGCATTCTGAACCAACTGCAGCCTCCGAACGTTCTTCAAGGGTAGCCCCATGTAGAGCGCATTACAGTAATCCAGTCTTGAGGTGAGAAGGGCATGAGTGACTGTGAGTAAAGCCTCTCGGTCCAAATAAGGCCGCAACTGGTGCACCAGGCGAACCTGGGCAAAGGTCCCCCTGGCCACAGCCAATAGATGTTGTTCCAAATTTAGCTGTGAGTCCAGGAGGACACCCAAGTTGCGTGCCTGCACTGAGGGAGGTAAATTTGCCTCCCCCAGGACTAATGATGGACCATCCAGTTGACCTTTGGGAGGCAAGACCCAGAGCCACTTGGTCTTGTCAGGGTTGAGTCTAAGCCTGTTCACCCCCATCCAGACCCTCACATCTTCCAGGCAACGGCACATCACGTCGACTGCTTCACTGAAAGGACATGGGGTGGAGATATACAATTGGGTATCATCCGCATACTCATGATACCTCACCCCGTGTCGCCGAATGATCTCACCCAGTGGTTTCATGTAGATGTTAAAAAGGAGGGGGGACAGGACCGAGCCCCGAGGCACCCCATGATCGAGGCGCCTAGGGGTCGATCTCTGTCTGCCCGCCAACATCGACTGCGACCTGTCAGAGAGGTAGGAGGAGAACCACCGCAATACGGTGCTGCCCACCCCCACCTCTCCGAGACGACGCAGAAGGATACCATGGTCGATGGTATCGAAAGCCGCTGAGAGGTCAAGAAGCACCAGGATAGAGGAATGACCCCTATCCTGGGCTCGCCAGAGGTCATCAGTCAGTGCGACCAAAGCAGTCTCAGTGCTGAAGCCGGGCCTGAAACCAGATTGAAAAGGGTCCAGATAATTAGTTCCATCCAAGGATCGCAAGAGTTGGGACGCCACCACCTTCTCTACAACCTTCCCCACAAAGGGGAGGTTGGAGACAGGACGAAAGTTCTTCAAAAGAGCTGGGTCCAAGGAAGGCTTCTTGAGGAGGGGCCTCACCACTGCTTCCTTTAAAGGTTGCAGGAAAGACCCCTCCATCAAGGAGGCATTGATTATTGCCTGGAGCCAGCCTCGTGTCACCTCCCTACTGGCAGAAACCAGCCAGGAGGGGCACGGGTCCAATAAACAGGGGGTGGCATTCATTGCCCTCATGGCCTTGTCCACTTCATCAGGGGTCACAGGCTCAAACTCGCTCCAGATAACATGACTAAGACCAGCCCCCGGCAACTCAGCTGGCACTGCCCAGTCGGAGTCCAAGTCTCTCTGAATCTGAGCGATTTTGTCCGAAAGAAACTGAACAAACTCCTCAGCTCTCCCCTACAAGGGTTCCTCCGCCTCCTCCACTTTAAGAAGGGAGCGGGTCACCCTAAACAAGGCGGCCGGGCGAGATTCTGCGGACGCAATAAGTGCGGAAAAGTGAACACGCTTTGCTGCCCTTATCACCACTAAATAAGTCCTAAGATAGGCTCTTAAGAGTGATCGGTCAGATTCAGAGTTACTGGCCCTCCAACGTCACTCTAGACGTCTCTTGTGGCGCTTCATCTCCCGGAGCTCCTCAGTAAACCAAGGTGCCTTTCGGGGACCACCACCACAGAGATGTCGCAAAGGCGCAATTTAATCCCGGACGAGTTGTGGGCAAGGGAGTCAGGTATTTCCCCAAGCTCCTCCTGGAACCGATCTGGGTCCATTAGGCGCCTGGGGTGGAACTACCTAGTCACCTCCCTCTCCCTGCGATGGGGGAGCGATGCTCTGAAGTCCAGCCTCAATAGGAAATGATCTGTCCATGACAAGGGCGAGATCTCTATTCCCCTTAATTCCAGATCATGTCTCCATTGCCCCGAGAGAAACACAAGGTTGAGTTGTGACCACCCCTATGAATCAGATCCTGGATTACCTGGGTCAGGTCCATGGTTGCCATGGAAGCCATGAACTCTTGCGCCGCCTCTGAGCGATCGCCGAGTGATGGTAGGTTAAATTCCCCCAGTACCATAAGTCTGGGGAACTCCACTGCCAACCCGGCTACTGAATCCAGCAATGCAGGCAGGGCTGTTGCAACGCAACTGGGAGGTAGGTACGTCAGCAGCAAGCCCAACTGAACCCGTGAACCCAACTTCAATAGGAGGGATTCACACCCAACAACCTCCGGGGCAGGAATCCCACGAGGACTCAAGGACTTCTGAGCGATGACTGCCACTCCCCCACCCCTGCCCTGATGTCGAGGCTGATGAAGCACCACAAACCCGTCCGGGCACATGCCAGGTCCTCCCTGCTGTCCAATATTAAATCACGGACAAGGGGGGCTTTGTTGACAATGGACCTGGCATTAAGCAACAGCAGCCTACAACTAGGGCCCTGTACTCCCCTGTCACCAGTACTACAGGATGAGCCTTTTGAGGGGCCGGAACAAGGAATCGCTCTAATATAGCGAGTCCTCATTCCCCAAATATGGCCTGCCCCTCGGCTCCCGCCATATCTGCCCATCCCAGTCATAACTTTAATGATTAACAACTGTAGCAAAAACAAATTGATGTGACTCAATCTTGCAACTGCCTTACTCAGTTGCCGTTTGAGAAATGGAAGTTAACTCTTGTTGCAAGACAATAATTTTGTCAGAGAGCTAGTTTACTATATTTAAAGGAATTAATGTGGGGCGGCAGGGCTTTCTTCAAAATACATTGATGGATGAACACAAGCAAAAGTGTTATGGAACAGAAAGAGATTAATGTGTACTTAAATGTTTACAAAAAATTGTATGCCTTCTTCAGACTATTGTTATCTTCTTTCATTCCTAGGTGCAGCCTATTTCTATCTGTACTGAGAGTTGTTATTCAGGTTCCAGCAAGAAAGTCAAGGAAGGACAGCCATTTTGCTGCTATGATTGCATCCCATGCCCAGACGGGAGCATTTCAACTGAGAAAGGTAAAAAAAAATATATTTGATCTGGGTTATCTGAAATAAATTTGCATAAAAATGAAGTACATATAGTCTTCAATTTATGAACACAAATTAAAAATCCTCAACTTATAAGCCCAAAATTTCCATTGTTAAGCAAGATAGTTGTTAAATGAGTTTTGTCCAATTTTACAACCTTTCTTGTGACAGTTGTTAAATGAATCACTGCAGTTATGTTAGTAACAAGGTTGATAAGTGAATCTGGCTTCTCCATTGACTTTGCTTATCAGAATGTCACAAAAGGGATCACATGACCTCAGGACATTGCAACCATTATAAATGCATGCCAATTGCCAAGCATTTGAATTTTGATCATGTGACCACAGGGTTGCTGCAATAGTAGTAAGCATGAAAAATAGTTTTTTTCAATGCTGTTTTGAATGGTCATCAAAAAATGTTTGTAAGTCTAGGATTACCTGTACACTATGTTTTGAGTTACTCCAGATAGTAGGAAGCTGTGATATGTTAATAAGTCATTTCTCAAATCAATGGAGTAATAGATTCCGCTCAATGGAAGTTCAGACATAGTTTGCTCATGAATTATGAGTAACTATTTCCTACTTTCAAGAATCAATCTTTTTAAAATTAACATCTGTCACTGAGGAATTTATGAAATATACTTGCATATATGCACCTCTCTCCGAGGTGGCGCAGCAGTTAGGGTGCAGTACTGCAGGCCACTTTAGCTGACTGTGTTCAACAGGTCAGCGGTTCAAATCTCACCGGCTCAAGGTTGACTCAGCCTTCCATCCTTCAGCTTCGTGCTTTGAGCAGCAATGTGTGGTCTTAGCTGTTTATTCCTTTTAACTGCCAGTGGGGGTATGAACTGATTGGGTGGGAGCTTGGCTGTGTTCTGATTGGGTGGAGGTGTGTTCTGAATGGTTAGGGGCTTGGCTGTGCTCTGATTGGCTGGGGGAGTGTTCTGTTTGGTTGTGCTCAGGTTAGTCTGAGTTGCAGAGGGGTTTAAGATTTTGGGCTGCCTTGCTATTTTCTGGCTTCGCGTTCGTGGTCGTGCCTCCTCTTCATGGAGGGTGTCAGTTTGCTTCATGTATGGATTGGAGGGGTTTAAAGTGGCTAATGATGCAGCTGTGGTCTGGCTTCTGGTTTGTGGTCGTGCCTTGTCATCGGTGTGGCTTTGGGTTTGTTTTTTGCGTGGATGTGTGGTGGTGACATCCTGTGTGGTTTTTGTGAGTGTGGGTCTGGTATCATTTTTTGCGTTAGGGAATCGTTTGTCAATAAGAGCGGGTTTCCAAATGGCTGGTAGGCGGGAGGTATCATCTCGCTTGTTCATGCTGTGTGGGCGTTTTTCTATCTCGATGGCTTCTCTGATTATTCTGTTATTAAAATGTTCACTTTTGGCAATGGTTCTGGTATTTTTAAAGTCAATTTCATGTCCTGTGGCTTTAGGGTGTTGGACCAGGGAAGATGTTGGTTCCTCTTTTTTGACTGAGTTCTTATGTTCTTCAATGCGTGCACTTATTCTTCTGTTGGTTTGTCCGATGTATGTGGTGGGACAAGTGGTGCATGGGATTTCGTATACTCCTTGATTTTCTAATTCAATTTTATCTTTGGGGTTTCTAAGGATGGTGGATATTTTTCTGTTTGTGCAGAATGCTGTTTTGATGTTGTGTTTATGGAGGATCTTACTGATTCTGTCTGTGGTGCCTTTTATGTATGGGAGGAGGGCTTTGCCGTTTTCTTGTTCTTTGTCTTGGATTTTAGTGGGGGTTTCTTTTTGGATTAGGTTTGTAATCTTATTTCTATGGAATCCATTGGATGTTAGTACATTGGTGAGAGTGTGTAATTCGGGTTTTAGGTGTTGTTCGTCAGCTAAGCGTTTTGATCCTCCATAAACACAACATCAAAACAGCATTCTGCACAAACAGAAAAATATCCACCATCCTTAGAAACCCCAAAGATAAAATTGAATTAGAAAATCAAGGAGTATACGAAATCCCATGCACCACTTGTCCCACCACATACATCGGACAAACCAACAGAAGAATAAGTGCACGCATTGAAGAACATAAGAACTCAGTCAAAAAAGAGGAACCAACATCTTCCCTGGTCCAACACCTTAAAGCCACAGGACATGAAATTGACTTTAAAAATACCAGAACCATTGCCAAAAGTGAACATTTTAATAACAGAATAATCAGAGAAGCCATCGAGATAGAAAAACGCCCACACAGCATGAACAAGCGAGATGATACCTCCCGCCTACCAGCCATTTGGAAACCCACCCTTATTGACAAACGACTCCCTAACGCAAAAAATGATACCAGACCCACACTCACAAAAACCACACAGGATGTCACCACCACACATCCATGCAAAAAACAAACCCAAAGCCACACCGATGACAAGGCACGACCACAAACCAGAAGCCAGACCACAGCTGCATCATTAGCCACTTTAAACCCCTCCAATCCATACATGAAGCAAACTGACACCCTCCATGAAGAGGAGACACGACCACGAACGCGAAGCCAGAAAATAGCAAGGCAGCCCAAAATCTTAAACCCCTCTGCAACTCAGACTAACCTGAGCACAACCAAACAGAACACTCCCCCAGCCAATCAGAGCACAGCCAAGCCCCTAACCATTCAGAACACACCTCCACCCAATCAGAACACAGCCAAGCTCCCACCCAATCAGTTCATACCCCCACTGGCAGTTAAAAGGAATAAACAGCTAAGACCACACATTGCTGCTCAAAGCACGAAGCTGAAAACACCAGCCTGAAGATGACGAATGGGACTTCGTCGAAACGTCGCCAAGGCACTTCCAATTTTACGTGGGAGAAAACCCGAACAACCAAAAACATATATATATATATATATATATATATATATATATATATATATATATACATACATACATTGCTTACTGGTGTACACCGCTTAGAGAGTGCTTGCACTTAAAAGCGGTATATAAGTCTCATAAATAAATAAATAACATTATTTAGATCATTATTTTTTGTCTTTCTTCTTGACCAGGGTCTTCAAACCTGGCCCTTTTATAACTTGTGGACTTCCAGAATTCCTCAGCCAGGCATGCTGGTTGAGGAATTCTGGGAGTTGAAGTCCACAAGTCATAAAAGGGCCAAGTTTGAAGATCCCTGTTCTTGACAGTTAAGTATGGGGTGTTTTATGCCAAGTGTTTGTCTGTTTGAATTCTAAAATCCCAGACTTTATTTTCTAATACTTTGTTTATGTTGTCGTTCCCACCAGTTCTTGCTTGCAGGCAAATAGTATTTCTTATAAATATCCCTTTGAAGGTGTTGATACTTTCAAGTTGTTCCTTTTTTATCATGATAGAGCTATTATCTACATACGAGATCCATATTTTGGGTTATTTGCATGGGAATTTCTACTCATTGCATTATGATCTCTGCTATGAGTCCTGAGAGGTGATCTCATGGGTGTTTCTCCAATTTGTTGGTATATATGTCCATCAAACTAAAAGTAGGTGGTAAGACAAAGGTTGATGAAATCCATGATTCTGAGTGTTTACATCTTAGTGTATTTAGTATATTTGGACACATGAAACTATCAACAACATATTCAAAGGGAAGAATAAAGCAGCAATGCACTCCCCTTCCTGGATATCAGCAGCAGCAGAGGCAGTGCCAGCAAATTAGAAACACATGTCTATCATAAAACCACCTTCACTGATCAAATGCTCCACTATTAAAGTAGCAACCCAAACTACCACAAAAAAGCTGTGTGAGAGCATTATTAAATGAGCATGAACACACTGCAGCAACCAGGAACATCAGGAAAAAGAAATAGATCATCTCTACATTTTCCAACAAAATGCAGACCCCTGCAACTTTGCCTGACTGCCTGACATTTAACCCACTACAGCACAACCAATACAGTCTGTGAAAAGGGTAACACTGCCATACACGAAAACATTTCAGAAACAACCAATAGACTATTACAATCACATGGCACCATAATAGTACACAAACAAACTAAAGCCCTCCAAAACATCTTAAGTAAACCAAAAGACCCATAGCCTAAGAAAAGAAAACAGGAGATACCTACAACATACAGTGTAAGGATTGTAATACAACCCTATGTATGACAGACAGGTAGAAGACTAGCATATCCATGAACACCAATTAGAAATAAAAAGACATAATGAAAACTCCTTAATTGCATAACACATGGACAGACTTCACCATAGTTTTAACTGGGAAACCATGAACATCCCAGAGCAAACTAAGTCCAAAAATGATAGAGAATTCCTGGAAACCTGGCACTCAGACAAATCAGCCATCAACAGGCACATAAACACAAACAATATCTATGTACCATTTCAAAAGGAATAATCAAAAAGCTAAAAAACCACACCATCTCCATGCCATCAACCAACACCCAGAAGAGATTAACACCAACATTAATAACTACACCAACAATTAAGCAGGAAACAATACCCCAAATAAGGAACTATCAACTCTAACAGTTCAGAAAGCACCAAGAACCCCACAGTTCAACTGTGGGCTACAAATATTCTCTTCTGTCAGTATCATTACTTTTCTGGACTTCTAGTTCAATTTTAATCTAGTCCACCAGTCCAGCTATGTATCTAATATCTGGAATTACCTAGGTGTTAATTCCCTTGATGATTTTTCTTTCACTGAGTTTGAACACTGTTTCACTCTTCCGATGCTGTCATTATAGTATGCCTATGCTTCTACTCTTCATGTAGACAAATTCTTAATTTTAAATAAAATTCAAAAGATAAAAAGATAATTATGTAATTCAAAATTTATCAATAATCAGTGAGCTCACAGACTTTCTATAAACCAACTTTTTTGTTTAAAAAGTTGGTTTATTGTGATAGGACACTGTTCATATTAATGACATGCTAGCAAGATAAATGTAAAATCTTTTTTTTTCTTTTTTAGACAAAAATGAATGTGTTAGATGCAAAGATGACTATTACTCCAACACAAGAAAAGACTTCTGTATTCCCAAAATTGTCAGTTTCTTAACGTACAAAGAACCTTTAGGGCTGAGTTTAGCCTGTCTTGCACATTCTTTTTCCCTAGTCACAGTTCTTGTGCTAGGCATATTTGTGAAGAACCACAATACTCCCATCGTCATAGCCAACAACCGGGATCTGACCTACATCCTCCTCATCTCTCTCCTGCTCTGCTTCCTTTCTGCACTCCTATTCATTGGCCAGCCTGGAAAAGTGACCTGTTTTTTGCAACAAACAACTTTTGGAATGGTCTTCTCAGTGGCTGTTTCTTCTATCTTGGCAAAAACCATCACGGTGATTCTAGCATTTATGGCTACCAAACCAGGTTCCAGAATGAGGAAGTGGGTGGGAAAGAAATTAACCAATTCCATTGTTTTTTCCTGCTCCCTGATCCAAGCAAACATCTGTATTTTGTGGCTGTCAATGGCTCCCCCTTTCCCAGATATTGATATGGTCTCAGTGCCTGAAGAAATTGTACTACAATGTAATGAAGGTTCTGTGATCATGTTTTATTGTGTCCTTGGCTATATGGGTTTCCTAGCTCTCATCAGCTTCACAACAGCTTTTCTTACTAGGAAGTTACCAGACAGTTTCAACGAAGCTAAGTTCATCACCTTCAGCATGTTGATCTTTTGCAGTGTTTGGTTGTCTTTTGTCCCAGCATACTTGAGCTCCAAAGGGAAATACATGGTGGCAGTGAAGATCTTTTCCATCTTAGCCTCTGGTGCTGGGCTTCTAAGTTGCATTTTTTTCCCTAAATGCTATGTTATTGTGTTACGACCAGAGCTGAATAACAGAGAACAACTAATTAGAAGAAAAGAATGATAAAAATTATTTGTTATATTGTTGATCAATTTTTGTAAGGGTAGAATTCTATTTCTGTATTCATAATAGAAGATTTTAAAAAATAGTATTTTTAGCTACTTGTCTGTATACATTTTGCCAACTCTATCCCTATCCCTTCATTGAAACTTTGATTTCTATGTCTATGTTATTAAACCTTAGCTGTGGACCAGCTCTCTAAAATGATCTAGGAATGGACCAAGATTAGAGAAAAAAGACTGATAAGTGCTGTAATATCTGTAAATTGTAATGCATTTCCTGATCCCTATTGTAGTATTCTTAGCTATTAACATGGTCAAAAGGTTTCCTCCATTTCTGTCCTATCTCATGTATGGTTCTGGAAACCTCCAATTAATATGCAATAAGCTAAGATATAGTAGTAAAAAACAAAGTATCAGTCTCAAACATATTTTGTAGTTCTAACACTGTCTAACAAAGAAAAAAAGACAAAAGAAGCAGTCTGGCATTGGGATATTAAACTCACCATCTACTGTATTAGAAACACCAGAAATGGTAAGTATACTGCAAAGTTCAAAAGGAAAGAGAATTACTGGAAGGAAGCAATGACAAGCAACATGTGAAACAGAATTACAGCTTATTTAACCAGATTACTCAAATGCCTTTTTCCTTCTGCATGAAAAAACTATTGAATGTTTGGCCAATGAAATATAGTGTAAAGTGTAAGTAAAGTGTCCCCACAGACCCTAAACTGTACTGAAACTCATCCGCTTTAAGATTTCCACACTTCTGCTTTACTTTTCTACCAGTTTAAAGTAAGAGCCAAGGTGGCGCAGCAGTTAGAGTGCAGTACTGCAGGCCACTTTAGCTGACTGTGTTCAGCAGGTCAGCGGTTCAAATCTCACCGGCTCGAGGTTACTCAGCCTTCCATCCTTCCGAGGTAGGTAAAATGAGGACCCAGATTGTTGGGGGCAATATAAATATATATATACATTGCCTACTGGTGTACACTGCTTAGAGAGTGCTTGCACTTAAAGCGGTATATAAGTCTCATAAATAAATAAATAAATAAAATAAACTGCAGTTCTTCAGTATACCAAGAGGATATAATGGCTTGGTAGGTTAGGAAAGGCCCTTCAGGAATCAACAGCTAAGGACAACTGCACAGTGCAATCTTCAATTGAAAGATGCAGTGCCTTAGTATAATAACCACTATCAAATTTGGGAATTCTCAAAAATCCAATAGATGACAAATAAAAATGACTGTCATGAATGTTCTAGCAGAAACTACCGAAAGAGAACTCCAAGCAGGATTTCTGTATTGCCAAGGTGATAAGATTCTTATTTTCATGAGAAATTTTTAGTGAACAGTTTAGCTTTCTTTTTTGTTCCTGTTTGATTGCTGCTTTAGTTGTGGATATATTTATGAAACACACACTCTTTTAACATTTTACCTAATAACCAGGACCCCACTTGAATTCTTGTTTTTCCTCCTCCTCTGCTTCTTCTGAAAATTATGTCCTCTGAAAGAAAGCCTTTGCATCAACACTCTTTCCTGTTTCCTTTGTGGTAAAAATTATCACGATGATCCTAGCATTCATGGGCATCAAACCAGAATCCATAATGAGGTAGTGGATAAGAAAAAAAAATTCAATTTATATTGTTATTTCCTATTTTCTTATGAATCAAGTAATTCTATTGCATGTTTGGCGATTTTTCTTTCATCAGTGAAATATTCTACCTTTGTCTGTCAGAAAACTACCTGACACTTTTTTTTATTGAAAAGTTTTATAAAAGTTACAATATACACCCCAAAGCCCACCCATCCTAAACCCCCCCTCTCCCTCCCCCACTTCCCAGAGCTGAGTACAGCTGAGTACAGCTGAGTAAAGCAAGAAAATATTGTACAGTCTTGGTTTCAGTATAATCAATTGTTGGCTAGGTGGAAGTTAGATCAAAAGGTTAGTATTACTTTAATGGATGAGAATTTGGTAAAACAGATTAAGGATCAAAATTAAGTGCATATAAAGAGAATTTATACTGTTTTAATAGAATTGGATTCGGAAATGGAGTTAGTTAAAGATTGTATGGTAAAGTGGCTCAAAATATTCAAGAACTGATTCCATTGGATATATGGGAGGTAATTTGGGTTAGAAATGCAAAATTTACCCAGGCCCAAAATTTAAGAGAAAATTTTTACAAAATGTTTTATAGATAGCATCTGGATCCTAAAAAGTTGTCTTGTATGTATCCTAATTTACAGCCCAAATGTTGGAGATGTGGTGGCTTGGATGCTATTATTTTCATATCTGGTGGACTTGTAGAAATATAAAAGTTTTCTGGATTAAGATTTGGTAGAACATTCAAAAGATTTTCAGGAGAAAGATAAAGTTTACTCCACAATTATTTTTATTGGGTGTTATTGTAGATTGTGATACTAAAGAAACTAACTTGATGTTGAATTTGATAACAGCTGCAAGGTTATTGGTAGGGCAATATTGGAAGAAGGATTGTTTGCCGACTATAGAAGAATGGACGCTTAAGGTGTCAAATTTAGCAGAAATGGCTAAGATTTCTTCTTATCTGAAGGATCACTCACAAGAAAGATACATTTCGGTCTGGAGAAGATGGATAGATTATATTCAGAATAAATATGGGACTAAAAAGTTCCATCTAGTTTATGAGTAAATTTTAGAGTATTATTATTATTAATAGTTTATTATAGTAAAATTTTTATTAGTTTTATTATTATTTTTAGTATTAGTATTGTTTAAAAATTTGGATATTGTATTGTTTAATAATTAGGATATTAACTTGTTTAACAATTTAATAATTAGGATATTAACTTGTTTAACAATTTGGATATTGTATTGTTTAATAATTAGGATATTAACTTGTTTATGTTTACTTTTAATTTGTTTATATTTATGTTAAAGGGGAGTTAAAGCGCATTATGGACTTGGTTATTTATATAGTTGGTTAATGTTAGTTAGAGTACTACCTGACACTTTCAATGAAGCCAACATTTTGATACTTTGCAAAGCTTAGTTATGCTTTGTTCTAGCAAGTGGAAAACACATGATTGCTAGAGATATTTTGTCCATCTCCACTTCAAGTGCAGGGATAGTAGATTGCCCTTCTACCTCAATTATGTATTATGATATGACATGAATTGAATAAGGAGGAATATATTCATGGAAATAAATTATTTATCCTTTATAAAAATGTTCATATCAGAAAGTTTGTGTAAGTAGCAGTACTTTCTCAAATTTGCCTGTGTCACTTAATTATGCATGTTCAAGTTTTCTTAATATTTCAAAGAGATACCCTAAGGAAGATTATGGCTGATTAGCACAGTGAGATTTTTTTAAAAAATAGCTGCAGAATAGAACGATAACCCACTCTCCTAAGATTGGACTATATGACCTGCAAGGTCCCTTCCAATTCTGTTATTTTATGCTCTATGCTTCTATCATGACCAAGAATAATATATTTCAATTTTATTTGTTTGGTTGTTACATTTAAATGTGCTCTTGCCATACAATTCTTTGCAATTCAGAAAGCAAAGCAAAGTCAATCATAAGAAAACAAAACAATTTTAAAACAACCCAAAACAAGTTTTGCTGGAACTTTGATATAAACATCCCTAAATTTCTTCTCCAAATAAAGGGAAACACATCAACACAAACCCCAATCCAAACTATCTGTCTATCAACCCAACCTTCTTCCAGATGCTTTGTGGTCCTTCAACTGGTTAAAGAAAAAATGTCCATTTTGAATTAGGCCAAAATAGCCTTTCCTAACTGAGTGAAAGAGAAAATACTTGCTGAACTGTAAGAAACACAGTTTCTCTAGCAATTCCATAGGGAATCAAGCTGTGTCTTAATAATTAACTTCCTATTCAGGAGTCTAAATAATTACATTTAATTCTCCTCTTTTTCCAAACCCCTGTGAATATGCCCAATAGCAAAACTTTTTATTGTGAGATAATTGCTTCTTCACCTTTGATATATATGGATATACGTACAAATATTACCATTTAGAGGGGGAGAGGGTGGGAGTATGGCTAGGTAAGATCAACTATATCTATGCAGGATAGTCTAAGGTTTAGATTTTTCTAGCAGATGAAAGTCTTTCAAGTGGAGCAGTGTAAATCATAGAAATGTTAATAGTTATGCCTTAAGAGGGAAAAAAACCCACAAGATTCTTGACTAATGTCTGGTCCTGAGAATGGCAATTTTATTGGTCTTACTACTAGTATTGCTTCCTCATATGGTGTGCAAGACTCACAGATGCAGCATCAGTAATCCACACTTGCCGTATCACAAGTACCATCAGCTAGGAGACCTTATGATTGGTGGCATTGTTTTTCAAGCTAGCATCTTCACCAACACAGTCACCTTCACTGAATTCCCCCCACCAGCATTGCCAGGAAACTTTGTGTAAGGAATGAAATCACTGCTTGCTAATACTTCCAGGCTTTTGATCCCTGGAATAATCAAATGTAGCACTGCCATATAGAATAATCCTTGATTAGCTTGAGTATCTAAAACAGATGCTCAGGAAAGCTTTTTTTTGTGAATACAAGAAAATAGAAAGAAAATAGGATAGTATATATTCCAATATTGAAAGCAGCATTCCCCAAACAAGGGCCACCTAAAGCAGTGGTTCTCAACCTTTCTAATGCCATGACCCCATAATACAGTTCCCCATGTTGTGGTGACCCCTAACCACTTATACATCACTAGGTCTCAGGGGCGTGGCCAAAGAAAAGGGGGGAAAATGGCGGACAGCCTTGTTTGGCGACCCCCGTGAAATGGTCGTTCGACCCCAAATGGGGTCCCGACCCACAGGTTGAGAACCACTGACCTAAAGTGTCATTACCAGAATTCTCAAAAAAGCCCATTCTGGTTGGGGAATGCTAGGAAATGCAAATTATGCAGCTTGAAAATTCCCAGGTTGAGGAGAACTAGTTTAAAGCTCTTGTACTGTTCTGTTCCTTTTTCGATGCTTTGTCTTACCAACTCATACATTATGACAGTTTCTCCCCTCTTCAAACTTTGTACTTTGTCTACTCACATATGTCTTCCAGTTACAATAGTCTATAAAATTTCCCTCATTTCTAATTTTAAAAAAATAAGAAATTGAAATTTCACTTATACCTTAAAGGAAGGATAAATTAATCAATTTCTCATATCCTGTATAATCCTTAATAAAAGACTGTAAATTTTATTATTTTGATATAACATTGTCTTTAAACTTGCCAGATAGGGGACATTGCTTTATCACTCCTCAGAGACATCCCCACTTAGATCATTGCAAGTTTTTTTTTCTATAATGTCATGGGTGTTTCCAGAAACTGAATTTACAGTAGTCCTTTTCTAATGGAATGCACTCTTGTGTGGACTTCAACTTGTACCATTTCCTTCCTGCAACACTCTGCTATTTGGTGAGTCAGAGCTGAAATTCATCACTTTAGTATCTGTCTGGGGAAGGTTGATCTAGAGTTTGTATTACTAATTAGAATTATTTCCCAAATATTGTGCTTCATCACTGTTTTCCTTTTGGAAAATATTGGGTGATAACTTAGAGATTTAATCCTCTTTCATAATAAAATAACACACACACACATACACACACACACACACAAGTTAAAAGACAGCAATTTGAATATATATCCCTGCAAATGCCACTACTGTTGAATTTTAAGCTCTTTTCAAACTTCTTTATCTCTCTCTGTCTCATTTTTTTCCTTCAGAAACTTCTTACAGTACTTTCAGTGTTGTCCTATTTATTCTTCTGATTTAACATATTTTGAAAGAATACTTTCTATATGAGCACATTTATTGCTTACATTTTTTTTATATTTAAAAAGATAAGTTGATGTTTGTTATACCTTTTCTTTTCAATATTACAAAATTGAAATATAAATTACTTGGTAATCAAGTTTCATGAAGGTTCTCAGTGTTACATGCTTGTGTGCATAACTATGCGTATGTCCATGTTAAATGCATATGTTGAACTATGCTGGATCACAGTGTTAATTTTGAGCTGCCATATTTCAAAAAGACCTACCACCAGACAGGGGAGTGTCTTGTACCATGAATTTGAACAAATATTTTGTTGAGCGATACTCAACTTTTTTAAGTAAGTAAATTTATAACTTCATATTTATCCACTTATTAGTGATATGTTAGATTAAAAGAAGAATCTATACAGTATGGACATTTAAATAATGGATACTTATATTATTGGAATGCGAACTTCAATGCAAAATTAATTTCAAATTCTTTACAAATGTATGCACACCAGGCAAAATTGCTAAGAAAAGCACAAAATGCATTTTTTATGAATATATTTTAAATATGTATTTTTTACAAACATTCAGAGAATGTGTGTATATTTTTAAAAAGTAACTTCTAAGTAATATGGTAATGGATAACCAAACTTTATATACAAAAATCTCAGAGAACCCCAAATCAATATTTGTCCATATGGAAGAGGCTCTGTCATTATATACTATACATTTTTGGACTTGAAAGTCAAAATATTGCAAGGTTTTCACTCACAGGAAAGCCACTCCACTGTATCTTAACAACATATGCATGTGGCTACTTGTTTACAATTTCAGAGAGATGGTCCAATGTTTCTATCTCAATAATTCTTATCTAGAAACCAGAAGTAGTTCAATATAGAATAGCACTCTCATATGAAGCACAAATCTCATTGTAGCTTAATTCCTAAGAATTACCAGCACATCCTGGCTTTGGAATTTGCTGTGAAGGAGATCAATGAAAACTCACAGATTTTACCCAATCTCACCTTGGGCTTCCGCATCTATGACAGCTATGACAAGGCTCAGAGCACCTATCATGCCACCATGCTGCTTATATCATCCATGGAAAGATTGATCCCCAACTACATATGTAACATCCAGAATAGTGCAATAGCTGTTGTTGGAGGACTGGATGCCCATATCTCCCTTCATGTGGCCACTATCTTGGATATCTATAAAATTCCACAGGTAAGATACTTTATACACAAATTTAATAATGTTTTCAATTCCTTGAATATTCTCAGTGTTGTACTGCATTCTAAACTATAGTTGAGTATTTCTGTATTTCCAACAGTCATAGTATGATGAGTAATCCATTTGAATGGCAGTCTTTAATATATTTACTGGCTGTTATGCCCACTGAATTCATGGCATATGTATTTGTAAAGACATTAAGAGATGTTGAACTAGACTTTTAATTACTGCATGACATTAATTGCTTTTTGTTGCATTTAATTTCTATATAACAGGCCTGTTCTATTTATTGTAAGTCGATGAACAGAATTATTCAATAAGAATTATTCTGATTTTGATTCTTTCTCTTATTATGTGCAAGCTCAGAAGGTATATTTTATGCACTATATACAAACTAGTTAGCTATTTTCACATAACCTGCCAGCTTAAACTAAAACCAGAGGGGTAGTTCATGTTTCAGTGTGTAATGGAAAAGCTAAACATTAGCTTAGCATACTGTGTGAGCCAAGCCATTACATTAAGCAATAATATGGTTTATTTAGTTGGATAAAGCATGATTCATGAGCAGAGCAATTTTACGCACACTAACAATTGCTTAATTGTGTTAACCTAGTCCTTTAGTTTCAGTGAGAGCCAAAAGAAATCAAATCAAGAGTAAACAAAATTCCAAATAAGCCTACATATAATGATATCTACCCACAACTATAAGTGCTTCTGAAGGTAATTGTTTAAATATATTTCAGTTCAGATTCAGACTTGAGAATAATGTAGAAACAGCTTTGGTACACTGAAAGTGATCTCTGAAAGAAGCAGAAGATGGACAACTTGTCCTAGATCAGACTTGTGGATATTTCAATGGTGATTAGTATCACCAACTATGGTTTTTTCTGGAATGCCTTTGAGAATGCAACATAGACTGCATGGTTTTCTCATGATATTGCTCCTATCTCAAGGATAGGTTTCAGAAAGTACTACTGGGAGATTTCTGTTCTATTCCATATTGATTATGTATAGAAGGCTATAGGAATCAATTTTGTTCCCTATACTATTTAGGAAGCCACTGATATGATCATCAAGTACTATGGGGGAGGTGTCTCAATGTAGGTACCAGAATAACATACTTGGAAGGGACCTTGGAGGGCTTCTAATCCAACCCCTGCTCAAACAGAAAACCCTATACCATTTCAGACAAATGGTTCTCTAATCTTTTCTTAAAAACCTCCAGTGTTGGAGGACCCACAACTTTTGAAGGCAAGTTGTTCCACTGATTAATTGTTCTGTCAGGAAATTTCTCTTTAGTTCTAAGTTGGTTCTTTCATTGATTAGTTTCCCTTCATTGCTTCTTGTCCTGCCTTCAATGCTTTGGAGAATAAGTTGACCCTCTCTTATTTGTAGCAACCCCTTAGATATTGGAACACTACTATCATATTATCCCTGGCCCTCTTTTCATAATAACAGATCATCAGGAATGCTAAACTTTGTGCTTTGGTCCTTTTGCATTGGATTGTGGTTTGCATTGGTAGGATAAATTGAAAATGAATCTAGGCAAGCCTAATAGTGTGCAGATCACAAGGTTATTCTCAATCAGTAAGTTCATCTGTCCCAAATGGAAGTATTTTTCATCCATAAATCAAGTTTACAATTTAAGAAAAATCCTAGACATTCTTCTATCCCTTTGCATTCAAATCAGTATAGTGGCTTGGATCAATAATAATCTGTGGCTAGCTGCACCCCTTTCAATCAGGGAAGTGCTGGTTACCATTAGCCACCTACAGAGTATGTATTTCCCATTTAGCCAAATTCAATAGGCTCTTCCTTGAAATATGTTTAAAGGAATTACAGAAATTAATAGATCCAAATTTGTCATCATTGGAAACATAAAATATCTTTGTCAGTTGAATTTCACTTGTTTGCCATTCCAAATTTAAGGGGTTTCTCATTACATTTAAATCAATTTATGGCTTGGGTAGAGCCAGTCTGGTGTAGTATAGTGGTTAAGGCAAGGCACTGGGCTAGAAACCAGGAGACTGTTATTTCTACTATCATCCTGGGCACAAAGCCAGCTGTATGTAGCCACTCTCTTTTAGCCACTCTCTTCCATTACCTAGAAAGGAGGCTATGGCAAACTACTTCCAAAAAACCTTGCCAAAAAAATTGCAGGGACTGGTTTAGACAGTCACCAATAGTCAAAAACTGCTCAAGTCTCTTCTACTTGAATGAATGGTTTTCTTGCATTCTATTAACTGGCTGTTGCTTAAGAGTACATATAAATGAACTAAGCAAATTTCATACTGAATGATTTGAGATGCATTAAATTAAATGTCTTCTTTTCTTTAGTCTGTATATCAAAAATCTGCATTGCTGATATTACTTTATCCTTTATACAGTATATGCTGTACAAAATATGCATACTCTGTGTATATTAATAATATGTGTACACATTCTTTCTTGCTTATATAACATTTCTATAATATTAGGTTGTTTTATTTTTTTTCATGATACATTAGGAGCTTAAATTAATTAGTAGAGATACAAATCTTCCAAGATTCAAGTTGAGATTCAGTTCAATAAAAGATTTGGTGTAGATACATCTACATTTGTTTTATTTTGTAGCAGAATGGTGAAAAATGGCAAGGATAATAGATCCTTTAGAAAATAATAAACCTGCAAATTTTTAATCAAGTATTCCCAATGGGTATACGAAAAAAAAAATTTTGGAACTATTTTCCCATTTTAAGACAGAAATAGCACAGATAAGGAAAGGACTGCACAGCAGAAAATCTTCTCAAACTGAGAAAGTATATAAATAAGACTGTTTGAAAAATTAAATTCTTATTAAAGATTGAACAATCTGATATTGTCCAATCACTTCCTGACATTAGTATGAAAAAACTGTTCTGATTTTTTTTTGTTTGTTTGTTTCTGTATCAATTAAAAAAGTCTGGAAGTTCACCCCAATCATTATTGCATATAGGCATCTACTGGAGGTATAAAGTTGGCAAGTAATGAAATATGGATTGAAACAATACCACACAAGCCCCATCCTTCACATACATATGTGTATGCGATATTATAATACAATTAAGAAATGGTAGATCTTGTCCTGTGATGTCCTGAAACAGGTGTTTTTTTTTTATTCTGGTATTACCATATTTGGGAATAATATGTAATTGCAGCAAGTCCATAAGTTCACATCTACACACACAATGATGAAGGCTCACTTGGGCCACAATAAGACAAGTCAGAAACAGATAAATAATAGAAAGAAAACATTTTTTGTTTGAGAGAGGAGCACAGAAAATGAAACTGGGAAGTAATGAGTCTACAGATTGGATAGAGTCAACAGGGCAAGCTAAAGACCAAACAATAGATTGAGAAATAAAGAAAGATAAGAAATAAAAGGGTGTGGATTTAAGGATGAACATAAAAAATATCTAAATTATTTACTTACTTACTTATTTACTTACGTACTAACTTATTTATAAAAGTGCCTGCTTTGACAGCACATATGCTTTTTTTTTTTTTGAAAAAAAGTTACAGGATATATAAGTGACACAAAAAAGTCTTTTGCCATACATTCTAATTTATAGAAAGACATTAGAAATAATGCTTAAGGTATTAGGAACCTAGAAACCCCCTGAAGCTTCAAATCATAACCATTTTCAAGGCACTTGATTCAATACATCATCTTGAATTACCCAACCATTCAGATGATAGAATAACAGAGTAGGGAACAGGTCTTGAAGGTCATCTAGTCCAATCCCCTGCTCAATCAGGAGACCGTATACAATTTCTGACAATTTCTGACAAGTCTCTTCTTGAAAGTCTCCAGTGATGGAACACCCACAACTTCTGAAGGCAAGCTGTTCCATTGATAGATTGTTCTTGCTATCAGAAAATTTCTCCTTATTTCTAGATTGAATCTCTCTTTGATCAGTTTCCATCCATTGTTCCTTGTCTGGCCTTCAGGTTCTTTGGAAATAAGTTGTCCACTTTGTGACAGACCCTCAAATTTGGAATATTGCTATCAAGTTATCTCTAGTCCTTCTTTTTACAAGTCTAGCCATGCCCAGTTTTGACTGAATGCCCAGTATTTAATTTTAAGCAATTATTAAATCTAAAGTAATCCTCCTGATTTCACATAGAAATAGTAATATAGAAAATGTAGAGGATCTTCAGACATTATTTGCATTATCAGTGTTTAAGATTGTGTTATACAACTGATGTAACTGTCACTATTATCATCTACACTATGTAGCTTGTTATGACAATCTGAAAATGCTGTACAGCTTTGACTATTATTTTCTCTTCCATGTCTCATCAGCTCATTTATGGCTCTACTCCACTGATGAATGATAAAACTCCAGGCCTTTCTTTTTACCAGATGGTTCCACCAGAAGCCCTTCAACATGCAGGGATGGTCTCACTGCTCCTGCATTTTAACTGGACCTGGGTTGGGCTCCTTGCCGTGGATAGTGAACATGGAGAAGAAATTATTCGAAATGTGGTTCCACTTTTTTCAAAAAAAGGAATATGTTATTCTTTTATTGAAAAACTCCCAAAATATAGTGATGTAAGTGGATTGCATGGTATGATTAATCAGGCAGCAAAAGTATATGAGCTTATCATGGACAATAAAAATAACGTGACAATTGTCTTTGGAGAATCTACCACCATGGGGACTTTGAGATGGTTCACGTATCTACCCAAAATCGAAGAGGTGACAAGTAAACCAAAAGGAAGTGTATGGATACTGAATGCCCAGATTGAGTTTACTTCATCAGCATTTCAACACGAATGGGACACAGAAATAATCAATGGTGCTTTTTCTTTCACAATGCAAACAGTTGACCTACCAGAATTTAAATCATTTCTTAAGAAAAAAAATCCCTTCATCGCCAAGGAAGATGGATTTATCAATCTGTTCTGGCAAGATGTTTTTCACTGTGTTTTGCCTAATATAGTTACGAGTGATGTACCTGAGGCTATTTGTAATGGAACAGAGAATTTAGAGACCCTTGCTGGACCTCTTTTTGAAATGAAAATGACTGGTCACAGCTACAGCATCTATAATGCTATTCATTCTTTAGCTCATGCTTTACATGCCATGTCCTCCTCAAAACATCAAAGAAGAGGTATGACAGACAGAATAGGAGGAGAGATCCATAAAAAAGACTTTTGGCAGGTAATGCCCCCAATGTCCTTATTTGGTTGCATAGCAAGAGTATTTGTATAATGGCAGGGGTGATCTCCATTTCCTTAATTCCTGTCCCTCACAAATCTCTCATGGATCTGTATTTGTATGTGTAACTGTTTGACTCTGAACATCATGCAGATTTTAATTTATTGGATCCTGTTGTTTTTATTTTAAGTAGCATTCAAATGATAAAAAAGTGGTTAGCAAAATCTTAGTGGAATCCATTATTTTCCATCATTTCTTCCAATGATCCTTATAAATTATAATCTCAACTCTTCTTCTTTTAATCTAGTAAAAAGAGAGGTAGCATACATAGAATGCAACTATATATCCGGTTGTGTCTTCTGAAAATTGCTATCATGGAGAGGTATAATTTAACTCTTCCAAAACTCTTGCGTTTGCCTTTTAGCTCCATTACTTTCTGAGAACTGTATCTTTTAACAACAGTGCTGGAAAGCTTGTTTCATTTGATCAGAGTGGGATAATAAAAGGTGGATTTGATGTTATAAACTGGATTTTTTCCCCAAACCAATCATTTATTCGAGTGAAAGTTGGAAATATAGATCACTTAAGTCCTTCAGATGAAATGTTACCCATCAATGATGAAAACATTATGTGGCACAAATGGTTTAATCAGGTAATACTAAATTTTATTTATTGGTTGAATGATTGATTGATTTAATTTACATCCAGTAAAATATTATGTAAAAATGTTGTTTATCTATTTATTTGATTTTTAATTCATAGTATGAATTATATTTTTCTCTATTCAAAAATTTGATTTCATTTGGTAAATATTAGGAAAGTTAAGCAAGCTTAATATGTGAATTTTTCTTACAACTTGCAGTTGGCTGCCTTTTAATTAATATTAATTCCATATTAAAGTGAATTGTCCTAGATCAGATCTTGTGACAACAGAAATCTCAATCAATAGAAAAATCAGACAAGTTACACTTTTGTTTCACTATGCCTTAATTTGCATGTCATTCTATAGGTTTCATACCTGAAGAATATAGCCATCAGATTATTTCTTTCAGATAATAATAATAAAAGGGTTGACAATCAATAAGCAAAAGAAATTAAAGGCATGACTTAAGCAAAAACAAAATATTCTAAATCTAGCTAAATCTAGTTTTAACCTATACCATTCTCTTTATTTTTTATTTCTTTCTTTTTTGCATTTTGTATTTGCTTCTATCACACCCATAGACCAATTCATATACTGTCTTTTCTTCTTTAAATTTCTCAACTCCCTCTTTCTGAGGATCTCATCAGTTCTATCCAATACAAGTTTTCCATCATCCAGATGCTTTAGATTCATTCATTATTTCTTTAAATGTTTGAAATGAAATTCAATCCTCATTTATTTTCTCACTATAGATCAATCATTGACAATGTATTATCTTAGAAATTTAGAAATTAATATACAGTATTATTAGATAATTTTCCATCTAGAAGTAAATGCTGATTGCAAAAGTAACTACATTATTATGGTCAGTTCATTGTTTTAATGGAATAGGGCAGGCAAAGATAAATAAGTGCCTAAGTATGGATTGACAAATAGATATCTCTTAACTAAACTTTCCCCCCTTTTTTGAGAAGTGAAATCTATGTTTTAAAACCAGCAGAATGTCTTGAAAAGAAATACAATAGATCACTTTCATTGGTCTACTTTGATGCATTGCATGTCAAACTGAACATTATTATCCACATCTCAGGAAATACTGCAACAAAACTCATTAAAATTTGTTGCTATTATTGTTCAATAATCTCAATCAATTCCTTTATGTGTAAAGCAATAATATTCTCTAGGGTCTTTTAAGTACTGAAAGAGGACACAATGAGTTTATGACACAATGTATGTTGTAATAATATGGCTGAGAAATAAACTAATTTGTCTACCTATAAGCTTTATCATATCAAGTAGGCTATTCTTTTTTTTTTTGTATAATTTTTATTAGCTTTTATAGGGTTAACAATGAGCTGGGGTTGGGGTTGGGGTTGGAATTTGGGTTAGAGTTAGGATTAGGGTTGGGGTTGGGGTTTTTCCAAATAACATTCTCAATATTTAGCAAACAGCATAATGTCTGAGTTCATGTGTTTAACAAACAATAATAGATAATAGTTAATTATCATAAACAATATGTTAATTAATCACTCGATAGTCTTCTTCTTACTAATATATATTCAAAGTTACATATCACATTCCTTTCTCTCTAACTCGTTTTTTTAGCCATCGATAGAAATTATCCCATGTTCTAAAATACACCGAGTCTTCTTTCTCTTTTATCTTTAAAGTCAATCTATCAATTTCTGCACACTCTAAAATTTTCTTTAGTACTTTTTCAGCTGGTAAATTTTCATTTTTCCAATGTTGATTCTTGCTGCAGTTAGTATGTGTAAAATTAAATATATACAATCTTTCTCATAATTTGCTCCTATTATTCCTAACAAAAATAATTCTGGTTTAAATCTATTTGTTTTTTAGCCATTTTCTCCAACCATAAGTGTATTTTTAATCAAAATCTTTTTGCTTTAGGGCATGTCCACCAGATAAGTACCTGGTCTTTGTTTGCATTTCCAACACTTGTTTGAAATATTTTTAAACATTTTTACTAATCTCACTGATGTCATATGCCATCTGTAAAACATTTTATATAAGTTTTCTTTATATGCCACTGCTTTAGTTATTTTAACCTTTCTTTCCCATAACTTTTGCCAGTTTTCTAATTCTATATTATATCCAAAGTTCTTTGCCCATATTAACATTGTTTCTTTTACTTGTTTTTCCTCCATCTTTAAGCTTAACCGATATTTATAGAGTTTCTTAATCAACTTTTATCTGTTTTAACAGTATCTGGTCAAATTCTGTCTGTTCTTTATAGAATCCCATTGTTTTAGCATCTTTTTCATATCTCGTTTGAATCTGCAGATATGGCCACCATGCTAGATCAATACTTTGTTCTTGTAAATCTTGTCTGTCTTTCAATTTTCCTTCATTGTCCAAAATATCTTTATAGGTCACAACTTTATCATAGTTAATTAAATTTGGGTAAGTAAAAGCTTCCATTGTTGAATGTCATCCAGGTATCTTAATATAAATTTTTCTTTTATTTTTTCCCATTCTGAAAGAAGTGAATTTCTTATAAAATGGTTTTGAAAGTATCTATGTATTTTATTCTTCCCATACCACAGAAAGGCATGCCAACAAATTTGTAAGTCATGTCTCTCTAGGTATAATAGTCTTTTGTCTCTAAGCATTATCTGGTAGTCCAAATCCTCCACTTTCTTTTGCTTCTTGTAGCATTTTCAATCTAATTCTAGCTTTTTTTCCTTGCCAGATAAATTTCAATATTGTTATATTCAGTTCATCAAAAAAGGCTTTCCCCAGCCTTACAGAAATTGTTTGAAATAAAAAGAGTATTTTTGGTAAGTTAGTCACTTTCACTGTTGCATTTTCCACTTTTCCATATCCAATTTTATTTGTTTTAGCAGTCTTACATAGTTATCTTATTTTATTATTACACATCTTGCTGTTAGTTAAATTCCCAAATATTTAACTTTTTTAACTATTTGAAGATTTGGGTTTTTTTGCTAATTGATTTTTTTCTTTTTCTATTAGATTCTCTATTAGCACTTTAGTCGTTTCTCTGTTTATTGTCAACCCTGCCACTTCGCCAAATTTTTCTATTTTCTCCACAAGTTTAGTGCTTGTTTCCAATGGTTCTTCCAATATGAAAACCAAATCATCTGCAAATGCTTGTAGTTTATATTTTTCATCTTTTATCTCCATTCCTTTAATTTCTATATCTTGTCTAATATTTCTATTCAATACTTCCAGTGTTAGTATAAATAGTAATGGAAGTAGTGGTAGTGATGAGATTCAGCCAGTTCACACCACTTCGGCAGAACCGGTAGCTAATTTTTGTTGCCCAGGCCCAGAATGGACTTCCAGAAGTAGCATCTACACAGAATACCAGTTGTTCACATAATTGAATTCCACTACTGGATAGTGGGCATCCCTATCTTGTGCCTTTTTTAATGTTAAAGTTTTCTGTAAGATCTCCATTTACAATTATTTTGGCTGTTTGTTTATAATAAATTGTTTTGATTACATTTATAAAGTTTTTTTCCAAAATCCATTTCCACAAGTTGCTGGAACATGAATTACCAGTTTACACTGTCAAACGCTTTCTGTGCATAAGGAATATTAAAGCTATCTGTTTCCCTGAATGAATTTCATAGTACTCTAACACATCAAGAATCATTCTTATATTATTTTTTATCTGTCTTTTAGGTAGAAAACCATTTTGGTCTGTATGTATAAATTAGATCAAAAATTTCTTTAGTCTTTCTGCTATTATTGAGGCGAAAATTTTACAGTCTACATTTAATAGTGATATTGGCTATGGTTTTTTATTTGCATTAAATCAGAGTCTTCTTTGGGCATTAAAGTAATGTTGGCTTCAGTCCATGTATTTGGTATTTTAGCCTCCAAGAGTACTTCATTGCACAGTTTTTTCAAGATCAGACTTAATACATCTTGTTATGATTTATAAAACTTTGCAGGTAATTCATCTGGTTGAGGAGTCTTATCATTTTTTGCCTTTTTATAGCCTCTATAATCTCCATCACTGATATTTTTCCATTTAATATATTTTGAATATTCTTGAAATTTTTGGTAAGTCTGCTTTTTTTAAATACTGCTGTATTTTTTCTTTTGGAATTTCCTCTGCATTGTAAAGTATTTCATAATAATCTTTAATAATTTTTTAATTGTATCATTTTGAAACTGTAATTCAGCTTTTGGATCTTGCAGCTTGTTTATCAATTTTTCTTTTTTTCTTTTTTCAGTCTATATGCTAACAATCTCCTCAGCTTGTTGGCATTTTCAAAAAAGTTCTGCTTAGCCTTTTTAATCTGTTGAGCCATTATTTCCATCTCAGCTAGATTTAATTTATGTTTTATTAACCCCATTTATTTCTTATGTATTTTCTTTTGTGGATCTATTTGTATTTTTTTTTAAAAAAAAATGTTTTATTGGTTTTTTTTAGTTTTTACATCAAAGTGCTTAAGAAACAACGTGGTAATGGGGACATCAATCATCCAAAAACAAAATCATACATGTATAACTCAAATTAATTCATTAAAAGTTCCCTCTCTATTTCCCTCGTACAATATTACATATTCAAATTAATACATTTCTAAATAGAGTTCAATCAATCAAGACAGTCATCAATCACATTTTAGCTATAAAAATCCAAATCCTGTTTTTGAGCTTTACTAATTTACAATTACCATATTCCAATTAGCCTTGAATAAACATATTATTAACACTTCGGGTATCCCTCGTTTCCCTTTTTTCTTAACATAATAGTTATATCTAAGCTGGATATATTGTTCCAACAATAACATTCTTGTATTTTCCAGATATAATCTATTTCTTAATCTAATAAGTCATTTATTAATACCATTTCTTCTCTTGTCACAACTCCCTCTTATTCTCCTTCCATTACAAACTAATTATCTTATTTAAAGTAAAAATATTAGTCCAAAAAGTACATTTCTACTCTATTTTAGATATATATTCTATCAATTGATCTATGTCTATAAAAAGTCTTTTTAACCCATTAGGTAAAGTTTAACTCCCCTCTGAATAATTATCATATCTAAGACAAAAATATTATTACAAAAGATATATTCTTACAATTCACATACTCTGTTAGTTATTAAATCAGTCAAGATCTCTAAAACCTTTTTAACCCATTAAGTGAAATTTTAAGTCACATTTTTAAATCTAACTCTGGCTTTCTTTCTGTGCCAAACCGGTTTCCATAGTAAGGCTTCTGTGTCATTGAACCCCAATATTTGAATAGAAGTATTTATTGACACTTCGGTCTGGTCAGAGTTCTCTTCCCCTTCTTCCAGTATTATCTGAATGATGTAATCAGTTTTATTCCATGTTGTAGTTACTGGTTGGTTATCCACGTTATCCATGTATACAAGTTTTCAGTGACTTGTATCTGGATGTCAATTACTGTTGTTTTTGAGACTTCAGGTATCTCAGTTAAAGTCATTCTTTGATCAAGATTCTCCATAAATTGTGTATGGGGTTGTGTAATATCCTCTTCTATGTTAATTGATCCCTTTTCTGTTGTTTCTTGTCTTATAGCATAATCAATTGGAGTTTAAGAATCAGTTTGAGGTTTTAGAGCAAGTTTTTTTAAGATTGATTTGCTCAGTAGTTTCCACAATTTCTCCCGGTATAAGTTCATAGTTGAGTAATAATAATAATAATAATAATAATAATAATAATAATAATAATAATAATAGTAATGTTGGAAGGGACCTTGGAGGTCATCGAGTCCAAACCCCCTGCTCAGGCAGGAACCCTACATCATTTCAGACAAATGGCTGTCCAGTCTCTTCTTAGAAACTTCCAGTGTTGGAGCATTCACCGCTTTTGGAGGCAGGTTGTTCCATTGGTTAATTGTTCTAACTGTCAGGAAGTTGTGGGTATGGTTCCTCCATCTCTTTAAGTTGTATATGTTGTTGCATACAGGCCTCTTTGGAGTTAATCTGTTCATCCTCTATTGTTCCCTGGCTTATAGCTTGATCCATTAAAATTTGAGAATCAATTTGTGGTTCTGAAATACCATCTTTAATTTTTCTGAAAGATTTCATGTACTCCGTAGCTTCCAAAAAATTTTCCAATATGAGTTCATAATCAAGTTGTGGGTTAGATTCCTCCACTTCAGTGGTGAAATAGTCTTTTAATCTTTTAGTGGAGGCTATATTTAGTAAAAGTCAGCAAATATCCACCTCTAGAATTTCTAGTAAACAAATTCACCATCCAGCTATTTCAAGTCCTTTATCTTTTCCCTTTTATTATCATTTGAAGGTCAAATCCATCTTCAAACAGGAAGAGGAAATACAGTTGCAATAACAATTTTCGCCACAAGATATCCTCAGTAGACAGTAAGATCTTTTTTTCCAAGTTAATAAAATTTTATCTCATTAAGGAAATAGAGAAGAAAAAAGCAGATATCTCCAGCATAATAAGTAAAATAATAATAATGTTCTATAATAGGGATTTTTTAGGACCCCTAGGTATCCCAAAAAACTAAATAGTCAGTAAAAAGTTAGCTATTTAATTTCTTTCGTTTCCAGAACTTTTTTTCCCAAGTACACAGACGCTGCTCTCTTAAAGCAGGGAAGTAGTTCAAAAGCTTTTTACAGGAGAGTAGTTAGGGCAAAGAGAGGGAAGAAAAAGTCTCATCTGGATTCTCCACAGTGGTTCTTTATGCTTAGCTGTTCTTCTGACCTTCGGCTGGTGTGGCTAAGAAATCAGCCATTTTGCTGGCTGATCTTTTCTCCATCAGCCCTAAGGAGCTAGCTCGGACCGCGGAAGGTGCTGCTGCCCTTCCGCAGTCAAACAAGGGCCTCCTCAATGGTAGTCACCCCTCCAGGGTGACTTTTTAACCCAATGAAGGGGAAACCAGCCGGCAAAGAGAGTGTTTGCACGACCACCTACACTGCGATTCGAAACTGGAAGTCGATCTATTTGTAATTCTGATTCTAACTTTCTGAATTCTTCCTTCAACTTTAACTGTTGTTGTTTCTTTTCTTTATTCTTGTTAGCAATATAAGTTATAGCCAACCCTCTGAAATATGCTTTAGCCGTATCCCACACATTTTGAAGTGATTTTCTTCTTTCGTGTTTATTTTGAAGAAAAATTCCATTTCCTTTGTCGTTAGTTGTAGAAATTCTTTTTTCTTTCAATATAGATTTATTCAAGGACCATCTTATTTTTTTCTTAGTTCCTCTCCAAGTCATCTTTATTGGGTTATGATCTGCCCAAACATTAATTTCTAACTCAGTTTCTTGTATCATCATATTAAGTTCCAAAGATGTCCATATCATATCAATTCTAGACCACGATTTATGTCTATTTGAGTAAAATGTATATTATAATTTCTTTGGATTTTTCTCTCTCCATATATCTTGGAAACAAAGTTCTTCTTTGTAGCATTTTTAAAAATGCTTTAGGTAATATATCTCCTCCTTTTCCTCCTTGTTTAGTGCTTTCGTGGTCCAAAGTTCCATCTGTTATTGCATCAAAGTCTTCCATTATACAAAGATTTTGGTAGTTTAGATCTAACATTTTAATGTAATTTTTGGTAAAATTGTTCTTGCTTATCATTTGGTGCAGAGCTTTTCAACCAGTGGTATGCGTACCACCAGTGGTACATGAGCATCTGGCTGGTGGTATGCATAGGACAGATAGAAAAAAATGAAAAAAAAAAGTTAAAAAATGTAAAAAAAAGTGTAAAAGTGGATGAGGTGAAGTGGCAGCAACGCCGCACAGGCTTATGGCAAAGTCAGCTGGAACTGCAGTTGCCTGGGTCCTACTGAGAGCCCAGTATCAAAGCGCGCAGCTCCAGCTGATTAGTAGCAGTCTTAGGGGTGGCAGGCAGCCTCATGCCGTCTTTAGGTGGAGATTCCGCTGGAGTTGTTTGACACATTGCCTGGGTCCCCCCTGCCCCCAGCCAGATGCCCTCACCTCCCCCAAGCATTTTTTTACTCACCTGCTTTCAGCAGCATTTATTTATTTATTAATAAAATTTATATGCCGCCCAATCCCTAGGGACTCAGGGCGGCGTACAAAATTAAAATAATAAATATAACAATAAAAATAAGTGCATTCATATAGCATGTCCCAATCGTATCCTGCCCCCCCTCCCCCCCTGGGGACATCAACCCCAGGCCTGCCGAAACAGGAGAGTTTTAATGGCTTTCTTGAAGGCCGGCAAGGTGGGAGTAGTTCAAATCTTGGGGGGAAGTTGATTCCCTTTCTCCTGTCCTTCTCAGTGTTTGTGAGACAAAAAAAAAGTCCCATGAGACTTTCTAACTTCTCACAAGAAGTTAGAAAGTTTCATGGAACTTTTTTCTTTTTTACCCACAAATATGTGATGAAGGAAGAGAAGCAAACAAAGGCAGAGAAGCAAAAGGAGAAAGGGAGTGCAGCTGAAAGCAGGTGAGTAAAAAATGCTTGGGGGAGGCGAGGGCATCTGGCGGGAATGCCAACCTTACCCTGCATGGTGACAGGAGGGTTAACAGCAGGTGCAGAGGGCCCAGGAACTCCTGCCCATCTCACTTGCTCTCAGAAAGCAAGTGGAAAGCAAGTGACTGAGATGGGCAGGAGCACAAGATCGGTGTTTCTGAGCACACACCAAATCATGCCCTTGCCCATCTTGCTCACTTGCAGGGGTCCTGACCGACCTTCACTGAAACAGAATGGGGAGGGCATAAAAGAGCCCAGAGGAGGTAATTGGAGTTTGGCCATCACTGCTGCCACCACTGCTGTTGCTGAGCCAGATGGCTGTGTGACGGCGGCTACTGCAGTTCTTGCCCGCTACTTCTCCTTGGCTGCAAGGGGAGGAGAGCACAGGCAGCGGAGGAGTGCATGGGGGCAAGGAAAGAGCCACGGCTGCCAGACTCCCTCTGGTGTGTTGTACATGGCTGCAGCTGGAGAAAAGCAGCAAGCAGGGAAGTGTATCATTCATTGCTGCAGCCAGACCCGAAGAAGAGCCGTCACAACACAGAGGTGAATCCCACCTGGCTATATTCTTTGTGGCCAAAAAGGGGCTTTGATCCCATTTCCCTTCACTCCAGCCGGGTCCATGAATGCCAGATCTAACCCCAAGGTGGTTCAAAAGGCCAACAGGCTGGCTGGGGGTTTTGGGTGGAGACATGTGAGCTTTCCTCCATGTTCTTGAATCTGGCATTCACAGACCTGGCTGGAGTGAAGGGGAAGCAGGATCAAAGCCCTTCTTTTGGCCGCAAAGAATGTAGCCAAATGGGATTCGCCTGCAAGTTGTGCCGGCTCTTCCTCAGGGCTGACTGCAGCAATGAATGAGCCGCTTTCCCGCTCGCTGCTTTTCTCTGGCTGCGGCCGTGCACAATGCACCAGAGCCAGTCTGGCAGCTGCAGCTCTTTCCCCACCCCTGTGCGCTCCTCCACTGCCTGCGCTCTCCTCCCCCTGCAGAAGAACAATGGCTGTGCTGGGCTCCCGGCTGCACCGAGCGCAACCAAAAAATGAAAGTGATTCAGCAAAGGAACCACCATTGAAGAAATTAAAACTGAGGAAGGGAGGGAGGGAGGGAGGGAGGGAGGGAAGGAAGGAAGAACAATGAGAAGGAGAGAGGGACAACGGAAGGGAGGGAGGGAAGGAGGAAGGGACAAAGAGAGAAGGAAGGAAGGAAGGAAGGAAGGAAGGAAGGAAGGAAGGAAGGAAGGAAGGAAGGAAGGAAGGAAGGAAGGCACAATGGGAGAGAGGAAGGGAAGGAAGGCACCCACCCCAGTCCCACTCCCCTCCACCAGAGACCCACAAAGGCACCCTGCAACCTGAGGGAGGAGGGATGGACAATGGAAGGGAAGGAGGAAAGAAGGAGGGAAGGAAGGAAGGAAAGAAGGAAGGAATAGATAATGGGAGAGAGGGAGGGAAGGAGGACATCCACCCCAGTCCCATCTCCCTCCACCAGAGACTCATGGATTCCCCCCACACAGGCATCCTGCAACCTGAGTGATGAGCTGGCCATGCCTCCCCGCCATTGACTTTGTTTGTCAAAAAGTTGCAAAAGATGGTTACATGATCTTGGGACAGTGTGAATGTCATACGTATGAATCAGTTGCCAAGCATCCGAATGTAAATCACATGACCCTGGGGATGCTGCAACAGTCATTAGTGTGAAAAATGGTCATAAGTCACTTTTTTCAGTGCCATTGTAACTTCGAATAGGCACTAAGCAAATGGTTGTAAGTCAAGGACTACTTTATCATTTTTTTTTCTTTTTTTGGGGGGGGTCATGTTTTTGACACCTTGCTGGGTGAGTGGTG
The DNA here is from genome assembly GCF_016545835.1 of Crotalus tigris. NCBI lineage: Eukaryota > Metazoa > Chordata > Lepidosauria > Squamata > Viperidae > Crotalus > Crotalus tigris. Next base: position 1,028,520 of record NW_024096755.1, on the reverse strand, counting down.
TTACTCAGATGTTGCTTTATCCTAAAAGTGCTACAATGGATGAAAAGGTTGAAAAGCCCTGATTTGGTGCACATATTGCTACCATCAGTATCTGTTTTTGATCCATCATTATTTCCACCATTAATATTTGCCCCTCTTCATCTGCATAAATTTGTTTAGGGTTCATTGTTTCTTTAATGTACAGAGCTAATGCAAAGTGTAGTTTACCAATTTTCGGTTGTTCTAACAACTTATAATGTTGTCTCTTAATGTGTGTTTCTTGAAGACAAATCATATCCATTTTTAATTTTTGTAATTGTGTAAAGGTTTTTCTCCTTTTTGAAGGAGAATTTAGTCTATTTATATTCATTGACATAATCCCACTCTCCTCCCTTTCTTTCAATTATATATAGATCTTAATCTTCTAGTCAATATTATCTGTCTCTGATCTCTTGGTCTTGCTCCTTCTTCTGTATGTGTTTTTAATTTATTCCTCCTCTCTTGGTTTGACTGCTCCTTCTACTGCCATTTCTTCCTGTTTCTTTGTTTCTCTCTTTGTACCGGATTCAGAGTCACCGCCTTCCAAAAATGCTCTATGGTTGTCAAAGAATTCCATCGCTTTAAGTGGCATATCCAGTCTATATCTTTTCGTATCCCAGTAGATTAAAATCCCTTCTGGAATCAGCCATCTGAAATTCACTCCTTTTTCAATTAATTTCCTAGTTAGAAACTGGTATTCTCTTTGGTATTCTCTTATTCTTCTAGGAATTTGTTTGAGGACTACAATTTCTTTTTCTTTGTATTTCAATGGTTCGTCTCTTATTCTTCTCAAAATCTCATCTCTTGTAAATCTTTTAAGAAATCTAACATGTACTTCCCTGCAGATTTTATTTCTTCTAGCATAGTTTGAGTTGACTTGATAGATCTGGTCTAATTCTATTTCCATTTGCTGTTTCTCAGTTCCTAATGGATCTGCCAATAACTTCGTTATCAAGTCTAGGAGATCCTCTTTCTTATCTTCCATTATATTTGGAAATCTTAAAAAGTATGAGGTGCTTTCCATCTCCATCTCAGCTATCGAGTCTTCTAGTTCTTCATTTATTTGGATCAATTTCTGATTTTCATCTTTTAAAACTTCTAATTTCTGGTCAACCTCAGTTGATTTATCTTCTATTTTTTTGGATTCTTTGTTGATTATCTATGATCATCTATTTAAAATTTTCAAATTGAGAGTCCATATTGTTAATTTTTTAATTCATTTTATCAAAATCACTTTTCAACTCCTTATGGTTTCTCATTGTGACCGCCATGTGAGTAGCGATTGCCTTTTGAATTGTTTGTAGGGTCGCTTGAGTTTCCTTTTGGAAGTCATTAGCCTTTTCTTATTGAAGTATTGTATCAATTGATCTCTGGTAAACTGGACTTGCAGAAGCCAAAGAGGAAGTAGAAGATCCTTTTTTTTCCAACTTTAGATAGGTTGGAGGCACTCATTTTTATCTTTAAATCATACTTTGTAATTCACCAAGTAAGTCAAAATTTATAATCAAATAGGCTCTTAACAAATAGGAGAGGTAAATAATAAAAAAATAGTAAAAGAGCAAAAGGGAAAAAAGAAAAAAATATACCAAAATTTGTAAACCAAAATATTCTGTTCAAAAGATTTCTTATTATTTACTCTTTCAAAACAGCTTGTAAAAATTCCAGGTCAAGTTATATTTGTAATCCAGGGAAGTCCGATGACTTCAAACACATTTTTATTTATAATTGTAATCTATCCTATAGGACAGGACAATCCAAAAAAAAGTCTTTTCTTTTTCAGCCACAATCTTCAGGACTATAAATTCCAAGGACACCAAAATGTTTAAACTAGAAGCTATGTCTGGGCATATAGCCAAGTTTTAAGACTCCAATCAAAACAACTCAGTAAGATAAAGAAAAGAGAAAAAAAATACAAAATTAAATGTAGTTCTCAGTTTTGCCAGTAGGTGTCATTAGATGTCCATTCCTACCATAATTTTAAAAAGTAAAAAAAGTTAAAACCTGATGGTTTCCAAACAAACTAAAATTAAAAAAAAAGATTTATAAATCCAAACGTTTCCCCAATTTATCCTTCTTTTATGCCTTAGTTATCTTCACAATATTGTAATAAATCAGTTTTAATTCTCCCAAAGCTTAAACTGCCACTTATAGTTCAGGAGGGCTAAAGAAAAAAGCCCCCCCCCCCCCCCGAAGCATGGGGATTTTTTGCTTTGGAATGCTTTTTCCCAGAACCGGTATTTTCACTTGTAGAGAGAAAAGGAAAGTAGACTCACCCAGATCAGCTGTTTTGCTTTCTGCTTTTAAAATTCATTGTCTCTGACAATCAGCTGCTTCTGGCAGACCGCATGGGTGCAGTTAGCCTTTCTTCCTGCCGATCCTGAGGGCTCCTTTAGATCAAGCGGGCCAGGTACCACTGGCCCGCAATCTGCAAACTTTCACCCTTTGGCCAGTCACCTGTATGGGGTGACTTTCAGTCCTATTGGACTCCCCAGCTAGTAGAAATCAGACTTGGGGAAGGGAGCTTCATTCCCTAGTGCCCATCTTGCAGCGATGTCTTCAGTAGGCTATTCTGATCTACCTTTACTACTTTATCATCAGGTGTTGAATTGACTGCTTAACTTTAAACATTCTATACTTCTTTTGAAAATGCCTACAATTTGTTATTAAATTTTCTAATGGACCCATTGGACAAGCAGTTTCAAAATCCCTCCTCCAAACATTCTTTTTCTCTTTTATTTCTAGGTGCAACCTATTTCTGCATGCAGTCAGAGTTGTTTTCCTGGTTTTAGCAAAAAAATGAAGGAAGGAAAACCATTTTGCTGCTATGATTGCATCCCTTGTCCAGAAAGGAGAGTTTCAACTGAGATTGGTAATCTAATTTCGTCATTATTATAACCTAAATTTATATAAATGTACTTTCATCTGAACTGTGGTTCATCTGAGCCTTGATGGCACAGTGGTTAGAATGCAGTACTGCAGGCTAATTCTGCTCACATTGCCAGGAGTTCGATTCCTTCGATCCTGACTGGCTCAAGGTTGACTCAGCTTTCCATCCTTCCAAGGTCGGTAAAACGAGGACCCAGATGGTTGGGGGCAAAATGCTGACTCTGTAAACCGCTTGGAGAGGGCTGTAAAGCACTGTGTGAAGTAGTATATAAGTCTAAGTTCTATTTAAATATGATATATAGAAATTACAAATTTTATGAGGTAAACTAATAGATTTAATTCACCATATACATTAACCTAACCCATTCCACAATTACATACATCCAAATGAAGAGGAATGAAGGAGATTCATGTTGGAAACATCAAAGAATAAGACATAGCGTTATTTACTGAGGCAATCTGAAGGAAAAATAAGAAATATAAATTTTAATAGTCAGAATATATATGCTAATAATTGTTTTAAAATAAGATATTTTTACTTTAGTAAAGCAAAGGGACATATTACTATAGATTTAGCCTGACTTTGGTTTCATATTTTCTCTCTTATTTATTTACTTACATAAAATCTAAATTTAATTCTTAATAAAATCTAAAACATATGGGTATTTTGAAATCAGCCAAATGAAGGTGGCTCCTGTGAGCACTGAAGGCTTTCCATATCAAAATCTTAAAAGTCTTAGTTTCCCTTAGAATTATAATAATAGCATACTGATGAATTTATGATGTGCATGTTAAATTCACATTCCATCTTTGTTTCTTTCAGATAGAAGTGAATGTTCTAAATGCAAAGAGAAAACCTATCCCAACAAGAAAAGGGACTTCTGTATACCCAAAATAATTAGTTTCTTGTCTTATGAAGAACCTTTAGGATTCAGTTTAGCCTCTTTTGCACTTTCCATTTCTTTGACCACAGTTCTTGTGCTAAGTGTATTTATGAGAAACCACAACACTCCCATAGTCAAAGCTAACAATCGGGATCTGACCTACACTCTCCTCATCTCCCTCCTGCTCTGTTTCCTTTCAGTGCTACTATTTATTGGCCAGCCTGGAAAAGTGACCTGTCTTCTCCGGCAAACAACTTTTGGAATGGTTTTCTCAGTGGCTGTTTCTTCTATTTTAGCAAAAACCATCACAGTGGTTCTGGCTTTCATGGCCACCCAGCCAGGATCTAGCATGAGAAAATGGGTGGGAAAAAAGTTAACTAATTCTATTGTTGTTTCTTGCTCCCTGATCCAAGCAAGCATCTGTATTTTGTGGCTGGCAATCACTCCCCCTTTCCCAGATGTTGATATGATCTCTGTCACTGAAGAAATTATCCTGCAATGTAATGAAGGCTCTGTGACTATGTTTTATTGTGTTCTTGGCTATATGGGTTTCCTGGCTCTTGTCAGTTTCACAACAGCTTTTCTTGCCAGGAAGTTACCTGACAGTTTCAATGAAGCCAAGTTCATCACTTTCAGCATGTTGGTCTTTTGCAGTGTTTGGTTGTCCTTTGTCCCAGCATACCTGAGTTCCAAAGGGAAATACATGGTGGCTGTGGAGATTTTCTCTATTTTAGCATCTGGTGCTGGGCTTCTATTTTGCATCTTTTCCCCAAAATGTTATATCATTGTGTTCAGAGCTGAACTGAACAACAGGGAACAACTAATAAGAAGGAAAGACTGATGGAAATAAGTGTTTTGTCCTTTGTCAAAGTTTAAAATCTAAATTTCTTTGTAGGCACTGTTAAATATTTACAAAAATGTCGCTCTTAGCTTCTGATTTATGTAAATTTCCTCTATTTTCCAAAACCTTTTATTTTTTATTTATAAAAGTTAATTAAATTTTAAATAACAGCTCATGATCCTGCAAACTATGCTTGCTTTATTTATTTATTTATTTTATTTTATTTTATTTCCAAAATTTATATGCCGCCCAATCCCAAGGGACTCAGGGTGGCGTACAAAATTAAAACAATAATCTAACAATAAAACAATAAAACAAATACATTCATACAGCATCTCCGATCATATCCCTCCCCCCCCCCAGAAACATCAGCCCCAGGGCTGCCGGAACAGGAGAGTTTTAATGGCTTTCTTAAAGGCTGGCAGGGTGGGAGTAGTTCGAACCTCGGGGGGAAGTTGATTCCACCAGGTCGGAGCCACCAAGAAAAGGCCCTTCCCCGAGGGCCTGCCAGCTGATATTGTCTGGCTGATGGGACCTGAAGGAGGCCCAATCTATGGGACCTCATCGGTCTCTGGGAACCGTGCGGCAGTATGCAGTCCTGTAAGTAACCTGGCCCTATGCCATGAAGGGCTTTAAAGGTGATAACCAACACCTTGAATTGCATCCGGAGACCCACAGGAAGCCAGTGCAGCTCGCAGAGCATAGGTGATACGTGGGCGTACCTTGGCGCGCCCACAATCACTCTCGTGGCTGCATTCTGAACCAACTGCAGCCTCCGAACGCTCTTCAAGGGTAGCCCCATGTAGAGCGCATTACAGTAATCCAGTCTTGAGGTGACAAGGGCATGAGTGACTGTGAGTAAAGCCTCCTGGTCCAAATAAGGCCACAACTAGTGCACCAGGTGAACCTGGGCAAAGGTCCCCCTGGCCACAGCCGATAGATGTTGTTCCAAATTTAGCTGTGAGTCCAGGACACCCAAGTTGCGTGCCTGCACTGAGGGAGGTAAATTTGCCCCCCGCCAGGACTAATGATGGACCTTCCAGTTGACCTTTGGGAGGCAAGACCCAGAGACACTCGGTCTTGTCAGGGTTGAGTCTAAGCCTGTTCACCCCCATCCAGACCCTCACATCTTCCAGGCACCTGCACATCACGTCGACTGCTTCACTGAAAGGACACGAGGTGGAGATATACAATTGGGTATCATCCGCGTACTGATGATACCTCACCCCGTGTCGCCAAATGATCTCACCCAGCGGTTTCATGTAGATGTTAAAAAGGAGGGGGGACAGGACCGAGCCCTGAGGAACCCCATGATAGAGGCACCTAGAGGTCGATCTCTGTCCCCCTGCCAACACCGACTGCGACCTGTCAGAAAGGTAGGAGGAGAACCACCGCAATATGGTGCCGCCCACCTCCACCTCTCCGAGACGACGCAGAAGGATACCATGGTCAATGGTATCGAAAGCCACTGAGAGGTCAAGGAGCACCAGGATAGAGGAATAACCCCTATCCCGGGCTCGCCAGAGGTCATCGGTCAGTGCAACCAAAGCAGTCTCAGTGCTGAAGCCGGGCCTGAAACCAGATTGAAAAGGGTCCAGATAATTAGTTTCATCCAAGGATCGCAAGAGTTGGGATGCCACCACCTTCTCTACAACCTTCCCCACAAAGGGGAGGTTGGAGACAGGATGAAAGTTCTTCAAAACAGCTGGGTCCAGGGAAGGCTTCTTGAGGAGGGGCCTCACCACCGCTTCCTTTAAAGGTTGTGGGAAAGACCCCTCCATCAAGGAGGCATTGATTATCGCCTGAAGCCAGCCTCGTGTCACCTCCCTACTGGCAGAAACCAGCCAGGAGGGGCACAGGTCCAATAAACAGGGGGCGGCATTCATTGCCCTCATGGCCTTATCCACTTCATCAGGGGTCACAGGCTCAAACTCACTCCAGATAACATGACTAAGACCAGCCCCCGGCAACTCGGCTGGCACTGCCCAGTCGGAGTCCAAGTCTCTCTGAATCTGAGCGATTTTGTCCGAAAGAAACTGAACAAACTCCTCAGCTCTCCCCTGCAAGGGTTCCTCCGCCTCCTCCACTTTAAGAAGGGAGCGGGTCACCCTAAACAAGGCGGCCGGGCGAGATTCTGCGGACGCAATAAGTGCGGAAAAGTGAACACGCTTTGCCGCCCTTATCGCCACTAAATAAGTCCTAAGATAGGCTCTTAAGAGTGATCGGTCAGATTCAGAGTTACTGGCCCTCCAATGTCGCTCTAGACATCTCTTTTTTTTTTTTTTTTTTAATTGAAAATTTTTAAATTTTACAAAAACAAATCCCCTTCCCATACCCCCCCCAACCCTACCTCACCCCCCTCCTACCCAACCTCCCAAACCCTCCCCTGGACTTCCCAGAGCTGAATACAGGCTTAATTGAGAAAAAAACTTAAAACACTTTTAAAACCTAAACAAATTTAAATACAATCATCATTCTATATAAACTCCCTCCAAAAACGCAAATTTAAACATTACTTTCTTTGAATATCTATACCTATAATGTAAAATCTAATTTCTCCCTCTTTCTTTATCCTAATACAAAAAAATAAATATATAAACCTTTGTTATACCATCAAAACTAAATACTCTTAGAAAACTTAAAGTAAATACATATTTCCTTCAATCTTCATAATCTTCTCACCTATCCAAAAAAAAACTTAAAAATCCTAAACAAATCTAGACACATTTAGTTAAACAAATTATTTTCTCTTAAAGATATTAATAATATTTAAAAACTTGAAACACTTTTGAATCCTAAACAAATCTAAATACAATCATCATTCTATATAAACTTCCTCCAAAAACACAGATTTAAGCATTACTTTCTCTCCTAAACAAATCTAGACATTTAATTAAACAAATTATTTTCTCTTAGAAATATTAATAATAATATTTAAAAACCAAATTTAAGCTTTACTTGGAACTTAAACAAATTATACTCCCTTCAAAACACAAATTTATTAGAATCCCCTCACTTTCCAAAAACGATATAAGTTTTACTTCTCCCACAATCTCAATAGTAAACTTCTTGTCTAAAATTCTCATTCAATGTCCATAATTTTCCAATAACCAGTTGCACCCACTATAAACACAAACTTCTTATCTAAAATTTTCATTCAATATCCATAATCTTCTGTCTAATAGCCAGTTGCATCTACTATAAGCACAATCCATATCGGTCTCTCTTGCCCGCAAGCATCGAAAAAAATGCGTGGAATTCTGCCCTTGAAGATCGCTCCAAAGAGTTTGTAAGTCCTGGTTGACCCACCAGCTCAGGAATCAGTACCTGTGAAACTTCCTCAACCTCCTTCTTCTGTTGGTCTTTCTCTTTACATTTATATGTTACTTTTTCTTTACATTTATATGTTGCACAAGTCTCAGGGACCGATACCTGTAAAACTTCCTCAGTGAATTCCTCCTTGTGTTGATCTTCACAGTTGTAAGTTGTACAAGTTATCCTCTGCCCGTTCCTCTCTTGTTGGTGCCCCTCAAGCTGAAATTTCCCAATTTCGATTTCAGGCAGCAATTCCACCCTTGAAGATTGCTCCAAAAACTTTGTAGGTCTAACTTCTCCCAGAGCCACCCTTGAAGATTGCTCCAAAGACTTTGTAGGTCCAACATCTCCCAGAGATTCAGAGACCGCTGAATATGAAACTTCCTTAACCTTCTTCTGTTGCTGCTTTTCTTTGGAGTTATGTACTATACAAGTTGTCTTCTGCTCCTCAATCTGGACTTGTTGAGACCTAATAGATGGCGATGCACATACCCCCAGGACCGAAGTATAAAAATCTTTTGCTTGAGAAACAGTATTAAGTCTATGACATGTCCCCAGGTAGTTCACCACCATTCCAGTCGGAATATCCCATCTGAATAGAATTTTTCTCTTTTTAAGTTCATTTACTAGAAAAGCAAACTCCTTTCTTCTTCTTAAAATTTTAGATGGGATCTCCTTAAAAATTATGACATCTTGTGAAGCAATTTGAAATCTCTTCTTATAATAGGCTTGCACAATTTGATTGCGTAAGGATCTTTTACCAAAGTAAATTACCACATCTCTTGGCAGATTCTTCTGTGCTGCCACCACAGAGTTAACCCTAAATAATTTTTCAATTTCACTAAGTATTCCCTCTTTTTCTTTATTCAAAATCAATGCAAAGTCCTTTGCAACCATTTCTTTCAAATCTTCTTGCAAAGACTCTTCCAGGCCTCTGATTCTTAAGGCATATTCCATTTGTCCATATTGAAGCATAAGAATCTCATTTTCCATTTCTTTTTCCATACTTTCAATTTTCCCCTCCATTATGTCCACTTTTTCAGCTACCTCTTCCACATGGGAGTTCACCTTTTCAAGAACAGAAGCAACTCCTTCTAAAGCCAAAACAAAATCTTGTCTCAAGATCTTATTATTTTCCTCTAAAATCTTTTTCATTTCTGCCCTAATTTGAATTATAACATCTCCCATCATGTTTTGCAAATCCTTCATAGTTATTAGCTGACCCCCAGAAGAGGGTGAAACTGTTGATTTAGAAGCTGTAGAAATCCCTGGACGCTTTGGAGCCATCTTAAAGAAAAACCTTTAGCCCTTCTTAAAAAATTATAAAAATTCCTTCAAAAATCATAACTCCCTCCAAGGAAGGTCATTATAATAAAAAGAAAAAAGGGAAAAGAAAAAAAAAGGAAGAGAAAAAGAATTGAAAAAAGCTTTACTCCTTCTTAAAAATTACAAAAAATTAAACAGAAAAAAGTCCTTCAAAAAAGAGTCATTACAATAAAAAGAAGGGAGAAGAAAAAAAAAAATAATAATAATTAAATAGAAAAAGTCCGTTCCAAAAAAAAATACTTAGAGATACCAAAAACAACCATTCCAATCATAAGAAAATAAAAAGGGAAAGGGAAAGGAAAGAAAAAGAAACACCAAAAAGCCTGCCGGTCAGCATTCTAACTTCAAAAAAAAAAAAACACCGAGAGATTTGCCGATCGCCATTTTACTTTCCCTTTCAACAAAGAAAAAAAAAATAAAAAGAGAGAATAAAAATAGAAGCAAGTCTTAAAACTTAAAATCCAAATAAATCAAAGAAAGCAAAAACTAAATCCTCTACTCAGCTCTGTCCGTTTATAAAGAAAAAACTCACCAGTTCTCTTTAAGCACGGAGGTGTTTGCAACGGCTCGTTTTGTCCCTAAGGACAAAAACAGCTGGGAAGCGGAGACAAGTCTGAACTCCGTGGGAGCACTCCTTTCACCCCCCCCCAAAAAAACTTGGGGGGTGCAAAAGAGGCTCTACCACTATTCAGACACTCTCTACCCCCCCCTTTGCCCGGGAGGGGGATTTTGAACCGCTGAACAGCTGGTGTCTGCTGTTCATAGCGGTTCTTACACTTACCCAGGAAAGACGGCTACAAAGTAGCCGCCATCGCGCGCGCAAAATCCACCGGAAGTCCTATATCCTCTCTCTAGACATCTCTTGTGGTGCTTCATCTCCTGGAGCTCCTCAGTAAACCAAGGCGCCCTCTGGGGACCACCACCACAGAGAGGTCGCAAAGGTGCAATTCGATCCAGGGCCCCGGACGCCGCCTCATTCCAGGCCGCAACCAGGGACCCAGACGAGTTGTGGACAAGGGAGTCAGGTATTTCCCCAAGCTCCTCCTGGAACCGATCTGGGTCCATTAGGCGCCTGGGGCGGAACCACCTAGTCAGGTCCCTACGATGGGGGAGTGATGCTCTGAAGTCCAGCCTCAATAGGAAATGATCTGTCCATGACAAGAGAGAGATCTCTATTCCCCTTAATTGCAGATCATGTCTCCATTGCCCCGAGAGAAACAGAAGGTCGAGTGTGTGACTACCCCTATGAGTCGGATCCTGGATTACCTGGGTCAGGTCCATGGTTGCCATGGAAGCCATGAACTCTTGCGCCGCCTCTGAGCAATCGCCGAGTGATGGCAGGTTAAAGTCCTCCAGTACCATAAGTCTGGGGAACTCCACCGCCAACCCGGCTACTGATTCCAGCAACGCAGGCAGGGCTGTTGCAATGCAGCTGGGAGGTAGGTACGTCAGCAGCAAGCCCAACTGAACCCGTGAACCCAATTTCAATAGGAGGGACTCACACCCAACAACCTCCGGGGCAGGAATCCCACAAGGACTCAAGGATTTCCGAGTGATGACTGCCACTCCCCTACCCCTGCCCTGATGTTGAGGCTGATGAAGCACCACAAACCCATCCGGGCACATCTCCGAGAGGGAAACACACCCCTCAGGGCCCAGCCAGGTTTCGGTTATACATGCCAGGTCCTCCCCGCTGTCCAATATTAAATCACGGACAAGGGGGGCTTTGTTGACAATGGACCTGGCATTAAGCAACAGCAGCCTACAACTAGGGCCCTGTACTCCCCTGTCACCAGTACTACAGGATGGGCCCTTTGAGGGGCCGGAACAAGGAATCGCTCTAATATAGCGAGTCCTTGTTCCCCAAAGATGGCCTGCCCCTCGACTCCCGCCATATCTGCCCATCCCAGTCATAACCGGGATGCTCCGACCTTCTCCCCTCCCCGGAGTACCCCCACCCTCACCAACCTTCTCCCTTCCTGACCAGACTAGCTTTCCATACAGACCAAGCCCAAGGGTAAGTCCTGCCCCCCCCGCTTTTGCTATTGCACTCAGCAGAGGGGGCACCAGGCTCCGCCCCCAACTCCACCATTCTCATACCCCAAACACTCAATACACATTCACACTCAATTAATATACATAAAAATAAAAATATTCACATTCATACGCCCTAAATACAATAATAAAATTTATACATGTTCAATTTTATTTTCTTGTAGCATCCTTTTCTTAAAACACATTCATTTTTTAATTAATATCTTGCTAGAATAGCTAATAAGAACAAACTCTCAGCAATCATTGTGAACAAGTCATCAGGCATAGATCATAGGGCATATCTTTGAAATAAAAGAAAAAGAAACTAGGGTGCTAACTGGTGGTGGTGGGGAAAAAATGAAAAGGCTACCAATGGGTGTGGAATCAGATTATAGCTTCCTGTGCATCCTTGACTAGCAGTCAGTAGTGCAACACAACAACATAGAGGAAAAACCTCTTAACCTCTTTTAAATACATTTTGACATTTGTTAACTGTTCCCTACAGTATTCTTGGGAGCATTTTTGGGAAGTGGCTTGCCAATTCCTTTTTCCTGTGGCTGAAACATTTGGTCCAAGATAGCCCAACTTTGTGCCAAGTGTGGGAACTCACCACATCCTGGTTTTTAGCCTGGTTACTTAATCAGTGCAACAACTGATCTACAACCACAGAGGTTTGCTGCCTTGTGCTGAACACATCTCCCTAGAAAATAAACATGAAGTAAAGGTGATTTAGGACAGTTGTAGCATCCCGAGGAAATGTGATCTCCTTTTGCAATCTTCTGACAACCAAAGTTAAGGGGGAAGCCAGATTCACTTAATAACCATGTTACTAATTTAACAACTACAGTGATTCACTTATCAACTATGGCAATAAAGGTCAAAACTGGGGCAAAATTCACTTCACTGTCTCACTTAGCAATAGAAATTTTGGGCTCAATTGTAGTCATAAGTCAAGCTCTACTTATATCTCCCTTGAAATCAGTATGTAATCAGTGTGTGATCTGATTATGTTGAGAATATGCCTCATCTGCTTTGCTCTTTAGATTGCTTAAGGGTGTTTGTGCGGCAAAATTGAACATACTGTTGCCATACACAGACAATACCTTATTCTTTTTTAACTATCAAAATCTTTACCCTGATTTGTGAAAATGGTATAGTAATATGGTAAATACTTTCAGTATACAAAAATTGAAATAAGTCTAATATTATATCAACATTAAAAGTGCCCTAATAATTGTTTTATTAGATTAAAAGGTTGTATTAAATACTTGAAGATAATTATTTTTGCAGGACTCTTAGTAAGGCCTTCTCAATAGTACTACTCCCCTACAGAATAGCTTGCCTTTTTGTGTAGGAGCCAATACCTCACTGATGGATTTCTGCAGAAATATGAAGAAAGTATTTGTGAGGGGTTCTTGGTGCTCTCTGAGCTTGCTTGTTTTCTTGAAAACATTTCATTACACACAACCCCAAAAAATTTAAGAATCAGAGCCGCGGGGAGGCAAGGGCTGGAAGTCGCATGGCTGGGATGGAGCAGTCCTCCTTAACCAGCCCACTGATGGTCTCTGGATGGTCGGCTGCAGCCAGAGCCGGGCTCGCCCCCCTCACCCGGTGCAGCGCCTACCAAGCGCAACCCGCAGAAGAGGAGGACTGCTCCGCCCCAGCCATGCGTCTTCCAGCCCAGGCTGCTTGGAGTGAAAAGCATGCAACATGCTGCCGCTAAGATCCCGCTTTCCCCACCGCACCAGCGCTGGAATAAAGGGAGTCCGATTGTGCTGGGGAGGAGGCAGAGGGCAGGCATTTCCAAGGCCAGTCTTAGAGGAAGACAGAGATCTGTGCGCCTTACCTCCCTGCAGCTCTGATTCTTAAATTTTGGGGGGTTGCATGCATGGGGTACTGGGGGAATCGGTGTGCGGAGGAGAGGAGAGCGCGGCTGACTGGGCGGGGAAGGAGTACTGGAGCAGCCAGAGAAGGACTCCACTGCAGCGCACGGAGCTTGCTGGAGGAGGTGCAGTTTGGAGCTGAAATGCGGCGGGAGAAACCCTGGTGGAGAGGTGGGCCGATCTCCTCCACTTCCCTTCCTTGAGGAAGGGCTGTCGCCATGGGCAATGCAAGGAGCATGGACTCTCAGCAGAGGGACTTCAGGGTGCACAACCTACCCCTCAAGCTCCCGATGCCCAAGCCAGGATAGCTGAAGGAGAGATTCGACGTGGTGCTGATTGCTCCTCGAAGCACGAAGCTGAAAACACCAGCCTGAAGATGACGAATGGGACTTCGTCGAAACGTCGCCAAGACACTTCCAATTTTACGCGGGAGAAAACCCGAACAACCAAAGACCTACATACAAACACCCGCGAAAACCTCAAAACAGAAAACATATATATATATATATATATATATATATATATATATATATATATATATATATATATATTGATATCTTTGTTCTTCCTCTTTTTCCCTGACCATAAGCACATTCTTATTCAGCAACTGGAGATCCTAGCAAATACTTGTGACTTCATTTCCTTAATTCTTATATTGAAAATATTTTTATATCAAACTAGTTCTTACAATATATATTGTTGAGTATAAAAGTCTTAAATGCTTATATACAACTCCTCAAATCTTGGGGAACAAACAGGGTGAACTAGAAGCAACAGTACACGAGGGAGAGTATGACATAGTTGGCATAACAGAAACCTGGTGGTACAAAACCCATGAATGGAATGGACTGATGGAGGGATACAAATTGTTCAAAAGAAACTGGTCTACAAAAAAGAGGAGGGGAGTACACTATATGTAAGAGAACACTACATATCTACAGAAATGCAAATGATCCAAGATAAAATCTCTACAGAATGTATATGGGTCAATATAAAAGAGAAAAAAAGTGACATTACCATAGGTGTATATTACAGGCCACCCAACCAATCAGAAGAAATAGATGAACTCTTTGCCAACCAGTTAACAAATGTATATAGGAAGCATACCACATAGTAATGGGAGACTTCAACTATCCAGATATCAGGTGGGAGACAAACTCTGCAACAAGCGGGAGATTAAATAGATTCCTAACCAACCTAGACGATAACTTTGTCATCCAAAAGGTGGAGGAGGGAACTAAACGTAAAGCCATACTGAACTTAATTCTAACTAATAGAGAAGAAGTGATAGAGAGAGTTGAAGTTGCAATAACCTTGGGCAAAAGTGACCACATCATACTGGAATTTAATATAATGCAAATACTAGCAACAGAAAAAAATCCAACCAATGTCTTGAACTTCAAAAGAGATGACTTTAAAAAACTCAAAGAGAGCCTAGGAAAGATCCCATGGATGAAAATCCTAAAGGGGAAAACAACCCAAGAAGTGTGAGAAACTCTGAAAAATGTGATCATAAAAGCCCAGACCAGCATAATACAACTGAAAAAGAAAAACAAGAAATTCAAGAAGAAACCAGCATGGCTGCACAAAGATCTCTCCAAAAAACTGAAAGACAAAAAGAAAAAATACAAAAAATGGGAAAAGGGGCACATAACTAAGGCTGATTATCAGCAGACAGCCAGAACATGCAAAGATGAAGTCAGGAAAGCAAAGGCTCATAACAAACAAAGAAATCATGGATAATAAAAAAGATAATCAAAAAATAGATCTGCAAACAACTAGAACAAACAAAGTTATAACTAGTAGCCAGTATGGGTTTTTAAAAAGCAGATCATGCCAAACCAATCTTATTTCATTCTTCGACAAAGTGACTAAAATAATAGACTAGCAAAATACTGCGGACATAGGATACTTAGACTTCAATAAGGCATTTGATAAAGTAGACCACAACCTACTCTTTGGTAAGATAGAAAAAGGTGGAATAGCCAACATCACCACCAAATGGATCTGTAGCTGGCTGGCAAACCATACTCAATGAATAATCTTCAACAGCACTACATCCACATGGAGAGAAGTAAGCAATGGGGTACCACAAGGTTCCTTCTTAGGCTCAGTACTCTTCAATATCTTCATCAATGACTTAGATGAGGGAATTGAAGGGGAACTCATAAAATTTGCATAAGACACCAAACTGGCAGGAGTAGCCAACACCCAAGAAGACAAACTCAGGATCCAAAAAGATCTTGACAAACTTGAACAGTAGGCCCTATCCAACAAAATGAGTTTCAACGTGGAGAAAAGTGAAGTCTTACGTTTAGGCGTGAAAAATCAAAAGGACAAGTACAGATTGGACAAGACCTGGCTTAAAAACACTAACCGTGAGAGGGACCTTGGAGTTCTAGTGGACAATCACTTAACCATGAGCCAGTAGTGTGCAGCAGCAGCCAGAAAAGCTAATACAATCCTGAGTTGTATAAACAAAGACATAGAATCAAGATCATGCGAGATATTAGTACCGCTTTATAAAACCCTAGTGAGACCACACTTGGAATACTGCAGCCAGTTTTGGTCACCATATCACAAAAAAGATGTCAAGAGTTTGGAAAAAAATCAGAGAAGAGCAACTAAGATGATCAAAGGCCTGGAGACTAAAACATATGAAGATCGGATGCAGGATTTGGGTTTGGCTAGTCTAAAGAAAAGAAGAAATGGGGGAGACATGATAGCAGTATTCCAGTATTTGAGGGGCTGCCATAAAGAACAGGGGGTCACATTATTCACCAAAGCACCAGAGGGCAGGACAAGAAACAATGGTTGGAAACTGATCAAAGAGAGAAGCAACCTGGAATTAAGGAGAAACTTCCAGGCAGTGAGGACAATTAACCAGTGGAACAGCTTGCCTCCGGAAATTGTGGGCACTCCATCACTGGATATTTTTTTAAAAAGAGACTAGATAGTCACTTGTCTGAGATGGTATAGGTTCTCCTGCTTGAGCAGGGGGCTGGATTAGAAGACCTCCAAGGTCCCTTCCAGCAGGTATTTCCACTGATTAATTGTTCTAACTGTCAGGAAATTTCTCCTTAGTTCTAGGTTGCTTCTCTCCTTGATTAGTTTCCATCCATTGCTTCTTGTCCTGCTTTCAGGTGCTTTGGAGAATAGTTTGGCTCCCTCTTCGTTGTGGCAACGCCTGAGATATTGGAACACTGCTTGTCCTTCTTTTCATTAAACTAGACTTACCCAATTCCAGCAACCGTTCTTTATATGCTTTAGTCCTCTGATTATCTTTGTTGCTTTTCTCTGTACTCTTTCTAGAGTCTCAGCAACTTTTTTACATTGTGGTGACTAAAACTGGATCCAGTATTCCAAGTATTGTCTTACCAAGTCTTTATAAAGTGATATTAACTTTATAATTTCACATGATTTTGATTCTATCCCTCTGGTAAAGCAGCCTAGAACTGTGTTGACTTTTTTGGCAGTTGTAGGATCCTGCTGGTTCATATTTAAGTGATTGTCCACTAGGACTTCAAGATCCCTCTCACAGCTACCACCATTGAGCCAGGGAACCACCTATATTCTACCTGTGCATTTGTTTTTTCTTGTCTAATCTAGAACCATATATTTTCACCATTGAATTTCATTTTGTTAGATAGCACCCAATGTTCAAGTCTGTCAAGATCCTTCTGTATCACTTCCTACCTGAGTAAGAGGAAGAAAAAAACTTTTCAACTCAGGAAAACATTGCTTCTCCAGCAGGTCCATAAGGAATCAAACTTTGATAACTTAAATTCTTGTTTATCTATCTTAATGACTGTGTTTAATTCTATTGCTTTTCCCAATCCCTGTGGTTTTCAGTGAACCTTATAATTAAGACTGATGAAGAGTGTTATTTTCCCATACCATTTCCAAAATCCAAGATTCAGACTTCAGCAACCACCATTCAAGACCAGTTACTATTAATTGCAGAAATACTAATAGATGTGCTATAGAAGTAAAAGTGATTTTTGATATCCAGAGCATGGATATCATTTTACTGATCTTGCTGCTAGTGCTGCTTCCTCACATAGTCTGCAAGTCTCGTAAGTGCAGCATCACCCATCCATATTCTTCATATCCTAAATACCAACAACTAGGAGATTTCATTGTTGGTGGCATTGCTTCTCAGACTGGCATCATCCCAAAAGATGTCCTCTTCACTGAAACCCCCTCACCAGTATTGCCAGAAGAGTTTGTGTAAGAAACTGGATAATTGCTTCATTTTTCAATCAGTTTGGTCACTGGTTTAAGCAAAATGAGAAATGTTGTCTTAATACAATGCTTTGCCTGGGTGATAATGCTGAGGAAAGATCATCTGAGGAAGAATATATTATGGCAGATATTCAGAATTCTAAAGCAGCATTCCTCAAATTTAGGAAACCTCCCCCCCCTTCAAAGTGTAGCCTTTAACTGTCATAATTCTTTGAAATATCTAGCCAGCTGAGAAACCCTAGGAATTGACTCCATTCCTGCAGGGAAGCCACATTGGGGAAAGCTGGTTTCAAGACTAATTTCTTTCTATTTCATCTTCCTTTCAGTGTTTTTCACCTGCCAAATCTCTTCATTAATCCAGTTTCATCCTTGACAACCTTTCTTCTCCTTCATGCACGGCCTTGATCATGTTTGGTCTGTTACACTTTTATTTTGCAGATTTTGTGATAATTTCTTCTTCAATGAAACATTAAACATTAAAACATTGTAATTTTCCTGTTTTTTCAAAGAATGATCAATAAATTTATCTCCTTCATCCTTCAAATGTTAAAGATAGTCACTGTTTTATTCATATAGCTTTCATCTAAGTCACAATTTTTAAAATTGCTTTCAGTTCTATCACAAATCTATTACTTTACTAAATAAGTATACTCACCATACATAATCTCATTTCTGTCGTTTTGCAAATCAAGAATAATCCAGACATTTGTATCAGGGATATCTGTATTTGTCTGAATACTAAGGTAAACATGAATGTGAATTTGCATATTCTTTTTAAAATTATGTACATCTGGCAAATTTGCAAGTAAAAATTATTTGGACAAATGTATATAAAAATACTATACAGAATTCTAAGGTTATTTTTAATATAAAATCTCAGAATAGTTTGGAATGGGATATCATGACTTATAAAAAAAGAAACATTTTGAAGAACCTAAAATTCACATATTTTCTTTCCCTAATGTGCATGGTGGGGGAAAAGATCCAAATATAATAGGCAAGTTGTATGCAAAAATGTAAATCATCTCCATGCATATTAACAGTAAATGCACGTGGCTATGAGTTTACAATGTCAGAAAAATGGTGCAGCCAGCCTGCTAAATTCCTCATTAAAACACAAAAGCTGTTCAATATGGAATGGCCTTCTGATATCGAATGCAACTTTCATTGTAGCTTAATTCCTAAGAATTACCAGCACATCCTGGCTATGGCATTTGCAGTTAAGGAGATCAATGAAAACCCACAGATCTTACCCAATCTCACCTTAGGTGTCTGCATCTATGATAGTTGTGATAATGCCCAAAAAACTTACCAGGCCACCCTGCAACTTCTATCATTAATGGAAGAATTGGTCCCCAACTATGTATGTAACCTCCAGAATGATGTAGTAGCTGTTATTGGAGGACTGGATGCACAAATTTCTCTTCATGTGGCAACTATTTTGGATACCTATAAGAAACCACAGGTAAGATATATTTATCTATCTGTATCCCAAGTTAACATAATTTTTATTTTTAAAAAATTATTTTGAATATTGTATTGCATTCCAGTCCTACACTGCACTAGGAAGTCCTGGAATGGAAAAAGGGATTTATCCCTGCAAATCCAAGAATCACATTCTTGTAAATATTGCTACTTAGTTTCAATCCTCCATCCATTTAGAGTGCATTTTGTAAGTGGAATGTATACTTTTGAAAATATCCAAGAAATGGTATTATGTACTTTTAGATATTTCATAAACTTTTTGTTGTTCTTTATGTATTCTATCTCTTATACAGTCAAACTGGTTTATTTTACTTCTAATTAATTAAAGAAGCTAACTATGGCTTGTGGCATCAAAGACAATGTATTGCATTTGACAGTTGTATTCTGTGTTTAAGTTTGATCTTAATTATCATTTTATCAGGACAAATCTATTGATTGGGAGAGCATGATAAATAAATAATATATAGCTCTGCTGAATGCTTTGTGGGTCTTTTTTAGTCAAAGTGCCAAGCTTTTCAATAACTATTAAGAGCTAATATTAATTAGCATTAGAGTGCAAATTTGCCAGATTTAATCTTGAGTTCAAGATTTACTGATTGCCAATATCAATTTAAATTTGCAAAATTAATAAGAGATATATGTTGCATCTCTTATACTATTGGGAAACATGTATGAACTGAGTTTCGGAAAGGATTGGGCTTCTGAATACTATTTTGAGTCCCTCCTACCCACCCACCACCCATCACTGCTCTCATCCACCCCCAAAAAAGGGTCAGGAAAAGGATTTAGGGAAATGTATGTCTTGGGGAGAGATTTTAAATTCTTTGTTCAAGCTCAGTATAATTTCAACTTTTTATTCAAACCTCAGACTTGTTCATAAAATTAGTTATTTCAAAAACTGTCCTATAAGAATATTTTTAAAATCTCTCCAATATATTTTCATGGAACAGACATTTGTAGATTTTTCTTGTCTAATTCCTTTGCAGTTTCTCTGACCCATGATCTGAACAATTATTAATTATAATTGTAATTATTCTTTTGGGGCCTACTATAATTAACAAGAGTTTAGAATTCAGCTTTTTAAAATGAAGTTTTATTTTATTTTCACTTCTGATATTTGTTATCTTCAAAAAGGGAGAGAAAGGCTGAATTCTCTCCATAGAATTCTTCTATGGTAATGGCCAGGAGATTACACAATTGGAATTACTGGTAATGTATCCCCAGGATATTTTTACAAAAAAGTAAATTACTTATAGTGGAGGTTATTTCTTCAAGTTCTAATCTATAAAAATGTATAAGATGCAACAAAATCAGAAAATTCAAGGAATACACACACACACACACACACACACACCATATTTGGAATCTGTTCAAATTACTCCAAAAGAAAATAAGTGGATTTTATAGATTAAATCAATTCAGTGATTCAGTTCAGAAGGAATGGTTCAAATGACCCATAGGATTTATGGAGAAATGAAGTATATAGGAAATTTAGTAAAACCACAAACATCATTTCAAATAGCAATGTTGAAATTGTTATATATGAATGAACACCAACATGATCCCAACTGGGAAGTGGCCATATATCAAAGAAATAAACAGTATAAGTTTGCTAATATAATCTATGCAGATTGTGATAATAGTTGAAAGTACTATATACATGTGTCCATTATTTTTATCCACTTCTATCTAGCTGATTTATGGATTCCCTCCCCTTATGAATGATAAAACTCCAGGCCTTATTTTCTACCAAATGGTTCCCCCAGAACAACTTCAATATGAAGGAATTGTCTCACTGCTCCTGCATTTCAGATGGATCTGGATTGGGTTTCTTATCATGGACAATGATCATGGAGAAAAAATGGCACAAACTATGATTCCACTTCTTTCCAAAAAGGGGATTTGTTATTCTTTTATTGAAAGAATCCCAAAATTTAGTGATATTACTAAACTTGATGGTATGATTCAGCAGGGAGTAAAAGTATATGAACATATCATGAATAGTAAAGCCAATGCATTTCTGATTTATGGAGAATCTTTCTCCGTGATGTTCTTGAGGTGGTTACAATATATGCCAAAGCTGGAACCAGTGAAAAGTAAACCAAAAGGTATTGTGTGGATAATGACAGCCCAGATGGAATTCACTTCATCAGCTTTTCAACTCCATTGGGATACAGAGATAATCAATGGGGCCCTCTCCTTGTCAATGCACTCTGCTGAGCTACCGGAATTCAAATTATTTATTCAGAAAAAAAAATCCCTACAGTGCAAAGGAAGATGGCTTTATCAGTCTGTTCTGGCAAGAAGCTTTCAACTGTGTTTTTCCTAATATGGCAATGAGTGATGTGTCTGACAATATTTGCAATGGAACAGAGGATTTGAAGAGCCTTCCTGGATCTCTTTTTGAAATGAAAATGACTGGTCATAGTTACAGCAGTTACAATGCTCTGTATGCTATAGCTAATGCTTTACATGCTCTGTCCTCTTTTAAACATAAACACAAAGTTATGGCAGAGAGAGGAGGAGGAAGGCTACATAATCAAGGCTTCTGGCAGGTAATGGCACCACCCTCATCTGATGGAGCATTACGTACGTAAGTGTGATGGCAAAACTAGGTCTGAATTTCAGTAGGTTTCCCATCTCTTAGCAATGTAACAAATGCTCAGAATTTTATCAGAATCCTTTTTAATTATTACTGAAAATACGATATAAATACAATACTGCACACTGATTTGTGCTGGGCACTTTTAGGATTTTAATGGCATATAATAATAGTAGTAGTAGTAGTAGTAGTAAAGTTGGAAGGGACCTTGGAGATCATCTAGTCCAACCCCCTGCTCGGGCAGGAAACCCTACACCATTTCAGAAAAGTGGCTATCCAGTCTCTTCTTAAAAACTTCCAGTGTTGGAGCATTTACTGCTTCTGGAGGCAAGCTGTTCCACTGATTAATTGTTCTCACTGTCAGGAAGTTTCTCTTTAGTTCTAGGTTGCTTCTCTCCTTGATTAGTTTCCACCCGTTGCTTCTTGTCCTGCCTTCAGGTGCTTTGGAAAATAGCTTAATTCCCTCTTCTTTATGGCAGCCCCTGAGATATTGGAATACTGCTATCATGTCCCCCCTTGTCCTTCTCTTCGTTAAACTAGACATACCCAATTCTAGCAACCGTTCCTTATATGTTTTAGCCTCCAGTCCCCTAATCATCTTTGTTGCTCTTCTCTGTACTCTTTCTAGAGTCTCAACATCTTTTTTACATCGTGGTGACCAAAACTGGATGCAGTATTCCAAGTGTGGCCTTACCAAGGCATTGAAGAGTGGTATTAATACTTCACGTGATCTTGATTCTATCCCTCTGTTAATGCAGCCTAGCACTGTGTTGGCCTTTTTGGCAGCTGCAGCACACTGCTGGCTCATATTTAGGTGATTGTCTACTAGGACTCTGAGGTCCCTCTCACATTATAATAAACACATGTTTAACTCTAGAATTTAGATATTTTGATGTAATAGAATCAGATTACTTTTCTATTAACCATCATTCTGATTTTGTGGTAAACTTAAGGAAATAGTAGTGTAATTCGTTCTTTTGTTTCTTCCCTAATGCACACCAATCTGGCTTCTCCCACTGAGCCTTATAAATGATTTCCAGTCAGAGAGAGAGAGAGAAGTCTAGAATGTTCTTTTATGGTGATCTTCAAAAGAAAATACCATCATGAAGAGGAAAATGTTCTCAAAACTGGCATTTAATTTTTTGTTCTAGCTCAATTATTTTCTGAGGGGCGTTTCTTTTAACAACAGTGCTGGAGATCTGGTTTCTTTTGATCAGAATGGAATAGTAGCAGCTGGATTTGATATCATCAACTGGATTGCCTTCCCAAATAAATCATTTTTTCATGTGAAAGTTGGGAAGGTGAATCACATGGCTCCTCAAGATGAACTTTTAACCATTAATGAAAAGGTCATTACATGGCATAGTTGGTTTAACCAGGTAGGATCTAATTACTGGCCTAATAATCAGATCTAAATATCATGATTTTGAATTATGTGTCTCTATTATGATATGGAAATTCCTCATGTTCAATAGTCTCTTGAAAAGGTAGGTGGATTAATTTTAGTATATGAATTTATATAATAATTGCCCCTCTGATCTACAAATGTCTACCCTAATTGCCAGGGTTTTCTGTTTATTATGTAAAAATTGTTGGAAAACTATGACTCTGGATGATGAACAACAATTAAAATTAATCATAAAAAGAACAAGAAACATAACACATCACAGAAAAGGATAGCACATCTGTCAATATCCATAATTTCCTAAAGATGGATTTATATGAAGTCCTGATCCAATGCCAAAAACCATTTCTGTCACTTCACAGAAAGCCATCAGGTCACTTACTGTCTACTCTACAATTCTACAATTTTGAGAAAGGGGCGTTGTCTTACCTGAACGCCTTTTCTCAGCATGATGATGGAGAATCCACGGATGGGTTGTCTTAATCTATCTGCTCCAATTAGACTAAGTCTGAAATTTAGTACCGCCCCCTCTGTGCCAACTGCACCCCAGTTTTAGGCTAAGGCGATACCCAGACTTTAGTCCGACGCGTCTGAACAAATGGGGACCAGGCCAACTGACCTAATGGGAGGGAGTGGATTCTCCATCATCATGCTGAGAAAAGGCGTTCAGGTAAGACAACGCCCCTTTCTCCAGCATGATTGGATGGAGAACCCACGGATGGGACATACCAAAGCCCTGTGTCCCTAGGGTGGGGAATTAGATTGGGCCTGGTTCCCACCCAATGTTAATGCGTGTTCTAGGACCTTGCGGCCAAATGAAGCCGTAGAAGATGCATATATATCCATCTTGTAGTGACAGACAAAGGAGGAAGGCGATGCCCATGTTGCTGCCCTACAAACTTCCTCTATGGATGCCTGGGTAGACCAGGCTGCTGTAGTGGCTGCGCCACTGGTGGAATGGCTGTGATATGGCTGGGAGCTTGTAGTGACTGAGTCTGGTATGCCAGAGAAATACAAGCTCTAATTCACCTGCCTATACTGGGTGAGGAAACCTTCTGTCCTAACGACGAAGGGTGAAATGACACAAACAGAGCCTCAGTCTTGCGGAAGGATGAGGTTCTCTGTATATAGCAATATAAGGCCCTATGAACATCCAATCTGTTCCACTGAGCCTCTATGTCATTAGATGGGTTCGGACAGAAATCCGGCAAAACTATGTCCTGTGATCTATGATACAAGGAGTTGACCTTGGGCACGAAAGAGGGATCTAACCTGAGAGTAACCCTGTCCCTATGGAAGATACACAGGTCCTTTCTCACTGACACGGCAGCCAGCTCAGAGATTCTTCTGGCTGAAGTTACAGCAACCAGAAATGCCACCTTCATTGATAATTGTTTGAGCAAACAAGTGTCAATTGGCTCAAAGGGTGGTGAGACAAGAGCCTATAAAACCTGATGAAGGTTCCAGGAGGGGTATCTATGTACCGCTGGTGGCCTGGCATTGTTAGCTCCTTTTAGGAAGGAGCGTATCATAGGGTGCTGTGTTAAGGGTTCCTTGCCACAGAAAATAACCGTGGCAAGTGCTGCTACCTGCCTACGGATGGTGCTTGTGGAAAGCCCTTTGTCTAAACCGTCCATCAGGAACTCCAAGATAACTGGCACTGCAGCCTGTAAGGGTTCAATTTTGTGAGCTAAACACCAATTACAGAAGCTCTTCCATGTGGCATCGTATATTCTATTCGTCGAGGGTCGCTTGGATTGCTGGATCATGGCTATGACCCTTGACGAATATGAGTCTAGGCCTAAGGCCTGCCTCTCAAGTGCCAGACGGTTAACTGGAGCCATTGAGGGTCCGGATGATGTAACTCCCCCTGAATGAGGGAGATCCGATTGGCTGGAATCCTCCATGGAGGGGATGTGGAGAGCTCCATCAGGTCGGTGAACCAAGATCGTCTCGGCCAATGCGGGGCGACCAGGAGGGCAGTTCCCTGGGCCAGGGACTGTGGAGTGCATCTGCTCCTTCTGCTGATGGAGACGGAAACCTGGAAAGGAATCTGGGAAGCTGTGAGTTGGCTGGGGAGGCAAACAGATCTAGGGTTGAGGAACCAAACCTGTCCACGATCTCTCTGAAGATCTTCGGATCCAGCTGCCATTCGGAATGGTCCACGGTGGCTCTGCTCAGTGAGTCCGCCTGCTGGTTGGCCACTCCGGATATGTGCTCCGCCCTGATGGAGGCAAGATTCAGTTCCGCCCAAGACCCCAGCAATCTGGCCTCCTGCATGAGAGGCTTGGACCTTGTTCCCCCCTGTCTGTTGATATGTGCCTTGGCTGTGATGTTGTCTTTTAAGACCAGGACGTGCTGACCCTGTACTAAGCTGCTGAATCTCTTTAGGGCCATGTGTATGGCTCTTAGTTCCAGCCAGTTTATATTGTTCTTTAGATCTTGCCTGGACCACTGACCTTGGGCCCAGTGTGTGTGGAGGTGTGCCCCCCACCCAAATAGGCTTGCGTCTGTGGTGATGGTGATCCTGTCTGGCTCTTTGAATTCTGCTCCCCGTGACAGTGCCAGAGAGTCCCACCAATGAAGGGAGTTCAACACCGACCGTGGAACTCGGACCTTCTGGTGGGATGTGCTGGTATGAAGTCTCTGAAATGGAAGGAGAAGCCACTGTAATTCTCTGGCATGGAGACGTGCCCATGGCACAATTTGCACGCAGGACACCATCTTCCCTAGTAGTTGTGAAAGGGATGCCAATGTGACTACTCTGTCCTTTCGGATCCGACGTACAAGAGTCTGGATAGAGTTCCGTCGGTCCTGAGATAGGTAGACCGTGCAGTTGCCTGTGTCTATAACTGCACCCAAATGGAGGAGCCGAGTTGTTGGTACAGTATGACTTTTCTGGAAATTCACAAGAAAAACCGTGCTCCTGCAAAACCTTGATGGCTAGAGCGAGGTCTGCTTGGGCACCTTGCCATGATGATGACTGAATTAGAATGTCATCTAGATAGCATTGAACTCTGATGGGTTTTTGTCTAAGGTGGGCTGCAATCACTGCCAGTACCTTTGTAAATACTCTCGGTGCAGATGAGAGGCCAAATGGAAGGGCTCTGTATTGGTAGTGGCGTCGGGCATAACTGAATCTGAGGAATTTGCAGTGTCCAGGAAAAATTGGGATGTGCAAATATGCCTCAGTCAGGTTTATGGAAGTAAGAAAGTCACCTTGCCTGACGCCAGCCAGGATTGATTGAAGTGATTGCATCTTAAATTTTTTATATCTCAAGTAGAGGTTTAGACCTTTTAAGTCCAAGATCACCCTCCAGCCCCCTGAAGTCTTGGAAATGACGAAAAGGTTTGAGTAAAACCCTCGTCCTTCTTGGTCTTGTGGTACTGGTTCAATTGCTTGTATTTGCAATAAATGAGCTATTGCCTCTGACATAAGTTCAGCTCTGGTCCTGTTCGTTGAAATAGGACAAGAGCGGAATCTGTCAGGTGGATGGGAACAAAATTCTAGTCTCAGACCTTGGGAGATGGTGTCTAACACCCATGCGTCCGTAATAGTGGCCGCCCAAATGCTGGAATAGAGGGCCAGCCGGCCTCCTATGGGAGGTGAGGCTGCAGGTTCACTTGCCTCGCTTAAAGGAGTGGCTCCCTGCGCCTCGAAAGGACCGCTTGGACTGGAACTGTGATCTGCCTCTGTATGCTGAACGATCTTGTTGTCATTCCTGTCTCTGAAAGGAGGGGCGAGGAGCCTGGGCCCAGTCCCAGGCTGGCGCTGGCCGAAAGGGCTGCCCTCTGTGACAAGTTCCCCCAGCGTCTATCTCCCCTCCTTGATGTATTAACCAAGGTCTTGCGTTTATCCTTACCTTCGGTTAGGTATGGCTCTAGCGCCTTACCAAAGAGTTGTCCACCTGTATAAGGTTTAGAGGCCAGATGCCACTTCGCCTTGGTGTCTGCTCACCAGTTTCTGAGCCAAAGGAGCCTTCGTGCTGAAATGTCTGCCGCGATGGTCCGGGCAATGTATCTGATCGTGTGTAAGGAGGCATCGGCTAGATACTGGGACATGGCCACCAACTTACCCAGATTCTGGTGGACTCTGAGCTGGTCCGGAGGGATCATGTCCTGGAGCTCCCGTAGCCACAGGACCGAAGCCCTGGCAAAGAAGGCCATGGAGGTTGCCGCCCTCATTGCCCAGGCTGATGCCTGGTGGGACCTTCATAGGGCGGACTCAATCTTCTTGTCCTCTGCCCTTAGTGCCTCATTTATGTCCCCAGGGATGTTGGACTTGGGAAACAATGAGTTCAAGGGCTCATCAATCTCAGGAATCTCCAAAAGGGAGGTCAGGGAAGGAGCAACATTGAACAATGTTCTCTCTACCGCACCAGGGCTTAAGGGGGATCCTAGTTTTTCCCATTGTTTCTGGACTATATTTAGAAAAAGGGGAGGGCAGGGAATATGATTCTGTGAGACAGAGGGCTCAGTGTATATGGCATGGGGACCCTGGGATGTTGGTGGGTTCTCCTGTTCTTGGGCGAGGTTTGCAGTGGTGCAGGCCTTGAGAAGCAGGGAATTGAAGAAGGAATGGTCAAAGAGACTGACAGGAGGGGTGGGTTCGGATGGGGCGATGCCCTCGTCCTCAGACAAAATTAGGCCAGCTTGTTCAGCTCCTGTAGATTCCAAATCCGATGCGGGATCATCCATCCAATCCAGAGATTGTGAATGATGTGTGGCCTGTGGGGGTGGCTGTGGGGTGTTGGAGGCCATAAATTGAGCCACAGCCTGGGCTATCATGGACTGGAGGAGGTTCGGGTTCAGGGCCTGGTTCTCAGGAGGGCGAAGTCCTGCTGCAGTGGGAGTGAATGTGGCCTGGGGCCCTGAGGTGTCCTGACCGGTTATACCCCTCCCTGAAGCCACTGTTAGGTTTGAATCTGACTCAGGAATTCCCCTGGGGGGAGACCAGGCCCCTGGGGCTGAGGCACTGTGCGAAGAAAGGGGCTCAAATATAGACCTTCCCATCGTGCCTGTCAGATCTGGGGAGGCTGCTCTCAGTCTTTGGCACCCTTCCTCCCTCTGTGGCTCCCTGCTTGGCCGGGCTCGCTTGGTGGTGCTCTTACCACTTGCCTCTGATTGGCAACTCCTCTTGGCCGGCTTGCTGCCTTTCTCTGCCATGATGAGTTGCTCTGGTCTCAACCTTGGCAAAACGCCCCCCTCGGTGCTGTACTTCACCAAGGGAGTCTACAGAGATACTTCAGCCCAAGAGGGGGGTGGGTGGGGAGTTAATGGGCACCCCGATCACTTGGGATCGATCAGGCCCTCCCCGGTCGAATCTGCTCTCTCGACGATCCTGCCACCGATGATGTAATACTGCCTTCAGAAGAAAGTTCCAGGCAGTCTGGGCCTCAGCCACACACAAAATGGCCGCCAAGGGCTTTTGCCATGCACAAAAGGGCCTCTGAGGGCTTCAGTCACACACAAAATGGCCACCAATGACTTCAGTCACACACAAAATGGCCGCCGAGGCTTCAGCCCCACACAAAATGGCCACCGGTGACTTCAGGCACACTCAAAATGGCCACCAGTGACTTCAGCCCCACTCAAAATGACCGCCGAGGCTTCAGCCCCACACAAAATGGCCACCAGTGACTTCAGCCACCCACAAAATGGCCGCCGAGGGCCTCAAACACATACAAAATGGCTGCCGGGGGCTTCAGCCACACCCAAAATGGCCACTGGAAGGCAATTCAAAATGGCGGCCACCAATTTCGCGCCCTAAAAAAACAGCCGTTGGAAGAAGCTGCAACGAGCCCTCGTTCGGGTGAATCACCTGGGCTCCTAAAGCAGCTGGTGGCATGTGATTAGGCCGGCTGGAAAAGCTGTCGTCCAAGGCCTGACAGGCCCTCCTGGCTCCGAAAATTGTGCCGCGCCCAAATTCTCACCTGCTGCTCTCTGCTGGGGCCGAGAGACCTGGGAAGGCTCCCTCCAGGCTTGATGAGGCTCTGAAAACGACTTAAATCAAAGGTTTGATCTTGCTGTCCCTAACTGAGGGAAAACAAAGAAGGGAAAAGTTTCCCCCCCCCCCCTAGAGGGAGAGAATTGTGAGTCTGTCAGCCTGAATAGGCTTCAGACTGGGATAATTGATCTTTCTTCTAGATATAATCGATTCTGAATCAATAATAAAATAACAAATAATAATAATAGCCTGAGCTAAGTAATTAAATAGAATTAAACAGTCTTCTGCTCCAGGAGCGAAGACAAAACGCGTCTTGGGGCAAAGAGACTAAGTCTAAAACTGGGGTGCAGTTGGCACAGAGGGGGCGGTACTAAATTTCAGACTTAGTCTAATTGGAGCAGATAGATTAAGACAACCCATCCGTGGGTTCTCCATCCAATCATGGTGGAGAATGCTTGCTTCCCAGGATTCTTTGCTGGAAAGGAAAATATTTAGGTCATGTGGAAAATTAAACATTCAGGTACTTTTACGTTTCCTAAATTAAAGTTTAGGGAAAAGTGAACTTCCCTCATGAAAGAGAATTCACATTAGTGGATATTATTTGCTGTTTGTGTACCATATTAACTATCATTTCTGTTTTCTCTCTTATTTCATTTATTGTGGAAACTGTCCTTCATGTTTATGTTTTGCTGAGATGTAATTTCTGTACCATGGTGTCTTGAAAATTCCAGTTCCAATAGAATTAGATGATAAAGAAAAAGATATAACTAAATTGTTCACTGTATTAGTTTTTCTCCTTTTAAATTTTAAAGAAATATATTTGGGGAGGCACATTTGCTTATCAGGGATTTGCTGCTATTTCACATTTCTTAGAACATATTTACTTGCTAGAATCAGGAAATTCCCTTTCATCAGGAATGGGTTTTGTTTCTTTCTAGTCAAGTCTGGTAGCAATTTATTGGGGTTAAACAATCCAGGACTGTTAACAATTGGGATTGAAAAATTCAGAGTTGTTGAAAATGGTCATCTCTAACATCAGAAATTGGCCATCAAATCAAAAGGTCACATATGTGAAATGGATGGCTATATAAATATAAAACATAAAATGGATAAGTATTGTGAATCCCAAGAAATAATCAAATTGATGAATTTATTTATTTAATCTCAAGAAGTCTAGCTTGTCTTAATCTTGATGACTCCATTGATCAGATAAGTTAGGAATTATGTGGTACTTGTGCTTAACCCTCTACTCTTTGCAATTGATACCATCACCCATTAGGCCAAAGTAGAGAGATTATAGCATTAATAGTTTTCTTATAAATTGGATATGGCTGTAAACTACTTCTCTTTAAATCTACTAAAAAGTGTAATTAATTTTTATGCTAAATTTTTAAGTAAGGAATTGATGAATAGGACATTCCTAGAAGACATCTTGGTGGATGAACAGGCTACTGTTTAAAGTGATGTGTCATCCATACTGCAAATATTATTAATGCAACAGCACTGGTTATAAAATTATGCTACAAAATTTAGAAAGCAATGTGCTGTACTTCTTAATCTAAAAAGCATATTTGATTTAATTTCTAAAGAGACATTTGTGCATATATGTATTCACTACATCCAGTGGCCACAGTCTTTTTATTAATAAACATAATGAATTAAAATCCCAATTTAAAATGAAATGTAGTATATCAAATCATACAAAGGTAAATATTTCTGTAGTTGAATACAATTTTCCTAGTTTCTGTGAATAGATGCATACAATTTAATAGGGTTCTTTGAAGTCCAGGAAAAAAACAGGATGGTATTTTGAATGCATATATGCAAATTGATAAGGATCAGAAATAGACTTATTGGCTCAAAGAGACATTTTGAACAGATCAAGTAAGCATCTTGCTGTTGATTCATAAAACATTGTTTTTTGTTGAGGGCTTACATTGCCTCTTTTAATTCTATGATTCTTATAATCTTCCCCAAATGGATACATGGAAAAGCTGAGAAGTTTACCTATTTGTTATGGATTGCAGTTATTCAAACTTACATTTCTAAAGGAACAAAAACCTATATGTTTTTAAACAAAGACATATTTTATTGTAGATGAAAATACATTTAGATGTGAACATTTGGGAAAAAATAATTCACAAGTTACAATTTTAAGGCAACTTGTCACCTTAGTATGCAAAGCGAAGACATGTAAAAGTGATATGGCTACGAAATAGAGCAATTTATCCATCTGTAGCAATAATTTCTAGTGTATCAACTAAGTCATCTTGAGTAAGCCTTTTGAACTTAAATAAGTGTCAAATTGTAGCCTTTCTTGTTCATTCTCTAATGTAAAACATTCCTCTTTCATTTTAGGTGAGACCTCTTTCTGTGTGCAGTGATAGCTGCTATCCTGGTTTCAGCAAAAAAGTGAAGGAAGGAGAGCCATTTTGCTGCTATGACTGCATTCCCTGCCCAGAAGGGAGAATTTCAACTGAGAATGGTAATTGTCTCCTGTTTGTTCAAAATAAATTCAGGCAATAAAAGAATAATATAATGTAACAAGTAGATTTTTTAAAAAGCATTTTTAAGATGTGAGGATTAAAAACTTCTATTATCAAGCTGTCTCAATGCATTAACAACAGAGATTACCTAATTTTATATGTATGTATGTATGTATGTATGTATGTATGTATGTATGTATGTACGTAATTATAAAAACAAACAAACACGAACACCAGGATAAATTTTAAATTAAAAAACATTTAATCCAGTGCCAAGCTTTCGTCGGCCAACTGCCGACATCATCAGGGCTTAAAACCAGTCTCCTTTATAGTGTTAGTCAATTTGTGCACATGGCTCCTGGACCTTGTCATCGGTCCTACTTGATTGGGCTGCGTGTTGATTATATTCTTGATGTTGATTGATGCTATGGCTCCATTACTTGCTCTACTTTCTCCACTCTCCTTGTTTGTGTGGGTGCTGTTATCTATCTCCTTGCTACAAGCTCCAGAGTTCGGCATATCCCTTCGCCCCCCTTTTTTGGTTGTTCATTTCCTCCGTGTCTTCCCAGTTACTCCTTCTTGCTCCATTGGGTCCAATGACTAGGTCCAGGAGCCGTGTGCACAAACTGACTAACACTATAAAGGAGACTCCCATCGACTGGTTTTAAGCCCTGATGATGTCGGCAGTTGGCCGACAAAAGCTTGGCACTAGATTAAATGTTTTTAGTTTAAAATTTATCCCGGTGTTCGTGTTTGTTTGTTTTTATAAAATGACTATATGCAGGATTCGTATTTTTAACAAAATTAGTAATAAGTATGTATGGAGAGAGAGAGAGAGACAGAGAGAGAGAGACAGAGAGACAGAGAGACAGAGAGACAGAGAGACAGAGACAGAGACAGAGACAGACAGAGACAGAGACAGCGACAGAGACAGAGACAGAGACAGAGACAGACAGACAGACAGACAGAGAGAGAGAGAAACAGACAGTCAGAGACAGAGAGAGACAGAGAGAGAGAGACAGAGACAGAGAGACAGAGACAGAGAGAGAAGTTGACAACTTTCTTATAGATCTAACAACTGCCATTAAAGCATCTATCAAATATTATTACTGTCTCTAAATATTCCAAACATTTTTGGATCAGTTTTCTCCAACTTTTTCTCATCTGGAGTCTTTAACATCACTGAAGTAATTTTGAAGGGAACAGAAGATCCTTTAGACCAGACATGTCAAACACAAAGCCCAGGGGCCAGATGCAGCCCGCAAAGTGGTTTCATGTGGCCTACGAAGCAGTCCTGGAAACAGTGAGGGAATGGCCCCTGCTGCCTTGGCCCTGGCCCAGGCCGGCTGGGAGCCAATGTACAATTTTATGGTGGCCATCTATGCTGAAACACATTCAGTCTTAGCTCCACAAGACTGTCTGGAAACAGTGAGGAACCAGCCCCTGCCAAATTGGTCGTGCCCCCTGGATGCATACTGGGGAGGTGTCACCCTTTGTGAGAAATGAAGAAATGCACCATTGCCTGGAAGTGGCCAGCAAATGGCCCTCGCCTACTTCACATATCTGGCTTGATGGCCTCTGGGGGAGCGGTTTCAGCAGGCAGTGGGGCGCTCTCCTCACAATGCCAATAGCTGAGCTGGGTGGCGCAAAACTGATGAGAAGTGCAATGTTGCCTAGCCCCCAGCCTGCCAGGTCTTGGCAGGCAGCGGGGCACTCTCCTCACAGTGTCGAGAGGCTGAGCTGGGCAGCACAAATCCAAAAAGAAGCATGACATTGCCCAGCCCCCAGCCTGCCTGGTTTCGGCAGGCAGTGGGGCACTTTCCTCACAGCACCAATAGCTGAGCTGGGTGGCACAAAACTGATGACAAGTGCAATGCTGCCTAGATCCCAACCTGCCCAGTTTCAGCAGGCAGCAAGGTGCAAAGCTGGCGAGCTTCACACCGCCTAGCTCAACCTCTCAGTGCTGTGAGGAGAGCGCCCGCTGCTGGCTGAGACCAGGCAGACTGGGAGCTGGGCAGCATCACACTTCTTTTCAGATTCACGCTGCCTGGTTGAGCCTCTTGGTGCTGTGAGGAGAGCGCCCCACTGCCTGCCAAAACTGGGCAGGTTGGGGGCTGGGCAGCATTTTACAGGTAACATTGACTCTCACGCTACTCATGGCATCCCCTCCCCCAGAGCTCACCAAGCCAGATATGTGAAGTAGGTGAGGGCTATGTGCTGACCATTTCCAGGCAATGATGCATTTCTTCATTCCTTACAAAAGGTGACACCTCCCCAGCTGCATTTCTTGCCTGTTTTTCTCCCTCCCTCATCTCAAATATTTTCTACCAGTCTGTACTTAGGAGGGAAGGAAGGAAAGAAAAAAGGAAAGGAGAGGGAGGGTCTGAGGGAAGTTCTTCCTTAGTCCTGCCCTGCTGTCCTTTTACCATCCCCTTGTCCCCTCCTCCTGGCCTATCCTGGGGGTTTCCCATCCTATTTCTAAGGAAGCTTTGGATACAAAGCCAGGTTTCCTCCCATGGAGACGGAATGGGCCTCCCTCTGATTTTGCTCTCATACCCATCATGAGCAACCTGACTAAGGAGAGCAAGCACAGCAGCAGCAGCCTTGAGGAGGGTGACCCCTTGGGGAAGTGGGGCTGGACGTGGTGCCGCAGGTGCTTGAGGGCCAGGCTGGGCATTTGACCTCTGCTGCCCAGGGCTCTGGGCAGCCCACACCACCATCCAGGCCCCCTGCATGGCCTGAGAGGAACAGTGAGGCTCTTCCAGTGGACCATGCCTTGGCACTTGCCCTGGTCCTACCCCCTTCTGCCAGAGACCCTCAGATCTGTCTCACTCCTGCCCAGGCCCCCACAGGCCTCCTTGACACGAATGATGTAGAGCTAGCCATTGCCACCCAAGAGGTCACACCCACTCTGTCCACGCCCACCCAGTAGGCCGCACCCACTCTGGCCACCCCCCCACCCCCCCAAGGGCAACCGCAATGTTGATGCAGCCCTCAATGAAATTGAGTTTGACACCCTTGCTTTAGACAAAAAAGGGCATCTAGGAAACAGATTGCAAACAGATTACAAAATGACAAGATCAGAACACAATTACTGATTTTATTCAGGTTTTAATTCACATTTCAGCCTTAAAGAAATTCCTGAAAAACAGTTCATATTTTATTTAATAAAAGAGTTTCCTGATAATAGTCGAATAAAGTCCTCATTTATACAGTATATGAAACTATCCATTGGGAACAGCTATGATATTTCATATAGCTTCATTTTACGTTATGATTCACTTTTTCTGTATTAAATTTGAATCTCAAAATTATAAAATTACAAGTATATTAATATAAGTGAATAGACGTTTTTAGATATGTAAAATAATAGGATGCGGCATCTTTTAATACCCAACATGATAAAAAATATTTTATTAATTCATTTATTAAACAAATTTATATGGCACAAATGTAATTAATAATAATAATAATAGTAATAATAGAGTTGGAAGGGACCTTGGAGGTCATCTAGTCCAACCCTCTGTTTAGGCAGGAAACCCTATACCATTTCAGACAAATGGTTGTCCAGTCTCTTCTTAAAAACTTCCAGTGTTGGAGCATTCAACCAGTATTGGGGCAGGTTGTTCCATTGGTTAATATGTTCTAACTGTCAGGAAGTTTGTAGGTTGCTTCTCTCCTTGATTAGTTTCCATCCGTTGCTTCTTGTCCTGCCTTCAGGTGCTTTGGAAAATAGTTTCACTCCCTCTTCTTTATGGCAGCCCCTGAGATACTGGAAGACTGCTGTCATGTCCCCCCTCGTCCTTCTCTTCATTAAACTAGACATACCCAATTCCAGCAACTGTTCCTTATATGTTTTAGCCTCCAGTCCCCTAATCATCTTTGTTGCTCTTCTTTGTACTCTTTCTAGTGTCTCAACATCTTTTTTACATGTAGTTCTTTAACAGATGGGACTTGCAATATATCTTGCCTTCCAATCTTGGTGGGCAGATAGATATATACTGTATAATATAAGTAGTCCTCAAGTTATAACCACAATGGAGCTTGCCCATTATATTGGTAATTGAGATTGCCATTAAGTGAACTGACTCAATTAATAACCCCCATCACTCTGTCTCCAATACAACTGTTAAACACATATATGAATCATTAAGTGGAGCATGGGGGAGCGGGAGGTTCAAGAGTGGGAGAGACCATGGGGAGCCAAATACAGGCACAAGTTAACCCTGGGATGCAAATGTTAGCATTAGTGAGGAAAAGCAAATAGAGTGGTTTGCTTTTCCTCATTAATGCTGGTGAAGTTAACACTAGGTTTAGTAGGGAAAACAAACTGCTCCTTTGCTTGAGTCCTATAAGCAGCTATCATTTTCCAAGCTTGTGCTTCCACAATCATGCTGCATATCCACAAACTGCTTAGCTGCCAGGCTGCATGGATTGCTGGGTTGAAACGGTTTGTGGCTGTACTCAGAAAAAAAGATGGTCACATGTGTGGTTGTGCTGAGTGGCCCAACACTAGAACAGTCTGTCCTCCTTCCATATACTGACCTCCTGGACACAGGAAATCTTCAAAAAGTAACTGAGTGATAGACAACCAAGGTAGACAGAAGTGTGAGGTGACAAAGCAGGCTCAGTACCTGCAGGGATCTAGCAAGGCAGGATGGAGAGGGGGACACACTGCAACATCTCTGTGGTCGGTCATAAGGATGACTAACTGCAGGGGTGCTGTAGCAGATGCAACTTTGAAATTAGGTCATATGTACTACCTTTTGGTGTTGTAACTTCAAAATCCAAATACTGTTAATAGTTTTAAAGTGGAAAAAATGATTACATTTACTAAAGCAATTTATCTTTATCACACCTTTTGTCTAATCATATACCAAGCTTCTAATCTTAATATTAAATACAATCTGCAAGAGTTAGAAGGTCATATTGGGTATCAGACAAAGCGTGATTATATGACATCCGTAGGTTTTCCTATATATCCATTAATCAAAATAGCTGCCTAATAGTATAGGTAATAATATGATAACACACTGGTCAGATTTATGATATGCATGAAATAATAATGTTATACAACTTCTATTTCAGACAAAAATGAATGTTTCAGATGCCAAGACAAATACTATCCAAACAAGAAAAAGGATTTCTGTATTCCCAAGGTTATAAGTTTCTTGTCTTATGAAGAACCTTTAGGGATCACTTTAGCATCTCTTGCACTTACCTTTTCTTTATCTACAATCCTTATATTAGGAACATTTATGAGGAACCACAATACTCCCATTGTCAAAGCTAACAACCAGAGCCTGACCTACACACTCCTCATCTCCCTCCTGCTCTGCTTTACTTCAGCACTGCTATTCATTGGTAAACCAGGAAAAGTGGCTTGTCTTCTCCAACAAACAACTTTTGGCATTATCTTTTCAGTGGCTGTTTCTTCTATCTTGGCAAAAACCATCATGGTAGTTCTGGCTTTCATGGCCACCAAACCAGGATCCAGAATGAGGAGGTGGGTGGGGAAACAATTAACCAATTCCATTGTTGCTTCTTGTTCTCTGATCCAAGCAAGTATTTGCATTTTGTGGCTGGCAGTGGCTCCCCCATTCCCAGATGTTGATATGTTTTCAGTGACTGAAGAAATTATCCTGCAATGCAATGAAGGCTCTGTGACCATGTTTTATTGTGTCCTTGGTTATATGGGTTTCCTTGCTCTTATCAGCTTCACAACAGCTTTTCTTGCCAGGAAATTACCTGACACTTTCAATGAAGCCAAGTTCATCACCTTCAGCATGTTGGTCTTTTGCAGTGTTTGGTTGTCCTTTGTTCCAGCATACCTGAGTTCCAAAGGGAAATACATGGTGGCTGTGGAGATTTTTTCCATCTTAGCCTCTGGTGCTGGGCTTTTGGGTTGCATCTTTTTCCCCAAATGTTATATCATTGTATTCAGGCCTGGCCTAAATATTAGAGAACAACTAATAAGACAAAAATAAGCCTCTCCCTCTATTCTCAATGTTCTTAATTTAGACTTCTTTCTCTGCATGCAATCTAAGATATTTATGGAAAGTTATCAGATTTTGAAATGAACCTGTGTGCATCTCATCTCTTCTAATCATTTCTTGAAACTAGTCTTTTTTCAGAATCTT
This sequence comes from Crotalus tigris, assembly GCF_016545835.1. Taxonomy (NCBI): domain Eukaryota; kingdom Metazoa; phylum Chordata; class Lepidosauria; order Squamata; family Viperidae; genus Crotalus; species Crotalus tigris. Next base: position 991,023 of record NW_024096755.1, on the reverse strand, counting down.
TTTCCCAAAGCACATTTATTTTTTAAACTGCTTCACTTCCTATTAGTGGATAGAAGGAAACAAATGGTACTAACAATCTAACAGTCATGAGGGGGTTAGGGCAATAGGGCACTTGTTTAGAATTAGTCATAATTAAGTAATCATAAGTCAATTAGAAAGCTGAAATATGAATCATAAGTCAATTAGAAAGCTCAATATGAAAAGGTAAACCTAAAAACAAAACAATTAGAAATATCCTGCAATATAACTAAACCGGAACTTTGTTTTCATTCTCCATTCTGGGGCCAACATAGTACTAAGTGAGATAAATTTAATGATTATTCAAATTTACTACAGACTTCAAAAAAGCTACCTATAACCTCTCCTTGAAGTTTCAACTGCTGCATACAGACCCTGTAGTTACGTACATGATTTCATTTTAGGCATTTGGCAACCAGTTTGCACATATAACTGGTTGCAGCATCCCATTGTCACATGACCATGTATGCATGTCAAATGTACTATAAGATTGGCTGTCAATTTAAAGAAATATGAGCATATCTAGTATAGCTAGCCTGCTGAGTTTACTTACTTCTATTATTCCTGATTAAAACACAAGAGCAGTTAAATGTGGGATATTGTTTAACACTGAATGTTACTTTCATTTTGAGATTATAATCCCATACCGATTACTAGAGGTTAAGTCCTTTGAACTCAGTGGAATTTAGATCTTTAAAGATACATAAACTTAAAATTTTACCAAATTAAATGATCTGAGAATGCTGAAAGTGAAATTATCAGATAAGAAAGAGAAATATAGACAAATCTTTGAAATAAACCTGCCTAAATAGGCTCCAGCAGAAGAGTAAACTATAAGCAGCAGAGCCGCATTTCTCTTTGGTCTCTTATGCATGCAGGAAAATTACAAACATATTTCATTCTCTTCAAAACTAGAAATTCCACTGAATCTCCAGTTCTTTCAAATCTCCAGGGTATTTTAAAAGAGACCCAATTCCATCCGACTTCTGACCTCTCTGATTAAATTCAAAGATTCTGTTCAAAGCAGCAATACCTCATCGATTTTATGTAGGACTAAAGATGGAAAATTTAGTAACATCTCAAACATAATTTAATTAGCTTTGTTTGTAAAGGGGAAAAACATATTTAAGTTTAAGGAATTTAAGGGCATAATAGAACTCCTCGCCAATGCTTAACTTTAGTCTGCTGTTTCATTTTTAATAGATGCTTATGTGTTTTACAGGATTTACAGTATATAAGATTTATTAACACTATGTATGCACATTCCTATCAATACTTGAAAACACAATAGAATAAGGCTTTTACTATCTTTCCTTCTGTGTAGCTCATTTATGGCTTTGCCATAAAGTTTTGGAGAGATCAGTATCATCATTAAAGAAAGAACTGAATTCTCTCCAGGGTTAGACTTATTTCACTTATTTACAGACCCAATCCAAAAGCTTAAAAATAAAATTATTTATTTAATTATAGCAGCCAAAACAATAATTGTGCAACCCTGGAAAACTTTAGATAATACAACAGCTAAATTGGGGATTAGCAATTAGCATCTTCAATTGCCACATTAGAAAAAAAATCACAGAGAAAGTTATAGAAATCTTTCTACGTGGAGGGAAGTGTATAGTGGGGTGCTGCAGGGCTCTGTTCTGGGCCCAGTACTCTTCAATATCTATATCAATGATTTGGACAAGGGGATAGATGGGGAACTCATCAAATTTGCAGATGACACCAAGCTGGCAGGAATAGCCAACACTCCAGAAGACAGGCTTAAGATACAGAAGGATCTGGACAGACTTGAACACTGGACGCTATCTAACAAAATGAAATTCATTGGTGAAAAAAGCAAGGTTCTACCTTTAGGCAAGAAAAACCAAATGCACAGGTATAGTATAGGGGGTACCTTGCTCAATAGTAGTAACTGTGAGAGGGACCTTGGAGTCCTAGTGGACAATCACCTAAATATGAGCCAGCAGTGTGTTGCAGCTGCCAAAAAGACTAACGCAGTGCTAGGCTGCATTAACAGAGGGTTAGAATCAAGATCACGTGAAGTGTTAATACCACTTTACAATGCCTTGGTAATGCCACACTTGGAATACTGCATCCAGTTTTGGTCGCCGCGATGTAAAAAAGATGTTGAGACTCTAGAAAGAGTACAGAGAAGAGCAACAAAGATGATTAGGGGACTGGAGGCTAAAGCATATAAGGAATGGTTGCTGGAATTGGTTATGTCTAGTTTAATGAAGAGAAGGACGAAGGGGGACATGATAGCAGTGTTCCAATATCTCAGGGGCTGCCACAAAGAAGAGGGTGTCAAGCTATTTTCCAAGGCACCTGAAGGCACGACAAGAAGCAACAGGTGGAAATTAAGCAAGGAGAGAAGCAACCTAGAACTAAGGAGAAATTTCCTGACAGCTAGAACAATTAAATAGTGGAACAACCTGTCTCCAGAAGCGGTGAATGCTCCAATACTAGAGGTTTTTAAGAAGAGACTGGACAGCCATTTGTCCAAAATTGTTGAGTCCTCAGTGAAAGGCAATAACTTCAGGAGTCATTTGGTAGTTCTCAGGAGCCTCTTTATTGATGACCAGCAGCTCTGTTACAACGCTGAGGCACGCAAGCCTCTCTCCTCCTCTTAAAGACAATCCCCGGGCCAAACGGCAACATTTGGTGCGCTTTGCACTTCACGCATGCGTGCAAGTGCTGGCGCCAGCCAGTCTGGTCCCGGGCAGCTTGCAACTGCCCGGGACTGTTGCAACGTCCCAAGCCTGCCTCTGCAGGCTCGGGACACAACACCCCTTCCCCCCCGGCTAAAACTACAACTACATTAATGCTTACACTTGACCTTAACACGAGCGTGGGAGCCACACTAGTTTCCATGGCAACAACTGTAATGTTTTGGGCTTCATTTCCCATTGTTCCTTTAGCAGTTTCTTTAAATCTGTGTAGGTAACAGATTCTAGAGGTGAAGGTGCTGCTAGATTTTCAGCGATCTCAAATGCATCTTGACCACAAACACACAGCAGGGTGGCGGCTTTTAAGCCATCTTCTCTCACTTGATTGACCTTGAGATAATTTTCTACTTTGGCCACGTAAGACTCCCATCTTTCCGGATGCGTAACATCGAACTCGGAAAGTTTCCCTATCTTTCCCTATCTAGTACAGGAAGGGTCTATCAGCCAGCTTACCTCCAACATTTGCTGTATTGGCAGGCAGTTGCTGAATTTAACGCTGTTTCCTGCTGCTTCAGGACTCCAGGGTAAGCTTACAATTGTTTGAAATAATTGCAAGGCATCCCACCTTCGTCGCCAGTGTTGAATCCTCAGCGAAAAGCAATAACTTCAGGAGTCATTTGGTAGTTCTCAGGAGCCTCTTTATTGATGACCAGCAGCTCTGTTACAACGCCGAGGCACGCAAGCCTCTCTCCTCCTCTTAAAGACAATCCCCGGGCCAAACGGCAACATTTGGCACACTTTGCACTTCACACATGCGCGCCAGTGCTGGCGCCAGCCAGTCTGGTCCCGGGCAGCTTGCAACTGCCCGGGACTGTTGCAACGTCCCGAGCTCAGGACACAACAAAAATGGTATAGGGTTTCCTGCCTGAGCAGGGGGTTGGACTAGATGACCTCCAAGGTCCCTTCCAATTTTACTATCATTATTATTATTATAACATGGTTGGATTTTATCATTTATTTTAATAGCAATAAATTATAATCTAGTGTGCTTCTTATATAGGATAAAATTTTCACATATAAAATATGTGACTTTTTATTTACGTGCTAGGAGATATCTTTCTATATTTTTTTATATTTTTTCCGTATACACGTAATCCTTGATTTATGATCACAATTGAGTCCAAAATTTCTTTTGCTAAGCGAGACCATTGTTAAATTAGTTTTGCTCCATTTTATGACCTTTCTTGCCATAATTGTCAAGTGACTTTTTTGCAGTTGTTAAGTTAGCAATACGGTTGTTAAGTGAATCCAGCTTCCCCATTGACTTTGCTTGTCATAAGGTCGCTAAAGATGATCACATGATTCCTGGACATTGCAACCATCATAAATATATGCCAATTGCCAATTGTCCAAATTTAGATGACATGACCATGAGGATGCTGCAACGGTTGTGTAAAAAATGGTCATAAGTCACATTTTTCAGTGCCATTATAACTTTGAACTGTCATTAAATGAGCTGTTGTAAGTCGAGGACTACATATTGGATTTATGTTAATGCTGTTACCTGATTTTGTAAAAGAAGCAATAAATGAACTACCTCATTTAAAAGGGAAATAAACATTGAAATAGATGAGGGGTTATTTTTACTTTGCTTTTTTTAAGTTTTAATGGCTAAAAGGCTGAAAAATAAATAGCCCACTTTTCATATGTAAAGCAGTGTCAAAGTAAGGACACCAAATGAAAAAATGTCAAGAAAATTTATGGTGGCAGAATTTAAAACAAATGTTCAGCATAAAAAGGTTTATTAGAATATCCACAGTCTACTTCTTTTGAGTCCTTCTCTGTGTCTCTGAGTGTGTTTGGTGATCAGTGATTTGGACTGAACGGTCTATAACTATACTCCACTTATTCCTGTTTAGGCAGAAATGATTCATATTTATATTACAATCAATCATTTGATGGCTCTTCATTTATAAAGTTTAGGTCTGGCCTGCTAATTTCTTTGATCATCCAAAGTTGGCTTACATTATCAGCAAGGCACCTTCATAATACTAACTCAAACAAAACAATGAAAATCTCAAGCATGCCAAGTATGATCACTTGGCCCAATATCACTATCAAACTGTTCCAAAATTATGAATGTGGCTTTCAATCACTCAAATATTCCTCATTATTCATCCTTGCCAAATGCCCTAGTTCCTTTAAGAATTCAAATGAAAACAATAGTTGAACTATAAAAAGCATGATTTCTTCAGGTTTTCCCTAGGGAATAGAACTCTGACTTAAAAATTACTTTCTTCTTTGTGCATCTAAATTACTATTATTAATTCTACTGTCAGTCCAAATCCCATGGAAATTCAATGCCCAACACTAACAAAAAAGACTGACATAAGATGTTGCTTCTCTCTCTTTTTCTTAAAATATGGATACTATTTAGAATCAAGAGAAACATGGCTGGCTTCTGCATAGATAAGGATCCCCAGGTTTGATCCTCGATAGATCAAGATTCAGATTTAAAGACTCAAGATGTGTAAATTGCAGAAATGTTAATGACTTTGTTCTAGGAATAAGAGGGATTTTTAGAGTTTTCCCCTTTTAATGGGAATGGCAATTTTACTGATCTTAATGCTAGTGCTGAGTGCCCATGTGGTGTGCATGACTTATAGATGCAGTATCTTTCATTCACATCCTCCATATCACAAGTACAATCATCCAGGAGACCTTATGGTTGGTGGAATTTCATCTCATGTTGGTCCAGTCTCTGAAGACAGTACCTTTAGAGATCATCTCTCACCAGTATTGTTTGGACAGTTTATGTAAGGGATTTTATTGTTATTTATTTTTATTTTTCTGCATTTGTATTTCTTGAAATAATAGATTATAGCATTGCCATCCAAAAATGATTGGGTTGAAGTTAAGGAGATTCTCAGAACAGCATTTCTTTTCTCAACCAGGCAAAATATAGTGTGGAGTATAATGAGATGTTTAAAGCTAACTTCCAAAACTGAGCACCTCCAAATAGCTGGGATTCCATGCTTACAAATCTCAATTATTGCTAATCTGCCTGAGCACTACTGTGGGGCAGGTAGCTTGGGGAAGTCTGATTTAGAACTCTTTTGCATTTTTCTACATACTCCTCTTCAATGATATACATTAATTAGTCTTGCACCTAATAACTCTTTTAAACACATTACAAGATTTTCAACTAACAACATAAGAGTGTCTGGAAGCCTGGTTCTCTGCCAGAGGATTCCGTATCTTTCTTTTACAAAGTGACATTATATATGTGGATTTCAGACATTCCCTATGTTTATGTCTGAAATCATTTGCACATTTTTTTCTGCAGAAATATCTGAGTTCCAACAATAAATATTGACTTCTTTATCAATGTACACATGTACTTATATTAATCTACATCCTGAGGACTTTTAATTTACTCTATCAGAAAGACAGAATTACTTGATGGGGTTTGTCTGCTATAGTATAATTATTGATTATAATATAAGAACAAGTAGACTATCCTTCTGATGTGCAATACTTCTCTAATTGTAGTGGTGTTCCTAAGAATTACCAACACATCCTGGCTTTGGCATTTGCAGTAAAGGAGATCAATGAAAACCCACAAATCCTACCCAATCTCACCCTGGGCTTCCATATTTATGATAGTTATGACATTGCTCAAAGGACTTATCAAGCTACCATGCTGCTTCTATCAGCAACTGAGAGACTGGTCCCCAACTACCTATGTAACATCCAGAATAAAGTCATAGCTGTTATTGGAGGACTGGATGCTGAAATCTCCCTTCATGTGGCAACTATCTTGGATATCTATAAGATTCCACAGGTAGGTGGGATATCCTTACATGCAAATGGCATGCTACTTATACTGACCTACTTTCCCACTGCAGTTTTGTTTTGCAGCATTATTTATAATCAGGTAAATAGTTCAGAAGTTGAAAAAAAATGTCTTAAAACAGATTTATTTGTTTTTGTGCTGGACTTAGGCTCGCAATATTTCATTTATTTGAAATTATTGGGGAAAGGTTGGTATTATGTCTCTAAACAACCTCATGGATTGGACTACAATAATATGCAAATTTTTGTGGTTCAATATTTGCTATTTTCTTAGCAAAATGCACGAACCATACCATAAATAGTTGGTTGAGTTAGTTTGATGCACCATATTTCACAAACAGTATAATGATCTTTTTAGCCTGGTCTTTGTGTTAAGGTTTTGAGTTTCAATAATATTTCTTCAAAATCAATCTCAGAAATTAATCTTTAATTAATCTATTGTTACCAAAGTGACCAACATTCAAGTGATTAGTATAATCCATAATGTGAAATTTATCTTATTCCCTTTAAACAAGATGAATCAAGCTCTGCATATAGAAAGATTTTTGCAATGTTCATTAATATTTTTGTTATTAATATGGTTAAAGACAAGTATTTTGGAAAACTATCAGTATTTTTAATATCTGTAAAATTTAATTGCACATTAATAAATAATTATCTCCAGTTAAGTACAAAATATCCAGAATAATGTCAAAGTTTTTGTTGGTGGACCTGATCCCCAAATATCCATTATGTAACAGCTAAGGGAGGATAACAGATCTGCCATGATTCAATTCAGTTTTTTTCTCTTTTCCCAACCAATGATTGCATTGTTTAATCTACAAACATATTTAGCTAAGTTGTTAGAATGTGAAAGCATTTTCTAAACTATTCTTCTTCTTCCTAAATTTGGTAAAATTCCCATGACATGATCGCATCCTTTCAAATGTGACTCTTAGATCAAAAAGCTTTTTTTTTTCAGGGATCACATTTTTCAAAACACTTTTGAAAAAGCATTTTCCTCTTTAATTTCCAGATGATACCTGTTTCTAGGTACAGCAAGAGCCATCATCTTCATTTCAGTAATTCAAGCACACACATACATGAACAATACAGTGACAACAATCAGGTTTTGGTTATGAAGGGAGAGTTAGTGGATTTTTATATATAACAGTTTGTCCTATCACTTTTTGGTATTGATTGTCCTTGCTAATCTTTGCTAGTGGCTGCTTATCTGAATGTTGCTTAATAGGAACAAGAGAAGAAAATAAGGCTGATTTTCTTTTTTTAATTTTCAGTTGCTGCTTTGAATGGTATATAAGTAGAATTTATTTCTACATGTCTGTTTATCATTAATTTCTTCTAAAAGCTTTCTTGCTTTCTTACACTTAGCATAATATAAAATGTGTACCACTTCCCAAATGAAACTATCTCTGTTGTGAAATTAAAAGAATTTCACATCTTTTGACTACCAGCTAACAGTCATGAGTACCTTCTATAAATCTTATACTTTATCATATTTGTCATGTATGGTCAAGTTAAATCAATCAGATCAAATCTTTATTACATTCATAGGCCAATCCTTATATTATATGTTGTAAATAAATACTTTGTTTTCTCAGCTAAAGAATCTTTGGGAATGCATAGAAGGTTTTGAAAATATGTTGTTATCTTGTGCGCTACAGAAATGCCAGAAGATTTTAGTAAACTTTTCATTGATTCTCAAATGTTTTTGATGTATAGCAGAGATTGTTTTTCATGGGTTCAATTTCATAATTCCTTATGAAATTAAATTTTTTATTCTTATATAGAAAAAGATATTACAAACTTCTCTAACTTGAAGTAATTGTTTTGATTCACCATCAACTATAGAAATATACCCTTTTAAAAATTTACATCAACATACAAATCTCTTTGTCTTTCTCTGCATGTAGACAAACCTCCCAGGTATATCTGTGCATGTGTACAAATAAGATTATACATCCTCTTTTGATATTTTGAAAATATGAAACAGGAATTATCCGTCATCTATGAATCTACTGCTTGGTTTTAGATATATTCTTATCAAAATTCCTCCAGATCTGGAGCATCACTGAGTGGCAATCAACAGCCTTCCAACATCTTCCATGCAGTCATGCCTTCCACAACTACAAATTCCAAGAATAGGAATTCAGGGAATTTTCATCTCAACAAGGCAGGCAAGGCTCTTTAAAAGGGTTGGTATAAGGATTATTAATTCAATATACTGTACATTGATAGTTTTGAACACTTGAAAATGTTCTCTAGATGTTGTTCTTACCTCCTTTTCTTTTCTCTTGCTCATTTATGGCTCTGCTCCAATAATGAATGATAAAACCCCAGGGCTTTCATTTTATCAGATGGTTCCCCCAGAAACTCTTCAGCATAAAGCAATTCTCTCACTGCTCCTGCATTTTAATTGGACATGGATTGGGATTCTTATTATGGACAATGACCAGGGAGAAAAATTTGTAGAAACGATATTTCCTCTTTTTTCCCAAAATGGGGTTTGTGTTTCTTTCATTCGCTGATTCCCCAAAGTAACTGATTTCAGTAAAATTGATGGCATGCTTCAGCAGGGGGCAAAAATCTATGGCAAATAAGGCAAATGCAGTGGTGTATAATGGAGAATCTTTTGCAATGGGAAATTTGTTATGGCTTCAATATATTCCAAATATAGAAGAGGTGAAAAGTAAACCAAAAGGTATTGTTTGGATAACGACAGCACAGATGGAGTTCAGTTTAATCCCTGTTCAATGAGCTTGGGATCTTAAAATAATTGATGGTGCCCTTTCCTTCACAATTCATTCCACTGCTCTACCAGACTTTAGATCTTTTGCTGAGAAACAAAATCCCTTCAGCACAAATAAAGATACATTTATCAGACAGTTCTGGAAAGAAGCCTTTGACTGTGTATTCCCAGGTATCACTATGAGTGATATAGAGAAGAATATTTGCAATGGTAAAGAGAATTTGGAGAGCCTTCCTGGAACTCTTTTTGAAACGGATATGACTGGCCACAGCTACAGCATCTACAATGGTATTCATGCCATAGCTCATGCTTTACATGTTCTGTCTTCCTCTAGAAATACTGCGAGCTCATTGATAGATAGAGTAGGAAGGAAGATTCATAATCAAGATTTTTGGCAGGTAATATCCTCATTAGGCATAATACTATGAGTGATTCTATTTTGACTGATGTCCCCTGCTTTAGAATTGAAAAATAAAATTATACGTCCATCAGAATGCTGAACTTCTTTATATATTTTCTCTATTTTAAGTATTGATTACTATATGGCTATTGTCTACTGATTTATTTTAGGACTCTTCCTATGTTAGTTAATTCATAATTATAACTTTAGAAAGTTTATTTTCCAATTCCCATGATTCTTATTAGAAATATATCTGTCTATATCTATATGTCTTTATGATTCTCCAACTCCAGAAGTCAGAGTCACTCTTTTTTTTTTCTGTTAAGCAAAATTTTAGGGGAAAGTTAGGGGAGTGTTAATCATAACCTTTAGCTCCACCTCATTTTGAACAAAAATAATTTGTAGTCTCCAATTGATCCTTTTAAATCTATTTGATTCTATTTTCTCTTCACTTGCAATATAATGAGGGAAAAGTTATCTAGAATGCTATTAAATCTTTTCTGTTGTAAAATATATCAGCATGGAGACTGGCAATTTAGTCTTTCCAAATACTTGCATTTTTCCTTTCAATTTAGCTCCATTATTTTCTGAGAAATGTTGCTTTTAACAATGGTGCTGGAGAACCAGTGTCCTTTGATCAGAATGGAATTGTAGCAGCTGGACTTGATATTCTCAACTTGATTGCTTTCCCAAACCATTCATTTCTTCATGTGAAAGTTGGAAGTGTGGATCATTCAGCTCTTCCAAATAAAATATTAACCATTAATGATGAGATGATTACATGGCCCAGCTAGTTTAACCAGGTAGGGTTTATTTATTGTTCCTAGTTCTGAATTAACATGTTTTTCCAGTTTGATATGTAAATTCATATTATTGGACAATAGTAAATTCTTATATAAAGTTATTTTCATATAAGCAACTTCAAAGTCTCATTATCAAATATGATTATATGTGACATAAAGATTAATTAGGTGTTAGTTTGTGGGGCATCATGTTTCACAATATAATAATAAGACAATCATATCTCATTCCTAGCCAACATGTGCTCATGGTACATTTATTCTTAGGAATCCAGGGCTTTTTGCTTTTCCCAACTCATGACTGTAGTTGTTTAATTTAAAAACAAGTATATTCCACTGAACTTAAATGTTAAAGTGTTTTTCAAATGATTACGCCTATCCCTAATCTGGTATGATGTCCACGGCATGTTCTCATCATTTCAAATGTGGTCAATGGAATAAAAAACTTACAGATATACACTTTTCCTCTTTAACGTCCAGGTTATACCCATCTCTATCTGCAGTGAGAGCTGTTATCCTGGTTTCAGCAAAAAAGTGAAGGAGGGAGAGGCATTTTGCTGCTATGACTGCATCCCATGCCCAGAAGGGAGGGTTTCAACTGAGAATGGTAAGAAATGTGCATCTATTAATTAATATATTTTCATTAAATTCAACATAGTTGAATACAGACGAAATGTTTTCTAAACCATGAGATGAATCATTTCTGCTCTCAGGAATATTCTAGCATAATTTGATCATTAATTTTCAGTGATGATAGTAATGATGATGAAATTAAGTTATCCGATCTTCATTTACACACTAAGGGCTAACATCCAATCATTTATGAAGTTTCATTGTAATTACTCTATGTATGTATTGTTGAACAATGTTTATGTAATTTTTTCCTGTTTACCACAAACATATTTTTGTAAGTTCTTTACCTATGTCAATGGTGGCGAATGTATTGCACGGGTGCCAGAGGCAGCACTCAGAGCCCTCTCTGTGGGCACACACGCCGTTGCCCCAGTTCTAGGCCTTCAGCTGTGTTTTATAAAATCTTTTCGCTTTAGGCCTCCGCCTAAAGGTTCAATCAATCAATCAATTTCAATTTCTCTCAGGAAAAAAAAAGATCTTGCAAAGTTGGAATTGATTGATTGAACTTTTAGTCCCACCCACTGCTGTTACCACCACAGCCATGCCCACCCACCCAATGGGCCACACACACCTGGCACCCAATGATGCATAAGTGGGTTTTGGGTTGCAGTTTGGGCGCTTGGTCTCTAAAAGGTTCGCCATCACTGACCTATGTTGTATGTTGAGCTCCCTGGTAGCGATACAATTAGACGAAGAGTTATGTTAGGCTTGTGTATTTTGAAGCATCCACAGAAGCATAGGAGGTTGGATCCACTACTTTTTATATGCCACTTCTTCTAAACAGAGTCTCCTCCCATGTTGACAAATTTACATATAGAATTTTCTGACTTTAAAATTCAAAATTCAGCATCATCAAACAACTAGTTATCTGTAATAAATGAAAACTATTCAACGTCTGTAGGAAGAGAGAAAGAATAAGCACTTTTAAACAGGTGCTAGCCAAGGAAAGAAAACAAAAGTTATTTTATCTCATAGTTAAGTTGTATGTAACATGAACTGATTTTTTTAAAAAAGTATCATTTTTAAATATATTAAGGCCAATGAAGTATACAGTACTATAAATACATATATACTATACCAGTGATGGCGAACCTTTTAGCAACCGAGTGCCCAAACCGCAACCTAAAATCCACTTATTTATCGCAAAGTGCCAGGGCTGCATCAGCATTGTGATGCCCTCATGGGGGGGGCAGGGAGGTGCCTCTGAGTGCTGCCTCTGGCACAGAAAAACCGGGGGCGCAAAAATGGGCCACCATGCTGCAAGGCGCAAAAACGGCCATGCCGTGGGGTGCAGATACAAGGTGCTGCACCATGCAAGAATGGGGCAGGGCTAGTGAGTATCACGCAGGCACTAGCCCCTCCCCATTTGCAGCACATGTATGCATGTAAAATTCTTCCCCCTCCCTTTTCTTCCAGTCCACCAATCAACAATGATTGGTGACCTCTGCTCTACCACCTCTACTCGAGCTTGCTAGTTGGCTGCTTCACCTCCTTTGTGCTGGATGGGTCTCCTGCTCCGGGTGGCAATGATGGCCTGATGCACCTCCTACTGGCGGTGGTGGCGTGTGTGCCAACAGAGAGGGTTCTGAATGCCGCCTCTGGCACGCGTGCCATAGGTTCGCCACCACTGTACTATACCCATCATGCTATTTCCCTTCAGGCTCAGCATCCTAATGCAGTGAACAAAACAAAAGAATAAGAAATGGTACAAAAAATTAAAGGCATGACACAAGAAAAAGAAATGTAACTAGAACTAATTTACACTAACATCCTTCACTTACCATTTCTGTTTTTTCAAAGAATCCTTCATTCTATTACATAAATAAATTGTTTCATTCATTCCCTTTTGTTCCTTAAAATTCTCAAGTCTTTATATACATACACTTTCATTTCATAAGTTTTGGACCTCATTTTTTCTCTTTACCTAACACAACCATCTCAATGAACCTTCTTTCTTATTGATCACTCAAACAGCATTGATCATGCTGACTGATTACCTCTGGTAACACTTCTGCTGTGCAAGCTGCATTAGTTACTAGTAGTTTTCCAGATCCAAATCAAACTGATGGTTGTTACTTATAAAAATATTAATGGCATAAATGTTGGCAATCTATGGGACCACCTGCCTCCAATTGTTTCTGTTTCACATGAAAATCTGTTTCAGTTTGGTATACTAGTTTAGTTACTGGCCTAGAAACCAGGAGATAATGAATTCTAAACCAGCAAAGTGACTTTGAGCTAGACACACTCTCTCGGCCCAATGCATCTCACAGGGTTGTTGTTATTGTTGAGACAATAGGAGAAAGAAAGAATATTAGGTATGTTTACCTTCTTGAGATCGTTGTGAAGTAATAGAGACAGGATAAAAATCTGTTAAATAAATGTACTACTAGAATGCTATCTAGAAAACAAATGGAAAACAGACTTCAAAACACCAATTTTTAAATTTCCTAATTGCTCCTCTGAGAAGGAGGTTCTCATTTTTCTTCTAGATAATCAAGCTTCAGCAGGTAGACTTTAATTCTTATATTAATTTTAAACATAAAATTAAAATATTTATAGTTAAAATAAGAATTAAAATACTTCACCTTTCGAATAATCTTTGTAAATTTTAGCAATAACCATAGCTTGTAAAAATCTTCTGATGTTTTCTTTGCACTACTAATTGCATCAGTCTTTTTTGTGTAAGCTTTAATTTTTATTTCCTATGTGATTTGTTATAATATGACCACTTTTTAAAATATTTATAGTTGACCTTAAGTAAATAAAGTTATGGTCTTAAACTAATATTCCTCTAACATTGCTACAAACAGTTCATACATTTGTTCATATTAAACATCCACGTATGTCTTACTCCCTCAATTATACTAAACATTTGCTGAGCATTCTGTTTATTCTCACACAAGCATCACTTCAATCATACAGTGCTATTATCACATTTAGCAACCAAACCTCAACTCCAAATTTGTGTAATTCTTCAACCTTTTATCACATACTTCTTATAAATCAACAAACTTAAGATAATCCCTCTTGTTCACATTCTGTCAAGTTCTTAGAGGCCAATTGAAAACCACCTGAAGTTCTGGAATGATATTTACCATTACTACTTAAAGGAATAGAATCTTGAAAGCCTGCCAACATAATTCTCCATATCAGCATATATCTACGAAAATTAAGGCAAAATTACTCTAAGCTCTTTTTCTTGTTTGGACCATAGAATCCCTTCTATAATGGACTTTTTCCTTCCCTCCTTGTTTCAAGGTCTATTAGATATTCCACCATGGTACCTGTAATGGTATGTAAAAAAAGATCTTGCCATACTGGGCAAAAGGATACTGCAAAAGAAATGGTAAAGTAAGAGACAGCATAGCCTGGAGCCAAATAGTAGGCAGGGCAAGAAGTTCAAAAGAGACCCTCCCTAGTTTCTCAGGGTGTAAGGGAATTGGGGGAGCAGGAAAAAATTTTACTTTCATACTTGCACGATTCCGTAAATGTAGATTTACAATAAAGAGGAAATAGTTCTACTGGTTGTGGTCCCTACCTAGTTTACCCTGCGAGGCCAAAACTTCCTCTCTCATTATACTCACTTTCCCTTTTCACTATGAAATACACTGAGGAAAAACAATTCTCTATTTCTCCCCAGTAAATGAAAACAGTTATGTGTCAATTAAATTTAGCAGGAATCTTGGTAAACAAAATATTTTATAAAACTATAAAACTAATGATTATACATTTACAATAATAAATTAACTTTATGATTGTTATATGATAATTGATGTCATGCTGAACAAATATACAAACTGTATAACAATAACATCTCATCATATCTTCTTTTTTCAGACAGAAACAAATGTTCTAGATGCAACAACACATTCTATCCAAATACGAAACATGATTTTTGTATTCCCAAAACTGTTAGTTTCTTGACTTATAAAGAACCATTAAGGATCAGTTTAGCCTGTCTTGCACATTCTTTTTCTTTGTCTACTGTACTTATGTTTGGAGCATTTATAAGGCACCATAACACTCCCATTGTGGTAGCCAACAACCGGGACCTGACCTATACTCTCCTCATATCCCTCTTCCTCTGCTTCCTTTCGGCACTGCTCTTCATTGGCAACCAGGAAGATTTACCTGTCTTCTCCGACAAATAACTTTTGGCATGGTCTTCTCAGTGGCTGTTTCTTCTATCTTGGCAAAAACTATCACAGTGGTTCTGGCTTTTATGGCTACCAAACCAGGATCCCAGATGAGAAAATGGATGGGGAAAAAAATTAACTAATTCCATTGTTATTTCCTGTTCCCTGATCCAAGCAGGCATTTGTACGCTTTGGCATTCAATGAACCCTCCATTCGCAGATGTTGATATCATCTCAGTGACTGAAGAAATTATTCTGCAATGTAATGAAGGCTCCGTGACCATGTTTTATTGTGTCCCTGGCTATATGGGTTTCCTGGCTCTTATCAGCTTCATCACAGCTTTTCTTGCCAGGAAATTACCTGACACTTTCAATGAAGCCAAGTTCATCACCTTCAGCATGTTGGTCTTTTGCAGTGTTTGGTTGTCCTTTGTCCCAGCATACCTGAGTTCCAAAGGGAAATACATAGTGGCTGTGGAGATCTTTTCTATCTTTGCTTCGGGTGCTGGACTTCTGGGATGCATCTTTTTCCCCAAATGTTATATCATTGTGTTTCGGCCAGACCTCAACAACAAGGAACAACCAATGAAAAAAAACGAGTGATCAATAATCACTTTGTTTTATCCTCAGTCAAAAGTTTTTGTCTAAATTTTTGCATTTCTAAACAATATTGAATATTCATAGAAATATCCACTTCAGATTTTTATTTATATAATTTTTCTTCATTTTCTTAATGCCTAAGATTTAATTAAGGGGAAAGTATGCATCCTACCTCTTTATATCAGTTCTTGAGATATTGTCCTGCTTATTCAGCATGTTTTCTTAAAAAACATTCTCACTTTGTTCCATTATTACTTGCTGATTAGAAGGAATCTCAATGACTACATTACTAGTGTATAATCATCTACCACCTTTCTGGAATTGGCCAGAAATCAATTAGTGAGATTAAAAATAGAGTAAGTAAATGCCAAAGAAGGCTAGTGAATAAATGTTCTAATATTTTCAGGAGTTAGAATTTGATGAGGACTATTGTGAAGAAATAACTGCCTTCAATAGACTCCAGGATTTTTAGTAAGAAGTGGCCTTCAAAAGAGCTCAAAAGGTTTAAGATTTAGATTTAAAGTCTACTCTATCATTTCTATTAATTCTGTAACTATCAACTATAAAGTATGGCTAGCATTCCTAAAATATAATCAAGATAGGCAATCTCATATTGTAGTGTTTCTCCTTGTCTCAGTGACAGCTAGATAGCTGTACAATTTTTCAGCAGCAACACTATATCTCCGTTCCATATGCAGTAGTTAAGAGGACCAGGCATATTAGAAAATAAAAGGAATAGAAGCCAATAAAAAAGAATATAAATTAAGGGCTTTTGCAGATGATTTGGTTGTTACTTTATCCCAACCAACTCATTCTGTAATGGAGCTGTTAGAATTGATATATCAGTATGGACAAGTTTCAGGTTTTAAAATTAATAATAATAAGACTAAAATATTGCTTAAAAACATGACCAATTTGGATAAGGAGATTTTAGTTAGATTGACAGATTTTGAGGTTGTTAATAAGGTAAAATATCTGGAGGTTATTTTATCTGCTTCCAATGCAAAATTATATAAAAATAATTATGAAAGGCTGTGGGTTAAAATACAAAAGGATTTGGAAAATTGGAAGAAGCTGCAATTATCCCTATTGGGGAGAATTGCAGTGATTAAAATGAATGTTTTGCCAAAGTTTCTCTTTTTATTTCAAATGATACCTATTTTAAAGAATGAGGTCAACTTAAATGAATGGCAGAAAAGTATCAATAAATTTATTTGGGCAGGGAAAAAACCAAGAGTAAAACTTAAAATTATACAAGATATTCGTGAGAGAGGTGGACTCAAGGTACCGAACTTGAAATTGTATTATGATGCTGTGGTGTTAACATTAATTAGTGATTGGGTTAACTTAACAAATGTAGATGTACTCCTCCTGGAGGGATGGGATTTACTTTTTGGATGGCATGCCTATTTAATTTTTAATAAAAAGTTTGATAGGGTTTTTAAGTCTCATATTTTAAGAACTTCCTTACTTTGGGTTTGGAAGAAATATTACAGAAGTGATTCTAGAATTCCATTATGGGCTATCCCATGGCATGCGATAGAAGGGATAAGGAGAGGAGTTAAGATGGATAGTATTTCTTATACACAATTACTTAGATGGGATGGTAAAAATTGGCAATTAAAATCTATGGAAGATTTAATACAAGAAAATATTATTTATTCATGGTTTCAGTATAGACAATTATTGGAAAGGTGGAAGATAGATTGCAAGGTGGGTTTGCTTAGAGAGGATGAGAATCTGTTAAAACAAATAAAAGATCAAAGACGAACCCATATGAAAAGAATTTATGGGGTGTTAGTGGAATTGGATTCAGAAGCAGAACTAGTTAAAGATTGTATGGTTAAATGGGCACAAAATTTTGATGAATCGGTTCCATTAGATACTTGGGAGATTATTTGGGTGAGGAATGTCAAATTTACACAAGCCCAAAACCTACGGGAGAACTTTTATAAAATGTTTTACAGATGGCACCTTGATCCACAAAAAATGTCTCGTATGTATTTAAACTTGCAGCCTAAATGGATGCTTGGATGCTTGGATGCCACTTATTATCATATTTGGTGGTTATGCAAAAATATAAAAGCTTTTTGGATTAAGATATGGTGGAATATTCAAAGAATTTTTAAAAGAAGGATAAAATTTACTCCACAATTGTTTTTGCTGGGTATTATTTCCGATTGTGATAGTAAAGAAACTATATTAATGTTAACTTTAACTAATGTTAAATTTAATTACAGCGGCTAGGTTGTTAGTAGGGCAATGTTGGAAGAAGGAATCTTTGCCTACTTTGCAAGAATGGTTTCTTAAAGTTTCTTACTTAGCGGAAATGGCAAAGATTTTGGCTTTCTTGAAAGATCAATCGCAAGAGAAGTACCTCTTGGTATGGAAAAGATGGATAAATTTTATACAATATAAGTATGATATAAAAAAATATTATTTAGTTTTGAATAATTTATATTTAAAGTTTAAGATATTTTTTAGATATTTTTCTTTTTTTAATTTCTTATTTTTTTTTCTCCTTTTTCTTGTTTCTTTTCTTTTTCTCTTTCTGCTTTCTAAATATTGGTGTTAAAGTATTTTATAATTTGTTTAATTATTGTAATCAAATTTGTATATGGTTTATTTGTGTTTAAAATTTTTTCTTTTAAATTTTAATTAAGCCTGTATTCAGCTCTGGGAAGGTTGGGGGAGGGTGGGTTGGGAGGGTTTGGGGAAGGGAACTTTTTTGTAAAATTCTAAAATTTTCAATAAAAAAAAATAAAAAAAGAGGACCAGGCATATTGCTCTCAATTCAAAAAGGCTGCCAATCATTATCACTCAGTTAGTTATAGCTCCACTATTGCTACAATTTCAAACAGATATCTTCTGTACAATTCAGCATTGTCTAGCTCTACAGATGGATCAGAATCATCCATCTGTACAGTTTATGTTCCACTCCACCTCTCAGAAGGAAAACAAGCTATACTTGCATATATGGGAGCACAATGTGAGACTTTGGCTATTATACCCTAGTAGCTCAGTATTAGCCTTTAGACTAGCCTATAGACTGGCAACAACTTAAGATATTCATGTTAGTTGATAAAATAATAGTTGAACTCTTAAATAGCAAGTTATTATTCTTTATTAGCCAAATGTGAATGGACACACAAGAAATTTGTATCCGGTGCATAATCTTTCAGTGTACATACAAGCAAAAATCATGATCATAATTATCATAAAAATACATTCATCATAAATCATAAAATACCATACTTTGTGATAGTCATAGAATAAAAAATAAGCAATCAACAT
This sequence comes from Crotalus tigris, assembly GCF_016545835.1. Taxonomy (NCBI): domain Eukaryota; kingdom Metazoa; phylum Chordata; class Lepidosauria; order Squamata; family Viperidae; genus Crotalus; species Crotalus tigris. The sequence continues at coordinate 971,866 of NW_024096755.1, read as the reverse complement.
AAATCATAATATGATACTAAATAAAACAATACAAATCATAAGATACACGCAACAAAGTTATAGTCATAAGAAGATAAGAAGATAGGTAATAGGGAAGATGAGAAGAATAATAGCAATACAGCCCTACTAGGTAGTTTGACTGTATTGTGGAAATTAGTTGTTTAGCAGAGTGATGGTATGGGAGGAGAACTGTCCTTGTGCTGCTCTGATGTGCAATGCCCTGTAGTGTCATCTTGAGGGAAGAAGCTGAAACAGTTTATGTCTGGGATGTGAGAGATCTGTAGATATTTTTACAGCCCTCTTTCTGGCTCGTGTAATATACAGGTCCTCAATGGAAGGCAGACTGGTAGCAATTGTTTTTCTGTAGGTCTAATTATCCATTAAAGTCTGTGTCTATCTTGTTTGGTTGCAGTGCCAAACCAGACAGTTAAAGAGATGCAAATGACAGACTCAATAATTCTTTTCTAGAACTGTATCAGCAGCTCTTTGGGCAGTCTGAACTTTCTGAGTTGGCACAGGAAGAACATTCTTTGTTGTGCTTTTTTGATGCCATTTTTGATGTTATATGTTCATTTTAAGTCTTGAGCTATTATAGAACCTAGAAACCTGAAACTCTCTACTGTTGATACTGTGTTGTCTAGTGTCAAAAGAGGTGGTAGAATAGGAGAGTTTCACCTAAAATCTACTATAATTTCTACAGTTTTGAGTGTGTTCAGTTCAAGATTGTTCTGACTGCACCACAAGGCTAGTTGTTCAACTTCCCATCTGTATGCAGATTTGTCTTTGTCTCAAATGAGACCAATCACTTTTGTATCATCTGCAAATGTTAGTACTTTAACAGAGGGATCCTTTGAGATGCAGTCATTGGTATAGGAGAGAAGTGGAAAAAGCACACAGTCCTGCGGGGGGGGGGATGCTAATTGTGCAAGTATCTGATGAGATTTTGTCTAGCTTCACCTGCTGTTTCCTATCTATTAGAAAGCTTATGATCCATTTACAAATATGGTCAGGCACGGCTAGCTGAATCAGTTCAGTTAGAAGAATGTCTGGAATAATGGAATTGAATGCTGAGCTGAAGTCTACAAAAAGGACCCTTGTATAGGTCGTTGGAAATTCAAGATGTTGTAGGAAGTAGTGCAAAGCCATATTAACAGCATCATCTGCCCATCTATTTCCTCTGTAGGCAAATTGCAAGGGGTCTAACAGCAGATCTGTGATGATTTCCAGGTGGGCCAGCACTAACCTTTAAAAGATTTACATAATTACAGATGTCAGAGCAACTGTTGTTCAGCTCCTTGATGGAGGGTTTCTTTGGCACTGGGATGATAGTAGAGCATATAAAGTAAGAAGCAACATAATATATCTCTAGTGACTTATTAAAGATGTGGGTGAAGATGGGTTTGGCAGCACAAGCTTTGAAGCAAGAAGGAGTTACCTTGTCTGGGTCTGGTGCTTTTCCAGGCTTTTGTCTGTGAAATAGACTTGAACATCATTTTCTGTGATCACCAGAGGTGGGGGGGAAAGGGATGGGGTTATAGGAGGCTTGGCTGTTGTTGGTGTGTCTGAGATGGAGATGATGGTGATTGGTTTCCTCTTAAACCTACAGTAAAACACATTCAGGTCATCTGCCAATTGTTGATTCCCTTCAGCATGGAAAGGAGGTTTGCTATAACCAATATTTTTAAGAGTTTTCCACACATTTGCTGGTTTGTATAGTATTACACTATAATAGGTGGCAAACTATTTGTTTTTAGGCAGCCTTAATAAATTTATTTTATACAAAATTAATGAATAAAATTCCTTTTGTCAGCTTTATCCTATCTTCAAATATCCTTCTTAATTTGAAGTGTAACCCAACATACCCAAAGACATTATTCAATAAAGACTAGAACAGCAAGGAGTGGAGTGGGATGAAAAGTTTTTATCATGTTCTTGTCTCTTCCCAAGCCCATCATGGTTATTCTTCTTTTGAAGTTCAGACTGAAAAAAAATGAAAATGTCTGAACCTGGAGCTTAGGAAGGGTATTCTCTTCAAGACAGAATGCCAGCTTTGGTCATAATCATGGAAATCACCCAAAAAATAAGTAAGGCCAGAAAACAAAAATTAACACAACAAGAGACCGGTCTATAACTGATTGCCAAGCAGTGTGACCCCTTCCACCCATGAGAAATTTCACCATAGCTTGTGGAATCAACAATATACTAGATAGAAGTCAAAATCAGCATGAACCATGACCATCAAAGGGTTAACAGGTAAAGAAATTGAAACATTTTGTATTAGCTATGCCAATGTCCTAAGAGGAGATAGGATAGCTAAGCTGCTTATCTAAAATACAAAGAACAAAAAAATATGTCCCTATGGAACTCATAAAATTGAGGACATTGTCTAAGGGCCCCAAAAGAAACCACAAGTTTCCCTGCTCAAACTCTAAATGATATATTACCACACTGCCCAATCCAATCACCTGGTGCTGATGGAGTTCCACCATTTTGTTATGTTGAAGGATTTCATCACACTTTTCCCTTGTTAATGATTCTGATTGGTCCAGGATTCTATGATCACAGCCAATCAGAGACTTACACAACTAATCGAGAGCTCTACTGTGATGGCTTCCCTGGATGTTTGGAGGACAAGTAAGGGCTGACATCAGAGGGAGGCAAGGAGCCCTCCAAGACAGAAGTGAAAGAAATAGAGGAAGAATTGAGGCTGGAAGTCTCGAAGGAGCCCTCAGGGGAACAATTGGATGAGAGTCTGGGTGGAGAGGAAAGGGGAAAGATGAAGCTGCAGCTGGAGGATTTGGTTAGAGGCTCATGGTGAAGAATCACAGCTGCAAGCCATCAATAGGTCTGAGAAAGAACTGCTTCCTTCACTGGATCTCAGGATGTAGAGTTGAATGGAGGGTGGCTTAATGGAGGTCAGCAAGGGTAGTCTTGCCCCTTCTAATGAGTTTCACCAGTGCATGCCTATTTTATCCAACACATGGAGCAACACAATGTTAGAAACAACTGCCCATTTTCTCTGCCATGGGTGTGCTCCCACTCTATGACTCTGGTTCTCATGGCTTTGAACCATGCTTTGTGTGACCTCATGTTTGGACTTTGGACCTGCTTCTTGGACTTTGGACCTGTACTTGGCTTGGATTTACCATGTGTGGACTCTGATCTGTGCCTGGATTTTGGATTATGCATATGTGGACTTGTGGACTTGTGCGTTTGCCTGTGGACTTTGTAACTCTGTGCCTATGCTGAGCAGACTTGAACTCAGTAGAACTTTGCAGTTGGTGTGAGTGGGGTTGGGGAAATACTAATGGGGGCTTGTGGTTCTCAATGAAGTGTTTAAAGCTCCCCATATGTGTGGACCGGCACAGGACACCTACACATATCAGAGGACACACACACCATCTAGTTTATCTTCAGATTATGTAATGAACTTTACCCCTTGACATGCAGATCTGACTGCCATAGAGTGTTGAGATTTTTCCCCTGGTGGGAAAGGATCTATTAAAGAGCCCATTCCTGCACCTCTAGTGGGCAGTTCATTCAAGACTCTGGTCACCACCTGGAATAAAGAGACAGAATGCCTAAATAGATTAAATCAGAGTGGCCTCTCTAATTCACTGTAACCCTTTGGTTTATTCAAGAGGCCAGAGAGATAAAACAGTCTAGATAAAACAACCAGTGAAGACTTGTACAAGTATAAGTACATGTATGAATACACAGTAGTAATTACACTAGCAAAAAGAAATGTTTTGCACTCTTATTGCATTGATTGAATGCCATCCAGCTGTCTTTCTTAAGGTGATTCATTCCCTTGAGGCAGTGGTGGGATTTAAATACATGAATGTGGTAACCTAATGTCCACCCACTTCCGGTGGACCATTCTGGGCCTGGGACACCTCCCCAGGTCACAACAGACTTTCTGAAGTAGTGTCTGTTATGTCCCGAGCCTTGCAAACGGCTCGGGCGTTTGCAGGCAGTCCCGGGCAGGTGCAAGGCTGCACGGGACCAGACAGGCTGTTGCCAGCGCCGTGCGCATGCGCAGGTGCTGGCGCGGGAAAAGTAACACATTTACCTGGGAGTTGCCTATATAAGAGGCTGCGAGCGTTTGGGAAGCTTAAGGAAAGCCAGCTACTTGTAAGCTGAACGCAGAATAAAGAAAACTGAGAACTCCAACTGCTTCTCGTGTCTGCTTTGCGCCAAGGACTCAACACTGGCGACGAGGGTGGGATTGCCTTACACCGTCTGGAAAGGAAGAAGTGTAAGCTTACCCAAGTGAGTCCTGAGCGGCGGAACGGCGTCGACTCGGCAGCTACCCGCCAATCCAGTGCGCATTCGGGGGTAGGCTGGCTGATAGACCTGTCTCCTGAAGATGGCGAAAATCGGAAGGCTTTCGGAGTTCGACGTCTCACATCCAGAGCGGTGGGAGTCATACGTAGCCAGGGTGGAGAACTACTTCAAGGCAAACCAAGTGAGGGAAGAGAGCTTGAAGGCTGCCACTCTGCTTTGTGTTTGCGGTCAAGACGCCTTCGACATTGCAGAAAACCTTGCAGCACCTGTTCCAGTAGAGTCTGTCAGCTACGCAGATCTGAAGAAGCTATTGAAGGAGCACTTCCACCCCAAGATGTCCGTCATCGCATGGCGCCACACCTTCAAGCAGAGGGATCAATGGCCCGGTGAGTCGGCCAAAGAATTCATCGCCGCATTACGGAAGGCCGCCAAGCACTGCGAGTTCAAAGACCTCGAAGAACGACTGAGGGACCGATTCGTGTGCGGGTTAAGGCATCGAGATCTACAACAGAGACTTTTCGCTAAAGAAGAATTGTCCTACCAAGATGCCTTAAGGGAAGTCACCGCAGAAGAAGCAGCAGGCGGCGCTGTCAAGAACATGCGGCCGATCAGAAACAGTCCAGAGGTTGCATCCGTGCACCAGGAAGACGTCCAAAGAAACTCCGAGGAGGATCCGGACGAGGAAGTCAACCGTCTCCACCCCACGAAGGAAGAAAATCAGAAGGGAAGCTCTTCAACTCCGCTCAAGTGCATCGGCTGTGGAGGTCGCCACAGGAGAACCGACTGCAAGTTCCGCTCCGCTACCTGCCGGGCATGCGGCAAACAAGGACACATTGCAGCTGTGTGTCTGGGCCGACGAAAGGTACAACCTCAGGAAGAACTGCGCCTGAAAGGTACCAGATTCCCCAGCCAGAATAGGGTAGGGTTTTGCGCTTCGCGAAGAAGCATCCTTAGGACAGGCACACACAAGCCCATTAAGAAAAAGCTGTCACTCAAGGTGAAGCTACAAGGGGTTCCATTGTCTATGGAACTGGACACAGGGTCTGCCCTTTCAATCATCTCCTTGCATACATTTAGGAAGATTTGTTCCGGTAGTGGAACTCAGGCCAAGTTAAGGCCTTCTGACATTGTGTTAACAGATTTTCAAAATTCAAGAGTGTGTGTTAAGGGGGAGGCCACCCTTAACGTGCAATACAAGAGTTTTGAAGGTCCACTAGACTTATTAGTAGTAGGGGGTGAACGAACGAGTCTCATAGGACTCGATTGGTTTGAGGCCCTGGGGATACACGTCACAGGACTCAACAGCTTACAAACACTCGACCTACAGGAAGTCTGCAAAGAATTTGCAGATGTTTTCAGCCCCCAGCTGGGCACATTCAAAGGACCCCCTGTGTCCTTAAAGCTAGACCCCACTGTCACTCCCATTAGAATTAAAGCAAGAAGGGTCCCTTTTGCTTTAAAGAGTAAAATTGACACTGAGTTAGACAAACTGATTCAACAGGGAATCCTAGAACCTGTTGATTCCAGTCCTTGGGAGACCCCCATTGTCACGCCTCTAAAGGCAAATGGGGACATTCGCATTTGTGCTGACTACAAATGCACTCTGAATAAGGCATTGCAGCAACATGCCTATCCTGTTCCTGTGGTCAGTCATATTCTGGCCTCCCTCAAGGGGGGGCGCGTTTTTGCAAAGCTTGACCTAGCTCAAGCGTATCAACAGCTGCCTGTTGATGATGATGCTGCTATAGCTCAGACTATTGTGACCCACAGGGGAGCCTTTAAGGTAAAAAGGCTGCAGTTTGGAGTGAATGTCGCTCCTGGGATTTTCCAAAGCGTAATGGAAAACACACTGCGGGGCATACCGGGGGTTTGCCCCTACTTTGATGATGTCTTAATTGCAGGAGACTCCACACACATTCTAGCTGAAAGGCTAAGGGCTGTTCTGTTAAGGTTCAGGAAAACAGGCCTCAAGCTCAAAAAAGACAAATGCAAAATTGGGGTGCCTTCTACTGAATTTCTGGGATTCAAAATTGATGCTGCTGGAATTCACCCTGCTGAATCCAAACTAACTGCCATTTTAGAAGCACCTAGGCCAAAGTCCAAGGCCGAACTTCAGGCCTTCCTGGGTCTCCTGAATTTCTACAATTCTTTTCTTCCACATAAAGCTAGTGTAGCTGAGCCTCTTCACAGGCTACTAGACAAGCAAGCTGTGTGGCGGTGGTCACAGACGCATGAGGCCTGCTTTAACGAAGTCAAGGCCTTGCTCACTTCTAACAGTGTACTTGCACATTTCAACGAGTCTCTTCCTGGGTGCATCGCGTGTGATGCGTCCCCTTACGGGGTTGGGGCTGTCCTGAGCCACCTCAGGTCTGATGGAACTCATGTTCCTGTTGCATATTATTCAAGAACATTGTCTTCTGCCAAGCGCAACTACGCTCAGATAGACAGGGAGGCTCTGGCTGTTGTTGCGGGAATTAAAAGATTCCATGATTTTCTATATGGCAGGCAGTTCACAGTCTTCACTGACCATAAGCCTCTGCTGGGACTGTTTATCACACGTAAGCAGACTCCCCAAATCATTTCCCCTAGAATGCTTAGGTGGTCTATTTTTTTGTCTGCATATGATTTTTCTTTACTCCACAAGCCTGGGAAAGATATGGGCCATGCTGATGGCCTCAGTAGACTGCCTCTGCCAACAGTGGAAGCTGACCCTGCGCCAGCTGTCAACATTCTATCAATCCAAGCCTTGCCCGAGCTCCCTCTTAGTGCCAGGGATGTTGCCGCTGAAACAGGTACAGATCACACACTTTCACGTGTCCGTTCCTGGGTTTTGTCTGGTTGGCCTGAGGACTGCCCTAGTCCTGAGTTTCAGAGTTTCTGGTCCAAAAGGAACGAGCTGTCCCTTTCTCAGGGTTGTTTGCTTTGGGGAAACAGAGTTGTCATTCCCACCTCAATGAGGACTAGGGTCTTGGAATCCCTCCACGAGGGTCATCCTGGCATTGTTCGTATGAAGGCTCTTGCACGCAGCCACTTATGGTGGCCTGGTTTAGATAAAAATATTGAGGCTAAGGTGCATGCATGCCATCTGTGCCAACGATCTCACCCAGAGATGCCCCAAGCTCCCGTGCACAGATGGGAGGAAACACAGTCCCCATGGTCTAGGGTGCACATTGACTACGCTGGGCCCTTTCAGGGCCAGTTCTTCTTGGTCCTTGTTGACAGCCACTCAAAATGGCTTGAGGTTGTACCTGTCTCATCCACCACCACTCAAAGACTATTCAGGTACTGAGGGGGATTTTTGCTGCACACGGGCTGCCAGATGTCATTGTGTCCGACAACGGCCCTCAATTCACTTCCTCCGAATTCCAAGCTTTTTTACAGGCTAACATGATTCGTCATGCCACGTCTGCGCCTTTCCACCCGTCCACCAACGGTATGGCTGAACGCATGGTGCGCATCACAAAGGACGCCTTGAAAAGACTCACCTACGGGGACTGGCATCACAGGTTGGCTGACTTTCTCCTTTCTTATCGCACCACACGTCCACTTCTACAGGGAGAAGTCCAGCTGAACTTCGTTGGGGGCGTCAACTTACTACTAAACTTGACCGGTTGCATCCGGACAGATTGCCTTCATCTACCTCACATCCTAGGGCACCTAGACAACTACTTGAGGGTGCCCCGGTCTGGACTCGCAATTACGGGCCTGGTCATACATGGGTCCCCGCTTCTGTCTCCAGGGTCACGGGTCCTCTATCCTACGAGGTAGCTCTGGACAACGGTCGTGTCCTGCGCAGGCACATCGACCAACTCCGCCCTAGGCGGCATCTTCCAGCTGAGACTCCTGGGTCTTTTCCAGGGGGGGAGGGGGACCCTTTGGAGCAAAGGGAAGGGCACGAGCTGCTGCCCATCTCCACTGATGGAGCCACAAACGGCCCATTCCAGGGTTCCGCAAGAGCTCCAAACAAGAATTCTATGAGCCTACCCAACTACCAGGCATCCATGCCTACTCCAGCCAGGGAGTCACCCCGGGGGCATACTCACTTTCCACACATATCACACAGCACTCCAGTCACGGAGGATACCCGGGGGCATCCCAACAAATCATTCCCCGCAAGAGAGCTGGCACACAATCCCCAAGGTTGGCCTGACCTTACCCCAAATCCTACAGGGGGTCAAATATACAGGGAGGTGGTTGAGGAACCAAGTCCCGACTACAACACCTCTAGCCCAAATCAGGGAATAACTGAGTTTTGGGAAGGTACAGAAACCCACACAAGCCCAGACACAGAACGGGGTTCAGGGAATGGACAGCCTCCTGACAGGTCTTGGACGGACCTAGGAGGTTCAACAGAGACGCCCAGCAGTGGCTATCACTTCAGGGGGCCTGAGGGTCTACAGCTAGGCAGGTCAACCAGGTCACAAAGTGACAGAAGCCCTGGCCTGACGAGCCCGGTGGGCGAGCAAGCAGGCCAGGCATCAGGGCACAGCCCTTGGAAGGCACCAAAACAAAATAAGGAGAACAGGCTCACATCTCCCTCCAGTCAGGGAACTCCTGCTAGTAAACCAGAGCTGAGAAGGTCACAGAGAGCAAAGAAATCTCCTAAGTACCTAGAGGATTATATAACATTGCTGGCAATGCAAAAGCCAGCAAACAGTGGAAGCACTGGGGAGCGGAACGCTGTATAGAACAAATGATTATATGTTGGTAGTAGTTTCAGCCCGGGGGAAAGGGGTGTTATGTCCCGAGCCTTGCAAACGGCTCGGGCGTTTGCAGGCAGTCCCGGGCAGGTGCAAGGCTGCCCGGGACCAGACAGGCTGTCGCCAGCGCCGTGCGCATGCGCGGGTGCTGGCGCGGGAAAAGTAACACATTTACCTGGGAGTTGCCTATATAAGAGGCTGCGAGCATTTGGGAAGCTTAAGGAAAGCCATCTACTTGTAAGCTGAACACAGAATAAAGAAAACTGAGAACTCCAACTGCTTCTCGTGTCTGCTTTGCGCCAAGGACTCAACAGTGTCCATGCATATTCAGTGGGCCCTTCTGGGCCTGGGATGTGTCCATGTACTTCCAGTGGACCTGGGAGGTCTCCCTGGCTCAGATTGGACTTCCAGAAGTGGCTCTGGGCCTTGCGAAAAAGGGCTAGAGCATCAGCCTGTTCACAGTCAACAAAAAAATAGCTACCAGTTCTACCGAACTGCTGCAAACTGGCTGAATTCCACCACTGGACATTTGATGGACAAAAACCATTCAGATTTGTGAAAATCAGCACTTCAGATGGACAGCACCAATAGAGAAGATTGGGGTCTCATCTAATAAAATGAATTTAGAACATTTTAAGTCTTCAAGTTCCAAGAAAATGGATAGCAACTTCTTCAAAAATTTTATTTATATACTGTTTAATTGAACTGATTCATTTCTCCACCCAGCTCATAGATGCAACTCTAGGCAGCCAACAACACATTAAATAAATAAAGCAATATCAACAAAGCATTGAAAGCTAGTTCCCTGAAACAAACTCAAAAAACACATAACAAAATAATGACATCTCATGGACCATCTAGACTCCTGACTGCTATGCCTTGGAACACATGTAGATTGCCCGTGCTTTATTAAAGGCTGGTAATATTGGTACCAATCTCAATAGGAATGGAAATCTAGAGGATGAGCACCATGACCAAAATTAGCTGTAGTGCTTTTCAGTTGGATTATGCTTATGCTTGGTTAAGGCTTCAAATGAAGTAATAGGAGATTGAATCTGAACATTATCAATCTCTGACTGACAGAATGTTTCTATTACCTCAAAATGAGCTGTAATATGCCCTATGATCAAGAGGCCTTCATCTGATCTGACTATTTTGGACAACTACAGATCTATCACCAACATTTCTTTTCTTTGAAAAGTTAGGGAGAAAGTGATGGCACTTCAATTTCAAAGGTCTCTAGAAGAAGACTTTTAGGTTTAGGTGAGGATACAATAAAAGAACTATATCAATCTTGGAGAGACCAGGTGTCTCTGGTTTAGGTGAGGATACAATAAAAGAACTATATCAACTTGGAGAGACCAGGATCAGGGATTTCCTTACTCTCTCTGCTTTCATAAAAATACTAAATACCCAGAGACTTGAGATTTTCTGAGCTTTTTAAAGTCCATTCTGATAGCATTATAGATATTTTCTGCAGATTATTTCTCCTAAACTGTATTAGCAAGAAATTTCCTTTGTTAGAGAACTAAATAAATAGATATTATTAAATGTTTCTATTCAATTGAAGTAAGTGGGGTTTTATTTTTTGTTTTTGTTTTTTGCTTTTTTCATTTTGAATATCTAAAATGCAAAGTTATAAAATAGCTATTCCATTTTATATTCTTTTCACTTTTAAAGAAATTAAGCACTGATTTTTACTAAATAATTTAAAGCCTCATTCCATTTATTCCTGTTTAAGACATAATGATTCCTATTTATACTACAATAAATCATTTGCTGTTTTTAATTTATGTAAAGTCTGGCCATGCTAACTTCTTTAATATTCCAAGGTTAGCTCATATTATCAGCCAGTCAGTTTCAGAATATCATCTCAAACAAACTCATGAACACCTCAAGTACATCTCTGGGCATTATTTCTTTGCCCATTATCACCATCAAATTGTTCCCAGAATCTGAACATAGCTTTCAATCCCTCACATATTCCCCATTCATGATTCTTACAAAAAAATATCCTAGGAGAGAAAAAAAAACCACATGATTTCTGCAGGACTTCCCTAGGGGAAACTGAACTCCAATTTAATAATCATCTTCTTGTTTGTGCATGTACATTACTGTTTTTAATTCTTCTTTTTCTCAGTCTCACTGAATTTCAGTGTTTGTTAGAAAGATTAATAAAAAAAGGTTAATGTAGGATGTTACTTCTCTTTCTCTTAAAATAGCAATACAATTTAGAGTTAGAGAGAAACATGGTAGGCTTAGGGATAAGTAAGGATCCCCAAGCCCAATCCTAGACAAACTACCGCTCATATTATAAAATGTTAATCACAAAAATGCTAATGGTCATGATGTAAGAACAAACAGAGCATCTTTGAAATCTGTCCTTGTAATAGGGATGGCAGCTTTATTGGTCTGGCTGCTAATGCTGCTCCCTCATGTGGGATGCAAAACTCACAGGTGCAGCATCCTTCATCCATATCCTCCATATCACAAGTATCATCAGCCAGGAGATCTTATGGTGGGAGGCATTCCTTCTCAAATTGCTCCAGTCTCAGATGAAGTTACTTTTGAAGAACACCCCACTCCAATATTACCTGAACAATATGTGTAAGGAATGGAATTATTATTATTGGTTTATATTTTCAGATATTTCTGATTGCTGAAATAATCCATCAAAGAATAATAGATGATTGACGGGGATCAATATAAGTAGTTGCTAAGAAAAGCATTCTTTTCTCAATCAGTGAACATTATGCGTGGACTTATGGGGAATGGGGAAGCCCATCTATGTGGTGATATTCTATGTTTAAAGCACACTTACCAAATCAGAGCATTGCCACCTGAATGGGCTGCTGTGAGTTTTGCCACCTGTGAGAAGTTCGCAATTCTCCACTATTGCTGTGCTGATTGGGGAGAACTCCTTGGTGACATACACACAGCTTGAGGAGGACTGATTTAAAGCTCTTTTATGTTTTTCTTGTTTGTGCTCTGTGTTTAAAATTCTTTGCACAATTGTCCTTCAAAGTTGTCTGATAATGAATATTACTGAAGAATATTCAATTGTAAATGTTCTTATTAATTCATATACAGAAGGGAGATCACTTATAGCGGCAGATATATGGGATAAGTTGGTGAAACTAGCTTACTGAATTCCCCTTATATATAACTATTGGTAGAATGTAAGAATGGTAGAATATCCTTCTGATGTCCAAATCTCATTGTAGTGGCATTCCTAAGAATTACCAGCACATCCTGGCTTTGGCATTTGCAGTAAAGGAAATCAATGAAAACCCACAAATCCTACCCAATCTCACCTTGGGCTTCCATATTTATGATAGCTACAACAATGCTAGAAGTACGTATCAGGCCACCATGCTACTTCTATCAGCAACTGAGAGACTGGTCCCCAACTATCTATGTAACATCCAGGGTAATCTCATAGCTCTTTTTGGAGGACTGGATGCCCAAATCTCTTTTCCTGTGGCAACTATCTTGGATATCTATAAGATTCCACAGGTAAGACATCATTTCAATGTAAATTTCATGCTATTTTCAGTTTCACAAGGCAACCTCATATTGAATTGTTAAGTATATTGAGGCAGAATGGGTGAAAAGATATTCCCCTGAAATTTCTAGAGTCCAATAGTCAGAAATAATCCATTTAATCCAAAAGTAAGCTCTTATTTTTAAGAATCTTAATGTTTTAACCCACCTATTAAAAAGCTAGTTGGAAGAACAGACAATTCTGGGAATAAAACTCAATTATTTTTATTAGTTTTACAATGTTTATTCCAATTACATAGAAAGTAGGGTATGCTAATAAGTAATGGGCATTAATAACAAGAATAGTATCTCAAACTCATTATAAAGGAAGAGACAAGTGGCAGAAGGTAAACAGCATTATTGTTTGAGAACAGAGAATGGAAGAGGAATAAAAAGGAGACAAAAAGCTGAATCAGTAAATCTATACTACAAATCAACAAAGAGAGATTGGGGGGGGGGGAGGATATAGACTGGAAAAACAAACCATCCCACAAGACAACACCAATCAGATTTTAGAGGAGATGAGGAGAATTGCTCAGAAGTATTGAAGGAAAGCTGCAATAATTTAGAGAAACTGAAAAACTAAAAGGCACACTAGTTCTCCAAGTCAGCTTTGAATCTCTTTCAGCATTAAAAAGGTTTCATTTGACATGGTGAATTCCAGAATATAATCCAAGTATCCAGTTGCTTCCAATGCTAATGCAGTCTCAAGAGTTTATCTAGAAATAAATTTAGTACAACCTGATACAAGACTTCAAAAAGCCATCTCTGGGAATTAGAAAAAAATCATATGTACACTTTGTTCTTATGAAACAAAAGATGTTGCAAGAAAACCTCATTGACCACTGCAAATCTAAATGGTTCATAAGTATCTCTAAACTAACTTTCATTTCACCTTCAACAAAAGCATAAATTGAACAATTTAAAAATGTATATCAATATAAAATTCAGGATATTCATCTATGCATCTAGACATCACTAGATATACTTGTACATGAGGACAAATTTACTTTTGTCTGGAAAATAAAAATGCTTTTGTTTTGAAAATATGAAGCACCAATTACCCATACCTTATGAATATACTGTTTGGTTTTAGATGAGGTCAGGTTTCATAATATTCTATTAGAAATTATTCCTCATCCATAGCAACACTGAAATTTAATTCATCAGACCTCCAATACCTTTCTTGTTGTTATGCCTTCTAGAACTACAAAATCCAGGGATAGTAATTCATGGGATTCTCATCTCAGCAAGGCAGGCAAAGCTCTCTTAAAGGTTAGGATAAAATGATGAATTAATACATGTTGATCACTATGAAGACTTGAAAGTGTTATCTAGATGCTGCTCTTATCTTCTTTTCCTGTTCTTCTCTAGCTTATTTGTGGCTCTGCTCCAATAATGAATGATAAAACCCCAGGCCTTTTATTTTATCAGATGTTTCCCCCAGAACCTCTTCAGTATAGCGGGATTGTCTCTCTGCTCTTACATTTTAATTGGACATGGATTGGAATCCTTATTATGGATAATGAGATGGGAGAAAAATTTATAGAAACAGCGATTCCTCTTTTTTCCAAAAAAGGGGTTTGTGTTTCTTTCGTTCAACGGTTTCACAAATTAACTGAGTTCAACAGACTTGCAGGCATGCTTCAACAGGGGGCAAAAGTCTATGATTATGTCATGGGTGGTAAAGCTAATGTATTGTTATTCAATGGAGAATCCTTTACTATGGGCTATTTCCTATGGCTACAATATATTCCAAATATAGAGGAGGTGAGCAGTAAACCAAAAGGTATTGTGTGCATAATGCCTGCACAGCTGGAATTCAATTTAATCCCTTTTCAACGTGCTTGGAGTATCAAAATAATTGATGGTGCCCTTTCCTTCACAGTTCATTCCCCTGCTCTACCAGAGTTCAAATCATTTGCTGAGATACAAAACCCCTTCAGTGCAAAGGAAGATGGATTTATCAAACAGTTCTGGCAAGAAGCCTTTGACTGTGTATTCCCAGATACAATTCTGAGTTACGAGCATGAGAATATTTGCAGTGGAAAAGAAAGTTTGGCGAATCTTCCTGGAACCTTTTTTGAAATGGACATGACTGGCCATAGCTACAGTGTCTACAATGCTATTTATGCCATAGCTGATGCTTTACATGCTCTGTTTTCTTCTAGAAATGCTGACAGGTCAATGATGAATACAATAGGAAGGAAAATTCATAATCAAGATGTCTGGCAGGTAATCTATTTTTCATTCTTCTTGACTCCGTTCACTTAATATATCATAATGTACATATATTTTGTATGTTGTTGTTAGTTGCGAAGTTATGTCCGACCCATCGTGACCTCGTGGACAATGTTACTCCAGCCCTTCCTGTCCTCTACCATCTTCTGGAGTCCATTTAAGCTCATGCCCACTGCTTCAGTGACTCCATCCAGCCACCTCATTATCTGTCATCCCATTCTTCTATTGCCCTCAATCTTTCCCAGCATTAGGCTCTTCTCCAGTGAGTCCTTCCTTCTCATTAGGCAGCCAAAGTATTTGAATATTTTGTATATGTACGTGCATTGTATATATCATATAGGGGTAAGATGATAGCAGTGTTCTAATATTTAAGGGGCTGCCACAAATAAGAGTAGATCAATCTATTCTCCAAAGCACCTGAAGGCAGGACAAGAAGCAATGGGTGGAAGCTAATTAAGGAGGGAACAAACCTAGAACTAAGGAGAAATTTCCTATCAGTGAGAACAATTAACCAGTGGAACAGCTTGTCTTCAGAAGCTGTAGGTACTCCAACACTGAAAGTAATAATAAGAGATTGGTCAACCATTTGTCTGAAATATTATTGGGTTTCCTGCCTGAGCAGGGGATTGGACTAGTAGAAGACCTCCAAGGTCCCTTCCAACTCTATAATTCTGTTGTATTGTATCTACAGCTTTACTTCCTTTCCTCCTGAATCCCCTGTGGAAATATATCTGTCCATATATGGTTGTATGATTGTCTGACTCCAAAAGTCAGAAAATGTCCAATCATTTTTTGGAAGTATGATTCAAACTATCAGGGAAAAGGTGCACATTCATTCTATTTATCTTTTTTTTGAACCAACAATATTTTGGTTTCATCTACTAATCCTTTGACTCATGTCACACGTTCTCTTTAATTTCACTGGACAACCCATGGTCCATTGGGTCATTCTTTTTTCCATATACTATATAGCCTTGTGCCATTTCCTTCCCCCCCCCCAACCTTCAAAACATTCCCAGTGAAGATTTGTCCTCCTCCCCTTCCTCAGCTGACCCATGGAATTGCCTGCCATTTTGCTAGGGGAGAGGGGAACCAAGGATGCTACAACTCATGAGGAAAACTACATCTCCCTTCCCAGTTAAGTATATCTCCAGAGGCCCCTTTCCCTAGGGAGAAAGAGGACTCACCTAGTAAACCTTGGTGCCTCCCTGCCAGCCCTACCTCACTAGTATTCCCAAAGAGTCAAGGGTCGCACCATTCTGTAAGTTAACCCATTTGAGCTACCTTGGTTCAATAACTGTTGCCCTATACTATCAAATTTTGCTCAGTTGAAGGTTACAAATGAACAAACACAAGAGTTTTTGTAGTGTAGATATATCAAAAATGAAAGTGCCTGGAAGGCAATTCAAATGTGTATTTTTCTGTTTTGTAATTTACCAGCATGGAGACTGGCAATTTAGTCTTTCCAATATTTTGTGCTTTTTTTTTTAATTTAGCTCCACTACTTTCTGAGAAGTGTTGCTTTTAACAATAGTGCTGGGGAACAGATTTTCTTTGACCAGAATGGGATTCTGGCAATTGGATTTGATATTCTCAACTTGATTGCTTTTCCAAACAAATCTTTTCTTCATGTGAAAGTTGGAAGCGTGGATCATTCAGCTCCCTCAGATAAAATATTAACCATCAGTGATGAGATGATTACATGGCACAGCTGGTTTAACCAGGTAAAATTTAATTACTATTTCTGAACCTGAACTAGCACTAATTTCTCTAATCTGATATCATTGTTTTATATTGGACATTAGTAAATTTATACATCAAGTTATTCCCTCATAAGCAATTTTAGAGCTCATCATCAGGCCCAATTAACTGTGGCATAAAGATGACCCTTAACAGTATTTGGGGAGAAATAGTGAGCAGTCATGTCCTCTTGATGCAATCTGGCTCAGTCCCAGGCCGTGGATTAAGGTTATACCTATCCTTAGTTATTCTGATTTTTAAGCAGTGCTTTCAGGGTTTTTTTCCAATACTAATAGGTGGACATTATTAATAGATAAAGCTACTAATTGGAAGTGCTATTAGATTCAAAGTATTTAATTTAAAAACAATGAGATTTGGCTGAGCTTTATACAAGGACAATTCGGAAATCAACCTCCATTTGGTTATCAATGACAGACACTCGCAGATACAGAACTTTTATTATATGCATTAGAAAACTACAACATTACATTACTTTTTGACATAATTGCCATTCATAATTGTCATAACATCTTACAAGGTTTGAAACTCCTTAGTAGTAGTCACTCGGCACCAAATCTGGGCTATGGGAGGGGTGATCAAAAATTGTTGGGTGTGTCTAGCGGTTTGCGGGGGGGGCATTATTGTGAACCAACACCACACCAGAAGTGGTGCCATAGAAAATCTCACCAAATGTGAAGATGCCAAAGGAGTACTGCTAGTAAAGTTCATGGAGCGTGGGTTGACCATCAATTCAGATGTCTACTGTGAAACATTACGAAAACTCAGATGAGCCATCCATAACAAGCATTGGGGCATGCTGATTTCCGGTGTGGTGTTATTTCACGATAATGCTCATCCATACACCGCTAGACACACCCAAGAACTTTTGAAGCAGTTCCATTGGGATGTTTTTGATCACCCCCCACCACATAGCCCAGATTTGGCACCCAGCGACCACTACTAAGGAATTTCAAACCTTGTATGAAGTTATAACAAATGCCTCAATCTGAATGGCGATTATGTCAAAAAGTAATGTAATGTTGTAGTTTTCTAATGTGCATAATAAAAAGTTCTGTATCCGCGAGTATCTGTCATTGATAATCAAATGGATGTTTATTTCTGAACTGCCCTCGTATTATTACCATTCTAATTGAAAAATGAGTTTCAAGTTATTATTTCTATTACTAAACTCAGAAGATGCCTGTGACAAATTCTCATATTTTCATATTTATGTGCCCATTGGGTCAAAAAGCTTCAATATACCTACTCCAGAATATAATTGTCTTTAGACTACAAAATTTGGAATTAAGCACATTTGGAAATAAGCAAAGATTTGCTCTTTGAACAAAAAAAAATCTTCTGATTTCTTCTCCATATTTTCCTTTATTCCTAGGTCCAACCTATTTCTGTCTGCAGTGAGAGTTGTAATCCTGGTTTCAGCAAGCAGGTGAAGGAAGGGGAGCTGTTTTGTTGCTATGATTGCATTCCATGCCCAAAAGGGAGGATTTCAACTGAGAAAGGTATGAAAACATTGCTCTGCTCCCATCTAAACAACCTTTACTACATTTTGAGGCTCTGATATTTTGAGAAAATATTTCCAAAGCTGGTAATTGTTGCTTTAGACCAGTGGTTCTCAACCTTCCTAATGCCGTGACCCTTTAATACAGTTTCTCATGTTGTGGTGACCCCCAACCCCCCATCCAGCTGGTTGGGGGGTATCAAAAATTTGACCCAAAAAAAGGAAAAAATGGGAAAGTATAGGTAGTCCTCGACTTACAACAATTCGCTTAGTGACTGTTTGAAGTTATAACAGCACTGAAAAAGCAAATTATGATCATTTTCACACTTATGATTGTTGCAGCATTCCCAGGGTCATGTGATTTACATTCAGATGCTTGACAACTGATTATATTTATGACATTCACAGTGTCCCAGGGTCATGTGATCAATGGCCAGGGGTGTGGCCAGCTGATCACTCAGGTTGCAGAGTGCCTGTGGGGGGGAATCTGTGGGTCTCTGGGATGGGACGGGGTGGGTGCCTGCCTTCCTTCCCTCCCTTCTCTCCCCTTGTCCCTTCCTTCCTTCTTTTCTTCCTTTCCTTCACCTCCCTCTTAGTCTCTTCCTCTTTCCCTCCCTCTCCCATTGTCCCTTCCTTCCTTTTCTTCATCTCCCTTAGTCTCTTCCTCCTTCCCTCCCTCTTTCCCATTGTCCCTTCCTTCCTTCTTTCCTTCCTTTCCTTCACCTCCCTTAGTCTCTTCCTCCTTCCCTTCCTCTTTCCCATTTTCCCTTCCTTCTTTCCTTCCTTTCCTTCACCTCCTTCTTAGTCTCATCCTCCTTCCCTCCCTCTCTCCCATTGTCCCTTCTTTCCTTCTTTCCTTCCTTTCCTTCCCCTCCCTCTTAGTCCCTTCCTTTCTTCCTTCCTTCCTTCCCTCTTTGTCCCTTCCTTCTTTCCCTTCCTTCCATTGTTCCTTCCTTCCTTCCCTCTCTCATTGTCTCTTACTACCCTCCCTCTTCATCCCTTCCTTCCTCCCCCCCTCCATGCCCAGGAAGGGACAAGGGGAGGGGGACAGGCTGCCAGAGGCAGAGGAGAGCTCCACCCAGCTCACTTGCTCAGCTTCACCAGAAAACATGCTGCTTGCTAAGTTAGCAGAAGCCCCAGGATCAGCACTGAGCTACAGCTGATTTGCCCTTCTGCTAAATTAGCAAGCGGCATGTTTTCTAGCAAAGCTCGAGCAAGTTTGCTGGGCAGGAGCCAAGGAGAGCTGCTACAGCTGACCTGCTTCTTGGCTGCTCTGCAAAAGCGTGGATCAGCTGTAGAGGTTCGCCCCGATCCTGGACAAGAGGGAAGGAAGGACAGACAGAAGGGACAAGGGGAAAGAGGGAGGGAAGGAGGGACAAAGAGGGAGGTGAAGGAAAGGAAGGAAGGAAGGAAGGAAGGAAGGAAGGAAGGAAGGAAGGAAGGAAGGAAGGAAGGAAGGGACAAGGGGAGAGAGGGAGGGAAGGAGGGACAAAGAGGGAGGCAAAGAAAAGGAAGGAAGGAAGGAAGGAAGGAAGGAAGGAAGGAAGGAAGGAAGGAAGGAAGAAAGAAAGAAAGAAAGAAAGAAAGAAAGAAAGAAAGAAAGAAAGAAAGAAAGAAAGAAAGAAAGAAAGGGACAATGGGAGAAGGAGGGAAGGAGGAAGAAACCAAGAGGGAGGGAAGGAAAGGAAGTTCCAGCCAGCAGAGGCTTGGCAGCCCGGCTGCTGAGGAACAGAAGAGCGTAAAGCCAAGGAGAAGAAAGTGGTGGTTTCCTCCCAAAGGGGGCTCCTTTTTTCCACCCCTTCCCTGGGTTTATGGAGAATTTTTCATCACCAAAGCTGACAGGTGCTCCTTTGAGCCTGCCGTGAGCTTTCTCGCCCCCTTTGCTTCTCCCCCCCTGCTTTCATAAGGATTGTGGTGCCCTTGGGAAGCCGATCGTGCTTTGAAGCTTAGGAGAGGAGGAGGAGTCCCTCCTTCCCTCCCTCTCTCCCTGTCAAGCCCCAGCGGGCTCAACATGAACGGGCAGAGGAGTCGAGGATGGGCGGGGTGGCAAAGGAGACTGGTGGCCGTCGCCACACCTCCTGGCTGACAAGCGCAAGTTCGGGGGTCGCCAGCTGATGAGCGCAGGAGTGCTGCCTCCCCTTCGCTGACCTGCATGCACGAGAAGAAGTCAATCCGGTTGCTGCACAATGAGTCTCTGGAGAGGGCGGGGCCTTGCTCTGCACCTGCGCTCTTCATGCGCCTCCTGCAGGGCACATTTGGTAGAATTCATGCAGATGCTGCCAAGCAGCATATTTTCCACAAACAAGTGAGGTGGAGCAGAGGGGGGGAGGGAGAGGTGAAGCAGAGGGGGGGAGGCTCTTAAGCCCTGCCTAAGACCATCAGAAATATGTGTTTTCTGATGGTCTTAGGCAACCCCTGTGAAAGGCTTGTGTGACCCCCAAAAGGGTCGGGAACCATAGGTTGAGAACCGCTGCTTTAGACAGTGCAGTATTCAAGCAGTTTGTTAATTAAAAAATAAACACTGTTTCTTGATTATTTTTTAAAATAAACAAAGAACATTTTTCTATTGAATTTAACCATCTGGGAAATTATGAAATAACTACAAAACCATGTATTTTTAATATTGTTTTATTCCTCAGTAATGGCATCTACAGGGTCTGGGGAAGATTAATACCCTGGCCATCTGCACATTCCTTAGCTATTGTAGAACAGTAATTAATAAACAACATTCTAATAAACTAGTAAAGAGAACTCCAGTATATTTAGCTGAACTGGGTTCTGAGGTGAAACTCAATTGCTGAGAATTCTGTAATATCGATAAATATTATGGATAGAATGAAATGTTTATTTGCTCAGAACCACCTTTTTCTGAATCAGTCCACCCAATTAATATTATATTTTAAATAAATTCAAAATGCTACAACTTTTGTACATTTGAGGACTGACCAGTAGTCACTTTTTTCAGAGCTGTTGTAACTTTGAACAATTGCTAAATGAATGGTTGTAAGTCAAGGACTACCTGTTGGATACATATACTGTGTACTCGCAAAACTAAAAGCAACAGATTTGTTATTATAATGCTTTACTATAACTATTATTTGTCCTTTCCATCTCTAGAGATGGAAACCCACATATGGATTTTAATGATAAAATTAAAAAAATAAAAAATTAATAACATATCAAACATTATTAAATGCAGAAAACAAAATTTGGGTCATTGGTCTCTGGAGAGTTACCAGACACTTTTAAAAACTCAAATTGTTCTATATATTACAATGTCATGCTGGATGGTTATACAGAATATTAGTGAGAATTCAATCTCATTTCTTATTTTTTTCAGACAAAAATGAATGTACTAGATGCAAAGACAAATACTATCCAAACAAAAAACATGATTTTTGTATTCCCAAAACTATTAGTTTCTTGACTTATGAAGAACCTTTAGGGATCAGTTTAGCTTGTATTGCTGTTTCTTTTTCTTTATCCACTGTTCTTGTACTTGGAGCATTTATGAGGTACCACAACACTCCCATTGTCATAGCCAACAACCGGGACCTAACCTATATACTCCTCATTGCTCTGCTACTCTGTTTCCTTTCGGCATTGCTCTTCATTGGCCAACCAAGAAAATTAAGTTGTCTTCTCAGACAAAAAATGTTTGGAATGGTTTTTTCAATGGCTGTTTCTTCTGTCTTGGCAAAGACCATCACAGTAGTTCTGGCTTTTATGGCCACCAAACCAGGATCCAGAATGAGAAAATGGGTGGGGAAAAAAATGACTAATTCCATTGTTATTTCCTGTTCCCTGACCCAAGCAGGCATTTGTACTCTCTGGCTGGTAATAGGTCCCCCCTTTCCAGATGTTGATATGATCTCAGTGACTGAAGAAATTATCCTGCAATGTAATGAAGGCTCCGTGACCATGTTTTATTGTGTCCTTGGCTATATGGGTTTCCTGGCTCTTATCAGCTTCATCACAGCTTTTCTTGCCAGGAAATTACCTGACACTTTCAATGAAGCCAAGTTCATCACCTTCAGCATGTTGGTCTTTTGCAGTGTTTGGTTGTCCTTTGTCCCAGCATACCTGAGTTCCAAAGGGAAATACATGGTGGCTGTGGAGATTTTTTCCATCTTAGCCTCTGGTGCTGGGCTTTTGGTTTGCATCTTTTTCCCCAAATGTTATATCATTGTGTTTTGGCCAGACCTGAACAACAAGGAACAATTAATGAGAAGAAAAGACTGATTAAAAACAATCTGTTCTTTCTTTATCAAATGCGCATCTTGATTTCTGTGCGTTGTTGTGCATATTAACTAACTCTTAGATCCCAATCGATATAAATTAACAATGCTTTCATTTTGGGATTTCCTGACTATATAAATCTGCTTTAAAATCTATATTGGTTAGTCAATAGAAGAAACTACCAGAAGAGAAAGAAGAAAAAATTTGGTCAACAACTAGAATATAATACAGTAAAATAAAATAGTCAAGATAATATAAATATGACTAAAATCTATAAAAGCAAGCTGAATCACTAAGCGTATAGTCCTGGGGGAATTGGGGGGAGATAGGTGCCCTGCAGTATTCCTGTGGTTGGTCATAAGGGTGAATGACTGTGCAACCAGGTCATAAGTAACATTCAAGGGGTCCACTGCAGTATGCAACTAATCATAAGTTGAGGACTACCTGTACAAACATGTGAAGGTCATAAATATGAGGCTTGATCAGAGAGTTATTTTTTTCATTCCCATTATAACTGCAAATGGTCACTAAACAAGGCAGTCATTAAGCAAGAACTAGCTGAAATTTAAATTTGTGCCCTCAAGAACTCCAGGTGTAAATTGTGGAGGAATAGGCTAGGCCATCTTCAAGCTACCAAGAGTTACCTCTCCCTCTGCTGTTCATTCCTGCATATGTCTTGGAATTCCATTCATCCATTAATCCATCAGCAGGGTGGCTGCTACAGATTCAAGTGCTTAGAAAAGTCCTCTAGCAACACATTTTGAGAGTGGCCAAAAACATGACTACCTTATGAATGGCATTCCAAGAATCTTTTCACAATAATGCATATAGGTTGTCAGATAATGTGACAATCCACTCCAGAAATTTGAATAACTTGTGTCCAAAAAAGTAGCTGTTCGAAGATTAGAAGAGTTAAAATTATTGGCCCCCAATTTGTCCTTCATTCTATTCTCCTGCTCAAAATGGCTGCCTCCTTTTTTTCTAAATTTGCCCTGCATGGAAGATAATTTGTCTCAGTCTGAGCTTAGGCCTTACTTTCATACTGAATAGCCCAAAACCAATTCATCTTGTGTTAGGGCTGGAGCTCCATCAGTGCATCAAGTTAATACATTCTATTTAAAAAATCACTATTAGAAAAGGGAGAATTAATAACTGAAATGGGATTCTTTCAATTCTCATCTCTTTGGACAATGTTTTTTTCCAAGTTTTGAGATCAAAGCCTACCGCATTTGAAGATACATTAGTATCCTCTGCCAAAATCCAGAAATGAACCTCCTGTACATATTTAACTATGCAGTTGCATGTAAATATTTAAGCACTATTAGTCAGATTTAATGTCTCAAACATTAAACTGACCAATACTTTTGCTTGATGATTAGAAGCAATGTCACTTCATATATGACAAAAACCTGTTATTTTTCAATTGTCCTATAGAGAAATTGCTACTATGGATTGCTGATTATCTTGGTCTATAATTATGTAAAGTAATTTTCCTTCTTCTCCAAACCTCTGTTGAATTTCAGTGAACAATATCAAAATTACAAACAAAAATAAGGATGTTATAAATATGACCCATACAGTTTATACTTAAAGAGGATGATTGGGAAGGTGTACTTGTATATTGCCCTTACTAGGATTAATTGCATTTTTCAGTCCCCTGAGAAATACAGATTTGATTGATATAAGCCTGCAAACAAAACTAAGAGCATTGCAGATGAAAATAGATGGATCTGTGTATTGAAAGAGGATTTATATTTGCACTGAGGATGTTAATTTTAGTGATTTTGCTGGTGAGTTTTTTTCCAAATATGGTAGGCAAAGCTCGCACAGTAAAATGCATTATCCATGATCTTCATCCTCCACTTCATAAATATAATAAGCAAGGAGATCTTATCCTTGGTGGTATACCTACCCTTTCTGGCTTGGTCCCAGTGTCAATAGACTTCAGAAAACAACCTCCTGTGGGATTGACTGAAGAAATTCTGTAAGGATTTAAATTTTTGGATATGTTTATTTGGCTTTCTTATGTCCTAGAGGAATCCATTGTAGAGCTCCAAATAAAGTCTGGAGCTAAGTACCATCCCATGTAAGATGTGTCGCTAAAAGATTTATTCATCAAATCTGACTATTTTAACTCAGTCTGCAGACCATGTTTTTAGTGTTAAAGTAATATTGAAGAGGAAAAAAATGAAACACTAAAGGGAACATATTTTAGGACATTTGTGTAACTTGTAACTAAATATTCTTCAGTTTGCTCCTTTCCTCACTTCATTCTGTTGCATCACAGATTCCCATTTTGTCTGTTCTGCTCATCTTGTGACTCTAGTGACTCATTTTTGATTGCATTGAACAATTCATATATCAGCTATTTCTACTATAAATAGTATTGCACAAGCATTATTTTCTCTTCAGTGTCATAGGAGTGTTCCCTATTAACATAGCTGTTAAGTACTGTCATACAGAAATATAATCTATTGATATCCTCTATAAAATTAAGTCTACTTAATTTTCTGAATATTTTAGAATTTCTTAAAAGAATAACAGAGTTGGAAGGGACCTGAAGGTCCTCTAGTCCAACCCCCTGCTCAGGCAGGAAACCCTATACCATTTCAGGCAAATGGTTGTCGGATCTCTTCTTAAAAGCTTCCAGTGCTGGAGCATCCAGAACTTCTGGAAGCAAGTCCTCTGATGATAATTTTGAGTTTATTAATGCCAGACAGCAAAGTTGCTAATAGTCTTTTTTTTTTAGCTGCCTATTTCTCCATTTAGAACTTCCTGGCTGCTCATGTTTTCTTACCGAAAGACACCTTGAAGTGAAGAGTTTCTTCATATCTTCCCTTGGGATTGAATGAAATTATAGAAAGTTAAGAATAAGGCAGACGCTCAGAAGATAAGAAGAAAGATATTCTGCACATAAATACCCCTTAGTGCCATTGTATCTAATGCAGAAATAAAAGCTTCACACAGCCATGACAAAATCTTCCCAGTTTTCTTCCCCTTTGAAGAGCAATATGTTTTCCAGCAACCAAATAGACATTTAAAAAAATAAAACCCACATAATTTTGTAAGAAATTGTCTTTAATGAAAATATGTTATGGTTTTATATGGAATCACTACAAGCTGTAAAGATCTGTTGCTCATGGGAGCACTTCTCCAGATCCCAAGGCTCTACCTAAAGATAACTTATCTTAACCATGCTTATGCTTTCTTTTGATTATGAGGAGATGGTGGTTATAATTGTAATATGATTTCTTTCCTTGCTGCCCCAGGAAAGATAATAATGTTGTAATAATATCCAAATCACACTGACAATCATGGAAACAAGCAATACAAACAACTGAATATACATGGTACATAAAAGATTTTTATGTAAATGCTAGCCATCTTTCTGATATCAAATGCAACTCCTGTTATAGCCTGATACCTAAGAATTACCAGCACATCCTGGCCTTGGTATTTGCAGTAAAGGAGATCAATGAAAATCCACAGATTTTATCCAATTTTACCTTGGGCTTCCATATCTATGACAGCTATGACAATGCCCAGAGGACTTATCAAGCCACCATGCTCCTTCTATCATCAGAAGAGAGGTTGATTCCCAACTATATATGTGACCACCAACACAACCTGATAGCAGTTATTGGGGGTCTTGACTCCATTGTTTCTCGTCTGATAGCAGCTGTTTTGGATATCTATAAAATTCCACAGGTAGGATAATTATCCATGAGAAAGTTGGGAATATATATTTACACATTTTTTGTTTATTTGTATTAAGTTGAAAGCAACAATGCATGATTACCTCTTAACTGATGTTAGAGTTTATGGCATCAACAGAATCACAAAGGATATTATCTGAGGGTTCTTTTTAAGCCTTCTGCTTTTTGCTGTACATAAAGCCTATCATCCAATTCTAACCTATCCAAGGCAAAACACAGAATATGTAAGTATTTTAAAGTTTTTATCCAATGGAATTTGTATCCATTGCATTTTTTGGTTGGCAAGAATTCTACATATTTTGTGTTCTCTAGAATTTGCTTTAAGAAATTCAACAGGATTCATTGTGGTCTGCATAATTCTTACCTAGTGGTACCTATAGTTTCTTCTGTGATTTATGCTATATTTCTAGATCAAATCTTTACTTCTTTCCATGAACCACTTTCTGAATACCACTCAGTATTCAGAAAGATCCTTTTCAATCCATTTTATTTCTTGATAAAGTACCAGCTGAGCCAAGAGCTTGGCTCCACATGTAGCGTGACTTGGCTGCCAGTTGACATAGCTCTGGTTCCTGTTAGAAAGCTCTCCTTCTGTATAATTTTCCAGATCCAAGATCAATAGTTTTAATGATCATACATATGGACCACAATTAGTAGGATACTGCATTTAAGTCTTGCATCAGTTGCAACAATTGATTATTTTGCAGTTCTGTACATAAACTTCATATGCTCTATTTAGTGTCTACCTCAAAGCCCTGTCTGTGAAAAGAATTCATTTTCCCACACTGAATATTCAAGAGAATTAAGGCATTTAAATTGTTAAACTATATCTATATTCTAGATAAATATTGTATCAGCAATTTTTTCTTCTCTACCAAATAATTTGGTAAAGCCCACTTATATCCTACTTTTTTCAGAAACAGAAAACTGTATAATCCATATTTCTATTTTGTTGTTTTCTTCATTAAATTGATCATTTTCAGCCAGGTATACTCTATTTACATATCCAGCCAATGATGTGTACCTTTATCCAGCTTATTTTTAAGAAGAGACTGGACATCCATTATTATTATTATTATTATTATTATTAGTAGTAGTAGTAGTAGTAGTAGTAGTAGTAGTAGTAGTATATTCAAAAGCTTAATATTACCTGGTGATGTTTTCTTTCATAATTTAAAAACTGCTTTTCACTTTCCATCATTCTGTTTTTGATAGGATATTTAGAATTATGTCATTATAATAAATTTAGAAGTATATCTTTATTAAAATGTCAAAATATCAAAATGGGGAACCAGTTGGATCTAATGATGAAAGCATCAGGCTAGAAACGTCCTGCCTTAGCCACGAAATCCATCTGGATGACTTCGGGCCAGTCTCTCTCTCTCCAGCCCATAGCATCAGGCTTGGATAATAAGCCTGTGGTTCAGTTCCTGTTGCAACCCAATTCAGTTTATTTGGAAAAAAGTGGAACTGAGCTTCCAACAAAACAATAGAAAAATAACAAATATAGAATTGTAAAATTATAAAATGATAGCAATTGAAATTAAATACATCTAATTCAGGAGAAGCTACCTTTGACAAGTTCTCTGTACTGTTAATTATCATTAACAAAACAAATTACTGATGATTTCAAGTTATTAAACCATATACGTCCAGATGGGTAGAACTAGCAACAATTATTACAAAAGACTGGCACCAATTAAAGAAATAGAACTATTGCCTTCTTTTGGTCAAGTTTAACAAGGATGCCGTAGTTATCGGATGCACTCAAAATTACTGTTCTTCCACAAATTTTATTTTTGTTTCAAATTTCCCAATGTTATTGCTTCTGACTTTCTGTTTTATAGAGAAAATAATTTCATTTACACATAATTAGAAATTTTAGAATATGCAAACCGTAGAATAGAACCAAAAAAGCATGATGAAACTTTTGCATACCATATATACCATGTAAATTGGCTCAGTCGATTCATATGCTAGGAATTTAAATAATATTGATTTAATGTTAGATGGTTAGGCATACCATTCTTTCCTGACCCTAAAAAACCAATATAAAGGATCTGAAATCAACATTTAAAAATTACTTTAGAAATTTAGGAAGCTAGAAATAATCTAATGTTAGAGAATAATATTAAACTGTAGGGAAATCTAATACTGTGTTATGCAGAAAATATAAAAACTTTCCCAGTGATATTTTTTACACTTGCTATGAAGAGTCTTAAACAGCATTTGAAGGGTCCTTCGTGCTTTTTGAGCTTGGTTGTTTTCTAGCAGACCTTTTATTACCCAAAATAAGTTAACAGCATCACTATAGGAAAACAATCTCAGCTCAGAGAGCACCAAAGACCCCTCATTTCAATCCTGAACTACAAATGTTCTTTCCTATCTGTAAAATGAGTTTGCTTCCCATACCATTATTCTATTACAATAGAATGATGAGACAATGATTACTATTAGCATTATTATTTTCTATTTTAAATAATAAAATCAGAAACTATTAGATCTCTGATTTCTAAGTGCAGCCACTAGAACGATCCCACTGGCTTCATTCTGATTCAGCCTGGATCTAAATTAATATATATTCTACTAACCAGTAAATGTTGCATACATCTCTGTTACAATTTCTCCTTTTGTTTATTACAATTTCTGAGACTAGGACCTTCCAATGTTTACCTATAACTTGTTAGAAGCTGCTTTCAAAGTTGAAAGTACCATTTTTTTCTATTGTGGTTAATTCCTATCATATCTGTTACATCCAGGACTTCTAATGTATCCAGAACCTCCCAAATTTTAGTTCACCACTTTATTTCCAGAAATTAAAGCAATATTTCAGTTTGCCAGTTTTGTGCCACCTAAATATAATAATTATAGTGGAAGTTAAAAGATAATGTCTTGGTATTTACTGGAAAAACATGTATTAATAACACAAATATCTATTTCATCAGATGTACATTAATTTTAGGGAGGGTAGTGCAGAATTTCTGACATGATTTATTAGGATACATAGACTTATTGTTTTCATCATCACCTGTTATCTCTTCTTAGTTCACCTATGGCTCTGCTCCAGTCATGAATGACAAAACTCCAGGCCTTTTCTTTTACCAAACCACTCCTCCAGAATCTCTCCAATATCCAGGAATTCTCTCTTTGTTTCTGTATTTCAAGTGGTTTTGGGTTGGAGTCATTGCTATTGATAATGATAATGGAGAAAGATTTTTGCAAGCCATCTCATTGATTTTTTTCAAGAGTGGTATCTGCTTGGCCTTCATAGAAAGGGTATTTGTTTATTTCCTTCACATCAATTACATGCTGCAACAGGGGACAAAAATATCTTATGAACTGATGAGCAGCACAGCTAATGTAGTACTAGCTCATGGAGAATCATATTCTATGGCACTTTATGGTTGGCTTTCATATTTTTATGAAATACAGACAGAAAGGCTTAAAGGTAAAGTATGGATAGCAACAGCTCAGCTAGAGTTTCTATCATTTGCTTGGCAAAGAAATTGGGAAGCAGACGTGTTCTACGGAGCCCTATCTTTCAAAACTCACTCCAATGACATACCAGAATTCAGATGGTTTCTTGAAAGCATAAGTCCTTTTGACTCAAAAGATGGATTCATTGGTGACTTTTGGCAACAGGTTTTCACTTGTGTATTCCCAAACTCCATGGAAGACAATGTTGGGAGTATTTGCACTGGGAAAGAGAAGTTGGAGAACCTCCCTGGGGCATTTTTTGAAATGGTCATGACTACCCCCAGTTATAGCATCTACAATGCTGTCCAAGCAGTAGCCCATGCTATCCATGACATGACTTTCTCTAATATCAAACTCAGAGCAAAGAGGGATGCTCAAGGACAAAAGTTGCAAAGTCAAGAACGCTGGCAGGTAATGTTCCAAAAGTCTTTACAGAACAATGAACTATAACTTGTATCTTACAAAACATGTGCATACAATTATCACAACTTTTTCATTACCTCACAGTTGTTTACTTTCTTCTCTCTACCAGTTAAATGCAACAGCCTGTATTTCATTTGTTTCCCTGCTCTCTTTTGGATATCTGTGACCATCATTTACACAAAATGATGGAGAGTTTTATCATTTATACCTTTATTAATTTTTACGGAGCACTAGAAGCTCTCATTATTAAAATACACAAAACCAAATGATAAAAAAGAGAAAAAAAGAGAAAAAAGAATAAATCAAAGTAGCATGAAATTTAAAAGATCAGAGGATATTAAACATTTCTGCTGTAGTGTCATAGTTTATAAGGCGCTTCTGTTGTTTTCAGCTCTAAGTAGTATGTTATAATATGAAAAAGGTCAGATTAATGGTTTCAGTATGCAGAGCTTCTATTGCTCTATCGTTACATTCTTGGTGACCATGAATATTCCTATTGCATTGCACTCATGTCGGAAGCACGGAGGCACTTTCTGTGTGAAAGGATTAGACTGTGACATCACTGTTACCCAGGGAACACCCAGTTGAAAGCTCCTTTCATGTCCCCAGCAGGAGCTGGAGCTAAGGACAAGAACTCACCCTGCCCCACAACAGCACTCAGATCTCAAACATGGGCTTGCTAACCTCCAACCTAGCATCCTAACCACCATGTTCCTAATATTCCTATGATCCAGTTATACTGACCATGGGATCATTTCCAAAGCACAGGACTATACAATGAGTATATAAGGAATGGGCAGTCAATCTGGATTTGAAAGGCCAAATGGGGTTCAGACATATGCTCAGTACCTATGGCAAACATCAAAAAATACTACAGTTTTTTGTTGTATGGTAGAAGCAACTTTTTATTCTTTCCTTCAATCTATCAATTTCTACGGTCACCCATCTCAGTCATGATTCTTAGCAACTTACAATTCAAAAAAAATATTAGAATTAAAAATATTAAAAACATTTTAAAACCAATAAAATGCTAAAAACATCCAAATTAAATATACATAGGAACAAGATATTTGGCCAGTTAGCAATATAGCCAGGAAATGGGATCTTTGACACATTCAGTGCCCCAGGCTTAGGAATATAGCCAAGCCTCACATCTATATGAGACCAGGAAAAGAGACTACTTTGAGATGTTTCTGACTATTAAAATTACTTCTAGAAAAACCAAATTGATTAGTGTAATGTGGGTTGATTCTCCTCTTGTTATATTTAAATAATTTCTTCCAATATGTTTCCTCTCTTGAAGAGCATCAAATACCATTGTTTTGCTTCAACCATCAGTTAGGATGTAAAATTTCACTCTTCTCTAAAATGTCCTATTTCTCTTTCTAATGTAGCTCCACCACTTTCTGAGAAGTGTCTCATTTAACAATACTGCTCAAGACAGGATCACCTTCAACCAGAAAGGAGAGCTGGTGACTGGATTTGATGTCTTCAACTGGATTATTTTTTCCAACCTCTCTTTACAGAGAGTGAAAGTTGGGAATCTAGATCCTCTGGCACCTCCAGATCAAATGTTCACCATTAATGATGATGCCATTACCTGGCATAGCTGGTTTAATGGGGTAGGAAAGACAGCAGATAAGTGCAGTGATTAACACTGAATTCTGGAATGAATTCCACTGGAGAATTGTACATTTTTTTAAAAAATGTTTAAAGTACATATGTATATATGCATGTGTATATGGTACAAATAAAATACGAACACCAGGAGAGTATAAATATAAAAATATACTTTACTAAAAGCTGCCAAGCTTTCGTTTGGAAACTCCAAACATCATCAGGGCTAAGGAGCCAGTAAACAATGATGACTTAAATGGGTTTTGCCGGCATCTGCACCCGGCTCATGGACCGCGTCACCGGTCCCGGCCGGTTAATTAGTGTTCCAGGTGTTTCTTTATTACTCTCCTTATGCTTCATCATGATAGACCCCCACCCCCAGAACTTAACAACAACTGTGGAGAGTGTGGAAGATCCAGCATGAGGAGCCTGCAGCCTGACGCTGTGGGTAGGGTGGAGAAGAAGAACGAAAGCATGGCTCGATTGCCTAGGCATACGGTGAAAGGGAGAGACACGGAATTCTGCCTGGATTCCCTGCAGACAAGGAATACCCCCACCAACAATACAGCCCCCTCCCGGGACGAACACTTTGAAGTCCCCCCAAAGACGAGCACAGAAGAGGGGAGTGAGAACGCGGGGAATCAGAATGCAGAGATCTGGAGACCTGGTGTCCGCCTGAATACCGTTCCTATCAGCAATGGGGAAGAGCGTGCGATAGGGAGGAGGGATGAATTGAGAGACGGGGTAAGCACCCGATCACGCAGCAAACAAATGGAACGGTGGAGAACTGTCGACACGAAGATTACCAGAACGGAGGAGGAGGGCATAGACCCCCAAATATGTAACACCCGTATGAAAGTTACTCATGACAGTGGAAGAGTGAGAAGAAAGGGTGTGGAGCAGGGATTGGGAAAAGCGTGTGTGTGGGGAGCGTCTGTGAGCCCAGGGAAGCTTGTAACACTGATAGAGGAGAAACAGATGCCCCCAGGGTGGAGAATGAAAACAAAAAGGGGAGGAGGGTCAGTGCTATGGAAGGAAATAAGGATAAAGGGGTGGTGGAGGAGATGAATACCAGTAATGAGATAGTGGAAGGAATGATCCGGAAGAACCATAGAAGGAAGCGTAAGGAGAGTAATAAAGAAACATCTGGAACACTAATTAACCGGCCGGGACCGGTGACGCGGTCCATGAGCCGGGTGCAGATGCCGGCAAAACCCATTTAAGTCATCATTGTTTACTGGCTCCTTAGCCCTGATGATGTTTGGAGTTTCCAAACGAAAGCTTGGCAGCTTTTAGTAAAGTATATTTTTATATTTATACTCTCCTGGTGTTCGTATTTTATTTGTACCATATATATATATATATATATATATATATATATATATATATATATATATATATATATATATATATATATATATATAGTTTTCTGAGGTTTTCGCGGGTATTTGTATGTAGGTCTTTGGTTGTTCGGGTTTTCTCCCGCGTAAAATTGGAAGTGTCTTGGCGACGTTTCGACGAAGTCCCATTCGTCATCTTCAGGCTGGTGTTTTCAGCTTCGTGCTTTGAGCAGCAATGCTCACACGAAGCACGAAGCTGAAAACACCAGCCTGAAGGTGACGAATGGGACTTCGTCGAAACGTCGCCAAGACACTTCCAATTTTACGCGGGAGAAAACCCGAACAACCAAAGACCTACATATATATATATATATATGTA
Source organism: Crotalus tigris (assembly GCF_016545835.1). Taxonomy (NCBI): domain Eukaryota; kingdom Metazoa; phylum Chordata; class Lepidosauria; order Squamata; family Viperidae; genus Crotalus; species Crotalus tigris. The sequence goes on along the minus strand of NW_024096755.1, from coordinate 938,645 downwards.
TGTATGTATGTATGTATGTATGTACGTACGTACGTACATACATACATACATACATACATATATATATATATATATGTTTCCTGAGGTTTTCGCAGGTGTTTGTATGTAGGTCTTTGGTTATTCAGGTTTTCTCCCACGTAAAATTTTACGTGGGAGAAAACCCGAATAACCAAAGACCTACATATATATATATATATAAACACACACACTAGCATAAAATGCACGAACACCAAAAAATTTATAAAACTATAAAAGTTTTAATGAGATAAAATACCAAGCTTTCACTGGCTACTTCCAGCATCGTCAGGGTAACTTCTAGTTGATGGGGAGCTATTTATGGCACTCTTTGCGCCCTGCTCCTAGACCTCATCACAGGTCCCAGCCAATCCACCTGTGTTTTGGTCGTAATTTCCATATTGCTAGCCATTGTTTCCTTGCTTTCTTTGCTTGTATCCATACCATCACCCTTTCTCCCCTCCTCATGTGACCGTGAGCTAAGGAAACCCCTTAGTTTCATGTGATCAAACGTATGTTGAACATCTTTTCGCTGTTTGCTCTCCTCACCTTCTTTCCTAGCACTCCCCGTCGCTGTTCTCCTCCCACCTTCCCTCTTTCCATGGTCCTTTTTCACAGCTACATCCTCATTGTCTTTCCCTACGTCACGGGATTTCATTGTGATTGTCTTATCATGACTCCCATTCTCCAGTGCTTCCTCACTAGCTTTCCCTTTCATTTTCTCATCAATGGGAACATTTTAATGGCATCGCTGGAGTCCGTCCACGGTCCCCGTTGGTGCACCCAGGTCACCAATGTGAAACACGCTTTCGGGTATATCCCCGTAACACCCTCAAGTTGGCTTCTACCCTCCTCTCCACATAAAATCTTCGGTGTAGGGGTCACCCCCTCTCCGCTACTCATCCATTTCCCCATTCTTTGGGGGTGCGTGATCATCCTCAAGGGGAGGGAAGGGGGGTCCTTCGGTTCTCGGTTTTCCCCTCCTTGTGTATTTCCAGGGGGGATCATTCCTCTCAAGTGTTTCCGGGAGCGTGTAGAGGCTCTAAAGTTGTAAGTAATTGCCTCTTCATCCTCCCGTAGTTCTCCTACATCCCCGAAGCGAGAGCACACTCTTGAGGCAATAACATGGGTGGAATTAATCGCAGAGTCACCGATGGGGTGATCACTCTGCATCCGGGTGCTAGTACAAAACTGCGTCCTTACCGAGCTCTTCACAAGGCACGGAGAGACATCCGATCCATCGGCAGTTGGCTCCCTGATGTCAATACGTTCTTCCACCCGTTGGGGGTGAGCATACGCCCCCGTATTCAGAAGGTTGCTCAGTTTCTGATTACTCCCTATCTGGGTACTTTCGGGGTTCTTCTCCTCCACCACCTCTCTCTCCAGAAGGCACATTGCGGTGTTAAATTGTTTCTTTCTGGGAGATCGATCACCCGTGATCCATGCTCTTAATATTACATGTGCAGGACATAGGTCCACATTCCTGTTGATAGACTCCTTGTTTGAGAGCCAAGCTTCCTTAAAGAGCCGGCCCCCCTATCCATCCGTGTGTGTGTGTGTGTGTGTGTGTGTGTGTGTATGTGTGTGTGTGTGTGTGTATAGATATAAAATAAATAATACTCAATCACTGGGAGAGTTTTAAGTAAAAATGCCTGAATAACCAAAGACCTACATACAAATACCCGTGAAAACCTCAGAATATATACATACACATACACACAGAGACACACAGATGGATACAGATACAGATCAACTTACGACCACAATTGAACCCAAAATTTATGTTGCTAAGTGAAACATATATTAAGTGAGTTTTGACCCATTTTACACCCTTTCTTGCCATAGTTGTCAAGGGAATCACTGCAGTTGTTAAGTTAGCAACACTGTTGTTAAGTGAATCTGGTTTTCCCACTGACTTTGCTTGTCCAAAGGTTGTAAAGGTGATCACATGACCCTGGGACATTGCAACTGTCCTAAATATAAATCAGTTTTCAAGCATCTAAATTTTGATCACATGACCATGGGGACATTGCAACAGATATAACAGTGAAAAATGTTCATAAGTCACTTTTTTCAGTGTTGTTGTAACTTCGAATGGTCACTAAATGAACTGTTGTAAGTAGAGGGCTACCTGTATAGATACAGGTACAGATAGGAGTACAGGTAGAGATATGGAACAGCACAGAGGTTTCTACCCTAGTAATCTTGCCAGAAAATTTATTTAGTAAGAAAATATAATTGGGAATTTAAAATAGAAAAATGGAAAAAAAGGATGGATGGAAGGAAAGAAGAAAGAAAGAAAGAAAGAAAGAAAGAAAGAAAGAAAGAAAGAAAGAAAGAAAGAAAGAAAGAAAGAAAGAAAGAAAGAAAGAAAGAAAGAAAGAAAGAAAAATATTAAGCAGGAACTGATGCTGTTTAGAGATCCTTTGGACCAGAAATGTTCATAACAAGCCAAAAGGATGTCAAAAGGACAATACACAACATCATCAGACAAATGGAATGATTATATAATGATGTCTGATGCAAGTATAAGCCATCATTTGCCTCCCATCCTCTTAGTGTCCTGCAGACAAACATGTTTTAATGAACAGCAAAAAGATGCTGTAAAACCAAAGAACCAAAACATGATTTTTAGCTTAAAATGAGGCAAGGGATAAAGTTATATATCAGGTTAAAGTACGTTCAAACGTATTGTCTAGGAAAATAATTTCCCCTCCAAAATGTAAAGAAATCAATCATGAATTTTCTTAGCAATGATAATATCGTAAGAGTCAAGCTAGTTTAAATTACATTCCATTATGTCCATTATTCTGTTGTCAAGCAGTACCCAAATGGAGATCTCTTCACTGAGCCTACCTAACCCATATATTATTGAAACATGTTTTATCAGTTTAGTAACATACAAAAAAGCCCAAGAACTAAGCTTTTTTATCTCATTATTTTCAATATTAATGTTCTTCTCTTTTATTTCAGACTCGACCTTTATCCCTATGTAGTGAACACTGCTATCCTGGCTCTAGCAAAAAAGTGAGGGAAGGGGAGCAATTTTGCTGTTATGACTGTATCCGGTGTCCTGAAGGGAAGATTTCAGACAAGGAAGGTAAAAAACAACAACAGTAGTTTACAGATAGAAGAAAGGTGACTTCATTTTGAGAGCCAAGTTCGATTGCATGAAATGGTCAGATCTGCTCCAAGCTTACCTTGGACTATTTGAACTTAACAGATAGTTCTCAACATATCACTTAGCAACTGTTGAGAATTATGCTGGACTTCCCTGAGGGTACTTACAACCCAGTTACAAAATTTTGAAAAACCTCCCTGTGGTACTTATGACTCAGTTTTGAAGTTCCAATAAACAGCTTTCCCCACCACCATCCCATGGTCACATGACTGCATTTGAGGTGCTCAGCAACTGGCCAAAATTTATGGCTGTTCACATGACCATGTTTTACAATGTTTTTTTTTTTTGCTGAAAACTGGCATTTACTTCTAGTTATCCACAAAAATGTCCCATTGGTTTGCTTAACAACTGAAATATTCACTTAATGACCACTGCAAAAAAAGTAATTGAAATGGATCTGGTCATGTGATGATCCATTTTAAAACCACCATGACCATTATGGGCAGGCTCCATTATTGTAGAAACTTGAGGACTAGATCTGGGATTAATAGTTATGTGCCAACAAGTCAATTTTAGAACATAGAATAACAGAGTTGGAAGGGATCTTGGATGCCTTCTAGTCCAACCCCCTGCTCAAGCAGGAGACCCTATACCATTTCAGACAAGTGGCTGTCCAGTGTCTTCTTAAAAGCTTCCAGCGATGGAGCACTTATGGCAAGGCATTCCATTGTTTAATTGTTCTCACCATTTCAAAATTTCTTATTCCTAATCCTATAAAAAAAATTGCTTTGGAAAATAGGTTGACCCCCTCATCTTTGTGGTAGCCTCTCAAGTATTGTGTTCTGTGTTGACCCTTAGCAATCTCATAGGTACATTTTCTCCAAGATTTTCTGTCCATGCAGTTTTCTTGGAGTGGTTTACCATTTCCTTCTCCAGTGCAGTATGAAATGATCGGTTTGCCACCTCCAGCATTTTCCTTTATTGCTGTTGCCCAATGTAGGTCCCTGAATATTTTGTCTGAGCAGCTGGGATGACCTTCACACCTTGGGTGACCCTTCTGGGAGTATATACATTTGACATGTACTCCCAGCTTTCTTCACTCATCCCTTCCAGAAACATCTGTCTTTCCCTCCCTTGTCATGATGAGGCAGCGCAGCAGGACTTCATGGAGAGATCTGAGATATGATTCATAAAAAAAGAGTTGGTCTCTTATGGAAAAAAAAATCCAAACTGCTGTAACATTTATATTTTCAGCTCAAATGAATGAAGTTTGCAAGGTATGCTATAGCTTTCTAAGGACATAAAGGCCACTGTCACAGAATTGCTTCCAGCCTTGCTTCAGAAAACAGAAAGCTTTTCTTATTTCTTAAAAAGTATGGTCACTTTTTCAAGTAGATCTAATGAAATAGTCAGTGCAATTTATACTGCTGCCAAATGTCAAAGGAATTTGCAGAGAAAGATTTCTGCAAAAGGATAATTAAATGCCTCTTTCAGAAATATATTAGCAGACTGATGAAACTATGGTGGAAGTATATGTGTGGTATAGTATATATGCTATATTCAACCAAAGTAACTAGGTAATATGCTAATCCAAAATCAAAGGAAATGCATCAAGACTTAGTGGGGTTAATAATCTTAGCTGCCTGAAAGGAATACAATAATTCTTGACACAACAGTTCACTTAGTGACCATTCAAAGTTACAACAGCGCTGAAAAAAGTGACTTATGACCGTTTCTCACAGTTACAACCTTTGCAGCATCCCCATGGTCAGATGATCAAAATTCAGATGCTTAGCAATTGGTTCATATTTATGACCGTTGCAGCGTCCCAGGGTCATGTGATCACCTTTTGTAAACTTCTGACAAGCAAAGTCAGTGGGGAAGCCAGATTCACTTGACAATCGTGTTACTCAGTGGTGGGATTCAGCCGGTTCACACTACTTCGGCAGAACCGGTAGCTAATTTTTTGTTGCCCAGGCCAGAACGGACTTCCGAAAGCAGCATCCACACAGAGAACCAGTTGTTCACATATTTGAATCCCACTACTGGTGTTACTAACTTAGCAAGTGCAATGATTCTCTTAACAACTGTGGGAAGAAAGGTCCTAAAATGGGGCAAAACTCACTTAACAAATGTTTCATTTAACAACATAAATTTTAGTCTCATTGTGGTCGTAACTGGAGGAGTACCTGTAATTAAGGCAGAGAATTATGACAACTGCAAGAGTTAAAAGCTGTCTTTTCTTTTTCTTTTTTTTCAGATATGAATGAGTGTAAGAAATGTTCAGACAAAGATTATGCAAATGAGAATCAAGATTTCTGTTACCCTAAGATTATAACTTTTTTATCTTACAAAGAACCTTTGGGAATTACTTTTACCTTCCTGGCTTTTCTCTTTTTTTCAATGACAGCTCTAGTGCTTGGCATATTTATGACACATCACCATACTCCCATTGTCAGAGCCAACAATCAGAGTCTTACCTACACTCTCCTCATCTCCCTCCTGCTCAGCTTCCTTTGCACATTGCTATTCATTGGGAAACCAGGAAAAGTGGTCTGTCTTCTCCAACAAACAGCCTTGGGAATCATCTTTTCAGTGGCTGTTTCTTGTGTACTGGCCAAAACCATCACAGTGGTTCTGGCTTTCATGGCCACCAAACCAGGATCCAGGATGAGGAAATGGCTGGGGAAAAGACTGGCCAGCTCCATTGTTCTTTCCTGCTTCCTTATTCAAGCAGGCCTCTGCATTGGATGGTTGACAATTTCTCCCCCATTTCCAGATATGGATATGCATTCAGTGGCTGAAGAAATTGTACTGCATTGCAGTACAGGTTCTATGATTATGTTTTACTCTGTGTTGGGCTATCTGGGTTTCCTGGCCATTATCAGTTTTGCTGTGGCTTTTTTTGCCAGGAAGTTACCAGATACTTTTAATGAAGCCAAGTTCATCACTTTCAGTATGTTGGTCTTTTGTAGTGTTTGGCTTTCTTTTATTCCAACCTACCTGAGTTCCAAGGGAAAATATACAGTTGCTGTGGAGATCTTTTCTATCTTAGCCTCCAGTGCTGGACTGCTAGGTTGTATCTTTTTTCCAAAATGTTATATCATTGTGTTAAGGCCTAAATTGAACAAGGTGCAAATAATGAGAAAAAAATATTGAAGAATTTAATCCTATTCCTTATCAGAAGCTACCCTTCTTTTTAATCTTGAACTGTCTCAATAGTTTCTTAAGATATTCTCAAGTAGACTTTCTGGAAATCTCAATATCTTCCCTAGTCAAAAAACTGAATAAAGATTTGCCAAAATAAAAACAAGAAAGGATTTTTCCCCTGCTTATTTTCAGAATCTCTTAATAAATCTCATATGCTACTGTTCTTTTAATTTTGGGCATTGAATTCTTCAAGTTGCATTACTGTTGACAAAGAAAGATTAATTATTTGAACATGTATGTGATAGCACAATCTCATCTAAAGACAAGCAGCAGCAATAAACTGTCTTTATTCAGAACAAACATGGATATAACAAGTTCATTGTATGCTACTCTCTATCCACATAATAAAGAGAATGACTTCTTGAACTATTAATTTAAAGTCATGACATTTCTTTCAAACAGCACCTGTCCCAAATCTAGGTCACAAAACAATTGGCCAAAGTAACAGACATATTCTGTAGCTGATAATAGACATAAACCTACATCTCCCTGATTTTAGACATATGTGTTTATCATTAAGGTTCTGATCAGTTTCAATGGGTGATCTAGTTTGACAAAGTTTCAGCCTCTTTCTGTCTCTCTCTCTCACACACGCATGCGCGATAGAAATATAGAGATATAAAATATAGACATGTAGAAATATAGAGCTATAGAGATGTATATCAGTTCCATATATAAAGAAAACTGGAGGGACCTGAGTGATGGGCATTCTAACATTGACATGAGCAGTCCACCAGTGAGAGTTCTCATCTTGTTAAACTTTCCTAACAGACTTGTTTGGGTCAAGCAAGACTAAGATAAATTTGGGTTTTATTTATTGTTATTTCTAAAAAGTGTAAATGTGGCCAACTATGAGCTTACCTTTGCTTTCTCTTATATGACAATTCTACATTGGAGTAGCCTACACAGCCGTGAGAACAACTTAGCTCTTAACATTCTATATATCTAGTCAACATCAAATGACTATTTCCTAGAACATCATAACTTTAGGATATTGCAAAGACATATAATTTAACACAGTGTTACTTTGGTTGCATATCCAACAACACAATGATTTACTCATTCCTTTTCTTTATAAACAACTTCGCAAAAGTACTCTGCTAAAAGTATTAGTGAAGCAAAACTTTTCACAGCCGTAGTTCACCTAATTTGAGGATCCTTTCACTGCAATGCCTTTGGGCCACTCAGTAGAATAATTCTGGGGTTCTACCAGCCTAAATTGAAACTAATGTGCACTTAGGGGAAAGAATACATTTGTTCTTTATTATTGTTGCAATATGAACTATCCAGAACTAAAAATGTTATTTATTTCCCAGACCATATTAAAGGGGGAAGGGGAGAAAAGAATACAGTCCTATCTGATGACCTTCAGTGACATCAATCAACTAAAATAGTGCTTATAAGTTACTGAGAAGCAATGCAAGACTTGTGGAACTTCAGTTTTACACATTTTTTAAAAACTGCATTTAAACAACATGCTTGGCTTTACAGTGCAACATGATTATTCTTCTAAAATAAATTTTTCCTTCTTAGTTCCAAATACTTATGGTAAATTTTTATAGATAGCCTCTTTTTACTGACATTAATTTGGAATTTCTTCCAACTCATGAATTTACAGACAGGCCATAACACGTTGGTTTTATGTCTGCATGATTTACAGAGTATTGCTATAATGACAGGGTGCAACTGCATGTGTAATGGTATACAGTGGTACCTCTTTACACATTAATTGGTTCCAGGAAGTGCGATGAATATTTAAAAGGACAAGTCCCAAACAAACTATGTGAATTACCATGTGACCCTTTGTTTTGGCTGGAAATAACTTCTGTCTCTCCCTTTTTTTATATCAGCAACCTTCCCAGCATGGCCAACTTCCTGTCCACCCTCTGAGGCTGTTCCCGGCCTTTTGTAGCAACCTCACAGCTGCCCCTGCCCTCTTCCTATTACAACATGTCAAGTACTAGACCAGTGTTTCTCAACCTTAAAAATTTTAAGGCATGTGGACTTCAACTCACAGAATTCTGGGAGTTGAAGTCCACATGCCTTAAAATTGTCAAGGTTGAGGAACACTGTACTAGACAAATGCTGAGTACTGAGATGATATTTTCATGTCAAAATGGGTCAGTGAAAACTAGTTTTGAAGCAGTGGAGTACTGAGGCATCACTGTACAGGAATAATTTTGGGAGACAGGTTAAAACAGCCACAGCCAGAGGAATGGTGAGATAAGAGGCAGCTTAGCCCAAAGCAGGGATTCTCCCTAGCTTCTTGGGCTGTAAAAGTAACAGAGGAGAAATGTACTTTCAGACTTGCAAGATTCTGTTAATGTAACCTTACAATAAAGTAGAATTAATTCATCTGGGTATGCTTCCTCACTGGACTGCCTCACAGACTGAAAACATGGGACTAAATGATATTAATTTTCTTTAACACGCTCAGAGGATTAGCCTGGCATTGGAAAACCAGGGCAAAGGAGGATGGATAATCATTCTAAAAAAATTTGTGCTCTTCTGTGCGTAGCATATTTTCTGCAGTTTTCTTTGCCACTGATGAATTTGATCTTTGTATTAAAAATGTCACTAACAAAAAATTGTGAGTTACATTCCTCCATGACCTTTGCTAATGGCACGATTGTTTGTGCCACAATTCAGGCAGAAAAAGTCACTCAATGTTTCTTAGCAATTTGTGTCACATTTTTTTTATCCATATGACTTGCCTAACTGTAAGCAATTCAACTGCTAGAAGGCAATGTTTATTTAAAAGTCTGAAGAGAATGCAGTGTTTAATCTAGATAAATACTCAAGATTAAATAAAGAACACATTTTGAATCCCCATTGCCTAATTCAGCAAGGAAAAGCCTGCAGTTCCAAATATAAAAGGAAAATGTAAGATTTCTTCAAAATGTTTACAGTTTTAAAAGTTGGGAAGAAAATCAGATTCTTGAGTTCACACCCTTCACCTTAAATAACCTCCAATTTACATTATTGGCAATAAAAGTGCAACAGTTGCAGTGTGCAGCTATTGGCACACAAATACACCCAGATTCTACTTTCAGGCAGAGTTGTAAAACACAAGTTATTGTTTATTTTTTAAAAAAATGTTTATAAGTCTATTAGCATAGCAAAAGAAATTGTTCATACAGTACATACCTATAGAATAAAATATTCAGTCATGAGGCCATCACACTAGATTAGATTAGATTAGATTAGATTAGATTAGATTAGATAGATAGATAGATAGATAGATAGATAGACACACAAACACATATATATATATACACATACACAAATACACTCACATACAAGCAGAATATAAAGTGTGATGGCCTCATGATTTTGTGTGTGTGTATGTGTGTGCGTGTGTGTGTGTGTGTGTGCATGTGTGTGTGTACTGTAGTGTTGGACAAATCAGTATCACACACTCTGTCCTCTACACTTCCACTGTACACTGCTAGTGTCTAGGTGTGGTGTGCAAGATGAAGGAGTTAAACAAATGCCTGAAGCAAAACCTTCAAATTACCAAGGGCCATCGATTCAGGTAGCCTCCTTAATAGTTTGCCTATGCATTTGAAAATGCTGGCTCATAAGTTATCTTAAACCAGCACCTGTATTTTAAATGGGAACTAGGAAGGGAGAACCACAAAAACCTTCAGTGAAACTTCCTCTTCAGTGGGCAGAACTTTGTGGTCTGTCCCAAGGGCTGTTAAGATAAACTTGTGTGGTTTCCACTAGTAGATTGGTTCACCTTTAAGTCAGATAATAAATCATTCCATAAATGTAATAAATAAAATCCAATTGTCCCAATCATAGAATGGTTCCTTTCATGATGTGGCATGAAGAGATAGCATTTTCGCATGTGCCATGTACAGTTTCTCCTTATTCTACCTGCACAGACAGTACCCATTAACTATTCATTTTCCAGTCATATCCAGGTGATGTGGAAAGCTCAAAAAATCTTTGAAAATGACATTTCCCAGGATTCAACAAAACTTGCTCTGAACATAATAAAACAGAAGACAAAGCAACAAAAGTGCTAGAGAAAATTCAGTTTGGGTGTGGCTGCTTTGTACAAAAAGTCCCTGGTCCAACCCATGTCATTTCTTATTAAATCTAGGTTATTTCCCTGAATAACCAAGAAGCACTGCCAATTCATGCCAAACTAGGTGAGTCACTCTCTAAAAGGCAAGTTTTAGCAATTTTCCTGAACCTGACCTCTCTAAATGCAACAAGTTATAGTGGCAATGTCTAGCCAGTGAATTTTGAGAAGACTGACATTGTCAGTTTAAAGAAGTCTCCATCCAACTCCTTTTTCCCCCACTCTCTATCACTTTCATACAATCCAAAGCTTGCCTTCCTTCCTTCTTTCTTTCCTTTCTTTCCTTCTTTCTTTCTTTCTTTCTTTCTTCCTTCCTTCCTTCCTTCCTTCCTTCCTTCCTTCCTTCCTTTCTTTCTTTTTTTCTTTCTTTCTTTCTTCCTTTCTTTCCTGCCTGTCCTTGTCTTTCTTCCTTTCTTTCTTTTTCTCTTGCTCTTCCACCCATTAATAGATGGAAGCACTGAAGCCTGGCAGCATGGATACTTATTTCAATATTCATGAACTTTTTTCAATAGACAGCAAATGCTTCCCCATCGGTGTTGCTTTGCTGCCTCCCAATGGCCAGGTCATTAAACAACAAGCCTATTTAAGATGCTTTCAGCTGAAAACCCACACTCAAGCTTAGCAAGCAATCATAATTAGGATGCCAATCTGCTGATGTTCAAAGACACCAGCTGAGTTGCAGTATGACCTCAGTGTGATTTGTTGCCACTTCCTTGCCATTTGGCTGCAATTGTCACACAGTATAATTCTGAATAATACTGCAAAATACTTTTTGGTAGTGTAGGAACTCAGCCTCCCCACCCCGAGAATGAAATATTTTGGGGAATATTAAAAGAGGCAGGATAGAATATTTCCTCTGAAGGAGAAAAGGGGAAAAAATCTTAACAAAAGCAGAAAGTAGCCCCAGTTTTCCTGCTATAGACAAAAAGCCTCAAGCAAAAAGGCCATTTGGAGATTTTGAATGGATATTCAGAAAGACTGAACCAATCTATTCATAAACCAAACACCTTTAGCCCCCACGGCTGATGGGATTAAGAATTTACATTTCCCCACCCAGCTCCAATTGCAGGACAGGACATCCCAGCCATAATGGGAGTCAGGCAACAATAATTGTAATACCAAAAGGGCACATTCTTACACAGGTCAAAGTATATTTCACAACAGGCATCTCCAACACAAAATCCTAAAGAATAAAAACCCACCCATTCTCAAATCCATTTTGTCAGCTGTCCCAGAACTACATGCTGTTGTTGGTTCTGTTCATCATTAAACCTTCTTTCCAAACAGCTAGCCTCCATTTTATTTCCAGCGTCTTAGTCTCTATTTTATTTACTCCTGGCTTGGAACTGTACCTGATGATTTTTCTTTCAACAGTAGAATTCACTGGTTGGGTTCAAACAACAAAATAGACAACCCTAACATAAGGTTTGCTGTGTATAATTTAGATGGACTCTATGGTTTCAAAAGGGGAATGTTAGTTTTATTACTACCTATGGTGTACTGTTTCTTAAATCATAGGCAATATTTGTTAAATAATTGCTGCTTGAAAGCAACAGTTGTTACAGTCAATCATCTTCCTGGTTATTCTTTGTAAACTTCCTGAAAACATTTAGTGGCCCATTGTGTGGAACTAAATGAAGGATTAGATGAGCTGTTGACCTGATCCAGCAAGCCTTGCTTATGTTGTTTTTTCTACACAAGACTAAAGGCTATATTCTGCCTGACTGATGTCACCAATTGCAACAAAAAGAACAAAAATTGACCCAAAACATTGACATTGTGGTGATCGTGAATTCATGTAGCTTTGATAATGTTATCTAGTAGATATTGAGACACCAGCAAGACGCAAAACCAGGTCTGAGAACTCCAATAATGCAATTTTGACATCTTTCAAGATAGTTCACCCTATTGCTTACCAGACAGGAAAGTGAGGATTTAGAACAAATAAGGGTGAACAGAACAGTAACAGGAGGGTTTTTCTCGACCTTCTGAAATACAACAAAGTTTAGATAGGGAGCTACATTTGGATTAGGAAACCAAGCTAGAGTGGTGTGGTGGTTAAAGTGTTATAGGATGGCACTGAGGGACCCAGGTTCAAATCTACCATTAACCATGAAAACTCACTGGGTGATCTGGGGTCAATCACTCTGTCTCAGCTCAACCTACCTCACAGGAATGTTGTTATGGGCAAAAAATGGAGCATAGAATGCTATGTATCCTACCTTAGAGGCAGGAAGTATATCTAACAAAGGGGGTCTAGCCACAAAATTATTCAGTATTTGAAAGGTCAATGTTTTTCATTTAAGGAAGTAAACTAATATCTTTCAGTGTAATAGCAAGAGGGGGGAAGAATTCAATATTATGAATTTCCCCACATAGTTCTCTTTTTTAGCTAATTGATTTCAATGAATGAAAGAAACAGAAGAAAAAGAAACATTGGCACACAAAGCAGTAAAAAAATGTACTCTTAGCTCAAAGCCTTTATGAGTTTTGGGGGGCACATAGAGCAGAGGTTCCCAACCCCCAGTCCATGGACTACCATCAGGCTGCAGCATGCCAGAAACCGGTCCGTGCAAAGAAGCAAAGACTCATCTGCGGGATGCAGGCAGTACATGAAACCACACCCCCTCCAGTCCGCAGAAAACCTCTCCAGGGAACCAGTCCCTGGTGCTCAAAAGGTTGGGGACGTCTGACATTGAGGATGTAGAAAGTAAGGAAGATGACCATGAAGAAAAGATACAGAAATAGTTGCTAGGCCAACGGGCAAAAGCATTTTTAAGCCACTCAGGCAGATGCCTTCCTGGTTCAATGGAGTCTGTTCTGAGGGGGAAGGGTCTAGGAGCTGCATAATAATTCTAGTGGGCTACTAGTCCTTTTAGTACTGCCAAAGATATGTAGGATGAGAACCAATGGATCTTCTCATCTCTGGGTTGAGTCTTGAGACATTTTTAAAATTGGACATCTTCTGAAAAAAAAAATCCCAAAATGGGATTCCTCTCCTACAAGAATGTACAGAAATCCCATGTTCATCAGGAGCCTATATTGGGACCTGGAGGGATTTTTCTAACCCCAAAGTCAAAAAACTGTACATGAAGATGGAAGTGAACATTAATCACAAATTGTTTTCTATCACTCAGCAAGTATCTATTTCTGTATTTGTCATTCAGCCAAGACAAGGAAATCCAGGTTAGGAAATCAAGACAGAGAAAATAACAATAAATGACACAATTGGCACACCACAGGAAATGAAAGCAATGAAATGACTAGCCAAATACAATTGTCAGAGATGGAAAATGGATGTGCATGCTCCCACATATCATATATGAACATATGATTTGGAAAAATCTGAAAAAAAGTATTATATTTTATGAATTCTTTGTCTGTGTTACACACAAAGAAATAATGTATTATTCTTTATTGTTTCATTCTGGAAATTACATCCTATCTTTATACAATAAATGGCAGGATTTTGCTAACAGGAATCAGAAACTGTGTTCTTGAGTTCTTCCTTTTCTAATCTAGTTTTACTCTGATCAAGTTATATACAGTAGATGTTTATATGTGTTTCTCCAAGTACATCCTATTTCTAATATATACATTGACTATGAGTAATTTATCTTCAATGTATATTCACTACATTTATTTGCATCAACATTCAGAGATTTTTATACAGTATATACCCAGCAAATAAAAACATGTTTATTGTAATCATGAGGAATACATTGGCTGAGATATAGATTTGAAAATATAAATGAGATAGATCTGAATTAAAAATTCTTCACAAGCAGTAATGTTAACATCATATCAAGAATTAGATGTAGACAGTGTTCTTTAAAACTATAACTTGGTGTTTTTCTTGATAACTGTGAATATAATTACAAATTGGAAAGGACAGAAATATATATTTATTTATGAGAGATATTATCATATAGCAACAGATAACTATTTTAATGTACTATTTTAACTATGTGTCATACTAACTTTTAAGTTTCTTTTAAGAAACCACCCAAAAGCAAATACTGTAAAGGGAAGCCCTGATTTGATGGCATATGAAAAATGCTAGTTTTTTAATTAAAAAATAATTTTTAAGTTTAATTTTCAATTTCAGTGTAGATCAACACAACAGGGAGAATTCCTAAAAATCATTGTATTATTTTTCTCTTCTCAGTAATGCTAGAGTTGAATGGGTTTTTTTCTTCTGAATGCACAACAGAGAAATGAAGCAAGTTGCTTGTGTGTCATCTCTGTTAGTGTAATATAGGTTTTTGACTTCAGTTGCTATGGGTTTTTTCTTTTTTTTTTAAACTATGACAGCATGGTGGCCTACTGGTGAAGACTCTCACCTACCACTCGCAAGGTTGAGAGTTGAATCCTAGGTAGCAGTAGATGATTCTCTCTCAGGATGCAAAGAGAAAATATATCCTGTAAACTCCATATCGGCATCAAGAAGGGCATCCAGTGTGTAAATGCTCAACTCCATTCAGTTACAGTGACACTACCCTGAATTAAGGGATTATAGGGTTGTAAAAAGGGAGTAATTACATAATCAGAACTGACAGTAATATGTTGTGGGGGGGAGGAGAGTGGTTCACAAAATAGTTTTACATTTTACCTTTATTCCAGTTATGTACAAGTAGCTGTATTGTAGTGACAGATGTTTCTTTCTTTGAATCATCCACTATTGCTTACTGGAGGAGAGTCATAAAAATAACATTCTTAATACAGTTCCACACCCAAAGATTCTTGTACACTCATTTCTGTCCATGTACCGTTTCCCAGCTAAGCAGATTAAAATAACCAAAATATGAATGAGTAATCCAAAACTGAGTAATCTGGCTGGCATTATTGTTATTTTAAATTTTTCTTTCTGATAGAAAAACAAAAACTCAAACAAGGTACTGAAAATTTCCTTCAGGTGTTTTTCTTATTATTTTTATCATGTATTGCACAATCTTATGCATGTTTACTTTGAAATGCCCCGTGAAATCTTCCCTAAATTACTGTATTTAGAATGATTGACTGAATGAATGTTAAATGTTAAAACAGCTTCTGCCGTAGCAAAATTCTTAACAATATTATAACAGCTACTATGAGGTAAGAGACATTTCATTGGTCAGTGGAGTTGTTGAATGCCTTTATACAGAGAGATACTGGACTTTTCTATAAAAAATATCTTCCATCCTCTGGAATAGAAGACCCTTAATAGCAGAATAGATGAGCCTTACATATTAATAATGGGCACCGCTTTTTCCAGTTCAAACATCTGAATAACAGAATATGTGTCTGTTACATCTAGATTTTGAATTACATCCTGCCCCTTCCTCCCTATTGTTTTAAATACTTAACTTGTTAGTTGGTTTATTAAAAGCCAGTATGCCCTGCCCTTTCAAATAAATGTTAAGGCTGAGAGTTAAAATTACATGTAGTTGGAAAATCAGGAGTCTCTTTTAAAACCCAATTGCAGGAAATCTGAATAAAGACACATACCTGTACTAAGTCAATCATAAAAAAAAATTAAGGACAAAATCTCACCCTTGTGGCTTCCAACAATAACATTATCTATCACCAAAAGTACAACAATTAAATATTATTATATAGGGGTCTGCATGCTTTAAGAATGATTTGAAAAATGGGCTTTGGATCTTGCAAGAACACAGCCCCTCTCTGCTATTTATTAAAGTAGCTCAGTGTTTTCCAGGCTTCTATACAAGCTTGGAATCCTGAAAGAAAGATAGTGCTGCTGCTTTAAGGAATCCACTCACTAAACCTGATTCTATTGATCTTCCTCCATCTCTCCCTCACAGAACTGCCAATTGCCCTTCCTCTTTCTGATCTATGTAATTCTCATCTAAATCATGGTCTTCCCTCTTTGCTCCACTGCAAAGCATTCTAAACTCCGTCTGGCACTAGCTTTGGAAGCAATGTTCAAAGATGCACTGAACAGGACAATTGTGTTGTTTTAATGATAGACAATTGTTCAATATAGAAGGAAGATGCATTAGATTGTGATCTACTTACTGCATGAAAGACTAGTATAGTTAAATGTTGGATCCACAATTCATATTGTCCATGACTACTATAAAAACATAAAGGCTCTCCTGGATCTATCATCAGCTCATCTACTTCTAACTTTACTGCCACAAAATGGCCAACTTGATTCATCTTGGAAGCTCATAACTGGAAGATAATAGTCTCATTCTATTGCTGCCTCAGAGGAACCACTATTTAAGGCATACCACTGTGGTATGTCTTGGTGGTATGTAATAAAGTAATAAACTGCCATCAATATTAGCAGCAATTGATAACCTGATCCTCCATGACCTAATTGGTCCACTTTTCAAAACTTCTATATCAGTTGCCTTTAGCAGAAGTGCTGGCAGCAATTTCATGGTTTAACTAATTACTGTGTGAAAACCTATTTACTTCTCATCATCTGAATTTCCTTACATTTATTTTATTTGTTATTAAATTTTGCCCCATCCAAGCTGCTTTCAATAAGTGCAAAAAAATAAAATCCATACTATAAAGAAATAAAGGAATAAAATCAGTGTCTTTTAGAATCAAACTCTGATTCAAGGAATAACATAAATTTATTGCATTATTTCTGCCATGCACGTGGGTGTCCTTGGGAGAGGCAAGAGGAACTAATGACAAAGTGTACATCACGGCATCAAGCGCAAACTTCACTCCTTTCATTCTTGTGTCACAATGTTGCAAACAAGTGTATAAGGGAGGAATTTATAGCATGACATCATGTTATATGTTTCCTCATTTTAACATCTAAACTTACCACAGATGCCTCTAATTGTGCATAATTCCTATAATTCCATCATATTTCCCTTCTCCTGTTTCCTATTAACCTACCCTCTAACCTAAACAACATTATTGTAAGAAATTACAAATTATTATTATTACGGATCATCATACAGTCAGCCAGAAGTTCACTGGATTTGGCATTTATATCCTTATTATTATAATATATTCACAACAATATGAAATTACAGCTGCCAATTGTTTACCTGCATATGCCTCAAGTTCTTCTCAAGAACCTAGATTGTTGTAATGTATTGGTGGAGTATTGGTGCAGATCCAAACAGTGTAGTCTTTTGTATTAACAGATGGAAATTTTCTAAATGTGCAGATTTTTAAAGTACTATCCAAGATTTTTTCATCTGGCATCCATGTGCCAGTAACTACTGGGACCAGCATGCCAGTTTATGCCATAATCTTTCAACTTGAATTTTCAAATCTTGATACTTTCTAAACTTTATCTTTTACTATCCCCTGATATTACTATATCAATTATCCACACATTCTTTTTTTCAACTACAATTTAAATCTGATACATGCCAAGATTTTATCAGTTTTTATTCAGAAATCCCACATTATTTTAATCTGTTCATCTTCATCTAGTTTTTCAACTAAATGTTGTCTTGTGCTGTGTTCCTACCAATTTTTTTTTATGTGGCACATCATAATTTTTACAGATATTCCAGTGAATTATTTTGGCAACTGTGTAATATCATTGTGATCTTCTTGCATTAGCCAAGTATATGATCTATTGTTTCTTCTGCTTCTTTGAACAAACTGCACTTTGAATCATTTGGTGATTTTTTAAAATCTGTCCTTAATTCCATTCATTTGAATAGCTTGCTCTTGAGCACCCAAAATCAAGCCTTTCATTTCTTTTTAATGTTCCATTTGTAGGCCATTGTCAGATTTTATCCTTATTCATTTTTCCCTCAATTTTTTGTAGAAATTGAACATATAATGTTTTCCTTGCCAGCATTCTATTTTTCTGATGTTTGTGTTTTGTTTCCTGTACATTCAGTAAATTCTAATTTTTAAACAACATCAATGCTTGTTCTTAACTGCCTTTTATGTAATCAACTAATGCCTGCTTTTCTTCTTTGGCAGTTTGTTTGACAGACGTAAGCCTCTGCCACCATTTCTCTGCGGCAGGTATAATCTATCAATGTCACTATGGAGATGTAATGCATAGTAAACAGTCATAGGTTTTCTTGTTCTTCAACCAAACTCTCCATTTAATAATTCCAGCAGTGTATAATATCACAGGCATATCCCAGATATTGATGGCCTTGATGGTGTCTCCACTGTTCAATTTTGTCTTCTGTAATGTTCCCACTTTTTGGATACCTTCTCTACTAATATTTTTAACTTGTCCTTGCTTGATGTTATCAAACTCTAAAATTCACAGATACTTGTAGGCTTCTTCCTGGTGGCTCCTGATAGTATGGCCATCATTGTATAGGTAATCTACTTTTAGATTCACAGTCTGAGACTGCTACAAATTTAGTAATTCAGGTCCTAACCAAGAAACTAAGAATTATTAAGGCAGTGTTAAAAATATAAGCAATTCCAAGCAGGTGGCTATTTTTTAAAAAAGTAGGGTGTTCTCGTCTGATAAATTCAATATTTCCAAATTCCTTTAGAATTGCTCCAAGAGTTCCAATTATGATTGGTATCACCACTGATTTCTTTTTCTATTCAATTTAATAGAACTGAATAACAGAGTTGGAAGGGACCTTGGAAGAGGAGGAATAATAATAATAATAATAATAATAATAATAATAATAATAATAATAATAATAATAATAATAATAATAATAATGACCTTGGAGGTCATCTAATCCAACCACTTGCTCAGGCAGGAAATCCTATACCATTTCAGACAAATGGCTTTCCAGTCTCTTCTTAAAAAGTTCCAGTGTTGGAGCATTCATAGCTTCTGGAGGCAGGTTGTTCCACTGTTAATTGTTCTAACTGTCAGAAAATTTCTCCTTAATTCTAGGTTGCTTCTCTCTTTGGTTAGTTTCCATCTGTTGCTTCTTGTCCTGCCTTTGGGTGCTTTGGAGAATAGTTTGACTCCCTCTTCTTTGTGGCAGTCTTTTAGTCCAACCCCCTTCTCAAGCAGGAAACACTGTACCATTTCAGACAAATGGTTGTCCAATTTCTTCTTAAAAACCTTCAGTGTTGGAACTTCTGGAGAAAAGCTGTTCCACTGATTAATATTAAGAAATGGTGGATGACCATAAACAAACAAGGAATTTTTATCTGCAAGCCCAGTATTTTGAAATTTCTTTTCAATTATTTTTCCTTAGGACTACCATTATCCAGTATGGCAACATCAATGAAGCAGACATCCTCCTTTTCAATTACTGTTATATCAGGCATGTTATAGACAAGGTGCCTGGCTATATCTTAGTCCCATAAATCCTTAACCTGCTCATTTTCCAAAACCTTCTCAGCTAAACTACCCTTCCGATAGGTTTTACTATATTTGAATGCAAACCTCCAATAGTTTCCAACAAATAATTTTGGCAATTTGATCATGATGCTGCTTATAGTCAGTTTGTGAGATTTTGCTGCAGCTACTGATCATTCTTTTCACTACAAATATGACATTTGCAATTGTTTGCTACATGTTCACCTTCATGCAGGTAGTTGGCAAAGCTTCTTTTTGACCCACTAAAATAAAGCCTTCAGTTTCTTTCTTTAACACTCCATGTGGGATTTATCAGTTTTCCCTTGTACATTGTTCAAGTATTGACCATGCACTGGATTATTCTTCCAATTAAGAAATCAGTTTTGAATTGTTTCTTTTTTATAGTCAGCCTTCAGCCTCTTGTTTTCAAGAGCTTTTCTGGGCTGATTTTTAGCTTTTTTAATGTAGCCATTCAAGTCATGCTTTTCTCCCACCACAGGATTTAAAATCTTTTCCTCCAGAAACTTAGGAGAATGTTGGAGAGAATGCCCATTTTTCATTAGCATATTTGTCACAATCCCTCCTACTCTACTTCTAAACATATCAATTCAGACTTCTTTTCCATGTGAAAAAAGAGAGAGAGAGAAAGCATTCATTCAATATACACCTTTAATACTTTTATTATCTTATCATTCATCAACTCAACTGTTTCTCTAGCTGGCTTCCCAATAATGATATTCAATAATTATTAATTATGTAGACACACATGCACATAAGAATATTACTAATTATGAGTATGCAAAATTGAATAGTAGATATATTTGTATTGTATTTGGGTTGCAAAATATCAGATGACCAACTAAATAACTGTTTTCTAGTGGCTGTTAGGATTTTTTTTTTACATGTATAAAAACCCTAGGAAATGAAATGTGTTTTTCCCAAAAATATTACAACAACTTTTCTCTGAATTCCTAACCAACATAGCTACTAGCCATCTCCATGTGAGTTTTAGCTGCAACACATCTGGGAAGACCAACTTGGGGAACATTATTTTAAAACAGTAGCTAAGTAGGACTAATCCATTTTTTTCTTCCTTCATAATCTACCTCAGTAAAAATATTCTCTCCTTTCCCCAAATTGTAGATCTCAGTCTCTGCATTACAAAAACATAAGCAGTGGGAAAGTCAAGCCACTAAAAGTTTGCTGTAATGCTTATTGTAATTTAAATAAAGATTTGCTTCAAAAACATTTGGAATGCTGACTATTGTTTTATTTTTCAGCCATAGTCCTGGAAAAGATGTTAAATACTTATAGATATTGAGGTGTGTAAACAAAGTAAACTCTTGTTCAAATCATTAATTTGGTTTAGAAAATCAGACCAATACAGATGTTCAGATGAAATCTTCCAAATAGATTTGCTGAAAGACACTAATATTGGGTAAGCACTTATTCCATCTTCAAGGGCTGAGATTGAAAGGGTTCCTTATTCACTAAAGCTCAAGAGAATAGCCACAGATGATACAGTATTGATTAGAGGTGGAACCTGTAAACAAGTAGTCGCTATTTTGTTTTTAAACTACTTTTCCCATCATTTATTCCACATATTGAAAGCAGCTTATAAAGATTTAGTTAACAGGATATTCCTATATATGCTTAGAGTTTTTCTTTGAAGCAAAGTCTACTGAATTGAGTGGGACCTTCTCCAAGATACCTTGATACAAGATTACAAATAATAGTAAAGTCATTATTAAGGCCACAGAATTGTTAAAGAATAGATTTTTCTGTATTGTTTGATTATAGATTGTGTTTATCAATTTCTTAACAAAAAATTGACCACCAAGAACCCATCTCAGCTACTTTTCAAATGACTTGACTTCTACAGGTAATACATGAAAATTTTGGAAGAAAAGGAAGGTTGGACAAGCTGAAAGAATGCCAACTGACTGAGTTAATTATCCTGTAGAAATCAGAAAAAATAGAGGAACTCCTAACTGCAGGCAGGGGAAAAACATACACATACAGGTTGAATATTGATCAGACTTGGGTTTATGAAGGGTCATGTTATGAGTCATGTGGAAGATGATTGGCAAAGAAAAAAATCCCAGTAGTTGGACTGACTTGATGGAACAATAGGCTTAGAATTAGGGAAAGGGGTAGCTTAAAAGGAAGGAAGCAGTCGTCAAGTTAATTTACTCAGCAGGTTTCGTAACTATCCTAGCAGGCAAATACCAAAAAACTGGCAGGATTCCTAGGATGAATACGCCCCTTTGGGGCGTGTGTGTATGTGTGTGTGTGTGCATATATAAGCATCCAAAGTCTGAGTAGCCTAAATTATACTCTTCATTTTGTAAGACTACCACATCTTACCTTTTTGTGTATGAGGAAAACGAAGGAAGGAAACAAAGAAATCAGCCGTGGTGTTATGGGCCACCACCAGCAAAGACTAGGGAGAAGATTGTTGCTACTGATGCTCATGCAAATGATGACAAGTAAGTATTAATGGTCTTCCTGCACTTTCTCACTAATGAAAGATGGGACAGACACAGCAATATCCAATATCCTAGATTAAATGCCAAAATTCCATCAGGGTTCAATATTTGTAGTGGATCTTCTCTTCTTTTCTTTCCTCTCCCCTCCCCTCCCTTTCCTTCCCAGCAAAATGCAGTGCTTCTGAAAGGATTTACTAAATTTTCAACGGCACTAGTATGAAACATGTTTAAAAATTAGGTGCACAATTTCTTTTCTCTGTTTTGGGAAGGTGAGGGAGAAATTTGGCTGGCAGGCTTGGGCAAATGAGGTGAGCTAAATTTGATTTCATTGCAGTTACATTTGTACTCAATGAAAAGGTCGTGTGGAACATATGATTACTCTATGGGCATGTTTTAATCATTTTCTTAATTCATCACAGTCAACACATTAATTAGAATTGACCTCAGGAGCCCCACTTTATAGGGCAATTAGGGTGACTCAGAACTTCCTACTGTCACCATCAAGACTAAATAAGGAGGGAACCTTATTTAGGAAATAGCCATCAGACAGCTGATTATAAGAAGAAGCTCAATGATATCTTAGAAGAAACTTTGTCTGGGAGGAACTGATTTTGGGTCATGCAAAGACAGGCCTAGGGCATGAGTGAGGTATCACTGGGTTATGTTGTCTGTTGGGTTATGTCAATGTTCTAATGTCTGCTGTCCAAAAAGAGAGAACTTTAAAAAGAAGGTGTTTCACCCAGTGAGTCAGCCTGGCTCTCAGTTAATGAGTTTGTGACAGTATGTAACATTTGTGGACCTTCTTATTGTTCTGAACTATTTTATCTTCATTATCATTGAATCCTAAATCTTAAACCTAAACTTCTTGGTAGCTCTGATTTAAGCTTCTGTGTGAAATCATCTATCACTGTGGGATGAAATATGATTTGTATGCTGATGATATCTAATTATACATATCTGCACCTGGAGAACTAAACAATGCTTTTTATATCCTCTCTTAATGCCTGGAATTTATGAGAGTCTGGATAGAGAACAGCAATCTTCAGTTCAACCCTGGCAAGACTGAATAGCTTGTGTTTGGAGGCCTTCCAAATCTGGAATTTTACCATATTTTTTACTGGATGGATTTGCACTGCCCCAAACAAACTCTGAGCAATTGGGGGATATTTCTGGGCTCACGGCTCTTGTTTAAAGAGCAGGTGGCAGGCATGACTTAGAGGGCCTTTGCACAACTTTGTGTTGGTCATCAGTTGTGCCTGTTCCTGGATAGGCTCTACAGGTAGTCCTTGACTAGTCACTTAGCAACTATTTAAAGTTATAATGGACTTCTCCAAGACTACTGTATGTAAGACCCAGATTGAAATTTCCAATGGTTAGAGCCCTCCTCTGATCACATGATTGCATTTTGGGCATTTAGCAATCAACCCACATTAATGACTATTTGTGATTTGCAACATCTTTTGCTGGAAACTGGTGTTTATTTCCGGTTTCCAACAAAAAGCCTGCTTGCAGACAATGGATCCGCTTAATGATCGTGACATTTGCTTAACAAGCAAAAAAGATTGTAATATTGGACATGGTCATGTGGTGTCCCATTGATGACCAGAAAGACTTACAATAATAATTCTAGGCTCAGTTATGATCCTAAGTCAAGGACTACCTGTAATCTCAGTTATTCATGCCCTGGTCACAATACAGGCACCTTACATCTCTGTTCCATGGGCTGCATCAGTTGCTAGTTTGCTTCTGGGTTCAATTCAAGATACTGAGATTGATCTTCAAATCACTGTGTGGCCTGGTTATTTGAGGGATTACTCTCCATAGTTACATATACCCACTGCATCAGTTCCAGAATTATGTTATATATGGTATATTATTATATATTAATATATTATATTATTTATATAATATTATGTTATATTATATTATTTATATAATATTATGTTAAGACCCAAAAGATGAGTCTTTTCTGCCATAGCACTCACTCTCTGGACTCTCTTTGCGCCCCTGGTAGAATTGGCCCTGACCCATTGACTTTCTGGAAATCCCTTAAAACCTGGGGATTTTGTGGAATGGCTATATTGTATCTAAGGCCTTGAATGTATTCTCCCATGGTATTGTTTATATTTATGTTTTAATAAGTTCTTTAAATGGTTTTAATGAGTTCTTTAAACTCTGCTTCTTTGTTTTACTTGTACATCACCAAAATTACATCTGTGAGATGGTCAGCTAGATAAATGTGATAAATAAATGAAATAAATAAAATAAGCAGCTTAAATATAAGTAATACCTATACTGCAGCTTCCAAATTATTTGTATTGTATTAAAATAGTAATCTAAGCTGTAATTCTCATGATTTTATATATTTTTTTCTTTTTAGATGTTGAACCAATCTATGCTACCAGAGGTGAGCATCAGTTATTTCTGCTTGTATATTGACTTGTTAGCATGCTATTGATTAGAAAGTTTATCCTACTAAATACTAAAATATAGGGGATGTGAACAAATACTATTTTCACTCTAATGTTCTGTGAAGTGTAGCAATCTACAAACTATATAATAGAAATTGTGGCAGTGCTGTATCTTATCTCAACTAAAGCTGAAAAAATATTGAATATTGCCTTTACTAGCATCAAAGTCATTTACAGAATATTATTAGTCACATGGTCCATATGCACCCCAGTAGGTCATCACCAGGCTCAAGAGGTACACAAAATGTTTCCAAAAATGCATTAAAAAATTGGAGGAACCTAAAGGATTCTTTGAGAAATGTGAAGGAGGCTGGATCTTTAGAAAGGGAACAAGATTGGAAGAGGACACTTGGTTCTTGGCAACGTGGAATATGAAAAAAGTGGGTGGGTGGACAAATAAAAAACAGACTTGGGATAATGGTCTTGGGCTAATCACAGCCAGAGGAGAGGGGAAATGCAGTCCAAAAGGGAAATAAAAACTAAAAGAGAAAAAATGGAGGCATGGAATAAGGAGAAACAGAGCTTATAGTCAAGAAGAGATTGGCTAACTTAAGAGTTTATAGATTCATATCCTTTAGATTTCAGCTCTTTTTCGAATCTAAATCCAGGTTACCAGAAAATACCCTGTGACCCTACAGGTACAATAAACCTTTCCTTTTTGCTCAGTCTGTGGAAAACAGGGATATCTAGACCGGATTGTAGGGGGTAAAGATTCCCGGGATGGAGAGTGGCCTTGGCAAGTGAGCATCAAATTGAATGGGGAACATCACTGTGGTGGTTCTCTTGTCACAGATCGATGGATCATCACAGCCTCACATTGTTTTAGTCTGTAAGTATGCACTCTACAACCTGACATCTTTCAGTCCTGTTTCTTGGGAAAACAAAATTCTTGGTAGAGTTTCAAAACAGACTTCCAAAGTCTCCCAGTGCCTTCCCAGCCAATGGGGGAATTCACAGACAATCTTCTAAACCAGATTCCTTATTTAATAATGGTTGTCAGCCATATATGGTAGAATAGAAAAGACACCATGTAGACCTGAAGCTATTATTAAAACAACTAAACCTATTATTATTAGAACAATCTAAAGCTATTACTAGAACAATTATTCTAACAGAATATTATGAGTTCTGATTGTGCTCCCCTTCCTGCCTCTTTTACCTTCAGGTAAATTATGGGGGCTATTTGAACCATTTTCATAAAGCACTTTTTTGCCTGGGCTCAAGCCTTGTTTATCTGATCATTTGCTTTGGTAATGGAACTTTTCTCTGTCCTTCAAGACCATCCTTCTTTATATTCACTACGATCACATCTATTAAAGAAAACAAGACTGCATGTCTTCCTATACTTTGCATAGAGGGGGCTTTAAGTCAATCTTCACACTTAGTGATTGCCTGGCCAAGTACTTGCACTTTTCATATTAACTATAAAGATAAAAATGCCCTCAAACTGAACTTGACTCCTGTAGGTTTGCCATTGTTGTCTTCTGATTTTTTTTAGCTTCTCAGAATAACCTGAGATTTCATCTTTCATCCAAGAACCATCAACCAAGCTTCATCCTGCTTAGCTTCAAAGCCCAGAAAAATTCAACCACATGGTGAACTTGCAAAAATAAATGAATTGATTTCAACCTGCATTTGAATCAGTTTGAGATGAAACTGAAAATTTGGTCATGACTAATTTAAATTTCATAGCTGAAGAAACAATAAAGTTTTTTACTTCTTATTTTTGTATTCTTTTGCTTACCTTTCAAAGTTTTTTTTTCATTTCCCCATTGATTTTATTTTAATTATTTTTTCTATAAAACTAGGATTTTTAAAAAATTAAGAAACAAATATTAATTATAAAAACACAAATCCAGTTGATCAATAGTAGAAACTTTCTTTAGGATATTTGAAAGGATATTAAATGTATACTTCAGACAAGAACAGTATTTTTGTTTTGATGGTAGCATGTATTTTCAGGTTTGTGTATTTTTTAACATATAAATTTAATTTTATCTAGATATAATTTTATATGTTCATATGTGCTGAGAGAGAGAGAGAGAGAATGATGTACATTAAAAAAAAGGATTTATTTTGGACTTTGATTCAGCGCTACAGCTCATCTTGTTTGGCACCAAAATTAATTCCATTTGTCATATAAAGACTTTTTTCTCTCTTTCTCATCTGTGTGCCTCTCAGGATCAACAATCCTTCTAATTTTACTGTACTAGTTGGAACACTGAAGCTTTCAGACCCAGGGCCTCATTCAATCATAGCCTCTGTGAAGCGCATTATTCTCAATCCCACCTATGAAGGGGATTCAAGGATTGGAGACATTGCCCTCATCCAGCTGGAGCAGCGACTGCCTCTGGCCCAACATATCAGCCCCATCTGTATCCCCAATGCCAACATCAACTTCCTCCCAGGACAGAAGTGTTGGGTCACTGGCTGGGGGAATATTCGAAGTAAAGGTAGGTGTGGAAAATGAAGTGAACTTATGGAACTTCTACTATATATAATATTCAGATTTGGTCTGTTTGGGCAATTTTTTGATATATGATATGATTTCATCACTTGTAGTCTCCCCAGTGTCCATGGTTCAGAAGTGGTTAAGTCTAACACATTTGGAGGACATCAAAAGAGACTTTTTATCATGATTAACTAGTGGCCTACAACCTTTTGGGCACCAGGGACTGGTTCCATGGAGACAGGTTTTTCTGCAGACTGGAAGGGGCATTATTTTCATGTGCTGCCTACATCCTGCAGATGGGGCTTTGCTTGTTTGTGTGGCCTGGTTTCTGGTATGCCGTGGATGGGCACTGGGTCACAGACTGGGGGTTGGGGCCCCCTGTTTTAGATTTTATTGTGTTCCTTTAAATTAAACCTCTTAATTTACTCTCCTTGCAGAAGGACGACAGAACTCTGATATACTACAAAAGCTAGAAGTTCCTATAATCAGCACAAAAAAATGCAACACTCTCTACCGCCAGGACTCTAGACAGCCCAGGGCCGTAAGAGAAATTAAAGAAGATATGATATGTGCTGGCTTTGCAGCTGGACAACGGGATGCTTGCCAGGTAAGATTTTGCTGGGTTTTACTCAATAAATTAATTAGACTATACATGTACAGTTCATGAGGTTTGGGCACCTTCGTTATTTGTTATTGAGATTTAATTGCAAAACTCTGTATAATAGCCAAGAGTTAGCATTATTTTTGCTGCCTTCAGGTAATTATCCTGATTTTTGAAGCCCAAATATGGTATCTTCACTCCTAGTTAACTGAAAGGCACGTACACATACACAAATATATAAAAAAAATTCTTCTCACTCTTTTGTGTCTTTTTAGTATGATAGTGAAGATGAAAACTGGATTAAGTCTTGGTCCATATCCCTGTCCATATTCCATGCTAATGATCCATGATGGTCCATATTCCATGATAATGATAAGGCATGGACCAATATGGATTGGTATGCATAGTTTGGGCATATAATAGAAATACACAACCAGCAATCACAGATAACACCTCACTTTTCTCCAAGTGCCATGACCTAATAGTTGGGTCACCCTTGGTTTTGATGTACCAAAGCTGCTTTTTCAAAAGGCAACTGGATTTTGTTTTTCTTGAAGATATTTTGCTTCTTCAGTTCTGACTGAATGGTGGAGGATAGAAGGATTTATATTTCTTGCAGTCATCTGGTCATTAGCACTCTTTCTGAGATTTGTTGAGGCCACTAGGAGGTTTATTCATGCCAAAAGGACTGTGTTGTTGAACTATTCAGGTGACCCCAAGGTCACAGATAAACTTCCAAAACTCTCAGAAAGAGTGCTAATGACCCGATGCCTGCAAGAAATATTAATCCTTCCATTCTCAACCATTCAGTCAGAACTGAAGAAGCTTCTTGGATGAGAAGTGAAACATCCTCAAGGAAAAACAAAGTCCAGTTGCCTTCTGAAAAAGCACCTTTGGGACAACCATGACCTGGATGACTGAGAATCTCCATAGAACCTTGATTGAGATGTTTCTGTAGCATGCTTTTGAAGTTGGCATCATGCTTTTTCAGTAGCTACTAGGGCCATTAAAATGGAATTTCTGATTTATTGCCTTTGGGGAAATAGAAATAGGGCCAAATTTGAATTCTTATAGATAAATTGATTTTCTATGGACTTCTTCAACTTCAGGTAACCTATCTCACAGTGCACCTTTCAAAATAACAGAAAACATTTATCTCTGCTATTATTCAGTAACATATCCATCTATATTCTTTATCCTTTGTAACACATGCAGAATTAATAATAAGCATTTGATTCCATCATTGTCCTTGTTTATCCTTAAGATCTGGTCTTTCTGCGCAGGGTGATTCAGGTGGCCCACTGGCCTGCCGGATGGAAGACTTTTGGTTTATTGCAGGAGTAGTGAGCTGGGGAGATGGATGTGCCCAGAAGAATCGTCCTGGAGTTTATGCAAGAGTGTCGTACTATCAGCAATGGATCCAGAGTCAAATACCAGAGCTCGTAGACATGAATAGTAAAGACCATTGGTCAAGGGTGAATTACAATAGTACCAGTAACAGTGCCTCTACTGGAAGTTTCAATTTCATCTTCCTCTCTGCTGCCACCATTGTTTTGCTGCTATTATCTCAGCAGACTCTTTAAAAAAGAGAAGCAGTTATTTCTCCTGGGAAGATGTTTGTGTTGATCTTTTCTACTCTGTTTTGGAAGAAAACAGAACTTATCAGAAATGTCAATAGGGAAACAAAGGATTTCAATTTTTTCCCTTCCTTGCTGTGATGAAGAATTCACTCCAGCATACCATCTTTGGTGCTGATACTCATGAAAGTGATGGATATCCAAAAGCTGAGAGTATTCTCCATTCCAGAAATACTATTTGAACTAGAGGATTGGAATAGAGGAACCCACCATTGGAAACTTTTCCAATTCCTGGAACAGATTCAGTAATAGATATGGCAGCCATTCTATTAGCCTCTAGTTATATTATGGCTCATTTGTTTGATTTATATCCGTCCAAGAACTGCATTTCAAGCTTAGGCAACTTAATAAATGGTGTTGTTATCATCATTGTTGTAATTGCTAGAGGGAAGAAGATCCAGTCTACACCCCCTACTATATGGGTGCTTCAGGGTTGGGTTCTCTCTCCCCTTCTAGTTAATATTTATATGAGGCCACTGGGTGAGGTGGTCCATTGGCATAGGGGGCAGATATCATCATTATACAGATGACATCCAGCTTTATATCTCTACCTCAAGCTCTTTGAGTGATGTATGGGCATCCTATCTCAGTGTCTGGAAGTTTTGGGGAAATAGATGAGGGTTGCCATAGCCCAGACAGATCTGAAACATAGTGCTCTTCCTAAACTCAAGGCTCCTGTTCAAAGAGCAGGTGGTAGCCATGGTTAGAAGAGCTTTTGCACACCTTCAGGTTGTGTACCAGTTGCACCCATTCCTAAACCCTGCTCACAATTACTCATGTCTTTGTAACCTTTTGTTTAGACTACTCCAATGCACTCTACATGGGGTTGTCCCAAAGATCATTTAGAAACTTCAACTGATGCAGAATATGTTTGTGCAAGAACTAAATGGTACCAGGTATAAAGCATACATAACATAACATCATTACTGTATGAGCTGCATTGGTTACCAGTATTTTTCTCGGTGCAATTGAAGGTGCTAGTTGTCACCTTTAAAGCCCTATATGGCTTGGAACCAGGTTATCTGAGGGACCGCCTTTTTCAAAGGGTCTCTACCCATCCAATTCGATCTAGTAGATTGGGCATGCTGCATATCCTGTCAATCAGAAAATGTCAGCTCATGGGATTAGAAGATGGGCCTTTTCTGCAGTAGTGTCTGCCCTTGGAAGTTAGAATTGTCCCAACCCTGTTATTCTTTTGTAAGGCTTTAAAAACCTGGTTATTTTCCCAAGCCTGAATGGGAAAGGCACTGAATGTGTTAAGGACCCCATTTCTTGGCTTAATTGTTAACTGGCCAAGTATCTTAGCTGCTGCACATATTTATTTTGGGTGTTTTTTATTGTTTTTATTGTTTTAGAATGCTTTTATTGTTTCAACTGTAGTAATTTTTTTAATTGTAAACCACCCAGAGTCATTGACTGAGATGGACAACTAAATAAATTGAATAAATAAATAAATGAATTAATTAATGAATGAATGAATATTACTAGGCAGACTGATCAATGGGGTATCACAGTTAAAAACAGATGACAAAATGCATGCGTATATATTGCAACTCAAGAGGATCTGATAGCTGAAGCAAGAAAAGTAATCATCTCTTCCTCCATTGTTCTTTGCACACCTTTTTCCTTATGTCAAGAGTTCTACCTGGTTACCCTTCAACAGGTTAGATGACCAGATGACCAGTCAAACTATGAGCATCACATTAATTGTGGACCTTCTTGTGAGAGGCCCATAGCAGGTGCCTATGCAGCAGTGTACCTAACATGTAATAAAGGAACTAATAAAGGAGAATATTTGTTGCTCAGGATTGAAATGAGGAATCTTTGATGCTCTCTGAGCTTGGTTGTTTTCTTGCAGACATTTCATTAACCAAACTAGGTAACATCATCAGTGCTAGTGATAGCACTGGTTAGGAGGTTAGGAGAGCCTTTGCACACCTTCAGGTGGTGTGCCAATTGCGCAATTCCTGGACCAGGAGGCCCTGCTTACAGTAACTTGTGGCCTTGTAACCTCTT
Organism: Crotalus tigris; assembly: GCF_016545835.1. Classification (NCBI taxonomy): domain Eukaryota; kingdom Metazoa; phylum Chordata; class Lepidosauria; order Squamata; family Viperidae; genus Crotalus; species Crotalus tigris. Next base: position 907,314 of record NW_024096755.1, on the reverse strand, counting down.
GTTTGTTTAGACAACTGTAATGCACTCTACATGTCCAAAGAGCATTCAAGAGGAGCAACTTCATTTCTCCTACTGGTAGAGCTGGTTTTACTTAGCACTTGTGGCAGTGAAATCTTATTGCTAAAGACCACTAGGATGCGATGCTGCAGTACTTTTGCTTTCCTGTGAGGGTCACCCAACATTTTGGGGAGGAAATTTAGATCAGAAAGTCAGTGTAGAAGAAAAGGACAATTCCAAGCAACTTTGAGAAAAGGAGAAATCCAACAGAAAATTCCATTCAGAAATTTCTCAACATTGTTAGTGATTTAAAACCATAGTCGGTAGAAGATTGATCAGCATCTACTAGTAGCACATTGGTCGTTTCCCTTTTTTTAAAAAATATATTAATTTATGCTAAATTATATTGCTGGAATCAAGAAAGTTCAGAGTGAAACGGAAGCAGAATTTAATGTGGAAAAGGTTGATGTAAATGTGCTCAGGAAATTTTTATTCCAGCAGTTATGCCAGGTATGGCCATTCATTGTCCACCTAGCTTATGTTTGCATTTCCCAGAATGCCTAGGATTTTTCCATTAAAATGTGTTATTAAAAAAATACTGGATTCTAAATTTTCTGAAGGCGTGTTTTTTGTGGTGTTTCTTGGAGCCATGGTGGCACAGTGGTTAGAATGCAATACTGCAGGCTAACTCACTGCTCACTCCAGGAGTTTGATTCTGAACACTCAAGGTTGACTCGGCCTTCCATCCTTCCAAGGTTACTAAAATGAGGACCCAGATTTTTGGGTGCAATATTCTGACTCTATAAACCTCTTAGTGAGGGCTGTAAGGCACTGTGAAGTGGCATATAACTCTTACGTGCTATTGCTATTGTGTATTAAATTAGAGGAAAAAAGCAAGAAGTGCTTAGACAATGTTTCTCAACCTAGAAGATGTGTGGATTTCAACTCCCAGAATTCCAAACACTCAGCAAGGAAGGTTGTGGAATTCTGGGAGTTGAGGTCTTCATGTATTCAAGCTGCCGAGGTTGAGAAATACTGCCTTAGAACATAAAAACAGAAAGAGCATCTTGCTGGATCGAACTCCTGGTCCATTCAATCCAGCAGTCTGTTCTTACAGAGGCTATGCAATTGCATAAAGAAGCTCAGTAGTCTTCCAGCAGATAATCTTCAAAGCAGTTCCACTGCCATCAAGGCTAATAGCCACTGATCCCCATGACTCTCATGAATTCATGAAACCCTTTTTGAAGCAGCCAAGTTCATAGTCAGCATCACATCTTACTCTTGCTTACTACAGGACAAGATAAATTGGGAATGGAGTTTGGGTGGCTAGACAAAAAAAAATAAAAAATAATATTCTGAACAACTCCATCCCTTATCTTGAACCTCCAAGCTACAGCTAAGCATTACAATTTACACTTTGCTTGAATGACAGTTTACTTAGTCCTCCTTTAAATATGTATTTACTGTTCTCTTCTCTGCCTTTGAAAATTGAGAGGGAACAGATGCTTCTTCCAAAGCTAAATTGCTGCTGGCACAAACATTCTTAGCAGGGTTGTTTTATGAAATGACTTGAAGGTTTACTGAATCCACAGCATGGTGCTACATATTTAAGACTTATGCATTGTTTGCAGTATAGCGAGTACATGGTTTTTCTAAGATGTATGTTATTTCTCAGCCATGTTTTTCCATGTTTAATAGCACTGCTTCTGAAATGCAACTCCCATACATCTTTCAATGGTCTCCCTCCCTCCTTTCCTTCCTTCCTTCCTTCCTTCCTTCCTTCCTTCCTTCCTTCCTTCCTCCCTTCCTTCCCCATAAACTCCTTGAACTTGGACACCCAGATGGCACATAATTTCTCTCTGATTTGAGACAGCTCTCCCTTGGGGTGAACCAAAGATGTTGGAATGGGAATAATGCCACTTTGTTAGCTGTTATTACCTAATAGCTTCAAATGGTGAGAGTTGAAAACAGACTTGTGACAACCTCCTGGAAAATATTGTGTTTTTTATTCTGTGTTTGAATACACAGAAAGTTAAGCTCATCACCCATCCACATTGCTTCAATACCCGCCCCTTTTCACTTCCTCACTCTTTCTTTCTTTCAATCCAACCAATGTACTTTACAGTCTTAAAATAGGAGTCATTAATCTTCAGATTTGGGTCTGATGGCAGCTTCTGGGTGTAAAATTGAAACTCGTCTAACAGGATGAAACTCAATCACTGTGCATGACTTTTCTGTCGTTTTCAAGACAAAACTACTCATCTGAAGCTAGACTGACTTATGAATAATATCTATCACTCTGCCATAAGTTGTGGTCCTTGGGAAATGGCACAAAATTTAAATCACCAATCTTTTCTCTTAACGACAGGCAATATTTCAGCTAGGGTTATTTCTTTCAGTCTCTGAGTGGTGGAAAGATGATAATGATGGTATCGTATATCATCTAAAGTAACAAGGCTGGAATTTTTGGTTCTTCTTCTTCTGGACTCTGAACTTGGTTGTTTTTTTGCAGATGTTTCATTACCAGACTAAGTAACACTTTCAGTGCACTGAAGAATGAAAGATGTTACCTAGTCTAGTAACAAGACATCTACAAGCAACACCAAAGCTCAATTAACACCAAGGACTCCACAGTTCAACCATGAGATACATATATTCTCTTCTCTTGATACTGTATGCCTTTTTTATTATTTTTATTTTGGGATTCAAGGAACATTTGTAAAATATCTATCAGAACCTTATATTTTCCTGCTGGATTGGAGGGATTAAGTTGTACTATCAAAATGTAGCGCTCTATCACAAATTTCAACATTCCACTTTCAGGATTATGACTCCAAACAAAGGGACTGATCTACATTCATTATGTGGACTGCTGACTTACCCATCCCAGCCTTATATAGACATTGAATTGATTTTGTTATCATTCCAAACATTTTTAAAAACAAAGATAACTTCAATGCTTTCTGTTTTAACCCTCTTCTTTCATAGGGTGTGTCTGCATGAAACACTAAACCCAAACATCTAGTGAACAAATGTCCCTTTAGCCAAAAACTGAGGCTTATGTTATCATTTCATTCACAAATCATATTCTGGATTTGAAAATGCTATAGTTTGTATCCTACAAATAAGTTTAGTTACCTTGTTTGGCTTGAATCTACTCGCACTTCAAATGACTTAAAATAGTAAACTTAAACTATGGTTTAAAAACCTGTACATGATAGGGGGAATAAAATCTCAGTGCACTTTTATTCATTCATCAGATTGTGGAATTGGCATGTCTTGTTCACTCAAAAACTTGTTTTGGAAGCTTTCCCATTTCCAGCTTTGTGGAGGGAAATACTTCATTGATCTGAAAAGCCAGCCAGGCTTTTACTTGGAATTAGGGCTTCCAGGAAGTCCAAAATTTGTTATCTAAAGTGAGAAGTTAAAAAGAAAATAGCTAACAATTTTCATAAGTCTGCAAAGAAAATTGCACACATCTAATTACAAAGTAATTATTTATTTTCTTCACCAAAAAATTGAAAACATGAATTTACCATGAATATACCAAGAACCTGGCAAAATTTCTGTTCATCTGTACTTTCTTCTTAAAAGCATATTTTCTCATTATAAAAACATATTTTTCCCATAAAACACAACCAGTGCTAAGAAAACATAGCAGAAATATTTAGCCAAATGTGTTGCTCAAAAGTCCAATAAGATTTGGTTCTGTGTTTCTTTGTAGTACTTTCTCCAGTTATTATTTAAATTATTCCTAACAAGGATGCAATATAAAGAGGAGATGAGGGAACATCTGTTCCAATCACAGGCATAGATTTTAAAAAATAAAATCAATTGGGAAGAAGGCCCAGCCTTCTTCCCGATTGATACACACACTTATTTGCCAATATTTCTAATACTCCCAGAGAAATGTCAATAAGTTGTCAACTACTGTAAAAACCATTGCGGATCTATTTCATTTTTTCCCTTCTTAATGTATTATTTTGGGGAAAATGTGGGAAGATAACCAAAAGCACTTCCCTGCCTGCACGTTCAAGTGGTATGATCTACCTACCATTCTACAACATCAGGATCCTATAATTTCATTCAACTGTATGGGTCGATCAAGTCTAAGGCTAAGTCAGAGGTAGACACTATGGCAAAATGATATTCCTCAGATGATGAGTTCTAGTCTGAAACAGAGTTTTAATTTAGTTGTTTTACTACATCACTTCCCCTACCATTTCAAATTTAGAACAGAACAGAACTGTTGGGTTAGAGCAGTGCCAGCCAAATACTACCCAGAAACCTTTATGAAAATTCAATATGACTTGAATAGAGTGGCTCTTCCATATTTCCATATATATATTCATGAAATTATATGAATGGCACCTTTAAGGAACAAATATGAGAGCCCTTGTTCTCCTTCAGAGAGTTAGATGAACAGAACAAAATGAAGAAATTTCACTCTCTCACCAATAAAATATTCCTCCACATCTCTAATGCCCTAGAAATCCATAATATTCTATAGTCGAACTTGATGGAAGATTAAAAAAAACTCCACATTTCATAATCCATTCATTTGGGAGAAATGGACTTCTAATGCCGCATCAAGGATAGAAGCTGCTGGTGTTTCCATAAATCTCCATAAATGTCTTTTTTAGTGGAAGATGCTGCTGTTGCAAGAAGACTTTGGTTAAGACTTATTTTCCCATAAAATCTGAGTTTGGTAAATAAAAGCACCAGAACATCCTATTCCCAATCTGTCTCAGAAAATGATGATTAAACAGGAGATCAGAAGCAGGACAAAACTGAAATTTTTGAGGACTTGGCTTGAGGCAGATTGAGATGAAGTAACTTGGTAATAAGTGACATTCACAAGACCAAATTGCACCTGAGGGAAGTGAGTCTGAATCCAGTCTTGATAAAAACTAACACGGGTATAAACTCCTGGGTGGTTGGAGAGGCCACACAGATCACCCCAGCTTACAATGCCTGCAACAAACCAGGCACCATCCTCTTGGCAGACTAATGGACCTCCAGAGTCACCCTGATTGAGAAAAGTAAGCAATAAGAGTTTATGTTATCCCTCTGTCCATAACAAAGATTATTTGTTCTCTTTTATGCACAGCCTGGACAGCATAAAAACACTATAATGCTACAATTTTACCAAGACAATCCATCACTTTTCTGGTGGAATAGGCTGAGCTAAAATTCATATTGGAGAACACAATCAGCAAATTCTTGTTTTACTCTAAATACATTTGCTAAAATGCCATTTCTGATACTTCCTGGAATAGTCATGTGTCTCACAGCATCACAGAGCCACACAGGCATTCCAAGAAGTGCAGAAAAGAAACAGCAATCTCTGTTGAGAATGCCATAGTGCTATGAGAAAAGAAAGAAAAATCCAAGAGCCTCAACCACTTCAAAGGAAGGTGCATCATGACTAATAGGACAAGTTGGTTAGGCATTTTAGCACACTCTTATGATTTTTCCATCCTTGAGTGTTCTTTGAAAATGCCATTCCATACTATGTCCATCAACATCCTCTCTTACCAAGCAAGCATCTTTTTTTCCCTCAGCATAGCCAGCACAGAACATGTCATCCTGGATCTCTCTGATGGTGGGACTAATATTCGTACCAATGTGAAAGAGAGCATCACAGGTCATGGTGTCTATCAGTGGCAACTGGACCTCCTGCAATGTTTTAGGACCTCCCAGAGTGGCTTGAAGAAAAAAATACATCATTATTGTTAAGGTTATTACTATTATTTTCCCCTGCTCAATTGCATCCAATTCTCAGAGACAGCCTGGACAAATCCCTGTAGTTATCTTGCAAAGATTTGCCAAAAGTAGTTTGCCATTGTCTCCTTCCTCAGGCTGTGAGAAAATGACTGGCGCAAGATAATCCAGCTGGCTTTGTGCCTAAGGCAGGACTAGAATGCACAGTGTTCCCTTTTCTTTTCAGATACCTTAATTAATTGCTCTGGTTCTTAGTACAATATAGGAAGGTTGGTAGCAATGGCTCTGAGTGGAAACAGGGTACAATATAGCTGACAAGATTTCTTTAGTGAAAGATACATTTTCCACAGGATAGCAAGTAATCAAAAATAAGTATGAGAAATTAAGCAGTTTACAATAAATGACATACTGCCAAGAAAGGATATATTTCCATTTCAAAGAATGGCCACACTTTGTTTTAGTCTCCCCAACCCAGGTCCTAGCCATCACCTCACCAGACTGCCACCTTTCAGAGCAAAAGCATCTACAGGATCCACCACCTTTATCAAAATGACAAAAGCCATGTTGCTCATCATGTTGAAAGCTCTACCCCTTTTATATATGTAGATGATATCATAACACTCTCTATTGTTGCAATGTTACTTTTGTCATTTGCCCTCCTGCAGCTGTTGTTTCAAATTCTTGAAATTTTCATATGTAAGGAGCACAGGATCCCACTTGGTCTTTGAGCATCATAACAAGGGCATCACCTTGGCATTGAGCCATTAAAAAAAACCTCACTCAATTTAATGTAAAGTAGTTGCATTCTCGCTAGGGAATTCTGAGAATTGAAGTCCACAATCTTAAAGTTGCCAAGGTTGAAAATGTTGAATTTGACTAAGAAACTTCTATTGCTGCTGTGAAAGGGACATGGACAGGGCCATCTATTTTTTTTTTTATTTTAGTTCATTGCTTAATATAGAGAAAAAGAAAAAGATATCCTAATCAAAACAAACAGAAACAAGTAAACAAAATGTAAGATCAATGCAAATATCTGTGTATGTATTTCCAAATTCCACTAATATTAATGATGGGGTTATTATTGAAAAAAACATGTCTACATAAGCTTTGTGCCAATTTCCACTTCCAAATATTGAAATCCCATTAAATTCTTCTAAACCAAAAACCTTCCTCTTAACCACTTGCTGCTTATGATCTTATTTAATTACAATATTTATTTCTTGTAGGAATCCTTATTTTATGCCATCCTTTGAAATGCTGAGTGGTCTTGGTATAAAGGAAACACAAACAACATCAAATTTTAAAAAGACTTTTAGCTAGTTCCCAAATACCATGCAACATATTCATTTTGTTCACACTTCCTGTCTTGGTTCATCTCATTAGAGTCCAAGAGCTCTCTGTGCTGAAGAACAACCACTCTCTCTTTTTCAGGTCTTTATCCCACAACTTTCCTCACCTCCATATGCAGGTGATCCCCACCCTGTCACCCAGCAAAGGGTGTCCTTTGGAAACTGGACTTTGGCATCAGGGAGACAGGCTGGAAGGATACTTTGGGTGAAACGGACAGGTTGCTCTAGCTGAGCCAGAGCTATGTCCCCGCTGGATCCCTCTCTGACATAGTTCTCATGCACAGCCACTTGGGACAATCTCAGCCATGCAGCATTTGGGTCTGGATGCGAAAGCTGGTAGTTTCCCAGGTTGGCTTGGTAATTAGAGAGTTTTGCATTCCTGTTGGGAACCACAATTAAGAATTAGACCTTTCAGGAAAATTTTGTAGCATTTGTCTTCAATTATCCATTTCAGTTATCTGGCTCAATATTTGAGGGTGGAGAATTTCTACTTGAGAAATCCAGCCATTCCACCCATTTCACATCCCTCCTGGTTATCCAAGGTTTCCCAGAGACAGTCATTATTCCAATAGAAGAGAATATATGTAGCTCAAGGTTGAATTGTGGAATCCTTTCTACTCTGAGCTGGGTTGTTTGTTTACTGTACTTCAGACATTCCTAATCAGGCTCTTTACTAAATATGTCGGTCTACAATTTTCAGATTTTCCTGGAATTGTGTCCAATACTTCTGGCTGAAGCAAGATGACATACACAATGAGCAGATCTCACAGAACCAGCAGCTTTCTTTCTGAACAAAATGAAGAACCTTATATGCTGCTTTTATTTGCCTCCAGTAGATGGCTGCTTATGCAGCTAGAGCTGAAGCCAGTGCAATTCCACACCTTCTCTCACTTACTCACTTAGGGAAGCAATGGGCTGCTGTCAGTAACCATTCAGAGCTGATGAGGGTCGCTCCACAGACATGCTTCCCTTCGTACTGGAGGCTGGCTTGCCATGGCCAAGCATTCAGAGGGGCATCTTCTCCCCCTACAATACGATTCTGATTCACTACCTGCCCACAGACTGGCAAAAAAGGCATGTGAGCAAAAGAGAGAGAGAAAAAAAAACTTAAAAGTTGTAGAAAATGGAAGATGGCCTCACAATTATAGGGCTTTCTGGATGTAAATTATCAGAATAATAAAGATCAAGAGATACCCAAATTCTTCTTGTTCACCAAACTATAACTTGAAAATGGAAAACCTTTTGGCCACTTATTTACCATTTGGGGGCGATGATGATGATTACATCACAGGAAGTCCTCAACTTACAACCATAATTGAGTCCAGAATGATGGTCATAATAATTACTGTTGTACATCAAGGCATCACAAGACAGTTGTGATGTTGTGATAGTTGTTAGCTTAGTGCTATGGTCCTTAAGTGAACACTTGGTTATTAAATGAACGCCATGGTTGTTAAGCAAATATATTTCATAGAATGGCTGATTTATTTTGCCAGAAACCAGAAGTAAACACCAGAAACTGGCATAATTATATGTTTTCTTTTTTCTTAATTCTCTTTTTCTTACTTTCTTTTATTTTGTTTTTATTAAAAAAAATCTAATAAACAATATGTTACAAATTAAAAAGAGATGGTGTTGATTTATTCCACTTTGTCAGGTTTGACCTCTGATAAATCCCCCTTTCCTTATCAGCTCTCCCACCTCTTCTGCCAGCATCCAGTCCATGTCAGGATTGGAGTATGAGCCCCTAATCTCAATTTTGGGGTCCCCACACGACATTCACAAAGTATACAAAATAATTAATTTTCAGTGCTATGACTCTGAGACACCCTCCCCTCAAGGTGTTTGGAGCCTTCCTTATCTATTTGTTCCCAAGAATAGGCTACCAGATTGAGAAGATTCCTATGTTATAGGCAGAACACAATAAAGTAGTTAGTTTGAACTCTAGACATGTGCGCTTGGTTGTTCCCACCTGACAAATCCTGACAACAAAGAAGTGTTTAATTTTTTTTCAGCACTAATCCCCCTATGATGTAATCACGTCACTAGCCTCTCTCTCTCCGAGCTTTAGAAGCTGCAAAATGTTGAAGGTTAACATATGACTGCATAGCTGGACAAAACACCATCTACCCACTCTTGAAACAAAAGATACAACTTTAATGAAGAAGATATGCAGACAGTTGTTCGTTTGTTGGGCAGAAAAGAGCACAAGTCTTTTGATAACACAAAACAGCAGTTTATACTTGGCAAAAACAGGAACAATGAGCAGAAGGGAAGCAAGCACAGATGTTAAACCTGAGAGAGCCCACGTGTGTTAATTCAGGAAGATTTCTATATTAAATTGTTTTCAGTGAAGTTGTTCTTACAATGCCTTCCTTGTAGAGCTGCTATATCTTCCCTGCCTTTTATAGAGTTCAATTATAGGAAACCCGTGTACAATTGAGGAAGTCCCTCCCCTTGTTACCTTTTTGCGTGCCACTTACCTGTTTGAGTACCATTTTCATCATCTCCTACAAAGAAATGAGGAAGCAAAAGAAATGGGCATGTAATTTTCTGACTAAGTAAATCTGAGATTAAAATTAACAAAAAAACCCAAAATAAACAAGCCTGTCTTTTAATCTGAAACTGAAGGCTGTGACTTTGATTGTAAAACTTATGTAACCAATTACAAATCTGTCAAACTTTTCAATGTGATTATTTATTTGTTAATCACGGAAGTGTCTGTGGGAGGAGTCGAAAAATACAGGATTGTGAGTACATAACACAAGCTTTTGGGGGGGGTTGTTACATGGGCTGCATGTATGATCTATATGGAAAAAAAAACAGAGCTCCAATCATGCAGTCATCACTGCCACCCAAGTATTTTAACCTTTCAGTGAGTGCCCCTAGTTAATTACTTTGTAAGTAAGGTGCCAAATTAAATAGAAGTGGGAAGCCCACGGGGCTGAATACAGACCTCATAAATTTGTGGTATAGTTCCAAAACTTCTCAAATCTCTGCATTAAAACTGAGCAGCAAGAGACAATTTTGAACCCTCTACCAAAATAGGATCATTCGAGCCCCGTTTAAACTAGCACACCTCCTTTGCTATTTGAAAATTCTATACATGGAAGACAGCAAAAAAGCTTGGCTGTAACCCTCGGTTGACAATGCTGTGTCACCACTATGCCCCACCACAAATAGTTCCCTGTCCCTGATGCAGAGGCAGAGGCAAGGAGGTATTTTCACATTCCAATCCCAATTATACTGTATATAAAGTGGGTAGTGGGAATAATATGCAAATAAAAGGGAAGGCTCAAGACTGTTAGCCCATTTTAGGGGTATTTGGAGGCTGGGGGGTTGAAATACGTTAAAGAATGAAATGTCCTCCAGGGGCTTAAAGTATCTCTTCCATATTTTTAAAGAAAAGGATACATTTCCATTGGTGGGTATGAGAGCAAACATAATGGATTATTTAGGCTTTACATCCATCTACCCAAAATAGGTTGAATGAATTGCCCTGATACTAATCATGATATCAATGGCTCCATTCCTTGCAATTCTTTGGGACCAAAAAATACCCAAAATGATGTAAATGACGTAAAACTTAACTGCCACTTTTTTGTGTGTGCCTCCAAGTCAGTATTGATTGCAAATAGTTTCTCACTTCTACTCTGCAGTAGCAGTAGTCAACAGTAGTATTAGAAGTAGCAAATAAATATGAGAAAACCTGCTGGACCTGCTTCGTGTTTTATCAGTCTTGCATCTGGAAGCCAATAGGCACTTCCTAGCAAAAGATGTTTATGGCATGCTACGGGAAAGCTTTAAAAAAATTAAAATAGTGCGTCATAAGGCAACCATGCTGTATGGTTTTTTTTCCTAATTCCAGTCAAAAAAAAATTGAAGCATTTCTCTTTTTTTTTTTTTGTCGTTTTTGGTACCATGGCAGGCAAGAAGCATATTTCTAAATGGTCCTAGGTAACTTACATAATAAAGATCATATAGATAGATAGATAGATAGATAGATAGATAGATAGATAGAGAGAGAGAGAGAGAGAGAGAGACAGACAGACAGACAGACAGACAGACAGACAGACAGACACATACACATACACATACACATACACATACACATACACAGAGCAACAAAAAGCTCTAAACTTTCAAAGGATTCCAAGAAAGATTTAAACTTTAACATTGTCTAAACTGTATTAAAGAAAAGCGCCTCTAAGATTGGCCTCTATGGGTTGAGAAGTTTCCCTGGTGTTCTAGCTAAAGTTTCAAGCAGTTTGTTAAGTATTAAATGTAACTTATATTCCAATGTAGTATATTATGTCTATCATAATATTTTACCATCAAATTTCAGCAACAGTATTTGGGGGCCTTATAAGGGGGCACAAAAAGGACCCTCCAGCTCTTGGCTGCTCATCCCTGGTATATTAGTGGCCACCTTAACACTGCTTTCATCTCATTGACTTTGTCATGACAGGTTGGTGAAAGATCAATATACAGACTTCAATCCCACCTCAGAAAATGTAAATGAGCTCCTTACTTCATTTGCTTTCAGAAGGCCAGAAAATCTATACTTCTGTACTTTTAATGCTCCATGTTTAGCTATGTCTTTTCCTATTTCATGCTATTCTGAACTTTGCACCTATTTTGTTCCTCTATTGCTTAAGTTAGCAAAAGCTAGTTGAGATTAAGTTTCAGTATTGTAGATATGAGAAAGTGAGGAAGGTGATCTTGATGGGGACCATTACCTAGACAAAGGGGGCCGAAAGATTTGTTTTAAGCCCTGAGAAAAAAAGGTAATGTTAGGAATCACTCATACAAGCATCTCTTTGATTCCCTGAGATATAACAAAGGGGAATACAGCAAAATCAGAGTTGCAAGGTTATGTTATTATAACCAATTTCAATAAAAATTGTTCTTTTATGCCTGTAGAATAGATTTCCTGGCATTGTCTACAAAGAGGGGCTGGCATTGTCTACAAAGAGGGGCTGGCATTGTCTACAAAGAGGGGCTGCACCTTAGGTAAGCTGCAAAGTAGAATATGTAAAATCTTTCTTGATTCAAATCACACATCCATGTCATTTTCTTGGCAATGACACAAAGTAGACGAATTTTCTTCTTCTAGGATGCATTTTGCCCTTCTTCTATGTCCATCCTATAGTTCTATATTTTGTGGTGGTTCCCAAACCAAGCTCAAAGAAGGTCCTGGTTTACCTTTTTAAGATTAGCTAAGTGCTGTCTATGAGTAAGTAACAGCCTTACAATTATCTCTCCATGATCTCTTTCAACATTTTTGAATGATTTCTCTGAAATTATCTACCCTCATCCCAATAGCTAATAGACTTCATAATAAAGTTTGGCTATGCCAATAGTTATCTGTAAAATATTTTGGCACTGATTAGATCAATTTGATCTTCCCCAAACACTTAATTATAGCAACAGAAGCATTCATATCACAGAGAAAGCAAGTTATTTTCATAGCATTTACAACCAAAAAAGTGCATATTTGCTGCAGAGTGAACACATAAGCAGCTATTTAGGTTAAATTGATACTCACTGTTTGGCATTCCATTTTTCAGAGCACCTGTACAAAGAAGGAAAACAAAAAACATCTGTAAAGTTGAAGAACCAGACAGTTAGGTAAAAGAACCAGGAAGAAAAACTAAACTGTTGTAAAAAATAACATGCCAATACTTTACAAAGTAACTTTTAGGTGGTAACAGGCTGAGGAATTGCAGTTAACACCAATCTGCCTGAGATATGACATCAAACAAAGGGGTGGGGGAAGAATCATTCATCTAGCTTGTTATCATTGATGATGATGCTAACTGGGTACCACTGATTGTGTATTCTGGAAATTAAGAACAAAACAACAACCCAAAAGGAGTTGGCAACTTTAGAAGCTGGAATGTTTGCAATATTTATTGCAGCTGGCTAGAAAGATATATGTTATATATAATTCAGAGTGGTCTCATACATTTATGGAGCAATGTTGGCTTTTCTTTCCAGAAGAATTAGTGATAGGAAAGAGATTGATGGAGGCCAATGTCACTTGTCTTCTCCCAGAAAAAAGGATAGCACTGAATGAGGGTACTTATGACCGGTCCTCATTCCAGGTGTTGCAGCATCCCTCTCATAATCCAGATGCTCAACAATCAGCTCATAATTACAATGGTCGCAGTATCCCACAATCATGTGATTACTATTTGTGACCTTCCCAGCTTCTGACAATCAAGGTCAATGGGGAAGCCAGCGGGAAGTCAGAAATGATGATCATGTGACATCACACTTAATGACATTATGGCAGTCACTTAAGGCAGCAGCCAGAAATTTCCAAATTTCCTTCATTGTGGTATTGCCATGTCAAATTGCACTTTACAACTGCATCTCTTAGTTATGGAAACTCTTGTCCCAATTGCCACTATTAATCAAGGATTACTTGTACACCCAGAAATGTCCTGGGCGGAGGGGGGGCAGGTTCCTGGTCCCAATTGCCAACCCCTATATTGCCTATTGAGAACTTCACCAAGTTTTGTTTCTGCTCCAATTGATCAGAGCTATGGTGGTGCAGTGGTTAGAAAGGGGGGTTGTCTTACCTGAACGCCTTTTCTCAGCATGATGATGGAGAATCCACGGATGGGTTGTCTTAATCTATCTGCTCCAATTAGACTAAGTCTGAAATTTAGTACCGCCCCCTCTGTGCCAACTGCATCCCAGTTTTAGGCTAAGGCGATACTCAGACTTTAGTCCGACGCATCTGAACAATATGGGAACCAGGCCAACTGACCTAATGGGAGGAAGTGGATTCTCCATCATCATGCTGAGAAAAGGCGTTCAGGTAAGACAACGCCCCTTTCTCCAGCATGATTGGATGAAGAACCCACGGATGGGACATACCAAAGCCCTATGTCCCTAGGGTGGAGAATTAGATTGGGTCTGGGTCCCATCCAACGTTAATGCGTGTTCTAGAACCTTACGGCCAAATGAAGCCATAGAAGATGCATATACATCCCTCTTGTAGTGACAGACAAAGGAAGAGGGCGATGCCCATGTTGCTGCTCTACAAATTCCCTCTACGGAGGCCTGAGTAGACCAGGCAGCTGTAGTAGCTGCGCCCCGGTTGAATGGGCCGTGATATGCCTGGGATCTCGCAGTGACTGAGACTGGTATGCCAGAGAAATACAAACTCTAATCCACTTGCGTATTGTGGTTGAAGAAACCTTCTGACCTAGTGATGAAGGGTGATAGGACACAAACAGAGCCTCTGTTCTGTGGAAAGATGGGGTTCTCTGTATATAACAATATAAGCCCTGCGCACATCCAATTTGTTCCACTGAACCTCTATGTCATTAGATGGGTTAGGACACAAGTCCGGCAAAACTATTTCCTGAGATCTAGGATACAAGGACTTGACCTTAGGCACGAAGGAGGGGCCTAGCCTAAGGGTTACCCTGTCCTTATGGAACGTACACAGGTCCTTCCTCACTGAAGAGTAGCCAGTTCAGATATCCTTCTCGCTGAAGTTACAGCAACAAGAAATTCCACCTTCATCGATAACTGTTTAAACAAACCAGTGTCAATAGTTCAAAGGGTGCGAAACAAGAGCCTATAAACCTGATGAAGATCCCACGAGGGGTATCTATGTACAGTTGATGGTCTGACGTTGTTAGCTCCTTTTAGGAAGGAGCGTATCATAGGGTAATGTGTTAAGGATTCATTGCCACAGGAAATAACTGTGGCAAGTGCTGCTACCTGCCTGCGGATGGTGCTTGTGGAAAGCCCTTTGTCTAGACCATCCCTCAGGAACTCCAAGATAACTGGCATTGAAACCGCCAAAAGGTCAATTTTTCGAACTGAACACCAATTACAGGAGTCTCTCCATGTGGCATCGTATATTCTATTCGTCGAGGGTCGCCTGGATTGCTGAATCATAGCTATGACCCTTGACGAATATGAGTCTCAGCCTAAGGCCTGCCTCTCAAGTGCCAGACAGTTAACTGGAGTCATTGAGGGTCTGGATGGCGTAGTTCCCCCTGAATGTGGGAGATGCGATTTGCTGGGATCCTCCATGGAGATGATGTGGAGAGCTCCATCAGGTCGGCGACCAAGAGCATCTCGGCCAATGCGGCGCAACCAGGAGGACCTTGAAGGATCTTCCTGATCGTGGCAGGAAGAAACGGCAGTGGAGGGAAGGCATAGAGCAGTTCCCTGGGCCAGGGACTGCAGAGCGCATCTGTTCCCTCCGCTGATGGAGGTGGGAACCCGGAAAGGAATCTGGGAAGTTGTGAGTTGGTGGGGGAGGCAAAAGGTCTAAGGTTGGGGAACCAAACCTGTCCACGATCTCTCTGAACACCTTCGGATCCAGCTGCCATTTGGAATGGTCCATGGTTGCTCAGTTCAGTGAGTCCGCCTGCTGGTTGGTCACTCCGGATATGTGCTCCGCCCTGATGGAGGCAAGATTCAGTTCCGCCCAGGACCCCAGCAATTTGGCCTCCTGCATGAGAGGCCTGGACCTTGTCCCCCCTTGTCTGTTGACGTGGGCCTTGACTGTAATGTTGTCGGTTAAAATCAGGACATGTTGGCCCTGTACTATATCGGTGAATCCCTTTAGGGCCATATGTATGGCTCTGAGTTCCAGCCAGTTTATATTGTTCTTTAGGTCCTGTTTGGACCACCGACCTTGAGCCCAGTGCGTGTGGAGGTGTGCCCCCCACCCAAACAGGCTTGCATCTGTGGTAATGGTAATCCTGTCTGGTTCTAATACTGCTCCCCGTGACAGCGCCGGGGAGTCCCACCATTGAAGGGAGTTCAAGTCTCTGAAATGGAAGGAGAAGCCATGTAATTCTCTGGCATGGAGGCGTGCCCATGGCACAATTTGCACGCAGGACACCGTCTTCCCCAGTAGCTGTGATAGGGAGGCCAATGTGACTACTCTGGCCCTTTGGATCCGACGTACAAGAGTCTGAATAGAGTTCCTTCGGTCCTGAAATAGGTAGACTGTACAATTGTCCATGTCTATAACAGTGCCCAAATGGAGGAGCCGGGTTGTTGTATGACTTTTCTGGAAATTAACAGAAAACCCGTGCTCCTGAAAGACCTTGATGGCTAGGGCGAGGTCTGACTGAGCGTTTCGGAATGATGATGACTGAATTAGTATGTCATCTAAATAGCATTGAATTCTGATTGGAATTTGTCTAAGGTGGGCTGCGAGCACTGCCAGTACCTTGTAAATACCCGCGGTGTCGATGAGAGGCCAAATGGTAGGGTTCTGTACTGGTAGTGGGCATAGCTGAATCTGAAGAATTTGCGGTGGTTAGGAAACATGTCTCAGTTAGGTCTATTGAGGTAAGAAAGTCACCTTGCCTGATGCTGACCAGGATTGATTGAAGTGGTTGCATCTTAAACTTCTTATACCTCAAGTAAGGTTTAGATCTTTCAAGTCTAAGATTGCCCTCCAGCCCCCCAAGTCTTAGGGATGACGAAGAGGTTTGAGTAAAACCTTCGTCCTTCTTGGTCTTGTGTATTGGTTCAATTGCTCGTATTTGTAATAAATGAGCTATGGCCTTAGACATAAAGTCAGCCCTGGACCTGCTCGTTGGGATAGGGCAAGAGCGGAATTTGTCAGGTGATTGAGAACAAAATTCTAGTCTCAAACCTTGCGTGACAGTGTCTAACACCCATGCATCTGTAGTGATGGCTGTCCAAGTGCTGGAATAAGGGGCCAGCCAGCATCTGTAGTGGTGACTGCCCAAGTTCTGGAATAAGGGGCCAGCTGGCTTCCTATGGGAAGTGAGACTGTGAGATCACTTGCCTCGTTTAGAGGAACGGCCCCTCGGCCTTGAAGGGGCCGCTTGGCCTGGATCTGTGGTCTGCTTCTGCATGCTGAATGATCCTGCTGTCGTTCTTGTCTCTGAAAGGAATAGAGGGATGCCTGGGCCCAGTCCCAGGATGAAGCTGGTCGAAAGGCAGCCTCCTGTAACTGCTCTGTGACATGAGTTAACCAGAGTTTTACATTTGTCCTTACCTTCAGTTAAGTATGGTTCTAGTGCCTTACCAAAGAGATGTCCACTTGTGTAAGGTTTAGAGGCCAGACGCCACTTAGTCTTGGTGTCTGCTTGCCAATTCCTGGGCCAAAGGAGCCTTCGTGCTGAGATGTCTGCAGCGATGGTCTGGCAGTGTATCTAGCCATGTGCAGAGAAGCGTCGGCTAGGTACTGGGATGTAGCCACTAACTTACCCAGATTTTGGTGAGCTCTGAGCTGGTCCGGAGGGATCCTGTCCTGGAGCTCACGTAACCCAAGGGCTGAAGCCCTGGCGAAGAAGGCCATGGACGTTGCCGCCTTTGTTGCCCAGGCTGATGCCAGATGGGAACTACGCAATGCGGAGTCAATCTTTTTATCCTCCACCCTAAGTGCCTCATTTATGTCCCCAGAGATGTTAGCATTGGGAAACAATGAGTTCAAGGCTCATCAGTCTCAGGAATCTCCAATAGGGAGGCCAGAGAACGGGCAACATTGAATAATGTTCCCTCTACTGCACCGGGGCTTAAGAAGGATCCTAAGTTCTCCCATTGTTCTTGAACTATATTCAGAAAAAGGGGAGGGCAGGGAATATTGTTCTGCGAGACTGAGGGCTCTGTGTATATGGCGTGGGGACCCTTGAACGTTGTAGGTGGGGTCTCCTGTTCTTGGGGGAAGTTTGCAGTAGTGCAGGCCCTGAGTAGCAGGGAATTAAAGAATGAATAGTCAAAGAGACCAACAGGAGGGGTGGGGTCAGAGGGAGTGATGCCCTCGTCCTCAAACAAAATCAGGCCAGATTGTTCAGCCCCTGTAGATTCCAAATCCGATGAGGGATCCTCCATCAAATCTGGAGATTGTGGATGATACGTGGCCTGGGGGGGTGGCTGTGGGGTGTTGGAGGCCATAAACTGAGCCACAGCCTGGGCTATCGTGGACTAAAGGAGGTCCGGGTTCAAGACCTGGTTCTCAGGAGGGCGAAGCCCTGCTGCAGTGGGGGTGAACGTGGCCTGGGGTCCTGGGGTGTCCTGGTTGGTTGTGCCCCTCCCTGGGTCCACTCTTTTGGTTAAATCTAATTGGGGAATTCCCCTGGGGGAAAACCAGGCCCCTGGGGCTGAGGCACAATGTGAGGAAAGGGGTTCAAAAATGGACCTTCCCATCATGCCTGTCAGATCTGGGGAGGCCGCTCTCAGTCTTTGGGACTCCTCCTCCCTCTGTGGCTCCCTGCTTGGCCAGGCTCGCTTGGTGGTGTTCTTTCCACTTGCCTCTGTTGGCGTTTCCTCTTGGCCGACTCGCTGATTTTCTCTGCCATGATGAGTTGCTCTGGGCTCAACCTTGGCAAAACGCCCCCCCTCGGCGCTGTAACTCACCAAGGGAGCCTGCAGAGATGATTCAGCCCTTGAGGGGGGTGGGCGGGGAATTAATGGGCACCGCGTCCCTTGGGAGCGAACAGGCCCTCCCCGGTTCAACGTTGTAGTCTCGAAGCCTCTGTCACCGGTGATGAACACTGCCTTCAGGAGAAACTCCAGGCAGTCTGGGCCTCAGTCACACACAAAATGGCCGCCATGAGTCAATTCAAAATGGCGGCCGCAGAGTTCGCGCCAAAAAAACGGCAGTTAGAAGAAGGCCTTGAGGCCTGAGGCCTAAGCTGCGATGAGCCCTCGTTCCAAGGAATCGCTTGGGCTCCTAACGCAGCGAATGGATTCCAAAAAAAAAGGCCATTGGAAGAAGAAGGCCTTGAGGCCTGTGGCCTAAGCTGCGATGAGCCCTCGTTCTGAGGAATCGCTTGGGCTCCTAACGCAGTGAATGGATTACAATTAGGTGAGCTGAGAGAGGCTGAGGCAGGCCGAGGCCTAGTAAGGCCTCCAGGCTCTGAAAATTGGATCAGTGCCAAAAACTTTCTCCTGCTGCTGGGGCGGTCTGCTGAGGCCGAGGGACCTAGAAAAGGCTCCCTCCAGGCCTGATGAGCCTCGTCGTCCCTTGCGGAGCCCCCCAGTCAATTGGCAAGCTTACCCCTGCCTCTAAGGCCTCCAGGCTCTGGTTAGAAGAATGGAGCCTCTGATGCAGAGGAACGGCCCCTGGTAGGAGATTTCTCTTGCTTCTGGGAATCCAATTTTCAAGATGATTGTGAAGCTGAAAGGCTCTCAAAGGGAGAAAGGGAAAGTTCCCCCCCCCCAAAGGGAGGTTTTGTCAGCCTGTCAGCCTGCTAGGCTACAGGTTGGGATGAAATAAAATAGGAATACACAGTCTTCTGCTCCAGGAGCGAAGAAAAACGTGTCTTAGAGCAAAGAGACTAAGTCTAAAACTGGGGTGCAGTTGGCACAGAGGGGGCGGTACTAAATTTCAGACTTAGTCTAATTGGAGCAGATAGATTAAGACAACCCATCCGTGGGTTCTCCATCCAATCATGCTGGAGAATGCAGTACTGCAGGCTAATTCTGCTGACTGCTGACTGCCAGTAGTTCAGCAGTTCAATATTCACCAGGTCGAGGTTGACTCAGCCTTCCATCTTTCCGAGGTCAGTAAAATGAGGACCCAGATTATTGGGGGCAATATGCTGACTCTGTAAACCACTTACAGAGGGCTGTAAAGCACTGTGAAGCAGTATATAAATCTAAGTGCTATTGCTATCATCAGGAGGAGAGAATAAGTCCTAATTGTTCTCCCTAGTGTACAGTGAGATTGGCATAGAGAAGATTAAATGCCAGAACAGCCATTTTAGCTATTACTTTTACTACAAGTTGCACAATTAACATGTTACAGGGACAACAGCAATCTGAATCAAGTATCTGACAATCACCTTGTCCGAATACAGATGTAGCACTTTTCTGGGAAGAGCAGTGGTGGTGCAATGGTTAGAAAATAATATTGCAGGCTAACTCTGCATTCCACTGCCAGGAGTTCGATCCTGACCAGCTCAAGGTTGACTAAGCTTTCCATCCTTCTGAGGTCAGTAAAATGATGACCCAGATTGTTATGGGCAATATGCTCACTCTGTAAACCATAAACCACTTAGAGAGAGCTGTAAATCACTATGAAGTGGTATATAAGTCTAAGTGCTATTGGTATTAAAGCCTTGTCCCAAAATAGCCTGGCTGACAGCCACAGGCATGGAGGTGGAGCATAGGGTGAAGCAGGAAGAGAAACATTAAAAACTGAGCTTTGTCCTCAGCTTGTGCTGAAAGGGAACAACAGTGTTGGCAGCAAGTGGCTGTGGTAGACACACCCAGAAGTACAGTAGCTGGTGGAGTAGGGAAATAGTGCTGCCTATTTAACCAGACAAAACAGCTTTATCTGTAGAAGTAATGAAAAACCTGCAGTTGCACACATTGTTAACCAAACCAGTTACATGCAGTTAGGAATAATAGAATAACAGTATTGGAAGGGACCTTGGAGGTCTTCTAGTGCAACAACTTGCTCAAGCAGGAAACCCTATACCTGCTATCACTATTTGGTATGGTGGTAGCAATGTCTCATATAGAAGGTCTATACAGAGAATGGTAAGGACAGCTGAGAAGATTATAGGAAGATCGCTTGCCGTTACTCAGGATACTGTTTATAAGCACTATGTGCTTAGAGCTCGGAGCATTATTAGAGACCCCACATACTCACTTCATGGTCTGTTCCTGTTGCTCCCCTCTGGGAGGAAGTTTCAAAGTATTTATAGCAGAACTACTAGATTCTGTAACAGCTTTGTTCCTTATGCCATCCATTTTCTAAATTCGCAGGATTCTTTTTTTTTCCCGTCATGTATATTACATTCTAACTAGACAGTGATGTTTCTCTGTGTCATATATATGTGTGTATATAGGTATATGCATACTAGTATTTTTTTGAGAGCTGAATGCAACAAAATTTCATTTTAGTGTATGCTGATTAGTGTAAATTTAAAGTGACAATAAAGATTCTGTTCTGTTCTGTTCTATTCCAGACTTTCAAAGTCTCTTCTTAAATCCTCTAGTGATGGAGCATCCACAACCTCTCAAGGCAAGCCGTTCCACTAGTTAATTGTTCTCACTGTTAGGAAATTTCTTTGACAGATCCTGATTCTCCTTCCTGGTTAAGATCAAACACAGCACAGATCTACCACTTTTAAGAGTCCCTTTTTATGCAGATCTCATCCTCTCTTTAAATTCATGTATGTAAGAAGCATGAATAATATCTAGCAAATGAAAACAGTGTGAAGTCTCTCCTGGAACCAAAGGCAAAATGGGGACACTCATCAACCAGAGTGTAGAAGGAATCCTTGAAACAGCAAAGTGACCAAATGAAACTGAGCAAAACCCAGCCTTGACTGTATCCTCAACCAGACTGTCAACCAAGCATACTAAATCACTTCTATGTCAAAAAGTATTTCAGGAGAGGAAGGGATATATTCTACATTCTGCAGACACATATGGTTATATCCTGACTGGAAAGAAAAGAGAAATAACTCCCAAATCTAATGGTTCAACAGCAGCAACTTTTTTAAGGATCAGACCTGCTGCTACATCAGAAAAGAAGCTGCCACTTTACTCTCTTCCTTTTCTCCTGACCTTCCTCGGTTGTCTCACTTGACATGAAAAGAGTCAGACCTGAATTCTTTCACCACTGGGCACCCCATCTGGGAGATTCGTCTTGGGGCTCAGAAAGTTCCATTTCTTTTAATCTTTGGTTTAACCATAGAAGGCTAGAATGAAGAAGAGCGATTAAATAGCAGCTTATCTACTAACCACTAAGGAATGGTTCATCAATCCTTTGGAAGAGGATTGTGGAATTCCTTGTTATTTTGCTCTGCAGACATGCCTCCACTCTTTATTAATTCTGCCCCATTTGTCCTGAAGAGCTTGTCTGTACTTTTGATGGAATATTTGCATTGTTGTCGTTGTTGTTAGTTGCGAAGTTGTGTCCGATCCATCGTGACCCCATGGACAACATTCCTCCAGGCATTGTAAATATACAATTAATTCTTTTGGATTCCCTGTTCTTCTTCCTCAGCCTTTCCAACTTACATTTCTAGCCTGGAGCATTTCTACGTATCTATAATTCTCCCAAATAGCAGGAAAGATTAGCAAAATCTTTCTCCTTCCAAACCAGTAAGATTCTTCTTCTACAAATAGCTCTTGATCTGGAATTGAATGGGCTTGAGCACTTTTTAAATACACTGAAAACAAAGCATGCATTCACCTGGCAGCTGCTAAGTCAGCATTTTAGAACCAGCCTTGCTGGTATGTGGAATAAGAGTATGAAGTAAATGCTTACTTCAAAAACATGTACCCATTTGTTCAAATGTGCATTGGAATCAAAATATACTTATATACAGGGCTTTTTTTTGTCATAGAATGCCCAGAACAGAGTTCCGGCACCTTTTTTTGGATGGAAACTTGCAGGGTAGGCAAAGTGGGTTGCATAACATGTGTGTGTTCCGGCACCTTTTTATTTATTTATTTTTTTACAAAAAAAGCATTGCTTATATACATGCAAATATGAACACACACAATTTTGATCTGGACTCATATCTAATAATTATGAACAGGTGGGGAATTTGAACTTCTTGCTTCTGCTTTCATCTTTATCTATATGCATCCCTTGCTCACTGACCCCCGAAATTTTATTCAAAAACCCCAGGGAAGGGGTTTTTATCAATTCAATAAAAAAAAACCTAGCAAACAAGTTGCCCTCAGGCAAAAATACCCAAATATAGGAACAAATGAAAATTAGAATTAATTTTAATAAATTAATTCAGTTCTATAAGTTAATGATAATTTAATCATCAATCCTATGGATTTCAATGAAATTAATAACATAGTTCTGTACAGGGATGTGTAGAAGTAAATCTCATTAATATCTATGATATTAGTTTTGGTAAGATGGTAACATTGGTGGTAAACTACATCTCAACCCAAGCCATTTTTTTCAGGGATAAATAAATGGTTTCCCTAATAAATTGTGATATCTGGAAAATAACAATGTGCACTTCTATGTCTTACATTCCAAAAAATTCTTAACTAAGGCACAGTATTAGAGAAAAAACTGACGTGCAATCATTTTCACTAAGATACTACCTTTCTATGGGATATATCTTTATCTAAACATGGTAGCACATTCAGTCATGTGAACTCTCACATCCAGAAGTACCATGCCTACAATTTGTGATAAACCTGATTTATTCTAAGTTTTATACAGCATCTTTGGCTGATAGATTTTGCAAGAATAAGGGGAGTTGTTGCTTTTTTCTTGTAGCTGAAATAGAGAAGCAAGAGCATATAAAGGAATGCAACATATTTAAAAAATAAATCAATCTGAGTAAATGGCCAGGATCCAATAAACTTTCCATGAAGCTTTTTTTTTTTTTTTTTTTTGCAAAAAGTGGGTATGGCTCAGTTCAGTTGTGGAACATGACACGAAGGAATAAAAAACACCCCTAAACTGCACTAGTCACAGATACTCATTAACTTCTCACTGTTGAAGGCCAGAGTAGTCAATTCAATCAGAGCTGAGGACCTCATAAAAGTCATGGGATCATTTGATTTAACTGAGAAATGAAAGGTCAACATGAAACCTGTTGAAATGGAAGGTAGCCTCACCTTTTCTGCATTAGAAGTTTTATAAACAAAACTATATAACAGAGTCTTATAACAAAAAAGGCAATTATTTTGTACACATGCTTATAAACCTAGATGTCCTTGCCTGAAATGTACAGGGTGAAAGAGAAACCAAAGAGCTGGCTGTTCTCATTTTAAAACAAACTTCTTTTCAGTATGCAAGGCAAGGCAACCATTGAAAGGACAACTGGCAACCATTATACCAAGCCTGCTGTGCCAGTCTGTTTGTGGAGATAAAAATCCTAGATCAAGAGCTTAGGGATTGTAACCCAAGAAGTTTCAGTTTCTTCCTCAATCTTACCTTTTTCAATATATAGGCATAAATGTACCTTATTTCAGATCAAAGAAACCCACACTGCTCTGAAACCTTGGTTACACACCCTGGTGGAACAGGCTTTGCAAACAGTGAGACACCTCCATTGCCTGCTTTTGTTTCTCTCCCATGCCAAATAAAAATGCAAAAGGATAAAAATTTTAGACTTTGTTATGTCAATCTTCCTTAAAATATTCCTGGACCTACCTCTGGAAAAGAGCAAAGAAAGGCCATGGATATCCTTGTCTTTTTCTTTCAACTGTTAGACCACAGTTCTGAGCTGGTTTGCAATCATCTTAATAATATATGTGCAAGTTCAAAGTGTTCCTAAAGAAATACTGCCTGATGTGGAAGAAATGATCTGATCACTAGCTCTTACTCCATCTTCTTAGTTCTAAGAATAAAATTCAAGTATAGGAATTGCACTGTTATAATCCGAGTCCCTTCTCAGGAGGAGGCCTGTTCTGAGATATCCACTATAAATCAGCATCCTCCTTGCTTTAATTCAGAGAGACAGGATCTTATACACATACACATACTGAGAGTTTATGCACCGGATACAAATTCATTGTTTGTCTAATCATTCTTGGCCAATAGAGAATATTCCAGTAAACAAACACACCTAGGGCCAACTTACCCTGTGTTAGAGAAAGCACGATAAAGCAACAGAACACAGAAGCAGCTCTTCTCATACTGAAGCAGGGCCCCTGCCTCAACTCCAAGGAAGAAGGTGGTTTTCAATCTGTAATGCTCCAGTTTTGCTTCAGTGAAAATCTAGGAGCATGCAAAATAAATTTTTAACAAGGCAGCCACTTCCTGGAAGAATGTGATCCAACCTGTCTGCCCACCTGATCTGTTCCCTGCCGTGGCCTCCAATAGCCACACCTTACTGGCCTTCTGTCCCTTGCTAGTCTGGTCAGTCTTTGGAGTCACACTCATCTAAGATTGAGCAAGTCCAGTTTCAACAATTATGTATCATTTCTTAGAACAAGGTGCTGTTTCCAAGGAGGCGAGAAAAAATAAACTAGTACTAGTCTGGATGCAGAAATATGATGCCTGCATCATCAACCTTCCCCTATCAGGTGCTCTCAGATGCCAGACAAGAAAAGGCATAGAATAGCCGTATATGATGTTTGCAGTGCCATTCAGTTTGTAATCAGTGGAAAACTTTGTATAACTACCACAAACAATGAATATGTTTGTTTTATATTTGTCTAGTTTATAATGGGGAATTTACTTTTCTTCAGCAGCACTACCAGAATAGAGCAGATTTCAGCAGTTATTCCAGTTTACTTTCTCAGTTCAACAGTTTATTTTCTGAGAATTACCTAAGGAGGCATTTGTTCTATTTTTTAATGTCTACATTTTTTTCCTACTCAGATTCCAAAGCCACTAATGTGTCACATTCTAAGGTAATTAGAATGGCTGCATTTAAATCATCAAGTTTGACTTCCACTGCAGAAATCAGAAGAATGTTGGGGATATATAGAGCAAAGGAAGTTCTCAAAAGAAACACGAATAACAAAAAGAAACCCAATGAAAGTATGATATGGTAAATTAATTGAAGAAATTCATTACTCCTTCCTACAAATTCTGTCCCCTTGTTCAGCATTCCCAATCTGGTATTCTCTAAAGGCACTGGAAACTCCCACAATTCACAGCTGTGCTCCAATACATTTGGAGGCACCAAGCTGGATAAGGGTGCCCCAATTGCCACATGCCTTTCAATGAGATGCAGAATTCCCAAGCACTCATGAGCTGTGTCCTTCTACCATAAAGCACAGATAAATCAACAAATAAAAATGGCAATGTGCCCTGTCAGTAGCAGTACTGCAATATTCAAATTTTAAGCATTTAATTTAAAAAAAAAAAACTCTCTCAGATCTCATGAGATTTCATTCTTATATGAAACCCTACATGTAAAGATTACTAAAATCTTATATAACTTGGTAACTTTATGAGATTTCTGATGGTTTTCATCTATTATTATTATTATTATTATTATTATTATTATTATTATAGTTGGTTATACAATTGGCCTGATATTTAATTGGATTTGGCATATTTTTCCACGTTGAATCCTTCCCAAGGATCTGGGATAGGCAGATGTTCTTGTTTGAATTGTTATTAGTAGTATTAGTATTTCCATTTCATTTGTACATTCCGTTTCATTGTTCAAAGCAGAATCCAGAGCCAATGCATTGGAGGGTTTTTGTATAAATGGCATGATTAGACTTGGACTGAGTAGAAGCTGGGAGCTGCCAGCTCATTAAAGGAATTCACGATCTTACTGTTGAGGTTTAAATACAGTAACTTGTTTTGCATCTGCCAGTTGATCAAAGCTGGGTTTTTTTTAATGATTTTTATCCTTTCATGGTTCTGGATTTAATTTGCAGCCAGATTCTGTATACTAATTAGCTGTTTTGCAGCTCAAAGCTGATAAACATATGAATGGGACCATATCCACATTTATTTATGCATCTGTATGGAAGTTTTGTGTGTGTGTGTCTGTGTGTGTGTGTGTGTGATTTTATTAAAACTTTAAGCCAGAAGATAAAGTTAACACAAACTAATAGAAAATAAGAAAGGAATCAGAGAAAATGCAAGAGATGCAAGAAAAGGAGAAAAGGTTAAAGAAAAATGGAAAAGAAAGGAAAAAAATAAAAAGCTTCTGGTATTTTTCACAGCAGTGAAAAATACAGCAGTTATAAATTCAAATATATTTTAACCTCTCTACTTATATTACCTTTCTTTCTATAATCTATCCCACCTAATCATCATCAGAGACTGGATAGCCATCTGTCCGAAATGGTGTAGGGTTTCCTGCTTAAGCAGGGAGTTGGACTCGGTGACCTCCAAGGTCCCTTCCAACTTTATTATTATTATTAATTATTAATTATTATTATTATTATTATTATTATTATTATTATCTTCCTAACGTTATTCCCCCAGGTGCAGGGTCTACCTTTTGGGTTGACGAACACCATCTTGCACGATCAAATGCAGGATCTGGATCCAACTGGACAATTTGCATGTTTGCATTTATTGTGTCTTGCCATCTTTACTTCAGTCTTCAACTGGCGCTTGCAATCTGTGTTAAAGTGGAAAGAAAGGAAGGCAATGGTGTGTAGGAAATGGTGCTGCTCATTGGATATAGCCATATCACTGTAGGTGTTTCTTCCACATTTTCTCAAGTATTGGCCAGTCCAAAAGCTCAGATGACTAAATCTCTGGTCCCAGTGACCAACCCAGATTGAATCCTACAACATTATCCTGGGATGTGTATATTTGCTTCCGTATTGGCATAATGCCTGTTTGCTGCCATAGTGTGTCATTGCTGACATGGTCAAGAATAGAAACACCTAATGACCAACAAAACATGTGCATCTATCCTGCCCAATCATCACACTTCACAACGAAGTCCCAACAGTTGGGTTTTTTCCCCATTTTGGGGCATATCCACATTTCCATATGTATGTACATAAATGCATTTGTAATCCACTTCATTTTATGGGATTGTCACATTTATGTAATGACAAGAACATGATTCTTCAGCAGGGCACTGTTTCCTACCTTTCCTACTGTTTTCAACATATAAATGTCCTTTGTATGTCAGTGGCAGCTAATTGATAAGAGATCCTACAGAAGGATCTCTACATTTAGTTCAAATGTCAACCACAATCATTTCCAGTCCTAATCATGCAATGTTTAAGGAACATTTGGGTGTTCCTTTGACTGAATTGCCTTCCTTGCATGGCTAAATTTTAGCTCAGACTTTAGGTGGAAACAACAAAGCCTGTTGTTTTCTGAGCAGTCCAAACAACTGATATAAGTTATACACATTTACATTGCCAAGATGGCCAAATTAACTGCTTGAATCATTGAAATCAATGAAAAGAATATATCTAGTTTTGTTTGTATTTGAAAATACTTCTTGAGTTTGTGCTCAAGACGGAAAAAAATAAAAGTTTAACAGGATTTGCTGATTAGGTAAGTCTATTGTTATAGAAATGGCTTATATACTAAGTATGTAAAAGTGAAAAGTTGAGGCTGTGCTTTTCTCTTGCACTGAAAAAATTTGAAAGTTAATACTTTTTCCCTTACTTACACTTTTCTTTTCTCCTTTTCCCTTCCCCATCTTCTTCCTGTGTTTATCTTCATTTGTATTTTATATTATGAAATGCAATTTTAAAAATGATGTAAAAAAAGAGAGAGAAACACTGAGATAGAATATACTCTTCCACACCACTATTCTGGCTCACTCAAGAACAGATAAAGGCACTTTACTGCCCCCAGATCTTTAAATGATGTATTAATTCTGCTGTGGTATTTTTTAATATTATACTACTTTTTTATTCTCTGTTATGTTTCTTCCTATTTATTTTATTATTTTATCTCATATGTTTTATACAGTGTGGAGGTATATGCTTTCATTGATGCTTTTAATTTTCCATTTGAATTGTTTGAAATTGGTTGTTTAAGAGAAGGGATCCCCAACCTCCAGTCCATGGACCAGTACCCAGCCGCGGCATACCAGCAACCATTCTGCACAAACAAGCAAAGCCCTATTCGTGGGATGCAGGCAGCACACAAAACCACACTCCCTCCAGTCTGTGGAAAAACCTGTCTCCACGGAACTGGTCCCTGGTGCCCAAAAGGTTGGGGACCCCTGGTTTAAGAAATAAAAAATAAAACAGATTGTAGAACCTCGTACCTTTCAGCATCCTCTCTGCTTTTGAGGTAGCCAGCATGCAGTATATCACATTGGCGTGGTTTAAATTATGAAGGGAGCTTTCACTTAGCACATTTTTCAAGTAGGTGTTGCATGTGACATTGTCTCAGAGTAGCATTTGTGATTCCTGATGGGAAGGTGAAAATGGCATGATTTTTGTTAAAGAGCGATTGGAGAGCATTTCACTCATGCAGAGGCAGGGGCATGTTGGCTGGGGGATTTTGAGAGTTGAACTCCATTCATCCTAAAGGTGCTAAAGTTGAGAAACCCTGCTCCAGAAGGCCAATTAGAAGCGGTACCTACATGGGAGTCCTCATTAGCTAAATGTCCAATCAGAGTTCTGGGCAGAACCTCTCCATATTCACATGCATATAGACACAGAATTAAGGAATATTCAGATAATACAATTTCCTTTCAGGTTTACCAATTTAATCCCCAAAGTGATTTGAAATCAAACACCTCCAAATATATTATTTTTTTAAAAAAAAAAAACCTCTGAGTTAAGTCCTGCGTTAAGTTCCTGAATTAGTTCTGAACTCAGTTCAATATTGGATTGGACTTTGTCAGGGGTTTGTTTGTTTGTTTGTTTGTTTGTTTGGTAGTGATTCACATTCAAATTAGATTAAGGTAAATCTGAATATTCTACAATGTATACAAAAATGCATATAAACAAAATGTAGTTCCAGTAGGAAGTACCAACAATGACCCTAGAAATCTGTTGAAAACCTCCAGGAAGTTCCAAAAATATCTAGATCCTAGCCTTAGTGAAAAAAAGAGAATCCCACATTTATTGCCAGTGAATCCAACAGTTACCAATCTCACCCATGACATACAGTACTTAACTAATCTTGAAAGTGCCTAACCACCTTTACTCTGATACATGTCATGCCCTCCCCTTGAAGGCTGATATAGGAAAATTCTATATCACACAATGCACCTGTGACTCTGAACAAAAGAAATATCAGACTCCTCCAGTGCTTGTATTACCAACACATCCATCCTAGCGTCATCTCACCATTATTGCATAAATACAGTTTGCACGGGACAATTCTACACCTTCCTGTGGCCTGCACATATTAATCCTACACTTAAAATCCATCAGATGATGACCTGTGCCATAAACTAGTCTTAACAAGCATCTAGCTCATTATTCAAGAGTATTTTGTATTGTGACAAATTTAGTTTGCCATATATTAACTTTTCAGCTGCCCTATTACTATCTAAGGTTCCTACTCATATATACTCAAATATCTTTCAGGTTTTTGAAAATTACATTGTGATGTATCTTTTATAGATACTTCTTATATCTTTATGTTTAGCTTTTAAAAAATTAGTAATAGTTAAAAAGAAACCCTCCTTATGGTGGTTTATGACTGCAATAAGTATTTGATTAGCGAGTTCTTCATAACTGCACTGAAGTGAAAAAACCAACAGCAGTTCAATCAGAAAATCCTTTATAGTCCATCTGTTTGGCCCTAATTTTGCCCTTTCTATAAAGTATAACTCAATATATCTTTCTAAATCAGAAATTAACATAACCATTTCAGGAGCCAGCAGGGAGATTAGTTATTAGTTATTTAAGTGCTATAGTGCCGTCAATCCAACCCTTAGATATATTATTAGCATATATTTCTTTAATTTATTTTAACTCTTTGCTTCCATGAAGGAGTATACAGTCATTTATAATTTTTTTTAAAAAAGATATCAAGATGGAATTCAAGATTAATTCTAAAGCCATTTTGTGAGCTTTGCAGGTTAATGGGAATTTGAACTGTTGTCTCCTTGAATCAGGTCCAACACTAAGGAAGCCAGGCATTTACTACCTGATAAGGAAACGTAGCATAGGCAATTTTGCATGTATTTCCTTGTAAAAATTGAGCAATAACAAAGTCCTGACCTAACGTCCAGTACATATTAATAAGATAAATGTTATGGCTTCTGCAGTGTAGAAAACACTGTTTTAGCATGCTTGCTTCCAGAGAAATCTCAGACTTACCCCTTCTTAATTAAGTGATCAATTGCTATGGAATTGATCATGTAGAATCAACAACAATATGCTTTTCTCATAACAAAACACAATGTGTCATGTATTTTACACATTACAATGATCATAGATTTGAAGGGACTGGATTGAGGTTAATGACTGGAATTAGAAAATAAATTAAACAATAGAGCCTAAGTCTAAGCTATTGAGACCATCAATGGATTAGGGAAAGGAAAAAAGCAGACAATTTACGTAGTCACAATATACAAAAGTTTGAATGACTACAAGCCAAACAATATTTGATTTTGAGGATATACCTGCTGGAGAGAGGACATGAGGACAAAAAAGAATGGTATTCCTCCTTTTGTTGGACATCTGGTAACCTTAGCCCTTATGTCAAGTTCCTGTAATAAATAACAAGAGATATGCTGTACTACTGTATGTGAAATGCAAAATACTTCTTTTCTGAAGCATGATCAGCTTTAGTATGTGTTTATACATGTAAAGTAAAACTGTAAAGCAAAATCTATGTTAAAGCTAAATGCAATCTTCATGTATAAAATGGCAAATGGGATTTTATACATGCGTAGAAGCCTACACCGCAACCCAATTTTATTCATTGTATGAGGAATGCACTAAACTACAGTTGTTTAAATTGAGACTTACTGTATAAAATATGTACATAGATATATTTTAAATTAATAAACTATTATATTCCAATCATACATTACCAGAATGAAGCCTATAGACAAATATCCGAGGGGGAAATTATTTTATGGTGTAAGCAATGTAGAGTCACTTTGTGACTGAGGTAGCATACAGGTTGACAAATAAATAATAAATAAATGTGGAATTTAATCTTTTTCCACAACTGGGACTTCTTCAACTCTGGCAGTTATTCTCCCAAACCATCTGTTAGTATCTCAGAAATACAAATCCAAGTGGATTTATCTAAAAATGTGTCACTAGATATGTTGACAATGGCAGCAATACCTTAGCTGATCCTCATCCATTCCCAAAGGTACCCTCCTCATATAGATCCATCCGCATAGAGTTCATCATGAGATGCTACTGGACTTGAGCTATCAGCTGAGTGTCATTAAATGTTCACTCTTTTTATACTTTTTGTATATCACAGGATTGAATGATGTTAGCTACAGATTAGGAATCAGATCATGGCCAGACAATTTTAATACAGAAATATCTATTCTAAAAAGGTTTTAATCATTTTAATTCACTAAAGTCTAGTTTTTATTTAGTTTCTAATTTGATTTTAAACTGGTTTGGTTTACTGAATTGTGTTTATTTTGGAAGTGCTATTACATTACATACCACCAAAGTCAATATGTTATAAAGCAAACAAATAATGTACATATATGAGTGTGTTTCCTAGACTATAAAAATATAAATTTGAGTTTGACACAATTCAAACTGAATTGCAGTCACTGACCTAGAATATTTGTAGATGAGAACAATATTAAAATATTGTTAAAGTACATTTCCCATGGCACTGTAATAATTTCCCTAATCCCAAGTGCAAGACAAGAAATAAGAAACAGAAGAAACAGAAGTTAAGGATTATAGACAGAATAAATTATAAAGGTAAAGTGGTTTCTCAGCAAGAGTTGATTAAAAATCATTTTTAGATTTTTATACAAAATTATATACTGGTGAAAAGGTTCAAATTTTGGATATAGATAAGTATTTACAAGAAGCTCATTTTCCCAATTTTATAAATGCTCAACGAGATGAGATTAATGGTTTAATTACCTCTGAGGAAATTATTATGGCAATTAAACAATTAAAGGTTGGCAAAGCATCTGGTACAGATGGATTGACGGCAATCTATTATAAAACATTATCTGAAGAGATGATAGAACCATTAAAGGAACTTTTTAATAGTATATTATTGGGTGCAGAGTTACCTCCATCTTGGAAAAGGGCTTTTATATCGTTGATTCCAAAAGAAGATCAAGATCTTACTCAACCTAAAAATTACAAACCTATATCTCTTTTGAATATAGATTATAATTTTTTTTCTAAAATATTGGCAAATAGACTAATGTTTCTTTTAAAGCAAGTGATTCATACTGATCAATCTGGTTTTATAACTGGAAGATATATGAAAAATAATCTTAGACAAATTGTTAACTTAATTGAATATTTGGATAAAAATAACCAGATTCCTGCAGCCTTAATTTTTTTAGATGCTGAAAAAGCTTTTGATCAGTTAAATTGGCAATTTTTGTTAAGAGTAATAGAGGAGATGAACTTTGGGGACAAATTTCTGCAAGCTCTTAAGGGTATTTATCAACAACAATCAGCTCAAATAATAATTAATGGAGGGCTAACAGAGGCTTTCCAAATTGGAAAAGGTACGAGAAAGGGGTGTCCGTTATCTCCTTTATTGTTTGTTTTAACATTAGAAATTTATTTATTTATTTATTAATAAATTTATATGCCGCCCAATCCCTAGGGACTCAGGGCGGCATACAAAATTAAAACAATAAATGTAACAATAAGAATGAGTGCATTCATACAGCATGTCCCAATCGTGTCCCGGCCCCCCCGGGGACATCAACCCCAGGCCTGCTGGAACAGGAGAGTTTTAATGGCTTTCTTGAAGGCCGGCAAGGTGGGAGTAGTTCAAATCTCAAGGGGAAGTTGATTCCACCATGTCGGAGCCACCACAGAAAAGGCCCTTCCCAGGGGGCCCGCCAGCTGACATTGTCTGGCCGATGGGACCTGAAGGAGGCCCAATCTGTGGGACCTCACCGGTCTCTGGGAACTATGCGGCAGTATGCAGTCCTGTAAGTAACCTGGTCCTAAGCCATGAAGGGCTTTAAAGGTGATAACCAACACCTTGAATTGCATCCAGAGACCCACAGGAAGCCAGTGCAGCTCACGGAGGATAGGTGACACGTGGGTGTACCTTGGTGCACCCACAATCATGCTCGCAGCTGCATTCTGAACCAACTGCAGCCTCCGAACGCTCTTCAAGGGTAGCCTCATGTACAGTGCATTACAGTAATCCAGCCTTGAGGTGACAAGGGCGTGAGTAGAACTGCCCGGTCCAAATAAGGCCGCAACTGGTGCACCAGGCGAACCTGGGCAAAGGTCCCCCTGGCCACAGCCGATAGATGTTGTTCCAAATTTAGCTGTGAGTCCAGGAGGACACCCAAGTTGCGTGCCTGCACTGAGGGAGGTACGTTTACCCCCCAGGTCCAATGATGGACCATCAGGATGACCCTTGGGGGGCAAGACCCAGAGCCACTCGGTCTTGTCAGGGTTGAATTTAAGCCTGTTCACCCCCATCCAGACTCTCACATCTTCTGGGCACCGGCACATCACATCAACTGCTCCACTGAAGGGACACGGGGTGGAGATATACAATTGGGTATCATCCACATACTGATGATACCTCACCCTGTGTCGCCGAATGATCTCACCCAGCGGTTTCATGTAGATATTAAAAAGGAGGGGGGACAGGACCGAGCCCTGAGGCACCCCATAAATGAGGCACCTATGGGTCGATCTCTGTCCGCCCGCCAACACCGACTGCGACTGTCAGAGAGGTAGGAGGAGAATCACCGCAATACGGTGCCACCCACCCCCACCTCCCCGAGATGACGCAGAAGGATACCATGGTCGATGGTATTGAAAGCCGCTGAGAGGTCAAGAAGCACCAAGATAGAGGAATGACCCCTATCCCAGGCTCGCCAGAGGTCATCGGTCATTGCAACCAAAGCAGTCTCAGTGCTGTAGCCGGGCCTGAAACCAGATTGAAAAGGGTCCAGATAATTTGTTTCATCCAAGGATCGCAAGAGTTGGGATGCCACCACCTTCTCTACAACCTTCCCCACAAAGGAGAGGTTGGAGACAGGACAAAAGTTCTTCAAAACAGCTGGGTCCAGGGAAGGCTTCTTGAGGAGGGACTTCACAACCGCTTCCTTTAAAGGTTGCGGGAAAGACCCCTCCATCAAGGAGGCATTGATTATCACCTGGAGCCAGCCTCGTGTCACCTCCCTACTGGCAGAAACCATCCAGGAGCGGTACGGGTCCAATAAACAGGTGGCGGCATTCATCGCCCTCACAGCCTTGTCCACTTCATCAGGGGTCACAGGGTCAAACTCTTTTGTTAATAAAAATTTGTGAGTCAACTACAATAAAGGGAATAATGATAAATAAGAAGGATTATAGGTTGAGAACTTTTGCTGACGATTTGGTTGTTACTTTATCACAACCGATTCATTTGGTTTTAGATTTGTTACAGATTATAACTCAGTATGGGCAAGTTTCTGATTTTAAGGTTAATAATAATAAAACTAAAATATTATCTAAAAATATGACTATTAAGGACAAGGAAATGTTAGTTAACTTGACAGGTTTCGAAATAGTAAAAAAGATCAAATATTTGGGAGTGTATATAACAGCTTCTAATGCAAAATTGTATAAAAATAATTATGAAACATTATGGATTAAAGTGCAAAAGGATTTAAATGATTGGAAAAAATTACAATTATCTTTGCTAGGGAGAATTTCTGCTGTTAAAATGAATGTTCTACCAAAATTTCTTTTTTTGTTTCAGATGATACCTATTTTGAAGAAAGTGTATATAACAGCTTCTAATGCAAAATTGTATAAAAATAATTATGAAACATTATGGATTAAAGTGCAAAAGGATTTAAATGATTGGAAAAAATTACAATTATCTTTGCTAGGGAGAATTTCTGCTGTTAAAATGAATGTTCTACCAAAATTTCTTTTTTTGTTTCAGATGATACCTATTTTGAAGAAAGATGTTAATTTAGATGAATGGCAGAAGGGTATTAATAAATTTATTTCGGTAGGGAAAAAACCAAGAATTAAGCTTAAGATTATACAAGATGTATGAGAAAGAGGAGGACTTAAGATGCCTAATTTGAAATTGTATTATGATGCTGTGGTTTTAATATTGATTAGCAATTGGGTTAACTTAACAAATCAAAATATACTTCTTTTGGAGGGATGGGATTTATTTATTTATTTATTTTGTAAAAAATTTTATTTTCAACTTTACAATACATAACAATCTTACAAATACTTCAGATAAAAAATAAAACAAATTGATACACACCACATTTGGTCTTGCCCGCCCATTTCCCCCCAAACCGCATCCCACCTCAAACCAACTTACTTCTTTCCCTCTTTTTCTTCACTCCCCCCCACTCCTCCTTCACCTCAACCTTCCTACTTACTTCTCACCTTCTTCTCCTCCCTCTTGATGTGGTCCAGGGGAAATGCCCGAGCAGTTCCTCTCTCAAAATTAAAACATTAATATTATATACAATAAGACTATTGCTACTTTATCTGAACTACTTAAACTTCAACCCATCCACCCCCACCCCCTCCCCTCACCCCCCTCCCCCGTCCCCCCGACTTCCCAGAGCAAAATACAGGATTATGCAAACATATTAAACATAATCTATTTAAGTTTACTAATTATACAATGAACAAAATCATAAAAACCCTTAACTCTCTTCAAACTTTGACATCATAAGTTTATAAACAAAATCATTACCCATAGAATAAGTGAAACTTTGTAGTTCCATATTTCTACTGAACATATTCTATCCATCTTCTCCATACATTAAAATATCTCTCTTGTGAATGGTCCTTTAAATAAGCAGAAATTTTAGCCATTTCTGCTAAATTAGAAACCTTAAATACCCATTCTTCTAAAGAAGGCAGAGTATCCTTCTTCCAATATTGACCCACCAATAATCTTGCTGCTGTTATTAAATTCAACATTAAGATAGTTTCTTTAACATTAAAGTCCACGAAAATTCCCAAAAGAAACAGTTGGGGAGTAAACTTAATCTTCCTTTTAAAAACCTTTTGAATGTTCCACCAAATCATAATCCAGAAGGCTTTAATAACTTTACAAGTCCACCAAACATGAAAATAGGTTGCATCCAAGCAACCACATCTCCAACATTTAGGTTGCAGGTTCGGGTACATACAGGACAACTTTTTAGGATCCAAATGCCATCTATAAAACATTTTGTAAAAATTTTCCCTCAAATTCTGGGCCTGTGTAAATTTAACATTTCTAGTCCAAATTACCTCCCATAAGTCCAACGAGATCGGTTCTTGAATATTCTGGGCCCATTTAATCATACAATCTTTAACTAACTCTGTTTCTGAATCCAATTTTATTAACTCATTATAAATTCTTTTAATATGGGCACATTTCTGATCCTTGATCTGAATTACCAAATTTTCATCTACTAAAGTAATTCCCATTTTCTTATCCAAAGTCCATCTCTGCACAATTTGCAAATATTGAAACCATGATTGTAAAATGTTTTCTTGCCTTAACACATTAGGACTTTAATTGCCAATCAGTTCCCGATCAAATAAGTAACTCTTTATACGAAATGTTGTCAAAATTCACCCCCTTAGAAACCCCCTGGATTGCTTGTCCAGGGATCCCCCAAATAGATATTTTATAATTTAACTTATAATAATATTTTTTCCAAACTCGAAGTAAAGCATATCTTAAAATATGTGACTTAAAGACCAAATCTACTTTCTTATCAAAAATTAAATATGCATGCCAACCATATAATAAATCCCACCCTTCAAGAACAAGAATATCTCTATTTTTTAAATTGAGCCAGTCACTTACTAAAGTTAAAGTGGCCGCATCATAATATAATTTCAAATTTGGCGCTTTAAGTCCACCTCTTTCTCGAGCATCTTGTAAAATCTTAAACTTTACCCTTGATTTCTTCCCACCCAGATAAATTTATTAATACCCTTCTGCCACTCATCCAAATTAGCATCCTTCTTTAAAATGGGTATCATCTGAAACAAAAAAAGAAACTTTGGTAGAACATTCATCTTCACTACTGAAATTCTCCCCAGTAACGATAGTTGTAGCTTTTGCCAATCATTTAAATCTTTTTGAACTTTAACCCATAAGCACTCATAATTATTCTTATACAATTTTCCATTAGATGTTGTAATATAAACTCCTAAATACTTAACCTTATTAACTATTTCATAACCGGTTGTTTCAGCTATAAAATCTTTTCCCTTCCTAGACATATTTTTCAATAATATTTTAGTTTTATTCTTATTTACCTTAAAACCAGAGACCTGTCCATACTGTGCTAAAATTTCAACCAAATCTTTGACCGAATCTGTTGGATGGGATAATGTCACAACCAAATCATCAGCAAAAGCTCTCAGCCTATAATCAATTTTACTTATTTTTATTCCTTTTAATCTAGATGAATCTCGAATTTTAATAAGTAAAATCTCCATTGTTAATACAAATAACAATGGGGATAAAGGACAACCCTGTCTTGTACCTTTTCCTATTTTAAATAATATGTTAATCCCCCATTAATTATAATTTGTGCCGATTGTTGTTGATAAATGGCCTTGAGAGCAGACAAGAATTTATCTCCAAAATTCATTTCCTCTACAACTTTCAATAGAAAATTCCAATCTAATTGATCAAAAGCTTTCTCAGCATCTATAAATATTAAAGCAGCAGGGATTTGGTTGTTGTTATCCAAATACTCTATTACATTAACAATTTGTCTTACATTGTTTTTCATATATCTCCCCATTATAAATCCAGATTGGTCAGTATGAATCAATTGTTTCAAAACCTGCATTAATCTATTTGCCAATATCTTTGCAAAAATCTTATAATCAGTATTTAAAAGAGATATAGGCCTATAATTTCTAGGTTGGGACAGATCCTGCTCATCCTTTGGAATTAATGATATGAAGGCCGTTCTCCAAGATGGAGGTAGTTCTGCTCCAGATAAAATATCATTAAAAAGTACCTTTAATGGTTCTATCATTTCTTCAGATAACATCTTGTAATAAATCGCTGTTAACCCATCAGTACCTGGAGTCTTACCAACCTTCAATTGTTTAATTGCAAAAATAATCTCTGCAGAAGTAATTAAACCATTAATCCCATCACATTGATCACTCGTAAGTCTAGGAAAATGTAAATATTTTTCTATATCTGAAGTTTGTATACTTTCACTAGTATATAATTTAGAATAAAAATCTAAAAAAGACTTTTTAATCAAATTTTGTTAGTAGACTTCTTTACCTTTATAAATTATTTTATCTATAATCCTCAATTTCTGTTTCTTACGTAATTGATAAGCCAACCATCTACCAGATTTATTTGCATTACAAAATGTATTATGTCTCACATATCTCAAATTAGTTGCCATTTGATCTGCTAATAACATATTAAATTGCTCCTTCAACAAAGTAATAGAAACTTTTAACTTATTGTCCATTGGATTTGATATTAAAATCTTTTCCTTACATTTAATCTCATCTTCAAGATCTTTACATTTCTGGGTCTGTTTACTTCTGTGAGCATTGTTCATAGAAATCAAAACCCCTCTTATATATGCTTTACAAGAATCCCATACCATTGGCATCGAAGTACCCTTATTCATATTCCAAGCAAAAAAATCCTTTAAATAACCTTTACATTGCTGTATATTCTCTTCATATCTAAATAAATTCTCATTCAACCTCCAAGTCCTTCTAATTATTTCTTCCGATGAAATTTCCAACCATACCGGACTGTGGTCTGAAATTATTCTAGGAAATATCTTGATATTCTTCATCCTAGAAAGGAAATCACTAGTAACCAAGAAAAAATCAATTCTAGATAAGATTGGTGTCTATCCGAAAAAAAAGTAAAGTCTTTTTCCTCAGTATTCCGTTCTCTCCAAATATCTCTAAGTTCCAAATCATCCTTTAAGTCAAAAAAAAACTTTAGGAAGTCTTGCATGGTTAGAAACTTTAAAGGAACCCTTCTTATCTTTACTTGAGTCTAAAACACCATTCCAATCTCCCATCATAATAACTGATTTATAATCCAAAGAAGTTAATTTCTGGTGAATCAACTTATAAAAATGTTTTTGTTGTTGATTGGGAGCATATAAACTAATCAAAAGAGTTCTCTTATCATTTATTAGTAAATCAATAATAACATATCTTCCTTGTAAGTCAAAATCAATTAACCTTGGTGAAATCTCCTTTCTCACATAGATAACTACTCCTCCTTTTTTCTGCAAAGCAGGAGCTATAAAATGTATCCCCAGCCGGGGATTAAACAAATATTTTTGATCTTTAGAAATAATATGAGTCTCTTGTAGACAAATAATATCATTTCTGTGTTGTTTCAAATAATGAAAGATTTTCTTTCTCTTCTG
This sequence comes from Crotalus tigris, assembly GCF_016545835.1. Classification (NCBI taxonomy): domain Eukaryota; kingdom Metazoa; phylum Chordata; class Lepidosauria; order Squamata; family Viperidae; genus Crotalus; species Crotalus tigris. Next base: position 867,377 of record NW_024096755.1, on the reverse strand, counting down.
TGGTGAGTTGAGCCCATTAACATTCCAGGTTAGAAGCTTTGCCATCCATGGCAGGATGAAGCCTTTGGAACAAAGCCTCTAGATTTACAGTCGATGATCTCTTTGGCCTTGCTCCTCCCACGGGCTCCGAAATAGACTGTGGTAAACTTCCATCATCTGCCTTTTGTTGTTGTTGCTGTTGTTGTTGTTGTTGTTGTTGTCTTTCTCTACGTTTATAAGCAGTGCGTGTAATTCTCTGTTCCCTTGGGTCTTCTGTTATTTGCAAATTCTGTTGCATAACTTCAACCAACAATTCTTCTCCCAAAGATGGCATTGAACCTACAGACAACTGTGCTTCTGCCTTGCTCTCATCTTTCTTTGATCTTGGAGATGGTGGTGAACTTGCTTTTAAAATAGTAACATAAACATCTCTTGCTTTTGAAACTGTATTAAGATGGTATCGTGTACCACTGTAAGTCACCACTATCCCCACAGGTATGTCCCATCTAAATTGAATTTGTCACTTCTTAAGTTCTTCAGCCAAAAAAGCAAAGTCTTTTCTTTTTCTAAGAATTTTAGAAGGTATTTCCTTTAAAACTATCACATCCTGAGCTGCAATCTGAAATCTTTGTTTATAGAAGGCCTGTATAATTTCATTATGAAGTGATTTTCTCACAAAATAGACCACCACATCTCTTGGTAATTTCCTCTGTTTTGCAACCCATGAATTAACTCTAAAAATCTTTTCAATATCTTTCAACATTTCTTCGGGATCAATTTCCAAAATAGAGGCCAGTTCTGCTGCAATTTCTTCTCTCAAATTCTCCTTAATATTTTCCTTCAGGCCCCTTATTCTCAAAGCAAGTTCCATTTCTCTGTATTGTGACATTATAATATCATTCTGTGTGGCATCCACATTTTCTTCTATTTTTTTTAATCTATCTTGTAATATTTCAACATTACCAACCACTTCATCCATCCTGTCGTCAATCTTTTCCACAAGGCCAGCAAGCCCTTGGAGTGCCAAAGCAATATCTTTCCTGAGCTCATTACTTTCTTGAGCCAAAAGCTCTGCTGTTTTTTCTAGTGATTTTTCCAAAGTCTTATCTAAGGCATCTTGTAAGTCCTGAAGTGTAAGTACCCGAGGTGGGGGCAAAGGTGGAGAAGGTTTAGGTTTGGGTTGTTGTACAGTCTGACTTACTGGAGAGGCAGTTGAAGTTTTAGAAAGAGAAGGAAGTCCAGGACGTTTTGAAGCCATTTTAAAAAAAAGGGAGGGATTTTCCCCCCCTTCCCTTTTTCAAAAAATAATAATATAAAAACAAAGGAGAAGAAAAAAACAATTCCCCCTTAAAAAAAGGGGGAATAAGAATTTTTCCCCTTTAAAATAAACCAAATCTATTACATTATTAAAACTTTGTTACCAGTTTAAAAATAGAAACTAAAAAATAGAAAGTGAAAGTTCTCAAACAAAGAAAGTGACAAAGAAGGAGGATTCCTCCACCATATTTCTTCACTCCAGTTAGAATAGTAACAGGAGTAGATGTTAATTCAAACTGAGTTAGGTTTAAAGTAAAATTATCAATTCTTCTCTTCCTGACAGCTCTGTCTGCTTTTGAATTAACTTACTGTTCCCATCAGATAGCAGCAGTGGAGGCAGCATCTAGCTTCGTTCTCTCCGGAGAACAAAGGCATCCAAGGAAACGGAGCAACATCCAGACTCAGAGGAAGCTCTCACTTCACCTCCCAGAAAAAAAAACTGGGAAAGCTGCGAGGCTTTACTTCTATCCAGGCAAAAGCTCACCTCCCTCCCTTCGCCCGGGAGGGAAGTTTCAAGCCGCAAAACAGCTGATCGTTGCTGTTTTGCCAGCATTTACGATTTCCCAGGGACGGGCAGCTGTCAAACAGCGGCCATCGGCACTGACGCAACCACAGGAGGTCAAGAGATGGGATTTATTATACGGATGGCATGCATATTTAATTTATAACAAAAAACTAGATAGGGCTTTTAAATCTCATATTTTAAGAATTGCCTTATTGCGTGTCTGGAAGAAATATTATTATAGATTAAATTATAAAATGCCAATTTGGGGGATTCCTGGACATGCAGTAGAGGGGATATTGAGAGGTGTGAAATTGGATAGGATTTCTTACAATCAATTGCTTAAATTGGAAGGGAAAGATTGGCAGCTAAAATCGTTAGATGAATTAAGGCAAGAAAACATTGTTTACTCTTGGTTTCAGTATAGACAATTGTTAGATAGATGGAGTTTAGACCAAAAGATTGGTATTACTTTAGAAGATGAGATTTTAATAAAACAAATTAGAGATCAAAGTCGAGCTCATATAAAGAGAGTTTATAATGTATTAGTGGAATTGGATTCAGAGACAGAATTAGTCAAAGATTGTATGATAAAATGGGCCCAAAATTTTCAAGAGCCAATTTTATTAGATACATGGGAGGCAATTTGGGTTAGGAATGTGAAGTTTACTCAGGCTCAAAATTTACGAGAAAATTTCTATAAATGTTTTATAGGTGGCATCTGGATCCACAAAAATTGTCTCGCATGTATCCTAATTTACAACCTAAGTGTTGGAGGTGTGGTTGCTTGGATGCAATCTATTATCATATTTGGTGGACATGAAGAAACATAAAAGCTTTTTGGATTAAGATTTGGTGGAAGATTTTTAACAGAAAGATAAAGTTTTCACCACAATTGTTTTTGTTAGGTATTATTGAAGATTGTGATGTTAAAGAAACTATTTTAATGTTGAATCTTATTACGGCGGCAAGGTTATTGATTGGGCAATATTGGAGGAAAGATTCTTTGCATACTATAGAAGAATGGTTGCTTAAAATTTCCAGTTTAGCAGAAATGGCAAAAATTTCTGCTTATTTGAAGGACCATTCACAAGAAAGATACATCTCGGTGTGGAGAAGATGGATAAATTTTGTACAGAATAAATATGGAATTAGAAAGTATCATTTAGTGAGGACTTCCGGTGGTGATGGCCGTGGCGATGGCGGCTTTCTTCAGCCGTCCGCCCTGGGATGTGTCAAAGCCAGCTGAGACAGCGAGCAACAGCTGTCTCGCGGCTTGGAATCTCTCTCCCCGGGCGAAGGGGAGGAGGTGAGCTTTCCTCAGATAGTGGTAGAGCTCCCTGAGGCCCCAAAGTTTTCTTTTTTGGTGGTCAGAGAGTGAGCTCCCATGAAGTCTGGGGTGTTCTCCACATTCCAGGATGCCTTTGCCCTGATTTTTCCAGGGCAACGCTAGACATTGCTTCCACATCTGCGCTTACAATGAACTTGTGAGTAAATTTTAAAGCAGACAGAGCTGACCAGGAGAGATTAAAATGGGGATTATTTCAGACTTTAACTCTGGAAAAGAACTTATCTTCTCCTTCTTTTAATTAAGAGTGGTGAAAAATGGCGCTGAGATGTTGATTCATTGAGTGAAAGGACCAGAACTTCTACTTGGAACAATGTAACAGATTTTGTATTTGTATAAATTGCAAGAATCTTCTTTTTTTTCTTTTAAGGGGGCTTTTGTCTTTTTTCCCCTTCTCCTTTTTTCTTTTGGGGGGGGGGTATTTGTTGATTTTATAAGATTTTAGCAGACTTTTTATAAGTGGCCTTAAAAATAAAATGGCTTCAAAGCGTCTCGGAGCTTCTGTTGCTTCTAAAGCCTTGATCTTCCCGGTAATGCAGACAGCTCAGCAAGCTAAGTCTAAGTTTCCATCACCTTCTCTATTGTCTCCAGCATGTATACTTAAAGATTTACAGGATGCCTTGGAAAAAAAGGCACGACAGATTAAAGAAGACATGGAGGTTTTTATTGAAAATAAATTCATGAAGTTGACAGAGGACATAGCGTTTGCGTTTCAAAACTTTGTTGGTCACATAGATCTTCTGGATGAGCATACTGATGATGTTGTGGAAAATTTTGAAAAACTGGAAGATCGAATTGACAAAGTGGAAAATAATGTGGAAATAATACAGGATGAAGTTACTATGTTACAATACAAAAACATGGAATTTGCTTTAAGAATAAGGGGAATGAAGGAAAATATTCAAGAGGATCTGAGACAAGTGGTGGTAAAAGATATAGCTCTTATTTTGGGAGCTGAGCCTGAAGAAATATTGAGAGAGATGGAAAAAGTTTTTAGGGTTAATTCTAGGGTTGTGAGACAAAAGAATTTGCCATGAGATGTGATTGTTTATTTTTCTAGGATATCACTTCGTAATGAAATTTTACAGGCTTTTTATAAGCAGATATTTCAAATTGCAGCTCAAGATTTTATAATTTTAAAAGAAATACCTTCAAAAATTCTTAGAAAAAGAAAGGATTTTGCTTTTTTGGTTGATGAGCTCAAAAAATGCCAGGTTCGATTCAGATGGGATACACCAGTTGGAATAGTCCTGAATTATGCAGGGATATATTATAGACTTAATACAATGTCAAAGGCGAAAGATTTTTACATTTCGGTTTTGAAGGTGGGTTCTCCGTTATCTTTACGACCTGAGATAATAGAAAAAAAGTTGGAAGAGCAGCCGATTGAAAGTGCTATGCTATTGGATGTGGGAGACAAACAGGCTGAACCTTTGCAGCAGTCTTTTGAGACAGAAGATTTTTTAAAGGAACCGAGAATGACTCGTGCAGCCTATAGACGTAAATTAAAAGAAGATGGATGTTGGAATAAAGAAAAGGAAATGATGAACTTTTGTAGTAGTTTTTTGAGATAGAAGATGTTTTAAAGGAAAAGTGAATGATTTGTATTTAGTATGTTTTAAAGGAACAGTGAATGATTTGTGTAGTATGTAGATGTAAAGTAAAAGAATAATAGAAGGTGTTGATTTAGTGGAAAATTTAAATATTTGGGAGTATATATATTATAAATTCTTAATTTAAAGTGAAAAATAATTATGAGATATTATGGGTAAATGTGTAAAAGAATTCAAAATTTTAATGATCTCTGTTGGTGAGAATTTTAGAAGATGAATGGTTTGCTGAATTTTTTTAAGTAGGAGGGTATTAATAGACTTTCTTAGGGTAAAAAGCAAAGAGCCAATTTTATCGAACGTAAGTTTGTTGGTTAGGTTATATTGGAGGGAAAATTTTGTGTTTATTATGGATGAATGGTTGTTTAAAAGAAATATACACTCAGCGAGTTGAAGATGGATAAATTATATGTAGAGTAAATATGGGTTATGATATGGGTTTAAAATGCATTATGCAGATTATGAATTATTTATAGTTTTTAATTTGGAAATGCTTATATTGTTATTTTTTTTTCCTTTTTTGTATTTGAGTTAAAGTATATTATTGATTTTATTATTTGTATAGTTGGATAAGTTTATTTAGAATTTGTTTGTTTATTTGTAACCCTGTAACCGGCTCTGGGAAGTGAGGGGGGAGGGAGGGAGGGGGTTATTTTAGGGGGGGATATTGTTTAAAACTTGTATAAAACTTTTCAATAAAAAAAAGAAAGTATCATTTAGTTTTTGATTAACTCATAATTTAAACTGGGAATTGGATTTGTTTGTGTTGTTATTTATGTTTTTTTTGAAATTTTTCTTTTGTATTTGAGTTAAAGTATTTTAGGGATTTGATTATTGGTATAGTTGGATAAGCTTAGTTAGAATTTGTTTTATTTTTAACGCTGTAATCAGCTCTGGGAAGTGAGGGAGGAGGGTTGGGGTGGGGGGGAGGGAGGAAGGGATATTGTATTCTGTATTTGTATAAAACTTTTCAATTAAAAAAAGAAAGAAACTGGGGGCCACCAGACATTGCTGAACTAAAACACCCAGCATGACTAATGGTTAGGAAGGGTTGGGAGTTGTAGTTGATGTTGAACTTTGATGTTGGAATATCGTGGATAGCCAAGAAAACAAACAAATGGATCATCATTTGACATGTCAATGACCAAATCTAACTATCCAACATCAGGCACATTATGTGAACACCTAGCTCTTTAAAGAAGACTATAATACTAGAGAAGGTGGAAAGAAAGAGGAAGATGAGAAGCAGCAAAATGGATGGACTCAGAGTGATGATGTGTAAACCATTGGAAGACTTGAAGGACCAGGTAGGGATAGCTATAGCAACAGCATTAGTCTTAATAGTGCTTTATAGCCCTCTCTAAGCTGTTTACAGAGTCAGCATATTACCCTTAACAATCTGAGTCCCCATTTTATCAACCTCGAAAGGAAGGAAGGCTAAGTCAGCCTTGAACCAGTCAGCACTGAACTGCTGGCATTCAGCAGAATTAGCCTGCAATACTGCATTCTAATCATTGCACCACCACAGCTCTTGTGATAGATCATTATGGAAAAAAATCTATCTACATGGTCACTGAAAATAAAAAACAACTTGATGGCACATTATAAATCAGCCCTTTGCCCAATAAAATATGTCCTTTAGACAATAATATTGTCTAAAGATGGAATCAGTTACAACTGTTTTTATGGGGAGAATATCTGTAATAAAAATGAATGTATTACCAAGAATTTTATTTCTATTTCAGACAATACCAGTTTTGACTTTGGATTTTACCCTTCAAACAATGGCAGATAGATATATCCAGATTTATCTGGCAACGGGTAAAAATTAAGACTTAAACCTAAGATCTTGTGTGATGCTAGAGTGGGAAGGTTTCAGATTGCCAGATTGTAGCCCCTCGCCTTGTTTGGTTAAAAGAATGGATAATGTTAAGGGATACAAGGTTACTAGATCTAGAACACCATGACTTGAGATTTGGATGGCATGCATACCATGGTATGATAAAGTTAAAGTTAGTGTTGATTTTAGAAACCACTTTATAAGGCGAGCCATTTTGAGAATTTGGAATAGATATGTATAAATGTAATTATTTATAAATATAAAATGAGATTATGCCTAAAAATACTCTTATGGCTTTTTCCCCACAAAGCATATTATAGAAAGGAAATGAGGGTTTGACAAAAAAGGTTAAGGTATGCAGATTTATTGGATCACTCGACAGAAGATATTGAAGTCCAGAGAACACCTGGCATTAGAAAGATTCAATTGTTAATGTTTTTCCTATTTGCAACCTACAAGTTGCAAAGAAGTTGATAAGAAACTATATGGTTTCAAACATAACAAAACTATTTTTGAAACAGAACTGTGTAGAAATGATGAATACCTTATCACTAAAAGGTATAATTTTTTGTTAAATTTGGAAACAGAAGATGAACTAGTTAAAAATGGTCTGGTAAACTGGGCAAAAAATTTCAATATAACATATCAATTGGTAAAGGGACTGAAATTTTCTTTATGCTTTAACCTCAAAGATAATTTCTATAAAATGAGGTATAGATGGTATTTATCCCCAGATAAATTGGCTAAAATGTATAAAGATCTCCAAATAATTGCTTGAAATGTAAGACTCAATTATCAAATTATCTTTTAGTCTACCTTTGGCAGACTTCTAAAATAATTAAAATATATTAGAGGGAAATTAGTAATGTAATTAAAAAAATTAAAAAAATTAATTTAGATCAGAAACTTTTTTGTTAGGATTTATGGATAAAACAGTGGGAAAAATCATTTGTTTTATTGTTATATATGATAACAACAGCATGACTTTTATACGCTCAGATACCCAAAATAGAGGAATGGTTAATAAAGATGACAGAACTGGCAATGATGCCTAAGTTAATGGCTCTTGGGAGAGAAAAATCATTGAAAAATTCATCCATAATTGGAAGCCCTTTACAGACTTTTTGCAGCAAATAGAGAAAAATCAAATTTGAATATATGGGTTTGACGAATGTTAACATTTAAAAAGAAAAAAGAATTTTATTATCCCTTTTGGGGAGGATGAAATGGATGTTTTATTACAGTCTTAAACTAAGGATAAGTGTTCTGTATATCCACGGAAAAAGAAATTTTTACTCTTTATTGCTTCTTTTGATTATTAGTTCATGTTTTTTATGTGTATGCTTTGTAAAATGTAATAAAATTATTTGAAATTAAAAATAAAAACATATAAGGAACGGTTGCTGGAATTGGGTATGTCTAGCTTAATGAAGAGAAGGACGAGAGGGGACATGATAGCAGTGTTCCAATATCTTAGGGACTGCCACAAAGAAGAGGGAATCAAGCTATTTTCCAAAGCCCCTGAAGGCAGGACAAAAAGCAACGAGTGGAAACTAATCAAGGAGAGAAGCAACCTAGAACTAAGGAGAAACTTCCTGACAGTTAGAACAATTAACCAATGGAACAACCTGCCTCCAGAAGCAGTGAATGCTCAAACACTGGAAGTTTTTAAGAAGAGACTGGACAGCCATTTGTCCGAAATGGTATAGGGTTTCCTGCCTGAGTAGGGGGTTGGACTCAATGACCTCCAAGGTCCCTTCCAACTTTATTATTATTATTATTATTATTATTATTATTATTATTATTATTATTATTGCTACATGGGAAGCGCATGATGACCTTGTCCAAACAGAGACTACTATGCATTTACAATGGGCAGAATCCAAGCCCTTATGTCAAAAAATCCAGGAACAATCCATACAAAAAAGATTTTTAAAAACTCAATTGGTGCCAATGGAAATTTTTAACAGAAAATGAATACAGTATAGCAATTCAGAGCAAATGATGTTTAAACAAAATGGAGGGGTGAGAGGAATAGACTTTCCCATGTTAAACATCACAATTTGTGATAGTTGGTTGATTAGTTAGTTAGTTAGTTAGTTGGCTGGTTGGTTGGTTGGTTAGCTTGTTAGTTAGTTAGTTAGTTAGTTAGTTAGTCAGTCAGTCAGTCAGTCAGTCAGTCAGTTAATTTAAAATATAGAATGGTACAGGCATGAAGGTGCAGAAGAAGGGTTTCATTAGTGCTGTTGCCGGGATGATATATTTAAAGACGATTTATGTAACATCACAGAATTTCTGAATTAAAAATTCAAGATTACCCAACGATACAAACTGCATAAAAGTTAAAACTCTGAAAGGCCCAAACTTCCATTAATCTATCTGGAGAGCCATCATCTGTCCATCTCATCATCTATCCATCATCTATCCATCCATCAATCTTCTGTACATCTAGACACATTGGTTCCCATTCCCTTCAATGATTTTTTTAACTTTTTCAAAATATTTCAACACAAAAGATATTGATTTTCATTTTAACAATAAAAACAGATAAGGGAAATATAACACATATGATGCACTGTTTTCATTATTGTAATCCAGTGTTTCTCAACCTTGACAATTTTAAGGCATGTGGATTTCAACTCCCAGAATTCCACAGCCAGCATTGCTGGCTGTGGAATTCTGGGAGTTGAAGTCCACATGCCTTAAAATTGTCAAGGTTGAGAAACACTGTATGTAATCCATTGTATAATTTTTATATAATAAAAATGCAAATTGCAAATTTGCAAATGCAAATATTTAAAAGTAAGTACACTCCTACATATACCACTCACGCAAATAACTAAAATTAGAAACAGGTGCATCAGATCAGGTGCAAATGATTAAAACTTTTAAAATTGCTCTCAAGATCACCTGATTTTTAAATATGTATTTACTTTAAGTTTTTTAAGAGTATTTAGTTTTAATGGTATAACAAAGGTTTATATGTTTATTTTTTCGTTTTAGGATAAAGAAAGAGGGAGAAATTAGATTTTACACTATAGATATAGATATTCAAAGAAAGTAATGTTTAAATTTGTGTTTTTGGAGGGAGTTTATATAGAATGATGATTGTATTTAAATTTGTTTAGGTTTTAAAAGTGTTTTAAGTTTTTTTTTTTTTTTTTAATTAAGCCTGTACTCAGCTCTGGGAAGTCCAGGGGAGGGTTTGGGAGGTTGGGAAGGGGGGGGTGAGGTAGGGTTGGGGGGGGGTATGGGAAGGGGATTTGTTTTTGTAAAATTTAAAAAATTTTCAATAAAAAAAAAGATCACCTGATTTTTTTTATAAATATGTTTTACTTCATTTGAGTTTTGTTTCATGTTTTATTTAAAGATATGGGAAGAATTGTGCAATGATCAACCATAGAGAAACAAAATCAGCACAACACATGCCTGAAGCATCACTCATACTCACAGTTCTTTGGAGTTGACATCAGAAGAAACAATTCCTTTCCTGGCCATGAGCCCAGTCTCTTCATTAACATACAAAAATTCCAGTCATTAAAAAGGATCAATTACATATACAGTAGAAAGGCATCTAAGGTCACGGACAAATCCAAGAAACTGACTTTACCTAAAGGCAGATAAAAATCAGGATTGACTCCCAAGGAAGGAGCTCAGAGGTTCTAGTATTCTTGTTGTAGTATACCGAGCAACATAAAGATTTCTCAATGTCCCATTTTTAAATACTAAGGGCCTACTCCAGTGTATTTAGGAATCCTATATCTTATTGATTATGTGCCACTAAGTCATTGTAAATTCTTAGCAACTATATACAAAGATTTTCTCCATAGCAATCTATCCCTAATCTGATCTTCCATGTCTATCAACACCCATTACCATTGTAACTAAATGCATCACCTTACTACTAGTTATCCTCTTCTTCTCTTTCCTTCTATTTTTCCCATCATTAGTGTAGGAGACAGAAAATATAGCCCATCAATTCATTAGATTTGATAAGGCCTAAGTAACATAAAAAGGCCCCACAAAGACCTGAATCAAAGTCTCTAACTAGGATGGTTTCATAATACAAGAGAACTATTTGTAATCTGCTGAGCTGTTGTAATTTGCATAATATGATTTTGCAAAATAGATAGTTTTATAAGTATATTTGAACAAGAATGTTGTAATCGTGGGAAATAGGGAACTGAAAGTAGCAGATGGATGAAAGTTTCAGATGTACACGGATTTATGTGGAAAGTAATGGTCAGCAAGAAAGAACAAGGAACTGATTTTGTAAATGTTGCAAGATAATGTCCATCTGTGGGTGGCCATCAGGAAAAGGGTATAAAAGATAGAGCTCAAAATCAGCTCATGGCCACTGACCTATAGCTGTCCTTGCTGGACCTGCTATGTCACTGGACCTCATTATTGCAATGAGTTAATAATGTGAGTGATGTGTTGTTATGTTTGCTATGTTCCAAATTATTAGCAAAATAAACCTCTGAATCTTAAAGTAAGAATTATTACTTTGTGTTGCTGTCTCTTATCTTTTTCATTGGTTTTTTTCCATGACATTAGAGTCTTCTTCAGAGAACTACATCTTCATTTCACATTTATTGGAAACTCTCTCTCTCTTGCCAGGGGATTCATATAAAGCATACTGCAAAATTATAACCTTACTAAACTTCTCCTTCCAGGATCCTGGCTCTGATTCCCACCAAATACCATGCAATCTGTTCCAGCTTCTCTACAAGAAAATATGGGGAAATAAAAAGGAAATAAAGAGGTTTGTTTAAAAATTCTAAAATGGGTTGATTGATCCTCTTTGGAAATTCCATAATTAGAGTGTAACCATAGAAAAACCTCTCTCCCTAGTAGAGACCTACTTCATCTGCCTTTGGGTTGGGGAAATATGGAGGAGGTCACAGTAGATACAAATGAGAAAAGGCATTTCTTCAAGTAGCAATGTGTGAATTGAATTCAAGCCAGTTCACTATTCTCTGTTTAATTTTAATTCATGTGAACAAAGTAAAATGTCCTTTAAGTTGAGTGTAAACTTTGTGATTTTATAGACAGATCTGAGTGTAGTTTTCTCGGAAACTATAGACAACTGGTTTGTCACTCCCTTCTTCTGAAATTCATTTCTTCTTTACTTTCCAGTCTAGAGTAACCAGGTCCTATGAGTGATCCCTCTGTATTAAAAATTCTGCTTATGTGTTTTTGTTTTACTTTGGCAATTAATTCAACAAAATACTTAATGTTTAAAGCATGTTATCTTCCCTGAGAACATGACTCTCTGGAATCTTAAATACACAGCATTTTTCTTTAAATCAGTCTCTGAGAGAAAAAGTATGTTTTTCTTTTACAGACAGAAATAATATCCAAAGATTCTAATGTTAGTTTAGCATGGCAAAGAATTCACATAAGTTTTCATGTAAAGGCTTGCACATTATTTGTTTAATAGGATTTTCTGAATCTTAAGCAGGAAAGAAATATCTGTTTAAACCATCTGAATCATAAGCAAAAGTTGTCCATTTCAGAGAGCTAAACTGGCTTCAACAAGACTTCTTTTATATTCTTCCTAATCCTAATCTAACATTTATTTATAGTCATATCAAATGTTTAAAAAACATTAATGAGCAAATATTTTCAACTTATATAATTTCTTATGTCAATTAACTATATTAACTTTATTTCCCTTCTCAAAGTGAGGGAAAGCTAAAGGAGGAAGCTATAATTTTAATAAACCCTTATTTCATTATCCTTCCCGGGTCAAAGTTCTACAGATATTGTGTTACCATATATTAAAGTCAGGGTTAGTGTGAAGAAAAAGATGGCTTCTTTCAGTAGTTATGACTTTCGTCTTTTCAAAAGATCTTTAGCTGTTCCGTCCACAGGATTTTCCTTAATTTGTCATAGTTCTAAAGCAGAATAGGTTTCGACCATCATGGCAGCATAGTTTATGCCTGCATATTTTTCTGTCAAGTCAAGAAATGGTGGATAGCACATTAATTCAGCTGTGAAGAAGTAATCTCTAATGTTGAGCCAGTTGAACAATATCAAAGTATGTTATCTCATTGTTCAAAACAAGAAGGTAGTGTTTTGGGATGAGTAACATGTAACGCTATCGTAAGTTCTGGTATGTACTGACGATACTGGGTCTTTATAACCCAGGGCAAATCGCTGGAAATATTCATTTCCACCAGATCCTGTAAGAAGCAGGTAAGAGGGGGCATTGATATATTTGGAGAGTGACAATGCTAGAGAATAGTGAGAGGTCCAAAGAAGCAAAATGGTCATTAGATGGGAGACCTTTGATTTTCTTCTTTTAGAAATAGCTTTAGCATGTGAATCTAATCCTTCCCAGTGACATCAGTTCAAGAGGGACTATCTAAACAAAGGGGTAGAAAACGTCTTCCAGAAAGACTATATTTGACCATCATTCTATTTTTGTGTATGAGGATGTATAGTACATGTTTCTGATTCCCAAAAAAATAAAATAAAGGAAGAATAAATCATGTGAAAAATGACGTAGGTTACAAAAGAAAGAGGTCATCTTCTGAAAATATACTCCCCTTTTTCCCCAAAAATTGGTTGTTGGCTAATTTCAACCAGCAGACTTAGACCCTTTACTAATCTAATGAAATACGTCTTGCCAATATACAAACAAGGTGTTGTGAGAATCCTGAAAATGAGTTAATTCAGTAATTCAGCTATATATTTTGTTCCAACACAGCCATTTAGTTAACAAGTCAGGGAATTAGATAATATAAGCTTTATCCTGAGGCACCAATGATTGATGAGAAAAATCAAAAGGCCTGGATATTGAAAGGACAAAATGAACGGGGTCCATGGAAGTGGTCATCAAATAACTGGAAAGTTTTCACATAGAAGGAAGTGGGACAAAGTTGTTTGCTATTGCTCCAGGGGATAGAATTTGGAACCAGCAGATAAAAACGATAAGAAATTAGATTTTCAGCTATATCTTGGGAAAAGGTTTTAATGGCTGAGCTGTTCAATGCTAAGACAGCCTCAGGAATCAGGAGCTGTTTTTAGTTTGATTCATTTAAGCAAAGATGATTAACCATCAGTGAGATGCAAAAAGCAAAATTGGAAGAGCACTGAATAGTTGTGGTAACTACTACCAGCCTTATCATATCATTAAAATTAAAGTAAAGGACATCTATTTGAGATCCTGTGTGATATAGTAGCTCTGGAGAAAGCCAGATTAATCTGAAAGCAACAGCTTTCCTAAATTTTTATGGAAAGAAATTGATTTAAGGATGGCAAGTTCTGTCACTTAAGCTCTTAGAGAAAAAGTAGGATATAAATACAGGGACCATATGTCCTTCTTTTTATAAAGCTCTGTTTTTCATTTCAAATAGCTGTCTTCAAATTTATTTCATCTAATTATTTGCTGACCAAATAATTATTTTCTTGGTTTTGCACTTGAATGTAAAAACTGATTTGGGATTTGCCATTCAAATGGCCTGCAAGCCTAGGTCCATATAAATGTAAAGCCATTTTGCAAACTTCACCATAATTGATTCTAATTATGTAGGAGAGGGAATGATGGAGCCTGGGGGAGGAGTGAAAATAGTTATTAACCTAGAATCCCTACATAGCCACAAAGTCCACTACCATCCCCTTGAGTGCCACTGTCTCTTATTTAACTCTAATCAGGTGCTGACCATTAATTGAGAAGATTTCTGTGCCTAGGCTTTTAGCAATAAATCAATTTAATTGAATCTTCATATGTGAACCTGGTCTTTCACACCTGACAGACTACTCATTTTGGTTGTATTGTATCCACTGCTGTCACGCAGATATCACCAGATTGCCTCTTAGAGCCCATGCCTTGATCTAGAGGCTGTAAAGAACTGACATTTCTAGTTTTTTATATCTTTACTCTCTGTGTTACAGTTTACTAAACCAATACCAAAAGATTGAGATTGAAGCAGTACAACTGTTGTCCCAAACTGACTGGAGCTGAACTGGTTTGGAGGCCTTTCAGATCAGAACAGAAGGCAGCTATGATTTTTTCATCCATTTTACTCATTGTCTGGTTTCTTCAACTGACTAGATTGCAAGGTATGTGGGGGAAGGCATATTTAAGGCTATGTAAATCCCCCCTTTTAATATCTCCATAGCTTTCAAAGGAAATAAAAATGTGTGTGAGATAAGTAATAAATTCACAGAGGAAAAATCACAAAGTCAAGTTGGTAACTGCAACTATGTAATTGAAAGCACATCTTTATGAGTATTTTTTAAAAAAACTGAATGGGCCTTTGATTATATTGCCATGCCTATAATCTTGACTATATTGATTCCCCAACCTCAGACACTCCTGCTCTTTTAACAATTTTAATTCTTAAATATTTTCATGATCTTGATTTTAATTTAGGGGCTTCATTTTAATTGCTTCATTGTTATAATATTTTTTATTCATGTTCTTTTATTGTTGTACATAAATAACTCTTCTACAAACAAAAGACCAGGATATAAATTTAATAATGCATAAAATAATAACATTACAATTTCATCACAGCATGTCTCCCTAGAAATTCCTCTATGCATCCACCAAATCTAGACCTGAATACCTTCAACCAAACTGACATATCATATGCTCTTAAACCATAGTTAGGAAATGTTACTGGGTCATGACAATATCTATTGTAAACAGAAATGTGGAAAACCCATTACTGTTTCCCAGGCAAGGAAAAAAGGAATGAAGATGGATGGTTTTGATTTAATTGCACTGGGAAAGAGAGAATGATAAATATTTGGATAGTCAATTATTAAGCCAACAAAGTCACATATAAATGCACCACCCATTTCCATTCTCAATAACTTTTTATGAGACTAAAGGTAAAGGTTTCCCTGTCCAGTTGTGTCTGACTCTAGGGAGCAGTGCTCATCTCCATTTCTTAGCTGACGGAGCCAGCATTGTCTGAAGACATTTCTGTGGTCATGTGGTCATCAAACTCTACATGCTGAGGCACACAGAACGATGTTACCTTCCCACAGAAGTGGTACCTATTTATCTACTCACACTTGCATGTTTTCTAACTGTTAGGTGGGCAGGAGCAGGGAAAATTAATGGGAGCTCACACTTGAGTCTCAAACCCAGACTGTTAACTTTCCAGCTGACAAGCTCAGCAACTTTAATCAGTAAGCCACTAGTTATGGGCTGTTAAATTTTTGATTGTTTTGTATTCTCCAAGTTTAAGTTACCAATCAGATATTTTCAGAATTGTATCAGTCTTCCAATGTTGAACACAATTTATTCTGACTGTTGTAGCACTTTTGACCATTATATATATTATATATACATAATACATAGAAAACAAATATACATAATACATATAAAACAAATATATAAACATTATATATATAATTTTATAAATTAATATTTATATATAAAATTAAATAAAACTACATATAAAAATGAATATATTTTTTTATTTAATTCAGAATTGAATTAAATAAATTTCTGAGGGACTCCCGTGTGTTTGTCAGCAATTAACAATAAAAGAAAATAGTAAACGAAAAAGAATCAAATTATATCTCATTCTTCATTAATTGGAGAGTATTGTTATGTTTACTTATTTTGGCTAGGACCCTCTCAAGCTAGAAGGTGAGGGATGTTCTGGAAGCAGTTTCATACTGCTGTGCCCTTTGGTATATTTGTGTGATATCACAATGCATATACAAAAAGGGGCAGTGCTTGTGTTACAAGACCACAGTGCTGCTTTGATCATTCTGCCCTCCCGTCCCCTATAGGGCCCTCCTCTTGTGGGTATTACTGAGCACAGGCCTCTCCATCCACCACATTGTTTCTTTCATGGTGCAAAATAGAGAAAGGATCACTTGGTGTCCTCTTTCCATCTCAATCCTGCATCTATTGCAGTAAAAGGGTTAAATTTAGAATAATCAAAGCCGCTCCTTTGGGGACTGTTTATGTTAATCATCCACAGCATTGGTCTGGGTGGCTTTGAGAAAGTTCTGTGCCCTTTATATAAATATATAGATAATGTTTGTTTCTCTGGGTGTGTTAGCCTGCCTTCTGTCCCATTTTCCTAAACCATTTTGTTTTACTTTTGCTGATATTTTAATAAACATTAAGCTATGTTTTTGCTAGCTGATCTGAATGGCAGGTGTGCTTTCTCATATAAGGAGGTAGGAAGTAAGTGAGAGTGTACCGGGTGCAAACTGAACTGGAAATTATTCACAGTAATTTTCCAGCATATGGAAGTCCACACTTTGACATCTAACAAAACGTGAAACACTATACTGTAAAGCCGAACCATACAGAGACTCCCTTGACCCAGAGTGGAAAGCCATCAACAAACAAAAAATTATAACAGCTCTCTTCAAGTAAAAATAATAAAATGAGAAAACGTACAAGTAGTCTTTGACTTATAATTGTTTAGTGACTGACTAAAGTTACAACCACATTTTAAAAAGTGACCTACAACCAGTCCTTACAACTGTTACAGCATCCTCACAGTCAGACGATCAAAATTGGGCCACTTGGCAACTGGCATGTATGTATGATGGTCACTGCATATCAGGGTCATGTGATCACCATTTGTGATCTTCTGAAACAGATTCTGACAATCAAAATCAGTGGGAGAGTTGGATTTGCTTAATGACCATGTGACCCACTTAACATCTGCAGTGATTCACTTAACAATCATGGCAAGAAAGGTGGTAAAATCAGACATGAGTCACATAATAATCCCCTTGCTTAGCAACAGAAATTCTGATCCCAATTGTAGACATAAGTTGAGGAGTACTTGTACTTTAGTAGCTGCAGGGTCAGCTCTTCCCCTGGTTTTGAAGTGCTTCTTGAAGTTAGAAGAAAAGATACTGAAATGGGCAATATAAACTAGGTAGGACTACAGTCCATTTTAGCCCATTTGTCCTCATTAGCCAGTCACCTTTTAGCTATTGGCAATCTGCAATAACTTGTCAGAGGTATCAATGTTTCAATACCCCAAGAATGGACTGTAACCAGAATCTCTTAATACCCCTTTTAAAATCCCTTGTGTTTTTTATCTTATCTGTCTTTTCTTTTTCCAACAGGTGCTGCTGACCCAGAAATAGGTAGGAATTTCTATGTGCCCTAGAAACTTTCTGTACAAATTGGCACTGGGTGGTGAAAATGAAACCTGCTTGCCTTTTACAAAATCTTAGATATGTTATTATGTTGCTTCTAACACAATATAATCTTCAGAACCATTGCTATAATTCCAGTTGCAGCTTGTCAATTAACAGGTTAGACAAATAAATGTTATAAATAAGACATAATATGAAATAAGGAGTAGGTTAGCTAGGTTGCTCAACAGTGAGACACTGGTGAAGTGGCACAGCAGTGCCTGCATTTTCTGTGTCATATGAGAAGAGCATATCTTCCTTCCCCTGTCCTTACCACTTTCTACAGAGGGACGATTGAAAGCATCCTGTTGTACTGTATTGTATTACTGTTTGGTTTGGAAGTATTACTGTTTTGGACAGGAAGACTGTGCAGAGAGTGGTAAGGACAGCAGAAAAGATTACTTCCTTCTATCCAGGACATGACATGTAAACAGTGCTTGACCAGGGTCTGCAATATTGTTAGGGACACTACCCATCCTCTTCATGACGAGTTTTCTTTGTTACCTTTTGGGAAAAGGCTTCATGGTATCTGAAGCAGAACAACTAGATTCTATAATAGCTTTATACCGTATAGCATCAACCTTTTTAAGTTTCAAGACTCTTTTTTCTGCTATGTATTCAAAATGGATATGTGTGTGTGTGTGTGTGCACGCATTTGTATGTATGTATGTGTTTTGTGTATATGTATGTGTGTGTGCATGTGTGTGTGTTTGTGTGTGTGTGTGTGTGTGTGTGTGTTCTTTTGAGAGCAGGCATCAGAATTTCATTTTTAATGTGTGTCAGTATATACATAGAAAAAGTGACAACAAAGGTTATATTATAATATCTTACAATGTTTTGTTCTTTGACAAGTAATTCATTCTTCGACCATGACTGAGTTATCCTCTTTCATGTTAAAGAAGAAACCAGGCTTTTTCTTGGGATTGGATCAAAATCCATGTATGAATTAAGTCTATTGCTGATCTAAACACAGAGTGGATCACATACTGAGTCAAAAAAGTATATAGATATGCATATTAAGTATTAACTTGTTCCTCAGGAGACACAATCATTGAAAATATTCTTCCAAAAGTCATACAAAATCATTCAAAAAGAGATAATTTGTTTCTTTCAGGGTTTCATCTGTTGAACTTCAGGGGTTTGGGGGAAAGTTCCCTTTTGTTCTTATTATAATCCAAAATCTAAAACATTTTTTTTTTGTTCCCTGTAATGTTCAGGCAATATTTAGAAAGTGGTTGAAAGACAGTGACTGGCCAAAGTGATCCAGACGCTTCATGTATAAGATACAACTAGAACTCACAATCTCCTAGTTTCTAGCCTGATGCCTTAACCATTATACCAAACTCCTTCTCCCTCTCCTTCTTTGTTTCCCTTGTCTCTTCTATTCTGCTCTTTCTTGGCAGGTTGTAAGAGGTCACTAATCTCTCCGAGAATTGTTGGAGGCCAACCAGCCTCTGAGGGGTCATGGCCCTGGCAAGCGGGCCTTTCAGTACTCAACATAACTTTTTGTGGTGGCACTCTCATAGACAAGCAGTGGGTGCTCACAGCCGCTCATTGTTTCATTTGGTAAGTTACTGAACCGTAAAGTTAAGTGAGAAAAATAGATAGATTCTATTGTTATGATGCTGATCTTTTTAATAAACTAGAGTTTCCAGGAAACAGCTTTATTATGGTTTGTTACATAGCCAGATATTTACACTGGCTTTGGCATTTGTGTCCATCTATCAAGTGCTTCCCAAAGACATGGAATAGGCAGATGTTGCTCGATGATGTTAAAGGTATTGTTGCAAGATATAATCTGTTCCAAGTAAAGCTGCCTTTTGCAATTGACTAATGGTGATTTTGTCAATGCCAGTGGTATTCAAATGGTCCTCCAGATGCTTTGAGATTGCACACAAGGTGGCTATTACTATTGGTACTACCTTCACTTTCTTTTGCCAGTCATTCTATTTCTGTTGGCAGGTCTTTGTATTTAGTGATTTAGTGATCTCCAGTTCTTTCTCTTCTATTCTGCTGCCTACAGATACTACCACATCCACTATCCGGACTTTTTTGTCTTTCAGAAATGTTCACAGAAGAGTCAAATGAAGACAATAGCATTGTGTCAGGGCTATCCTACTGCCAATCTTTTTGTGCTTGCATTACAATTAGGGATACATATATAAAAAGACCCCACCAATGCTTTTGTCATTTTTTACCAAATCTTCAGATCCTGCCTCGGTTATACATCAATAAAAGAGTGTATTACTGTACACCAGCAGCAGTCCCCAACCTTTCCAGCTTGGCGGCCCAGCACAGGGGGGGGTGAGTGGCAGGTGCACACATGCATGCACAACTTCATTTGTGCGAGTGGCATGCATGCACACACACTCTCCACTCATGCAAATGGAGCTTCAGGTGGGAGCAGCAGGCACTTGCACTCATGTGTGAAGCTCTACTCCTGCAAATGGAGAGTGCTTGAGTGAAGGATGCTTGTGCTTGGCATGAGTTCAGCTTCATGCATGTGTACACATTTGCCTGCTGCTCATACATGTGGAGTGTGCCCATTTCTCCCATGCCCCAGTTTCAAACAGGCCACAGCCTGGTAGTGGGCCACGGCCCATCAGTTGGGGACCCCTGCTGTACACAGTGTCACTGGATGGTACTTTCCTGTTGCATACTATTTAATGTACACTTTTTGATACTGTATGTGGAAATCAGAGCTGGCTTCAGATTAAGAGTAAATAGGCACTGGCTTGGGAAAGCCAAAACTTAGGGGTACCAATGCCAATAGTTCCAAATCATTCTATAAATTCAAATCTCCACACTGGCAAGAAGTGAAGCTATCAGTCAATGTGGGCTAGGGATACCATGTACCCCTGAGTCAGCACTGATGGAAATAGTATACAAACGAGTAAATATTGTTCTTTCCTGCCAAACTCCAACAAGGCTGTTGGCATCTTTAAATGTGGCTGAGTTGGATATGAGGAAACATGGTGAAATTAAATGCAGACAAGATGTGGTGCCTCTGGCAATGCAGATGTCAGGAATTTTTTCAGCAAATGTTAAAATCCTGCAATAGTCTTAATAGGTCTGCATCCATAGATTGCTACTGACATTTTTTTTAATTATTAATACTTACAGGGTCCCTGAAGGCTTTGACGGAATTTTTGTGGGGCTAGGTGGCCACCAACTCATGAACCCTTCAAATAACTCAGAGAAATTTGCCATCCAACAGATCGTTGTTCATCCTAACTACACAGCTAATGACACTGTGTATGACATCGCTTTAGTGAAGCTAAATGACACTGTGGATTTCACCAATTATATCTTGCCTATGTGTCTCCCAAAGTCTTCTGTGGAGTTCCCTGACAATACCAACTGCTGGGTCACTGGATGGGGAAGAACACAATCTAAGGGTGAGGAAAGTGGGAAGTGTGTTTTATGTGATACCTTTTCATCCTTTCACATCTTTCATCTGTGGAACTTGTATGTTTAAAGATTAATTTATTTGCTTATGACACTAAAGTAACTTGAAGTTACTTTAAGGAACAACAGGACATACTTTAATTCATGAAGATGCTGGAGAGTGTTCCAGATACAAACCTGAGAGAACAAGACCATTACTTTGCATTGATACTGAGACCAAACTAGAGTTTTGCATGAATTACTGTGTAAAGTTACACAGTAGACTTATAAATCAGAAGGAATATGATAGGACCCTTTTAATGTAGTAAATGTTATTAAATGGCATGAACTTTCATTAGATGCATGGAATAATCAAAAATTATGTAGGATTTAAATTGGATGAAGCCAGGTTAGGGGCAGGATTGAAGCAAAGCAGAGCATTGAGTGGGTTTAAAAATCACTTTGGCTTACTTAAAAGTAGTAGGTTCTTCTTTTTCTTAAGGTTCTTTTTAAGGTTCAAGAATCAGCAGTAAACTCAAGATAGTGACAGTAGCTAGTGGAACCTCTGGCCACTAAAACCCATACTAATAGCACCAGCAAAGCTTAATTTGAGTTGTGTTCCAGACATCAAATGGGGCCCTTATTTCCAATGGCAGAAAAAAGCACTAAAATATCTGAAGGGCTGTTTTGATTTCACAAAAATGAGTTGAGTCACCACATCAAAGCAGAATTGGAAAAGAAATCTGGGACCCAACTGGAAGCAGCAAAGCAAATTAGATGGCTTCCAAGTGCTCTTTAATCTTTCCAGAGGTACAAACTGAATCAGTTTGCTCCCAAACTTTAATTTGCAAATTTGAAATGGATCACACCAAATCTCAAATCTAATTAATTAATTCAGGCTTATTCACAGAGGCCTGATTATCTTTAAACAGGTTTGGTTTTGAAATCAAATCACAATCAAAGCAAACTGGAAGTCTGAATTAGGTCACAAACTGGAATCAATTGATTGACTTGAAGTTTCTCTGATTTTATACACACACCAGTAACTGCAGAACAACAGGGAGCAAGTAAAGATATAATCCCTTTGGGTTCTCAGTTGGCATTCTTTTCATCCTAAACATCTACACATAATATAGGGGATGGGGTGGGATGGAGGACCACAAAGCAGATTAAATCACATCATGCAATGGTTAGGCTGCTTTAAAAGAGGACTGTGGCATGCCTATTTTAGGGACTACCCTTTATATGTCATGTGTTCTCCAGTTCAAAATAGTTTATGTTGGTTTCCATCAACCAGACAGCTTGGAGAGCAGATATAATCACAAGACTGTGTCTTACACATCCCTTAGTCAAACTTCTAGCACTTTGGCTAAATAACTGGCAGCTGTGATCTCATATCATTGTATATGTAATAATGATATGTGTAGAACAGAGTGGTTGGAAAATTTTAGTCTTCCTTGTTCCATCATAATTTACTTTCATCAGAAAACTAATGTGCCTGTATTTCTTGTCCTCTCCTGTCATGTTTTGGAAGAAAAGAGCAGTAAAATTTATGAGAAAGAAATAACACTGTCAGGTCTGCCATCTTCGGCTTGGCACCTTGCTGGCATCCTGCCATCAAAGCATAGGAGGGATGAGGGGGACATGGGGGGAATAAATGGACAATCAACCTGCATGTGTACATTTAGTTATTTAACAAAAACTAGTATGACAATCCCCTTTATGGATTATTGCCTTGTCATGGCGAAGGGGCTTGGGTAACTCAATGAAGCTATAAGCTATGCCATGCAGGGCCACACAAGATGGACAGGTCATAGCAGAGAGTTCTGACAAAATGTGATCCACTGGAGAAGGAAATGGCAAACCACTCCAGTATCTTTGCCATGAAAACCCCATGGACAGTACTAAAAGGCAAAAAGATATGACACTGGAAGATGAGCCCCTCAGGTCAGAATGTGTCTAATATGCTACTGGGGAAGAGCAGAGTGCTAGCACTAGTAGCGCCAGAAAAAATGAAGCGACTGGGCCAAATCCGAAAGGACACTCAGCTGTGGATATATCTGGTGGTGAAAGGAAAGTCCGATGCTGTAAAGATTTTTTCTCCATAGGAACCTGGAATGTAAGATCCATGAATCAAGGCAAGCTAGACGTAGTCAAAAAAGAGATGACAAGACTGAAAATTGACATCTTAGGAATCAGCAAACTAAAACAGACAGGAATGGGTGAATTTAACTCAGATGACCATCAGGTATACTACTGTGGGCAAGAATCCCTCAGAAGAAATGGAGTAGCATTCATAGTCAATAAAAGAATAGGAAAAGCAATACTGGGTTACAATCCCCAAAATGACAGAATGATCTCAATTCGAATTCAAGGCAAACCATTCAATATCACAGTAGTCCAAATCTATGCCCCAACCACTGGTGCTGAAGAGGATGAAATTGACCGGTTCTATGAAGCCCTACAGCACCTTATAGAATTAACACCAAAAATGATGTCCTTATCATCATGGGGGATTGGAATGCTAAGGTAGGAAGCCAAAAGATAACCGGAATAACAGGCAAGTTTGGCCTTGGAGTACAAAATGAAGCAGGGCACAGGCTAATAGAATTTTGTCAAGAGATATAATGGTCATAACAAACACTCTTTTCCAACAACCCAAGAGACGGCTCTACACATGGACATCACCAGACGGTCAACATAGAAATCAGATTGACTATGTGCTCTGCAGCCAAAGATGGAGAAGCTCTATACAGTCAGTAAAAACAAGACCAGGAGCTGACTGTGGCTCAGATCATGAGCTTCTCGTTGCAAAATTTAGGCTTAAATTGAAAAAAGTAGGGAAAAGCACTAGGCCACTCAGGTATGAACTAAATCATATTCCTGATGAATATACAGTAGAGGTGACAAATAGATTTAAGGAATTAGATCTGATAGACAGAGTGCCTGAAGAACTATGGATGGAAGTTCGCAACATTGTACAAGAGGTAGCAACTAAAACCATCCCAAAGAAAAAGAAATGCAAGAAAGCAAAATGGCTGTCTGAGGAAGCTTTGCAAATAGCTGAGGAAAGAAGGGAAGCGAAAGGCAAAGGAGAAAGAGAAAGATACACCCAATTGAATGCAGAATTCCAGAGAATAGCTAGAAGAGATAAGAATGCCTTCTTAAATGAACAGTGCAAAGAAATAGAAGAAAACAACAGAATAGGGAGGACCAGAGATCTCTTCAAGAAAATTGGAGATATGAAGGGAACGTTTCATGCAAAGATGGGCATGATAAAGGACCAAAATGGCAGGACCTAACAGAGGCAGAAGAGATTAAGAAGAGATGGCAAAACTACACAGAAGAACTATACAAGAATGAGCTTAACATCCCAGATAACCACAATGAGATGGTCACTGACCTCGAACCAGACATCCTAGAATGTGAAGTGAAATGGGCCTTAGAAAATCTGAGCAACAACAAAGCTAGTGGAGGTGACAGTATTCCAGCTGAGCTATTCAAAATCTTAAAAGACGATGCAGTAAAAGTGCTACACTCAATTTGCCAGCAAATTTGGAAAACTCAACAGTGGCCACAGGATTGGAAAAGGTCAGTTTACATTCCAATTCCAAAGAAAGGCAATGCCAAAGAATGTTCAAACTATCGCACCATTGCACTCATTTCACATGCTAGTAAAGTTATGCTTAAAATCCTACAAGCTAGACTCCAGCAGTATGTGGATCGAGAACTACCAGAAGTACAGGCAGGATTTCGAAGAGGCAGAGGAACTAGAGATCAAATTGCCAACATACGCTGGATCATGGAGAAAGCTAGGGAGTTCCAGAAAAACATCTACTTCTGCTTCATTGACTATGCTAAAGCCTTTGATTGTGTGGATCACAACAAATTGTGGCAAATTCTTAAAGAGATGGGAATATCAGACCATCTTATTTGTCTCTTGAGAAATCTATATGCGGGTCAAGAAGAAACAGTGACAACTGGACACGGAACCACTGATTAGTTCAAAATTGGGAAAGGAGTCCGGCAAGGCTGTATACTGTCGCCCTGCCTATTTAACTTATATACAGAGCACATCATGAGAAAGGCAGGGCTAGATGAAACAAAAGTTGGAATTTAGATTGCCAGGAGAAATATCAACAACCTAAGATATGCAGATGATACCACGCTAATGGCAGAAAGTGAAGAGGAACTAAAGAGCCTCTTGATGCGGGTGAAGAAGGAGAGTGCAAAAGTTGGCTTGAAACTCAACATTAAGAAAACCAAAATCATGGCATCCGGCCCTCTCAATTCCTGGCAAATAGATGGGGAAGAAATAGAGGTAGTGACAGATTTTATTTTTCTGGGCTCCAAGATCACCTCAGGTGGGGATTGCAGCCAAGAAATTAAAAGACGCTTGCTCCTGGGGAGGAAAGCTATGGCGAATCTAGACAGCATACTAAAAAGCAGAGACATCACCCTGCCAACAAAAGTGCGTATAGTCCAGGCCATGGTTTTCCCAGTTGCAATGTATGACTGTGAAAGTTGGACCATAAGAAAGGCTGAGCACCAAAGAATTGAGGCCTTTGAACTATGGTGCTGGAGAAGACTCTTGTGAGTCCCTTGGACTGCAAGGCGTTCAAACTGTCAGTCCTAGAAGAGATCAACCCCGTTGAAACTCAAATACTTTGGCCACCTAATGAGAAGGAAGGACTCACTGGAGAAGGGCCTAATGCTGGGAAAGATTGAGGGCAATAGAAGAAGGGGACGACAGAGAATGAGATGGCTGGATGGAGTCACTGAAGCAGTAGGTGTGAACTTAAATGGACTCCAGAAGATGGTAGAGGACAGGAAGACCTGGAGGAACATTGTCCATGGGGTCGCAATGGGTCAGACATGACTTCGCAGTTAACAACAACAACAAGTATGATAATATTAGATATAGACAATAGCACAGTTTCCAGCTGAATGGATCTGATGTTTTCAAAAATGTAGGCACATTTTTGGAATCCCAGTGGTCCTGAGATACAAGGGATTTTCATTCCCAGGAGATACTTCACTTGTGAAGTTACAATGTGTATAGCTTCTGCAGTTGTCATTGCACTTATCACTGGTTCTGTTAGCAAGAAGGCAGGGGGTAATGACATCTTGATGAAGAGCAGGAGAGCTCGGAACCAGTCTGTGCTACCACCCAAGGCCGTGCACCCTGAGAAAGAATATTACCCTAAACACCTCAGAATTCTCAAAATATCTAGGTGGATTCTTGTTGGCTGAAGATGGACTGGTCATGGGGGGGAGGGCTGGGATGTGGGGAAAATTTCTGTATCTTTTGAACATGGGAAAATTAGTTCTAGCCTGACTTTACTGCAGCCAGCATCTTTTAGTAAAATAATCTATCACTTCAACCAAATGGAGTTGATGTCTTTCTTTCCTAAAGGATTGGATTAGGGCAGGTCTGACACAACACTAATATTTACCTCCCTAAGATCATTAAACTGAATAGCAATTCTGTCTTCTGATAAATCTCAACAAGAAAAACTAAATTTGTTCTTCAAAATGAAGTTGAGGAATGTTGAAGGTTTGGCACAAAAGTTACAGTGAGCATAAACTCAGTTACTTGTTCTCTGCATTTTATAATGCAACTCTTTCCTTTCTTTGCAGTGGACCTGGAGCCTCCCCAAACCCTTCAAGAAGTGGAGGTGTCTATCATCAATACAGACATATGCAACTCTCTCTACAATGAGCTCAATATTACAATATTGCCCCACTCCCCTGTCAGGCCCGGTATGATCTGTGCAGGTAATTTAGAAGGGGGCAAAGATTCTTGTCAGGTAAGATGTTCAAAAGCTTAACTAAGATTGCGTGACATAAGAGTTAAATTTATAGTGATTGAACTTGGGTAATGTATTAAATTGGATTAGTTTTAATCTTGGTTGCGTGGTAGGGTTGCTAAGGACCTGATGAGGTACATGACATTAATCCTTAATGTTACTTTACGGTTCCATGTATTGGGCAATGAGTATTAAGTAAGTAAGTAAGTAAGTAAAGAAATTAACTTTGTTGTACCAATCTTGTCAATGCTGACATGGAAAACTTATGAACCTTCTCATAAAGGATTCAGAGTTCTCCATATGTTCTCAAGAGCCTCCTTCACTGGGAGAAGTATGGGTTCAGTGCTCTTCAAAATCCCAAAATAGGTATGGGAAATCATCAGCAAGAGGCCTTATATAATGTCCAGAAAAGCTCCTCAAGATTGGGCTCCTGAAATTTGATGGTAAGCTTCACAAAGATTTTCAATCAGTGAGATGATTCTTGCTGTATTTTACTAAGACAGAAAACAGAGAAGCTAAGCCTCTGAGAAACTTAATGAAACTGTTCTGTTCTGTGTGATGATAAGGCATTGAGACAAGGCAGGAGTAATAACAGTTGTTACTTTATTAAAGCTTCAACAGAACCTCAACAGAACAACAAGATGGCGTGGATCTCTTTTATACCCTTTTGCAGGGACAGCATCAGCCAAAAAATGCAATGTATTTTCCTGCTTTGAACATGCCCAATAAGCTGGAGACAGCCTATCTGGCCCGGGCAGCCATGTAGTCTGCCTGGGTCTCTCTGCAGCTTCCTGCATCTGCTCTGTTAATCATAGGCCAAGGACATAACACTCCTCCCCTCTTAGTTCAAAAACACACACCACTATTTTTTTAACTACTCCAAAGTTATTCCTTTGACCATGTTCTTATTTCTAGAGAAATACTAGGACTGTCGGCTTACAGACAGGAATCTTACATAATCTTGTTATGTAACCTTACATTTATTTATTTATTTATTTATGAGACTTATATACCGCTTTAAGTGCAAGCACTCTCTAAGCGGTGTACAGCAGTAAGCAATACCCCTAACAATCTGGGTCCTCATTTTACCTACCCCGGAAGGATGGAAGGCTGAGTCAACCTTGAGCTGGTGAGATTTGAACCGCTGACCTGCTGAACGCAGTCAGCTAAAATGGCCTGCAGTACTGCACTCTAACTGCTGCGCCACCTCAGCTCTACATAACCTTTGGAGGGCCTCTGGCCCATTCCAACCGTCTCAGAGCTGCTACAAGTGCCCAGTCTGCAAGCTCGCCTGCCAGGTTCGGTAGATTGGGACTTTGAGGCCCAGTTGATACAGACGAACCTGCATCTTGCTGACTGGCCTGGCCTGGTAGACCCAACCCTTTGTCCATCTGACTTTGGCTGGCTCTTTCCGGTAAGCCCAAACCAGACTTCCTTGGTGGGATGGAATTCCCCAGGTCCACAATAGACCCCTGTTGGGAGCACTGTCCCATAGGCACAAGGCCTGCAATAGAAGTGGCATGAAAAGCTGGTTGCGTGCAATGTCCCATGGACCCAGTGCCGGAGTCAGGAGCTGCCTCATTGGCAAAACCCCTATTTGCAGAGTGCAAACACCCGCTTTCACAGAGAAACTGAGATCCATAATCATGATCGTGGTCCTCCTCCCCCCTGAGAGCAGAGTCAGGAGCAGAAAGGTGGTCAATGACTTCCATGGATCCAGTTTGTCCAAGAGCCGGTGTAACGGCTCTGCCACTGCAGCCTTGTGAGGGTGGGAGGAATGGTAAAAATTTAGAAGCCAAAGGAAGGCTTGAAGCTCGCTCTTCGACTTGGGGCTTGGGGCCTGCTGAGTCACTTTGAGCTTAGATTCAGCAGGATGGATGCCTTTGCATCTATGCAAAACCCCAGGAATTCAGTGGAAGTTACTCCAATTTTGCATTTTTCCTGCTTAAGCTTTAGCCCTGCTTCGTGGAACCTCAACAAAATGGACCAAAGCCTCTAAACCAAGTTTTCGGGTGATTCCCCTGTGATGAGGACATCATCGAAGTAAGGGCAAACTCCCTGAATGTTATGACACGTATGCTCCATCACGCTTTGAAAAATGCCAGGGGTTACATTAACCCCGAACTGCAGTCTTCTGACTTTGAAAGCTCCCCGGTGCATTATGATGGTCTGAGCCTCAGCCGTTGCATCATCCACCAGTAGCTGTTGATAGGCCTGAGCTAAATCAAGTTTGACGAAAACTCAGCCTCCTTTAAGTGAGTCCAAAATGTGGCTCACCACCGGCGCTGGATAAGAGTGCTGCTGTAACACTTTGTTTAGCATGCATTTATAGTCGGCACAAATGCGGACTTTCCCGTTGGCCTTGAGTGGCGTGACTATGGGTGTTTCCCATGGACTGCTATCCACAGGTTCCAAAATACCTTGCTGTAGCAGTTTATCCAGCTCGGCATTAATCTTTTGCTTAAGCGCAAAAGGCACCCGATGAGGCTTAATCCTAATCGGTGCAATGGAGGGATCTAACTGCAAAGCAATGGGAGGCCCCTTGTACAACCCAAGCTCTGGGCTGAACACATCAGCAAACTCCTTGCAAACTTCCGCAAGGCCTGCCATTTGCAAGCTGTGTAGTCCAGTCACTTGAATCCCAAGTGCCTCGAACCAGTTGATTAGACTTATGTGGTCACCCTCAGCCATGATGATGTCCAAAAACCCCTTGAAATGCTCACGCTGCACTATGACCATGGCCTCCCCTTTCACACTGACTCAGGAATTCTGAAAGTCAGTTAAGATAAGATCCGACAGCCTGAGTTTAATTCTCTGGCCGCTCCTATAGCACATCTGCTTGAGGGTTTCCTGGGAAATGATTGACAGAGCTGAACCCGTGTCCAGCTCCATCATCAAGGGGACCCCATGCATTTGACATCAAGACGCAGCTTCTTTTTTAATGGCTGGTGAGCCCCTGTTCTCAAAATGCTCCTGTGGGACGCGCAGAAGCCCACCCTGTTTTGGCTAGGGACCCTGATACCTGTCCGAAGCAATTCTTCTGATGGACAGTTTTTCTTGCAACCCAAACAGATGGTGGCTATGTGGCCTTGCCGGCCACACGCCCTGTAAGTAGCAGACCAAAAATGGCAGTCAGAGCACCTGTGGCATCCTCCACATCCGAAACACTGAGGGAATAGAACTGCCTTGTCAGACCTCTTGTTAGCTTGCTCTTGGAGCCTTCTCTCTGCTGGCTGCTGCAGATGGTCGACCTCATTTTCGGAATCCAGTTCGAATACCTCTCGAGCAACCTCTTGATGGATGGAGCCTGAACTTGTAGGGTTCTTGGAAAGCTGCAAGGCCTTAACAGTTCCTCCCACTGCTTCATCAGCTGTGATCTCCCTTAGTGCATCTTGGAAGGAAACGTCTTCCTTCGCAAAAATCTTTTGTTGCAGCTCTCGGCTCCACAAACTAGCCGATCATGCAGCCATTCTTCTAAGTCTTTGAATTTACAGGGCCTTGCAGCTTGCCATAGAGCAGCAATAAAGTCCACAGCAGACTCTCCTGGATGTTGGTCCCACTGCTCAAATGCTTGATGCCATGCAATCACCGAAAGCTTTGGTTCAAAATCCTCTCTTAACATTTTCTTAAGTTCCGTATAAGCGATAAATTCCAATGGTGCTGGGGTGACCAGGTTCTCAGCAATATCAAATGTCTCTTGCCCACAGACACATAGTAACATTTTGACTTTGAGCCTGTCCTCCCGAACTTGGTTTACCCGAAAGTAGTTTTCTACTCGGGCAACATATGAACTCCAACATTCAGGGTGCGCTGTATCGAATTTGGACAGACGCCCAATCTTAGCCATCACTCCTCCTTGGTGGCCTCATCAACGCTTCATGCTGCTCTGGCTTGAGAACGGGTTCCAGAACGAATCTTGCCGATCTCTCTTCCAGCATTTTCGTACTGGCAGGCAGAGTCGCACAAGTCGGAACGCCGAACTTCCCAGCCCTTCGGCCTTCTGTGGTGAGTCAGCCTACTTTTCTCTGCAGCATGATCCCATTCTCGTCGCCAATGTTCTGTTCTGTGCATTGGTAAGGCATTGAGTAAAGGCAGGAGTAATAACAGTTGTTACTTTATTAAAGCTTCAACAGAACCTCAACACAACAACAAGATGACAATAAGGGTTATCTTATCTAAAAATTAGCCAAACATTTTCAGATCTGCCATCTCCAGTAATTATAAAGAACATAGGACAACATAACATATCGCACTGCCCTGCATAAGATCAAACTTGCTCAGCTATGTATTAAGAGATCAAATCTTTAAAATGCATTACTGGCTCAAATTGCTGTTGTCCAAATATTTTTGACAGGAATTCCTATGAATATGAATCCCTAACCAGATTTAAAATCCAAGACACTTCAGAGGGCTTCCTTTGACTAGTTCTGAAGAGGAGGAATAGTAATAAATTTATATGGCTTTCAATACAACTGTGTAACACTTTGGATTTCATTTTGAATAGGAGTTTCAGAGGACCTAGAATAGCCAGGTGATTCTGGGAAAAGATGTGACTGCTTTAAGATGTTGTGAATAGGGACTAAATTCATACTCCTGAATGCCCCAAAGCTGCTTTTGGGAGACTGAGTTCAAACTGTTGGCCAACCCTAGCTGTCATCCAGTTAAGGAAAGAATAGGGTTCATTTAGAAGACAATAGTAAACATAGAATGTAGAACATACATAGTTTTAAAAAATGATCAACATAGATGCAGCTGTATTTACCATCTTAGAAGCAGTATTTTTCTTTCTCCAACAATGCATCAAATCTCATTTACATTTTTTAATTAAAATATTGGGTCACCTTTATGGTTCTTCAGATGATATTTGATCATTTTTTGTGCAAGAGGATGTGATTAGAAACAATTACAAGTAGTCAGTAGTAAAGTAATGAGTATCAATAGTAGTTTCCCCCACAATGGCACAGCGATACCATTGATTGGTTTTTTGAGGCAGCAAAGGAAATATTGTTATCTTGCATGGATGTGCTTATGTTTTGCAGGACAGTTAACATCCTGTTATTTGTTAATGTTAAATATGATTAGCTTTTGAGGAGAGGGGGACTTAGTGTATGATGCAAATCCAGTCCCATTTTACTGTGTTATCAATCAATATATTGCATTAACCCCAAAACTGTATTTGATGAACAAGCAATTACTGACGATTCTCAGGCTAAAGTTGAGATGTTTAGTTAAAGGAATACTTTGCTGCAAGGAAATTTGCATTTCAATTTCTCAAATCTGAATGAAGCAGCCTTCCTATAAACATCTGATAACATACATCTTTCTCTTTCTAGGGTGATTCTGGAGGACCTATGGTTTGCAAGTGTAATGGAAGTGAAAATTGGCTCTTGACTGGGATTGTGAGCTGGGGATTAGGCTGTGGCGTAGCCAATGTGCCTGGTGTCTACACTTCAGTAGCACACTATTCTGATTGGATCCAGTTGCACTTACCCCACATAAAATTTTCAGAGTGCTCAAATGGAAGTAATAGTATAGGGCATAACACCCTTGTCATGCTTTTTCTGATATCCATGGGATTGACTGTCTTTTGAGACACTTAGACATCCCTCCTTCAGCCTATCAATGTCCCTGGTATGAGTTCTTTTTACACAAAATACTGCTGATAGGAATTGCATACTACCAAATTCAGAGGTAGTTTGAGACCTTTCCAAAAACTTTGATGGCCACTTATATGCTCGGGTTCCAATTTGAACCTTGTTTGACATCACTGATCTACAGGAGGCACCACTGTCAATAAAAATTCATAAAAGAAGAAGGCATTCCTACTTCGTGTCCTGATTTTGGACATCATCTCAATATCTGATTGGCTGCTAGAGTGAGAACCTTTGTCCAACTGTACCATCCAACTTGGCACTGACTTCCTGGTTGGAAGAAGATTTATGAAGTCTCCAGAAGGATGCTTCCTGGCCCTGTTGAAGAGACCAAAGTGCAGAATTATTCTATCACTCAACTAAAAATTAAAATCTCCAACTGTTCTTTTACTAAGTGAAGTTTTCGGAAAGGAATGATTGTGCTAGAGCTACTGCTGTCAGAAGCCACTGGATTTAACCGGAATCAACTTACTGTAAAATTTGTAATCTATAATTTTCTTTAATTATAGTACTTAATTTCCATCCCTTTCTTTCCTTTAACTTATTTTAATAGGTGATTTTGTTTGTTATTGTATTACTACTGGAAATTTTTCCTTATATGTTATTTTATGCTGCTGGTGGTACAGAATAAATCTATCTTTGTAAAATTTCACTCTGATGTATCATAACAATAAAAGCAATGTTTACTATTTATAAACCCTTTGAGAGATTTAATTCAAATGATTAAAAGGTCTGTGACCAGACCAATTAATAAATTCAGCATGTAGGGTACTTTATAATGAGCAGCTGTTTAATTCCCATCAATATATTGGATGTGGCAACTGAAATAATTATTCTGTTCTTTCTTACATCCATTGCTATTTGTTTGGTTTTTGCAAAAACAGAGCACTATATTTTCACTGCTATTTATAATTTTATGGTCTAACGTTCACATTTTTTTTCTATGACTGTGCAATCACACATGGTATTGAATAAATATCTAAAATTGTTAAAAGATGCCCAAACATACTCAGGACTTTTTAGGTTTGAGCATGCACTTATTTTTATTGGAAGTCTAATTGGCATTGTTATTCAGGGGTTTTAGTATCTCTTGAATAAATACTTTATTTGGGGAAATTATTCATTGTTCCTTGGTATTTAGATGCAAAATGTAAATTCTGCATTATAAAGAAGTTATAAAGAAGAGATTGCCCATGAAAAGGAAAGCAGTTAAAACAGTTCTATTTTCCAAATAGTTTTCAAGAACCTAAATTATGGCTTAGGCTGCAGACATCTGTGAATTTATCTTATCAGAATGGTTGCTGGATCAAGCCAAAAGCTCTCTTAGATCAGGAAATAATAATCATCATCAACAACAACAACAAGGATGCGACTTGGTTAAAAGAGATGAATGCAAATAAAACAGAAGTTGAAATGAAAGAACTAGTAATAACAACAAAAATGATAGAAAAAAGAGCAAGGAAAATCAAAAATTGGTCAGCACCAGGTGAAGATGAACTGCATGGGTTTTGGTTGAAACATCTAACTGTTATACACCCACTCATTGCCAAGCAGTTCAACAATATACTACAAGGAGGAGAAATTGAAAAGTGGCTAACAACTGGGA
Source organism: Crotalus tigris (assembly GCF_016545835.1). Taxonomy (NCBI): domain Eukaryota; kingdom Metazoa; phylum Chordata; class Lepidosauria; order Squamata; family Viperidae; genus Crotalus; species Crotalus tigris. The sequence continues at coordinate 833,188 of NW_024096755.1, read as the reverse complement.
AAACCTACCTAATAATGAAAAATCCAGCAAAAGGCAACTATAGGCCAAAAATCCACCAGGCAACTATAGGCCAATTACCTGCTTACCAATAACTTTCAAATTACTAACTGGTGTGGTAGCTGATGCAGTACAACAGCATCTAGTTGAAAACAATCTCTTTCCACCTGAGCAGAAAGGAAACCGCCCCAATAGCAGAGGAACAAAAGATCAACTACTAATAGACAAAATGATCTTGGAAAACTGCAAGAGAAGGAAGACCAACCTGAATGTGGCATGGATTGACTACAAAAAGGCATTTGACTCTCTGCCACATGACTGGATAATCAAGTGCCTAGAAATAACAGGAATCAGTAGAAACATCAGAAAATTGTGCAAAGATCGATGGCACAATGAAAGACACAGTTGCAGATCAATGGTGAGAGACTGGGAGAGGTTAATATCAAGAGAGAAATATTTCAAGGAGATTCATTGTCACCATTACTATTCGTTATTGCACTGTTTCCTTTCTCAACAATACTGAATAACTCAGGACATGGCTATCAAACATCAAAAACATCTACCAGACTATCCCATCTCCTTTACATGGATGATCTGACGCTATATGGGAAAACATCATCTGAAATAGAATCGCTGCTCAACACTGTCCGTATATATAGCCAAGATATTGTTATGGAGTTTGGCTTGGACAAATGTGCCACACTTACTATCAAACAAGGAAAAGTAGTGAAAACTTAAGGAATCAAGATGCCCCACGAAAATAACATTAAGAGTCTGGATGAGGAAGATTACTACAAATACTTGGGTATCCTTCAAGCTGACAACATCAAGCACACTGTAGTCAAGAAAAAGATTAGAGGTGAATACATCAAGAGAGTGAAGAAGATCTTAAAGTCCAAACTCAATGGAGGAAATACCATAAAGGCAATCAACACCTGGGCAATTCCAGCCATTAGATACACAGCTGGAATAGTGGACTGGACTCAAGCAGAACTAAAAGCAATGGATAGGAAGACCAGAAAAATAATGACAATGAATCATGCCCTTCATCCATGCAGTGACATTGACAGACTTTATCTACCAAGCCAAATAGGTGGGCATGGAATGCTACAAGTACATCAGATGGTTGAAGAAGAAAAAATGGCTTTGGAAGAATATCTGAAGAACAATGATGAAGATGCACTGAAATGGTGCATTGGAAGATTTGCAAAAAATATCATTTGCCTGTAAGCAAAAACTGGTGGGATCATAAAATAGAGAAAGTCATAGAAAATGATAAAATTAAACTGCTCTGGGACTTCAGAATTCAAACAGACAAGCATTTGCAACATAACACCCCAGACTTAACAATTGTCGATAAGAAAGACAAAAAAGTCTGGATAGTGGATGTGGCAGTGCCTGGAGATAGCAGAATAGAAGAGAAAGAACTGGAGAAGATAACAAAATACAAAGACCTACAAATAGAAATAGAAAGACTGTGGCAAAAGCAAGCAAGGGTAGTACCAATAGTAATAGGCTCCTTGGGTGCAATCCCAAAACAACTGGTGCACCACTTGAACACCATTGGCATTGACAAATTCGCTATTAGTCAATTGCAAAAGGCGGCCTTACTAGGAACTGCTTCCATCCTGTGACGATATCTGTAATACCATCAAACATCCACATCTGCCCAGGTCCTGAGTAAGGACTCGATAGGTAGACAAAATGCCAAATCTAGTCTGAACATCTGGCTGACTGTGCGATGATCCATAATAATAATAATAATAAAGTTGGAAGGGACCTTGGAGGTATTCTAGTCCTACTCCCTGCTTGAGCAGGAGACCCTATACCATTTCAGATGAACGGCTGTCCAGTCTCTTCGTAAAAACCTCCAATCATGGAGCACCCACAACTTCTGAAGGCAAGCCATTCCAATGGTTAATTGTTCTCACCATTAGGAAATTTCTCCTTAGTTCTAGGTTGCTTTTCTCCTTGATTATTTTCCATCATTGTTTCTTGCCTTCTGGTGTTTTAGAAAATAAATTGACTCCCCTCTTCTTTCTGACATCCCCTCAAATATTGGAGCATTGCTATCATGTCTCCCCTAGTTCTTTTTTTCACGAGACTAGACATACCCATTCCAGGGCCCCCTTACAGCCCTATGATTCTTGTAGTCTGCTGATGGAGGTTAATATGTGTTCCTGCTTGGTAACAATGGCCAAAAGCTGAAGCTAAACCAATTGGATGCACTTTTTTCAATGCACTTTTTTCAATGCCTTGTTTGCTTTATGTTTATCTTTGTTTTTTTTATTCTTGGTGTTTTGTATTTTAATTTTTTTTTCAAATAAAAGTTTAAAAAAGCTTTTATTCATAAACATAGAAATGGAATCAAAGGAATGGATGGGAACTTGGAGGTTTTCTAATCCAACCTCCTTCCCAAGGCAGGAGATCTTATATCATCTCAGACAAGGTCTCCTTCCTCAGACAAGGCAGGGGATTGGACCAGAAGATTTCCAGGGCCCCCTTCCAGCCCTATGATTCTATGTCTTTGTTCCAGTCAGCTATTAGGAAATGAAAGTTAATGTTCTTCAGTATATACATTGCTTACATTTCCTATTGAATGAACAAATGTTGCACTTTCTTGTGCAGGTTATATAATGAAGTAGCAGGAATTTCTAAGAAAACTGGTTTAATATGAGCAAATAGTCTGCTTCCTGCTTGGTAACAATGGCCAAAAGCTGAAGCTAAACCAATTATGAGAACAATGAATGAGAACAATTGGTTGCTCCACTGTGGTGTTCCACAAGATTTGGTCATCTCTCCCATTTAATATGTATTAGGAAAACACTGGGACAGATATCCAAAGGTCTGGAGCTATCATCAGTACATGATGATACTTGATTATATATTTCCATCCCAAGCCAAGCCAGAGATTGTGAGGAAAATTTTAACCTGTGCCTGGATGCCATGAAAAGGACATAGAACTAGGCATTAGGCTTATTTGTATTAATTAAATCTTTACTCCTGCTGTTCTTTTTATCTTGGGTGCCTATCAATACAATTATATGATAAATCAGTGGGTGTAAATCAGAGGTTTGAGTGTCTTCCCTCTTCACCCTGCTGGGCTGGTAACCAGAAATTACAGGCTTCACCTTTGCTGCTTTTTTCTCATAATTCAAGGACTCATATTCCTTAGTTACATCAACCATCATATGGGGGAGGGACCCAGGCTAGATAAAGAAGGATAAGCAACAATGTACTTCTGTCCCATAATGTTCATAACATAGTTCGGGGGGGGGGGGATGTTGATTTTTAGTTTTACTGATTTTGTTGCTGAATGTTATAACAGACTATTATTTGTACCAATAATACATAAAAAAGCATGAGCAAACAACTACAGGTATTCCTAATTTAATTACTGCCTTGGACAGTGATTGTTTGCAGTTACAACAGTGATGAAAAAGTAACTTGTGATCGATGTCTACATTTATGACCTTTTCAGCATCTCTCTCTGTCACATGTTCACCATTACATACAGTTAATACATGTTGTCCAACCCACTTCTTTTCTTTTTCTATCCCTCACAGAGGAAAAATAGTCTTGAACAAAAAATGTCTTCCTGAGTTGCTTTGCTCCACAGCATAGCAGCTCCCTAAAAAGTGCTAACTGCATGTTAACAAGCTCAGTAATTCAATCTTAATTAGCCAGCTGACAATCAATTTTTGCTTGCTTTCTAAGCAGCTTGTAGCAGATGCACTAGACAAACAGCTGGTGCTAGCACATTCCTTTCTATGTGTATTCCTAATTGTATACCTGCTTACTCTATTATAACCCATTCCTCACCAATGAATGTAAATTTAAAAAATCAATTCACTTCTTACTAGTTATCCCAAGATTTGCATGAGCATTCCAAAGGGAGTGAGATGGGGAAAAGGCTACAAGATTTGATTTTTTAGCCGACTTCCATATGAGTTACATTCTAGAAAATGTCTCTGCTGTTTGTGCTCACCCAAAAATTTGAGGCCACATAATTCTGATTCTGCAAATCAAAGGAAAGCTGAAGTAAAATCCTAAGCACAGTCACAGTTATGTGTCTCTTGGCTTAGCAACCATTTTGCTTAATCACCATGTTGCTGGTCCCAATTGTGGTTGTTAAATGAGGACTAGCTATACCATCCAGGTTTAATGCTTGTTTCATCCAGTATGTGATATATTTATTTTTTTATTTATGAAATTTATTTGCTGTCCATCTCATATCCAACAATTTTGGGAGGCTTACAGCATAAAAACATTAAAGCATTAAATTTTAATTAGTCAATCACCTCCAATAAGAAGCTCGCCCAAGCTTTTTTCATATACCCATATGAAAAAAATAATAATTACCTCCAAGTGATTACATTATCTGCAGTCAAACCCAGTGAAGCTGGTGACCAGTCTCTCTCATCCCTTAAGAAATGTTGTCTATTCCTCCATGACAACCTGCTTCAACTCACTAACATTCAAGGATTTTCTAGCATGAACTAGTTGATTCAAGTCCTGTCACATTTCTATAGCACTGAGGTTTGCCCTTGAACTGGTCATTCTAAAACATTGACTTTATTCCTCTTCATGTCTTCTCTTGTAGGTTCTTAGAATACGGTGCAGTGCACTGCAGTTTTCCTCAGAAATCCTTATTTTTGATGAAGCATGATTTGAAAACCAGCCATTAACACACCCCAATCAACATCTAAAAAGCTACTTAAAACAGGCACTATAAATATCACAAACAGAACAGCACAAACTCTGCTAGAGAGAAGATCCCTAAAGATGGGCTCCAGTACAAGTCTGGGAACTCAGAAGAATAAAGCTCTGATCCTGGTGATCAACCCAGATTGGATCCTACAACATTATCCTGGGACAAGTATATTCACCTTTTTTGTGAGAAATAATTATATCCATGTAGCCCCAAAAGTTCTTTTAACTCATTGATCTATGAAACATTTCTCCTTCGACCAGAGTGTTTAACCAGATTGTCCACTCAGATTCTCATTATTGTCGTTTGGATATTTGAACTTATTTTGACCTCACATTTCATTGTTTTACTCAAACCTGCAAGACAGTGCAGGAATAGAGGAGTGCTAAATAAATCTCTATCTCTAATTTGGTATTTTCAACCAGAAATTAACAGGTTACTTGCAACTGAACACTTGCAACTGATTTCTGCTCCCCCTAATTGTGCTCTTAAAATCAGGTCAAGTCATCACCTCAGAAACACTGTTAGAGGGAACATTTTCTCTCTATTATAAAGTTATTGGTGTTATGTACCTGGAGGGAGAGAAGTTAATAGGCCTGTCTCATAAAGAAAAGGACCCCAGTTTGAAGAAAAACAGTGTACCTGCAATAAGTCTTCCTTGATTCTGAGTACTCTAAGAGTTTGGGAATAAAAATTATATTTTAAAAAGGATGACTTTTTTAACATGTATTTTAATTTTATTCAAGACAAAGTTAAAATATAAAATACAAAACTCCCAAAAAAATCCCAAAAAGAACAAAAACACAAAACAATCAAAACATTAAAAAGGTGGATCAAAAAAAAGAGCAACGCATGTATACATATTATGGACCCTAGTTGAATACTGATTAATACATTATGACATTAGTTCCCACCCCATGCGAAACAAGCTCTCCCAAATTTTTTAAACACAACATCTTAGAAAGTTTATCACAACATCTTATATATCCAAAATCATCCGATTCAGTCTAAGGGTGACTTTTCTAAATGAAGATTGGGAAACATCTCCTTCAACTCACAAAGCAATATCTGCATAAAGTCATGTTCTCAGAGCCATGAACTCTTCCTGGGCCATTTGTTAGTCAGATCAATATGATTTCACAGGTTTATGATAGTTTAATAACTGAAATTCCAGCAGAACTGGAAGCCATGTGTATTTGACAAGACCAAGGAAGCAACTAATAGAGAGAATCTATCTTTGTGATCACTGACTTAATGGTACATCATCATCATCATCAGTGCCAAATAGAAAGGAAAAGACAACAGAGTGGAGACAACAGATCTGAGAGCTAAATCCTTGAGCTACCACCAACATCATTCATTGAACCTGGTGACCAGAGAGATGCATTAGTTTCAAGTGAAGTACACACCCCACCACCACCAAAGTTGAGTCATACAAAAGACACTGCAAACAATGAAAAAGGAGGATATATAGACCAACATGTAACATAAACTGTTGGTTGCTCACAATAAAATATTAATAGTGGCTGTGATTGATATTTACCCATCTTTTATGGAAGTGCTATTTTTACATGGTAAAACATCTAAGCAGAGCCATCAAATGGATTTTCCCCAGAAAAATAATCATTTTACACTTTCATTCAGGTGTGGTATTTTACTGGCAGCTGGCCAACTTCTAAAGAAGAAATACTGAATTAATCTTAAGATACAGAGTTCTCATGGATGTGAAAGTTGGACCATAAGAAAGGCTGAGCGCCAAAGAATTGAGGCCTTTGAAGACTCCCACGAATCCCTTGGACTGCAAGGCATTCAAACCGGTCAGTCCTAGAAGAGATCAATCCCAACTGCTCTTTAGAAGGCCAGATCCTGAAGTTGAAACTCAAATACTTTGGCCACCTAATGAGAAGGAAGGACTCACTGGAGAAGGGCCTGATGCTGGGAAAGATTGAGGGCAATAGAAGAAGGGGATGACAGAGAATGAGGTGGCTGGATGGAGTCACTGAAGCAGTAGGCGTGAACCTAAATGGACTCCAGAAGATGGTAGAGGACAGGAAGACCTGGAGGAATGTTGTCCATGGGGTTGTGATGGGTCGGACATGACTTCGCAATTAACAACAACATAGAGTTCTCATTTAGCATCCTCAAAAACTCTTAGCAACAGGAAACTACCAAGATACCAAAATCTGGAAAAAGCAGAAGAAAAGGGAACTCTGCCAGAATGACTGCTGGTAATACTAGGATTGGGGCAGTTGGGAGGAGATAGGGGAGATCACAAAGGAGGGTGGGCAAATGTGTTGGTTTGGGAATTTCTAAAGCCGAGAGACTTCCGGGAATGAGAACTTCTTGGTTGCATTTTCCAATTCAGGAAGGAGAAAATGTCCTATGCCCCTCCCTTTCACCTTTGGTATTAAAGTTTGTGGCACAGATACCAAGACTGGAGTGAAGCAGCTTGATCTGAAACTGCCTGGAGCACAACTACTCAAGCAACATATTGAAAGAAAAGTTGCAAAGAATGGCAACCATGGGCTTTCCCTCCATCTTGCTGGGACTCGGTCTACTGTACTTGTCTGCAGCACAAGGTGAATGATGGGGAGGGCTGGGTGTACAATGTTTAACCTCTCTTCTTCCAAATTCTTCTGGTATGTCTTCTTGGTAGCTCCCATGAAAGCTGGAAATCAGTTCCACAAGCTGAATGGGCCTATCATTGAGATCTTTACAAATGGTGTTACAAACTAAGGTGAGCAAAGAAATCTCTTATTATTTTAATCTGGCACTTTAGGAATGCTGTTGGTCTGCAGCCTTCAAGCTTGTTAATTAAATATTCCCTTCATCTTGTAAGTTTCTAGATTGTTGGGGGGGCTCTCATCTTTTTGGATTGCATGTTCTCCACTGCTTGCTTTTGCCTTCTCTGAAAAGAGATTGTGCATTCCATCAGGCCAATATCATAAAGAAGAAAACATGAGGTTGAGATATGTAGACACACAGGCAAGCAATATATAACAGAATATTAGGGTTGGAAGGGATCATGGAGGTCTTCTAGTCCAACCCCCTGCTCAGACAGGAAACCTTAGACTATTTCAGACAAATGATTGTCCAATCTCTTCTTAAAAACCTCCAGTGTTTTTAGGAGCATCCACAACTTCCACAGGCAAGTCATTCAAATGATTAATTGTTCTAACAGTCAGGAAATTTCTCCTTAGTTCTAGGTTGCTTCTCTCCTTGATTAATTTCCATCCATAAGCAGGTGCACTTGCTTTCAGGTGCTTTGGAGAACGCCAACCCCTATGTTTTCAGTTTGACTGAGTTTAAAATCTCTCAGGCCAGATAACTGCAAAGTATTATAAATAGGTATTAAAGAAGATTATTATCTTCTTTAATATTATCCTGGAAATCAAGAGAAAGGCAAATATTGTCCCTATGTTCAAAATTGTGGGGAGAACAGGGTCCATGAAGCACCTAACATCAGACTGACATTAATACCTGAACCAGTTCACAAAATATTTTATTTCCAATCCAGTGATTACTGGATACCGGCAGGAGTTTGTCAAAAATAAGTCTTATTAAACTAACCTCTTTTTTTTAATTGGATAAGTTCCTTAGTAGATTTTGGGAATGCAGTAGAAATAGACTGTTGGACAGGGGCCATTCAGAAAGGATTCTGCAAGCGATCTTTTGCCAAAAGTATCATTAGAAATTCTATTTCTCACTGCAAACATAGATATCAAAAATGATGATCACTTACCGGACATGTCAAAGAGAATGGCTGTATATTATTAATGGATTATAAAATGAAAAGAGCCAGTAGTGGTTAAGGCACCAGTCTAGAAACTGGGAGACCATGATCTCTAAATTTATGCATTGTCACAACTGGGGGGGAAGCATTTAAAGAAGAAATCGTTTTTCAACTAATAATCAGCATGGACAGAAGAGCAACAAAAAGGAAAAAATGCAAAGCTCTCAATGAAGGTAATAGCACTAAAGGAGAAGCAGCAATCACTGTAGAACTGGTATTCAATGGGAAATAGTATTTGAGCAGTATTGGAGGAATATCCTGGACACCCTTTGGAGGATAGGGATAGGATAGCATGCACGCTGTGATCTTTTGGGGTAAGAACAAGTTTAATATATGCTCTGCATAAATCCTACCAATAATCTGAGATAATATATGCTTTGGGTAAACCATGTGGGGGATACTGGCAGGTCCACTTTTGTGGAGTTGGGAGTTCAATAAAAGGAGGGAGAACAAAAAAGCGGCCTGAAAATCCAGCATTTGTACAATCATAATTTGTACGATCAGGCAGGGGAAGGAAGAAAAGGAGAAGGAGAAAGAAGGAAAAGAGAAAGGGATTAACAACCCAGCCTTTATCTAAAAGGTATCAGGTAGGGAGGAATGAAGAATGTTGTAACTTTCCATCCAGTCTGCTGGGTGGAATTGGTGGTAGACAGAACCTCCTGAAGTTCATGAAATGATAGAAAGGAAGGCAGAGATCCCCACCATTAGCTTCTTACTGACACTATTCATCTTCCTGTTTTGCTCAGGAAAATGTTGTCCTTCCTGAAACAACCATTCTAACGCTGACAAGTCAAACCAGTTCAGAGGATAGTCACTAGTGTATTGCTCCTTTGCTCTGGACCAACTTTGGTGAAGCCAGTTGGTTTTTCCAGAGTGTGAAACCCAACCCACAAGAGGCAGCTAGCACAATCTAGGAATGCTCTGTATTGGCACTAGTAACCCGCCACTAGATAGATCCCAAAAGATTCGGAGATCTAAGGATGATAGGTTAGTGCCAGGGCAATTTTATTGCAAAAAGGATTGTATTAAATAAAATACAAGTAGTCCTCTCTTAATTACTTCAGTTGGGATTAGAATTTCCATCATAACTAATGAGGTCATAAAATGCAATATCATATGACTGCATTGCTTTGTGATAACAGTTCTGGCACTTCTTAATGGCCATCATTGTCAATCCCATGCTGTCATTAAGCAACAGCATCATGAAGTCTCCATTTGAAATCTCCTGCCAGCTTGACAAATTAGTGGACCAGAGGAATGCTGTGGATATAATTTACTTGGACTTCAGTAAGGCATTTTTCTCCTGCCAGCTTCACAGGTCTCCTCTGATTTTTTTTCAGTTATCCTATTCTGTAGCATCCACATTCTTCTCTTTACTGAAATGAAGAGAAAATTCTATTTTCTTATACCAGTGTTGATTTATACAAACTAAAAGCATTCCAGAGCCACATGGGTGTGGTTACCCTAGATCAGCGGTGTCAAACTGCCGGCCCATGGGCCGGTTGCATCATATGGAGGCTGCACCCACCCCAGCTCGGCAATGCAAAAAAAAGTTGTGATACGTTGCAACACATCACATGACGCAGCAGGTTTGACATCCATGCCCTCGATAAAAGGGAAATTGCAGCCATTTACCTAAACTCCCAGTTTGGGAGAGAGAGAGAAGGAAGGGTTTTCTCCCTGTCCCATTCAGATTCCAAAGATGTGATGGCAGTTGAACTATTAGTCCTAGTTGTGGCAGGCTTATGGTATATATTTGCATCAGACACCTTGCTACAATAGCTTGTAGCTCAAAAACTTCCTTGTACAAGCTGAAAAATTGTGGCTATCTATACCAGTGTTTCCCAAACTTGACAATTTTAAGGCATGTGGACTTCAACTCCCAGAATTCCACAGCCAGAGTTGAAGTCCACATGCCTTAAAATTGTCAAGTTTGGGAAACACTGATCTATACAATGAAAAAATGCTCCTGTTTGTCTGTGTGAAACTTTTCACTAGGCAAAACAGTACATGGTAGGGCAACAGTTTTTGAACCATGTCCAAAATCTGAGACCCATGATTTCTGCAGAATTGAAATTTGGCAAATTCTGTAAAACATTTGAATGACATAAAAATTATTATTAAACTTTTTATGACGTAATAAAAATGTAATCAAACATTTCTTGTTTCCTGAACTTTGACTGGCTTATACAGTTTAACATAGGCTACTTTCAAGGCAGCTACATCTCTGAGTATCGCCCTGAATTTTCAAGAACCTTTTCAGTATATTAGTAGCTGTGCTATTGTTGAAGGCATTAAGGAATCTGGGAAAGAAATATCACTGAAATAATGACTCAATGGATCACAAATTGCCTAGTCCCAACTAAAACCAAAATATGATCCTGGAGTGCATTGCCCTATCTCTCCCCTCATAGCATGTCCTACCAGCCCAAAAAACAGAAATTCACTAAATATAGTGTGCACAGTCACCCTATAATTTAAGATATCAAAATTAACAAAAGTTGATGAGACCGCAACACCTCTTGAGATCTTCAGTGATCATGCATGGAATTTCACAATATAGACAATCAGGAATTTTATAGAAAATCTCTTAAGATCCTACATGAGAATGCAAAAATCTTCTAAGATCTCACAAGAGAAGGACAAAGTTGTCCAAAAGCCAGAAAATAATAGCTATTGGGAATCAAGTTCAAATATTAATTTATATAGACGTAAGATCTATTTCCATGTCAAACTAAGTGTAACATGCAATCAGCCCAATTATTCCAAAAGCACTGTCCAATCTTCACTTGAGATGATGTCTCTAGAGCAGGGGTATCAAACTTGCAACATCACATGACGTGTCGTGACGTAGCGTGACTTTTTTCATTGCCAGCAATGGGGTGGGTGCAGTTTCAGCATGACACATCCAGCCTGTGGGCCAGCAGTTTCACCCCCCTGCTCTAAACCTATCTAATAAACAATATTCCCAAGGAAGCCTCAAGCCTGCCTTAATGAGCATTTTACTTCTTAGTTAAAGTGATAGATTAGTTAGCCATATACTAACTTTTATATTTTTATGTATTTAACCTTGTGTATTTTACAGTTTTAGCTTTTAAAATTACTAATAGTTTGTATTTCACTTAATAAAAGTTTGATTGACTCACTTTGATTGACTCATTCCAGTTGCACTGCCTGTCAAAATGTTCTAAATTATCTCAATTGCCCCATTTTTCTCCTTTGGGGAAGGCATAAATCAGCTGAGTAAAAACAATATAGTAAATAAATGAACTAAGGCTTGCAACAAAAGTCAAAAATAACAGAAAAAGCTTCTTTCAACATGTAAAAAAACAAGAAAAAAGTTAAGGAAATGATTGGTCCATTAGTGGGAGAAAGTGGCAAGAAGAAACAGAGAGAAAGTAGAACTACTCAACTCGTTTTTTCATTCCATATTTACACAAAGGGAAAAAACAGTCCAACCTATCAAAAAACAGTACTGTGAAAAACAGATTAGAAACACAAGTTAAGATAGGCAAGAAAATGGTAAGTGAGCACCTGTCCGTTCTAGCTGAGTTCAAATCACCAGGACCCGATGGACTACACCCCAAGGTTCTGAAGGAACTGGCAGATGTGATCTCAGAACCACTGAACTATATATTTCAAAGATCCTGGAGCACTGGGCAACTACCAGAGGACTGAAAAAGAGGTGATGTAGTTCCCATATTCAAAACCAGAAAAAAAATGGATCCAGGAAATTACAGACCAATCAGCCTGACCTCAATACCTGGGAAGATCTTGGAAAAGACAATCAAGCAATGAATCAGCAAATACCTAGAGGCAAACAAAGTCATTACCAAAAGCCAACATGGATTTGTCAAAAACAGATCATGCCAGACAAATCTTATTGCATTCTTTGACCAGATGACAAAATTAGTGGACCAGAGGAATGCTGTGGATATAATTTACTTGGACTTCAGTAAGGCATTTTATAAAGTAGACCACAACCTACTACTTGATAAAATAGAAAAATGTGGGTTAGACAGCATCACCACCAGATGGATTTGTAGCTGGCTGACCAGCCGTACTCAGCATGTAGTCATCAATGGAACCGCATCTAAATGGAGGGAAGTGTATAGTGGGGTGCCCCAGGGCTCTGTTCTGGGCCCAGTGCTCTTCAACATCTTCATCAACAATTTGGACGAAGGGATAGATGGGGAACTCATCAAATTTGCAGATGACACCAAGCTGGCAGGAATAGCCAACACTCCAGAAGACAGGCTTAAGATACAGAAGGATCTGGAAAGACTTGAACACTGGGCACTATCTAATAAAATGAAATTCAGTGATGAAAAAAATAAGGTTCTACATTTAGGCAAGAAAAACCAAATGCACAGATATAGTATAGGTGGTACCTTGCTCAATAGTAGCAACTATGAGATGGACCTTGGAGTCCTAGTGGACAATCATTAAATATGAGCCAGCAGTGTGCTGCAGCTGCCAAAAGGCCAACATAGTGCTGGGCTCATTAAAAGAGGGATAGAATCAAGATCACGTGAAGTATTAATACCACTTTACAATGCCTTGGTAAGGCCATACCTGGAATACTGCATCCAGTTTTGGTCACAACGACGTAAAAAAAGATGTTGAGACTCTAGAAAGAGTACAAAGAGCAACAAAGATGATTAGGGGACTGGAGGCTAAAACATATAAGGAATGGTTGCTGGAATTGGGTATGTCTAGTTTAACGAAGAGAAGGATGAGGCTGGACATGATAGCAGTGTTCCAATATCTCAGGGGCTGCCACAAAGAAGAGGGAGTCAAGCTATTCTCTAATACACCTGCAGGCAGGACAAGAAGCAATGAATGGAAACCAACCAAAGAGACAAGCAACTTAGAACTAAAGAGAATTTTTCTGATAGTTAGAACAATTAATCAGTGGAACAACCTGCCTCCAGCTGTGAATGCTCCAACACTGGAAGTTTTTAAGAAGAGACTGGACAGCCATTTGTCTGAAATGGTATAGGGTTTCCTGCTGAGCAGGGGGTTGGACTAGATGACCTCCAAAGTCCCTTCCAACATCATTATCATCATCATCATCATCATCATCATCATCATCATTATTATTATTATTATTATTATTATTATTATTATTATTATTATTATTATTTTAACTGGAATACCTGCAGGGAAGCTCTAGGGATCCTGATTACTATATATCATTTTTCTTTGGGGAAAGTTGAGGAAGCTGAAAAAATAATGTTGGCAGATATATTAACTGAGAAACTTGTCAGACAGAAAGACTGGTAAGATGGAAAGAAAGTTCAGAAGAACAAGCTCACTAGAGTCCTAAATAAGCTCATGGGTTTGAGGTTTTCCATCCCGTCCTAAATGCAGGAGGGATGACTATTTAAAGTGTCAGACGTTTGTGCACATACAGTATATTAACAACAATTTTAAATGTTGATTTCTGATGCACTGCTAAACTAGGATCAAATGCTTATCAATCTGTTTGGTGTGGGAAATCATTTATGGTGCTTGTGTTAACCAAGATTTTACAATAAGCAATAACATGTTTGTTTAATTACTTTAACAAGGCATATTATCTAAACAAAACTTTTATATTACATCAATCTGGTTCAGATGATGGATGTTTCATGAGTTATGTGACTCAAGATTATGAGATCCATTTTGCTGAACATTGCAAGGGGTCACTAAGAAGCCTCATGTTTCTTCTCTTCCCTGTACAGAATGTGGACAGCCTAGAAACGCACGAATTGTTGGAGGCCAGGATGCCACCCCAGGGAAATGGCCCTGGCAAGTGAGCATTCTCCGGAATCTGCAACCCATTTGTGGAGCCTCAATTATAAATGAACAATGGATACTATCAGCAGCTCATTGCTTCTATAAGTATGTATCAGATACTGTATGTTGTTGAAGGAAAAGTCTTCATCAGGGTCCAGTGGAAGCCGGGAATAAACAACATGGAGACTGCTTTAGAGAGAAGGTTGTAGTTTATTGAGGAGGAGAGCCAGACAAAAAGATGGCTCTGGAAGAAAAAGGAGGCAGAGAACATGTAGGGAATGGGTTTTTATACCCTCTGGGGCTCTTGAGATTGATTCCTGTTCCTGTTCAAGGCTTTGTATGTCCTGTGTCAAGTACTTTGACCTGAGTTTGAGTGTGCCCCTTTGGCATCTGTGGGTTAATCCTATTATGTCATATCTTAGAGTTTGGGTGGGGTATGTAGATTTTAATGGTCTTTGTCTTCCTAAACTTCTAGCTGGGGGGCCCCAACCTTCCTGAATGGATTATCACATCTGCATTTCTACAGAGCTGGTTTCTGCTTGGGGTAGGGAGACTTGGGGCTATTAAGAAAAACTGGGCATGCTTTTCTGCCTCTTTGAAGAAATATAATATTCTGCCCTTTTAATATTTCCTTCTGGGGGGGGGGATGACTTCCCACAATATGTTGCTAGGATTCTTCAAAAAAAGCTTCAGTTAAATTGCTAAATTGAACTAAAACTGCCCACCAGTGAGCTGCAGTTTCAGCAGCTGCAACTATTGGAAATATTTGCTGGGTGCAAACACCCAACTTAGGAACTGGTAATTGTGTCAAGACCAGCCATAACTTATTTTTACAGTGCTAAAGGAATGGTTGCAAGTTCAAGACTACCCCAAAAATGCTTTTTCAAAAGACAACTGGACTTTGTTTTTTCTTGAAGATGTTTCTTTCTTCAGAAGTGTCTTAGATGAGAAGCGAAACATCTTTAGGGGGGGAAACAAAGTCCTGTTGCCTTTTGAAAAAGCACCTTTGGGATAACCATCACCTGGATGATTGAGAATCTCCATAGACAATGAGGACCACCCATATATAATATTTTTATAAGACTAGAAGGAATGCTTGATGATTTTGTTGCTGATAATGTAAAGTCTTAAAGTCAAATACAAGCATTTATTTATTTATACATCACTTTTATTATATTTATACAGTACATAGCTCAAGGGAATGAATGTATCTAGGTGAGTTGAGCTAAGAGAGAGTGACTGCCAGTCACCCAGTTGGCTTTTACACCTAAGGCATGACTGCAAAAAGTGAGGATTGTGAGGTCTTCTACTCCCAAAGGTGGTAAAAAAACCCTTTAAAGAATTACTAGGGGTAAAAGATTACATAACCTATAAGCCATCCTAGCAATATACAACCTTGAGGCATGATATTTTTTGACAGCTCAGTTAATAAGTTCGCATACCATAGTATTTGATTTTGGATTAACTTATTTATGTTTTTAGTGTATACAATTTGTATCTTTTATGATTGCAAGCCACCCAGAGCTACCCTGTGGTAAAATGGATGGCCAATAAATTTTATAAATAAATAAATAATAACCTTGGGGCTCTCTGATGTTTCTCATTCAAGTATTAACCAGGCTTTAGCCGGCTTAATCATCAAGCTCAAACAAAGTCAGCCAAATGTTATTATTTGCTATGGCATGCAAAGATCAGACCAGATTCAAAAGAGATAGTATGATAACGAGTAAAAAAAATATATTCAAACTTAGTTTAAATTTGATAAATTTCTATGGAGATTCTCAGTCATCCAAGTCATGGTTGTCCCAAAGGTGCCTTTTCAAAAGACAAGTAGACCTTCTTTGGGTTTTTCCTTGAACATGTTTCACTTCTCATCCAAGAGGCTTCTTCAGTTCAGTTCAGTTAAATTTGATAGTGTTAAGATAACCCATCTCACATTTAAAGTTTGTTAACTTTTTTTGAGGTTTGTAGGGGCTGCAACTAAGTTTTTAGATGCAACCCTGGGCTTTCACATGAGATTTAGATAGGATGACTATGATTGACCCTTGGCAAAAAGTAAGGAGCTGGCCCTTGATTAGCTGGCTTCTCCATTTGAGTGCAGTGTGACTTTTGTGAACAGTTCCTTAATTTGGAGGGCAAGCTTTTGTATAAGTCACAGATGGCTTCAAAAAGGAATAAGAAGCCAAAGAGCTTTCCCACCATCACTATCCACCCATTCTGTTTAGACCACATAATTTTCTGCAAAGAAAAATCACCCTTTTATGGCTACCAGATCTAGGCTGCAAACATCCAGAAGACTGCCAAAATCCCAAACTACATCTTTGCTGCTGTCTAATAACCACCCAGATGTGACGGATAGAGGACAGTGGCCCTAACATTTTAAATATTCATTTTCTTTCGCTTTCTTTCTGCCACAAAATTGGGCATTTTTCACAGATTCATTAAGCCCTTTCAGGAAAGGACTTGAGAACTGATTACAACTGCTGTAGGACAGAGAACTGATAAATAACACCTGGGTACATGTTCTCAAGAAAAAAAATGAGAGTTAGGAGAGAGACTCCAGTACCAGGAAATATTGTTTTGGGGTTTCAAATTCATTTGATTCTTTAGCAAGGTGTCCTTGGGAGGAGTAAGAAGGAAGTCAAACTGAAGACTGGCTCTTCCCCCAGTTGTTAGTTAAGCCCAATATAGGTGCAGTGGTGTTTGGAGTTGCCATAGTGCATTGATGGCGAACCTATGGCATGTGTGCCAGAGGCAGCACTTGGAGCCTTCTCTGTGGGCACACACATCATTGCCCCAGCCCCACCTTCCCCCACAGTCCCCTCCTCACCAGCAGCCCCCTGGAGGAGAGTCATCCCCAGGTGTGGCCTGTGTGGAGCAGTGCAGCCAAGGACATGGCAGCCAGGCAGCAGGGACAAGACTGCCCTCATGCCCTGTCATGTACAGATGATGCTCCGGGGCACAGGCAGAGGGTGTGGCCTCCATGGCATTGCAGGGCTGCCTGGGCAATCTGCAGTGGGCCGTGGAGGCAGTGGGTGGCCCTGTGAGTGGATGAGGGATAGGCAGAGCAGGGGTGGAGTGGGTGGGGTGGGGGTGGAGCAGGGGTGGGCCGGGGTGGAGCAGTTTTGGGGCACTTGGTCATTAAAAGGTTCACCATCACTGCCATAGTGCCTTGATTAATGTATTATGGGGTTTTTTAAAGTTTCTTCTGTATTTGTCTTTTGAGGTTTTTCTCATGTATATTTATGGATTGTTATTAGCCACCTAGCATCATTTAAGAGTGATGGCCATGTACATTTTCTAAATGAATAAATCAATGCTGAAACATATGATAACGATAATGTAAATTCCATCTCTTTTGTACTTATGTTAGAATATTACATGCAAGTTGCAATGGCAATGTAATCTGCCTTGTAACATTGCCATGCAGGTTGTGTCACAGCCTTTGACATCCTTTAAATTAATGTGCCCTTCATTTTTTTTCTTGCTTGTGATTGGCTTCTGATGCTGCCTTAATCCCTTATATAGCAGAGGACTTTCTGGATAATCATTATATGCATTGCAACAGGATAAAAAGCACCAATCCAGTGGGAATGATTCATACAAAAACTGTCAAATCAAAGAGCTGCTCTGCAGGCTTCTGGTGATCTCACAACCTAAAATTAAAAAAGGAAAGCTATGTAGGTACTGCCAGTTTGATAAGCATTTCTTGGCCAGTGTTTCTATCTGTCCAGGAAAAAAGCAATCAACCAAAAGTCACTTGAAATGTTAAAACATTGCAGTAGTGGCATTAATTAGTGGAGCAATAAGGAGTGTCCTTCCCAATCTGTATTGCTTTGTGACTGCCCTGTCTCAGAATCAGAGCAATTTAGGGGACTGAAGGCTAAAACATATGAGGAACGGTTGCAGGAATTGGGTATGTTTAATTTAATGAAAAGAAGGACCAAGGGTGACATGATAGCAGTGTTCCAATATTTGTTAGTCTGCCACAGAGAAGTGGGGATCAACCTATTCTCCAAAGCACCTGAGGGCAGGATGAGAAGCAATGGATGGAAACTAATCAAGGAGAGAACTAAGGAGAAATTTCCTGACAGTGAGAACAATAAATCAGTGGAATGACTTGTCTCCAGAATTTGTGGGTGCTCTGACACTGGAGGTTTTTATGAAGAAATTGGACAATCATTTGTCTGAAATGGTATGAGATCTCCTGCTTAAGCAGGAGGTTGGACTAGAAGACCTCCAAATTCCCTTCCAACTCTGTTATTCTCTTATGAAGAAGGGAGCCCTTTTGTGGTAGCCATTTTGGGAGGATCTTCTCTGGTCCTAATGATTTATAGGAATACTCAGCTCAAACAATATGGGTCCTGGGCATACAGTAGTAAACAAACAATAAATAAAAAATAACCATCTCACATAAAACAAACTGTGTCTAAAGTATGATTATTTATGCCTGGGCATTTGTGCCTTGAGTGAGAACTCTGAGTTGATGATCCATTTCTTTGCTTTCTTGGCCATCCATGTTATATCAGGAATCTCCTCTGAGATAAGCAAGGAATTTTGGAGAGCACAGAATAGAAGAGGAGGGGAAAGACTACCATAAGTTCTGAAGTAGCCAAATCTTTGTTTGGTCTAAGGTATTTTAAAATCATGAATCCAGACTCAAATAAAAGTAGCTGATATTTGTTTTTACATGTCAACATTATATATCTTCAACTTAACAAGTACACCATTATGACCTTCCTCCACAAAGTTGAAATTTGAATTTAATATTAAACTATAGTTTGCTTAGATTTATCATGATGTAAGAACCCAGAAATAGTCATTTTCAATCCATGATTTATGATGTATCATGCTATATATAGACCAAGCCAACTTAAGCTTAGTCAAGGAACCATTACAGAAATATAAGTATTAGTCTTGCTTTTGTGTTTATAGTAGTCCACCTGGTTTTATATATATGGCACTGCTGGGCACCCATCAGCTCTTCAATCTCTCACATGATGCAGTATTTGCGATGGTGGAAAAAATTGTCCTCCACCCAGACTTCAATGGGAAGGCTGCCTCCCTTGGAGATATTGCTTTAATTCAACTGAAAACACCAGTTAAATTCACCAGCTCCATTATGCCCATCTGTTTGCCGACATCTGAAAATTTCTCTGTGGAAGCAGATTGCTGGATCACTGGATGGGGAAAAATTAAATATGGAGGTGAGGCACATAAAAGGAATCTGCAGTCTGATTAGCATAATACTAGCTTGGAATAAATTATTTAAAAATATAAGAAATAAACTCTATAACAATAGGGAACAGAAGTATACTTTTTCTTTCTTTCTAATTCTTTTTCATTTTGGTCAGGGTTTAACCTCTTTAAATCATCATTTTTCTCTGTGAATCTCCTGAGTGTGAATTGGTAGGTCATAGATGTCCCAAGATGTCCCTCAAACAAAATATTTTGCTTATATAGCCCAGGATTAGAAAGAGTTGCTAAAATAGAAATGTTAAGCATATTAGATACTTCATGCACATTTGTTGTTTTTCAGATATGTAAAAAAATGGTACTTATCACCACATTTTTGTGGTACGATGACAGACATTCATGTCAATGTGTATAGTGACATCATAACTCAAATGCCACCCTTGCATATTTGCATCCCAACTTGTTGTACAAGTAATTTGTACTTGGTATTATTTTATGTTATGATGTTTTGTCTCTTCCCAGATGCAGTCCTGGGAAAGATACAATAACTATAATAGTAAGTCACAGTTCATGATCTATAAACTGTATTGAGTAGGTTTACCCATAGCATTAAACCAGAAATTAACAAAGATCATGATGGCGTAGAACAATGGCAACCCAATCGTTACATGCTTGGGTTCTCAAAAAAATGCAATGCAAATGTCTTTACCATAATCTGCTGAGCAAAATTAGTCCCGTCTTGTCTAAGGAACAATTTTGTACAGATACACATTTCCTGCTGTATCTATTTATATAGTACATCCATTACTAAAATGACACATGTCCAATTAGGATGATTCCAAAATGCTTTTTTGTAACCCCCTCCTCTCTCCCACAGTACCTTTGCCACCTCCACTAACCCTCCAGGAAGTGAAAGTGTCTCTCATAAACCAGAATGACTGCAATGGGATCTACAACAACTTTCCAGTTATGGGCCTTGGCGAGGATGCTATCAAGGATGATATGATTTGCGCAGGTTATCCAAATGATGGAAAGGATTCCTGCCAGGTATGATGTTCCATATAGGTTTCTGAAATTTTTACATTCATGGGGTTAAATTCAATTACCTCTTTTCTTCTGTAACATGAGGATGTATGGAAAACACACGATCATGGCATAAACAGTTATACTTTTTATGATGATTAGAGGTTACAGTCATTAACACTATGAATAATAGACACTACTGAGAGATCATTCTTTCTATATGATGCCTGCCCCTTTCTAACTAAGATCTTTGAGAAGGTTCACTGACCATTGTTGTTAGTTTCTCTTTTTAGTGAATTGGTTCCTTTTTATTTTATTTCTGACATTGCTACTGTTTTATCAGTATTATAGCTATGTATGTTTACTTATATTCCAGTCTAAGATTGTTACAAAGCATTTACTCATTCAATTATATTTTTTTTCCTTTTGGGGGGAAAGAAAAAGAAAGTAAAAATAAAACCAATGATAAAACACTGCAACTTTAGCAGACTATAATGCAATTTATTAATTATTTTGATAGTCCATTCCTTATATAATTCAATATATGGAATTCTATTTATTGGTTTAATTTATATCCTGTCTTTATTTTTTTGTAAATAACTCAAGGTAGCAAACAAACTGAATCCTCTTTCTTCCTCCTATTTTCCCCACAATTATATGAAATGGGTTGGGCTGAGAGACAGTGAGTGGCCCAGGGTCACCCAGCCTGTTTTTCATGACTAAGGTGGAAGTAGAATTCATAGATTCCTGGTTTCTGGCCTATTTCTTTAACCCACTAGACTAGTGATGGTGAACCTTTTAAAGACTGAGTGCCCAAACTGCAACCCAAAATACGCTTATGCATCATCGGGTGCCGAGTGGGTGTGGCCCATTGGGTGGGCATGGCTGCAGTGGTAACAGCAGACTGGGTGGGACTAAAAAGTTCAATCAATCAATTCCAACTTTGCAAGATCTTTTTTTTCCCATGAGAAGTTGAAATTGACTGAATGATTGAACCTTTTTTTTTTTTTTTTTGTACACAGCAGCAGAGGCCTAAAGCAAAAAGGTTTTATAAAACCCGGCTGAAGGCCTAGGATTGGGGCAATGGCGTGCATGCCCACAGAGAGGGCTCCAAGTGCCGCCTCTGGCACCCGTGACATAGGTTCGCCACTACTGCACTAGACCAAGCTGGCTGTCTATGTCCATGTACTGTTAGTAAAAATTGACAAGAGTCTTCAGCAGTCAAAATAACAATAGCTTTAAATAAAACAAATGTAAAGGATTTTTCCCAATATTGCAGATACAGGTAGTCCTTGCTTAGCAACTGCAATTGGAACCAACAATTCAGTTGTTAAGCAAAGCAGTCACCACAGGTAGTCATCAATTTACAACAGTTCATTTAGTGACCATTCAAAGTTACAATGGCACTGAAAAAAGTGACATGACCATTTTTCACATTTATGATCGTTGCAACATCTCCATGTTCACGTGATTTACATTTGGATGCTTGACAACTGACTCACATTTATGACGGCTGCAGTGTCCTGGAGTCATGTGATCCCCTTTTGCAGCCCTCTGACAAGCAAAATCAATACAGAAACAATATTCACTTAACCATATTACTAATTTAACAACTGCAGTGATTCACTTAAGAAATGGGGCGAGAAAAATTGTAAAATGGAGCAAACTCACTTAACAAAATTTTCACTTAACAACATAAATTTTAGGCTCCGTTGTGGCCATAGGTCAAGGACTACTTGTAAATGAAAATGATGTGATCTCAATTGTCCTTGCACATTTGCACAGGGCAAAGGGATTTAACTAATTGTAAAGGCAAACATGTGACTGAGAGAGAAAAGCTGCAAGATTTGTAAATGTGGGCATTAGTCCCAAAGTTACTTTTTCCTCACCCTTGCAAATGCAAATGGTCGCTAAGTGAAGCAATCACTAAATAAGAATTAATTGTAATGGCTAAAATTAGGGAGAATGTGACTCATCTGAGAAATAAGTGGCTGAGGATGTGAATGAACTGAGTTAGACCTCACTTCAATTCATTGACATACATACCAATGATTCCTCCCCCCCCCCCTCTGTTTATATGTTTCTTCCCCAGGGTGACTCAGGAGGCCCTTTGGTTTGCCAACTCCAAGGAAGGTGGACTCAAGCTGGGATTGTGAGCTGGGGAATTGGATGTGCTAGTAAAAGATACCCTGGCGTCTATACTTCAGTGCCTTATTATTCTGACTGGATCAAAGATGTAATGGAGGAGAACATGAACAACAAACCCAACTCTGGCAATGTACCCATTCAAAATGTATCCACTCCACTGGTACCCATTCAAAATGTATCCACTCCACTGGTACCCATTCAAAATGTATCCACTCCACTGGTACCCATTCAAAATGTATCCACTCCACTGGTACCCATTCAAAATGTATCCACTCCACTGGTGCCCATTCAAAATGTATCCACTCCACTGGTACCCATTCAAAATGTATCCACTCTAGTAGTGTCTTCTCAAAATGTATCCAAACTAATAACACCCGCTCAAAACACACTCATTCAAAATGCATCCAACCTAATAATACCCAGGCTAGTAGTCCTTTTATTGTCCATTGTACTGGCTGTTTTTTGATATCTTTTTACATTCAGCTTATCAATTAACAGAGTTTCCCAACCTTAGAAACTTTACAAGGTATGAACTTCAACTCCCAGAATTCAGCCAGAGAAATACTAAGTTAACTGAAAGAGAATGGTGGGCTCTGCTTAAGGGCATTCCTAATCCATCTGATTGATTTAGCTTATTTCAAAATGTGTTACTAATGATTTGTGCCAGTAGAGCCATTACTGCCATGTAATGAAAATGCTGAGATTTTGTCCTACTCTGAATATTAGTATATTTTTCCATGACTATTAAAATTAATATTTGAAGGTCATAATACTCATATATAACAAGGCATATTAGTTTGCACAAATGTCAATGTTCTGAAAATTTTTATACTACACAAAATCATTCTTTTTCCCTTTGGAGGGAAAAGTGGAAATATTTGAGATAACAATAAAGTTCATTTTTGGTGTTCACCTTATAGGACTCTTTATTGATTTAAATTCACTTTGTTATTGTAAGAGCCTACCATATGGTATGTTTGACTTGGTTTACTCTCATAAGCATCATGTTTGACATTTATTAAATATAAAAGTGCAATTTAATCAGAAAATAATTATACTTCTTTTGGTGAATTTTTTAAAATGTTTTTAAAATGTTCTCTTGGTACTTTGCATTCCTTCTGTCTTTTGTGACCTTGTAAACAACACTAGTCTCTTGATAGAAATTCAGCATCAGGCAGGCCCACAGGCAAATAAGAGACAGATTCATCTGTACTTCCACAGTTAAAACAGGTGTGCCTCCTTTTTCTTTTACTGGGAAACTGTGATGAATTCTGTATAAAGGAAATTTAGTCCCACTGATTCCCTTTTGATGTTATAAGTTAATTGAAATCATGGGTCTGCAGGAGAATAAGAGATAATAATATATGAGCACCTTGTATTATTTATTATTTTAAAAGGAAATATCTAATTGGACTGTTTTTATGCTTTCCAAAATTTATGGATGGGGTTATAGGCTTGGGAGGGAAAAATGGAGGTTGAAGGAAGATTTCTTAATTATTTCAAGCCTTCATATCTGTAGTAGTGTAACATGAAATGGTAAAAATTAAAGAATTGTGAATTTAATTTATTTTATTTGGTGGTGTTTCAGATACATAGAAATTATGTTGTCTTTTACATGTAGAATGTACACATTTGGAGTGAGCATACTGTCAGCTGTCATCTTATGCTTGCTGTGCTTAACTGTTATGCAGTAACAGACTGCCATGAACAGTGAGGAGGGGGGATGAGGAGGGGGATGTTTGGGGAATCAAAGGTAGAGACTGTACCTTCTCAAGATGCTGCCCCAAGGTCAGCTGGAAGAAGGAGGGAACCATATACCAAGCAGAGCTTGGAATGACCATTATGAAAACATCTTGCATAGACTTGATTGGTTACAGTGGGATGAGCAGCAAGAGACTTTGGGGGCAGGGAGCGGTAAGTAGAACTTAGGGATTTTGGCATGCAATTCTCAGTTCTGGCCATGCAATACTGCAGTGCACTTGACCTTTAATAAAACTATACCTTTCTCAACAAATGGAGCCAAGGATCTATTCTGTTTAGAGGTTTAGGTTTAGGTTGTGACCAGAATGTGTACTAATAACAGAAATATTCAGTTGAACAGGTCTTGATTAACAAAATCAAGGATGCTATCAAAGACAAAAAGCTCAGCCTGACTGAACTCCTGATAGCATTCATTCTTTCGGGAGTGAAAAAGCCTTATCTATTGCCTCCAAAAAGAGTGCCCCAATTTCTTTATATCCCCCTTTGTGATATAAAGAGAAATATCATTTTGTGAAAAAGTATTGGAGAGATATCTCTAGATTGTTGTCCCATTAACCTAATCTGCTCCTGTGTTTGATAAACTTTTACAAACTTTAACTCCTGACAGGCTGAAATACAAAGGTAACTGGGGCCCTGATTGGATCTCCATTGTATTTGGCTGCCTAGAATTATATAAGTAAAAATAAAAAACAGCGGTACATTCAGGGCAAGTGTGTCTGAGATTCCCTATATCTAAGAATGTCTGGCTTGGTTCAGTGCAACACTTGCTTTGCAGCTGTCTTTCACAATGCCCTTTTTAAACTTGGTAACTGTCCTATCTGTAAACAAATCACTAGTCTACAAGAACAGATTATTTATCTAGGGTCTGTAATCTGTGCTCTTCAGGCAGAAAGAAGGTGTCCAGTTCAGTCCCACTACTCTACTGAGCCTCTGCGCTATCAGCCCCCTCCACCACAAAGATCCTGCAGGAGAAGGGCAGTGTGTACAACCATGGGATCTGGCAGGGTGAGAGCTATGAACCATAAACACAAAGCTTTTGCTGTGTCCCTGCACAACAGATACAGTGTCCTTGCTGACCTTAAAAGGGACATTAAGGAGACAGGTAAAGGTATTTGTGATAATAACTCAAATAAGCAGGGGATCGTGGTCTGAGATGAAGAATTTGTTTTTGACAGGGAGAAGCGTGAATCAGGTATTACATATCAGTCATGCAAGAACAAAAAGACATCCAAAAAGAGGTAGGTGATTCAATTATAAGGGATGAAAATTTAGGAAAGGACAAAGAGGTTTCAAAAGAGGTCAGATGTCTTCCAGGTGCTACTGCCAGTAGGGACAAGAAGCATATTTCTAAAATAATCAAGAATGCCAGCAAGGACTGTGATGTGGAGGCTATTGTACATCTTGGCACTAACGATCTGTCTCAAAAAGATGTACTCTCTGTGCAGAACAATTTCCAGAGCTTGAGGCAGGAACTTAGCAGAACAGGCTGTAGGCTTACTTTTTCAGAAGTTTTACCAGTATATAAGGAGCAAATTGGAAAAGGCCACCGTATAACACAATTCAATATATGGCTAAAGGAGTAGTGTAAAGGGGAAGGGTTTGGATATATTAGTCACGATGTCTGTAGCTGGTCCAATGAAAAAATGTACAGAAGAAATGGTTTGCATCCATCAAAGAAAGGGACTGAGTTACTCGACTATAAATTCACAGATTTTCTGGAGGAATATTTAAACTAAACAATGGAGCAGTGAGTTAATTGTTACAGAACATCCCTGTAACCAGCAATCTAAAAACTATAGGGCTATCAGTGCATGTAACATAGATGTGTGTGTGGACAAGAATATCAACCTTGCTGTCAAGCAAAATCAAGCTTCTAATAGCAAGTGTCACACAAAATGCACTAACCAAATAGGTAGTAAGACAATAGGGGAACTCAGGCACCACTCAGGTTACGTAGAAAGTAAACACAGGGTCAGTCATAAAGGACTCAAATGTCTATACACCAATGCACAGAGTATGAACAGCAAACAGGGTGAACTAGAAATTCAGGTTAATGAGGGTAGATATGATATTGTTGCCATTACGGAAACATGGTGGGATGAAACCCACAAATGGAACACAACTAGAGGGATTTAAATTATTTAAAAGAAACAAACCAAATAAAAGAAGAGGCGGAGTTGCTCTATATGTAAGAAATAACTACATCTCTACAGAAATAGAGCACAACAATGATGAAAACTGTCTTGAATGCATTTGGGTAAATATAAAAGGGAGAAAATGACATTACCATAGATGTATACTACAGGCCACCCAACCAAACAGAGGAAATAGATGAACTTTTTGCTAGTCAGCTAACTAAGGTATGTAGGAAGCATATCACAATAGTAATGGGGGACTTTAACTATCCTGACATCAACTGGGAGACAAACTGCATCAAGTGGAAGATCAAACAGATTCCTTGCAAACCTAGCAGACAATTTTGTCTCCCCAAAAGTAGAGAAGGGAACTAGGGGATTGGACATTTTGGATCTAATTCTCACTAACAGAGATGAAATGATAGAAGGTATTGAAGCCACAGGAACCTTGGGGAAAAGTGATCAATATTGGAATTCAACATTATGGAAGCACAAGCAATAGAACACAATCAAACTAGAACTAATTTCAATAAACTAGAGAGGGCTTGGGAAGGATTCCATGGATGAGAATCCTCAAGGGGAAAACAACTCAAGAAGCTTGGAAAATTTTGAAAAGTGAGATAATAAAAGCCCAGTCCAGCACAATACCAACAAAGAGGAAAAATAACAGTTCTCAAAAGAAACCAGCATGGCTGCACAAAGAACTCTCTGATAAATTGGAAGATAAAAAGGACAAGTATAGAAAGTGGAAAAAGGGCACATAACTAAGTCAGAATATCAACAAATAGCCCGAGCATGCAAAGATGAAGTGAGGAAAGCTAAGGCTCAAAATGAACTAAGGCTTGCGACCAAAATCAAAAATAACAAAAAAAAACTTATTTCAACATGTAAAACAACAAGAAAAAAGTGAAGAAAATGATTGGTCCATTAGTGGGTGAAAGTGGCAAGAAGGTGACAAGCAACAGGGAGAAAAAAAAAACTTCTTTCAACATGTAAAACAACAAGAAAAAAGTGAAGAAAATGATTGGTCCATTAGTGGGTGAAAATGGCAAGAAGGTGACAAGCAGCAGGGAGAAAGCAGAACTATTTAACTCATTTTTTGCATCTGTCTTTACACAAAGGGAAAAAACAGACCAACCTACCAAAAATAGTGCCATAAAAAACAGAATAGAAACACAAGTTAAGATAGGCAAGAAAATGGTAAGTGAGCACTTGTCCAGCCGAGACAAGTTCAAATCACCAGGACCAGATGGATTACACCCCAGGGTTCTCAAGGAACTGGCAGATGTGATCTCAGAACCATTGAATTATATTTTTCAAAGATCCTGGAGCACTGGGGGGCTACCAGAGGACTGGAAAAGAACTGACGTAGTTCCCATCTTCAAAAAAGGAAAAAAAATAGACCCAGGAAATTACAGACCTATCAGCCTGACCTCAATACCTGGGAAGATTCTGGAAAAGATAATCAAACAACAGATCAGTGAACATCTAGAGGCAAACAAAGTCATTACTAAAAGCCAAGATGGGTTTGTCAAAAATAGATCATGCAATCTTATTGCATTCTTTGACCAAATGACAAAATTAGTGGATCAAAGGAATGCTGTGGATATAATTTACTTGGACTTCAGTAAGGCATTTGATAAAGTAGATCACAACCTACTACTTGATAAGAAAGAAAAATGTGGTTTAGACAGCATCACTACCAGATGGATCCGTAGCTGGATCACCAGATCTGTAGCTGGCTGACTGGCCGTACTCAACGTGTGGTCCTCAACGGAACCACATCTACATGGAGCGAGGTGTGTAGTGGAGTGCCCCAGGACACTGTTCTGGGCCCAGTGTTCTTCAACATCTTCATCAACTATTTGGAGGAGGGGATAGATGGAGAAATCATCAAATTTGCAGATGACACCAAGCTGGCAGGAACAGCCAACACTCCAGAAGACAGGCTTAGGATATAGGAGGATCTGGAAAGATTTGAACATTGGGGGCTATCTAATAAAATGAAATTCAGTGATAAAGAAAGTAAGGTTCTACATTTAGGCAAGAAAAACCAAATGTACAGGTATAGTATAGGGGCTACCTTGCTCAATAGTAGTAACTATGAGAGGGATCTTGGAGTCCTAGTGGACAATCATTTAAATATGAGCCAACAGTGTGCTGCAGCTGCCAAAAGGCCAACATAGTGCTGGGCTGCATTAAAAGAGGGATAGAATCAAGATCACGTGAAGTATTAATACCATTTTACAATGCCTTGGTAAGGCCATACTTGGAATACTGCATCCAGTTTTGGTCACTACGATGTAAACAAAGATGTTGAGACTCTAGAAAGAGTACAAAGAGCAACAAAGATGATTAGGGGACTGGAGGCTAAAACATATAAGGAACGGTTGCTGGAATTGGGTGTCTAGTTTAACGAAGAGAAGGATGAGGCTGGACATGATAGCAGTGTTCCAATATTTCAGGGGCTGCCACAAAGAAGTGGGAGTCAAGCTATTCTCTAATACACCTGCAGGCAGGACAAGAAGCAATGAATGGAAACTAACTAAAGAGAGAAGCAACCTAGAACTAAGGAGAATTTTTCTGACAGTTAGAACAATTAATCAGTGGAACAACCTGCCTCCAGCTGTGAATGCTCCAACACTGGAAGTTTTTAAGAAGAGACTGGACAGCCATTTCTCTGAAATGGTATAGGGTTTCCTGCTGAGCGGGGGGTTGGACTAGATGACCTCCAAAGTCCCTTCCAACATTATTATTATTATCATTATTATTATTATTATTATTATTATTATTATTATTATTATTATCGATCATCGCACAGTCAGCCAGATGTTCAGACTGGATTTGGCATTTTGTCTACCTATCGAGTCCTTACCCATGACCTGGGATAGGCAGATGTGGATGTTTGATGGTATTACAGATATCGTCGCAGGATGGAAGCAGTTCCTAATAAGGCCGCCTTTTACAATTGACTAATAGCGAATTTGTCAATGCCAATGGTGTTCAAGTGGTGCGCCAGTTGTTTTGGGATTGCACCTAAGGAGCCTATGACTATTGGTACTACCCTTGCTTGCTTTTGCCACAGTCTTTCTATTTCTATTTGTAGGTCTTTGTATTTTGTTATCTTCTCCAGTTCTTTCTTGTCTAGTCTGCTGTCTCCAGGCACTGCCACGTCCACTATCCAGACTTTTTTGTCTTTCTTATCGACAATTGTTAAGTCTGGGGTGTTATGTTGCAGGTGCTTGTCTGTTTGAATTCTGAAGTCCCAGAGCAGTTTAATTTTATCATTTTCTATGACTTTCTCTATTTTATGATCCCACCAGTTTTTGCTTGCAGGCAAATGATATTTTTTGCAGATCCTCCAATGCACCATTGTTGCTACTTTGTCATGCCGCTGCTTGTAGTCAGTCTATGCAATCTTCTGGCAACAGCTTACCAAGTGGTCTACTGTTTCTTCAGCTTCTTTTCATAGGCGGCACTTACTGTCTGTTGCTGTCTTCTCAATTTTGACTTTGTATGCATTTGTCCTTAAGGCTTGGTCTTGTGCAGCCAGAATTAGTCCCTCGGTCTGTTTCTTCAATTTTCCTGCTCTTAGCCATTGCCAGGTTTTATTATTATCTGCTTTCCCAGCTATTTTTTTCACGTATTGGCCATGTAGTGCTTTGTCTTCCCATGCCTCTATTCTGCTCTTCATTTGGTCTTTCTTGGAGGCCAGTTTGGTCTCTCCAGTAGTTAGTAAGCCTTCCTGATATACTAATTTCAGTGCATCTTCATCATTGTTCTTCAGATATTCTTCCAAAGCCATTTTTTCTTCTTCAACCATCTGATGTACTTGTAGCATTCCACGCCCACCTATTTGCCTTGGTAGATAAAGTCTATCAATGTCACTGCGTGGATGAAGGGCATGATTCATTGTCATTATTTTTCTGGTCTTCCTATCCATTGCTTTTAGTTCTGCTTGAGTCCATCCACTATTCCAGCTGTGTACCTAATGACTGGGATTGCCCAGGTGTTGATTGCCTTTATGGTATTTCCTCCATTGAGTTTGGACTTTAAGATCTTCTTCACTCTCTTGATGTATTCACTTCTAATCTTTTTCTTGTCTTCAGTGTGCTTGATGTTGTCAGCTTGAAGGATACCCAAGTATTTGTAGTACTCTTTCTCATCCAGACTCTTAATGTTATTTTCGTGGGGCATCTTGATTCCTTAAGTTTTCACTATTTTTCCTTGTTTGATAGTAAGTGTGGCACATCTGTCAAAGCCAAACTCCATTACAATATCTTGGCTATATATATGGACAGTGTTGAGCAGAGATTCTATTTCAGAGGATGTTTTTCCATATAGCTTCAGATCATCCATGTAAAGGAGGGGGGATAGTCTGGTAGATGTTTTTGATGTTTGATAGCCATGTCCTGAGTTATTCAGTATTGTTGACAGAGGAAACAATGCATTATTATTATTATTATTATTATTATTATTATTATTATTATTATTATTATTATTATCGATCATCGCACAGTCAGCCAGATGTTCAGACTGGATTTGGCATTTTGTCTACCTATCGAGTCCTTACCCAGGACCTGGGATAGGCAGATGTGGATGTTTGATGGTATTACAGATATCGTCGCAGGATGGAAGCAGTTCCTAATAAGGCCGCCTTTTGCAATTGACTAATAGCGAATTTGTCAATGCCAATGGTGTTCAAGTGGTGCTCCAGTTGTTTTGGGATTGCACCCAAGGAGCCTATTACTATTGGTACTACCTTGCTTGCTTTTGCCACAGTCTTTCTATTTCTATTTGTAGGTCTTTGTATTTTGTTATCTTCTCCAGTTCTTTCTCTTCTATTCTGCTATCTCCAGGCACTGCCACGTCCACTATCCAGACTTTTTTGTCTTTCTTATCGACAATTGTTAAGTCTGGGGTGTTATGTTGCAGGTGCTTGTCTGTTTGAATTCTGAAGTCCCAGAGCAGTTTAATTTTATCATTTTCTATGACTTTCTCTATTTTATGATCCCACCAGTTTTTGCTTACAGGCAAATGATATTTTTTGCAGATCTTCCAATGCACCATTGTTGCTACTTTGTCATGCCGCTGCTTGTAGTCAGTCTATGCAATCTTCTTGCAACAGCTTACCAAGTGGTCCACTGTTTCTTCAGCTTCTTTGCATAGGCGGCACTTACTGTCTGTTGCTGTCTTCTCAATTTTGACTTTGTATGCATTTGTCCTTAAGGCTTGGTCTTGTGCAGCCAGAATTAGTCCCTCGGTCTCTTTCTTCAATTTTCCTGCTCTTAGCCATTGCCAGGTTTTATTATTATCTGCTTTCCCAGCTATTTTTTTCACGTATTGGCCATGTAGTGCTTTGTCTTCCCATGCCTCTATTCTGCTCTTCATTTGGTCTTTCTTGGAGGCCAGTTTGGTCTCTCCAGTAGTTAGTAAGCCTTCCTGATATACTAATTTCAGTGCATCTTCATCATTGTTCTTCAGATATTCTTCCAAAGCCATTTTTTCTTCTTCAACCATCTGATGTACTTGTAGCATTCCACGCCCACCTATTTGCCTTGGTAGGTAAAGTCTATCAATGTCACTGCGTGGATGAAGGGCATGATTCATTGTCATTATTTTTCTGGTCTTCCTATCCATTGCTTTTAGTTCTGCTTGAGTCCAGTCCACTATTCCAGCTGTGTACCTAATCACTGTAATTGCCCAGGTGTTGATTGCCTTTATGGTATTTCCTCCATTGAGTTTGGACTTTAAGATCTTCTTCACTCTCTTGATGTATTCACCTCTAATCTTTTTCTTGACTTCAGTGTGCTTGATGTTGTCAGCTTGAAGGATACCCAAGTATTTGTAGTACTCTTCCTCATCCAGGCTCTTAATGTTATTTTCGTGGGGCACCTTGATTCCTTCAGTTTTCATTACTTTTCCTTGTTTGATAGTAAGTATGGCACATTTGTCAAAGCCAAACTCCATAACAATATCTTGGCTATTTATACGGACAGTGTTGAGCAGTGATTCTATTTCAGATGATGTTTTTCCATACAGCTTCAGATCATCCATGTAAAGGAGATGGGATAGTCTGGTAGATGTTTTTGATGTTGGATAGCCATGTCCTCAGTTATTCAGTATTGTTGAGAAAGGAAACAGTGCAATAACAAATAGTAATGATGGCAATGAATCTCCTTGAAATATTCCTCTCTTGATATTAACCTCTCCCAATCTCTCACCATTGATCTGCAACTGTGTCTTCCATTGTGCCATCGATCTTTGCACAAATTTTCTGATGTTTCTACTGACTCCTGTTATTTCTAGGCACTTGATTATCCAGTCATGTGGCAGAGAGTCAAATGCCTTTTTGTAGTCAATCCATGCCACATTCAGGTTGGTCTTCCTTCTCTTGCAGTTTTCCAAGATCATTTTGTCTATTAGGAGTTGATCTTTTGTTCCTCTGCTATTGGGGCGGTTTCCTTTCTGCTCAGGTGGAAAGAGATTGTTTTCAACTAGATGCTGTTGCACTGCATCAGCTACTACACCAGTTAGTAATTTGAAAGTTGTTGGTAAGCAGGTAATTGGCCTGTAGTTACCTGGTGTTGCCCCTTTTGCTGGATTTTTCATTATTAGGTAGGTTTTCCCAGTTGTTAGCCACTTTTCAATTTCTCCTCCTTGTAGTATATTGTTGAACTGTTTGGCAATGAGTGGGTGTATAACAGTTAGATGTTTCAACCAAAACCCATGCAGTTCATCTTCACCTGGTGCTGACCAATTTTTGATTTTCTTTGCTCTTTTTTCTACCATTTTTGTTGTTATTACTAGTTCTTTCATTTCAACTTCTGTTTTATTTGCATCCACCTCTTTTAACCAAGCCGCATCCTTGTTGTATTTCTTTGGGTTGCACTGTTTCTTCCTTGTCAGGTACTGACTGATTCCTTGCAGTTTCTCCATTGATGGATTGGTAGAAACGTTTCTGATTGGATTGAAATTGGAGGTTCTGCCTATAGTTTGCAATTCGAGCTTCATATCTACTGATTTTCCTGGCTATAGCTGTTATTTGTTGCTTTATTATTTCCAGTGCTTCCTTGATCTTCCTTGTTTCTAAGTGGTATTTCTTGATTAGGTATTCTTTGGTCTTCTTGTTCTTCAGCTTCTTTTCTTTCATCTGTTCTAGCTTGCTTGCATGTGATCTTAACTTGCTGATCTTATTTTCTAGTCTAACCTTCCATTTTTCTGGTGCACTGTTTGTTTGTTTTTCTTTTTTTGTTGATTTTGCATCCCAGGTATTCTGTTATAACTGCAGCTGTGCTGTACATTAGTTGGTTTGTTTCTTGCAGTGAATTGGTGCTTATACTTGATATTGCAGTATTTGCATCTTTTAATGCTTGTGCTAGCTGTTTCTTTGGAACAAGCTTCAATGCAGGCAGCCTTATTCTGTTGTTTTTGTGCTGTTCTAGATGCTCAGTTATTCTTTGTTTCAATTCTTTTATTTCTTTAGTTAGAGGGTTTTGTTCTTCCTGAGGAAGAGGTTCCTGGTTTCCAAGTGAGAACAGTTGTATATCTCTGCTGGATTCTTCACTGCCAACTCCCCCTGGTTTGCCTCTACATTCTGAATTACTTCTGGTAAGGCTTTGATTTCTTTGCCCTGGGTAAACCTTTGCAGTTCGTCCAATTCTGTTTCTGTGAATACTTTATTTCGTGTTATAAATCGGCGTTGATCTGCTAGTCTCTGTTCTGTTATTTCTGATTCTGGATGTTGTTCTTTCCAGAACTGGTGCAATCGTTTTAGATATCCTCTTCTTGTTGGACTTGATCTGTAGTAACAGATCATTATTTCTTTGTTTTCAATCACTGTGTATCTACGACTGATAAACATCTTTTCTTCCAGTAGTTCTGCAGCTGCTGGCCCTGGTTGCTCAGCCAACAGTCCTGAGTCCTGTAACCCATTTTTCACCAGATATCCAGGAACTCCAATATCTAGCGCGGACCTTGTTAACCCGGGCGACGTCCGAGCCGGTATGGCATTCTGAAATTTACGTCTCACCATATTTTTTATGGGAGAGACACTCTTTGTCTGACTCCTCTGATGAGACCTGTCCAGTATGGTTGAACCTCTGGCATAGCTCTCATCTTCCTCAGAGTACACAAGCCCCACAATCACGTCAAGGTAGTGCCTCACTGGGGGATTATTATTATTATTATTATTATTATTATTATTATTATTATTATTATTTTGTGGTAAAAAGAAATTATATTTCTGTAGAAATGCATTTCTGTGTAATTCCTTTCTGATTTTCTTTCTTGATCATGCTCTATGAAATTATTTTATGATTAATAAAGATTCTCTTTAACCTTCATTGGAACTATACAACAGTGAAGATAGCTAATTTTTTCAAAGAACTGGTTGCTGAAGAAATGCACCTATTAAATTGTATTGTCCTCCCTCTCTCTGCATTAAATGTTCAGAGCTAATGATTGGGTGATCCAGGGGTCAATAAAAAGCTTTGTAAGCTTCTCACAAGTAAATTACATAGCATATTGTTAACAGAGGACCTGGAATGTTATCTTTGTGGTTGATTAACCCGTTAACTATTTTTCTTAATATATAAATAATGTATGACAGGTCAAATTGAGTTGCAAAGAGATGCAGAACTTTATAGATTTTGGATCTGTATTGCAAGGAGGAAGCTATTATTGTTGCAATATATTTGTCAGTGTTCAACCCAAAGGGTTTTTTTGCCCTTTTAATTCACATTTTTTAATGTTCCTGTCTAATTTTGTTTTGTCTTTGTTACTTTTTTTCCTTCAGATTTTATATTTTAATCTTTTAAATAAAAAAATAAAAAAGAATAATAAATGAGTTCATTAACCAAAAATAAAGGCAATTTAGTTACCCATCCATTTTAGAAATATCAATTCCATATATGTACCAGATCAATTAAAGATCTTATGCCAAAGGATATAACTCATTTAGTAACATATAATATAAATAAAATACAGAGAGATATTGATAGATGAGAGTTATTAAACCTTACCCTTTGTGGAAAGCTGAATGGTCTCAAAATGAATATTATTGCCAGCTGACAAATCCTAAATCTAAGGCGCAAGATGATTAAAGATAAGAGGATCTAAGTCTTACCCATCAATCATCTATCATCTCTTCAGTGTGGAAAGGGATGATTACTTGCTAGAAAATTACCTATTTTTACATCAAGATTGACAAATAGGATTAGGACTGGTAATCAGAATGATTTTGAGGGGAAAAAATCACAAATCTAGAGAAACAAACATGTGCAAACACTTTCCTAGACTATGCTTGCTAGTAAAAGATCAACTCATGAAAGAAAAAACAACTAGCAAACTTGAAAATACTAAAAAGTGAAAGTACTTTTCTGCTCTAATAAAGTTGCTTTATATTCTTTTTTTTTTCAAAATTCTTCATTTTGCAATTTATGTAATTGTTGAGAATTTCCATACCCACGTTTCTCTATATGTTTTATTTTTCTATATGTTTTTCTCTGTACAAATTCCTTGCAGGTCTAATCACACTTGGACAAATAAAGTATTCGTTCAATTCAATTTTTATCTTATAATACATTCTTAATAATATTGAATGAATACAAACATTTTTGTCTCTTTAATTTATTAAAGAAATGTTTTAAAATTATTTCCAATGCATCCAAATAGCTACAGTAAAGTATTTTGGACTAAGTTTTTTTCTAATTATTCATTGCCAGCAGTTTGGCAATTCGATTCTCAATGGCTCAAGGTTGACCCAGCCTTCCATTCTTCTGAGGTCAGTAAAATGAGGACCCAAGTTGTTGGGGGCAATAGGCTGACTCACTTAAAGAAGGCTCTAAAGCATTAAATAGTATATAAGTCTAGGTCCTATTGCTATTGCTATTAACTTTATCTTTAGCCTTTCATGTCTCTGTTATGGGCTGCCTCTGTCTCCCCTTATGTGTGTACACAACCATGTTGCTCCACATTTCTCATAGTGAACCAAAGCACCAAAACTGCACATGGAAACCAGGAGTGCAGGGGTTGATAAAGCAGTCTTATAACTCTGGAGAAAGATGATATTGTTTTCATAATTATAAACTACAGCAAAGGACATTTTGAATCAAAATCAGAATTGTTTTCTTTTCATTAAAGTTTTTCTGTTGTTCAAGTCAGGCCTTAAAACAATTACATAACATTTGGGAAGAAAGATGCAACCCAGCAAACCAGCACTAGAGGCCAAGATGGAAAATATCTCCACTGCTACCATGTACTTCCCCTTGGTGCTCAGGTAGGTTGGAACAAACGATATCCAAACACTGCAGAAGACCAACATGCTGAAGGTGATGAACTTGGCTTCATTGAAAGTATCAGGTAATTTCCTGGCCATGAAAGCAACTATGAAACTAATAACAGACAAGAAGCCCAAATAGCTTAGGACACTGTAGAACATAGTCACAGAGCCTTGATTGCACTGCAGAATAATTTCTTCAACTACCGAATCCATGTCAGTATCTGGGAATGGGGGAGAAGTTGTTAGCCATGTCATGCAGATACCTATTTGAATAAGTGAACAGGAGATGACAATGGAGTTGGACAGTCTCTTTCCCACAAACATTCTCATCTTGGATCCTGGCTTGGTGGCCAGGAAAGCCAGAACCACTGTGACGGTTTTTGCCAACACTGAAGAAACAGCCACTGCAAAGACAATCCCAAAAGTCATTTGTTGCAGAGACATACCATCTTCTCAGGATGACCAATGAATAGGAATGCAGAAAGAAAGCAGAGCAGGAGGGAGATGAGGAAAATGTAAGTGAGGTCTCGGTTATTGGCAATGATGATAGGAGTGTTGTGGTTCTTTACAAATATTACAAGCACCATCACTGCGACCAAAGAAAAGAAAAGGGCAAAAAAAATTAAAGTGATCCCCAAAAGTTTTTCGTAAGATAAAAATGTCATTGTTTTAGATATACAAAAATTGTGTTTCTTGTTTGGATAGCTTCCTTGTGTACATCGATAACATTCATTACTATCTGAAAAATCAAATGGATTAATGTGTTTAGAAGTATCTCAAGTGCAAGGCATATAAAAAAAGAAGGTCAAAGAACACAAGTCAGACCCAGAAGATGGAGACATCAACAAAATCAATTAACAATGGTCGAGACTGCCAGAAAGGGAGGAGGAGGAGGAGGAGGAGGAGGAGGAGGAGGAGGAGGAGGAGGAGAAGAAGAAGAAGAAGAAGAAGAAGAAGAAGAAGAAGAAGAAGAAGAAGAAGAAGAAGAAGAAGAAGAAGAAGAAGAAGAAAAGAGAGAGAGAAAGAGAGAAAGAGAGAAAGAGAGAAAGAAAGAAAGAAAGAAAGAAAGAAAGAAAGAAAGAAAGAAAGAAAGAAAGAAAGAAAGAAAGAAAGAGAAAGAAGGAAGGAAGGAAGGAAGGAAGGAAGGATAGAATAGAATAGAATAGAATAGAATAGAATAGAATAGAATAGAATAGAATAGAATAGAATAGAATAGAATAGAATAGAATTAAAATATAGAACGCACATTTCATTCTGTTACTATTGAATATTTCTATTCCAGTTTTCTTCCAGGTTCAACTCAAAATTCTGGTTATTAGCTTTAAATCCCTATATAGTACAGGTCACATTATCTACAAAACCATCCTTCCCTGATAGGTAGGATGGGCACATTCCTAGTTTCCTTTCAAACATGGCCATCTTATGGGATTGAGGAAGATGTCTTTTCTATTGCAGCTCTTGCCCTATGGAACACCCTTCTTCTTAAAATTTGACAAGCATCTATCCTTCCAGCCTTCCAAAAAATACATAAAACTTGGGTTTTACCCCAGGTGCTGGAATAGGGTGAGATGGACAGGAGGGTTTAATGAGGGACTGAATGTGGAAGCTTAACATAGATGCCAGGCTTTTAAGGTTTAGAGTTTAAATAATTACATTAAATATTATTGATATTGTTTAGTGGTTGATTGGGACCACCCCATATTTCATGTAAGATGGGGGCTATATATATATATGTCTAAAATAAAAAATTACATTTAAACAATATCCTAGAATTATTTTTCCCATGCAAACTATAATCTAATTACACACTAAGCCTTCATATTTTATTGTGAAATCTGGCAAAGTGCACTTTTAAGGTTCTTAATTGTAAACCAGAAAAGTTCATGTAGTCCCCATAAATACATGTAGTATAAAAATATCAAGATTTTTTTTAGTCTTCAGAAGCTTGTCTTAGATTTTATTTTATTCAGTTTTATTAAAAATTCTGGAATGTGTGGACAAATTTATATTTCCTTGTTTTTCTAAATTACCTTGAGTTTGGTAATCCAAACATCTTATTTCTTACCTTCCTTCTCGGAAATCTTCTCATCTGGACACAGGATGCAGTCATAGCAGCAAAAGGGTTCCTCTTCCTTCATTTTCTTGTTTGAACCAGGGTGGCAACTTTCAGAACATACTGAAAGAGGCTGGGACTGAAGCATCAACAAGAAAGAAACAAAAGGAGAATGCCAATATTGATGTAATGACCTTGGAGATTCCAGCAAAATATTTTAATGTGAATGAGAATCACAGGAAACATCTAATTAACTCTACAATAGTGATACCTTTCTTCATAATCAACATGGTACATTGGAAGTAAGAAGATTGTCATCTCCTTATTAAGAATACTGGTTCAATATATAATAATAATAATGATCATCATCATCATCATCATCCAGCAGAAGAATCCAGCAGAGATATACAACTGTTCATATTTGGAAACCAGGCACTTCTTCCTCAGGAACAACAAAACCCTCTAACTAAAGAAATAAAAGAATTGAAACAAAGAATAACTGAGCATCTAGGACAGCACAAAAACAACAGAATAAGGCTGCCTGCATTGAAGCTTGTTGCAAAGAAACAACTGGTACAAGCATTAAAAGACACAAATACTGCAATATCAAATACAAGCACCAATTCACAGCAAGAAACAAACCAACTAATGTACAGCACAGCTGCAGTTATAATTGAATACCTGGGATGCAAAATCAACAAAGAAAAACAAACAAACAAACAGTGCACCACAAAAATGGAAGGCTAGACTAGAAAATAAGATCAGCAAGTTCAGATCACATGCAAGCAAGCTAGAACAGATGAAAGAAAGGAAGCTGAAGAACAAGAAGACCAAAGAATACCTAATCAAGAAATACCACTTAGAAACAAGGAAGATCAAGGAAGCACTGAAAATAATAAAGCAGCAAATAACAGCTATAGCCAGGAAACTCAATAGATACGAAGCTCGAATTTCAAATTATAGGCAGAATCTCCAATTTCAATCCAATCAGAAATGTTTCTACCAATCCATCAATGGAGAAACTGCAATGAATCAGTCAGTACCTGATAAGGATGAAACAGTGCAGTTCTGGAAGCAGATACGGGATAACCCAAAGAAATACAAGGATGCGGCTTGGTTAAAAGAGGTGGATGCAAATAAAACAGAAGTTGAAATGAAAGAACGAGTAATAACAACAAAAATGGTAGAAAAAAGAGCAAGGAAGATCAAAAATTGTATGGGTTTTGGTTGAAACATCTAACTGTTATATACCCACTCATTGCCAAGCAGTTCAACAATATACTACAAGGAGGAAAAAATTGAAAAGTGGCTAACAACTGGGAAAACCTACCTAATAATGAAAAATCCAGCAAAAGGGCAACACCAGGCAACTACAGGCCAATTACCTGCTTACCAACAACTTTCAAATTACTAACTGGTGTGGTAGCTGATGCAGTATAACAGCATCTAGTTCAGTGATTCTCAACCTTTTTAATGCCATGACTCCCAATCGGTCGTAAGTTGAGGACTACTCAACCGATCATAAGTTGAGGACTACTCAACTGGTACAGCACCGTTTGCAGAATGGGACTTTTGGCGGGCTCAGCAGGGCAGAGACAGCTTGGACAATTCCTATTGGCTTTTGAAAGCCAATAGAATTAGACTCTATTCAAGAGAGTCTATTCTATTGGCTTTCAAAGACAGGCCTGGTTTTTGGCAGCCTCTAAGGGGGTAATGTTACAAAACAATAAAACAATAAGGTAAGGTAAGGTGAGGTGAGGTGAGGTAAGATGAGATGACTTGAGATGAGATAAATCTTTGTTGTCATTTTTACTGTGGACACAACAACACACATCAAAAAATGAAACTTTGTTACCCACTCTCAAAGTGATCACATACATGACACACACCTAAACATACTATATACAACATATGCACTAGATCCAAAATAAAAGCCTCAGCCATTAGCGAAGAGATCCAGCAAAGAATCATTCCCAGACAGAAATCATCCAGATGCCCTAAGCTCTATGGTGTCCCCAAGATACACAAAGAAGGAACCCCACTTAGACCCATAGTCAGCTCCATAGGCTCTCTACAAAGCCTAGCCAAACTTCTCGCCAAACAACTATAGCCCTATGCAGAATCCATCACCTCAGATGTAAAAAACTCATTCCAGTTCATAGAGATCATAAAGAAACAAAACTTACAGCCCAGCGACCTACTCATGAGCTTTGATGTCATATCCCTCTTCACCCAAGTGCCAATCAAAGAAGCCTTGACAGCCATCCAAAACAAATATAACCCCCCCCAAACACATCCTAGATCTGACCAACCACTGCCTATCCAACACATACTTCATCTATAATGGACAAAAATGCAAACAAATAGAAGGAGCATCCATGGGATCACCCCTCTCACCTGTCATTGCAAACCTCTACATGGAACATTTTGAAACCCAAGTTCTAGAAAAATCTGATCACAAACCCAAACTCTGGCTCAGATACGTAGATGACACCTTCATTATCTGGCCACATGGGGAAGAAAAACTAGACAACTTCCTCACACACCTCAATAGCCAACACCCCAAAATACAGTTCACCATGGAAACAAAAGCTAATAACCAACTTCCCTTCCTGGATGTCTTAGTCTACAAGAAATCCAATAGCTCCCTAGGACACATCATCTACCAGAAGAAAACACACACAAACCGCTATCTGCACGCACCACCCACCACCCAACAGAGATCAACTCTGTAGCCAAGACACTCATCTCCAGAACAAAATGCTTAGCTGACAAACAACACCTAAAAACCGAACTACACACTCTCACTAATGTACTAACATCCAACGGAATCCAAAGAAATAAGATTACCAAACTAATCCAAAAAGAAACCCCCACTAAAATCCAAGATAGAGAACAAGAAAACGGCAAAGCCCTCCTCCCATACATAAAAGGCACCACAGACAGAATCAGCAAGATCCTCCACAAATACAACATCAAGACAGCATTCTGCACAAACAGAAAAATATCCACCATCCTAAGAAACCCCAAAGACAAAATTGAGTTAGAAAATCAAGGAGTATATGAAATCCCATGCACCGCTTGCCCCACCACATACATCGGACAAACCAACAGAAGAATAAGTGCATGCATTGAAGAACATAAGAACCCAGTCA
This sequence comes from Crotalus tigris, assembly GCF_016545835.1. Classification (NCBI taxonomy): domain Eukaryota; kingdom Metazoa; phylum Chordata; class Lepidosauria; order Squamata; family Viperidae; genus Crotalus; species Crotalus tigris. The sequence continues at coordinate 791,153 of NW_024096755.1, read as the reverse complement.
AAAAAGAGGAACCAACTTCTTCCCTGGTCCAACTAAATGAGATGATACCTCCCGCCTACCAGTCATTTGGAAACCTGCTCTTATTGACAAATGAGTCCCTAACACAAAGAATGACACCAGACCCACACTCACGAAAACCACACAGGATGTCACCACCACACATCCACGTAAAAAGCAAACCCAAACCCACACCGATGATGAGGCATGACCACAAACCAGAAGCCAGACCACAGCTGCATCATTAGCCACTTTAAACCCTCCAATCCATACATGAAGCAAACTGACACCCACCATGAAGATGAGGCACGACTACGAATGTGAAGCCAAATAACGGCAATGAAGCCCACCATCTTAAACCCCCCTGCAACTCAGACTAACCTGAGCACAACAAAGTCCCCACCCAAACAGAACACTCCCCCAGCCAATCAGAGCACAGCCAACCCCCCAGCCAATCAGAGCACAGCCAAGCCCCTAACCAATCAGAACACACCTCCACCCAATCAGAACACAGCCAACCTCCCACCCAATCAGTTCATATCCCCACTGGCAATTAAAAGAAAGAAACAGCTACGATCACACATTGCTCCTAGAAGCACGAAGCCGAAAACACCAGATGACGAATGGGACTTCTTCGAAACGTCGCCAAGACACTTCCAATTTTATGCAGGAGAAAATCTGAATAACCAAAAACCAACATATACAAACTATATACAACGTATGTATAGACCTACACCCCTACATATACATATATGAATGTTAAACCTATCCATCATGAATATCTAACAGAAGGAGGAAGCTTGAGAGTTCACAAGGTTTATACTGTATGGAACAAAACTGTGGCTGAATATGGATGTTCTGCTTCGGATACCATAAAAATGTAAATAACTTTAATGGGGTTGTTTTTCTTCAAGTAGTTATATTTTTCATTATAAATTGTTTAAATCACCATAAGCAATGCATTTGATATCCATGAAGAGTAAGGTATAATGTTTTGAGGACTTCAGATCAACCTTATGTTACACACAATAATTTCATAAGAACTGAAGCAAAAATATCTTTGCTTCATGTTCTGAATTACTAAACATGTTTTTTCTACATCATCTCTCAATACTGAAGTTATTCCTGCTTATCACTAGTCAGTGAAATTAACATTACACATCTGGCCAAAGCAATGGTGACCTGGAAGCGAGATTTTTCATAGATTCCTAGAAATCAGACCTTACCCGGTTAAACCAGCTGTGCCAGGTTATGGCATCTTTGCTAATAGTGAATCTTTGGTCCGATGAAGCTACAGGGTCTAACCTGCCAACTCTTTTCCTAATGAAGGATTGGTTAGAAGAAACAATCCAGTTCAATACATCATATCCCACTAGTAATTCTCCATTCTGGTCAAGCATCACTTTGTCCCCAGCACTGTTGTTAAATGAAACACCTTTCAAGAAATGATGTAGCTGTGTGGGCCAGGGGGAGAAAGAAAGATTAGAAAAAGAGAAATTAGATGCATTTTTAGGAACAGCGTGAGACTAGGTACAATGGACATCATCGGCTGATAAAAACATAGTCAAAAGAAATGGAAGCATGGGAAGGAAATGTAAAGAGAGTTAATTATGGAGTTATGGAATGAATTTCTGATTAATGATCTTCCAGATGTTGAGTCGATTACCTGCCATGAATTTAGATTCTTAAGCTTCAGTCTTCCTGCCTCTGCTACTGATCTCTGTCTAAGTCTGGATGAAGACATAGCTTGTAAAGCATGGGCTATGGCATAGACAGAATTATAGATACTATAGCTGTGACCAATCATGTTCATTTCAAAAAATGTTCCAGGAAGATCTTCTAGTTTTTCTTTCCCACTGCAGATATCTCCATTCACCTCATCCATATCTGAAGTTTTAAATACAGAGTTGAAGGCTTGCTGCCAAAAGTCTTTGATAAAACCATCTTCTGCGCCAGAAGGATTTCTATTTAAAACAAAAGGTCTAAATCCTGGTGGGTTATTAGCATGAATTGTGAAGGACAGAGCACCATGGATCATTTGGGAATCCCAGTCATGTTGATAAACATGTGAAATGAGCTCCACCTGGGCTGTCAATATCCAGACTTTGCCTCTGATGATATGATCCATCTGTTCTTTTTTGACAGATATGGTAACCATCTCAGTAGTATCATGGAATAAGATTTGCCATAAAATATCATTATATTTGTCTTGCTATTTATGATTTTGTCATGGATTTCGCACCTTGGTTGAACAAGCTGCCAATTTCATTAAAAGATGTTATTGTGGCAATTTTCTCTATGATTTCAAAGCAGACACCATGCTTGAAAAATAATGGTATAATTGCATCTAAAAATCTTTCTCCATTTTCATTTTCCATCACACCAAGTCCAACCCATGTCCACCTGAATTAAAGAAGCAAAGACAGAATCCCTTCATACTGAAGTCTTTCTATAGGGCTCATTTGGAAGAAGGAAAGGTGTGGGATTTTATAATTCATGATTGGAGCAGAGCCATAGACCAGCTGAAGGAAAATTGACAGCAAAAGAAAGAGATAGTAACAGTCACATTAACGGTAACGTGCAAGAGGCAGTAAACAGAAGACACAGTATATAACTTCAATAATGTATTGCAAATTTCAGTATGTATATCAGAAAGTCAGAAACAAGCAATGTTATATTTTTGATCAGCCTGCACAGTAAGGAAGGAACTAGGTTATAAATTCTGCATGTCAATCATGATAAAGGGAAGGACAATGAAATCAAATATGGCCAACAATTTGTTTGTGGAGACAATTCTCCACCTCCACACTCTGCTTTCCACCTCTCCAGTTTTTTGGGTTATCGTACCATATTCACTTTATGTTTTCTTTTTATTGTTTATTTTACTGTTCTTTACTTTACATCTGTTCTCTTTACACTTTCATTTTCTTCTTTTTTATTATTGTCAGCCACCTAGAATAGCCCCACGGTGAGATAGATGGCCAATAAATTTAAGAAATAACAACAATCTAGTCTGATCATCCTGCTGACTGTGCAAGAAAAACAACAACAGTAATAGTAATAATAATAGTAGTAGTAGTAGTAGTAATAGTAGTAGTAGTAGTAGTAGTAGTAATAGTAGTAGTAATAATAGTAATAATAATAATATGCAGAAATCTGTATAAGGGAATATCTTCCCTCTGGCAGCATTGAGGATAATACACTGAAGCATCCTACTCCATTATCTGTAGCAGAAATAATCTCTGTAGAGATCATTCGGGGTTATGAAATGACAATGAAACTGATCCTTGAGAAAATAAATTGGAATTTTAGATCTGTCTTCAATTTGTTCAGCTCAAGGCCTGTTTATTGATCTATATGACTGTCTATTCCAAGTGGATTTGATGAACAGGTGCACAGATAAAAGGGCATGGCATTCTTCCCAATAGAAATCCATTTATCTCTCAAAGTAAGATGGGTCAGTAATTCACCCAAGGGGGTCTTCCTTAGTCTGTAATTCTGGTCACACATCCTCGTTTGAACTGCTATGGAAGGATATTCAATCATTTTATCTTAGTTTTAACTTCTGGCATTTTCCTTATGGCTGCCATGATTTTTTTGATCTATCTAAGTCTTCAGCCATTACCCAAACCCAAATGAAGAGAAGTCAGTCTATGATTTGCCAGAGAAACTAAAGTGAGCCCAGATAGCAGCAGAACCCCAAATCTCTTCCATATTCTTTGAAATTCATGTTCTCAGGCTTTCTTTCTTTATTTTAGTTATTATCAGATCCGAATTTCTGACATAGCTTCAGAAACAGCAGGGTGGATTCCTAGGCTATCAACTGCAGAACTTTAATTAAATTCCACAATTCTGCTCAAGCTACCAAACATGTGAAAGTATCTGAGTCCTTTTAAATGTAAACAAAATGTCATACAGTCATACAAAGTTCGAAGGGACCTTGGAAGTCATCTAGTCCAACCCCCTGCTCAAGCAGAAGACTCTATACCATTTCTTTTTTTTATTGAAAAGTTTTATACAAATTTTCCATTTTATCACAATACAATATCCCTCCCTCCCTCCCTCCCCCCCCACCCTAACCCTAACCCCCCCTCACTTCCCAGAGCTGATTACAGGGTTAAAAATAAGCAAACAAATTCTAACTAAGCTTATCCAACTATCAGTAACCAAATCCCTAAAATACTTTAACTCAAATACAAAAAAAATGTAAGAAAAAACATAAATAACAATATAAACAATTCCCACTTTAAACTATAAGTTAATCAAAAACTAAATGATACTTTCTAATCCCATATTTATTCTGTACATAATTTATCCATCTTCTCCACATCGAGATGTATCTTTCTTGTGAATGATCCTTCAAATAAGCAGAAATTTTGGGCATTTCTGCTAAATTAGAAACTTTAAGCAACCATAGCCTTGCGGCCGTAATAAGATTCAACATTAAAATAGTTTCTTTAACATCACAATCTACAATAATACCTAACAAAAATAATTGTGGTGAAAACTTTATCTTTCTGTTGAAAATCTTTTGAATGTTCCACCAAATCTTAATCCAAAAAGCTTTTATGTTTCTACACGTCCACCAAATATGATAATAGGTTGCATCCAAGCAACCACATCTCCAACACTTAGGCTGTAAATTAGGATACATGCGAGACAATTTATGGGGATCCAAATGCCACCTATAAAATATTTTATAAAAATTTTCTCTTAAATTTTGAGCCTGTGTAAACTTCACATTCCCAACCCAAATTGCCTCCATTGTATCCAATAAGATCGGCTCTTGAACATTTTGGGCCCATTTTATCATACAATATTTAACTAATTCCGTCTCTGAATCCAATTCCACTAATACATTATAAACTCTCTTTATATGAGCTCGACTTTGATCTCTAATTTGTTTTATCAAATTCTCATCTTCTAAAGTAATACCAACCTTTTGATCTAAACTCCATCTATCTAACAATTGCCTACACTGAAACCAAGAGTAAACAATATTTTCTTGTCTTAATTCATCTATCGATTTTTGCCAATCCTTCCCTCCCAATTTAAGCAATTGATTATAAGAAATCCTATCCAACTTCACACCTCTCAATATCCCCTCTATTGCGTGTCCAGGAATCCCCCAAATTGGCGTTTTATAAGTTAATCTATAATAATATTTCTTCCAGACACGCAATAAAGCAATTTTTAAAATATGAGATTTAAAAGCCCTATCTACTTTCTTATTATAAATTAAATATGCATGCCATCCATATAATAAATCCCATCCCTCCAAAGAAAGTATATTTTGGTTTGTTAAATTAACCCAATCACTAATCAATGTTAAAACCACAGCACCATAATACAATTTCAAATTAGGCATCTTAAGTCCTCCTCTTTCTCGTACATCTTGTATACCATTTCTGATAAGGGGCTGTCCAGTGTCTTCTTAAAAGCTTCCAGTGCTGAAGCACCCACAACTTCTGAAGGCAAGCTGTTCCATTGGTTGATTGTTCTCACTGTCAGAAAATTTCTCCTTAGTTATCTCTCCTTGATCAGTTTCCATCCATTGTTCCTTGTCTGGCCTTTGGGGATATTGGAAAATAGGTTGACCCCTTCCTCTCTATAACAGACCCTCAGATATTGGAATACTGCTATCATGTTATCTCTGATCCTTTCCTTCACTAGACTAGCCATGCTTAGTACTTGCAACCGTTCTTCATATGTTTTAGCCTTCTGGCCCCTAATCATCTTTGTTGCTCTTCTCTGCACTCTTTCTAGAGTCTCAACACCTTTTTTACAGTGTGATACTAAAACAGGAAGCAATATTCTAGGTGGGTTTTACTAAGGCTTTATAGAATGGTATTAGTACCTCACATGATCTTGATTCAGTCTCTCTGTTGATGCAATTTAGAATTGTATTGGCTTTTCTCTCTGTTGAATTTCACTTTATTAGATAGGGTCCAGTGTTCAAGTCTGTCGAGATCCATCTGGATCAGGCATCTATCATCTAGAGTGTTGGCTATATCTGCCAGCTTAGTATAATCTGCAAACTTGATGAGTTCCCCTTCTATTCCTTCATCTAAGGCATTTATGAAGATATTGAAGAGTACCAGGCCTAAGACGGAACCTTGTGGTACCTCACTGTTTACTTCCCTCCATTCAGATGTAGTACCATTAAGGACTATGTGCTGAGTATGGTTTGTCAGCCAGTTACAAATCCATCTGCTGATGATGCCATCTATTCCACTTTTTTCTAGCTTACCAAGAAGTAGGTTGTAACCTACTTTGCAAATCCCTTACTGAAGTCTAGATATACTATGTCCAAAGCATTTTGCTGGTCTACTAATTTAGTCAATTTGTCAAAGAATGAATTTTATTTGTTTCTAGATGTTCACAGATCTATTTTTTGATTATCTTTGATTATCATATTGATGTTAGCTGATTGGTCTATGCTTTCCTGGATCTGATTTTTTTTTTCCTTTTTTGAAGATGGGAACCACATCAGTTCTGTTCCAGTCCTCTGGTAGCTCTCCGGTGCTCCAGGACTTTTTGAAGATATGGTACAATGGTTCTGAGATGACATCTGCCAGCTCATTTAGAACTCTGGGATATAATTCATCAGGTCCTAGTGATTTATATTCATTAAGATCAGGCAGGTGTTCTCTTACCATTTTCTTGCTTATTTTTACTTATAATCTATCTTTTACAATTATGTGTTTGGTGTTATGTGTTGCACTGAGCTTTTATGACCATATTTTTCAGAGGTTTGGAGACTTCCGGTTTGCCGACATGGACACCATGGACGCTGGAAAGCAAGCTCCATCTTCCATGTCCAATTTCGCATCACTGAGGGACCCTAGAAAGGGTTGAAAGTCACCCTGTAGGAGTCGCAATCAAGGAGGGGACCCCCGCTTGATCGTGGAAGCTCTTCCACTCAATCCGGGGCAGCCCTCCAAACTGGCGGAAAAAAGACCAGCCATAGAAATATGGTCCATCACTAGGCTGCAGACAGCCGAAGTCAAATTTACCACGAGGCACCTATAAAGCAGTGCGGATGAGACTGGGTGAGATCTGAACCTCTCTTCAATCCTAATTATTTTTTCCACCTGTATAAGTTGCCCAAAGTATTTTTCCCGCTGTGGAGAGAGGGAAGAGAAATTCTATCCCACCCTCTAAAAACAGTGGTGACTGACTATCCAGGGGGATTTAAAATGTTGAAAAAATAGCTTGATTCTAACTGGATTTTTATTTTTCTAAAATTTGAGGACTAAAAAATTTCTTATTCTTATTGAAGATTTGAGTTTTTACTTACAAAAAAGAAGTAAAATTGAGAAGGGATTATAAAAATTTTGGACTAAAAAAACCAAAAATCTTAAACTGAGTGGGCGACATCTTGTGGTTAAACCTGATATTACGACTTGTTATTGTCTAAAAGAGACTTGGCTTGGCTTCCGATTCTGGTTTTCGACAATGGCGGACATGCAGAGAGGTCCTTCTCCCTGCTGTCCGGTTTTTCTCCTTCGGAAGACCCTGGAAGGGGTCAAAAGTCACCCTGGAGGGGTGACCACCATTGGGGGGATTCTTGCTGGATCACGGAGGGGCAGCAGCCTCTCCGTTTGATCTGCAGTAACTCCTCAGGACCGAAGAGGAAAAGAGCAGCCATTAACATGGCTGCTCACTTAGTCGAACCAGCCAAAAGCCCAAAGCACCATCTAAGCATGAAGAAGCAACAGGAGGAGTTGGGTGAGACCCTATTTTTCCTTTTCTCCTTCCCAACCACTTTCCTGTAAAATAATTTTGAAATACCCTTTCCCCCAGCTGAATTCCACAGCTTCTGTTTACTCCGGGAATATAAAGCCAAGAAATACACACACATATAAAAAAAAGGAACAACAAGATTAAATGACGACTTACCTGGACTTGTAATATCTGGATACCTGGGCTCCCTAAAAGCTCTGTATCTTGACAAAAACTTATTGCTTTACATTTTGTTAACTCAGGGGGAAAGGGGAATGCTCTTTGTTTCCTCTCTTGAACTGGAAAAAAGCCCTATTTTGTATATAACTGGGGACATCTCGTGGTGAAATATGGTACAGCAAGTGGAATAAATCTTTTCTGACTGGGAGATCTCTGAGACTAAAATTTGTCCTTGACAGCAACCAAAAGATAAGAACTTGAAACAGCTGGGTGGTGAAAATATTTCTTTATAGTGGAGGTGCACAGTTATTGACTCTTATTAAAAATAGCCTCCACTAAAGGTCTGTAAACATTATAGAAATGGAGGAATACCACCCACAGCTTTATGTCAAATTTATACTTGAAAAAATTCCAGAGGCTACTGAGCTAATGAATTCTAAAATGAAAGACTTATGTGCCACTTTAAAGCCACAAAACACAGCTTTAACCCCATTAGAGGAATCCACACTTCAAAAAGCAACAGAATAAGGAACTAATAAAGTGGATTTTAAAGAATCCCAGGAACAGTCTACTCAGAACTTTAACACCCAAATTTTGACCTCACTTAAAGACTTTATAACTACAACAGCAACAGAAACAAAGCAATGCTAAGATGGAATTGCAGAGGATTTATGACAATACACTGAGATTCTAGATAATCTAGATGATCCAAAAACAACTACTTGAATTTTCATTTATTCCGGCTAAAAACAGAAGAAGAACTATTTGGCCAACAATTCAACAATTGTGAAGGGACTGGCTTCTTTGATAGGCTAATGATTGGATGGTGCCCCCTGTTTCAAATGATATATCCAGCAAGGAAGGGAGAGCCACTTGAGGATCTAAAAACTTTTTTATGGAAGCCGGCTTGGCATGAAAAGAAGGCCAAAAAATGACTAAAATGACTAAATGACTAAAAGTCATTAATAAAAGCTAACATTTGATTTGTCAAAAACAAATCATGCCAGACAAATCTTATTACATTCTTTGACCAAATGACAAAATTAGTGGATGAGAGGAATGCTGTGGACATAATTTACTTGGACTTCAGTAAGGCATTTGATAAAGTAGACCACAACCTACTACTTGACAAGTTAGAAAAATGTGAGGTAGACAGCATCACCACCAGATGGATCCGTAGCTGGCTGACCGGCCGTACTCAGCGAGTGGTTCTCAATGGAACTGCATCTACATGGAGGGAAGTGTGTAGTGGGGTGCCCCAGGGCTCTGTTCTGGACCCAGTGCTCTTCAACATCTTCATCAACTATTTGAACGAGGGGATAGATGGGGAACTCATCAAATTTGCAGACGACACCAAGCTGGCAGGAATAGTCAACACTCCAGAAGACAGGCTTAAAATATAGAAGGATCTGGACAGACTTGAACACTGGGCACTATCTAACAAAATGAAATTCAATGGTGAAAAAAAGCAAGGTTCTACATTTAGGCAAGAAAAACCAAATGCACAGGTACAGTATAGGGGGTACCTTGCTCAATAGCAGTAACTGTGAGAGGGACCTCGGAGCCTAGTGGACAATCACCTAAATATGAGCCATCAGTGTGCTGCAGCTGCCAAAAAGGCCAACACAGTGTTAGGCTGTGTTAACAGAGGGATAGAATCAAGATCACGTGAAGTGTTAATACCACTTTACAATGCCTTCGTAAGGCCACACCTGGAATACTGTATCCAGTTTTGGTCACCACGATGTAAAAAAGATGTTGAGACTTTAGAAAGAGTACAGAGAAGAGCAACAAAGATGATTAGGGGACTGGAGGCTAAAGCATATAAGGAACGGTTGCTGGAATTGGGTATGTCTAGTTTAATGAAGAGAAGGATGAGGGAGGACATGATAGCAGTGTTCCAATATCTCAGGGGCTGCCACAAAGAAAAGTCAAGCTATTTTCCAAGGTGCCTGAAGGCAGGACAAGAAGCAATGGGTGGAAACTAATCAAGGAGAGAAGCAACCTAGAACTAAGGAGAAACTTCCTGACAGTTAGAACAATTAACCAGTGGAACAACCTGCCTCCAGAAGCAGTGAATGCTCCAACACTGGAAGTTTTCAAGAAGAGACTGGACAGCCATTTGTCTGAAATGGTATAGGTTTTCCTGCCTAAGCAGGGGATTGGACTAGATGATCTCCAAGGATCCTTCCAACTTTACTATTATTAGTAGTAGTAGACTCAAAAAATGGTTTTCTTTGTGTGATACCTAAGGGAAGAGCTTTAAACTTTATGTAATGAGCCAAGGAGATTTTAAAAGATATTATTGGATTTAATAGTTAGGTTCTATATCTATAAGGGAAATAAATTAGTTATTTAAATAATTGTTTTGCATTATAAATAGAAGATGGATTTAGAGGATAAAAGTTGCATTATGAGTAAGCAATGATATTAAAATGAGAATTAGAATATGATGGTGAAATAAATTAAGAATTTACCAGAATAAATAATAAGTGTATTTTAGATATGATATTATTTTGTATGAATTAAGAGAACCATGGGCTATCCGAAGCTTAAACATTATTGGACAGTAAGCCAACTAGAATATTCTAATTGAAACCAAACAAAAGTTAAAAACAGGATTTGGAGATATATAATCTAAAAGTTGTTTATAAATGTTTTAAATGATTGAGTTATAACTAGCAACCTACTAATTTGAATTTGGTATAATGACTAAAGGAAACAGAGAGGAAATTATTGATGATGTAAACTGATATATGTATGGATAAGAGTGTTATTGGACTATGTTGCTTCCTTAAATACCTGAAGATTTGTAAAAAAATGGAAAGTTAATAAAACTTGTTCAAAAAAAAAAGAGAGAGAGACTTGGCTTGAAACCCAGACTATAGATAAGACTTTTGCTACCTTGGCAGATATCAGCTGTGAGAAGCCCAGCTGTGTTCTATACTCAGTGACAACATTATTTTCATTCTCTGATTGTAAAGCTTTTAATTTAACACACCACTAAGAGAACATGGATGAAGATCAGGAACAGATTCTTTTTATGTTGAAAGCAATTTATGAAACTATTCTTATAGCTACTGACAAAATAAGAAGCTGCAGAAAAGATATACGAACCCAAACTTCGATTACAACTAAAGAACCAACTACACAGAATATAATAGAAGAAGTGGAATAATTAAATACTATGACAGAAGATTCAACTGATCAACAAACGAAAAACCCAGAAAACAGACTGACAACACTGAAAATGGAAAAGACTTTCTATATAAACCAGAAGAAACCTGAGGATCAAGCAGAAGAACAAACCAATGGGAAGATAAATATTTCAGGACAACTACGTCGAGATAGAAAAATAGAGAGATGATTTGTTAGCCCTTCCAAAAAAATGGTGACTGGATGGCCTCTTTTATCTCAAACAACATATAATAACAGAGGGAGAAGTATTTGATGACTTAAAAGCATAGATATGGAATGTGAGTTGGCAAAGAAAGAAAGCTAGAATAAGGCTGAAGAAAAGTGGGGTTTTGACTTATTAGTGAGGATTAAAGTAGAGTATACTCAAATAGACAAGATGTGTATTTCGAATATTAGATTTTGTTATGAACTGAGATAAAGAAAACTTTGGTCATTTAAAACTTGGGAGTATTAATATCAAAAGTTAAATTTGAATATTGATTTCTTTATAAAAGTTGAATGTAAAAGTAATTAATATATATATGTAAGCTAAAAATCTACTGATAAATGTAATAAACATGATTTTACTTAACAGATATAATAAGAACTGTACTAGCTTAAATATAAGATAGTAGACATTAAGAGAAAAAGAGAGGAAGTATTTGATGTTGAAACAAGAGAAATTTTGGCTATTAAATTGAAGACTTTTGGAAATTAATAGAAAATAAGAATGTTACACTGTATTATTAATTAGATGATGTAAAATGGTGAGAAATAGAATATATTCAAATAGATAAGACGTGTATCCTGAATATTAGATTTTGTGATGAATTGTGATAAAGGCAACTTCGGTCACTTAAAACTTGGAAATTATAAATATTAAATGTTAAATTTAAATATTAATGGCAAACTAAAAATTGGGAAAAACTAATTAGAACATTGATTGTCTATAAAGACTGAATGTTAAAATTATCAGGATATGTATAAGCTAAAAATTATTGATAAATGTAAGAATGTTATTTTTATTTAATTGATATAATAAGAATTGTATTAGTTTAAACATGAGATAGTGAATACTAAGGGGGAAAGAGAGAAAATATTTAAAGTGGTAGTTTGAGACTTGAACTAAAGATGCTTGTATGTTATTGAATTTTCAATTAACTCAGCCACTACGTTGCTTTTCAAATACTTAAATGTAAAATTAGAAAATCAATAAAACATATATTTCAGAGTTTCCCAAGCTTTTGAATTGTTTTTCCCTTTAGGATTTTCATCCAAGGAATCTTTCTCAAGCTCTCTCTGAATTTGTTAAAATCAGTTCTTTTAAAATCTAAGACTCTGGTATGATTATGTTCTAATTGCTTGTCTTGCATTATATTGGATTCCAATATGACACGGTTACTCCCAACCAAGGTTACTATAATTTCAACTCCCTCTATCACTTATTCTCTGTTAGTAAGAAATAAGTCCAGTATGGCTGTCCCTCTAGTTCCCTCCTTTATCTTTTGAAAAACAAAGTTGTCAGCTAGGTTGGTCAGGAACTTGTTCAATGCAGAATTAGTCTTCCAGCTAATGTGTGTGTTCCCTACATATATTTGTTAAGCAAAAAGTACATCTATTTTTTTCTGCTTGGTTGGGTGGCCTGTAGTATATACCTATGGCAATGTCATTCTTTTTTTCTTTTATATTGACCCATATGCATTCTAGGTTTTCATCTTTGGTTTTGTACATTTATGTAGCAATATAGTGGTCTTTTACATATAATGCAACTCCACCTATTTTCTGGGGTCTGGGTTTTTTGAACAGTTTGTATCCTATGTTCCAGTCATGGGTTTCATCCCACCAAGTTTCAGTAATTGCAATTATATCATATCTACCCGCATATATTAATAATTCAAGTTAACCTGTTCGTTCCCCAAACTTTGAGCATTTCTATATAGGCATTTGAGACTTTTATGTCTGACTCTAGGTATGCTTCCTATATCTCCTATTTGGTGTTTAAGTTTGTCTTCCTTCCCATCACCCCTTACCTCATTATTTGATTTGTTTTCTAGGGGGTTTTGTTGGATTTAGGTCCTGGAGGTCCTAAAAATTGGTCACATTCCCTCCTTAATTTTAGTTTAAAGCCCTCGTGGTGGGTTTCTTTTGTGATTTAAACATGAGGCCTTGCTGCCTAAAAGATAACATAGGAATTCTCTCAAGTCAGCTTTCTAAAAAGCAAAAATACTTCTAGAAGATAATCGAACTGTAATATTCTAGAGTTATTTGGACACATTTCTATGAAGTTTTAGATCTTTAAATCCAATATCTTAAATGGATGAAAATGATCCTGATTCATGATACAGTTGTATTTGCTTTCTGGGGTCAAATATCTTAAACTTAAATTGATATATGTGATGATATATTGATTAACTTTATGGTGCCACCTAACTCTGTAGGTTTTTCTTCCTCTCTCTCTCTTTTTACACACACTTGCACCCATACATTTTCATTGGATTAAATAAATTAAATTAGTGTCATTATAAAATGAGGTTTAACTTTTAAAAGATCAAAAAGAATATATATATATATATATATATATATATATATATATATATATATATATGCTGGAAAATTTGCATAAAAATACGACTCCTGGGCATGTCTGTGGTACAAATAAAATACGAACACCAGGAGAGTATAAATATAAAAATATACTTTACTAAAAGCTGCCAAGCTTTCGTTTGGAAACTCCAAACATCATCAGGGCTAAGGAGCCAGTAAACAATGATGACTTAAATGGGTTTTGCCGGCATCTGCAGCCGGTTCATGGACCGCGTCACTGGTCCCGGCCGGTTAACTAGTGTTCCAGATGTTTCTTTATTACTCTCCTTACGCTTCCTTCTATGGTTCTTCCGGATCGTTCCTTCCACTATCTCATTACTGGCATTCATCTCCTCCACCACCCCTTTATCCTTATTTCCTTCCATAGTACTGACTCTCCTCCCCTTTTTGTTTTCATTTTCCACCCTGGGGGCATCTGTTTCTCCTCTATCAGTGTTACAAGCTTCCCTGGGCTCACAGACGCTCCCACACACACACACTTTTCTCAATCCCTGCTCCACACCCTTTCTTCTCACTCCTCCACTGTCATGAGTAACTTTCATACGGGTGTTGTATATTTGGGGGTCTATGCCTTCCTCCTCCGTCCTGGCAATCTTCGTGTCAACAGTTCTCCACCATTCCATTTGTTTGCTGCGTGATCAGGTGCTTACTCCGTCTCTCAATTCATCATCCCCCCTCCTCCCTATCGCATGCTCATCCCCATTGCTGATAGGAACGGTATTCAGGCGGGACACCAGGTCTCCAGATCTCTGCATTCTGATTCCCCGCGTTCTCACTCTCCTCTCCTGTGCTTGTCTTTGGAGGGATGCCATGTGGCAGGAGAATGCCACACTCGCTGCAGGAAGCCACATGACACTTCATGCCAGTGCCACCAGAGTGGCAGGAGGCTGTGTGGCTTATTGTGTTGGTGCATTATTCATGGCAGGCCTTGTGGCTCATCACGCCAGTGCCACTGCTCAAAGCAGGAGGCCGTGCAATGCTTCACACAAGTGAAGCCATTCGTGGCTTTGCTTTGTGCCAGTGCTATTGCTCATGGCAGGAGGCCACAAGCTGCATCGTGCCTGTGTAGCCACTCACGGCAGCAGGCCACATCGCACATTGTGCCATGGCATACCAGAGCAGCAGCACCGGCACGACACAACTCCTACTGCAAGTGACAGCATTGGCATGACATGACACGTAGCTTTCTGCCATAAGCAGTGGCACCGGCACAATGAGCCATGCAGCCTCCTGATGTGAGCGGCCACAGCGGCATGATGCATCACATGGTATCTGGCAAGTGGCCGCAAGTGACCACAGAATAATTCAGGCAGCAGCGAAACAGGTGTTTATTCCCACAAAAGTCAGGCACTCTGCACATGCCCACAGATGCCGGCTCCAAGCCAAAAAAAAAGCACCATCCCCAAACACCATTCCAAGGTGTTACCAAGGAGTAGCATGCGTGCATGTGTCTGGGAGTGGGGCAGGTTACCTGCAGCCCCAAGGGTGAAGTATCACCTGCACGTCCTTTGGGTGAAGTGTTTTGGACTAAGTTTTTTTCCAATTATTCCAATTATTTTTTTTTATTGAAAAATTTTATACAAGTTTTTAACAATATCCCCCACTAAAATAACCCCCTCCCACCTTCTCCCCCCTCACTTCCCAGAGCTGGTTACAGGGTTACAAATAAACAAGCAAATTGTAAATAATCTTATCCAACTATACAAATAACAAAATCAATAATGTGCTTTAACTCGAATACAAAACAAATTTAAGCAAATTAAAAAAAAACTTTAACAATATAAGCAATTCCAAATTAAAAACTAAAAATTATTCATAATCTAAATAATACTTTTTAATCCCATATCAACTCTAACCCATATTTACTCTACATGTAATTTATCCATCTTCTCCAAGCTGAGGTGTATATTTCTTTTAAACAACCATTCACCCAAAATAAACCCAAAAATTTCCCTCCAATATAACCCAACCAACAAACTTACATTTGATAAACTTGGCTCTTCGCTTTTTTTTTCCCACCCCTAAGTAAATCTATTAATACCCTCCTACTTAAGAAGTTTCAGCAAACCATTCATCATAATCACTAAAATTCTCACCAACAGAGATCATTAGAATTTAAATTCTTTTACAAATTTGCCCATAATATCTCATAATTATTTTTATACACTTTAAATTAAAAATTTATAATATATATATTCCCAAATATACTTTTCCACTAAATCAACACCTTCTATTATTCTTTTTCTTTATATCTACATACTACACAAATCATTCACTATTCCTTTAAAACATACTAAATCAAACTACCAGCTAAACTAACATTTATTGCTCTTTTTCTTTACATCTACACATTACACGAATCATTCATTATTCCTTTAAAACATCTTCTATCTCAAAAACTACTACAAAGGTTCATCATTTCCTTTTCTTTATTCCAACATCCGCCTTTTGCTGTTCTTTTACTTTACGTCTATAGGTTGCACAAGTCATTCTCGGTTTCTTTAAAAAATCTTCTGTCACAAGAGACTGCTGCAGAGGTTCAACCTGTATGTCTCCTACATCCAATAACATAGCATCTTCAACCGGCTGCTCTTCCAACTTTTCTTCTATTATCTCAGGTCGTAAAGATGATGGAGAGCCTGCCTTCAAAACAGAAGTGTAAAAATCTTTCTGTCAGATCCAGCGTGAAACCTACCTGTTTGTAGTCCTGCACTACGTGAGATGACGAATGTATGCACCTTCAGTCGGTCCCGTTGGCGCTGCAAGCTGAACTGCCGGCGCTGTTATCAGAGTGTTGCCGACACTCCTACAATGACGGGCCAATGGACCACGTGACCAACTGACGTGGAGAGCGGGGCGTGGCGCGGGACGGGCCGTATTGGGCAGGCGCAATGGACATTGTTATACTGGGATGCTGGATCTGACAGAGTTTGGATACGAAGGAAATAGGGAGAGACAGGGTGTGGTGTGGGTGGAGTTATAGGTGGTAATCAGGGTAATTTGGGTGTGTGCCGTGGGTGTGGTAATGGGATGTATTTAGGGCGCTGGGGCGGGAATCCTCCCAGGGGTGACTTTGTTTTCAACACAGCGAAATAAAAACCTTGTTGGATACTGCAACGTGCCTGATGTCTTGGTTCCATTGACCACAGTCAGGACGTTCTTACAATAAGTCAGCACTCACTATCCACCCGACGCCGGCCGAGAACGTGGTGCCATGGCGGAGGGAACGCAGGGAGAGGATCTGGCAATGGTGGAGGAGTCTGTGGAATCCGACGAGCAGCTGGAGAGCCTGGCCATCAGCGACACGGGGGATGAGCAACCGATGGTTCGGCCGAAGGAGAGGGTGTGCGTTCCCGTGGCCGTAGAGCCAGGGACTCGGCAACACCGCTCGGTAGATGCAGAGGGCGAGTGATGGCTCAGCTCAGCACTGGGGCTTCCAGAGGATGGCCGGGGACAAAGGTTGGCACCGAGTTTCACCGGTTGGAGAGAACGCCGGGTGACCGGGGACCACGAGGAGGACTGGAGCTGTTCCACGGCCCCAGGACAGTATACATTGGATGTTCTTAGAGAAAAGTTTGGGGAATGTATTTATCCCGCTACTGTCCGCAGCCCCACCAAGGACAGTCCGTCTTACGCTTCCCATTTCCAATTGTCTAGCCCAGAGCTTAAATTACAACCAGGCGGCTGCTTTACGCTCCGGGATCCAGTGACAAGGCAAGCTGGACCGGAGCGTCCCCGGTATGGGATGGGTGCTCGGGGGACGGGGGCCCGGCCAGCAGACCCTGATGGGACTGGGGCGGGATCTACGGGAGCAGGACCCCGACCTATATTACACCCGGAAGCCGTCCCATATGGAGGTCAGGTGCCAGCCCCATGGCCTCAAAATATGATATGGAATCCTCCCCCGATTACGCTCACATTTGACGGGGACCCAGATCGCTTGGCGGTATTTCTTAGCCATGTGCTCAATCATCTGGACTGCTATACCACCCTGTACTCGTCCAATTGGGCAATGGTGGTCGCGGTAACAGCAAGTTTGCAGGGAGAGGCCGCTGCTTGGGCCGCTGACCTATACAGTGACCAGGCTAGGGAACTAGCTGACGTAGGCCTCTTCCTTGATGCACTAAAAACGAGATTTGAGGACCCTACCCGTTTACAATGGGCGGAGGCCCAGTTAGTGGGTCTGCGGCAAAGGGGTAGACCGGTAAAGGAATACATCCGCGAGTTCCAAAAGGTAGCAGGGAGACTGAGGTCGTGGCCGGATCGCCTGCTAATTCATCACTTTCGTACCGGTCTGGATACCGACATATGTCGAGCATGTATAGTCAGGGGAGTGGTGGGGCGCCTGGCTGATTGGTTTAAGGCCGCCGTGGAGTTGGATATTGGGCTGCGAGATCGCTCCGGAGGGCGTGAGGACAGACCACAACCCCGCCGGAATCAGGAACAGCCCGTGGGTGGTACCACTCAGACCGGATCGGGTACTGTACGCCCGAGATCGGTCTTCAGGTGCTTCCGCTGTAACCGGCCGGGCCACCGGGCGGCGGAGTGTGGATTACCTGTATCAACAGGCACGCCAACGGCGATTGGTAGGCCAGGCACCACGCCGCAGAAAACGGCGGAAAAGTCGCGGGTGGCCTACCAAATGGGACAGGTGCCGATCCAGCAATCCCCCGATGATGCATCCCCTGTGTTGCAGGAATACGAGGAGGAAGGTTCGGTGGAAGATCCAATGGTGAGTGAACCCATCGTCCCATTCACCATCCCGGTAACACTGACAAGCCCGGTTACTGGTGAGTCGATGCCCTTTCAGGCGTTGATTGATACCGGGTGCACCAGGTGTCTCATCAGTAAGGGGGTGGTGCAACAGATGCGAATTAGGGTGACCCGACTAAAGTCTCCAATTCGCTTTGAGCAGGTGGATGGCTCGTTGTTAGGAGGGGCCCCAACTACGTTGGTGACAGAACCTGTCAGAATGGATGTAGGTGGCCATTGGGAGGTTATCAGATTTATAGTGGTCCCCTCTATGTCCGAGCATCTCATCCTTGGATTGGCATGGTTAGATAAGTGGACACCAACCATCTGGTGGGCAGATGGGTCCCAGCATCTAAGACTGGCAGTGGGGCCCCAACCGCTGCCCTCATATGACCATAGTAAGGACAGGAGGGTGGGCGCCGTAAAACCGTTACAGGAGAGGGGCAAGCTCGAATACCCACCGGTTTACAATGATCTCGCGGCAGTGTTTAGCGAACAGGAGTGCGATAGTTTGCCACCCCATAGGCCGACAGATTGTGCAATCGAACTTGTTCCCGGCGCCAAATTGCCAAAACCCAGGATGTACCCGATGACATTCGCAGAATTGCAGGAGATGAGGAAGTACATAGATAAGAACCTGGTTAGGGGTTTTATAGAGCCGGCACGTTCTAGGATAGCAGCCCCTGTAATATTCCAGGGGAAAAAGGACGGGGGGTTACGGTTATGTGTGGACTTCCGGGGTCTTAACGCTGTATGCATAGAACCGGTTTACCCCCTGCCACTTATGAAAGACCTCCTCACTCATCTGGCTACCGGAAAGATCTTTACAAAATTAGACCTCCATGAGGCATATTACAGGATACGAATTAAGGAAGGAGATGAGTGGAAAACAACATTCAATTGTCCACTAGGGAGTTATCAATTCAAAGTAATGCTTTTCGGATTACAAGGGGCCCCAGCTGTATTTATGCAGCTAATCAATGAAGTGCTGCATGACCATCTATATAGGGGCGTGCTTGTGTATCTGGATGACATACTCATATACTCGCAAACACTGGAAGACCACATACGACTAGTATGGACGGTGTTGAGGAAATTGTTGGAGGCTAAGCTATACTGTAAGCTATCGAAGTGTGAGTTCCATAAAGACCGCATTGACTATTTAGGGTTCAGGGTTTCGGCAGCGGGGATAGAGATGGACCCTAGTAAAGTGCGCAGCGTATTGGAATGGCAAGCCCTGAGGAATCGTCGCCAGCTACAACGGTTCTTGTGGTTTGCTAATTTCTACCGACAATTTATACCTTCTTTCACTGATGTGGCCCTACCATTGACGCAGTTATTGCGCACCAAGCACACCGCCGGAAAATCCCACCCGAAACAACCGTTGGATTGGACTGTGACTTGTCAACAGGCATTCGAGTCTCTAAAAAGATTATTTGCACAGGAGCCGGTGCTGATACATCCTGATCCGGGTCGGCCATTCATTGTCCAAGCCGACGCCAGTGATGTGGCCGTCGGAGCAATTCTATTGCAACGTAACGAGCAAGGCGCCCTACAACCATGCGCATATACCTCCAAAAAATTCACCGACACAGAACGACGGTGGGCGGTGTGGGAAAAGGAGGTGTTTGCTGTAAAATGGGCATTGTCCACCTGGCGCCATTTGTTGGAGGGTGCACAGTACCCCTTCGAGGTCTGGACAGACCACCAGAACCTAGTGGTGCTCCAAACACCAAGGAAATTGGCGCCTAAACATGTCCGATGGGCGCAATATTTTCAACGTTTCAGGTTCTGTCTGAAAGTTGTCCCGGGAGGAAAGAATTTTCTAGCGGACACCCTTTCCAGACTGCTGCAGTACGACAGTAAGAGGGAACAAGTGGTCCAGGCCATTATACCGCCATGTAATAGGGACTCCGCATGGGTGGATGTGTGTGCCAAACTGATAGCATTCGAAGAGGAAGTGAAATCCGCGTTGTTGACTGATCCTTGGCTAATAGCGAATCCCGGAATGTTGACCCGGCGTGATGGTTTGGCCTGGTATGGGGATAAGTTATACGTTCCCCAGGAAGTGCGGAATCGGGTATACCATCAATGCCATGATTCCAAGGTAGCAGGCCATTTCGGATTTGTGAAGACGTTACACTTGGCAAGGCGCCAGTTCTGGTGGTCGGGCTTGAGGAAAGACATTGAAGGATATGTAAAAGGATGTCAAGTCTGCGCCCAGGCGAAGGTGATACCAAAAAAGCCGATGGGATTACTACAACCGGTGTCTGACCCAGCTCGGCCATGGCAGGACATTGGAATGGATTTCATCATGGATTTACCGAATATAAGGGGTTACACGGTCATATGGACGGTGATTGATCTATTCTCGAAGCAGGCTCACTTTATACCCTGCAAAGGACTGCCGTCCGCAAAAAAGTTAGCGAAACTATTCGTGCAACACATTTACCGACTTCATGGAGCCCCCCGGCGAATCATCTCAGATCGTGGTGTTCAATTCACGGCTCAGTTTTGGCGCCGATTCCTTGCCAGCATTGGAACCACACAAGGGTTGAGCTCCGCATACCATCCGTGTACCAATGGGGCGGCAGAACGAGCCAATGCCACCATTTCACGATATCTACGGTGTTATGTGTCTTTCCAACAGTCGGATTGGATAGATTTCATACCCTTTGCCGAGCTAGCTTATAACAACGCAGTACATAAAAGCACCGGGCTCACCCCCTTCCAAGTGGTTTATGGGTACGACCTGGCTCCCTTACCCGGTTGCGAATCACAGAACTCCCTGGCCCATCAGCCAGAGGACTGACTATCCCGTGCTAGTCAGGTGTGGGGTACGGTAAAGCAGGCGTTAGGTCAAGCAGAACAGGCAGCAAAAGATCAGGCTGACAAGGGTCGTAGAGTACCAATCCAGTTACGAGTGGGGGATCAGATATATCTCTCGACCAAATATCTTAAGTTACAGGTGCCATGCAAGAAGCTAGCGCCAAAATACGTTGGGCCTTTCCGCATAGTACGCGTCATCAATCCTGTTATGGTGAAACTTCAATTGCCGGACTTTCTTGGTAAGATTCATCCGGTCTTCCATGTGAGTTTATTAAAGCCGATAGGAAGGGACGGCCGTAAAGACCCTCCAGGACCCGTAGCTCTGGGACGGTATGAGATACAGGACATACTGGACTCACGATTGCGGGGGGGTAAAGTGTATTACCTGGTATTATGGAAGGGATATCCCTTGTCCGACGCTTCTTGGGTGCAGAGGGAGAATGTCTTCGCTCCTGACCTAATCCGTCGGTATCACAAGACATGGCCACACAGGCCAAGGACAAGGGGAAATCCTAGCTAGTAACATATCATATGCATGACCTAGATGATATATTGATCTGTTATATTCCGTTTCAGGGGGCACTGTGGTGAGGGGAGGCCGAATGTCAGACCCAGCGTGAAACCTACCTGTTTGTAGTCCTGCACTACGTGAGATGACGAATGCATGCACCTTCAGTCGGTCCCGTTGGCGCTGCAAGCTGAACCGCCGGCGCTGTTATCAGAGTGTTGCTGACGCTCCTACAATGACGGGCCAACGGACCACGTGACCAACTGACGTAGAGAGCGGGGCGTGGCTCGGGACGGGCCGTATTGGGCAGGCGCAATGGACATTGTTATACTGGGACGCTGGGTCTGACAGAGTTTGGATACGAAGGAAATAGGGAGAGACGGGGTGTGGTGTGGGTGGAGTTATAGGTGGTAATCAGGGTAATTTGGGTGTGTGCCGTGGGTGTGGTAATGGGATGTATTTAGGGCGCTGGGGCGGGAATCCTCCCAGGGCTGACTTTGTTTTCAACACAGCGAAATAAAAACCTTGTTGGATACTGCAACGTGCCTGATGTCTTGGTTCCATTGACCACAGTCAGGACGTTCTTACACTTTCGCCCTTGAAATTGTATTAAGTCTATAATACATCCCCGCATAATTCACCACTATTCCAGCTGGTATCTCCCATCTGAACTGAACCTGTCATTTTTTGAGCTCATCAGCCAAAAAAGCAAAATCCTTTCTTTTTCAAAGAATTTTTGAAGGTATTTCTTTTAAAATTATAACATCTTGAGCTGCAATTTGAAATCTCTGCTTATAAAAAGCCTGTAAAAATTCGTTATGAGGTGATCTCCTAGAAAAATAAATAACCACGTCCCGTGGCAAATTCCTCAGCCTCGCAAACCTTGAATTAGCCCTAAAAACTTTTTCCATCTCTCTCAGTATTTCTTCAGGCTCAGCCCCCAAAATGAAAGCTATATCTTTTACCACCACTTGTCTCAAATTCTCTTGCATGTTTTCCTTCATTCCCCTTATTCTTAAAGCAAATTCCATATCTCTATATTGTAACTTAGTAATTTCATCCTGTATTAGGTGCACCTTATTTTCTACTTTGTCAATTCAATCTTCCAGTTTTTCAAAATTTTCCACATCATCATCAATACAATCATCCAGACGATCTATATGACCAACAAACTTTTGAAACGCAAACACTATGTCCTCTCTCAGTTCCCTAATTTTATTTTCAAAAAATTCCTCCATCTCTTCTTTAATCTGTTGTGCCATATTTCCCAAGGCGTCCTGTAAATCTTTAAGTATACATGCTGATGACGATGGAGAAGGTGGTGGTAACTTAAACTTAGCTTGCTGAGCTGTCTGCATTACCAGAAAGATCAAGGCTTTAGAAACAACAGAAGCTCTGAGACGCTTTGAAGCCATTTTATTTTTAAGATCACTTGTTAAAAAGTCTGCTAAAATCTTATAAAATCAACAAATACCAAAAAAAAAGAAAAAAAGGGGGAGGAAAAAAGACAAAAGCCCCCTTAAAAGAGAAAAAAAAGAAGATTCTTACATTTTATATAAATACAAAATCTGTTACATTGTTCCAAATAGAAGTTCTGGTCCTTTCACTCAAAGAATCAACATCTCAGCGCCATTTTTCACCACTCTTAATTAAAAAAAGGAGAAGATAAATTCTTTTCCAGAGTTAAAGTCTCGAAATAATCTCCATTTTAATCTCTTCTGGTCAACTCTGTCTGCTTTAAATTTTACTCACAAATTCATTTTAAGTGCAAATGTGGAAGCAGCGTCCAGCTTTGCCCTGGAGAAAAATCAGGGCAAAGGCATCCTGGAATGTGGAGAACACCCCAGACTCCATGGGAGCTCTCACCCTGACCACCAAAAAAAAAACTTTGGGCTCTCGGGAAGCTCTACCACTATCTGAGGAGAGCTCACCTCCCCCCTTCGCCCAGGGAGAGAGGTTCCCAGCTGTGAGACAGCTATTGCACGCTGTCTCAGCTGGCTTTGACATATCCTAGGGCGGAGAGCTGAAGAAAACCACCATCGGCGCAGCCATCGCCATCATTCCAAGGCATTGCAATTATTAACATGTGTGTGTGTGTCCAGGAGTGGGGAAGGTCAACTGCAGCCCCAGGGGTGAAATGTCACTGCAAGTAAGTCCCCTGGGTGAAGAGTTTTGGACTAGGTTTTTTCCAAATATTCCAATTATTAACAGTCGTGGTGGCACAGTGGTTACAATGCAGTACTGCAGGCTAATTCTGCTAACTGCCAATTGCCAGCAGTTTGGCAGTTCAATTCTCACCAGCTCAAGGTTGACTCAGCTTCCCATCCTCCTGAGGTCAGTAAAATGAGGATCCAGATTGTTGGGGGCAATAGGCTGACTCACTTAAAGAAGGCTCTAAAGCACTGTGAAATGGTATATAAGTCTAGATCCTATTGCTATTAACTTTATCTTTAGCCTTTCATGTCTCTGTTATGGGCTGCCTCTGTCTCCCCTTATGTGTGTGCACAGCCATGTTGCTCCACATTTCTCATAATGAACTGAAGCACCAATACCTGCACATGGAAACCAGGAGTGCAGGGGTTGATAAAGCAGCCTTATGACTCTGGAAAAAGATGGTACTGTTTTCATAATTATAAACTACAGCAAAGGACATTTTGAATCAAAATCAGAATTGTTTTCTTTTCATTAAAGTTTCTCTGTTGTTCAAGTCAGGTCTTAAAAGAATTACATAAGATTTGGGAAGAAAGATGCAACCTAGCAAACCAGCACTAGAGGCCAAGATGGAAAATATCTCCACTGCTACCATGTACTTCCCCTTGGTGCTCAGGTAGGTTGGAACAAACAATATCCAAACACTGCAGAAGACCAACATGCTGAAGGAGATGAACTTGGCTTCATTGAAAGTATCAGGTAATTTCCTGGCCATGAAAGCAACTATGAAACTAATAACAGACAAGAAGCCCAAATAGCTTAGGACACTGTAGAACATAGTCACAGAGCCTTGATTGCACTGCAGAATAATTTCTTCAACTACCGAATCCATGTCAGTATCTGGGAATGGGGGAGAAGTTGTTAGCCATGTCATGCAGATACCTATTTGAATAAGAGAACAGGAGATGACAATGGAGTTGGACAGTCTCTTTCCCACAAACATTCTCATCTTGGATCCTGGCTTGGTGGCCAGGAAAGCCAGAACCACTGTGACGGTTTTTGCCAACACTGAAGAAACAGCCACTGCAAAGACAATCCCAAAAGTAGTTTGTTGCAGGAGACATACCATCTTCTCAGGATGACCAATGAATAAGAATGCAGAAAGGAAGCAGAGCAGAAGGGAGATGAGGAGACTGTAAGTGAGGTCTCGGTTATTGGCAATGATGATAGGAGTGTTGTGGTTCTTTACAAATATTACAAGCACCATCACTGCGACCAAAGAAAAGAAAAGGGCAAAAAAAATTAAAGTGATCCCCAAAAGTTTTTCGTAAGATAAAAATGTCATTGTTTTAGATATACAAAAATTGTGTTTCTTGTTTGGATAGCTTCCTTGTGTACATCGATAACATTCATTACTATCTGAAAAATCAAATGGATTAATGTCTTTAGAACTATCTCGGGTACAAGACGTATTAAAAACAGAATGTCAAAGAACACAAGTCAGACCTAGAAGATGGAGAGACATCAAATAAAGACTACTATTGCCAGAGGAGGAGGAGGAGGAGGAGGGAGAGTGAGAGAGCGAGAAAGAAAGAAAGAAAGAAAGAAAGAAAGAAAGAAAGAAAGAAAGAAAGAAAGAAAGAATAGAATAGAATAGAATAGAATAGAATAGAATAGAATAGAATAGAATAGAATTAAAATAAAGAATGCACATTTCATTCTGTTACTATTGAATATTTCTATTCCAGTTTTGTTTCAGGTTCAGTTCAAAATTCTGGTTATTATCTTTAAATCCCTGTAATGTACATGTCACATTATCTGCAGAACAATCTTTCCCTGACAGGTAGGGTGGGCACATTCCTAGTTTCCTTTCTTAAAAATGGCCATCTTATGGGATCTAGGAAGATGTCTTTTCTGTGCCAGCTTTTCCCCTATGGCACACCCTTCTTCTTAAAATTTGACAAGCCTCTAACCTTCCAGCCTTGGTGCTGGAATAGGGTGAGATGGACTGGGGGGTTTAATGAGGGACTGTACTGTATGTGGAAGCTTAACATAGATGACAGGCTTTTAAGGCTTAGGGTTTAAATATCAATTACATTTAATATTATTGATGTTCTTTAGTGGTTGATTGGGACCACCCCATATTTCATGTTAAGATGGGGTCCATATAAATATCTAAAATAAAAAAATAAATTTAAACAATATCCTATAATTATTTTTCCCATGCATTTTATTAAAAATTCTGGAATAAGGATCCATTGTGTGGACAAATTTGTATTTCATTGTTTTTCTAAATTACCTTGAGTTTGATTGGTAATCCAAACATCTTATTTCTTACCTTCCTTCTTGGAAATCTTCCCATCTGGACACAGGATGCAGTCATAGCAGCAAAAGGGTTCCCCTTCCTTCACTTTCTTGTTTGAACCAGGGTGGCAACTTTCAGAACAAACTAAAAGAGGCTGGGACTGAAGCATCAACAAGAAAGAAACAAAAGGAGAATGCCAATATTGACGAAATAACCTTGGAGATTCCAGCAAAAGATTTTAATGTGAATGAGATTCACAGGAAGCATCTAATTAACTGTACAATAGTGATACCCTTCTTCATAATCAACATGGTACATTGGAATTAAGAAGGTTGTCATCTCCTTGTTAAGAATACTGGTCCAATATCTCACTATAGAATATGCCAACAGACATCAATATCACAGCTCTCACTTAAGCTACAGTTATTCAACTGAAGACTATTTCCATTAAAAACAGGAAGTCATCTCAGTAAATAATGAATTAATGACAAATGGCCATACCTTCATAAATAATGCTAAACTCGGGGTTATAGATGGACATAATTGGTGGCAGGATTAATGCTGTGGTTTACCTCTTTTTTCTAAAGCTTTCAGGTAACTTTTAAAGAAAGAATCCATTTCCTTCCAAAAAATGTATATTGTTAACAGTGGAACATATTTACCAGTGCTCTGGGAATTATGTAATCTATTAGCGTTCAAGAAAAACTTGATAAAACAAATCCACAATTATATAAATAATAAAACAATAAAAATATAAATAACTTTAATGGGGTTGTTTTTCTTCAAGGTGTTATATTTTTCATATAAATTGTTTAAGTCACCATAAGCAATGCATTTGATATCCATGAAGAGTAAGGTATAATGTTTTGAAGACTTCAGATCAACCTTATATTATACATAATAAATTCATAAGTACTGTAGAACTGAAGCAAAAACATCTTGGCTCCATTTTCTAAATTAATTAACATGTTTTTCTACAAATCATCTCTCAATACTGAGTTACTCCTGCTTATCACTAGTCAGTGAGATTAACATTACACATCTGGCCAAAGCAATGGTGACCTGGAAGCGAGATTTTCACAGATTCCTAGAAATCAGATCTTACCCGGTTAAACCAGATGTGCCAGATTATGGCATCTTCACTAATAGTGAACCTTTGGTCCGATGGAGCTTCAGGGTCTAATCTGCCAACTCTTTTCCTAATGAAGGATTGGTTAGAAGAAACAATCCAGTTCAATACATCATATCCCACTAGTAATTCTCCATTCTGGTCAAGTGTCACTTTGTCCCCAGCACTGTTGTTAAATGAAACACCTTTCAAGAAATGATGTAGCTATGTGGGCCGGGGGGGAGAGAGAAAGAGAGATTAGAGAAAGAGGAATTAGATGCATTTTTAGGAAAAGTGTAAGACTGGGTGCAATGAACATCATGGGCTGATAAAAACATAGTCAAAAGAAATGGAAGCATGGGAAGGAAATGTAAAGAGAGTTAATTATGGAGATATGGAATGAATTTGTGACTAATGATCTCCAGATGTTGAGTCGATTACCTGCCATGAATTTAGATTCTTAAGCTTCAGTCTTCCTGCCTCTGCTATTGATCTCTGTCTAAGTCTGGATGAAGACATAGCTTGTAAAGCATGGGCTATGGCATAGACAGAATTATAGATACTATAGCTGTGACCAATCATGTTCATTTCAAAAAATGTTCCAGGAAGATCTTCTAGTTTTTCTTTCCCACTGCAGATATCTCCATTCACCTCATCCATATCTGAAGCTTTAAATACACAGCTGAAGGCTTGCTGCCAAAAGTCTTTGATAAAACCATCTTCTGCGCCAGAGGGATTTCTATTTAAAACAAAAGGTCTAAATCCTGGTGGGTTATTAGCATGAATTGTGAAGGACAGAGCACCATGGATCATTTGGGAATCCCAGTCACGTTGATAAACATGTGAAGTGAGCTCCACCTGGGCTGTCAATATCCAGACTTTGCCTCTGGTGATATGCTCCATCTGTTCTTTGTTTGACAGATACGGTAACCATCTCAGTAGCATCATGGAATAAGATTCGCCATAAAATATCATTATATTTGTCTTGCTATCTATGATTTTATCATGGATTTCTGCACCTCGGTTGAACAAGCTGCCAATCTCATTAAAAGATGTTATTATGGCAATTTTCTCTATGGTTTCAAAGCAGACACCATGCTTGAAAAATAGTGGTATAATTGCATCTAAAAATCTTTCTCCATTTTCATTTTCCATCACGCCAAGTCCAACCCATGTCCACCTGAAGTAAAGAAGCAAAGACAGAATCCCTTCATACTGAAGGCTTTCTATAGGGCTCATTTGGAAGAAGGAAAGGCATGGGGTTTTATAATTCATGATTGGAGCAGAGCCATAGACCAGCTGAAGGAAAATTGACAGCAAATGAAAGAGATAGTAACAGTCACATTAATGGTATGTGCAAGAGGCAGTAAACAGAAGACACGGCATACAACTTAGCTAATGTATTGCAAATTTCAATATATATATCAGAAAGTCAGAAACAAGCAGTGTTACATTTCTGATCAGCTTGCACAGTAAGGAAGGAACTAGGTTATAAATTCTGCATGTCAACTATGATAGAGGGAACGACAATGAAATCAAACATGGCTAACAATTTGCTTGTGGAGACAATTCCCCACCTCCACACTCTGTTTTCCACCCCTCCAGCTTTTTGGTTATTTTACGGTACTCACTTTATGGGTTTTTTTCGTTGTTTATTTTACTGTTCTATGACTTTACATCTGTTTTGTTTACACCTTCATTTTCTTCGTTTTTATTATTGTCAGCCACCTAGAATAGCCTCACGGTGAGATAGGTGGCCAATGAATTTAAGAAATAACAACAATCTAGTCTGACCATCCTGT
Organism: Crotalus tigris; assembly: GCF_016545835.1. NCBI lineage: Eukaryota > Metazoa > Chordata > Lepidosauria > Squamata > Viperidae > Crotalus > Crotalus tigris. The sequence continues at coordinate 762,015 of NW_024096755.1, read as the reverse complement.
TGACTGTGCAAGAAACAACAACAACAACAACAACAACAACAATAATAATAATAATAATGATGATGATGATGTGCAGAAATCTGTATAAAGCAATATCTTCGCTCTGGCAGCATTGAGGATAACACAGTGACGCTTCCTAACGTGGACACTCCATTATTTGTAGCAGAAATAATCTCTGTAGAGATCATTCGGGGTTATGAAATGACAATGAAACTGATCCTTGAGAAAATAAATTGGAATTTTAGATCTGTCTTCAATTTGTTCAGATCAAGGCCTGTTTATTGATCTATATGACTGTCTATTCCAAGTGGATTTGATGAACAGGTGCACAGATAAAAGGCCATCGCATTCTTCCCAATAGAAATGCATTTATCTCTCAAAGTAAGATGGGTCAGTAATTCACCTAAGGGTCTTCCTTAGCATGTAATTCTGGTCACAGATCCTCATTTGAGCTGCTATGGAAGGATATTCAATCATTTTATCTCAGTGTGAACTTCTGGCATTTTCCTTATGGCTGGCATGATGTTTTTGATCTATCTAAGTCTTCAGCCATTACCCAAACCCTTAGCACTCTTACAGTCTTGCAAATCTGTCTTTTGACTGCTGAGCAGCGGAAAGTCTGTACTATATAGATGAAGAGAAGTCAGTCTATGATTTGCCAGAGAAACTAAAGTGAGCCCAGACAGCAGCAGAACCCCAAATCTCTTCCATATTCCTTGAAACTCATGTTCTCAGGCTTTATTTATTTATTTTAGTTGCTATCAGTTCCAATCTCTGACATAGCTTCAGAAACAGCAGGGTGGCTAGTCTATCAACTGCAAAGCTTTAATTAAATTTCACTATTCTGCTCATGGTACTAAACATGTGAAAGTATCTGAGTCCTTTCAAATGTACCCAAAATGTCGTACAGTTATACAGAATAACAGAGTTGGAAGGGACCTTGGAGGTCATCTAGTCCAACTCCCTGCTCAAGAAGAAGACCCTACCATTTCTGATAAGGGGCTGTCCAGTGTCTTCTTGAAAGCTTCCAGTGATGAAGCACCTACAACTTCTGAAGGCAAGCTGTTCCATTGGCTGATTGTTCTCACTGTCAGAAAATTTCTCCTTAGTTCTAATTTCAATCTCTCCTTGATCAGTTTCCATCCATTGTTCCTTGTCTGGCCTTTGGGTACTATGGAAAATAGGTTGACCCTCCTCCTCTCTATGACAGACCCTCAAATATTGGAACACTGTTATAATGTCACCCCTGGTCCTTTCCTTCACTAGACTAGCTCTGCTCAGTACTTGCAACCGTTCTTCATATGTTTTAGCCTCCTGGCCCCTAATCATCTTTGTTGCTCTTCTCTGCACTCTTTCTAGAGTCTCAACATCTTTTTTATAGTATGATATCAAAACAGGAAATAGTATTCTAGGTGGGTTTTACTACGGCTTTATAGAATGGAACTAGTACCTCACATGATTTTGATTCAATCCCTCTGTTGATGCAACTTAGAATTGTATTGACTTTTCTCTCTGTTGAATTTCATTTTGTTAGATAGGGCCCAGTGTTCAAGTCTGTTAAGATCCATCTGGATCATGCATCTATCATCTGGGGTGTTGGCTAAACCTGCCAACTTAGTATAATCTGCAAATTTCATGAGTTCCCCATCTATTCCCTCATCTGAGGCATTTATGAAGATATTGAAGAGTACTGGGCCTAAGACGAAATGTTGTGGTACCTCACTGCTAGTACCATTAAGGACTATGTGCTGTGTATGGTTTGTCAGCCAGTTACAAATCCATCTGGTGATGATGCCATCTATTCCACTTTTTTCTAGCTTACCAAGAAGTAGGTCGTGGTCTTCTTTATAAATGCCTTACTGAAGTCTAGGTATATTATGTCCACAGCATTTTGCTGGTCTACTAATTTAGTCACTTTGTCAAACAATGAAGTAAGATTGGTTTGGTATAATCTGTTTTTAATAAATCCATGCTGGCTTCTAGTTATAACTTTATCTGTTTCTGGATGTTCACAGATTTCTTTTTTGATTATCTTTTCCAGTATCTTCCTGCGTATTGATATTAGGCTGTTTGGTCTCTACTTTCCTGGGTCTGTTTTTTTTTCCTTTTTTAAAGATGGGAACCACATCAGTTCTTTTCCAGTCCTCTGGTAGTTCTCTGGTGCTCCAGGAGTTTTTAAAGATATGGTACAATGGTTCTGAGATGACATCTGCCAGCTCATTTAGAACTCTGGGATGTAATTCGTCAGGTCCTAGTGATTTATATTCATCAAGATCAGACAGCTGTTCTTTTACCATTTTCTTGCTTATTTTTCTTGCTAATCTATCTTTTACAATTATGTGTTTGGTAGTTGGGCTATAGCTTCTTTTTGGGTGAAGACTGATGCAAAGAATGAGTTAAGGAGCTCAGCTTTCTCTCTACTGTTTGTTACGTCCTTGCCATCTTCTCTCTTTAGTGGATCATTTCCTCGACTTTTTCCTTGTTATTTATATGTTAAAAGAAACTTTTTTTATTATCTTTTACTTTTTTTTCAAGACTTTGTTCATTCTAAGCCTTTGCTTTCCTGACTTCATCTTTGCAGAGTCTGGCTGTCTGCTGATATTCTGCCTTAGTTATGTGTCTGTCTTTTCATTTTTTGTACTTATCCTTTTTGTTTTTCAGTTTATCTGAGAGATCTTTGTGCAACATGTTGGTTTCTTCCTGGGTTTCTTATTTTTTCTTTTTCAGTGGTATTGTGCTGGACTGGGCTTTTATGATCATATTTTCCCAAGCTTTTGGATTGTTTTCCCCTTTAGGATTTTCATCCAAGGAATCTTTTCCAAGCTCTGTCTGAGTTTGTTAAAATCAGTTCTTTTAAAATCTAAGACTCTGGTATGATTATGTTCCATTGCTTGTATTTGCATTATATTGAATTCCAATATGACTTGGTTACTCTCACCCAAGGTTCCTATACATATAATACAACTTTACCTCTTTTCTGGGGTCTGGGTTTTTTGAACAGTTTCTATCCTTCTATCAGTATGTTCCAGTCATGGGTTTCAACCACCAAGTTTCAGTAATTGCAACTATATCATATCTACCCTCATATATTAATAATTCAAACTAACCTGTTCGTTCCTCAAACTTTGAGCATTTGTATATAGGCATTTGAGACCTATATACATACCTGACTCTAGGTATGCTTCCTATATCTCCTATTTGGTGTTTGTCTTCCTTCCCATCATCCCTTACCTCATTATTTGATTTGTTTTCTAGGGGGTTTTGTTGGAATTGGGTCCTGGAGATCTTAAAAATTGGTCACTCTCCCTCCATAATTTTAGTTTAAAGCCCTCATGGTGGGTTTCTTTTATGATTTGAACATGAGGCCTTGCTGCCTAAAAGATAACATAGGCATTCTCTTAAGTCTGCTTTCTGAAAAGCAAAAGTACTTCTAGAAGATAATGGAACTGTAATGTTCTGGAGTTATTTGCACACATTTCTATGAGGTTTTTAGATCTTTAAATCCAATATCTTAAATGGATGAAAATGACACTATCCTGATTCAGGATTCAGTTGTATTTGCTCTCTGTGATCAAATATCTTAAACCTAAACTCAAGATGCACAACATCATAATTCTAATAAAACAAAATTATGCCACTCTGAGCATTCAGTTTCATTACTCATATACTTTTCTGTATTAGTACTCTATTTTATACACATATTTCCTGCATTTTTATAGTTGTCCCTTTCTCTATATATCATATATCACATATATAACAGCACCTTATCTGATATATGTGATGATATATTGATTAACTTTATGGTGCCACCTTACTCTTTACTGATTGTGCTGTCCATCTAGCAACATTTACATTTCAATAAATCAGAATTTGTAGGTTTTTCTTCCTCTCTCTCTCTTTTTACACACACTTGCACCCATACATTTTCATTGGATTAAATAAATTAAATTAGTGTCATTATAAAATGAGGTTTAACTTTTAAAAAAATCAAAAAATGGGTGAAGCATCCGATCTACCAAATATAAATCAGTCTGTTCTGCATTTCACTGCAATCTAGGAGCATGTTTTGCAGGCAGACATCACATACTGTGACAGAATAACCTTTATTTAAACAAAACAAAAATTGCTTCTCTAGATCAATATAATTTGAAGCTGATGTAATCTACCTGTGGAACTTTGTAGATATCCAAGACATTTGCAATGACAATTGATGTTTTGGAGTCTAATCCCCCAATCACTGCTGTCAGATGATTCTGAATACCACAGATGTAGTTGGGAACAAATTTCTTCAAGCTGTAAAGTAGAAGCATTGTGGCATGATAGGTCTTCTCTGCACTGAAGTGACTGTCATAAATGTGGAAGCCCAGGGTGACATTAGGTAAGATATGAGGATTTTCATTGATCTCCTTCACTGCAAATACCAGGGCCAGGATATGTTGGTAATTCTTAGGCAACAAACTGGAATAGAATCAATTTATTTATGATATTGAAGTTTAAATAAAAAAAACCTGTTTTGCATTCTCCGTATTGGTATACCCTTGAAATCATTTCTTTTTATCATTACAGATATCTGGGTCATTTTTAATTGATCAAGGACAATGGTAGGACAGTATAAAATTTACTAAGTTACAAAATGGTGTTTTATTCATTTCTATGCTTTTATTTCTGCAAACATCTTTTTGGTGCAGAGTAGTTTACAAAACATAAGTCAATAAAAAGTGAGTTTGAATCATTAAATAATCTAAAGAAATACCACTCGTCATTGGAGAATAGCATCTCAAAATGATCTCCATATTGTATTAGACAAAAGATTGGGAAAATTGGAAGTGACAATCTCTGCAATTTATAAAGGGAAGGCTTTGGATTATTTATTAAGCTAATTGGGACTCCGAATAAATAGTTAAATGAAGAATTTTAATGCTGTATTTTCACTAATATTCTGCCCAACATATTAAGTTATGGATAGAAGAAGGAGAGATCAGATCAATAAAAAGGCAATATTTGTTTGAGAAGGTTTCAAAAGGAAATGATAGATGTCAAGGAAAATAATAAAGGAAATTATGAACATCCATAACAATTCAAAACTGAGTAATTGAATCCAGCTCTATGACCAATTATTCCCACAACAAAACTAAAGCAAAATCCTTACATGAGATCTTCCTGCAATGGTGGTGGTGGCACTTCTTCAAAATTTAGGGCACCATGCAAAAAACTGCCTAAGGTCCCTATGCCACCTACTATGAGATCTCCCCATTGATGATATTTGTGATATGGTACAAAAAGATTTTGAAATTTACATTTCACTTGATCAGTCCTATATACTTGGGGAGAAAATAGTATTAGCAGCAAAACTGTTAAAGCCATCCTTCTCAAAGCAAATCCAAATTTTGCCTATCATAAGTATTGTACTTTTCGTATTTTTATTTCTTTGTGATGTCAAAATTAAATGTCTAGTAATAAAAACTCCTGACAGCCAACCCTTTAGAGAAGAATCTATCAGAAATCATCCTGGACAGTTCATGTCTGTTTTCACTCTTTCTTCCAGCTTGAAAAATACCATAAACTGGTGTGTTAATAATATCCTTCAAACTTTTTGCTGTTGATCTTGATCTTGGACATTGAAGCTCGGCATGAAGTAAACAAAAAGAAAACTACCAGTATTATTATAATTAAGGAACTAAGTAATTACCAGTATAAATCCCAGAGAAATAAAGAAAAACATATGCTTTGGAAAGAACATTTATTATGAAATAATCAGTAACAAAAAAAGTTATGCTTTACATCACCATTCCCCAATCTTCTGACCTACACCTAAAATATACAGCCCAACATATTTTACCAGAATAAAGAAACAATTCAACTTTGCTCGTTTTCACACTGTGCATATGAGAATGTCTCATTTCTCTCCCAGGTCTCATTTCCATTACATCATGTGATTCTCCTATTTGCACAGTAGCAAACAGCCTAATCCCCCAAATGTCTGCACTGACTCCCCAGATAGAAGATGACCAAATCTAACCTATCTTCAGTTTAAGATATGCTTGAAAATCTGAGAGAGACAGAGATGAGAGATGATAGGTAGGTAGGTAGGTAGGTAGGTAGGTAGGTAGGTAGGTAGGTAGGTAGGTAAATAGATAGATAGATAAGTAGATGATACTGTGTTTCCCGGAAAATAAGACCTATTCCAAAAACAAGACCTAGCTTTATTGTTATGTATGCACTTAATATAAACCCTACTCACAAAATTAGCCCTAGTTTTGGGATGAGGCAAAGGCATAAAAATCAAGCTAGGGCGGGGTGAGGGAGTGGAGCTATGCCCCGCACCCACTTAGCTTAGGACCATCACAGCCAGGCCTCTCACACCCCAACACCTGCCACGCCACTGCCCAACTTTTGCAGCCACTTGGAGCTGCTCATGGATGGATGCCACGTGGCAGGAGAATGACACACTCGCTGCAGGAAGTCACATGACACTTCAGGCCGGTGCCACCACTGTGGCAGGAAGCTGTGTAGCTTATCATGTTGGTGCACTACTCATGGCAGGCCATGTGGCTCATCACGCCAGTACCACTGCTCAAAGCAGGAGGCCGTGCGGTGCTTCACACAAGTAAAGCCATTTGTGGCTTTGCTTTATGCAGTGTTGTTGCTAATGGCAGGAATCCACAAGCTGCATCATGCCAGTGTAGCCACTCATGGCAGCAGGCCGCATGGCACATTGTGTCATGGTATACCAGAGCAGCAGCACTGGCACAACATAACTCCTACTGCAAGTGACAGCATTGGCATGACATGACATGTAGCTTTCTGCCATAAGCGGTGGCACCGGCACAATGAGCCAAGCGGCCTCCTGAGGTGAGCGGCAGCACCGGCATGATGCACCACGTGGCAAGATCTATGCCAATTTATCTTTAGTTTTCTTAAAATATGCCTGAAAGTTAAATAATTAAGTGCAATATTTGTACTTACAGATTTAGGTAATTGGATATGCTCTGCTTTAGTTATCTGACCTAGCTCTAGCCAGCGTGAATTTTAAAACTGAAATTATTTAATATATATTAATCTTAATATTTCTGCACACTATCATGTTGAAGAGAGTTCACAGTAGCAATACTGTCATGCTTAAATATTTCTGAGCCCTTTTAAATTTTCAATATTTTAACAGAAGTATGACCTAAAACAGGATTTGTTCTCTATACAATTACAATTACTAGATCCATGGTGACGAAGCTATAGCATCCGTGCAACAGGTGGCACACAGAGCGCCGTCACCCCAGTCCTAGGCCTTCAGTCCCATCCACGAGCAACCTGCATCAATACCACGTGTTTGTGGGACTATTGGTAAAAAAAAAAAGTTCCATCAGACTTTCTAACTTCTTGAGAAGCTGAGAAGCAAATGGAGAAACAGAATGCAGCTGAAACGCAGGTTAATAAAAAAATGCTTGGGGGAGGCAAGGGCATCTGGGCAGGGGCAGGGGCGGCCACCTTACCCTGCATGGTGGCAGGAGGGTAAGGCACATGCCCTTCCCATGCCAGGCCACCCCCTGCAGTCCTGGGGTGGCAGTGCTGGATGGTGGTGAGCAGGATTGGGGCTGGCAGGCCGACCAAAGCGGCAGGTGGCGTGCCAGAGACTCAGGGAGGAAGGGCACTGAAGTGGGCGGTTGGTCCATTGGCAAGAGCAATGGATCTGAGCAGAAAGCGGCCTCGGAACAAGTGGGGCAGGTAAGGAAAGAAATCCTCACTCCGCCCAGGAATTGTCTTTCTTTCCTTACCTGACTTCCAGCCCCATGCTGTTTCTCCTTCGCAATCCATCACCGCCACATGCAAGGAAACAAAGTAATTGGGGGGGGAGGTCAATCAATCAATTCCAACTTCTTGTGAAAGATCGCGAAGTTAGAATTGATTAATTGACCTTTTTTCCCCAGAAAAACCTTCCTTTGTTTCCTTGCAGGGGTCGTGGCAGATTGCGAAGGAGAAATGGCACAAGGCTGGAAGTCAGGTAAGGAAAGAAAGGAAGGAGATGCTTTTTTTTATTATTCCCACAAAAATCGGGCACTCCAGTCCACTCCCAGAGATGCCGGCTCCAAGCAAAAAAAAAAAAAAAAAGCATCACCCCCAAATACCATTCCAAGGCATTGCCAATTATTAACATGTGTGCATGTGTCCAGGAGTGGGGCAGGTCAACTGCAGCCCCAGGGGTGAAATGTCACTTCAAGTCCCCTGGGTGAAGAGTTTTGGACTAGTTTTTTTCCAAATATTCCAATTATTAAGAGCCGTGGTGGCACAGTGGTTACAATGCAGTACTGCAGGCTAATTCTGCTAACTGCCAAATGCCAGCAGTTTGGCAGTTTGATTCTCACCAGCTCAAGATTGACTCAGCCTTCCATCCTTCTGAGGTCAGTAAAATGAGGACCAAGATTGTTGGGGGCAATAGGCTGACTCACTTAAAGAAGGCTGCAAAGCACTATAAAATAGTATATAGGTCTAGATCCTATTGATATTGCTATTAGGTTTATCTTTAGTCTTGCATTTCTCTGTCATGGGCTGCCTCTGTCTCCCCTTGTGTGTGTACAAAGCCATGTTGCTCCACATTTCTCATAGTGAACCAAAGCACCAAAACTGCACATGTTGATAAAGCAGCCTTATGACTCTGGAAAAAGATGATATTGTTTTCATAATTATAAACTACACAAAGGACATTATGAATCAAAATCAGAATTGTTTTCTTTTCATTAAAGTTTCTCTGTTGTTCAAGTCAGACCTTGAAACAATTACATAACATTTGGGAAGAAAGATGCAACCCAGCAAACCAGCACTAGAAGCCAAGATGGAAAATATCTCCACTGCTACCATGTACTTCCTCTTGGTGCTCAGGTAGGTTGGAACAAATGATATCCAAACACTGCAGAAGACCAACATGCTGAAGGTGATGAACTTGGCTTCATTGAAAGTGTCAGGTAATTTCCTGGTCATGAAAGCATCTATGAAACTAATAACAGCCAAGAAGCCCAAATAGCTTAGGACACTGTAGAACATAATCACAGAGCCTTGATTGCACTGCAGAATAATATCTTCAACTACCGAATCCATGTCAGTATCCATGTCAGTATTTGAATAAGAGAACAGGAGATGACAATGGAGTTGGACAGTCTCTTTCCCACAAACATTCTCATCTTGGATCCTGGCTTGGTGGCCAGGAAAGCCAGAACCACTGTGACGGTTTTTGCCAACACTGAAGAAACAGCCACTGCAAAGACAACCCCAAAAGTCATTTGTTGCAGGAGACATACCATCTTCTCAGGATGACCAATGAATAAGAATGCAGAAAGGAAGCAGAGCAGGAGGGAGATGAGGAGACTGTAAGTGAGGTTTCGGTTATTGGCAATGATGATAGGAGTGTTGTGGTTCTTCACAAATATTGCAAGCACCATCACTGAGACCAAAGAAAAGAAAAGGGCAAACAAAACTAAAGTGATCCCCAAAAGTTCTTCATAAGATAAAAATGTCATTGTTTTAGGTATACAAAAATTGTGGTTCTTGTTTGGGTAGTTTTCTTGTGTACATGGATAACATTCATTACTATCTGAAAAATCAAATGGATTAATGTGTTTAGAAGTATCTTAGTTACAAGGCATATATAAAAAAAGAAGGTCAAAGAACACAAGTCAGACCCAGAAGATGGAGAGACATCAAATAAAGACTACAAAAATATCAATTAAGAATGGTCGAGACTGCCAAAACAGGAGGAGGAGGAGGAGGAGGAGAGAGAGAGAGAGGAGGGGAGGGAGGGAGGGAGAGAGAGAGAGAGAGAAGAAAGAAAGAAAGAAAGAAAGAAAGAAAGAAAGAAAGAAAGAAAGAAAGAAAGAAAGAAAGAAAGAAAGAAAGAAGGAACAGAATAGAATAGAATTAAAATATAGAATGCAGATTTCATTCTATTACTATTGAATATTTCTATTCCAGTTTTCTTCCAGGTTCAATTCAAAATTCTGGTTATTATCTTTAAATCCCTATATTGTACAGGTCACATTATCTGCAGAACCATCTTTCCCTGACAGGTAGGGTGGGCATATTCCTAGTTTCCTTTCTTAAATATGGCCATCTTATGGGATCTAGGAAGTATGTCTTTTCTGTGGCAGCTCTTGCCCTATGGAACACCCTTCTTCTTAAAATTTGACAAGCATCTACCCTTCCAGCCTTCCAAAAAATACGTAAAATCTGAGTTTTACCCCAGGTGCTGGAATAGGGTGAGATGGACCGGAGGGTTTAATGAGGGACTGTACTGTATGTGGAAGCTTAACATAGATGACAGGCTTTTAAGGCTTAGGGTTTAAATATCAATTACATTTAATATTATTGATGTTCTTTAGTGGTTGATTGGGACCACCCCATATTTCATATTAAGATGGGGTCCATATAAATATCTAAAATAAAAAAATAAATTTAAACAATATCCTATAATTATTTTTCCCAGGCAAACTATAATCTAATTACACACTAAGCTTTCAAATTTCATTGTGAGAAAATTCAAAGAATTTTTAGAAGGAGGGTAAAATTTACCCCACAATTGTTTTTGTTAGGTATTGTTACTGATTGTGATACTAAAGAGACCACATTGATGTTAAATTTAATTACAGCCGCAAGGTTGTTAGTAGGGCAATGTTGGAAGAAGGAATCTTTGCCTACTTTGCAAGAGTGGTTTTTTAAAGTTTCTTATTTGGCGGAAATGGCAAAGATTTCGGCTTTTTTGAAGGATCAATCGCAAGAGAAGTTTTTTGCGGTATGGAAAAAATGGATAGATTTTATACAATATAAGTTGGATATAAAAAAATATTATTTAGTTTTTTAATAACTTATATTTAAAATTTAAAATATTTTATAGACTTTATTCTTTTTTTATTTCTATTTTTTATTTTTATTTTATTTTATTTTATCTTTTTCTTTTTTCTTTCTCTTTATTCTTTTTCCTTTTAAGCATTTTTCTTTTGGTATTTATGTTTTTTATTATTGTTAATTATTTTATAATTTATAATTTGTTCAATTAATGTATTTAGATTTATTCATGGTTTATATCTTTTTTAAGATTTTTTGAAGAAATTTCAACTAAGCCTGTATTCAGCTCTGGGAAGGTCGGGGGAGGGAATGGGAGGATTGGGGAGGTTTGGGGAAGGGTTGCTTTGTTTTTGTTAAATTTTAAAAAATTTTCAATAAAAAAAAAATTCATTGTGAGATCTGGCAAAGGGCGCTTTTCAGGTTCAAAGTCCATTGTGTGGACAAATTTGTATTTCATTGTTTTTCTAAATTACCTTGAGTTTGGTAATCCAAACATCTTATTTCTTACCTTTCTTCTTGGAAATCTTCTCATCTGGACACAGGATGCAGTCATAGCAGCAAAAGGGTTCCCCTTCCTTCACTTTCTTGTTTGAACCAGGGTGGCAACTTTCAGAACAAACTGAAAGAGGCTGGGACTGAAGCATCAATAAGAAAGAAACAAAAGGAGAATGCCAATATTGACGAAATAACCTTGGAGATTCCAGCAAAAGATTTTAATGTGAATGAGATTCACAGGAAGCATCTAATTAACTGTACAATAGTGATACCCTTCTTCATAATCAACATGGTACATTGGAATTAAGAAGGTTTTCATCTCCTTGTTAAGAATACCGGTCCAATATCTCACTATAGAATATGCCAACAGACATCAATATCACAGCTCTCACTTAAGCTACAGTTATTCAACTGAAGACTATTTCCAATAAAAACAGGAAATCATCTCAGTAAATAATGAATTAATGACAAATGGCCATACCTTCATAAATAATGCTAAACTCGGGGTTATAGATGGACATAATTGGTGGCAGGATTAATGCTGTGGTTTACCTCTTTTTTCTAAAGCTTTCAGGTAACTTTTAAAGAAAGAATCCATTTCCTTCCAAAAAATGTATACTGCTCAAAAAAATAAAAGGAACACAAACGTATAGGATCCTATACATTTGTGTTCCCTTTATTTTTTGTGAGCAATATATATTGTTAACAATGGAACATATTTATCAGTGCTCTGGGAATTATGTAATCTATTAGGGTTCAAGAAAATCTTGAGAAAAGAAATCCACAATTATATAAAAAATAAAATAATAAAAAATGTAAATAACTTTAATTGGGTTGTTTTTCTTCAAGGTGCTATATTTTTCACTATAAATTGTTTAAGTCACCATAAGCAATGCATTTGATATCCATGAAGAGTAAGGTATTGTTATGTCCCGAGCCTTGCAAACGGCTCGGGCGTTTGCAGGCAGTCCCGGGCAGGTGCAAAGCTGCCCGGGACCAGACAGGCTGTCGCCAGCGCCGTGCGCATGCGCGGGTGCTGGCGCGGGAAAAGTAACCCATTTACCCGGGAGTTGCCTATATAAGAGGCTGCGAGGCGTTTGGGCGAGGCTGAAGCCATCTTCCTGTAAGCTGAACGCTGAATAAATGAAACTGAGAACTCCAGCTGCTTCTCGTGTCTGTTTTCCCGCCACGGACTCAACACTGGCGACGAGGATGGGATGCCTTGCACTACCTGGAAAGGAAGAAGTGTAAGCTTACCCAAGGAGTCCTGAGCGGCGAAAGAGGAACGGCGTCGACTCGGCAGCTGCCCGCCAGTCCGGTGCGCATTCGGGGGTAGGCTGGCTGATAGACCCGTCTCCTGAAGATCCGAAGATGGCGAAAATCGGAAGGCTTTCGGAATTCGACGTCTCACATCCAGAGCGGTGGGAGTCCTACGTATCCAGAATGGAGAACTACTTCAAGGCAAACCAAGTGAGGGAAGATAGCTTGAAGGCGGCCACCCTGCTTTGCGTTTGCGGCCAAGACGCCTTCGAAATCGCAGAAAACATTGCAGCACCTGTCCCAGTAGAGTCTGTAAGCTACGCAGACCTGAAGAAGCTGCTGAAGGAGCACTTCAACCCCAAGGTGTCCGTTATCTCATGGCGCCACATCTTCGAACAGAGGGATCAACGGTCCGGTGAGTCAGCCAAGGAATACATCGCCGCGTTACGGAAGGCCGCCAAGCCCTGTGAGTTCAAGGACCTCGAGGAACGACTGAGGGACCGATTCGTGTGCGGGTTAAGGCATCGAGAGCTACAAAAGAGACTTTTCGCAAAGGAAGAATTATCCTTCCAAGACGCCTTAAGGGAAGTCACCGCAGAAGAAGTAGCAGGCGGCGCCGTCAAAGACATGCGGCCGATCAGAAACAGTGCAGAGGGTGCGTCCGTGCACCAGGAAGACGTCCGACGAAACTCCGAGGAGGATCTGGACGAGGAAGTCGACCGTCTACACCCCGCGAAGGAAGAGAACCAGAAGGGAAGCTCTTCGGCTCCGTTCAAGTGCATCGGCTGTGGAGGTCGCCACAGGAGAACCGACTGCAAGTTCCGCTCCGCTACCTGCCAGGCATGCGGTAAACAAGGGCACATTGCAGCTGTGTGCCTGGGCCGACGAAAGGCACAACCCCAAGAAGAACGCCTGAAGGGTACCAGATTCCCCAGCCAGAATAGGGTAGGTTTTTGCGCTTCGCGAAGAAGCATCTGTAGAACAGGCACACACAAGCCCATGAAGAAAAAGCTGTCACTCAACGTGAAGCTACAAGGGGTTCCATTATCTATGGAACTAGACACAGGGTCTGCCCTGTCCATCATTTCATTGCATACATTTAGGAAGATTTGTTCCAGAAGTGGGTCTAAGGCCAAGTTAAGGCCTTCTGATATTGTATTAACAGATTTTCAGAACTCAAGAGTGTGTGTTAAGGGGGAGGCCACCCTTAACGTGCAATACAAGAGTTTTGAAGGTCCACTAGACTTATTAGTAGTAGGGGGTGAACGAACGAGTCTCATAGGACTCGATTGGTTTGAGGCCCTGGGGATACACGTCACAGGACTCAACAGTTTACAAACACTCGACCTACAGGAAGTCTGCAAAGAATTTGCAGATGTTTTCAGCCCCCAGCTGGGCACATTCAAAGGACCCACCTGTGTCCTTAAAGCTAGACCCCACTGTCACTCCCATTAGGATTAAAGCAAGAAGGGTCCCTTTTGCTTTAAAAAGTAAGATTGACACTGAGTTAGACAAACTAATCCAACAGGGAATCCTAGAACCTGTTGATTCCGTGGGAGACCCCCATTGTCACGCCTCTAAAGGCAAATGGGGACATTCGCATTTGTGCTGATTACAAATGCACACTCAATAAGGCATTGCAGCAACATGCCTATCCTGTTCCTGTGGTCAGTCACATCCTGGCCTCTCTCAAGGGGGGGCGTGTTTTTGCAAAGCTTGACCTAGCTCAAGCATATCAACAGCTGCCTGTTGATGATGATGCTGCCATAGCTCAGACCATTGTGACCCACAGGGGAGCCTTTAAAGTAAAAAGGCTACAGTTTGGAGTAAATGTCGCTCCTGGGATTTTCCAAAGCGTAATGGAAAACACACTACGAGGTATACCAGGGGTCTGCCCCTACTTTGACGATGTCTTGATTGCAGGAGACTCCACACACATTCTAGCTGAAAGGCTTAGGGCTGTCCTGTTAAGATTCAGGAAATCAGGCCTCAAGCTCAGAAAAGACAAATGCCAGATTGGGGTGCCTTCTACTGAATTTCTGGGATTCAAAATTGATGCTGCTGGGATTCATCCTGCTGAATCCAAACTAACTGCTATTTTAGATGCACCCAGGCCAAAGTCTAAGGCCGAACTTCAGGCCTTTCTAGGCCTCCTGAATTTCTACAATTCTTTTCTTCCACATAAAGCTAGTGTAGCTGAGCCTCTTCACAGGCTACTAGACAAACAGGCTGTGTGGCTGTGGTCACAAGCGCATGAGGCTTGCTTTAAAGAAGTCAAGGCCTTGCTCACTTCTAACAGTGTTCTTGCACATTTCAACGAGTCTCTCCCTGTGTGCATTGCTTGTGATGCGTCCCCCTACGGGGTTGGAGCTGTCCTGAGTCACCTCAGGTCTGATGGAACTCAGGTTCCTATTGCATACTACTCCAGAACACTGTCTTCTGCCGAGCGCAACTACGCTCAGATAGACAGGGAGGCTCTGGCTGTTGTTGCTGGAATTAAAAAATTCCACGATTTTCTATATGGCAGGCATTTCACGGTCTTCACTGACCATAAGCCTCTGCTGGGACTGTTTACCACACGTAAACAGACTCCCCACATCATTTCCCCTAGAATGCTTAGGTGGTCTATTTTCTTGTCTGCATATGATTTTTCATTACTCCACAAGCCTGGGAAAGAAATGGGCCATGCTGATGGCCTCAGTAGATTGCCTCTGCCAGTAGTAGAAGCTGACCCCGCGCCAGCTGTCAACATTCTATCAATCCAAGCCTTGCCCGAGCTCCCTCTTAGTGCCAGGGATGTTACCGCTGAAACAGGTACAGATCACACACTTTCACGTGTCCGCTCCTGGGTCCTGTCCGGGTGGCCTGAGCACTGCCCTAGTCCTGAGTTTCAGAGTTTCTGGTCCAAAAGAACGAACTGTCCCTTTCTCAGGGTTGTCTGCTTTGGGGAAACAGAGTTGTCATTCCCACCTCAATGAGGACTAGGGTCTTAGAATCCCTCCACGAGGGTCATCCTGGCATTGTTCGTATGAAGGCTCTTGCACGCAGCCACTTGTGGTGGCCTGCTTTAGATAAAGATATTGAGGCTAAGGTACACGCATGCCACCTGTGCCAACGATCTCGCCCAGAGATGCCCCAAGCTCCTGTGCATAGATGGGAGGAAACACAGTCCCCATGGTCTAGGGTGCACATTGACTACGCTGGGCCCTTTCAGGGCCAGTTCTTCTTGGTCCTTGTTGACAGCCATTCAAAATGGCTTGAGGTTGTGCCTGTCTCATCCACCACCACTGCAAAGACTATTCAGGTACTGAGGGGGATTTTTGCTGCACACGGGCTGCCAGATGTCATTGTGTCCGACAACGGCCCTCAATTCACCTCCTCCGAATTCCAAGCTTTCTTACAGGCAAACCTGATTCGTCATGCCACGTCTGCGCCTTTTCACCCGTCCACCAACGGTATGGCTGAACGCATGGTGCGCATCGCAAAGGACGCCTTGAAGAGACTCACCTCCGGGGACTGGCATCACAGGTTGGCTGACTTTCTCCTTTCTTATCGCACCACACCGTCCACTTCTACAGGGAGAAGTCCAGCTGAACTTCGTTGGGGGCGCCAACTTACTACTAGACTTGACCGGTTGCATCCGGACAGACTGCCTTCATCTACCTCACATCCTAGGGCACCTAGACAACTACTTGTGGGTGCCCCGGTTTGGGCTCGCAATTACGGGCCTGGTCATACATGGGTCCCCGCTTCTGTGTCCAGGATCACAGGTCCTCTCTCCTACGAGGTTGCCCTGGACAACGGTCGTGTCCTGCGTCGGCACATCGACCAACTTCGCTCTAGGCGAGACTTTTCTGCTGAGACTCCTGGGTCTTTTCCAGGGGGGGAGGGGGACCCTTTGGAGCAAAGGGAAGGGCAAGAGCTACTGCCCATCTCCACTGAGGGAGCCACAAACGGCTCGTCCCAAGGTTCTGCAATTGCTCCGAAAAGAAAGTCATGGAGCTTACCCACACAACAGGCACTCACGCCTACTCCAGCCAGGGAGTCACCCCGGGGGCATACTCACTTTCCACACACATCACACAGCACTCCAGCAACGGAGGATACCCGGGGGCATCCCAACAAATCATTCCCCGCAAGAGAGCTGGCACACAATTCCCAAGGTTGGCCTGACCTTACCCCAAATCCTACAGGGGGTCAAACATACACAGAGCTAGTCGAGGAACCAAGTCCCGACTACAACAACCCTAGCACAAATCAGGGAACACCTGAGTTTTGGGAAAGTACAGAAACCCACACGAGCCCGAACACAGAATGGGGTTCAGGGAATGGACAGCCTCCTGACAGGTCTTGGACTGACCTAGGAGGTTCTACAGAGACGCCCAGCAGCGGCTATCACTTCAAGGGGCCTGAGGGTCTACAGCTAGGTAGGTCAACCAGGTCACAAAGTAACAGAAGCCCTGGCCTGACGAGCCCGGTGGGCAAGCAAGCAGGCCAGGCATCGGGGCACAGTCCTTGGAAGACACCAGGGCACAATAGAGAGAACAGGCTCACGCCTCCCTCCAGTCAGGGGACTTATGCCAGTAACCCAGAGCTAAGAAGGTCACAGAGAGCAAAGAAATCTCCTAAGTATCTAGAAGATTACATAACATTGCTGGCAAGGCAAAAGCCAGTAATCAGTGGGAGCACTGGGGAGCAAAATGTCATATAAAATAAATGTTGTATGTTGGTAGTAGTTTTAGCCCGGGGGAAAGGGGTGTTATGTCCCGAGCCTTGCAAACGGCTCGGGCGTTTGCAGGCAGTCCCGGGCAGGTGCAAAGCTGCCCGGGACCAGACAGGCTGTCGCCAGCGCCGTGCGCATGCGCGGGTGCTGGCGCGGGAAAAGTAACCCATTTACCCGGGAGTTGCCTATATAAGAGGCTGCAAGGCGTTTGGGCGAGCTGAAGCCATCTTCCTGTAAGCTGAACACTGAATAAATGAAACTGAGAACTCCAGCTGCTTCTCGTGTCTGTTTTCCCGCCACGGACTCAACAGGTATAATGTTTTGAAGACTTCAGATCAACCTTATATTACACATAATAAATTCATAAGTACTGTAGAACTGGAGCAAAAATATCTTGGCTCTATTTTCTGAATTAATTAACATGTTTTTCTACAAATCATCTCTCAATACTGAGTTACTCCTGCTTATCACTAGTCAGTGAGATTAACATTACACATCTGGCCAAAGTAATGGTGACCTGGAAGCGAGATTTTCACAGATTCCTAGAAATTAGACCTTATCTGTTTAAACCAGCTGTGCTAGATTATGGCATCTTCACTAATAGTGAACCTTTGGTCCGATGGAGCTTCAGGGTCTAATCTGCCAATTCTTTTCCTAACGAAGGATTGGTTAGAAGAAACAATCCAGTTCAATACATCATATCCTGCTAGTAATTCTTCATTCTGGTCAAGTGTCACTTTGTCCCCAGCACTGTTGTTAAATGAAACACCTTTCAAGAAATGATGTAGCTATGTGGGCCAGGGGGGGAGAGAGAAAGAGAGATTAGAGAAAGAGGAATTTGATGCATTTTTAGGAAAAGTGTAAGACTGGGTGCAATGGACATCATGGGCTGATAAAAACATAGTCAAAAGAAATGGAAGCATGGGAAGGAAATGTAAAGAGAGTTAATTATGGAGATATGGAATGAATTTGTGATTAATGATCTTCCAGATGTTGAGTCGATTACCTGCCATGAATTTAGATTCTTAAGCTTCAGTCTTCCTGCCTCTGCTACTGATCTCTGTCTAAGTCTGGATGAAAACATAGCTTGTAAAGCATGGGCTATGGCATAGACAGAATTATAGATACTATAGCTGTGACCAATCATGTTCATTTCAAAAAATGTTCCAGGAAGATCTTCTAGTTTTTCTTTCCCACTGCAGATATCTCCATTCACCTCATCCATATCTGAAGTTTTAAATACACAGTTGAAGGCTTGCTGCCAAAAGTCTTTGATAAAACCATCTTCTGCGCCAGAGGGATTTCTATTTAAAACAAAAGGTCTAAATCCTGGTGGGTTATTAGCATGAATTGTGAACGACAGAGCACCATGGATCATTTGGGAATCCCAGTCATGTTGATAAACATGTGAAGTGAGCTCCACCTGGGCTGTCAATATCCAGACTTTGCCTTTGGTAATATGCTCCATCTGTTCTTTTTTTTTGACAGATATGGTAACCATCTCAGTAGCATCATGGAATAAGATTCACCATAAAATATTATTATATTTGTCTTGCTATCTATGATTTTATCATGAACAAGCTGCCAATTTCATTAAAAGATGTTATTATGGCAATTTTCTTTGTGATTTCAAAGCAGACACCATGCTTGAAAAATAATGGTATAATTGCATCTAAAAATCTTTCTCCATTTTCATTTTCCATCACACCAAGTACAACCCATATTTACATGAAGTAAAGAAGCAAAGACAGAATCCCTTCATACTGAAGGCTTTCTATAGGGCTCATTTGGAAGAAGGAAAGGCATGGGGTTTTATAATTCATGAATGGAGCAGAGTCATAGACCAGCTGAAGAAAGAGATAGTAACAGTCACATTAACGGTAATGTGCCCGAGGCAGTAAACGGAAGACACAGCATACAACTTAGCTAATGTATTGCAAATTTCAGTATATATATCAGAAAGTCAGAAACATCTTTTTGGCTATCTTACCAAATTCACTTCATGTTTTTTTTCCATTGTTTATTTTATTGTTCTATTACTTTACATCTGTTTACACTTTCATTTTTTTCTTTTTTATTATTGTCAGCCACCTTGAAAAGCCCCACAGTAAGATAGGTGGCCAATAAATTTAAGAAATAACAACAATTTAGTCTGACTGTGCCACGAACAACAACAACAACAACAACAACAACAACAACAACAACAATAATAATAATAATAATAATAATAATAATAATAATAATAATAATATGCATAAATCTGTATAAGGCAATATCTTCCCTCTGGCAGCATTGAGGATAACACAGTGATGCTTCCTAACATGGACACTCAATTATTTGTAGCAGAAATAATCTCTGTAGAGATCATTCAGGGTTATAAAATGACAATGAAACTGATCCTTGAGAAAATAAATTGGAATTTTAGATCTGTCTTCAATTTGTTCAGCTCAAGGCCTGTTTATTGATCTCTATATAACTGTCTATTCCAAGTGGATTTGATGAACAGGTGCACAGATAAAAGGCCATGGCATTCTTCCCAATAGAAATGCATTTATCTCTCAAAGTAAGATGGGTCAGTAATTCACCCAAGTTTCTTTTTGTGTGAAGATTGATGCAAAGAATGAGTTGAGCTCAGCTTTCTCTCTACTGCTTGTTACATCCTTGCCATCTTCTCTCTTTAGTGGATCAATTGTTTCCTTGACTTTTTTTTCTTGTTGTTTATATGTTGAAAGAAACTTTTTTTATTATCTTTGACTTTTGTTGCAAGACTTTGTTCATTTGAAGCCTTTGCTTTCCTGACTTCATCTTTGCAGATTCTGGCTGTCTGCTGATATTCTGCCTTTGTTATGTGTCTGTCTTTCCATTTTTTGTACTTATCCTTTTTGTTTTTCAGTTTATCCGAGAGATCTTTCTGCAACCATGTTGGTTTCTTCCTGGTTTTGTTTTGTTTTTCTTTTTCAGTGGTATTATGCTGGACTGGGCTTTTATGATCATATTTTTCAGAGTTTCCCAAGCTTTTAAATTGTTTTCCCCTTTAGGATTTTCATCCAAAGAATCTTTCCTAACCTCTGTCTGAATTTGTTAAAATCAATTCTTTTAAAATCTAAGACTCTGGTATGATTATGTTCTATTGCTTGTATTTGCATTATATTGAATTCCAATATGATACGGTTACTCTTACCCAAAGTTCCTATAATTTCAACTCCCTCTATCACTTCTTCTCCGTTAGTAAGAAATAAGTCCAGTATGGCTGTCCCTCTAGTTCCCTCCTCTATCTTTTGGACAACAAAGTTGTCAGCTAGATTGGTCAGGAACCTGTTCAATGCGGAATTAGTCTTCCACCTATTGTTTTGTACATTTTGGTTTTGTACATTTATGTAGCAATATAGTGGTCTTTTACATATAATGCAACTCCATCTCTTTTCTGGGGTCTGGGTTTTTTGAATAGTTTCTATCCTTCTATCTGTATGTTCTAGTCATGGGTTTCATCCCACCAAGTTTCAATAATTGCAACTACATCATATCTACCCTCATATATTAATAATTCAAACTAACTTGTTTGTTCCCCAAACTTTGAGCATTTGTATATAGGCATTTGAGACCTATATACATACCTGACTCTAGGTATACTTCCTATATCTCCTATTAGGTGTTTGTCTTCCTTCCCTACATTCCTTACCTCATTATTTGATTTGTTTTCTAGGGGGGGTTGTTGGAATTAGGTCTAGGAGATCCTAAAAATTGGTCACTTTAGTTTAAAGCCCTTGTGGTGGGTTTCTTTTGTGATTTGAACATGAGGCTTTGCTGCCTAAAAGATAACATAGGCATTCTCTTAAGTCTGCTTTCTGAAAAGCAAAAGTACTTCTACAAGATAATGGAACTGTAATGCTCTGGGGTTATTTGCACACATTTCTATGAGGTTTTAGATCTTTAAATCCAGTATCTTAAATGGATGAAAATGACACAGGATACAGTTATATTTGGTCTCTGGGATCAAATATCTTAAACTCAAGATGCACAACATCATAATTTTAATAAAACAAAATTATGCCATTGTGGGCATTCAGTTTCCTTGCTCATACTCTTTTCTGTATTATTACTCTATTCTTTTCTTTCTTCTATTCATTCTATACACATATTTCCTGCATTTTTATAGTTGTCCCATTCTCTTTATATATAACAACACCTTATGTGATATATGTGATGATATATTGATTAACTTTATGGTGCCATCTAACTCTTTACTGGTTGTGCTGTCCATCTAGCAACATTTACATTTCAATAAATCAGAATTTGTAGGTTTTTCTTCCTCTCTCTGTCTCTTTTTACACACACTTACACCCATACATTTTCATTGGATTAAATAAATTAAATTAGTGCATTATAAAATGAGGTTTAACTTTAATATATATATATATATATATATATATATATATATATATATATATATATATATATATATATATATATCAGTAAAAAAGGAAGCGATCACCAGGAAGTAAAACACCAAGGTTTTAATAAATAAAATCAAGGAATCGCTATTCTTCAATTTTTAATGTAATTTTTAATATATATATATATATATATATATATATATATATATATATATATATATATATATATATATATATATATATATATATATATATCTGTTCAGTGACACACTCAATCTAACAAGAAAAAAGTGAAGGAAATGATTGGTCCATTAGTGGATGAAAGTGGCAAGAAGATGACAAGCAACAGGGAGAAAGCAGAACTATTTAACTCGTTTTTTGCATCTGTCTTTACACAAAGGGAAAAAACAGACCAACTTATCAAAAATAGTGCCATAAAAAACAGAATAGAAACACAAGTTAAGATAGGCAAGAAAATGGTAAGTGAGCAGCTGTACAGCCTAGAGGAGTTCAAATTGCCAGGACCAGATGGATTACACACCAAGATTCTCAAGGAACTGGCAGATGTGATCTCGGAACCACTGAACTATATTTTTCAAAGATCCTGGAGCACAGGGGAACTACCAGAGGACTGAAAAAGAGCTGATGTAGTTCCCATCCGCAAAAAAGGAAAAAAAATGGATCCAGGAAATTACAGACCTATCAGCCTGACCTCAATACCTGGGAAGATCCTGGAAAAGATAATCAAACAATGAATCAATGATTACCTAGAGGCAAACAAAATCATTACTAAAAGCCAACATGGGTTTGTCAAAAATAGATCATGCCAGACAAATCTTATTGCATTCTTGACCAAGTGACAAAATTAGTGGATCAGAGGGATGCTGTGGACATAATTTACTTGGACTTCAGTAAGGCATTTGATAAAGTAGATCACAACCTACTACTTGATAAGATAGAAAAAATGTGGGGTAGACAGAATCACCACCAGATGGATCCGTAGCTGGCTGACCAGCTGTACTCAGCGAGTGGTCCTCAATGGAACTGCATCTACATAGAGGGAAGTGTGTAGTGGGGTGCCCCAGTGCTCTGTTCTGGGCCCAGCGCTCTTCAACATCTTCATCAACAATTTGGATGAAGGGATAGATGGGGAATTCATCAAATTTGCAGACGACACCAAGCTGGCAGGAATAGTCAACACTCCAGAAGACAGGCTTAAGATACAGAAGGATCTGGACAGACTTGAACACTGGGCACTAACTAACAAAATGAAATTCAATGGTGAAAAAAGCAAGGTTCTACATTTAGGCAAGAAAAACCAAATGCACAAGTACAGCATAGGTGGCACCTTGCTCAATAGTAGTAACTGTGAGAGGGACCTCGGAGTCCTAGTAGACAATCACCTAAATATGAGTCAGCAGTGTGCTGCAGCTGCCAAAAAGGCCAACACAGTGCTAGGCTGCATTAACAGAGGGATAGGATCAAGATCACGTGAAGTATTAATACCACTTTACAATGCCTTAATAAGACTACACTTGGAAAACTGCATCCAGTTTTGGTCACCACGATGTAAAAAAGATGTTGAGACTCTAGAAAGAATACAGAGAAGAGCAACAAAGATGATTAGAGGACTGGAGGCTAAAACATATAAGGAACGGTTGTTGGAATTGGGTATGTCTAGTCTAATGAAGAGAAGGACGAGGGGGGACATGATAGCAGTATTCCAATATCTCAGGGGGAGGGAGAAGAAGAAGAGGGAATCAAGCTATTTTCCAAAGCACCTGAAGGCAGGACAAGAAGCAATGGGTGGAAACTAATCAAGGAGAGAAGCAACCTAGAACTAAGGAGAAACTTCCTGACAGTGAGAACAATTAATCAGTGGAACAACCTGCCTCCAGAAGCGGTAAATGCTCCAACACTGGAAGTTTTTTTTTTTTTTTTTTTTTTTATTAAAAGTTTTATAAATTTTACAAAAAAGAAAAAAAATACAAAACAAGAGACAACATATACAAAAAAATAAAACTAAACAATACATATATAAAAAAAAAAACCCCACCCCTCCCAAACCCCCCCCCTCCCTTCCCCCCCCCCTGAGCTTCCCAGAGCAGAATATAGGCTTAAAAAATAAAAATAAAAATTAAATTAAAAACTTTATATTTATATATATAAAAAATTATCTATAATATATATGAAAATAAAACTTATGAAAAAACTATATAATATTTTTGTATACCCAATCTAAATTGTATAAATTTTATCCATTTATCCCAAACAGCCAAAAACTTCTCTTGCGTTTGTTGCTTTAAGAAAGCCGAAATCTTTGCCATTTCTGCCAGATAAGCTACTTTAAGAAACCATTCCTGCAATGTAGGCAAAGATTCCTTCTTCAAGTATTGTCCTACTAACAGCCTAGCGGCTGTGATCAAGTTTAACATCAATACAACCTCCTTTGTATCACAATCTGTAACAATACCTAACAAAAATAATTGTGGAGTAAATTTTACCCTCCTTCTAAAAATTCTCTGGATATTCCACCATATTTTAATCCAAAATGCTTTTATCTCTCTGCATGACCACCAAATATGATAATAAGAAGCCTCCTTATAACCACATCTCCAACATTTGGGTTGCACGTCAGGATACATATCAGACATTTTTTGTGGATCAAGGTGCCATCTATAAAACATTTTATAAAAATTCTCCCTTAAGTTCTGTGCTTGAGTAAATTTGACATTTCTCACCCAAATAGTTTCCCAGGTGTCCAATGAAACTGGCTCACCAAAATTCTGCGCCCCTCTAATCATACAATCTTTAATTAGTTCCGTTTCTGAGTCCAATTCAACTAAAACCCCATAAATTCTCTTAATGTGGGTTTGTCTTTGATCCTTCATTTGCTTAATAAGGTTTTCATCTTCTCTAAGAAAACCCACCTTACAATCCATCTTCCATCTATCTAATAATTGCCTATATTGGAACCAAGAATAAGTAAAATTTTCTTGTGCTAATTCTTCCCGTGATTTTAATTGCCAGTTTTGTCCATCCCATTTAAGTAACTGTCTATAAGACACCATATCCATTTTAACCCCTCTTTTTATTCCTTCTATCGCATGCCAAGGTATAGCCCCTAATGGTACTTTAAAATCACTTTTATAA
The DNA here is from genome assembly GCF_016545835.1 of Crotalus tigris. NCBI lineage: Eukaryota > Metazoa > Chordata > Lepidosauria > Squamata > Viperidae > Crotalus > Crotalus tigris. The sequence continues at coordinate 737,163 of NW_024096755.1, read as the reverse complement.
TATTTTCTCCAAATCCTAAGTAAAGAAATTCTTAAAATATGAGATTTAAAAGCCCAATCTATTTTTTTATTAAATATTAAATAGGCATGCCACCCATAAAGTAAATCCCATCCCTCTAAGTAACGTATCTCAGAATTTGTCAAATTTACCCAATCACTAATTAATGTTAAAACCACCGCATCATAATATAATTTCAAATTTGGTACCTTAAGTCCACCCCTCTCACGGAAGTCGTGCATAATTTTAAACTTAACCCTTGGTTTTTTCCCTGCCCAAATAAATTTGTTGAGACCCTTCTGCCACTCATTTAAATTAATCTCATTTTTCAAAATTGGTAACATTTGAAACAAAAAAAGAAACTTGGGTAAAATATTCATTTTTATCACTGCAATTCTTCCCATGAGAGATAATTGCAACTTTTCCCAATTCTTCAAGTCCTTCTGTACCCTGACCCACAACCTTTCATAATTATTTTTAAATAATTTTGCATTAGAAACAGACAGCATCACCCCCAAATATTTTACCTTATTAACAATCTCAAAACCCGTCAAGTTGACCAAAATCTGCTTCTCCTGACTCGACATATTTTTAGGTAAAATTTTAGTCTTATTTACGTTAATCTTAAACCCCGAGACCAAACCATAATGATGAATCAACTGTAATAAGTTTACTACAGAATAATCAGGTTGCGACAAAGTAACAACCAAGTCATCCGCAAAAGCTCTCAACTTATATTCTTTTTTATTAACATATATTCCTTTAATTTCCTGAGACTCTCGAATTTTGATCAATAATATTTCCAATGTTAAACCAAACAACAATGGCGATAAAGGACACCCCTGTCTAGTACCTTTCTCTATTGTAAAAACCTCCGACAAACCTCCATTAACAATAAGTTGTGCCGTTTGTTTTTGATATATTACCGTAAGGGCTTGTAATATCTTTTCACCAAAATTCATTTCTTCCATTACTCTTAACATAAAATGCCAATTCAATTGATCAAATGCTTTTTCAGCATCTAAAAATATGAGCCCTGCAGGAACTTGGTTGTTCTTGTCTAAATATTCTAGTAAATTAATAATTTGTCTGACATTATTTTTCATATACCTTCCTGTTATAAATCCTGATTGATCTTTATGCACAAGATGATGCACCACCCTCATAAGCCTATTTAAGTTTTTAAGAAGAGACTGGACAGCCATTTGTCCGAAATGGTATAGGTTTACCTGCCTGAGCTGGGGGTTGGACTAGATGACCTCCAAGGTCCCTTCCAACTTTATTATTATTGATCATCGCACAGTCAGCCAGATGTTCAGACTGTACCTATCGAGTCATTACCCAGGACCTGGGATAGGCAGATGTGGATGTTTGATGGTATTACAGATATCGTCGCAGGATGGAAGCAGTTCCTAATAAGGCCGCCTTTTGCAATTGACTAATAGTGAATTTGTCAATGCCAATGGTGTTCAAGTGGTGCTCCAGTGGTTTTGGGATTGCACCCAAGGAGCCTATGACTATTGGTACTACCCTTGCTTGCTTTTGCCACAGCCTTTCTATTTCTATTTGTAGGTCTTTGTATTTTGTTATCTTCTCCAGTTCTTTCTCTTCTATTCTGCTATCTCCAGGCACTGCCACGTCCACTATCCAGACTTTTTTGTCTTTCTTATTGACAATTATTATTATTATTATTATTATTATTATTATTATTATTATTATTATTAAATATAAATCAGTCTGTTCTATGTTTCGCTCCAATCTAGGAGCATGTTTTGCAGGCAGATGTCACATACGGTGAATACAGTAAATTCAAAATTTGTGGCTGACAAAGAGTTACTAGTCTCCCAATAACTCTTTGTAGAGCCACAGAATTTTGAATATTATATATAATATTTTTGCCAAACTCCCAATTTCTATATCTGATTCACAGAATAACTTTTATTTAAACAAAACAAAAACTGCTTCTCTAGATCAATATAATTTGAAGCTGATGTAATCTACCTGTGGAACTTTGTAGATATCCAAGACATTTGCAATGTCAATTGATGTTTTGGAGTCTAATCCCCCAATCACTGCTGTCAGATGGTTCTGAATACCACAGATGTAGTTGGGAACAAATTTCTTCAAGCTGTAAAGTAGAAGCATTGTGGCATGATAGGTCTTCTCTGCACTGAAGTGACTGTCATAAATGTGGAAACCCAGGGTGACATTAGGTAAGATATGAGGATTTTCATTGATCTCCTTCACTGCAAATACCAGGGCCAGGATATGTTGGTAATTCTTAGGCAACAAATTGGAATACAATCAATTTATTTATGATATTGAAGTTTAAATCTAAAAAAACCTGTTTTGCATTCTCCTTATAAATATACCCTTCAAATCATTTCTTTTTATTATTACAGATATCTGGGTCATTTTTAATTGATTAAGGACAATGGTAGGACAGTATAAAATTTACTAAGTTACAAAATGGTGTTTTATTCATTTCTATGCTTTTATTTCTGCAAACAACATTGTGGTACAGACTAGTATACAAAATATGTCAATAAAAAGTGAGTTTGGATCATTAAATAATCTAAAGAAATACCACTCGTCATTGGAGAATAGCATCTCAAAATGATCTCCATATTGTATTAGACAAAAGATTGGGAAAATTGGAAGTGACAATCTCTGCAATTTATAAAGGGAAGGCTTTGGATTATTTATTAAGCTAATTGGAACTCCGAATAAATAGTTAAATGAAGAATTTTAATGCTGTATTTTCACTAATATTCTGCCCAACATATTAAGTTATGGATAGAAAAAAGAGAGATCAAATCAATAAAAAGGCAATATTTGTTTGAGAAGGTTTCAAAAGGAAATGATAGATGTCAAGGAAAATAATAAAGGAAATTATGAACGTCCATAACAATTCAAAACTGAGTAATTGAATCCAGCTCTATGACCAATTATTCCCACAACAAAACTAAAGCAAAATCCTTACATGAGATCTTCCTGCAATGGTGGTGGTGGCACTTCTTCAAAATTTAGGGCACCATGCAAAAAACTGCCTAAGGTCCCTATGCCACCTACTATGAGATCTCCCCATTGATGATATCTGTGATATGGCACAAAAAGATTTTGAAATTTACGTTTCACTTGATCAATCCTATATACTTGGGGAGAAAATAGTATTAGCAGCAAAACTGTTAAAGCCATCCTTCTCAAAGCAAATCCAAATTTTGCCTATCATAAGTATTGTACTTTTCGTATTTTTATTTCTTTGTGATGTGAAAATTAAATGTCTAGTAATAAAAACTCCTGACAGCCAATCCTTTAGAGAAGAATCTATCAGAAATCACCCTGGACAGTTCATGTCTGTTTACACTCTTTCTTCCAGCTTGAAAAATACCATAAACTGGTGTGTTAATAATATCCTTCAAACTTTTTGCTGTTGATCTTGAACTTGGACATTGAAGCTCGGCATGAAGTAAACAAAAAGAAAACTACCAGTATTATTATAATTAAGGAACTAAGTAATTACCAGTATAAATCCCAGAGAAATAAAGAAAAACATATGCTTTGGAAAGAACATTTATTATGAAATAATCAGTAACAAAAAAAGTTATGCTTTACATCACCATTCCCCAATCTTCTGACCTACACCTAAAATATACAGCCCAACATATTTTACCAGAATAAAGAAACAATTCTACTTTGCTCGTTTTCACACTGTGCATATGAGAATGTCTCATTTCTCTCCCAGGTCTTGTTTCCATTACATCATGTGATTCTCCTATTTGCACAGTAGCAAACAGCCTAATCCCCCAAATGTCTGCACCTAATCCCCAAATAGAAGATGACCAAATCTAACCTATCTTCAGTTTTCTTAAGATATGCCTGAAAGTCTGAGAGATAGAGATGAGACAGGATAGATAGATAGATGATAGATAGATGATAGGTAGGTAGATGATACCGTGTTTCCCGAAAAATAAGACCTATCCCAAAAATAAGACCTTGCTTTATTGTTATGCATGCATCTAATGTAAGCCCTACCCACAAAATAAGCCCTAGTTTTGAGATGAGGCAAAGGCATAAAAATCAAGCTAGGGAGGGAGTGGAACTATGCCCCGCACCCACTTAGCTTAGGACCATCACAGCCAGGCCTCTCACACCCCTGTCATGCCACTGCCCGACTTTTGCGGTCTCTTTGAGCCACTCATGGATGGATGCCACATGGCAGGAGGATGCCACACTCGCAGCAGGAAGCCACATGCCAGTGCCGCCACTGTGGCAGGAAGCTGTAAGGCTTACCGTGTTGGTGCACTGCTCATGGCAGGCATGTGGTTTATCATGCCAGTGGCACCGCTCAAAATAGGAGGGCGTGCGGTACTTCACATAAGTGCAGCTATTTGCAGCTTTGCTTTGCACCACTGCTGTCACTCACAGCAGGAGGCCACAAGGTGCATTGTGCCAGTGTAGCCATTCACGGCAGCAGGCCACGTAGCACATTGTACCATGGCATGCCAGAACAGCAGCACCGGAGCAATGCAACTCCTACTGTGAGTGACAGCATTGGCATGACATGAGACATAACTTCCTGCCATAAGCGGCAGTACCGGCACAATGAGCAATGCGGTCTCCTGATGTGAGCAGTGGCACCGGTATGATGCACCACATGGCATCTGACAAGTGGCCACAAGCAGCCACAAAATAATTCAGGCAGCAGCGCAACAGGTGTTGGGGCATGGGATGCTTAGCTGTGGCAGTCCTAAGGTAAGCAGGTAAGACATCCCCCCAAAATAAGACCTGGTGCCTCTTTTGGAGGTAAAAAAATATAAGACTGGGTCTTATTTTGGGGGTTAGTCGTGTCTGACCCATCACGACCCCATGGATGTTCCTCCAGGTCTTCCTGTCTTCTACCAACTTCTGGAGTCCATTTAAGCTCACGCCTACTGCTTCAGTGACTCCATCCAGCCACCTCATTCTCTGTTGTTCTCTTCTTCTATTGCCCTCAATCTTTTCCAGCATTAGGCTCTTCTCCAGTGAGTCCTTCCTTCTCATTAGGTGGCCAAAATACTTGAGTTTCAACTTCAGGATCAGGCCTTCTAAAGAGCAGTCAGGGTTGATCCTCTTGCAGTCCAGGGGACTCGCAGGAGTCTTCTCCAGCACCATAGTTCAAAGGCCTCAATTCTTTGGCGCTCAGCCTTTCTTATAGTCCAACTTTCACAGCCATACATTACAACTGGGAAAACCATGGCCTTGGCTATATGTACTTTTGTTGGCAGGCTGATGTCTTTGCTCTTTAGTATGCTGTCTAGATTTGCCATAGCTTTTCTCCTCAGGAGCAAGTGCCTTTTAATTTCTAGGCTGCAGTCCCCATATATGGTGATCTTGGAGACCAGGAAGATAAAATCTGTCACTACCTCCATTTCTTCCCCATCTATTTGCCAAGAATTAAGAGGACTGGATGCCATGATCTTGGTTTTCTTAATGTTGAGTTTCAAGCCAACTTTTGCACTCTTCTTCTTTACCCGCATCAAGAGGCTCTTTAGTTCCTCTTCACTTTCTGCCATTAGAGTGGTATCATCTGCATATCTTAGGTGGTTGATATTTCTCCCGGCAATCTTAATTCCAACTTTTGATTCATCTAGCCCTGCCTTTCTCATGATGTGCTCTGTATATAAGTTAAATAGGCAGGGTGACAGAATACAGCCTTGCCGGACTCCTTTCCCAATTTTGAACCAATCAGTGGTTCCGTGTCCAGTTCTCACTGTTTCTTCTTGACCCGCATATAGGTTTCTCAAGAGACAAATAAGATGGTCTGGTACTCCAATCTCTTTAAGAACATGCCACAATTTGTTGTGATCCACACAATCAAAGGCTTTAGCATAGTCAATGAAGCAGAAGTATATTGGCAATTTGATCTCTAGTTCCTTTGCCTCTTCGAAATCCTCCCTGTACTTCTGGAAGTTCTCGATCCACATACTGCTGGAGTCTAGCTTGTAGGATTTTAAACATAACTTTACTTGCATGTGAAATGAGTGCAATGGTGTGATAGTTTGAACATTCTTTGGCATTGCCTTTCTTTGGAATTGGAATGTAAACTGACCTTTTCCAATCCTGTGTTGGGTTGTTGGAAAAGAGTGTTTGCTATGACCATCATGTTCTCTTGACAAAATTATATCAGCCTGTGCCCTGCTTCATTTTGTACTCCAAGGCCAAACTTGCCTGTTATTCCAGTTATCTTTTGGCTTCCTACTTTAGCATTCCAGTCTCCCATAATGATAAGGACATCATTTTTTGGTGTTGATTCTATAAGGTGCTGTAGGGCTTCATAGAACCAGTCAATTTCATCCTTCAGCACCAGTGGTTGGGGCATAGACTTGAATTACTGTGATACTGAATGGTTTGCCTTGGATTCGCACTGAAATCATTCTGTCATTTTGCGGATTGTATCCCAGTATTGCCTTTTCTATTCTTTTATTGACTATTAAGGCTACTCCATTTCTTCTGAGGGATTCTTGCCCGCAGTGGTATACCTGATGGTCCTCTGAGTTAAATTCATCCATTCCTGTTTGCTGTTTCCTAAGATGTTGATGTTCAGTCTTGTCATCTCTTGTTTGACCACGTCCAGTTTGCCTTGGTTCATGGATTTTACATTCCAGGTTCCTATGGAGAAAAGATCTTTATAGCATCGGACTTTCCTTTCACCACCAGATGCATCCACAACTGAGTGTTCTTTTGGCTTTGGCCCAGTCACTTCACTCTTTCTGGCACTACTAGTACTAACCCTCTGCTCTTCCCCAGTAGCATATTGGACACCTTCCGACCTGAGGGGCTCATCTTCCAGTGTCATATCTTTTTGCCTTTTGGTACTGTCCATGGAGTTTTCATGGCAAAGATACTGGAGTGGGTTGCCATTTTCTTCTCCAGTGGATCACATTTTGTCAGAACTCTCTGCTATGACCTGTTGGTCTTGGGTGGCCCTGCACAGCATAGCTCATAGCTTCATTGAGTTATGCAAGCCCCTTCGCCACAACAAGGCAGTAATCCATGAAGGAGAAATATGTATTAGTGTATCTAAACTCAGACAGCACATTGGTTGAAAAAATATTATTGTATGTATGGAAAAAATTAATAAAATCTTATAAAAAAAGAACCTAAAATATAGACTCTTCTAAACTGTAAGAGGGAAGTAATATACAGCAATTAGAACAACTGACTCAGAAGACTTTTTAATTTTCTTTGTCTCTAGGGACAGTTCGTATTTTCTTATCTCTTTTCTTGGAGAGGAAAGCATTTCTATTTTGTGTCTGTTTATTTCCTTCTCAGATTTTGATTTAAATGATCAATAGATATTGCAAATGGAAGTAATTGGCAACCACAAGCTCTCCAGATGATTTTTGGTAATGTATGTTGACTGTCTTTAATCTCTGTGATTCCCAGAAAAACATGTGTCTGACCAGCTTCCTGTCCTTTGCTATAGTATTTTTCTTTAGTTTTCTCTAATTAAAAGAAGAATGGCAACCTGTTATGCTTCAGAGTTCTGGACTTCACATAGACCCCAGAAATAGTCTTAAAGAATATTCTAGATGGCTGAAGATAAATGCCTTTTTTTTTTGCCTTCTGGTAAATTGATTTTTTATCAAATGTTTGACCAAATATTCTGAATTTCATGAGTTACCCATAACACATTCTCAGAATTTCAGAAGTACTCATTAAGATTGGGGGATCATGTTTGATCTATAATATGCACACCTTGTCCAAAATATTTTGCTTGACAGGACAAGAGAATAAAGAGTAGATCAACACCATTATTGCTAAGACCAACATTTTCAAATACCTTGCCAAACCATTATCCAGTCCTTTTTTGTCCTGCTGTCACCATTCACAATATTGCTAGAAGTAGGCTTCAGCTATGACCATGTATATCTGAACCCTTGCCTTTTTCATATGTGCAACCCTCTAAAAAGAGGGATGGGTTTTGATTACACACTTGCAGCTGACCTCTTGAACTTTTTAAACCTTCTGCCCCACCCCAGATAATCAGTCTATGGTTCTCGAGGTCCTCATAGACTTAAATCCTTCTCTCATGGTGATGGCACATGAAACAGAACTTTAACCCTGATATGTTATTGTAATCATCTGTTATCAGCCTAAAGGAAAGATTATTTCCTTTAATTACAGACTGCTTTTTGGCATGAGAATTGGCATTTTAAAATTAAGGCAAGAATTTGAGAAATGGGCAGACCAGGTCAAAAGGGAACTAGATATGAATTGTCCAAATTTTTACCCAACATTAGATTATAGCTTAGATTTCCCTGGTTTTTTTAAAAGGTGTCACTTTGATTTTTCAGCATGGGAAGGAGGAGACAGAAATGTTGCATCTGTCCCTCGCTAGGAATACTAAACACTAGGCAGATCCACATTTTCTACTCACTATCGATACCCTCCACACGCACTTCTGGAGCTTATGAATGATGGCATCATCGTCCATCCATTCCCTACTATCCATACATACTACATAGCCCCCGGGTTGTATTTACTCCACTTCAAAACTGCTACCTGCTGTTCTAAACTATCTTAAGCCCTTCTGAGTAGATGGTCTGCAATGCTGCCTTCCAGACCATCTCTGATTGGCCTTAGCATCTGACATTATCTTCTTTCCTCCAGCACCTCTTCTCTACTCTTTGTGTCCATTTCATCCTGGACTGCCAGCAATCAATGTTTTTCATTAGTCAGCAGCTGTTATTTCTCTATTAATATGCCACTGATCCAACTATGGTCCATTAAGCTGAAGGACATTCCTTGTCCCATTTTTCCCATTAGAAGTTCATCAATCTATTCAACCCTCATTATCTCTCCAAGAGATTTTGGTCCAGGCTTTGTGAAGCATGCTTTCTTTGCATTACCTACTCAACCACATACCCACAGGACTGCAAAGTTTTCCTTCTCTACCCTTTTCCCCCATTCCTTCCACCTGATCTTTAAGTTGCAAATTAGGTATCTTGGAATAAATCTACAATACTGCAAAGAATGCTGGTTTGTTCTTATGAAGTGAACCATCCAGTCTTCCTTGCCCCAAAATTTCTACAGATCTATAATGAAATATAGAAATAAGGAACAAACAATTTGTTCTCCATTGTGTTGATTTTTGCAATACCTGGGCAATGACGGCAGAATAAATGAGAAGGATGGATGTACATTTATGTTAAAAGAGAGACTGTGGAAAGGGAGTGGGGGGGGGTCAAGGTATTTTTGTTTTCAAACAACTGGAATAGTTAAAGGAAAGAAGACCTGCCCACACAGGAGGATGGGAAATATAAGAAGCAGGAGAAACCGGCATTCAGCACCTAAAATTATTTGATAGTTCTGGTTTCTATGTTTTTCATTGCTGGGTGTGAAAAAGCTAAATGCTTTGAATGTTTGCCCTTTGTACAGCTGCCTTAGTGATCCATGAATGAAATTATAAATGAATCAGGGGAAAAGCCCAGAAGATTTTCAATGGGAGCATGGGAATCTCAAGAAATCAAAGAACAAGAACTCTTTGGTTTCATCTTCAACTCAAGGGTGGGGAAATACATAGAATTTGGCATGTTCTGTACAAAACTGCAAGCTAATAATTCCAGCATCCATCTATACACATTAATTAAATTAATCAAATGTTCAAGAATTATGCTATCAGTGGAACACTATTTGGACATCTATATGACACATTTCACTATCCTTTTAAAATTATGATTGACGGTGTGAGGGCTGACAAGACACACCTTCTGCATCAATTATGCAATGTCCATCACCCTTCATTCTATACCTGAAGAATAATTTCTCCATTGGAAGCCCCATTTTCAGGATTGGTAGAAATATGGCCTTGATGTATTCATATATTTAAGTTCCTTTTATTTTATTGTGAAGTAAGATAAACAAAGTTCCTTCCTACTCTGATATTCTATGTTCTGTGTTAAATATATTAAGTAAACCAATTCAGATGTGAATATTTAAAATAAATAAAATCTCTTTCTCTTTCTGTTTGTAGATACATGATGTGTGCAGCTCTTTCTAATAACATTTATATATTTATATATTAAATTTATTTACACCAGAAAATTTTGTTTCTATGAGCATTTTTCTTTCTTTTTTCCCTTCTTTCCTCTTTATTATAAAATGTTAAGGAACAAAGAACAAAGAAAGGAGGAGGAGGAAATGCTTCTGTTGTTACCCTTTCACCTTTGCGATTAACTTTATTGCACAGATAGCAGAAGCTGAAATAAAATAGCTTTTCCTGAAAGAGAACAATTCATAGGTCATTCCAGAAGGGAAATACAGGAGCAGGGAAAGGACAATGGCACACATTCCCTCTTCTCTGGTGGTTTGGCTGCTGCTGATGTTGGTGCTACAAGGTGACAGATGGGGTGGGTGGGATGTAAGAAGGGAAAGTAGGGATCTTTGGTCTTGACTCCAAGAAGAAAAACTGATCTATAATGTCTAGTTAGTGTAAAGCTGAGGCCTCTTTCACCCATGCTAGAGAGCAAGGATTAATGTTTCAAAGAAAAAAAATAGCAGCTCCTTTCCCTAATCCTAAATTCCTTGAGAGATGATTCAGTGTAATTTCACCACAGTAGGAATGTATATGCTCTACAATCTCAGAGATGCTCTGAAAATAAAAGAGTAAAAAGAGATGGGCTATGCACAGTAGTCTTCCCCACGCTGGAATCTTGATAAATTGGTTTATAACTCCCATTATTCTTTAGCCAGGATGGTCAGGAGGCTTGGGATGATTTGGGAATTAAAATCCAACAAAGCCTCAAACCATTGGCTAGGGAAAGTTATCCTAGAGAGTGGCAGAAAACGTTCTCTTGCATATTTGTGGCAACGTAAAACATTTCTTTTTCAAAAAGACACTGTTCGCTGAAATCCCATCTGGTGGTGACTGAGAACTGTGGCGTGTGTAGATTGAGCTTAGCTTCTGTTTTAGTCCTCTTAGTTCACAGACATGGGAAATAAAAAGCAGAAGTTTTGCATTGAAACCCCAACCTCCATGATATTCAGGAGTGAATCATATCTGTCATAGATTAGAACAGAGGAGAAGAAACATATTCTGAATATTTGCATTTATTGTGTTCATATCCTGTCTTTTTCTATGCGTTTGAAATCATGAACTAAAGACCTGTTTAATCTGGTATTCTCATACCCAATATTGAACATCTTCAGACCAGGGAAAGGGAGAGATCTTTTCGCAGCCAAGGGATATATTTTAGACAATATCTTTTTGAGGGGCAGTAGCTTGCTTTAGTCTTCTGAAGCCAGAAAAAACATGAATTATGGGATAAGGAGTGAACTTCAGGGCTCTTCCCATTGTTGAGATGAATTGCTTTCCACCCAAGCAAAAGTCAACAAAATTCTATAATATTTGCTAATCCTAACATATGTGCTGCATGCTGCCTCTATGCTTATTCCCGATCCCCCAATTTACCTCTAAGATAAGCATGGAAAAGTCCAAGGGAGAAGGGGAGGGGGAGGGAGAAAGAGAAAGAGAGAGGGGGGGGGAAGAGAGAGGTCCCATTTTAATACTTGAACAGCTACTGACCATTTAAGTGTATCTCATTCGTGTGGATAAAAGGAAAGCAATGTCATGAGGATGCATTAGGGAAAAAAATGTTTGTGCTGCACAATAGTTAGCCAATAAAGGAGAATATTCATAGGTCAGAATTGAATGAGGGATCCTTGGTGCTCTCTGAGCTTGACTGCAAGTGAAATGACTTGCAAATGTTTTATTACCCAAACTAGGTAACATCATCAGTGCTGAGTAATTAAATGTCTGCAAAAAAAAACAACAACAACCAAGGTCAGAGCCCACTAAGGACCTCTCACAGTAGTTAGCAACAAAGATGTACAGATTCCGTGTCCACTGATGTTTCTTGTTTTAGTGTTTGGGAAGAGTTAAGCCAAATGTTTAAGTCTGATCTGGTAGAGCCGTATTTCCCAACTTGGCAATTTTAAGATATGTGGACTTCAACTCCAAGAATTCTCAGCTGGGCTGGCTGGGAAATTCTATGACCTCAAGTTCACACATGAAAAATTTGTATTAAAAATTTGATGTGCCTATTTATTAATTATAAAAAAAAGTAAAACAGAAAAAACAAAAAGTACAGCTCAACACCCGATCTCAACAGACCGGTCTTAGAGGGCCCCATTTACAAAGAATAGAGCAGAGGATGAAAATAATGCACTTATTATTTTTCCATGCTCGACTGCATCTCCAGGGGAGTATTCTTGCAAGATTACACACATGAACAACTGCTGTTTTGGTGCAAGAAGAAAGTGCATTCTCAAAGAGAACCTAAGTAATACAATGGGCCCAGTTACACACATTCTGCATAGGTGGTCTTTGACTTAGGAACACAATTGGGATCAGAATTTTGGTTGTGAATTTTGGTTTGCCAACGCAGCCGCCATGGATGCTGGAAGGCGAGCTCCGTCTTCCACATCCTATTTTGAATTGCTGGGGGATCCTGGAAAGAGTCAAAAGTTGCCCTATAGGGGCGGCAAGCAAGGAGGGGACCCCCGCTTGATCGTGGAAGGGTAGTAGTTCTTCTGCTTGATCCAGAGCAGCCCTCCAAACGAATGAACAAACGAAAGACCAGCCAAAGAAATATGGCCCGTCACTAGGCTGCAGACAGCCAAAGTCAAACTTACCACCAGGCACCTACAAAGCAGCGCAGATGAGACTGGATGAGATCTGGACCTCTCTTCAATCCTAACTATTTTTTCTACCTGTATAAGCTGCCCAAAGTATTTCCCCCCCTCCCCTGTGGAGAGAGGGAAGGGAAACTTTATCCCACCCTCTAAAAACAGCAGTGACTGACTATCCAGGGGAATTTAAAATGCTGAAAAAATAACCTGATTTTAACTGGATTTCTATCTTTCTAAAATTTGAGGACTAAAAGATTTATTATTCTTATTGAAGATTTGGTTTCTTATTTACAAAAAAGAAGTAAAATTGGAAAAAGGATTATAAAAATTTTGGATTTAAAAAAATAGGCGACAACTTGTGGCTAAACCTGATATTACAACTTGTTATCATCTAAAAGAGACTTGGCTTGAAGCCCAGACTATAGATAACACTTTTGTAACCCTGGCAGATATCAGCTGTGAGAAGCCCAGCAATGTTCTATACTCAGTGACAAAATTATTTTCATCTTCTGGTTGTAAAGCTTTTAACTTAACATACCACTAAGAGAGCATGGATAAAGATCAGGAACAGATTTTCTCTAAGTTGAAAGCAATATATGAAACTATTCTTATAGCTTCTGATGAAATAAGAAGCTACAGAAAAGAACAAGATGTCAGCCTAGATATACAAACCCAAACATTGATTACAACTAAAGAACCAACTATACAGAATATAATAGAAGAAGTGGAACAATCAAATACTATGATAGAAGATTCAACTGATCAACAAACACAGTTAATAGAAAACCCAGAAAAGGGACTGACAACACTGAAAATGGAAAAGATTCTCTATATAAACCAGAAGAAACCTGAGGATCAAGAAGAAGAACAGATTGAAGGGAAGATAAATATTTCAGGACAACTAAGTCAAGATGGGCAAACAGATTTGTTAGCCCTTCCAAAAAAAATGGTGACTGGATGGCCTTCTTTATCTCAAATATATATAATAACCAAGGGACATTTATTTGATGATTTAAAAGCATAGATATGGAAGGCAAGTTGGCAAAGAAAGAAAGCTAGAATAAGGCTGAAGAAAATTGGGGTTTTGATCTATTAGTGAGGATTAAAGTAGAATATATTCAAGTAGATAAGATGTGTACTTTGAATACTAGATCTTGTTATGAACTGAGATAAAGAAAATCTTGGTCATTTAAAACTTGGAAGTATAAATATTAAAAGTTAAATTTGAATATTGATTTGTTTATAAGGGCTGAATGTAAAAGTAACTAAGATATATATAAGCTAAAAATCTATTGATAAATGTAATAAATATGTTCTTACATATAATAAGAACTGTACTAGCTTAAATAACAGATGATAGACATTAAGAGAAAAAAAAGAGGAAGTATTTGATGTTGAAACAAGAGAAACTTTGATTACTAAATTTAAGACATTTGGAAATTAGTAGAAAATAAGAATGTTATATTGTATTATTAATTAGATCAGGGCTTTTCAACCTTTTCACCCATTGTACCAGTTTTAGGATATGGCAACATCCAACCAGTCATCTAGCAAGGTGTCAAAAACTTGATGACCAAAAAAAAAAAAAAAGGAAAAAAGTGATAAAGTACAGGTAGTCCTTGACTTACAACATTTTGCTTAGTGACAATTCAAAGTTACAATGGCACTGAAAAAAGTGCCCCCCAAGCCACAGCCGAGCAAGACACCTGCCTGCCTGCCCAGCCACGCTCTTCCTCCTGTCCGAGGTGTTCATTGTTGTGAACATTTCTGTTGAGGATTGGCAGTGGAGGTGTGGTGGGGGGGGTGTTTGGTTTTTATTCCCCGTCTGCTGGGTGGTTGCAGCAGGTTTTGGTCACTTCACATAACCCTGGGACACTGTGACCATCATAAATATAAATCAGTTGCCAAGCATCTGAATGTAAATCATAAGACCCTGGAGATGCTGCAACATTCCAGCTGATCGGTGCTTCATCTGGGCTCAGCAGAAGCACCAGGATCAGTGCTGCTTTCCAGCTGATCGACGCTGCTTCTGGGCTCAGCAGAAGCACCAGGATCAGTGCCGAGCTCCAGTTGGAGCCTGGCGCTGATCCTGGTGCTTCGGCTGAGCCCTGACAGCCCTGCAGCTCCAGCCATCTCTTGCTCAGGCTTGTGCGATGCTGCCACCAGTTCAGCTCATTCCCCTCCCCTACTACCACTTTTCTAGGATGGCCACATACCACCTACCAGGTGCCAATGTACCACAGGTGGTACCGATACCACTGGTTGAAAAGCCCTAAATTAGATGATGTAAGATGATGAGAAATAGAATGTATTTAAATCGACAAGACGTGTATCCTGAATATTAGACTTTGTGATGAATTGTGATAAAGGGAACTTTGGTTACTTAAAACTTGGATATTATAAATATTAAATGTTAGTTTAAATATTAATGGGAAACTAAAAATTGGGAAAAACTAATTAGGACATTGATTGTCTATAAAGAATGAATGTTAAATCAACCAGGCAAGTATAAGCTAAAAATTATCAATAAATATAAGAATATTATTTTTATTTAATTGATATAAGAAGAATTGTATTAGTTTAAAAATGAGATAATAAATACTAAGGGGAAAAGAGAGGAAATATTTAATGTGATAGTTTGAGACTTGTACTAAAGATATTTGTATGTCATTGAATTATCAATTAACTCAGCTGCCACATTACTTTTTAAATACTTAAATGTAAAATTAAAAAATCAATAAAACATTTTTAAAAAACACATTTTTTTCCATGCTCGACTGCATCTCCAGGAGAGTATTCTTGCAAGATTTCACACATAAACAACTGCTGGTCTGATGCAAGAAGAAAGTGCATTCTCAAACAGAACCTAAGTAATACAATGGGCCCAGTTACAGACATTTTGCATAGGTGGTCTTTGACTTGGGATCAGAATTTTGGTTGTGAAGTGAAGCAGACTTTATGTGAGTCATCCCAAGACTGAACAAAATTTTACACCCATTTTCCCATAGTCATTAAGCAAATCATATGGACATTAAGAAAAACATGCAACTGTTAAGCAAATCTGGCTTCTACAATTGATATTGTTGAACACTAGTTGGGAAGGTCGCAAATTGCGATCATGTGAACACAGAATGCTGCAACTGGTCATAAAGGTGAGCTATGTGCCAAACACATATATTGTGATTATGTGACTGCCAGGGTGATTTAACAGTCATAACTTCAAGAACAATCCTAGTGGACAATTACTTAAATATGAGCCAGCAGTGTGCTGCAGCTACCAAAAAACCAACACAGTTCTAGGCTGCATTAACAGAGGGATAGAATCAAGATCACGTGAAGTGTTAATACCACTTTACAATGCCTTGGTAAGGCCACGCTTGGAATATTGCATCCAGTTTTGGTCACCACAATGTAAAACAGATGTTGAAACTCTTTCTAGAGTGCAGAGAAGAGCAACAAAGATGATCAGGGTACTGGAGGCTAAAACATATAAAGAACAATTGCTGGAATTGGGTATGTCTAGTTTAATGAAAAGAAGAACTAGAGGTGACATGATAGCAATATTCCAATATCTCAGGGGTCGCCTGAGTCAAGCTAGTCAAGAGAGTCAAGTACCTGGATGGAAACTAATCAAGGAGAAAAGCAATCTAGAACTAAGAAGAAATTTCCAGTTAAAACAATTAACCAATGGAACAACTTGCCTCCAAAAGTTGTGAATGCTCCAACACTAAAAGTTTTTAAGAAGAGATTGGACAACCATTTGTCCGAAATAGTACAAGGTTTCCTGCCCCACAGGAGGTTGTACTAGAAGACCTCCAAGGTCCCTTCCAATTCTGTTATTCTGTTCTATTCTAATAGATTGTGTATCAGTTTTCCCAACTTCATTGTAACTTTCAGCTGTAGTTAAATGAATAAATCACACTTATGAAGAGAGTATTTCAGTCCAAGTTTAAATACATTTACTCTTTCCCAGAGTCATAGGATCCTATAGTCCTTAGGCCAGAAGAAGCTAACACGGGATGTACCACCATCCAATCTACAGATGGATACTCTCCTACCGTCATATTACAAAATTAAAATCAAGTACCTAAAGACCAAGCTCTGATACACCCAAGTTGAAATGCAGCATTGCATGCACTCTGATATTTGTGCTACAAATATAAACCTGTAATATAATTGCCAGGCATATTTAATTTTATTAATTTTATAACTGGGAAGAGTTTTCAACCAAAGTCTCTTGTTTTGAGTGTACATATACAGTTCTTTTTTTTTTTTAGTTTTCTCTTCTGTCTTTGAAATAACTTTCTTTTGTTTTTGTTTCTTCAGGTGGTGTTAGAGTAAAAGCAGGTAGGCAATACAGTTCAACGGAAAACCTTTCTACACAGGAAGAAATGGATATTAAATTGCATATATTAGGGATGGTACAGACATAAGAGATCCAGCTATTCTTCTATATGATTTTTCTTGGGTGACAGACATTATTAATGGCCCTAATTATTCTTCTCAGATATTCTGCTGACATATAATATAAAGACTCTCATGGCCCACGGTTGACTGCTGATGACTACCCAAATACATCCATGTGGTTTTCTCATGGAAACATGAAAAGGATTTGTCTTTGCCTTCTTCCAGGACATTTTCTCAACTTCCCAATCTAATTCAGAATCTTGAATGTTCTAGTGGTGTCCCATCTAAATATTAACCAGGACCAAAACATCACATTGACATAATAACACATTAAAATTGAGATCAGAAACAAGTAAGATTTCTGCTTGTGGCCTAGCCCTAGATGAACCTCAAAGTATACAATTTAAAAATATAAGCTTTGGCTACTAATGAGCCCAACTATTAAATCTAAAGCTACTTTTTCCAATCTATTTGCAACTAAAAGCATGGACTACTGCTCCATCCCTCCCAGCTGTAACTGAAAGTACTCACTGTCAAACACCAAAAAAAGGCCTTAAGTTGATAACACTGGGGGACCATTTATCAAATCTGTATGTGAACAACCAATAGCTCCAAAGCTACATCCAGCTCAAATCCATTTTTCCAGCCTTCCGAATCTCTTCTGGTGATTCTGCACCAGAGACAGCACCAACCCTCAACCAACCCATGCAAGCCCCACCCCCCAGCAGTTCACTTCCCAATGATCCTGACCTGATGTAAACTCCCCATCACAAGACCCATCCCAAGCCTCTCACTGATGACTCATACCTGACCCATCACAAGATGCATCACAAGACCCTCACTCAACACACCCTTAAAAATAGAAGAACACTTATCCTGACTTTTCCTAAACTCCACTGAAGATGTTACCTAGCCTGGTAACGAAACATTCAGAAACCAACCCACAAGCTCAGAGAACGAACCTTCACCCTCATTCTACACCCGAGCTATAGATACTCATCACTGTTGTAAATTAACAATGGCTTTTCCAAAACAAAACTACTGGACACCCTAAAATAGATTTGAGATTGTTTTAATAAACAAACGATAAAATTGAAAGAAGAGAGAAACTCTCATAATTCCGCCATGCCTGATGTGGTTCTGACCACTTTGCAACACTGCCCCACTTTGCGGCTCTGAGTGCCCTATCCTTCATTTTCCAGTTTTCCAGCACTGTTGTGTGGCATAGGCACTGCATTCTAACAGCATCCAGGCAACATTTTCATGTATAATGTGGAATATTAATAGAAATGTTTTAAAGCAAATTAACATTAAAAAGGATAACATTTTTGCCAGTAGAAATGTTGTTGGATGGTCGTGATATTCTTCTTGTTGTAATCCTTCTTCTTTCCTCCCAGCTTGCGGGCAGCCTATGACATCACGGATTGTTGGAGGGCAGGCAGCTGTTGAAGGGGCATGGCCCTGGCAAGCCAGCATTTTTCAAGCTAACAAGCCGATTTGCGGAGGTTCCCTCATCAACTCCAACTGGGTAGTTTCTGCAGCTCACTGCTTTTTTTTGTGAGTAGACAATAGACACTACACACAGGCATGGTCGAGCTTTGCTCGAGAACCATGTTGGAAGGGACCATGGAGGTCATCTAGTCCAACCCCCTGCTCAGGCAGGAAGCCCTATATAATTTCAAACAAATGGCTGTCCAGCATCTTCTTAAAAACTTCCAGTGTTGGAGCGTTCACCACTTCTGGAGGCAGGTTGTTTCAATGGTTAGGCAAAGCAGAAGAATTTTGGGTGTGGTGGCTAGAAGGTCTTTCCATAGGGCAGAGCAGCAAGACTGTCTCATGCAGCAGTTGCTCAAAAGATACTGAAGCTACTGTATGCTGCCAGAAAAATAAACTAGGTCAGTCAAATACACCCTCTGAAACTCCCTGAAATTAGCCAAGTAGATTGAGGTGAGACAGATCTTCCAGTCTGTTCATATTCTATACAGTAAACAGAAGTGGAGGTCTCAGCCTCAAATACCAATGACATAAATCAGTCCCAGCTTTTGTGGAAGCAAACTGGCAGACTATTAGAAAAGAGGAATAGAAGAAAATAACCTTCATTATTCTTCATTATTGAGCCTGAGCAAACATCAAGCTTTGCAAAGTCCTGCCAAATGCAATGCTTTTGCTGTTTAAATCAGTGTTTCTAAACCTTGGTATCAATTTGACACTAGCTGGAGAAATGTGGGAGTTAAAGTTCACACATCTTAAAGTTGTCAAAGTTGAGAAGCACTGGTTAAAACTAAAGGCATCTCAAAGAGTATTTTGTATTTTTTATATTTTTGTAGAATTCTATTTATACCATTTTATCTTTTAATATTATAAGCCACCCAGAGCTATCCTGTGGTAAGATAGGTAGCCAATAAATTTGATAAATAAATAAAGTGAAAACATCCTAGGGAAAAGCAGATTCAAACAATTATATTATTATTTAAAAAAAATAAAACATTAATAATTATAACACTCACAGCTTTTAAAATACAGTATTTCACTTCTTTCAGCAGATAGTTCTTTTCCTTTGGCTACATTAAAGACAAAAAAAATATACATTGGCTCACCATAATTTATCATGTACAAGGATTGAATCAAAACTTGAATCCAGGGAGAGAAGGGTCTTATTGACTTTTTGCAAGAAGTAATTGAATATGATTGGCATTGATAATGGACATTAATGATATCCAAATAATAGACATTGCAGCCAAGAAAAGTTATTTCCTAAGTAGCAATAACCTACCCATAACTTTGCAGTGGTGGAGAAATGGATTTCCAGGCACAATTGGATCCAGGAGACTTAATCTACTATCCTACTCAGCTGTGCAACAAGTAATTTAAACTAAAGAATTAATGAGTTTTTAGCTCCAAGGGTATTCACAAATATGGTTTTAAAAATCAAAATAGCAATTGTGAAGGTGCATTCAGAACTGCTCTCATTTTTTAATATGGACCATATATTATACAGGAAGTACATAAAAAGTGGGCTGAATTTAGATCACACTGTCATAGCCACCATCTTGATTTTTTTACCACATTCTGCAAACACTCCTGCATAAGCTTTATTTCACCTTTGATTCTCAACTTTCAGCCCTATATCACCCTATGAAGTACAGTTGGGTGCTTATAAACTCTTGGACCCTTCTCCTAATATGGTGACATCGGCCGTTAAACGTGTTATCTCCCATCCTGACTACAATGGCAAGGCTGGCTCCATTGGAGACATTGCTTTAGTGGAGCTGAATTCCCCAGTGACTTTCAGTGACTATATCCTTCCCATCTGCTTGCCAGCATCTTCTGTGGATTTTCCTGCAAACACAAAATGCTGGGTCACCGGATGGGGACAGATTGGGTATTCAGGTGAGGAAAACTGGAGGAAACATTTTTAATTGTTCTTAAAGAAATCCAGAAAGTTGGACTATATGTGATTTTTTTTTTTTTGCTTGTTTGTTTGCTTTTTTCTTCAATAATACACATTTGTTATTTGGAAAAAGAAAGCTGCTGAGGCTGCTTTTTCTATGTGGGTTTTAAAGGTTTTTCATAACCTTCCTCAACAATGATCTGATGCATGTTGCATCATACATAGCGAAGTCTTGGGAGTTGTCATTGAGTAATTTGAGTGAGGAAGTCCATCTCTATGAAATGTTTTATCTGGTTTGAATAAAGAAGAGTGATGGAACTGGAAAACCAAAGTACATAGGTGAGTATCCATCAAAATAATCTATTACATGGAGAACTGGAAGAGAGAGTGGTAGGTTTCAAAGTACAGATGAGTTGTTTGCACTTACCTGGAAGAAGTTAGAGTACTAGTTTGGGAAAGTCAGCAAAAACCTTTCTGAAACATCACTGAGGGCAAACTAATGGAAGTCGTTTTTTAAATACATATGTTTAAAAAATATGGGGAGTGCAGTTTTTCATGACTCTCAACAATATACAATAAAAAACAAGATTATACAAATGGCAAGTTGTATTCCACAGCATAAGTACACATTATAAACCTGCCCAGATGTTGATGAAATACAATATGTCTCCCAGAATCTTTCATCACTCATCTTCCTGCCTGAGACTACTAGGAATTGTGGTTTAACAACATCTGGAGGTCTATATATTGTGCATAAATCTGTTATCTTTGCATTCTGGGAATGAAAATTGTCCCATTTTTTTCTTCTACAGAAGACTTGGCATTCCCCAAAATCCTTCAGGAAGTGGAGGTACCCATCATAAATCGTGATACTTGCAACAATCTCTATAATATAAGCAAAGGATATCAGTTACAAACTGATCTTGTCAAGGCTGATATGATCTGTGCAGGGTACAAAGAAGGTGGAAAGGATGCCTGTCAGGTAGGATATTCTAAAACCTATTCTTTAGAGAAGCAAAATGACATGTAAATATAAAGTCCTAAGCAAGTAAAATAAAGTTCTATAAGTGTCCTCACGGTCCTGAGAAGGAATTAAATGTATTAAGCATTTGTTATAAGCACTTGTTAAACTGATTCAAAAGACCAAAGGTGCAAAAATATGGTCCACAATTTCTTCGGGGTTCTCCAGGCTAAAAGTAACCTCCACCTCTGGATCTCTTCAATGATAAAACTTTTCCAAACACATAAAAAAAACCATCTGCACTACTTGTGGTCTATATTTGGGTGCAGGCCTTTCTGAACATAAAGATAGAGGCCATCACTATTCAAAGAGATGATTAAGAAATATGACCATCCGCATCTTCTTCTTTTTTGCATAGGAAGTTGTGGGGAGAAAAGGTTATAGATAGCAGAATGTAAAACTTCAATCCTGAAAACCAAAAATTTGCTTGGCCTTAACCACTTTTCAGGAGTGGTCCTTGAAATGCAATGCAAAGTTTGCTGGGACTCTCAAGCTGATGGAAAATATGAGATCCTGGCGTAGACATAATCAGTCATAGAGTTTTTCTTTCCTATCTTAGAGAAGCCATTCCCAATTATCAGTTCTCTTTTTTTTA
Organism: Crotalus tigris; assembly: GCF_016545835.1. Taxonomy (NCBI): domain Eukaryota; kingdom Metazoa; phylum Chordata; class Lepidosauria; order Squamata; family Viperidae; genus Crotalus; species Crotalus tigris. The sequence continues at coordinate 715,077 of NW_024096755.1, read as the reverse complement.
TCCTCTGCAAGGGCGGTAAAAAAAAGGGGGGGGTTCCAACCAATTAAAAAAGAAAAAGAAATCTTATTCAATGACCATGTAAGTTTGGGTCTGTGGGCAGTCTGTCATTTAATTTCATTTATCTAGAAAAAAAGCTTTGTTAAACTCAGTTGTGTTAATTTCTGAGTAGGCCTTCCTACTGCAATCACACAATATGCTTAATCTGTTTAAAGAATTATCCTTTTTTTTACAATACACTGAATCATAATACCACCAAGGGGGGCTGGGTTAGCATAATATGCAAAGCTACAATAACACTCAGCCAGAATAAATCTATGAAAGCTTAAGTACTTAGGAGTATTAGGACCTTGTAACTCAAGGCTAAGTGGGGCTTCAGACTACAATGGGAGTGTAATGGTAGATGGGAGACAGGAAGAAGTGCCACAATGTTATGTGCTCCTGGCCACTTTCCTTCATGACCAGAGGCAAGCTCGCCTGACCAATAACCAGCCAAGACACAGTGAAGGCCTTTTGTTTCATTTATTGCAATAAGCGGGGAGAGAAGCTATCAAAGCCTGGTTCTCTCCAAAGTTTTAACCCAAAATATTCTCTTCTTTTATGCAGTCCTGTCCCCAGCCGCTACATCCCTCCTCTTTCCCATTGGCTGAAGTATTATGAGGTTACACTCTTTCTGTCCACTTATACATATTTCCTGATAACATATTAAATCATATTCACATATACAATAAGAAAAATTAGACATTTAAATGGTTATTTTAAACTCTGTAGATATTTATGTCCCCTTTTTAGAACAATAAAACACTGTTTTTCAATTCAGTGTGCCTTTCCTAGCTAGCCATTTCCTCTTACAGTTATTTTTTTATGGTCTGTCTTCTTTCTTTTCCCATCCTAAGACCCAGCTATTTTTGCCCATGTGTTTATCTTCCTTTCTTTATGCTCTCCTTTCCTGGTTCCCATATATTATTAGTTTTTTTCTGCACTCAGTAAATTTCCACTGCAGCAAATTCAATTTTAAATTTCTCTTTCAATATTAAATTCTGAAGACCTTTCTTTTACTTCTATTAGCAATAATCAGATAAGTGGCAGCTGAGCCCTCCAAATGAATAGGGCATGACAAGTGTCTCAGAAGGACCATGGATATTTTCAGACTTGTAAGATCATTAATGTAACCTTACAATAGAGCTAGCCCGCCAGGGTGTGCATCTTGTCTGGGTTGACAGGGTGAAAGTAGCTTTGATCTGCAGCTTCTTAAAGCAACTGCATCACTTCCCGCAGCTGCTTTAAGCAATTGCAGAGCTGAGCCACCTCCATGGCCTACTTGTTCCAAAGCATTTGGGAGGATTCAAATTCACAGTGCTGCACTGTCCTCCTTAACATATGGTCTACGTGTATTTGTCAAGAGATTCCCATCATAAGTGAGGGACAGCAATATATATTATCTCTGACTCACTCCATGTCCCAGTCACCTTTGGCAACAAGGTCGAGGGAAGGGGGAAATTATGTAATTATTAAAAATTACATACTCACTTATGTAATATTTTAATATTCATTTTTACTATCAAACTTTGGAATTTATGGCTGCTTGTTATTCCTTATATGAGATGCACTTTTACAACATGAGATTTTTCAATTATATTTTTACAGCATCTGTAAACAGAGGATGGGCTTCTAAAGATTTAAAACATATGAAAAGTGTAGTCCACTGACTTCCAGAAAATGCATGTGGTCACTCTTCCTGTACAATGGAGATCAATTGCTGATTGACATCAAGATTTGATATGTACTTACTCATGCCTTCCATGTTCAGTGGGGTTTTCTACTCAGGAAAAGGAATAGTTAACTAATCTGTTCTTAGGAATTTCACTGAGAGCAAAAACAAATATGCCAAATATAATAAATGGCAATAAATGGTAACCTTCCAAAAATAATAAATGCCAATAAATCCACTGGGACTTCCTTTTCAGTAGAATATAAAATTATGCTCTAATTCTTTCCCCTTTTTTTCAAATGACAAAAACTTGCTAGTATTTCCCATCAGCAAAGTTGATAAATAGTTGTCTTAAAAATATTTTAAAATTAAAACTGGTATGCTACCATCAGCAACAGTAGGATATAGTAGGACAGAAAGGACATGATTTGTTTCAAGTTTGGTAAAATTCTTCACATTAAGCTATATCTTACCTCCTGACTTCCTGGAAAAAATCTGGGCAGTTTTTGGCAACTTCCCTTTGCAGGAAAGATGGCAAGTCTCTTCTCTCTGTTAAGTCCCCCTAGACTTCCTGTATTGGCATCTGCGGTGCCATCCATTCTCCAGCCTTCCGCATCATCACCAGATCTCCAAGGCTCTCCCTCCCACCTCTCGCAACTCACATGCAGACAGTGCCAGCTTCTGAGGGCTTTCCCCAACCTCACCTGTTGTCCCCAAATTTGGATCTTAGCCTGGTGCCAAAGCCAATGAAGACCTACCAGACACAAGGTGCAGGATTGATTTCCTTTTATTGAAGCTCTTCAGCAAAAGGGGTCCCGGACAGCAAAATGCCAGGACCCAAAACAAAGGATCCAACAAGCTTTTATATAATTTTTCAAGGCGGGATTAAGACACATTGTCTAAAAGGCTTTTTGAAAGTTATCTAAAGGATCCTTTACTGGCTCCATGCCATCCCTATTTCTAAGTCTTAACTAATAAACACTTCAAAAGTTATCTAACAAGTGTTCTATTGGCTCTACTTCAATCCCATTCCTAAAAGTTAACTAACAGGCATCCTAGAAAACTTTTAGCAAGTCTTCTATTGGCTCTGTTTTAGCCCTATTGTTTATCTTAGCAATATGTCTTGTATAATATGCCTGACATGCTCTTGTTTTCTACATTGAAAGGGGTCCCACCTGTTCACACTCCCTCTTCCTTTATCTTTGTTATGCAGGCTTTGCAAATGCACATCTCTCGTCCTTCTGAGTTCATGCCATATCCTTTCATTTTTACAGCAAATGGCCCAGCTTCACCCACCCACACACCCCCATGGCACCTTACCCCTTTGTGCTCCTTACCTGGGACTCCCATCACTTTTCACTTAACCCGCACATCTTGGGGTTATGACAGCAACTGGTACTGCTTGGATTGCTATCACAAAATGATGCAGTCCTGTGACATTGCACTTCACAATCACATCAGCAATTCCAGTCCCAATTTCCATTGCAACTTGAGGACTACCTGCAATTTTTTTTAAAAAATGAGAATGTCATGGTGTTTTGCATAGCAGCTTTCCATGGATTAGGTCGATGTGGATAGAGTTGAAGAATCTCATTCTTATTCACTGAATGTTTCTTATCAGGAGGTAACTCCCTTTATCTCTTTTTTCTCCACAGGGTGATTCCGGAGGGCCCTTAGTCTGCAAATCCAATGGGGCCTGGACACTGGCTGGGGTGGTGAGTTGGGGGGAAGGCTGTGCTCAGCCCAACCGAGTTGGCGTCTATACATCAGTACCTTTCTACCTAGATTGGATCCAAAACAATATAAATACAAATAGTGGACTTTCAAACTTCCCCAGGGTGACTCTACTTTTGCTGATTTTTGTACCAACCCTCCTATAAAATACGCACCCTCAATCACTCCAGATATTAAATCTGTACCAGCAACACTATGAATTTGTACTTTTCTTGTGATACATTTTCAGCAAGCTGTTGACTAAGTGATTGATCTTGTCAGATTCTTTTGGGGATACAAGATTTATATATCATGAAGTAGTTGCTTAAGTTCCACTACAGACTGCAGAAAAGCAGTGTTTCATCTGTACCAGTGAGAGTCAAGTACTAAGAAATACTGACCAATTTGGTAGGGAAAAGAGAGGGAAATTGTATTGAGAACAGAAAATCCCACTTATCAAATAAGATCTAAGACAATAAGGCATATTCTGCCATCTGGTGGTGAAATATATATATGTAACCACTTTTTCGTGCGGCTGCTGATAAAAACAGGATTGCCAACATGATCACCAATGTCCGATAACGGATATAGCACAAGAAGAAGAACCACTTGTTACTGTATGTTTTTGTTGCACTGTAGCACTTCTAAGTCTGGATTTTAAAATTGTTTAAAACATTTGCACCTTATCTAGCTTTCATGGATTCTAGGCGGCCTAATGTACTTTTCCATTATTAATATTAAGTTGGCCCATACAAGCCATTGGTGCCGGATGTAGCTTGAGTTTTGCTTACCACCAGATGTGAATGCAAACGATTGTATTTTGTACACAGTGTTTATGGTACTTTTCATTATCAATATCAACTGGGGCCACACAACCTATTGGTGCATGATGTAGTTTGGGCTTTGCCTAGCACATGATGTGAATCCAAACAATTATGTTCTGTACAAAATGCTTATGGTTTAGTAGAGACTGCTGAACTGACCACTGTCCGTGGAGCTGAAGATAATGGCAAATATCCAAGTATCTCTATTGATATTCTACTTCAGTTAAGTTTATCAATATTGGGTAGTATGAACTGTACCACATTTCACAGTGGGAAGATGAAAGTGTTTCTATATTGGGAAAACATTCCTGTTAGAAAAAAAAGAACTTTCTAGTCCTTTCATCAGCATGCTAAGCTACTCAGAAAATGAGGAAACAGAAGTTTTGAATCTCTACAATCTTAATGTGAGCAATTTAATGCAACAACTGTGAAAAGAACTGTGGGCCAAACAGGAAGAAAACTATCTACCAGACTGCATGAACCCTCTCCTTGGCTATCAAAACAACCCACTATCCCTCATGTCCATCCACGAAGACTCAGAAGGACACAAGTTTGATCTAACCGAGACCACAGTTGTAACCTAAGCAAAATCAAGGAGAGAAAGAGAATTCCTTGAAGCCTGGTTCTCTACCAATAAGTCAATAAACAGACACATTGACATCAACCCAATCTACCAACCGCTGAGAACAAAATAATTACTTTAACTGCAATCCCAAAGGCAGATTTAAAACAAACAGGCACCCCACTGCACAGCAAAAATCACAACCCTTCCCCCCACAAGAAACCAGACCACGTTTGGGTCAGGGTACAGAAAGATTTGAAGAATTGGGAGAAGCTACAGTTATCTCTTATGGGAAGAACTGCAGTGATTAAAATGAATGTCCTCCCAAAATTTCTCTTTTTATTTCAAATGCTACCTATTTTAAAGAATGAGATTAATTTAAATGAATGGCAGAAAGGCATTAACAAATTTATTTGGGCAGGGAAAAAACCAAGGGTAAAGCTTAAAATTATGCAAGACTTCCGTGAGAGAGGTGGACTCAAGGTACCGAATTTGAAATTATATTATGATGCTGTGGCTTTAACACTAATTAGTGATTGGGTTAATTTAACAAATGTAGAAATACTCCATCTGGAGGGTTGGGATTTACTTTTTGGATGGCATGCCTATCTAATTTTTAATAAAAAAGTGGACCGGGTTTTTAAATCTCATATTATAAGGATTTCTCTACTTCGGGTTTGGAGGAAATATTATAAAAGTGATTTTAAAATACCATTATGGGCTATACCCGGGCATGCGATAGAGGGGATAAGGAGAGGAGTTAAGATGGATAGGGTTTCTTATACACAATTACTTAGATGGGATGGTCAAAATTGGCAGTTAAAATCTTTGGAAGATTTAGTACATGAAAATATAACCTATTCATGGTTTCAGTACAGACAAATAGTGGATAGATGGAAGATGGATCGTAACATGGGCTTGCTCAGAGAAGATGAAAATTTTGTTAAACAAGTAAAGGATCAAAGGCGAACTCATATTAAGAGAATTTATGGGGTTCTAGTGGAACTGGACTCAGAATCAGAATTAATCAAAGATTGTATGATTAAATGGGCACAAAATTTTGGTGAACCAGTTCTACTGGATACCTGGGAAACTATTTGGGTGAGGAATGTTAAATTTACACAAGCCCAGAATTTAAGGGAGAATTTTTATAAAATGTTTTATAGATGGCACCTTGATCCAAAAAAAATGTCTCTTATGTATCCCGACTTACAGCCTAAATGTTGGAGATGTGGTTGTTTGGATGCCACTTATTATCATATTTGGTGGTCGTGTAAAAATATAAAAGCCTTTTGGATTAAGATATGGTGGAATATTCAAATAATTTTTAGAAAGAGGGTAAAATTCACTCCACAATTATTTTTGTTAGGTATTGTTACTGATTGTGATGCTAAGGAGGTTATATTGATGTTAAATTTGATTACAGCCGCAAGGCTGTTAGTAGGGCAATACTGGAAGAAGGAATCTTTGCCTACCTTGGTTTTTTAAAGTTTCTTATCTGGCGGAAATGGCAAAGATTTCGGCTTTCTTAAAGGAGCAATCGCAAGAGAAATTTTTTGATGTATGGGAAAAATGGATAAATTTCATACAATATAAATTGGATATAAAAAATATCATTTAGCTTTTCAATAATTTGTATATAAATTTTGATATTTTATAGATTGTACTTTTTTTCTATCTCTTTTCTTCTTTCTCTTTTCTTTTTTTTATTATTATTTTTTTTTCTTTGAACTACTTTTTTTTAATATATACTCATGCTTTTTTATATATATTTTATTGTTAATCATTTTATAAGTTGTTTATGTAAGCTATTTAGATATACTCATGATCTATATTTTTTCAATTTCTTTAAGATTCTTAAAAAATTTAATTAAGCCTATATTCAGCTTTGGGAAGGTCGGGGGGGATGGAGGGGGTGGTTTGGGGGGGTGGGTGAGGGTTGTTTTGTTTTTTGTTGTTGTGTTTTCTGTTTTTTGTAAAAACATTTAAAAATTTCCAATTAAAAAAAAAAAAAGAAACCAGACCATGTTTTGACAACAACAGTCATCCATCCAAACAACCCAAAACCAGACCATGACTCAAAGGCAACCAAACGAACAAATACCATTTGCATCACACAGACAATACAAGGACTATGACCAGCAGCAACAACCAGCCAATCAAACAACCCAAAACCAGACCATGACTCAAAGGCAACCAAACGAACAAATACCATTTGCATCACACAGACAATACAAGGACTATGACCAGCAGCAACAACCAGCCAATCAAACAGCCCGAAACCAGACCATGACTCAGCAACATCCGGACAAATAATATCCACACCAATTTACATCACACAAAAAGGTATTTAAAGGCCACGGCTCTGACAAACGAGCACAATTTAAAGCGCACTGAAGATGTCCCCCCGAATGGAGACAAAACATTTGCAGCCAAATTGCCAAGCTCAGAGATCAAACCAACAACCAATCCGAGCTACTAATATTCAAACACATCTCAAACAATCTTAACTGACAACGTCCAATTTACATTATGGCTTGGTAGTCAAAAAAATTAGTGCATTATAACTACAGGGTGGAAATGTACTAGATACACAATGCAGCTTTTTCTTCCGCAAAAAAAATCTTAGGATGATTCAGATTTAGCAGTCTACCCCAATATGGCATAATGTGAGGGTCTCTCAAACTGTGAAGCATGCCTCCCTTGTGTAATTTAGCTAGGGTTCAAGGGAAGCGTTAAGAGCCTTTTAACTACATATTTGCAATAAGCCCACCTAGTTAAAAGTATTTTCATTGTTCTTTTGGGTTCGTTTTGGTGTTTGGATTTTTGGGACAGGGATGTACATGAGAATTACATTAAAGGGAGATGTGATAACAAAAGGTTTAATAAGCCCTATTTTAGGTGTACAGGAATACAACTCCCATTTTTTTACACATTTCTTAATAATTCAATGATTTGTAATATAGCACAACTAGGGAAATGATGGGGATAAGTGGTTTAATTTTCTCACACTTGAATCAAGGTGGCATGCTGCTGCAAAGCACTGAGAGGGCCAAAATCTTGGTTATGCAGCCCAGGGCCAAGAAACTCCAGGTTGCATAATGGGGGTCTTTATAGACACCACAAATTCCCTTCTCAAGATGGCAGCCACCTTCCCACGTAGTTACGTATAAGGAGACTTGAACTTGACTTTTGAACCAATTTTAGCTCGGAGGGACGTAAAACGGAAATTACCTCCCATTTTATGAGGAAAGGAATTCTCGCTAAGATTCAGTGTTAAGAACATACAAAAAAGATTAAAGGCCTCCCCAAAAACACAAGCCCTGGCATAAAAAAAAACCCCCAACCCGAAGACAACTTTAATTTCCGCATTCAAACGGAAGCGACCATAAAAAGCAGCCGAGTCACGAAAGAAAGCACTTGAAAGGTGGCGCTGCTTTAAACCGCGATGACCTTCCCAAACTGGCAAGACTTCAAAATGCCTTTCCCAAGATGGCAGCGAACGCTTCCGTGTCGTTGCGCCATGTTTTCTTCCGGTGGTTCCTTCCGCGAGTTACTTCTATCGGCCCGTCTATGGTTTTTTTTTTTTCCGACCGAAAGCCGTAAGGCGAGTCTCGAATGGGGCGCATGCGCCACGGTGCTCTTTTCTTCCTTCCCCCCCTAAACCGGGTTGGGTTATACCGAGATTGCAGTGCATGTTGGGAAACCGGGGGTTTTGCTGCTTTTTCCTCTCTGGGGGGTCTGGGCCGAGGCTGCATCTGCAGAGATGGTGAGTCGGGGGGGGGGGCAGCCGCCTGTGGGAGCGGGGTCGGGCCTGATGTAGTAGCAGTGGGAAGGCAAGAGCGACCGCGACCCTCCTGGAATCACCGTTCTCGCTCCTTTCCCTTTCTTTCTCCTCCCCCCCGCCCTTCCATGGGATGCTCCTCGCTCCCCCCCCCCCTTTCTCATTTCTTCCCTGGCTCCGTTTTGTGCGGACGCGGTCCGGATCTCTTTCCCGACGCCCCAAAAGAGGCGGCTTTCGTGGTGGTTAGCTTCCTTCGGTCTTTCTCCTCCCATCCCCACCCCCGACGGTTTAATCGGGTTTTCCTCTGGTTCTGCCTCGGCCATCCAGTCCGCTCTATCGTCCCAACAGCCCTGCCAGGTAGGCTCCGAGTAGTAGGGTTGCGGGGCAGAAGCAGCCCGGAAGTTTTACGCGATAAGGAAGGCGAGGTCTACCCCGGTGCTGTTGGTGAAGCTGGGCTGTCTTGATGCCTCTCCTCGCCCCATCTTGGGACTTCCAAGACGCTGCCTCGTTATTCCTTTGCAGTCGTTTGTTATTCCTCGCAACTCGTCTGTTTGTTCGTTTGATAAAGCGTTGGTTGGTGGCTTTTTCAAAGGCACACAGAACAGACTTTGGTTAGAAAGAGGATAAGTTTTAGCTTGGACGGCTTGATCTCCAAGGAAGTTAAGAGAGGCTTCTGAATGCTTTTGCATCCAGGCTGCTTTGAGCAAAAGGAAAGGTATAGAAAAAATATGTGTTTCAATGTGCAAAAAACTCCGAGTAAAAGTACTCAGTATACCAAACTACCTAATAAACCAAATTGGCTCTTACAGTGTTGGAAACTTAACTCTAAACTTCTAGGTACTTTTACTCTCAAGGGCACAGTACAAAAAGGCTACATGAAACTGGAAGCCACCACCTCCTAATAATTGAGCCTAGTCAGTTTTCTAGTTTTTGACTTTTACCCTATATTCTTCCTTTAAGATGCTCTCCAGAAGCTTTGGACTTCAACTCCCATCACCCCTTGGTGAGCTGGCCCTCTGGCATTGGGGGAAGTGTTAACAAAAATATGTAAAAAGACAAGTGGATTGGATTGTGTCTTGTGAAAGAAGCACCATTACTGTTTATCTAAACTTTTTAAAAGGATGTATACAAGAAGGAAAAAAAAATATGATATGAGGGTAACTTGCAGTAATCTAAATTTAATGAATTAATTGGAGTTGGAATTTTATTGGTCTGAAAGTAAACTTTAAAGCAGAGGTTCCCAACCTTTTGGGCAACAGGGACCAGTTCCGCAGAGAAAGGTTTTTCCACCGACTGGAGAGTGCATGGTTTTGTGTGCTGCCTGCATCCCACGGATGGGGCTTTGCTTGTTTGTGCGGCCCGACTGCTGGCATGCCATGGACCCGTACTGGTCCATAGACTGGGGGTTGGGGACCCCTGCTTTAAAGTACATATACTAAGAGGAAGTTTTAAAAAAGAGGTATTCGAATGTTTTAATTTTAGAAATGTTTTTAGAAGAAAAGCTTGGTTTTTTTAAAAAATGGATGAAAAAAATATTTTTCCCTTTAAGATTAAAGAATCTGAAAGAATACAGGGAATTTTGTTAATATAAATGGTGATAGCTTATAAAGAGTATTAAGTGCAAAACATTATTTCAATAGCCAGAAAGAGAAAACAGTAATGGTTGAATTTATTGTTCTATTCAAAGAGGAGAATATGTTTTTTATTTGGATATCACTTCTGGATTTTGTGCTTCTGATGGTTTTGGTTTTGCCAATTGGATAGATTTGGTGTTATAGAAATGGCTACGGTAGTTATATACTAATGTGTAAAAGTAAAAAGTTGAGGTTGTAATGTTGTTATCTTGTACTGTGCTAAAAAGAGTCATAAGTCAACACCTTTTTCTTCCCTCAATTTTCCCCCCCTTTTTTCTTCAATTTCCTATTTTTATTTTTATTTGTATTTTATACATTGATAAAATAATGAAAGTTATATAAGAAACTGGGTGACCTTGGGCTGATTACTCTTTCAGCCCTAGAAAAGGCAATAGCATATAGGTATTTATCCAAGCAGTTTCTAAGAATCAGACACAATTGAACAGAAATAAAAATAGACATATATTAAGACTGAAAGTGTAAGAGACTCACTTAAAGTTACCCATGAATATCCTGTCTGAGGAGGAATTTGAGCTTGGGCTCTGTTATGGCCTACTAGATACATAAACCCTAATGTCATGATTTTGGATATGATTTAATCTGTAGCCTGCCTTTCCTCACCATATTAATTTTCACCTTTATTATTTTTATAAATAACTCAAGACAGCTAATACTCTTTTATCTTCCTATTTTCTTCCAATAACAACTTGTGAGTTGTTACAGAGAAGAGCAACAAAGATGATTAGGGGACTGAAGGCTAACGCATAGAAGGAAAGGCTGCTGGAAATGGGTATGTCTAGTTTAATGAAGAGAAGGACGAGGGGGGACATGATAGCAGTGTTCTAATATCTCAGGGGCTGCCACAAAGAAGAAGGAGTCAAGCTATTTTCCAAGGTGCCTGAAGGCAGGACAAGAAGCAATGGATGGAAACTAATCAAGGAGAGAAGCAACCTAGAACTAAGGAGAAACTTCCTGACACTTAGAACAATTAACCAGTGGAACAACCTGCCTCCAGAAGCAGTGAATGCTCCAACACTGGAAGTTTTTAAGAAGAGACTGGACAGCCATTTGTCTGAAATGGTATAGGGTTTCCTGCCTGAGCAGGGGGTTGGACTAGATGACCTCCAAGGTCCCCTCCAACTTTATTATTATTATTATTATAGTTGACTGAAAGCGACTGGCCCAAAGTCACCCATCTGGCCTTCATGCCTAAGGTAGTAGTAGAATTCATAGTTTCTAGACCAAAGTGGCTCTCTACATCACATCTCATCTCTATAGCCTACCTTTTTCCTCTTACAACAAATCTGTGAAGTAACAGGGATTGGGAGGTATTTACAAACCAGAATCAACTACACCGCTTTTCTGGCTTAGGCTGGATTGAATCTGCCTCTCTCCAGCTCAATGTCTGAACCTAAGGAGTGAATTGAAACTTGGTTTCTGTAAAATAGGGTGACTTAAACATTAGCTAAGGAAGCTTATCCTTTATGATGGAGAGAAGTTAAGTTGCCAGGTTTTTTGCATTCTAAATGGGCAAGTATCTAAACTAACTCTTGAGATTTTTACCTCAAGTAAAAGAATTTTGGATAACTTCTGAAATAGGACACAAACCCCATAAAATAATAGTTTGGGGAATCTTGCTAATGTGAGAATCAGAGTTGCTAATATGGGATTGCATTATATATGAGAACTGAACCATTGCTTTATCAGAGCTTTTCCCAAATTAGTGCTATCTAGATATACTGGACTACAATGCCTACCCATTCTGTTGTTATTCCTACTGGCCATGAACGATGGGAATTATCAGCCAAGACATATGAAGAGTACCAGGCTCAGGAAGCTTGAATTCTCTAAAAATCTATTTGGAAGATCTAGCACCTGTGATTCCTCTGCCAGGTGACTTTTATTAGATTCACAAATTGTAGTAAGCCAAGGTTTGTTTAACAAATGAATTAATTGGGTTTGCCCAGTATACTTACCAATTGAGATCTAATATGTTATATATTATCTTTGGTATCTATGGAGGGTCTGGTAGCATTCTATAGATTGGAGTGCCTTCTATAGATTTTAGCTGGTATGCCCAGCTGCATATCTACGTAGAGAGGAACAATTTTGCCATAGTCATTTGTGGTCCTGGGTTCTGTCTGGAGAAGACAGTTGTAATTCTCTGTATGTGGTTTAATAGACTACCTGCATCTATAAAAACTCACCTGAGTCTTAAAGAAGGCCATAAGAACTAGTCACATGGTTATTAGTTGGCAAGTATGAAAGATAGGATTGTAGTATATTGTGAAAATTGTTGTTCAATGGTGTCACCCTTGGGAATGCCTGAAGAAGGATTACCTTTATTACAATCTTAGCATTCTAAGGTGTTAAGCTGGTTGTAAATGATAGTGCTAATTTTAGTATACAATTGTTAATCACTGCTGTTTTATTTATAGCAAATCTCAATTGGCTGACCCCCAGAAGACCTCAGAAGCAACAACAAAAACTGAATTTAGGCCACTTTTTCAAACAGTGGACTTGTCTGTTGCTTGGCAAATCAATCTGAACAAAATACATATATTTTATGTTTATTACGTAAGTGTGGATGGAGCAAACACTTGGGAATAATTCCTCTAAATTGTTCTGTAAAACATAGGTTGTACTGTACTTTATATCTTATACTTTGGAGAATAATTGTCAGTCCTACATACCAAGTTGTAGTTTTCCCATGGAACCTTGTATAAAACAATGTCATTATCATTATTGATAGTGATGGCTTGTTTGGATAAAACTAAGAATGCTACAGATCATCTTTTGCCCAACAGGATGTCTTTCTAATGATCCGACGTCACAAGACAACTATCTTCACAGACGCCAAGGAGTCCAGTACAGTGTATGAGCTGAAAAGAATTGTGGAGGGGATTCTTAAGAGGCCTCCAGAAGAACAGAGATTATACAAGGTAGGAAGAGTTTATGATAGAAAGTACTGTACTTTGGGACTTTTCTAATAAATTACAGCATTACACCAGGGCCCGCTGTTTACTAAATTAGTATATCAGTGCTCTCTTTGATCATTTATTATTAGTCTAACCAAACTGCTGCTCTTAGGAGAAACTCTCATCTGAGATCTTACCCTGTTATCTTTCCAGAAGGCTATGAACACCTGACTCTTCCCCTAAGCATTGGGTTAGAATAGCAGTTGAGCTGTAAGGATAATAGGTTGGTACATGGGGGAAGAATATTTTTGTTTTTAACTTTTTTTTTAATAGATTGTTATGAGGTGCTTGACATTGTCATATGAAACAGGTGACCATATATATCCTGTAAATACTTGGTCTGCAGCACCCAGAAATCCCAATCACTCTTAATTGCATTTTTTAGCCTATAGAATTTCTAGGAGATCTGCCTTTTTTTTTCCACTGCTTGGTTTGAACCAAATTATAAGGAACAAATCAGTCATTAGCTGATTCTGATGGTCTTTTGGAGTCCTACTTTTCAGGGGAAGAAGATAGCCCTTAGGCTTCTGGATTTTGCTAGTCCTTATCTCTGTACTGAGTAGTTTGGGAAGTACATCTAGGGCAGGCATGTCAAACTTGCGACATCACGTGACATCACACAACATATCATGACTTTCCCCATTGCTGGCAATGGGGTGGGCACAGTTTCAGCACGATTCATCCGGCCCGCGGGCCAGCAGTTTGACATGCCTGATCTAGGGCCATGGCCTGCAGCTCTATGTAGTATGTTTTAATGTTGGAAGTAGCCCTCTCTGATCTTCATATGTTGCTTAAAAATCCTATACAACAGACACCTGGGTATCTCTTCAGTGGAATAAATTCATAACCAGCCATCAAACAATATCCATGTAAAACATCAAGCAATTAACAATCCACAGAGCTGTATCAGGTATACCAATACAATTGGTTCACCACACACCTAGTCCTTTGTCCCATCTAAGAAACTGTTTTTCAGCATGCCCTGGAAAATTAGGGATTAAAGAATCCTTAGAATTAGAGCTCTAACCTCATATTTCATTTTTTTTTAGTAAGATCAGAAATAGAATCAAGAAGTGAGATAGCAAATGGTTTCCAGTGCATTACTGGTTTGCAAGTAGAACAGTTTTAGTGGGGGGGGAAATACAGACTCCTTACTACAGGTATTCCTCGACTTACAACCACAATTGAGCCCAAAATGTCTGTTGTTAAGCGAGACATTTGTTAAGTGAGTTTTGCCCCATTTTACAACCTTTCTTGCCACAATTGTTAAGTGAATCACTGCAGTTGATAAGTTAGTAACCCGGTTGTTAAGTGAATCTGGCTTCCCCATTGATTTTGTCAAAAGGTTGCAAAAGGTGATGTTGGGACATAGCAATGGTCATATAAGTTTGAACAAGTTGCCAAGCATCTGAATTTTGATCACTTAATCATAGGGATGCTACAGCGATCGTAACTGAAAAATGGTCATAAGTCACTTTTTTCTGTGCTGTTGTACCTTTGAATGGTCACTAAATTAACTTATAAGTCGAGAATTACCTGTATTCTATCCTTTACCCCCAACTCTATTGCAATTCAATGTGCATATCCTAAAGCAGGGCTTTTCAACGTTTTCACCCATTGTACCACTTTTCGGATAAGGCAATATCCAAGTACTACCAGTCACCCAGCAAGGTATCAAAAACTTGAACCCCCCCCCACAAAAAGAAAAAATGAGAAAGTACAGGTAGTCCTCGACTTACAACAATTCGCTAGTGACTGTTTGAAGTTACAAGCGAATTATGACCATTTTTCACACTTATGACTGTTGCAGCATCCCCAGGGTCTTGTGATTTACATTCGGGTGCTTGGCAACTGATTCATACTTATGACGTTCACAATATCCCAGGGTCATGTGATCAATGGTGGGGGGGCATGGCCAGCTGATCACTCAGGTTGTAGGGTGCCTGTGGGGGGGAATCCATGAGTCTCTGGTGGAGGGGGATGCGACTGGGGCAGGTGCCTGCCTTCCTTCCCTCCCTTCTCTCCCATTGTCCCTTCCTTCTTTCCTTTCCTTCATCTCCCTTTGTCACTTCCTCCTTCCCTCCCTCTCTCCCATTTCCCCTTCTTCCTTTCCTTCACCTTTGTCCCTTCCTTCTTTCCTTCCTTTCCTTCATCTCCCTTTGTCCCTTCCTCCTTCCCTCCCTCTTTCCCATTGTCCCTTCTTTCTTTCCTTCACCTCCCCCTTTGTCCCTTCCTCCTTCCCTCCCTCTTTCCCATTGTCCCTTCCTTCTTTTCTTCACCTCCCTCTTTGTCCCTTCCTCCTTCCCTCCCTCTCTCCCTGTCAAGCCCCTGCGGGCTCAATATGAACGGGTGGGGGAGGTGTCCAGGACAACATGCAGGGCGGCAAAGGAGACCAGCGGCCAGCGCCATTCTACCTGGCAGCGTGGATGCATCCCAACCAACAGCTGAGTGGCTCCTACTCTTAGCTGCCGAACAGCTGATGGGCGGGAGGCCGAGGCAGGGAGTCAAGGGCCGATGGAGTGGCTTGAAGCTGAAAGGCCGCCGAACAGCTGATGAATGCGAGGCCTGGAGCACAGCCGAAAAATGCTCATGGGACTGGAAGGCTGCAGCACTGCAGCTCCCATTGTCCCTTCCTTCCTCGTTCCTTCGTCCTATGCTACGCCACCCAGACCCAACCTGGTTTTGGCAGGCACAACACATCACGGCCCTGCCTGCCAAAGGCAGAGAAGAGCACACAGTCAGGGCGAGGATGTGGCCAGTTCACCTCCCGTTTTCAGGCATGTACATTACGAACTGGCTACTTCTCCCAGTCATTTTTCCCCTGAAGCAGAGAGTCGGAGAGCTGCATCGCTCTCGCCGTTTGGGCCCTCTACTTTTACACTCCGGGAGCAGCTTGCCTTTCAAACCTCCGATAATTAACGGAAGGGGAAACCCGCTGCAAAGGCGCATCTCCCAAAAAGATGGGGGGGGGAGAAAGGCGATCAGTCAGCCAAGAGCCCGGCTGTTTCAGATTTTAAGCCTGTGATACAGGCAACAGAGGCCCAAGCAAAGAAGGCGATCCAAGAAAAGGGAATAAAAACCTGCTTTCCTTTCCAGCAAACGTTACTTTTCCAAAACTTCCTTAAATGAAGAAGTGACTTTTTCCTGGCTTCTCCAGCCTTCCCGGGAAGGAAAAGATCAGCCCCGACCGGCTTTTGTTCCCCAAAGGCTATAGTCAATTGTTCGCTTGTCTGATTCAAGGGGCACACGGGCACCCCAAGACCCGCTCCAGGCCCCCACTAAGCCAGGATTCCCAGTTTGTAGAAAAGTTGAAGAGGGAGGGAGAAAGGCGATCAGTCAGCCAAGAGCCTGGCTGTTTCAGACTTTAAGCCTGCGATACAGACAACGGCGTGCCCTTCTCCCATCCCGGAAGGGTCTATCAGGCTAGCGCTTGTTGTGAAGTAAGGAGGGGAAGGGTGATACGGATCCTGCTGACCTGTGTGCACGAGAAGAAGTCAATCCGATTGCTGCACAATGAGTCCTTGGGGAGGGCGGGGCCTTGCTCTGCACCTGTGCTCTTTGCGCGCCCCCTGCAGGGCACGTTTGGTAGGGTTTGTGCAGGCTGCCACCAAGCAGCATGTTTTCCACAAACAAGTGAGCTGGGAAGGAGCAGAGCGGGGGGGGGGGGAGGAAAGTGACACGGGGGAGGAAGGTGACGCGGCGTACCACCAGTAGTACGTGTACCACTGGTGAAAAGCCCTGTCCTAAAGAACTTGCAGTATAGTTCCCTAATTTCCTGGTTTTAATTACTCATCTAAGTAGTAGTAGTTCCTGATTACCATATTTTTTTTTAAGAGACTTCTCTTGCATTCTGGTGCAAATTACCCCATTTTTTAGGATGATCAGCTGCTGGATGATAGCAAAACCCTTGGAGACTGCGGCTTCACCAGTCAGACAGCACGGCCACAGGCCCCAGCAACAGTCGGCTTGGCTTTCAGAGCCAGTGGTAAGTGAAGTTGTTGCATGCTTCTTGAAACCAAAGAAACACAACATTGTCATTGAAGATTCAAAGCCTACGACAATGAAGTGGTTTATACTGATAACTGAAGGGAATTGACCAAATTTGCCTTTGAAGGATATTCTGTGCCTGGGATGCTTTCTTTGAAAAGATCCACTTGCAATGGCATAATGCCACACCTAAGCCATGTAGAGCTTTTAGCACATGGCATTTTAGAGCCAAATCTGGTCCAGGAGTTCCCGATCATTGGCTAACTAATCATGCTGAAAATTGGCAACAACAGATGTCTATTATTTTGCACTGAGGCAAGAAATATACACAAACTATAGTAGAACCCTTGAAACAGGCTTAAGGTAGTTTTTATAATACAGCTAGTCCTCAATTTATGACCACAGGTGGGGCAGGGATTTCTGTCACTAAGTAATATGGTCATTAATGAGTCATACCTGAATGTATGACCTTTTTTGCCATAGTCATTAAGTGAATTGTTAAGTGAATCCAGTTTCCTCCAAAGACTTTGCTCATCAGAAACCTCCTACAAAGGTTGCAAATGGTGATCACATGACCCCGGGATGTTGCAACCATCATAAATTCATGCTGGTTGCCAAGCGCCCAGATTTTGATTATGTGAAGTCATGGATGCTACAATGGTTCTAAGGGTGAAGACTGAGCCTAAATCACTTTTTTCAGTGCTATTGTAACTTCAAACAGTTGTTAAACGAATAGTTGGAAGTTGACGACTACCTATGAAATCTTGTACTTTTCAGAAAGGGGGGGGAGAACGACCATCCCAGCCATTTTTACATAATTGCTTCATTAGCTGCACCCCTTTTACCCCTCGTATAAAAAAATACAGCTCCCAGTGGTCTAATCCTGTTCCAGAGACTTAAATTCTCAGAAATAGAGTAGACAACCCAGAATCCCTTAAGCACTAGAGTGTGATTTCCTCAAAGCAACAAGTTGATGAATTTTAACATATGTCTCCCTCACTGGATTGTAAGCTTCTCAGCTACAATAATGTGAATTATTGTAAAATGCTTTGTGCAAGGTTGTTTTTATAAAACATTTGGAATCTTCAGGTGGTCCAGAATCCAGCTGCTAACTGTAATCACGATTGATGATAGATTTTATTAAAACACCACCTCTGTGTGTGTGTGTCCCCTCCAAAACAATTGGATGAGATGGTTGTAACCTATAAAGCCATATTAAGTCATGATGGCCCCCATATTGTTAACCATGTGGGTATCCCTTTCAGGGAAAATTAATTTTATTTTGACAGGCCTTTAGTGAATAAATAGAATAATGTTTTGAACTCAAAATAGTTGTTAAAGAGTTTGAAATCAATTGTTTAGGTCAGTTTGAAAATTTATTTATTTATTTATATCTTGCCTTTATTATTTTTACAAATAACTCAAGGCAGCGAATATATTCCCTTAACTCTATTGCCTCTTAACTCTATTTCAAGTTTAAATTACTATTTTAAGCTCAAAATTGGTTATTGTGGACCACAGAACACTTCTGAATAGCTGGAACATTTCAAGCTGTTGAGCTTGAAATGGGTCGTTTCAAACTTGAAGTGTTTGAAATACAACGTATTTTGTACACTCTGACAAAGCACCATTAAAAGTAGAGCAGTATAAATACCCATTGAATTCATCCGCTTAATACTTAACATACCAAAGGCCTACATCATTTATTTGTTTTTATTCATAATTTTAGTTGCCTGGACTGTCGATTTTGGCAGAAAGATGGGCGTAAATATAGTGATTAAATAAATTTTATCTCAGATGGGAAACAAGCCACTGATTTTAAAAATCCTCATGTAGTTATAGAGAATGAAAGCAAATAGGGTTGCCTTTGGGATAACAACTATTTTTCCCCTAAGTTTGCAGGCAACCAAAAGAAAGGTATATTGATAATATTACTTACATCCAAGTATCATAGAATCATAGGGTTGACAGTGACCTTGGAGGTCTTCTAGTCCTATCTACTGCCCAAGGGAGGAACCTCAAACAATCTTGGACAAATGGTTGCCCAATCTTTTCTTAAAAACATCCAGTGACTCACGACTCCAAAAAGCAAGCTAGGCCACTGTTTAATAATTCTCATTGCCAGGAAATTCCTGCTTATTTGCAGGTTGGATCACTGCTTCTTCTACCCTCAAGTGCTATGGAGAAAGCACCTCTTCCCTGTGGCAACCCTTCAAATATTGGAATACTTCTCTCTGTTAAGCTTAATATAGCTTGTTCCTTTAGCCATTTTTCATAGAATTTAGCCTCCAGACCCCTTATCATCTTTGGTGCTCTTCTCTGCACACTTTCTAGGGCCCTAGCATCTTTTCTGCATTATGGTAACCAGAACTGGATGCAGTATTCCGAATGTGGCCTCATCAGTGTGAATGGTATAGAAATAAAATGGTTTATATGCTGCTTCTGAACCAGGTTTCTTTTATTGCACCAGTCCACAAGAGCCTTCACCTCTTCCCTATAAGCATCTTCATTGTCATCCCGGATAAGACCCACCACTGCTGTGTCGTCTGCATACAGTGATGGGAAAAATTATTTGATCTCCTGCTGCTTTTGTACATTTGCCCACTGACAAAGAAATGATCAGTCTATAATTTTAATGGTAGGTTTATGTTAACAGTGAGAGACAGAATAACAACAACAACAATCAGAAAAACGCATTTCAAAAAAGTTATAAATTGATTTGCATTTTAATGAGTGAAATAACTATTTGATCTGCTATCAATCAGCAAGATTTCTGGCTCCCAGGTGTCTTTTTATACAGTAACAAGTTGAGATTAGGAACACTCTCTTAAAAGGAGTGCTCCTAATCTCAGCTTGTTACCTGTATAAAAGACACCTGTCCACAAAAGCAATTAATCAGATTCCAAATTCTCCTCCATGGCCAAGACCAAAGAACTGTTCAAGGATGTCAGGGACCTACACAAGGCTGGAATGGGCTACAAGACAATCACCAAGCAGCTTGGTGAGAAGATGACAACAGTTGGTGCGATTATTCGCAGATGGAAGAAACACAAAATAACTGTCAACATCCCTCAGTCTGGGGCTCCATGCAAGATCTCACCTCATGGAGTTTCAATGATCATGAGAATGGTGAGGAATCAGCCTAGAACTACACGGGAGGATCTTGTCAATGATCTCAAGGCAGCTGGGACCATAGTCATCAAGAAAACAATTGGTAACACACTACGCCATGAAGGACTGAAATCCTGCAGTGCCCACAATGTCCCCCTGCTCAAGAAAGCACATGTACAGGCCTGTCTGAAGTTTGTCAATGAACATCTGAATGATTCAAAGAACTGGGTGAAAGTGTTGTAGTCAGATGACACCAAAATCGAGCTCTTTGGCATCAACTCAACTCACCGTGTTTGGAAGAGGAGGAATGCTGCCTATGACCCCAAGAACATCATCCCCACCATCAAACATTATGCTTTGGGGATGTTTTTCTGCTAAGGGGACAGGACAACTTCACCACATCAAAGGGACGATGAACGGGGCCATGTACCATCAAATCTTAGGTGAGAATCTCCTTCCCTCAGCCGGGGCATTGAAAATGGGTCATGGATGGGTATTCCAGCATGACAATGATCCAAAACACACGGCCACGGCAACAGAGGAGTGGCTCAAGAAGAAGCACATTAAGGTCCTTGAGTGGCCTAGCCAGTCTCCCGACCTTAATCCGATAGAGCAGTGGTTCTCAACCTTTTTAATGCTGCGACCCCCCAACCGGTCGTAAGTCAAGGACTACTCAACTGGTCGTAAGTCGAGGACTACGCAACTGATGCAGCACCGTTTGCAGAATGGGACTTTTGGCGGGCTCAGCAGGGCAGAGACAGCCTGGACAATTCCTATTGGCTTTTGAAAGCCAATAGAATTAGACTCTATTCAAGAGAGTCTATTCTATTGGCTTTCAAAAGCCAATAGAATAAAAGGGAGTAGCACAGCTAAGGAAAAGGGGAAAAAATGGCGGACTGCGTTGTATGGTGACCCCTGTGAAATGGTTGTTCGACCCCAAATGGGGTCCCGACCCACAGGTTGAGAACCACTGCGATAGAGGGAGCTGAAGGTTTGAGCTGCCAAACATCAGCCTCAAAACCTTAATGACTAGGAAAGGAGCTGCAAAGAGGAGTGGGACAAAATCCCTCTTGAGATGCGTGCAAACTTGGTGCCAAGTACAAGAAATGTCTGATCTCTGTGATTGCCAACAAGGGTTTTGCCACCAAGTACTAAGTCATGTTTTGTGAAGGGGTCAAATACTTATTTTACTCATTAAAATACAAATCAATTTATAATTTTTTTGAAATGCAGTTACTCTGCCTCTCACTGTTTATCATTAACATTATAGACTGATCATTTCTTTGTCAGTGAGCAAACGTACAAAATCAGCAGGGAATCAGATAATTTTTTCCCTGACTGTAGGTGTGAGCTGTTTATGTGCTCAACTAGTTTGCCATCGCTTTGGATTTCTCATGATCCTCATTTTTTATTTGGGATTTATAGTAGCCAATGATGTAGCATAAAATAGTACCGTTCCAAAATGATGGCTTCATGCATACCTTTCTCCTTCTTCAGAAGATGCCTTTGAGAACCTCCGCATCGATTCCTTTTCCAGCCCCCCAGAGCTCCCAGACGTGATGAAGCCCCAGGACTCTGGCAGCAGCGCTAATGAGCAAGCAGTGCAGTGAAGGATCAAGGCTACTGGAGTTTGCTGCACAACCCATGATATCCTTGAGCCCTCTTCCCCCAGCCTCATCTGACACGGAGAAAGATATGGCATCATCCCTTGTCTCTGACCCTGGTTTCCCGTTTAGCCCTCTTCCTCTAAGCAAGACTACATGTCGCCCTTCTAAACCCATCCTCACTCATCTGACAGAGCTGTTTTCACTTTGGTTTTGAAAATAATAAAAGGTCAGCTGTTTTTTTTCCCTTTTTGTCTTGCGTTGTATGCCTGTGCAATGAAATGGAAAGATGGCCCTGGGACAAAGAGGAGGCGATATCATGACAATTATTCTATAAACGTTTCTGCAATGATTATTCTGCTCATGTCTTTATGTCAAACTGTCTTTCCTGCTGTCTTAAACACAAAGACAGCTAACCTGTAGTTAAATACTCTGTCGACACCTTCTAAGGCAGGGGTGTCAAACTGCCGGCCCATGGGCCAGACGCATCACCAGAAACTGCGCCCACCCTATTGTCAGCAATGGAGAAAAAGCTCCGATACGTCACATGATGTTGTAAGTTTGATATATCTATTCTAGGGCAACCCCAAAGGTGTTTTTTTTTTCTTTCAAGAGGCAACTGGACTTCCTTTGTTTTTTCTTGAAAATGTTTCACTTCTCATCCAAGAAGTGAAAAAACATCTTCAAACAAAAACAATATCCAGTTGCCTCTTGAAAGGAAAAAAAAAAAAAGCACCTTTGGGACAACCATGACCTGGATGACTGAGAATCAGTCTTTTGAGGCAGCTTTCATCAACCTGTAACTTTTCATTGTGTTGGGATTCCATCATCTAATTTTTGTAGTCATATGAGAAAAAAACATCACTAGGAAATGTGAATTTCTTATTGCCTGTCAAGGTTAAGACAGACTCCTCATATCTTAGGTAACATTAGGCTCCTTGGAAACTGCTATATGTAATCACATGTCACTGCAACACTCATGCAATTAATGCTCTACTTCATGATAGGCAACCTGATGCCCTCTATGGCATCAGGACTTGGACTGCAAGTCTCACAATCCTTTGCCATTAGATGTGCTGGCTGAAGCTGATGGAGTTGATATTAAAATACTTAAGAGGGCATTCAATAGCCTACCCAAGCCTACTTTTTCACTGTAGTGTTGCTCACTTGCTCTTCTGACTTTTATGTTTTGCTAATTGTGCGATCTAGATTGCAAGCTGAGAGTTTAGTCTGTGACACCAAAGCTGATGACTCTAACCAAAAGGTGGCAATAGCAGCAATTTCTTGTAGTATCACTGTCTAGATGCAAGATAGGAGCTAGCTATTTTTTCTATATGATCTAAAGTGAAAGCATTAACCATTTTTATGGCCATGTCTCTGTCATTTTTAACTTTAGAAACCATCACCTAAAATTGCTTGGAGAAATCCAAGTTTCCTTTGACTGTGATATTTAGGTTCTTAAAAAAAGACAGCCAAACAAGGCCTATGTGAAATAATTTTAGATACTGATTAGTCTTTGAATAAAAGTACCCATATCCACGAGACAATGCAAAATAAATAGGTTTCAGATTTGAAACAGGAAAGAAATTGTGTTGTTTAAAATAACTATGAGTCATTAGCAGTCCTGCGTCACTGAAAAAAGCAGTGTCAAAAATGAAAAGGGAGGGTGAAGACTCAATGGGCTGGTTTATGTTCTCCTTAGGTTTCAGGCATCCTCCATTTAATTTTCGTAAGCAACAGGGCAGAATATATAAATGCAAGCAGCTTGGCCACAAGGGGGCACTAAATGTTTTTAAAAACCAGGTACTGTATAGTTGACAAAGCTAAGAGTGGAATAGAAGACTTAAAGGTCTCTACTTGCTTACTCTGTGATCTTATGCTAGCTCTCTGATCAAGCAAGCAACTCATTTAGCCCATTCCACAGCTTTGGTTAAAGATTAAATAGGATAATTTCAGGTATGCTGATTATCACATTTAAATTAAGGGCTAAGGACCAATGGGAAAAGATGAAATGTAATCTGGAATATGAAGGTTAAAATGTATTTTTTTTTAATGTTACCTAATTCTGTAAAGAGCTTGTGTTTCCTTTCCAAAGTGGGGAATACTAAAAGCATAGCTCAGAAAAAGTAATGCTTTATAAATCTACCATCTTTAGGGCACCATATGAGCTGAGAGGATTTGAAGGTTTTTTTAAAAAAACTGATTACCATTTTTACAAAGAGATCAGAGTAGCACATACGTTTCCTCTCCCTTCACAAAATCTCTACAGTGGCCATTTTAATTAAAACTACACTGAAAGCTATTTGCATCATCTCTGTGACCGCCAGGCTGTAGTGCTTGAACTCAGTATAACTAATAAACCAATTTTCCAAACTGATACTCATCCAGTGTGTTGGACTGCTATTCCTGAATCTCTTGACCTACCTAACAAGTAGTTCAATATCGGTGCAGGAACCAGCATGGTGGACATTGCAGCAACTGAACTGCTGTCTCCTGGCAACCATCTATTGAAACATAAAGACAATCTGATATTTTGTGAGAATTATAATGGGGTTACAGTTTTTCCTTGACCTGCTTACTAATCTCTCTTTACAGGTACTCAGCATATAAAAGTGATGAGAACTATAAAAGTGAAAGAGGACTGAACTTCTTCCTTAAATATGTTTTACTTTCTCTTCTGGAGATGTCTACCTATACCTATGTCTACTTATAAAGACTATTTTTCATATAGTTACCTATAGCGCAAAATTATTTTTATAATGCTGACTCCTGGTATCTCCAACATTTTCTATATTGGAGCTGACAATCTTTCACAGCATGCTGTCCAATGGAAGGCCATGTGATTTGCTTCAGGGATGGTTTACTTTTAAATGATATCCCCTAAAATGGGAAGCCATAATCTAATTGGACAACTACATTTTATTACCACGAGTTATGTCTATGTAATGAGACCTATGCTTAAGAATCTCAGCTATGTTGCCATAATTTGTATATATTTTTCTCCAAATAATAATTGAAATTGTTATGTAATTATTTCTTAGGACTTAGTTCACACATTACATTAAACAATGGTTTACTAAATGTCTATGGAGATTCTCAGTCATCCAAGTCATGGTTGTCCCAAAGGTGCTTTTTCAAGAGGCAACTGGACTTCCTTGTTTTTCTTTGAAGATGTTTCATTTCTCAGCTGAAGAAGCTTCTTGGATGAGAAGCGAAACGTCTTCAAAGAAAAACAAGAAAGTTTAGTGGCCTCGTGAAAAAGCATCTTTGGGACATGGTTTACTAAGTACACCACAACTTGCCTAGTATAAAAGCCAGCTATTGCCTCAAAGCCAACAAACCCGTGGCTTAAGCATATTGTATGAACTCAGCCTATGCCTACTTCCTTAGATGAAAACTTTATTTTGTCACATTTAGTCTAGAATTGAGTCAGGCAGCTGCTTTATGTAGATTATTCTCTGCAGAATTGTATTTGGAAAGCATGAGTTTGTTCTCAGTTCAAACTGCAACTGTTTTTTGACAGGCCATCTTACTTATTTAATGGTGAAGTTCCATTGCGAAGGTTATGATATTCTGAAGTCTGAGCCGTAAGAATTTCCACCAGTTATAAAAAGGGGGTTTTATTTGTATTTATTTATTTAAAACATTTATACAGCCACCTGTCATATTCCAAACTATGGGCAGCTCCCAAAATAATGAAGTTTCATCCTCTGTCATGTGCAACTAGCATCTGCCATTCCCCCACAACCTTGTCTGGAATTATCCATTTATGGTATTTTTGTGCAAATTACCATATAGTGTATGGAAAAATAAAACATGTTTTGCCAACCAGCACGCAAACTCTAGAACAGCCAACACTTCATAGTAGACGGGCTTGTCCAGCTAGATATTATATGGTCAAAAAAACCAGAATCTGTAAACAGTTGAAGTTGTATTTGTTTGATGCAGTGTAATTCCACTTACCACTGAAGTGGGACAGGAAGGAAACACACTGAGGACGAGCAAATATGGAAACTCTACCCCATAACTATAGAAGAGTGTTTCTGCATTTCAGCAGAAATTACTCATCTATTTACCTGTTCAGGTTTAGAAAGTGCTGGTTACTGCACCAGCACGGTTTTAAAAGATACTATTTTTTTTCATAGATCCATAAATATACATTTATGATATCCAGATCGACTGTGGGTGTTTGTTTAATGTATCCTATTACAAATGTCCATATATTCATAGGGCCTAACAAAGAGAGATGAAAGGCAAATTGATATAGACTCATGTTTTTATAAGTATTCACTCTGATTATCCTTTATCTTGACAGCTGTCCTTTCTCTTTTAATAAGGACAAGGTCTCACCTGCCATTGGGGCTTTATTCAGTGCAAAATGATAACAGAAGATGATGGCATCTAGCATCTGTGGTGTTAAAAGGAGAATGTGGGTAGATCCTTTATAAGTTCTTTAAGAACAGGATCACACAGTGTTGTGTCTCCCTGCCCAAAAACTTTGACTTTTTTTTTTTTTTGCTGCTCCAATTTCACCAGGCTAGGAATCCTCAATATAAACTGCCATAACTGATGGAAGCTGTCAGTTACATTTTTAGGATGATAGAATAACACCACTCAACAATCAGTGCTATAAGTTGGAAGGGACTTTGGAGGTCATTTAGTCCAACCCCCTGCTCATGCTGGAAAGCAATACTATTTTTGATAAATGGCTGTCCAGTCTCTTCTTAAAAGCCTCCAGTGATGGGGCACCCACAGCTTCTGAAGGCAATTGCTCTGGCTGGTTGAGTGCTCTGACTGTTAGGAATTTTCTCCTTAGCTCTAGGTTGCTTCTCCCCTTGATTAGTTTCCATCCATTGCACAGATAGGAACAGTACCACTGTATCATTTTTGCCTCTTATCCATAGGGCCAGTCTATTAAGACATCACAGTCAGCAATATTGAAGATTTTTAACTGATCAAGGATCCACAAGGTCATCTTCACCCTTTCTCTCTCCTGATAGATCCTTGATCAGGAAAACCAAAGCAATGTTAATGAGAAGCCAAGCTACGAAAAAATATTGTTCTAAACCAAACTTCCAGGTCTTGAAAGCTTACAACTCTTATCACCCATGACAAGACACACTCCACTAATTGCAAATGATCACACTTCTATGAAAATCAGTGCAAAGATCAAGGTGTTCTTCCAAGTTGTAGTTTTATGAATTCATAGCGCTTCAGTTAAGATTCTGGATAACACTCCTACCAAGAACGTGACTGGCTACCTTCAGTTTCGTTGGGGCCAATTTCTCGTAACACGATCAGGACTTATGACCGTACATGTCTTTTTTGGCAAATGACAGACCATCACTTTTCAGTTGAAATTGCTATAGTCACAAAATACCCATTCCGGTTGCAATTTTCTTGCGAATAATTTTTGTGCATGTGCTGATAATCCAGCTATAGGCCTAGCAGGAGGGAGGAGGGCAATGGAAATGTACAGCAGGAAACATGCCAGTAAGGTTTCAGAACAGGTCACCGAGCCTACAGTACTCACAGGTGACAATTCCCCTTCCCCCTCACCAAGCACACAAGCAAACGTCTTTCTGCTAGCAGAGACCGCAAGCCAACCACATCCTGTCTCATAAAATGGCAGCAAAAACCTTGCCTGGTTCTTCTCTGCAGTTTCTGCCCATATAAGGCAATCAGCGATGAGCACTATAGCTCACCCCTCATCCAATCACATGAAGCCTAGGTGCAGCACCCAAGCAGGAAGTCTCAGTCACACATATACGCCAATCTGGGCAAGCAAGCAAAGGGAGGAGAGGAAGTATCTAGCAGGTTGCAATGAGGAACAGGGAGGGAATCTGGAAACCAGGACTTCAAGCTTCACCACTGGAGAGAAAGTAATACATGGCTCTGGAAGAGATAAATAGAGTCAGGACTTGAAAAGCAAGGTTCTCTGGGCAGAGAAATTGAGCAAGAAAGATAGGGATATACAGAAAAAGGAACTAGATGTTGGAGCTTACGTATGAGAGCCAGAAGGAGGAACAGAAGGACTGGATGGAAGTGAATGACACAAGATGTCTGTTGCCTTTGCACCAAGACCCATGCTCATATCAAAACCTGACTCTCCTGCCTGCCTTCTGTCCTTTATCATGTCAGAAACATTGGTTCCATCACACAAAGGAGGGGTCTTTCCTGTTCCATATCTAGCATGAAGTTATTTTTTTTCCCTCGTTTAGTACATTTACATTTCATTTAGTGCAACAGAAAACATTGTCTAAAGGGTCAAATTACCATAACAAAGCAACAGTACTCTACTGGGCTTTTCTTTTGATAGTCCAGGTCATAACTAATTATTTGGGAATATCTTCACTCCTTTTCAGTGCAGCTATTTTTAATAGCCTCATTAGCTTCATAACTAAGTCCATTTTACACATAGACACAAACTGAAACTGAAAGCTGAAAGAGTCACATTCTGCACTAAGCTAGAAATGGGATCTCTTTTTTTTTTAATCCTTTTTTTCCCCACATAGGAAGACAAGTAGATAAAACTCTTGGTATGAGGCCAACTACGTGCATGTTTGATCCTTGACTCTTCCTGGCTGGCTAAGATAATTAGGAGAAGATTGGTTGATCAAATACCCAGACTGGTCAATGCTTCACTGGGAGAAATTCTGCTATCCGGATTTGCCTCCAAAAGTGTGGAACAACTTGCTTTAGAACAGTGGTTCTCAACCTGTGGGTCGGGACCCCATTTGGGGTCAAATGACCATTTCACGGGGGTCACCAAACCATGCTATCCGCCATTTTTTCCCTTTTCCCTAGCTGTCCTACTCCCTCTTATTGGTGGCCACACCCACTTGGGGGTCACCACAACATGGGGAACTGTATTATGGGGTCACGGCATTAGAAAGGTTGAGAATCACTGCTTTAGAAGTTATGAAAGCTCCAACACTGGAAGTTTTTAAGAAGAGACTGGACAACTATTTGTCTAAAATGGTATAGGGTTTCCTGCCTGAGTAGGGGGTTGGACTAGAAGACCTCCAAGGTCCCTTTCAACTCTGCTATTCTATTTTATTCCATTCTATTCCATTCCATTCCATTCCATTCTAAGGTGACTTTGGGAAACCTCAACTGAAGAGTCCACTCTGGGATGCACCAAGTTGGATAATTTTGCTCCAAACTCTAATGTAATACTGCTGCGTGAGGTGCTTAAAGGCCTTGTAGCATCTCAGTTCTAGTCATTCTTAGATGAAAAATATCATCTAGCTCTAGTTTAATTGGAATGCAGGCCTGGGTTAAATAGTAATATAACATTAGTTATCCTTACAGATTATCCACACCAGGTTTTGAGTGGGGAGGGGGATATGTCTCTACTGGCCTTGGACTTGGGAAATAACATTTTACATTAATATTGGATGATTCATAGATAACCCTTTGGACATAAATACACCATATTTTATTTTGTCCCCTGCATTATTGTATGTTTATATGAAATTATTGCAAATATTATCAAGAGATTTGCAGTGCCTTATTATCCACATATGTGAGATATGCAGCTCTATTTCTCATTTTCATTTAGTAGCAGGGTCCTGATTGATGTTTAGAGTTGGTTCTAGGTAGGGTGAATGAATTGAAAGATAATCTTGACCAAGACAAAAGAGCTCACGATTAGAAAGCAGACAGATTCAGGAATAGGAATTAAGCTTGTTTTCGAGTTGCATGTGTTAGAAGTAAGGTCTTCATCCTGGTTCATCCAAGCCGGGAATAAATAAGCAAACATGGCGACTGCTTTGGGAAGAAGGTTACAGTTTATTGCAGAAAGATGGTTCTTCAGGAAAGTGCAGAGGAGAGAGAAGAGAGGCAAAGAGAGAAGGAGCACATGGGGCAGTAGGCTTTTATACCCCCTCTAGCCTTGTTTGGAATAGTTTCCTATTCCTGTGGCATGAACCTTGAGGCTGTTTCTGAGTGTTTGTCTAGGCCTTAATATCTGTGGTTTAATTCTGTTATCATATCCTGCTTCCCAGGTGATGGGGCTGACTCCTAGAGTTTGGGTGGGGTATGCAGATCTTCTCTTTTGTCTTCTTGATTGCTCTGGCTCCAACTTTCTGATGGTTTTACATCTGCATTTGTAAGGGCTAAAGTCTTGCTTGGGGCAGAGATATAGATTTGGAGCCAGGTTTGGTTTTAAAAAGTCCTTTTGAGGAAAAATATATTTTTCTGCCCTTTTTAATATTTCTTCTCTGGGCTAACTTTCATCAATCCCCCGCTTTGTGCCTTAAGTGTGTAAATTTATGACACACTTATTGGCACAACATTAAAATTGATCTGGTCAGGGAGACTTGGTAGGTAAGCTTTTAAACTGTTAAGCAAAATAATAATAATAATAATAAGACATTAATGGAGGCAGCAGAAAAAGATCCCTTTAGTGGCTCCCAAAAGGGGAGCTTGCACCCATAAAGTTCTAAAAGTCAGGGCAAAATTTTGTTAAGTGGAAAAGAAATTTATAGTGTCCAATATTCTGTGCCAATCATTTTCAAATGTTGGATATCACCTTTAGCTTCCAGTCAGGTTTGCATACCTCCCAAAATTCTTCACAGCCATGGTTTTCCTTAGTACATGACCACTGACTGCCCAATTTCAAGGGTTGTTTCCTGCCTTAGCTCTTAATTCAGTGCATCCAGGTTTGTAATGTCCAATATGCCAGGCTATTAAATTTTTCTTTAAATTGCACATATTGAGCTCTAGGAATCCCAATCTGGGCTCAACAGTGCAAAATATTCAGGGCATAAGTTTGGGATTTTTCCTGTTGCTTCCTTAGTCAGGGCATATGAATTGCAAATCCTGAGGGGGCTTGGTTCCCTCCCCCTTGGAATCTGTTGGAAGTTGGTCCCACAAAGCTTTGATGCAATAGAGCAAAAATGAGCCTGAGGAACTTTACTGAAGGTAGGTGGAGGGGATAGACTCTGAATGGTGTGAATGGTGTATGTGTGCATATGCAGCTATTTCTACAAAACAGGCAATACAAACATTCTGGATCAATTTTCCCTCCCACCAGATAGAAGTCCAAGGTGTTCAGTACTTGTTCTGCCACATATTCCCAAGTGCCATCTCTCCATTAATACATTCAACTGGCTTGTTACAATACAAATGGGGCAAGAAAGAAAAGTTTACAATGAGTTTCCACCCTCCCCCCACAGTCTAAATTTTCTCTTATGAGGCTTCACATGGCACCAGGAATCCTTCCTTCTGCAGCTCTCTCAGGCATCTGGGGAAATGGTAGGACTTGGGAAGATGTTCCACTCAGATTGCATGGTGGCTTTTTAGTGGATGGCTGGATTCAAAACTCAATTCCATGGCTCAAACGGATGGAGGCAGCATCTGGGTCTGTGTGTTCTGCTTCCAAAGGCTTGGGAGAGGGTTTCAGGGCTGAAAGATACAAGAACAAGGTCTCCCCCCCCCCCGCTTTCTGGATGGACCTCTCCCAGGAGAGGCAGACAAAAGGTATGGAGAACAAAGGGCAGGAAAAGAATTGGAAGGGGGGTAGCTTGCAGGCAGTTTGAAAATGCTGAAAACTCCAAATACTTTTAAAAGCCTAATATTTTAAGATGTGCAACTTGCCAAGGGTAGGAGAACATTTATTCTAAAATAGACCACATTATTTTAGAGATTAGAAAATGCTTATTTGTTTCAGAAAAGTTTCATAGTAGTTTCACCAGTAAGTGATAGGATACGAAAAGTAACTTAAAAAAATTATTTCCCCACACAAGCAGACTTGAGTTTCAAAAGGCTCTTGTAGATAGACACACATTTTTCAGGAAAAGGATAGATAAAACACATACAGTAAATGCAAGTGAAACTTTTCCAACAGATAAACTTAAAACAATCCCTCCTGGTAACTTAAGGCTGTTCTTGAGCGTACACAGAGAGAAAGAGGAAAACAAACAAACAAACAAACAAACACAATTTTTTTTCTTCACTCTGTTTGTTGGCCAGACAAACAGAGTGAGGTATTTCCTTTTTGTGGCTTATTTTAAGCAGAATTTCTAGCAGAATTTAAAATCCTTTTTCCTTTGGATTTGAAACAGTTAACAGTCACATTTACCTCTCACACAGACTTTGACAAACATATATACACAAAGACAAGTGAACAGAAGTCTTAGTTTTACACATCCTAGTCATTCCCACCATAAATTTCAGATAACTCAAGTTAGGGAAGGCACATATTTTAAACATACCACGTGGTTGCATAGAGAAGAGAGAGATAAAGAGAGAGAATCACTATTTCTTATTTTCCCTTTTAAGTACCTTTATTTAGCCAAATTGGTTTTCCAGCAAAGCCCTAAGCAAAGTCTGTATTTTTTTTTCTTTTCCCCCATATAGTTTCTTTACCTACCTCTTTTCCATTCCGGCCTGGACAGGTAACTGGTTCCTGTCCCAGGCCCCGAGCAAGCTCTCAACCGGGAAACCTACTTCCGCCCTTGAATTAGAACTTCCCATGTTTCTATAATGGGATTTCCTTACCGCTAAAGGGCACTACACGTCAGAAGCCTCCTTGTGAGACTTCTTCCTACCACCACGATTTTGTGAGTCCAAAAAAAAGGGGACTCACGGAGCTTCTCTGGATCCCTCTCAGAGTTCGTGGGCTCCTCCGAGGGATCCTCCACGTTTTCAGACCAAAAAGGGGTCTGCAGAGACCTTCCAGTTTCCCTCAGAAGGTACGGGCTACTCTTCCACCCGCCGGCTTTACCCCACCATTTACGGACACCTCTAATGTCTGTGGGCACCTCCACTTGCTCTCGGAGGTAGGTGGTCGCTCCCTTCTTGAGGCTTAATTTCCTAACTTTGCTTTGCTTACAGGGCCTTACCAGCTAGTTGCCCAAATCCAATTCTTTCATTCACTCATTCCATTTCATTTTCACACAGCCTCTCCCTTTTCCTTAACAAAAGGTTCTGTGCTCTGGCCAACCCCCATGCTTTCCAGGTTCTGCCAATTAAACAGATCCTTTCTGCGGCTAGGAAAGACCAGAAGCAGCAAAATCCAACTGTGATTGGGAAAAAAAAAAGATCTTCTCACTCACACAAACAGAAATACACACATTTTCTTTGTTCCCCTGGGCTTTAAACTTAAAATTTAGAGGTACTCACCTTCACCTTCTTTCCAAAGCAGCCCTTGAGCTCAAACTCTCAAAACTCCCTTTA
Source organism: Crotalus tigris (assembly GCF_016545835.1). Lineage (NCBI taxonomy): Eukaryota > Metazoa > Chordata > Lepidosauria > Squamata > Viperidae > Crotalus > Crotalus tigris. Next base: position 681,988 of record NW_024096755.1, on the reverse strand, counting down.
CTACCCTAGTTCCACATGGGCAAGGCCTGGGAGACCCATCCACAGACACAAGGGGGTCTGCTGCCGGCAAGATGGGGCTTACCAGTCTCAGTCCATTGGAGAGGTTAGCTTGGAGTCCCATCTCGGGGTGCCAAATTGTTAGAAGTAAAGTCTTCATCCTGGTTCATCCAAGCCGGGAATAAATAAGCAAACATGGCGACTGCTTTGGGAAGAAGGTTACAGTTTATTGCAGAAAGATGGTTCTTCAGGAAAGTGCAGAGGAAAGAGAAGAGAGGCAAAGAGAGAAGGAGCACATGGGGCAGTAGGCTTTTATACCCCCTCTAGCCTTGTTTGGAATAGTTTCCTATTCCTGTGGCATGAACCTTGAGGCTGTTTCTGAGTGTTTGTCTAGGCCTTAATATGTGTGGTTTAATTCTGTTATCATATCCTGCTTCCCAGGTGATGGGGCTGACTCCTAGAGTTTGGGTGGGGTATGCAGATCTTCTCTTTTGTCTTCTTGATTGCTCTGGCTCCAACTTTCTGATGGTTTTACATCTGCATTTGTAAGGGCTAAAGTCTTGCTTGGGGCAAAGATATAGATTTGGAGCCAGGTTTGGTTTTAAAAAGTCCTTTTGAGGAAAAATATATTTTTCTGCCCTTTTTAATATTTCTTCTCTGGGCTAACTTTCATCACATGATAACCTCACTTAAGAATCAAGTTTACAATCTGTTGGTGCTTTCAGCTTTATGTCTGGGTGGCTCACCTGGGTGACTACAGCAAGAGTACCTTTGGTCAGGTTGCCAACTACATTCACTTCTGATGAGATCAGACCAGACAACAATAACACATGTCTGGGTGACATGTAGATTAGATATTGAATTGTGTATCAGATAAAGAGTCTTCACAGACAACAACTGGTCCAGAATACAATGACAACATGGATTGGTGTTTGCAGCAAGATCTACAAGGATTGCAGTGATCACCTGTTTGTTCTCAGACCCATCTCAGACCTTAAAATATCACAGTTGCTCTAAATACATGAGGTTCAAAATACCTCAAGGACCGTCTCTTCCCGTACAAGCACATCTATTTCCTATATCTCAATGGTGGCCAAGGTATGTTTCACTGGAAGAAAAAGGCCATTCTCATTCACTGTGTCTGGCTTTCTGAAATTCCACTTCTCAGGAGACCAATCAAGTATTGATATTTCACCCAAGACTATCCTTTAAAAAAAGCATTTTAAAAAATCAGAAATAAAAGATTTATATTTTATTCACTTTTTTAAAAAGTAATTGAAGGAAGACAGGTCTTTTAGAATTTAATGTGTATTTATTTTAAATGCTGTAACTCATAGAATAACTCATAGCATTGGGACAAAAGCTTTATATGCAAATAAGAATTTAATGTTTCAAAAGAATTTAATGTTTCAATGCAATTTCTCCCACATGCACTATTCTTTAAAAAGAAAAAAGAAAACCAAAGTAGTACACTAAGCCTAGCAGACATTTATAAACTTTGTTTGTTTTAAACTAAACAGGTAGTGATTTTTTAAACTATGCTATTTAAAGCTTCAGAGGCTATATTGACATTGGAAACTTAATTCTAATGAATTCTGTTTGGTTAATGTGTAAATCCAGTCACAGTGATATAAAAAACATAGTTTATGACTTAAGAATAAGCAGGAACTAGTTCACAGGTTCATTCAATACATCATGGTTTAGTGCAACATGTGAATCTTGAGAATGCTGGGTCAATACTACAGTATGTATCCAGAGCAGAGAGGAAACTTGAACAAATTTTACTCCAGAGCTAGGCAGAATTGTTTTAATTAATGTAATTGATTCATCCTTAAGAGTAATTGGCTGATCTCAAACAAATCCTGACTTACTTAAATACCAATGATTTCAAAAACCTACACTAAGGATAATTAAATCCAGTTCCAATTCTCTGCTGATTGGTATTCTTTAGTATTGTACACATTACTGTCTGCATCATTCCAGTCTCAAAAATCACCTAGATAAATAAAAATGCCTTAATTTTTTTCTTTTCTCCTTTTTTCCACTCAAAGACCACTGAAAAATCATGAAATGTAGATGAGTCCATGGTGAAGATCCAAGGAACATTTGAACAGGGGACAATGAACAAGGATCCTTCCAACAATGTTGACTTAACTTGAACAGGTTTTAAACCCACTTCGCTCTCCCCCACAATTACATATGCGTCCAGAATGGGGAAGTGAAGAGAACAGTATAATTGGAAAGGAAGCAGGTGGGCTGTTGGGTGAGAGAAAGGGAAGCTACTAACTAGTTCTTTTTTTAGCCCAATCAGTAAAAGTAGAAATTAAAAGTCTGAGGTTTAGATACACATGATATCTTCCACCTGGGTGTTTGTGTGTGTGTTGAACCCATAATTATGTAGTAGCCCCTAACGAACCATTTAGTATCCTTCAGTGCAGCATTTTAATCATTTTTTTAAAATGCCCTGATTAATTTCAGTAACAGGATTGGTTTTAATGTTAATTATTTGTATAAAAATCCTTATCAAATACTTCTTCCTCTTCACTACCACAGAGGAAACGCTTGCAATAAATAAGCTACATAATTTCCTTTTGTGTACACACACACAAAGTACACTATGTTCAAGGGGAAAAAAGGTTTAATTCATATGCTAGCTTACCCAGATTGAATCTATTAAATCAATATAAGTTTGGTCAGTTCGTTTAATCACATGGCCACTTCAATTTGTTTAGGAAAAAGGCCCTGTGGAAATTCCGATGTCAGACCAACTTTTTAAACCAGATGCCCCCAATCTGAGGTCTTCCAGATGTCTGGGAATCACAAATTCACACAATTCAAGCCAGTATTGCAGGTTTAAAACAGGTTTGCCACAGCTGATTAAAAACCACCAGAACTACTCATAAAGAAGATAGACAAATCTGGCCAACTGAAAGAGCATCTCCCAATTAGGCCCAGAGAATCACACAAAAGGAATGAGAGAAATCTTATGGATGATTCATACTATGGCAAAAGGGAGTAACAAGGGGCATGTAATTTCTGTGGGCTTTGTGTGGGTTATAAAAATAGGCATTATTTTAAGGAAAGAACGATGACAAGATGCTATGGAAGTGACAGCCACAGATGAAGAAAGCAGTGCTGGGGCCCACTGCAGAAGGATAAAGGGAGTAGAGGCAGTCCCCAACTTACAACAGTTCATTTAGTAACCTTCAAAGTAACAACAGCATTGAAAAATGTGACTTATGACCATTTTTCACGCTTATGACTGTTGTGGCATCCCCATGGTCACGTGATCAAACTTCAGATGCTTGGCATCTGACTCATATTGATGATGGCTGCAGAGTCCTGGGGTCACATGATCACTTTTATGACTTTCTGATGAGCAAAATCAGTGGAGAAGCCAGATTCATTTAGCAACAGTGTTACTAACCTAACAATTCCAGTGATTCACTTAACAACTGTGGCAAGAAAGGTTATAAAATGGGGCAAAACTCACTTAACAAATGTCTCACCTAGCAACAGAAACTTTGGGTTCAATTGTGGTCGTAAATCGAGGACTACCGTAAGAGAGTCCTATACAAGACCACTTGAGAGCAAGAGCAGAAATGAGAAATTACAGGTCTGTCCCTGCTGTAGAGTAAATCCAGTCTTTTGAGGAATACAAATATTCAACCAAGAACTGGATAGATCATGTTAGTTCGGCTATTCTGGGAGTTAAGTCCATGCATCTTAAAATTGCCAAGGTTGAGATACGCTGGGATAGAGGAAGAAGTGAGAGATGCATCTAAACCTCTTCAAATAAGGGAAGTTGCCCTACTTTAAGCTGTGACAGAGTCATACTAGCTTGCTACAAAGGATGGTTAGGCTTATTTTACTTTCATGCAAAAAAACTCTGAAAACTTCAATCCTCTAAAGAGGCCACCTTAAATACCATTGATGAGTAAATTAAGATAGCTATAAGAGAAAATGTGTTCATAGTTGCAGGACCTTGCATTTATATGATATTTTCCAGTTCTAGGCTAAAATAGTCTAAAATGACTCATAGACATTTTAGACTTTGATTGTTGAAAACTAAATGTTAAATGCTTGCATTTTGGAATCATGGCTAATATACTTTGCATATTTATTGATGTTATTATTTGTACTCAGTTAGTGATCAGACATACAATAAACAATACATTGGTCCCAAAGAGAAGGAATATGTGAGCAAAAGGGTCTCAGATGGTCTCCCTGAATATATAGGCAAAACGTTTGGCAGGAGATTGTACTTTTAAAGACGTATTGGGAGCTGCAATAGACAGAACTATTATTTCTTAAATACTTGGATGAGTTTGGATTTAGCCAGTTAGTTGAATTTTAAAAAAACTACTATGTTATGCTTTCCTTCTCAAGATAGAAGAAAACTGCTATGTTGGCAATTGCATCTTTGGATAGCAGCAGCATTTATGAGTCTCAAATAAAAATAGGTTCTGGGCCAAATATTGCATTTGTGGATTCTAGTGAACTGGTTTGGTGATGACAAGAGCAACAGCAGGAAGAGCCCAGCAAGGCAAATGAGTTATTAGCTCTAATTTGGCTTGGAATAACCCCACCATTGTGGTACAATGCAGTGCAGTGGTTAGGAGCAGGGCCTTCTTGGTGGCAGCACTATGTAACTGTTTCCCAAGCAATATAAGTACTTCTCAATTGTACAACCACCCAGCCCTCACTTGCAATAGTAAATATTAAATTAATAGGTAACTTAATCGAAAGAAATAGAGTTAATCCCCACAAAAATGCCATAGAAATATTAGCAGGAGTCCTTTGCACTCCAGGATTTAGGTCCCCTCCTGTTAAAATACTATGAATTAGAGAGGAAGGTCTGGGAAAGATATTTGAATGCTGTGAAGTGCCTATATGTATAAAGTGCAGAATCATGCACACTGTTGTATTCCCTGTGACACACTATCCATAAAAATGTTGAACTCTGAAGAAATAGGGTAAGAAGAGTATTGCCACTGTTGAACATTGCTGTTGGAGAAGACTCATGAGCTTACTATAGAGAGCCAAGAAAACCATCAAATGGATCATTGAACAAATCAATCCAAAATTCTCACTAGAGGCATAAATAATCATGCTCAAATTATCTTACGGTACTTTGGACAGGTTATGCAAACACATACAAAGTTCTCTGAACAATGCTGAAATGCTGGGAAAGGTGGAAGAAAAGGAAAGAGCGCAACCAGCAGCAATCTGGATGGATTCATTTACAGTGATGATACATGCACCATCAGAAGACCTGAAAGACATGTAATTTAACAGAAATAAATGCAGATTTATTTGGGAAAAAATAAATCAAATTTGCTTCACACAGCAATTGACATGATAGCAGTATTCCAATATCTGAGGGGCTGCCACAAAGGGGGGAGGGTTCAACCTATTCTCCGAAGTAACTAAAGGCAGGACAAGAAGGGTAAGGGGCAGATCGCCATGGAGGAAATCTACAATGGTGTTTAAAGATTTGTGAACCCTTTTGAATTTTCAATATTTCTGCATAAATATGAGCCAAGACATGATTTGGTCTCCAAAAGTCCCAAAGCTAAATAAAGAGAACCCAGTTAAATAAATGAGTCAGAAACATTTTACTTCTTCATTTATTTATTGAGGAAAATGGTCCAAAAACGATGTATTTGTTTGTGGCAAAAGTATGCAAACCTTTGCTTTCAGTAACTGCTGTGCCCCCCTTAAACATAATAATTGCAACTAAATGTTTCCAATAATTGCCGATCAGCCCTACACATTGGTTTGGAGGAATTTTAGCCCATTCCTCCTTTACAAAAAATGCTTCAATTCAGGAAAGTTGGTAGACTTCCTTATATGAACTGTCTGCTTCAAGTCTGCTTCTATAGAATGAAGACCGAGAGTTTGATTTGGCCATTACAAAATATTGACTTTCTTTTGCTTTTGCCATTCTTTGGTTGTACAACTTGTGTGCTATGGATCATTGTCTTGTTAAATGACCCATTTCCTCTTAAGCTTCAGTTCATGCACAGATACCCCGAAATTTTCCTGTGGAATTTACTGATACAATTCAGAATTCATAGTTCCCTCAGGGATGACAACCAATCTTGGTCCAGAGGCAACAAAGCTGGTCCAAACCATGATACCATGTTTCATAGATGGAAAAAAGTTCTACAGGTGGAATGTAGTGCTTAGCTTTCATCAAACCTTGCTTTTCATTCAAGCTCAAAAATTCTATTTTGGTCTCATCTGTCCACAGAACATTCTTCTGATAACCTGGCCTATCCATGTGGTCTTTTGCAAACTGTATGTGAGCAGTGATGAAAAGTAGTGGTCTTCTCTTTACAAGCCTGCCATGGACATCGTTGTTGTTCAGTGTTCTCCTGATGGTAATCTCATGAACACTGGCATTGTCAATGCAAAAGAAGCCTTTAGTTCCTTAGACATTACTGTGGGCTTCTTTGAGATCTTCCAAAATCTTACACACCTTGATGTGATTTGGTTGGTCAAACATTTTGTGGAAGGTAACAATGCTGCTGAATTGCCTCCATTTGTAAACCATCTGCCTGACTGTGAATTAGCCCAAACTCTTTGGAAATTGTTTTGTAAACTTCCCACTCCAACAATTGTTTTTCAGAGGTCCTCAGAAATCTCCTTTGTTCCAGCCATGACACACTTCCACACCCTTATGTTATAAAGATCAGACTTTGATAGTGAATATCCAGAACTGTATTCTTTAAATAAGGCAGGACCTCCCATACTTACACTGGATTATCATTCCATTGATTAAAATACCTAAGTCTAATCTCCCTTTCAAATGAACTGATAATCTTAGAGATTCACATCCTTTTGCCAACACATAAATATATAGACTTAGATCATTTTCCCTCAATAAATAAATGAACAAGTTTCATGTTTTTGACTCATTTGTTTATTTGGGTTGTCTTTATTTGCTTTTAGGACTGTGTGGAGAACAGATCAGCAGAAATATTGAAAATTCAAAAGGGTTGCCAAGCTTTTACACACCATTGTATCTAGATGGTCACTAAGAGTCAACACAAATTTGAGGCACATATTCAAAGAGGGGAAGGGTATGGTACAATGCCTTCTCTAGAACATTTTTCTTGCTTTGTTATCAACTTCCTAGCAATGTCTTTTTTGTTTGTTTGTTTGTTTGTTTGTTTGTTTCTCTTTCCCCCACCTTCACCCTCTGGCTCTTGCAGTAAGGGTGTGGGAGGCCAACTGAGCAAGGGAGGCTGCAAACTGGAGGGAGGGAGTAACAAACTAAGCGCAGACGAGCTTATGAAGGACTTTCAAGTTTGCTCTCAGGCTCTGGGCAGGATGTGGTTGCCTCGTCTTCTTTGCCGGGTCTCAGTAGTTTCCCCACTGCCCTTTTCTTGGCTGCAAATACTGAACTGAATACTCCTAGCCAAGGAAATGAAAGAAAAAAAAAATGAGAGCAGAACAAGATGATTCAGTAATGCCGTATGAACAACAGACTTGTTGAATCAGATTGTGGGCTCTCCAGTGGAATATTTGTGAAGGAGATGAAAGGCACCAGTCTTTTGTCACTGGAGTTCCAAAATACCTGATGGCAGCTACCGAGTTAGCTGTGCATATCCTGCAGTCCAAAAAGATATTTTAAGAAGCAAGAGATGAAAAGAGGGACAGATCACCAAGGAAGAATACTGATAAGTAGCTCAATGTGATAGTGATGTTCTCAGACTTATTTTAAGATCAGATGAATTAAGATAAAATTCAAAGAATGAACATCAGATAAGTTCAAAATGAAGGAAAAGAAAATAAACAGTTGTTCACCAAAGATGACAACTAAATAATCCGGGGACACCTGAGTTCAAGTCCATTTTTGGCAATAAATGTTCACTGGGTGATTATGGGTCAATCACACTTTCTCAGTTTAACACTTTCCCACAGGTTTATTGTTGGGAGGAAGAAAGCTAATTATGCTGCCTTGAGCTTCTGAAAGAAAGACAAGGTATAAATCTAGCAAATACATAACAAAATAAAGAGAATTACTGGCCTCTTTTTTCAGTTAGAATAAAATAGAATGGAAGACCTTGGAGGTCTTCTAGTCCAGCCCCCTGCTCAAGCAGGAGAACCTATACTATCTCAAACAAATGACTGTCTAGCCTCGTTTTAAAAATCTCCAGTGATGGAGCACCCACAATTTCTGGGGGCAAGCTTTTCCACTGGTTAATTGTCCTCACTGCCTGGAAATTTCTTCTTAATTCCAGGTTGCTTCTCTCTTTGATCAGTTTCCAACCATTGTCCTGCCCTCTGGTGTTTTGGTGAATAATATGACCCCCTCTTCTTTGTGGCAGCCCCTCAAATACTGGAATATTGCTATCATGTCTCCCTTATTTTTTCTTTTCTTTAGACTTGCCAAACCAAGATCTGTAGCCGTTCTTTGTATGTTTTAATCTCCAGGTCTTTGATCATCTTAGTTGCTCTTATCTGAATTTTTCCAAACTTTCAACATCTTTTTCGTGATATGGTGACCAAAATTGGTTGCAATATTCCAGGTGTGGTCTTACTAGGGTTTTATAAAGCAGTACTAATACTTTGTGTGATCTTGATTCTATGCCTCTGTTTACACAACCCAGGATTGTATTAGCTTTTTGGGCTGCTGCTGCACAGTGCTGGTTCATGGTTAAGTGATCGTCCACCGGGACCCCAGGGTCCTTCTCACAGTTACTGTTTTTAAGCCAGGTCTTGCCCAGTCTGTACTTGTACATTCAATTTTTCCTTCCTAAATGTAAAACTTTGCTTTTTTCTACACTGAAACTCATTTTGTTGAATAGGGCCCATTGTTCAAATTTGTCAAGATCTTTTTGGATCCTGAGCTTGTCTTCTGGGTTGTTAGTTACTCCTGCTAGTTTTATGTCATCTGAAAATTTGATGAGTTCCCCTTCAATTCCCTCATCTAAGTCATTGATGAAGATATTGAAGAGTACCGGGCCTAAGACAGAACCTTGTGGTATTCCACTGCTTACTTCTCCCTATATGGAAGTAGTGCCATTGAGGACTACACTTTCAGTATGGTTTGCCAGCCAGCTACAGATCCATCTGGTGGTGATGTTGTCTATTCCACCTTTTTCTAGCTTATCAAGGAGTAGGTTGCGGTCTACTTTATCAAATGCCTTACTGAAGTCTAAGTATCCTATGTCCACAGTATTTTGCTAGTCTATTAGTGTAGTCACTTGGTCAAAGAACAAAATAGATTGGTTTGGCACGATCAGTTTTTTAAAAACCCATGCTGGCTACTAGTTATAACTTTGTTTGCTTCTAATTGTTCGCAGATCTGTTTTTTGATTTTCTTTTCTAGGATCTTTCCAGGTATTGATGTTAAATTGATTGGTCTGTAGTTTCCTGGGTCTGTTTTTTTTCCTTTCTTGAAGATGGGAACCACATCAGCCTTTTCCAATCCTCAGGTACTCCAACCCCTGTGCTCCAGGATTTTTGAAATATAAGGTACAACGGTTCTGAGATAACATCTGCCAGCTCTTTCAGAACTTTGGGATGTAATCTGTCAGGCCCCAGTAATTTGTATTCGTCAAGGTCGGATAAGTGTTTTTTTTACCATTTTCTTGCTTATTTTAATTTTGGTTTCTAATTTGTCTTTTGCAGTGGTTTTGGAGGGTATGTTGGGCTATAGTTTCTTTTCGTGTGAAGACTGATGCAAAATATGAGTTAAGCAGCTCTGCTTTCTCCCTGTTGCCTGTTATTTCCTTGTCATCTTTTCTCTTTAGTGGACCTAGAGTTTCCTATATAAACTGTATAGAAATCTAGTATAGACTTTTACGAACATAAATATTCATTCCATCTGTTAACTGAGGACCAGACTGAAACATCAGCACATCAGTCTGATCTTAAAAATTAAGGGTACTTGAAAGTACTCACTGTAATTGAATTCAAACCTCCAAGGCCAAATAATGGATAGAGTTTTTGTTAGACTAAAACAAAAACATTCTTCTACATTCTTCTACACGGGTAATAAGAAGTTCCTTATTATTATTTAAGAAAAACCTGGCTGACAATCTAACAAAAACTCTATCCATTGTTGTTTTGTTTTGTTTTGTTTTTTGTTTTGTTTGGTACTTTCAAGTCAGTGTTGATTCTGGACAAGTCTCTATTGCTTTCTTGGCAAGACAAGATTATGCCACTGCTGAGAGAGAGTGACTGGCCCAAGGTCATTCAACAAGCTTTGTGCCTAAGACAAGAACCCACAATCTCCTGGTTTCTCACCTGGTGCCTTAATCACTACATCAATTTGGACTCTATTTCTATTTCTAATCTAGAAATCCTAGAGAAATCTTTTGAGAAATCCCAAATTACCATGTGGAAGGTAGATAAACCTGAATTCTAGTCTACTTTAAATACAGAAGTGTACTGAGTAACCTGTGTGCCAGTCATTCTCTCAATCCTTGGAAGAAGACAATGGCAAATGACTCCTGAAAACATTTTCTAGAAAATTGCATGGACCTATCCATGACCAGGACTGACTCAAAGGCAAGCATACATAAATACATTTAAATTAACAGATGACTGGAAGTGACAGTTGTTATTCTTATTTTCAAAAAGGGGAAAAGGTAGGCCCAAGAAACTACAATGTCATTGTGACATTGACATCTGTGAAAATTCAATATACAAGAAATATAAGAATTTTGAAAATAACGAAGTAGAAGTCAGTATGAAGTTGTTAAGAACAAGTCTTGTTTTATTTTATTTTTTATTAACTTCCTTAATAGTTTAAGGACATGCTGTGGATTTGTTTCAATCCAAAAAAGTATTTGACAAATTCTCCTATGATATTCTGATTAACAACTCAGATATACAGTATATAGGCTGAATAGCATAGGATGGATCAAAATTTGACTTGAAAGTTGTACTCAAAGATTTTCTCATTAATAACTCTTCTTAAACTAGAGCAATGTATCAAGTGTGCAGCCACAGACTTATCCTGGGCCCAGTTCTTTTTCACTAATGATTTGGATGAAGAGGTGGTAGGAACATTGTTCAAATTTGCTGATAATACAAATGTAGGTGGTATAGCTGTCACTTTAGAACAGGAGTAGGCAACCTTGGCTCTTTTATGATTCGTGGACTTCAACTCCCAGAATTCCTGAGCCAGTCATGCTGAGGGGAAAGGGAGAGGTTTCCATGCTGAGCCATACTGGCTCAGGAATTCTGGAAGTTGAAGTCCACAAGCCATAAAAGAGCCAAGGTTGCCTACCCCTGTTTTAGAAGATACAGTACAAACAAAATTTAAATGATCTTGATAGGGTAGGGAACAGATTTAAAATGTAATTTAACAGAAATAAATGCAGATTTGGTTGGGGAAAAAAATAAATCAAATTTATTTCACACAGCAATTGACATGCTAGCAGTATTCCAATATCTGAGGGGCTGCCACAAAGAAGGGGGGAGGGTTTCAACCTATTCTCCAAAGTAACAAAAGGCAGGACAAGAAGCAATGGATGGAAACTAATCAAGGAGAGAAGCAACCTAAACTAAGGAGAAATTTCCTGATGGTTAGAACAATTAATCAGCCTCCAGAAGTTGTGATTGCTCCAGCACTGGAAGTTTTTAAGAAGAGATTGGACAACCATTTGTCTGAAATGGTATAGGGTTTCCTGCCAGAGCAGGGGGTTGGACTAGAAGACCTCCAAAGTCCCTTCCAACTCTGTTATTCTGTTATTCTACAATAATAAGTATGAAAAGGATTCTGAAGGTGAGCACAAATGGATAATGAAGCAGCATATGAAATATGAAGTAATATAACTATTAAAAATGCAGATAAAATTTTAGACTACAGAAATGCAGAATTGCAAATTGGAGAATGTAATCTTTCCAATTCTCAGTAGCTGAGAGCTACTATCTCTGATTCTGAACAGCATACTTTAAGAAAGACTCAGAAGAACTGGATGAAACAGGCAAAAAGGTTAATAAGGATGATAGCGAACTGAAAATTAAGTCTTATGAGGAGATATTGAAGGAACTGTGTATGTTTGAGTCCTGAGAAAGGATGACTAAGAAGAATATTATATATATTTTAATATCTGAAAAGAATCACATAGAAAATATATTTTGTATATAGTATTTTTATATATTATGGGATACAGAGATAGTTTCAAGGAAGGTAGAATGCAGTTGACTGTTATATATATATATTATAACCCACTACCCATTAGAGATACGATCTCTATGGATCAGTTGTCAATTAATTATGATGTTCAATAGAGCTTCTCTCCTTTTAGAAAACTGCCAAATTAGTAAATCAACCAGAAGATATAATACATAGGTAAAGAAGAATTTCCAATTTATTTTTCTAAACCACATGACACTAAACTTGTTCATAATTCATATCCCTGAATTAAAAAGAAACCGTAATATATAAAGAATACATATTTGTGTTCAGAAGTAGCCCAGCATTTACCCATTGCTTCCTTAAAAATTTTAAAATGACAAATCCAGATAATAGAAAGAACTCTTCTCATTTTGTGACACTGAAGATTTTTACCTATCTAGATGAATTATCTGACATACCAGTAATTAATCTCTCTCTCTCTCTCTCTCTCTCTCTCTCTCTCTCTCTCTTATAAAATATTTCTTGCAACAAAGCTATGATGCCTCCATAGACTGCCCACATACTATAACTTCCCTTTCTCCGAAATCACCTTACTTCTGCAAAAAGAGGGGGGGGGAACCCAGATCATTAAAAAATAAAAGTTAAGTTACAATAGGAATTTTGTCTGTAACTCCCAAACTGCCTCTCCTGAGAATGAATGGCGAGTCCTAGTAGATCAGACCAAAGACCCATCTTATCCAGCATTCAGCTTGCCATGCTGATTATTTGGATGCCTTTGAAAAATCCATAAGCAGAGGCCTAAGACAACTGTCATCCAACTTCCCATCATTAAAAAGTTTTCACAGAGCGTTAGTTGAGACACTAGTATCTTAGTTGTAAACACCATTGCCTGCTTTCCTTAACAGATAAAAAGAACTCTTGCCTCATCAGATAAGATGTTCTTGTACATTCAGGAAACCACAAGGGAAAACTGAATAATGTCATGTTGCTTGGGGATGAGGGAAGGAGAGAGGGAAAAAAAGAAGTCTTATGTCTTCTTCAAACTGATTCCTTCATGCTTTCCAGCCAATATGGGTATCTGCACTGGCTTGGGGTAAGGAGAGTTGTACTCTAATTTAGCAAGTTGGGAGAAGTCTGAACAATATGCTGGTTTCACCAAAGTAGCAAAATAAGAGCTAAAAAGCTTCAAGTCTGCACAATCTAGTATCATCCACCTTTTCCTAAGCTACCTTCTTGTTTCAATATATAAAAGTAACAAAAAAAAAAAAACCTCCAATGAGGTAGAGGGCCTGTTGGTTACCCTGCCTTTAGATGATTTAATACAATTTAACTTCTGTTCACACTCATAAAACAAGTTAAAGAATAGTATGAGGGAGACTAATTCCTGAACTGCAGATTTATGTGAATATTAGTCTGCTCTGTTCCAGCCCTCCCTGGTACCTGTATTTACAACAGAGGGGAATGTGGAAACAAACGGGAGTTTAACTCTTTCTCCACAGTATGAGAGGAAGACAACAGAGTTTTTGGCATGGGGATGAGAAGAATTGGGGTTCAATGGCATATTTAGTTATGAAATTCATGGACTCCAAACACACAGATTCCAAGATTGATATAAAGGTAAAAATGCAACGTATAAATATAATACCTGAAATAAGCCATAATAATATACACAGACGTGTACAGGAGTCAGTCCCTCATATACTATGTTTAACCAATTTTATGAGCAAGAACAGAAGTTAATTTGTTTTGAAGATGAATCATCTAAAACCAGGGTACCCAATAGGCTCTCTGCCCCATTTTATCTTTTAATTTTTTAAGATTTTTTAAAATGTAAAGGGTTGTATTTATAATAAATGTATTTAAGTTCAATATTATATTGTAAAAAAATGTCTTTCAGAAAAAGGAAATTACTTGTGTGAATTTCCAAGAGAATAGAAACTAGTCTTACCCAAATCCACAGACAATCTCAAAAGATGCTTTTATGTAGTTTAATAAGCATCTTTTCTCCAAATGTTTTTGGGTCAAACTGTTTAGGCAAAAAAAGCCTAGGGTCACCACAACTATTTCTGCCCCTTTCATTGAAACAAGAATACTTTGAAAATAATCTTTATGTTGGTATCCTAGAAAAGGGGCCCTACTTAATGTCTATAAATGCTTTGAATCTGATAATAAGCTATCTCCCGAAACTGGCATTATGTATGAAGGTCAGTACCGCATAGAATCCAAGAGATTTAAAGAAATCTGAAGCATCATTGCATATCAAGATGCTGGCTTGTGATATGTCAGGTAATTGGCCCATTTCTGCAAGGATCAAGAGATGCAGATCAGCCAATTTCCAATTACTTGACGCTGCATACAGCTATATAATGGTAGAAAAGATTCTCCTCTTACCCAAATTAAGATGTTAAAAAGTCTAATCTGTCGGGATTCCAATTTTGATACAATTATTTCTAATAGTAAATCCAAAGCATGGGTTCTAATGTTTTTGTGGCCAAAGTAAGGCCATTCAGCAAAACAAAAGAATATGATAGAGTGTCCCTCTAAGATGTTTAGAGGACTAGAGGGAAAAATCTGAATTATCTTTTCTAGCTGAGAAACCATGATATATGTGTCTGTGTCTTTTGCATGTGGGGGTGGGAGTGCTGCAGGAATTTTAATTGGTAAGGCAATGATATTAGTAGGAGGGCAGATCCAGAACTTGTTCATAGAGTTCAGGAGGTTCAGAAAACAGAACATTTGATCCCATCTAAATCAGTCCTCAGATCTCTGAACACTCCTGGATGGACAACATAGCTATCTAAAGATCATACAAACTTCTCGCCAATGCAAAAAGCCAACCACAAAGTCCCATTTGTGCTAAAGTATGTGAGTGTAGACATTTTCTCAGAATAAAGATTGTGAGTTTCAGCAGATCATCAGTTTTACTCCTTCTACTCTCAGCTATTATTTTTACATCTTTCTGCCATTGCTTGACTTCAAGATTCTAAGGCAATACCTTTCTAAAATCTTTCTCTGTTACAGACTGACTATCTTTTATGCTTCATGGAAAAATGTAAGGAATGGTACAAAAGGAACTGAGCTATTATAACATCCAAGAGATTATTAAGGAGATTGGTAAATTTCACCTCTTTTGTTATGAGCCCTTTAGGTAAGACTTATCACTTTATGGCAGAGTGTTCAATGTCTATCAGTTTCAAAACTATATCAGGCATTGGGCATCTTAAAGTCTGAAATAGATGTCTAAAGCAACTATAGGAGCTCCAGGATCCACTTTGCCTTTTAAAAACTTTGAGAAACTCTTGAAAAAAAAAAAGGGAAGGATCTCCACCTTTCAAAGAGTCTGGGGATCACATAAAGGATGATGTAGGCTGCAGCTCTTGGGTTACACTCTTAGGAGTTCTCTTTTAAGAGATAGTTGAAAGGAAAATAAAATAATACAAACTGCACACAGAGTATGCATTAATGCTATGTCTCCATGATGAATTACAACTAGCTTCCAAAAAAACCCCTGGGAAATATCATTCTTTAATTCTGGCTCCTACTTACATTTCAATTTTCAGGGATTAAAATATGAACGTCCTGTTAAATCAATCTTTAGTGTATTCTCTACACTTTCTACCTAGATATCTTCAGACTCTTTCAATGAATTAGCAGTGGTAAACAAGGTACTCAAAAGATTGTTTATCTACTTCTGACATCTGCCTGTTGTAAAATTGTCATAAAGTGTTAATGGCAATCTGGATTCAACAGAGACTGGAAAGAAAAACATCTAGACAAATACTGATTATTCCCTGGATCCCCAGTATTACAGCAAGGAGTGGCAACATTTCTTGGACCTTATCAAGGTCTACCTCATTTTACTGCATTTCTATTATTTTTATGCCTTGGACATTATTTTTATTTCCAAGAATGCTCCTGGGTTCCTCAAGGTTTACACAGGTATTCTTAGAAAATAAAAGGCTAGGCTTTGCTTGGAAGTGAGTCTCATTACCCAGAAAATAATAAAGCAAGCTCAAGCAGTAGAAATCTAGAAGATCTGATAGTAAACGGTTTATCAGTCTGCCTTCAAGTAAACATGGATGAAATGACTTGCCACATTCTGCATGGAAGCCATTTGACAAAACTGCTAATAGCATATTCTCAAAATTCTAAATATGCCCAGAAGAACCTTGGAGAAAACATAAAGCAAAACACATTAGGAATGATATAGACATTGTAAGAGAAACTATGAAGAAAGGATCTAAAAATATTACCAAAAGTTATGATTAGTTCTTGGCAGGTGGCATGGGAAAGACAGAAAGATAGAGTATAGTACAAAAGATTACCCAAGTACATAAGCATCTGACAGTTTCTCTATATCAATCCCCCAAATTCTGTAGTACCAGATACTCTGATCTCAATCCAAGGCCAGTGCTTAAGCATGCTAGAATTAAAATCAAATATCACTAATCCTAATTCAGGACCATCCTTGGAATGACCATCCAATCCAGTGTGGTGGTCCCACATGGAAAGAAATGGTTCCAGAAAAATTGGATTTTGTCCAATTTGTCCATACCCAAATTCAGATATATAGGTCAGATGGTTATTCATAGGCATATGTTAATGCAAGGTAAATTACTATATAATCAAAGTGATAAGGAGCAGATTTGTAAAGCCACTAACAGTTGGTTAAGCTTCATCATTAACATACAGAGATCTTCCAAAATGTGTACTGATATATCTATGGTGAGAATAGAGAACTATTTGCAGATATAGAGAAGGGACCAAACTTCTTTTGAAAGAGATATGTCTTCCACTGAAGAAAGGCTTCCACTCCACAGTTCTACAGAGCATGTCTGCACCATCCTACACTTAAATACAGCATGGCTGAGTGGGGGTCTCTGATTACTGCACATTTCAACATCCTTTGCTAAGTCTACCTTCACTTAGAGCTGCTGCAGCTTCAGGACTACACTATTTTCAAAGGATACAGGTGGCCAAGCCATACCAAGAGTCTTTTGGCCTGTTCTCTTTGCTTATAGCTTCACGTAGCTGAGAGCTACCCCACAAATAGATTTAACCACAGCTCCCTGGTATATGGGGAGGGGTGGAGGCAAAACTCTGAGACATCAGGGTGGCTAGATGTAATTTCCTGCTCTACTTAAGAGAAGAGAGGCCTCTTGACACTTCCTGTGGTTTGGGTCTAGGAGGGAAGGGAGAGATAGCAAGAGTCATGTGATTATCTTCTCGAGTGGGAGGAGAAACTAGGCGGGGAGATGTGACGAGGCATCTTCTATAAATGGGACAACCACCACTGCCTCCATCTCTCTCTCTGCTTCATCTGGCAGCTGGTTTCCCTGGTGGTCCGGAAAGATTGCAAACAACCAAGAGGTAGTTTTACAAAATTGCTATCGGCTGTTAAGGGGAAGGGTGGGGCTCCACGGCTAGTTGCTCCAGCTTCTAGGCCCAGCTATGAACCTTTGACTCATGGGAGACAATGGATCCATGGGCTCCTTGAGAGCCTCACTTACCAACGTGTCAAGTCAATTCTGAGCAAGAACTGGGGCAAAATCGTCTAAAGCAGGGGTTTTCAAACTTGGCCCTTTTATGACTTATGGACTTCAACTCTCAGAATTCCTCAGCCAGCGTGCCTGGCTGAGGAATTCTGGGTGTTGAAATCCACAAGTCATAAAAGGGCCAAGTTTGAAGACCCTGGTCTAAAGGGAAAATAGAGGAAGGAGTGCTTTAAGGTTCAATTTTTACAAAAAGCAGGTGGAATAGAGAATGGGGTTGTTCTCCTTAAGTCTATTAAATTCCTATATGATTGCAAGTAAATGTTTCAAGATTTAAAAGAAAACAATTCCTCATATTATCCTCCTTTAAACATATTTAGGAGGGGAAACAAAAAATGGGGAAGTTACATAAGTCATATTGTGACTTAACAAGAGAAAATATGGCGGAGATGCCAGTGAGGGCACATTTTGGCTTCTTGAGGCACTGTGTAAGGAAACTTTGAAATTTAATCACGTGCCCTCTAGTGTTGGGAAAGAAAATCAAAACTGTTTTCAAACCAACTTCCCGCCCCTGCTCAAGAGTGTTAATGGTATTTTAAAAGCATTCTTTACCTTCTGTTCCATTGTTCACTTGTTCTAAGTCTGTTTCTTTCTGTATAGAAACCCTTGTTATTTGGGTGTAATGAAATCCATGTACCTTTGCACAGTATCTTGATCTGAAAACTCCTCTTTCTCTCAGGATACAATCCATCTTCCTTCTTGAATCCTACCTCTGGACCAAGACTGGCTGGTAAGACATGATGCATGATTTCTTTTCCTCCATTTTGGAACCACAGTGAAATGCAATGTCAAAGACAGAAGGAAGCATAAGTGAAAGCATACTCTATAGGAAAGAGACCCACTGCTGTAGTGCCTGATACTTTACTAAATAACAGTTCTCTAAAGGCAAAGTTGAAAGACATTTGCCAAAAATCATTGAAGGAAGTAGATAAATTGTTTAAGTTAGTACACAACCATTCTCAACATGTGGTTCAGAGACCACTAATGGTTTGCAAGAGTTACTGCGGGTGACCTCTAGCATGGGTGCTGAAATAAGTATCTTTCTCAAAATGGCCGAAACTCAAAGAGAATACCACCAAGATTTTTAATATTCTTGTTTAAAATTTTGGCTTTCCTCTCAAAATCTCCTAAGATTTTAGACAGAAGCACTATACCAAATAATCTATAAGAGTTTTGTGTTCTCAAAATGTTTATTTTTTAAAAAAAAATTAATTTTGTTTGAGGTTCAGAATGATCCTATATAGTAGTAATAGGACCCTAATGCTTTCAATCACAACACAATTATTTTATAAAAGAAAATTTCTAAACTGCTGCTTTAATAGGAAGAAGGGCAGGGAGAAATCAAAGACAATGAAGAAAAGAAAGATGAACATGGGATCTCTAGATAAATTAAACATAAGAATATTCTTTAAATGTCAATACTTTGAGAAAAAATTAGAGGAAAGAAGAAATTTCATCAATTTATCTCCATTGTTTTAAAATCACATTAATAATATATGTGAACCAATTGCTTTGTAAAGCTCTTTGACTCATTTTGGAAAATATTTAATAGAATATTTAATTCTTTATTTAAGAGTTCTACTGCATTTATTCGGGCTTAATCCCATGTGATTGAAAAACTTGGATTTCTTCCAATGGATTATGAACAAGCCAACAAGTTCTTTGCACTGTATTTCAAAAATGTTTACTGATAACCCAAGTGCATACAACAGCCATAAATTCTTGTGCTGCTTTTCTATGGCTCTGCTTGCCATATACTGTGATATTATTTATAAATAAGTCCAGCTGATATTTGTAAAGATTATATTCAAGTAAATGTGATCAGACCTAAATTCAAAATGAGATCTTCTCTGAGACAATGGATATATTAATTTTTGTTTTTTAATCTTTGTAAAGTAACACATTATATCATATATCCTATATAGTATGGTGATTGAAAAACAACATATTTGCCTAATTAAATCAAATTGTATTCTGGTAAATTGCCTATCACTTTTGAAATTAGAACAAAAACCAAACACTGTCTAAAGAAATGCTCTTTATTCTAGTCAAATATCTCATTTCCCAACCCAAAACATAAGTGAGATAGGTCTGCACAATATTCATCTCTTACAAGTCACATGTGGTAACACATCACACTAAATCTGTTTACCTTAATTGCCCCATAACAATTACCTGTTGAATAAGTTAATGCATAGTTTTACAGTATAGTACCCTGAAAAATAGCTATACTTTGTTTTGTCTTACTTGTCTGACTGGGCACTGTGAAACAGGTATGCTATTTGCACTATGCTGTATTGTTTAAAGATAACAGTAAGATCAGGAAGAACTGGAGCTGGTCAGTGTGGATGGCTGCTTTTCTCAGATTTCACTTGTTATTTCTACTAAATCTATTTATGTTGGAATTTATTTCCCACTATTCTCATGCAACTTAATGCAGTTTACATAAGGATCACTCTTCATTTTATCTCCACCAAAATGTTATGAAACTGAGATTGTTTATTGTTTTTCTAAACTGAGTGGAAAAGGCAGGAATTTCAAATAGAATTTAGTGTGCTAGATCTTTCTTTTCCCCAAAAAAATGTTTTTCGTCAAGTAAAACTAAATTAGGGTGCTTTTGAAAATCAAATCCTGACTTTTAAAAAAGATGAAATCAACTTTTTCATATGCAGTGGAGTTACAGACTGCTAAAGTTATACTGGTTTTCAAAATTAATTGCTCACCTTTTTTTAATTCCCAACAGAAATACTTGCTTTCTACACCAAAACCTGAACTACTGTCTCCACAATCTGCCCAAGAAGATTTCAAGGTGAGGATTGAGCAATGCAGTATCAAAGAAATGTCATTCAACAGCTGTCACTCAGATATTTTTTTCCAATTCATCACCACTCTTCAATAATTATCAGACATTCTGCTAAAATCTCAAGCATGAACAATTTATCTCTAAGCCAGTATAGAGTAATTCTGTGTCCTTTCAAAGTTTTGAACTACAACTTCCACACAATCTTGCAACTCCCACTGCTATTCGAGCAGAAAAATTGAAATGCATCATATTACCTCTACTCTATTATCATACCTCTTATGAGGAATTGGTAATCTCTAGAGCTAAACATACAATGTAAACAATTGTGGCAGGTTAAGTAAGCTGGAATGATGGCTACCAATTTGGAAAAAAAGAGTTTCTTTGGTAAAACATACACTTGGTAAGCCAGATTCTACCACTTACTTCAAGACCAATGACATGAAGACATCAAGAGAGAGATATGTTTTTTAAAAAAATAATTCTGCCATTATTAGTGAAATCCTTGTATAAATAACTAATATGCTTAGCACTTAAAAAAGAGGGTGAGGGAGTGGGAATGAAAAGGATGGATTTAGTTCAGTTTCACACAATTGGGTTTTGCCTTAGCACATTCATCCAAAAAGTGCCTTTTAAGGGCAAAAGAAAACAACTGGTAAACCTCCCCCCCCTACACACAAAGAAATCAGGGCTGCACAGAGAAAAGCAAGTTAAGATAGAAAGAGATGTATAAAAAAAATTTGGGATGCAAAATGAGCATTGACTGTCTACACTGGACTTGCAACACACTACTAAAAAGTACAGGCTGCACATATTCATATATTCTTAGCATTTTGCCACATGAACTGGTTCAAAGGAGTCACATGAAATTGCCATCTAAAAAGAGGAAGGTGAAGCACCAGTTTTTCCTTTCCTAAATGTTTTTACTTATAAGCTAATTCATAAGTTACTTAGTCTTTCTACAGCTGGAGCAATGGGGGGTGGGGGGAAGGGGAGAGATAACCAGATAGAAGGAAATGGAAGAGAAAAATAGAAAAAAAATTTAAGCCATTCTCAGAGAATACGGAACCTTATTTTTTACACAATTTTGCCATGTGTATTTAGTAAAGCGATGAACCCATCAAGATTGAATTTATTTGCCATTTTACCCTCTTGCTAGAAGCAGTAGAAACTACATATAGGCTGTGAATGTATTTAGGCACCAAGAGTACTTTTAATACTAGTAAAAATGTTGTCTCACTCCTAGCCCACAAAATAGACTGTCAAACCTCTCCTCCTGCTAGTGTCTCCCTGTTTTATCAGCAACCAGGGAGCTCTCAGCCGGTGGAGTAGGGGAGACGTAGTAGTAGGACAGCTCAGAAGGTGGTTCTGAATGAAGACAACAGTGAAAGCCAGTCACAGATCAAAGCTACATTTTATGGACAGTGGACTCATCCATAAAGTAGAAAGCACTACTAAACGCTTGTGTCCAAGTGTAGTGTTTCCTACTTTATGGATGAGTGTACTGTGAGCAACGGAGGCAACAAGGGACAACACAATCAAGAATGGAAAACAGGCAGCAGTATAACGTGTAAGTATTGTCTGATTGTCCACAGATTATATAGCACAACGTTTCATTTAGGTACAGATTGCTTTTGATGTACTGCCATTGCATTCATCCCTTTCCCAGCTTTTGGACTCAGAATTCCCCAATCTACGTTTAGGACAATTTTGTATGTTTCTGTGTTTAAGTAAAATAAAGGAGAAAAGCTAACAAAATGGTTATTTGGCTTGTACTTTTTTCTTCATGCAATTTTGCTATTTCCTTCACCTTCCATGTGTCATATTCTCTCCTCAGCTACATTCCACGTTTCTGAAGCGTCAAAATATTTTTAGTTGAGCAAAGCCAAATTCAAAATTCCTTAAGTTTTATTTCTTTTGCTGGTTACATTTAGAACTCATTATAGTTCTCTCCAAACCTAAATTAATTTTGCCATTTAGGGAAGAGGTTGGCTGAAGTGTGAAAAATGATGACAATAACAGGATAAGCTATTAACTAGGTATGTATGTAGAAGGGGCTTCCCAATACTAAAATATTTCATGTCCATTAGTGTAATGAAAATGAATAAAATAGTAACACAAATATATATTGAATTGGTTCACAAATGTTAGCAAAGGTAAGGGCTTAACAAACACGAGCATTTTAAAACTCCAATTTCAGTTCTGTTGTGTTCCCAACCACAGTTTGCTGGTTAGTTACAAAGAAAGTTAGTTGCGTTAGGTTCCATTGGAGAAAAAAATATTAAATAATCTATTAATCTAAATTGAACCTTGTTTACAAAATCCTCAGTGATTTAGCTTCTTATCTGCTCCTAATACAGTTAATTTATCCAGTCAATCAAACAGTATGTTTTTTAAAGCAAACCTAAGAGTCAATTTAGTGTAGGGGTTAAAGGCACTAGGCTGGAAACCGACCATGTGCTCCAGTACTGGCTTAGGCACAAAGCCAACTGGATAACCTTGAGCAATTCAGTCGCTCTCAGTCTTCGGAAGAAAGCAATGGACTACATTCTGAAAAGTTGGCAAGAAAATTGAAGGTATTTGTCCAAATATCAGGCATCAAAGGTAAGAGCACGCGCGCGCGCACACACACACACACACACTACTGTTTCATCCAACCATTGGAATGCATGCAAGTATGAATATCTAACACCCTGTCAGAGAGCAGAAACCATTCTGCTCTTCCTCTAAAACTTGTGTGCAAAAACTATTCATTTAAAACACTGCTCACCTCAAGAACTGAAAGTTACTAGTAAAGACGTGAAGAAAAGGTTAAGAATGTTATTTTTACAACCTGAAAAGGAATGTTATTTTTACAACCTGAAAAGGGGAAGTACATTTTACCGTATTTACAGCCGATTTATTTTTATATACCCTGACCTTTGTGTTTTAAAGTCTGCATGCCACACGGGAAGATTAAAACACACTTCAGTTTACCTAAAATCCTGTGCAGGCATCACTTCCAGATAGTATCTTTTTCAAGGATTAAAATGCTCATCGGACAACTGAAACGTAGATTCAAGAACTTTCCCACCATGACTGTCCATCCTGGTTCTGATGTCTTAATTACCATTTCTCATACTGTGTATTTTGAAGAGCTGTTACAACACAGGAAGGAATACAGAAGGCAACTGGACTCTTGGGGAGAACACAAGGTTCATCTTATTCACTAAAATCAAAATCTTGAGTTTCTTACCAGGAATGAAGGTGCATGACCTCAGCATTTAGAAAGAAGCTTAAAATCCTCCATCTGTGCATGCCAAGATGGCCAGGAGAAACAAATAGCGGGCACGAACAGTAGGCAGTCTATGGGCTGTATATGGTCTCCCCTCCACCTTCAAGCCAAAATATAGCTAAAAAATGACTATATTATAGTGATGTAACTTTTGTTTTTTGTTTAAAATAAAGGGTTGAAATGGGACAAGAAGTGCTGAAGTGCTTCTGTTGCAGTTGCTATCTTAACCACTACACAAACAATGCTTTTCAGGTCAGTTTTCCCTCATCTTCATAATTTACAAATGGGAATCAGAGTGGTTTGCTTTAAAGCACTGAAATCTGACCTAATTCAACCATTAAGTAAATTTAAAGCTTTTTTTTACAGGATTAAGAGTGCAAATGGCATTTGTTCCACAGTGATCGCTCATTCCTAATCTTACTTTAACACCCACCCACCCCCCCAAAAAAGGAGGGAAAGGTTTAGCTGTGACACGACAACTTACCAATGCCATCTCTGAAATTTTCCAAATTGAGCCTGGGCCCCTTCAATACTTACAATGCCACATCAGACCTGTTGCCACTCACTGTTCATGCTATCCTCAAAGGCAAAAAGATTACCATTCCAGGCCATTCAAAATGTGTCCACGTGTTTCAGTACTTTTACTGAATTCATCCAATAAAATAACATTTGCCTAAATATATTAACACATTCTTTATACCTATTTTCTAAAGTTGCATAGCTAGTACCAGATAGGGAACTGCTGTTTTATTTCCTGGGGGTTTTTGTGTGTGTGTGACAGCATTTCTAAGCACATAATTCCAGGATGTTGTTTTTCATGCTGAGAAACAGCCTTTTGAATTCCACTAGCACCTAGCAGATATGTAAGGCTAGCAACAGAAATGTAATGGCACATAGAACAAGGGTGGGGCAAGGAATGACAACAATCAGACAAAAACATGTAATTTTTATTATGTTGCGGTATAATTTTTCCTATCTTAGTATTACACAATTAGCTCCATGAATCCAAGATGACTTTGGGCCCCAGCATACCAAACAATAAAATGTGAAATTCCATGCCAAGAGTTTTATATCAGTTTGTGATTCTACATGAAGAGAATGAAACAAGGAGGTTCGCAATCTGTACACTATCGTGGCATGGGATGTTATCTTCCTTTGTTAAGCAAGACCAAAAACAAACAATATTGGCAAGAATACGCTTTAACATGTATTAGTAGACATGATGAGTAGGAACAATACCTAGGTTTCTTCCTCTCTTCCCCATCTAGAACAGGGATCCTCAACCTGGGGGCAGTGGCCCACTACCGGGCCGTGACCTGCTGACTATCGGGCTGTGGGAAAGGTTGGCCAGTGCACACACGTGTATGCAAATACTTGCGCTAGCATGGAGGGCACAAAGACAGGACATGCCGTGAGGCACAAAAATGGGATGCTGCACTTCGGGGTGCAAAAATGGGGCACCACGCCACGCAAGAACGGGGCAGGGCGAGTATCACCATTTGCATCGCACACATGCTCACAGTCCTGTTCACGCACATGTGTATAAAATGCTGCCCCCTTCCTTTTCTTCTGGTTGGCCAACCGAGAAAGGTTGGTGACCTCTGATCTAACTCACAGAAAAATCCTAAAATATTCGCTCATACTTCGGTTAAGGAATTAAAGGCAAACTAGGATGGCTTTAACAGAGCCCTATGTAACTAAAACTTTAACAGAGCCCTATGTAACTAAAAATTAACGGCAGTCAACTTCAAGGAAGATAAACACAACTGGCAGGAAGCTGTGTTTAAACTGGGAGAACAGACAAAATATCATAGTCTTTAAAAGCTAGAGCCATTATAGCCATTTCTTTATTCCTTTTATTCTTGGATGGAAAAAGGAATCTTGTTTTGATCAGCCATGTTTCTTCAAATCTGAATTTGCTCTCTTTGCTTTCAAATGCACAAAGATCAGTGATTTTTTAAAAAGAAAAATAAGATTTCTCTATGTGTATCTAATCACATACCATAGCTGCAAATAAGGTATATTGCAGAGTCCACTTGAAAGCTTATTTTTATTTGAAAGGGAAATAATTTGGATACTATTATTAACTCTGCCCAACAAGATTAACTCAAAAAGTTTAGTTTAAAGAACTTTTGGTTACTAAAGTTACTTTTGGATTTAGTTTAACCACAGTGGCTCAACAATTAATGATGCTGAGCTTATCAGCTGGGAAGCTGACAGCCCAGGTTTAAGACCTGAGCATTGTTCGATGGGGTAAGCTCCCATTACTTACTGCAGGTCCTGCCCTCCTAGCAGTTCAAAAGTATGCAAATACGTGTAGATAAATAGGTACTTCATTGGGAAGGTAACAGCATTCCTATGCTTTGGCATATAGTCATGCTGGACACATGACCATGGAAATATTTTCGGGCAACAGACTCCCTCGGCTAAGAAACGGAAATCAGCACTGAGTTGGACATGACTGGATAGAGGAAACCTTTGTTTATTTTGTGTTATTTAGTTAACTATCTTCAGCAGACTGAATACAGAAATGTGTGCATGCATGTGTTCTATATAGATGGGAATTAAGTACTCTTATTCTAGCTATTCACTCATCCTTCAAACCAAAAGCACTAAACAGAGGAAAAGCAACAGTAATGGTAAGAAGCCTATGTATTTAATTGAAGATCTCCTTTGACCAGTCTTAAAGAAAATTCTGAATGACTCAGCAACAGATTTTGCATTTCATAAGTTTTTTATTTGACAGAAAAAATCTCCTTGCTGTACATATCAAAAAAAATTAAATGCTTTTAAGAAATATGAAGAAACTTCTGTTCCCACCCTCCCTGACTTAGGGTTTCTCAGCTTCTTCTCAGCAAAATTTCAGTCACCTTTCCCCTAAAATGCCTGAATGCCCCTGTTCCAGTTCCAAACCTAACCCCTCATGACCTGGCTCAGCTGATCAATATGAAAGAGTCTCCTTTGAGGGAGGAATAAAAAGGAAAAAGAGCACTACATATTAAATTCATTTTGTTCTGGGGGGGAGGAGCAAGAATAGTTTAACCCACAATTTTGCCACCACCAAGAATCGACTCCACTGTTGCAGGCTACTGAAAGAAACTGCCTGCTTTTCTTCATAAAAGCTTGATAGAAACAGTGGGGAACAGAGGAAGGAGCTACTAAATAGCACTGCCTTCCATCTAATTCTGGGCTGGTAACATGCGCTCTAACTTTTTATTACAACCCTCCACCATTTCAAAAGGGGGGGGGGCTGAGAAACACTAAATCAAACAGATTAGATCACATATCCCTCTACTTCCCACCCACCCATTTGTGTGGTTTTTTTTAAAAAAAAACCCTTTTAAGTCTAAATCAACAAAAAGACAGCTCTCAAAACACAGAAGTAAAGATTTTAGCTGCAAAACGCACAGGGAAAAAAATGCTCACAGGAGAAGAAAAAAAAAATCAAATGAACATCACCAACTGTTGGAAGAAGAGGAAGAGGAGCATAGAGGCTGTGGATCCTGGTGGGTGTTGAGCAGAAATGTCCAGGGACAAGGGGAATGTAGCTGCCGACAAATGACAATGACGGGCAATAAAGACAGGGACAATAAAGAAAAAAACTGATGAGAATAAAAAGGTGATGGGAAAAGAAGAGATCTCCACTCCCCCCCCCCCATGCAAACACACTGGTTTCCAGTGGACATCAGGAGGCGGGGGACTCCCACCTGGAACAGCACTGGAGGCTGGGAGGGGCGCAGTCTGTGGATGCGAGGACAAGGACTTTCCGCTCTCCAAAAGGCTTACGGGGACCTTAGGGAGAAAAGGGAGAATAAAAAATTAAGCAATGCAAAACAAGGTAGCAATCTAATCTCTTTGCCAGAGGTGATTGGTATAACCATGTACAAATATTTTAAAGTACATTGTATTAAGGAAACATGACTGCTGAAATACTACTGGTACAAAGATCATGACTGAGGAGAAAAAAGGAAATTCAAAAAGGGGAAAAGTGTATATACTGAAATGTATAATGCCACTGGAACACTTCTAAGAGCCCAATCTACTAAGGACACAAACAGATTAGTAAAATTACTTCCTTACACTTAAAATTTACACACAGAGAATATATAGAAACCATTTTTGCTTAGAAATAAGTTATAGCAAATTTCCCTGATAGTATGTTAAAGGGAAGTTGATTGCTTTACTTCTCCAGGTTGAAGAATGATAACCAGTATTGCTAAAGTGGCAACAAATGCCAGAAACTACCACCTTCACCCATTACTGCCACTAATTGCTGGGTTTTGAATACCCTCTTTACAAATGGCCTTAGAATCAACTACCCTTGGGAAGTAACAGCAGGAATACAAACAGTCCTCGATTTACAACCACAATTGAGTCCAACATTTATGTTGCTAAGTGAGAAATTTGTTAAGTGAATTTGCTCCATTTTACGACTTTTCTTGCCACATTTGTTAAGTGAATCATTATTAAGTTAATCACATGATTGTTAAGTGGATCTGGCTTCCCCATTGACTGCTTATCAGCAGGTTGCAAAAGGGGATCACATGGCCCTGGAACACTGCAACTGTCACAAATATGAACCAGTTGTCAAGCATCTGAATGTAAATCACATGACCATGGGGATGCTGCAACAGTCATAAGTGTGAAAAGGGGTCAGTCATTTTTTTCAGTGCTATTGTAACTTCAAACGGTCACAAAATGAACTATTGTAAGTTGAGGACTATCTGTATTTGTTATTTTCTGTAAAGAGAAAGAAAGCATCATTGAGGTCCTCTGAATAATCCATTTTCATCATACCAGACTATTCTAGGAATCATAAAATATTACACATAAATTGTCACCTTTTCATTTTTGCTTCTCATCCCCTTTTCTCTGTTTGTATTTTTAAATTACAAGTGCAAGAACAGAAAATGAGTGGGGTTTATTATGGGAGCTTTTTAGGCTAAAGAATACAGCATAAATAGTTTAAATAAGGAAGAAGAATGGTCAAGTCTTACCGAATTTAAGAAGTCAGTTCTGATTAAGTTTCCAGAGAATAAAGGAATAAATGCTTTATAGCTCTCTGGATCTTACACTTCAAATCAGAAGGGAAGGAAACAGAGCATTTTCTGAAAATGGGGTATGTTCAGTCTAAGGACTCTGCTTTGAGATTAACAGAGTCCTCAGCTGCTTTCAGTTGGCAAGTGAGCTTAAATTTCAGAGAGCAAGTGGATAAGAAACATATTGGATATAGTCACAAATTATCCATTTATCAGAAGAGAAATTAGCAAGGATAATCCTCTTTGACCTCCAGTCTACCCAGGACATTCCAAACCATCATTATCTCAGCTTAGCTTTGTCTTTTTCAGACAGGCCTACTAAACAAATAATGCTCGATGACACTCATGGAAATAAAGATGATATCAGTACTCCGGCAATTTATTTGAAGCAAGCCATTTATTTATACCTAGATGTAAATGGGAAGAATTCATAGACTTCAAGCTAGAGATTTTAGGATTAAAGCCACTAGCATAATTTCACTATACCTTCAGGAAATGAGTAAGAACACAGTTTCAGAAATAACAAAACTATAATAAGTACACTCAAGTCAGTCAAATTGTTACACTTAATAGGACCTTTAGCAACCGTTAGGCATTTCTAAAACTAGCAAGTCATGCTCATTACCTTGAAGTTCTGCGACGTGGAGCTCGGGGACTGGGAGATTTGCGTCGCCGTTTTCGTCCTGGAGACCTGCTGATGCTTCGTCTGTTTCTCTGCAGGGACCTATCCCTAGACCTGTCTCTGGACAGAGAATGGGGGTATGAAACTGACTTGGATTCAATGTTAAATGCATTCTGGAAATAATCCCTAAACAACTTCTTGGCCAAGGGAAGTAAGACTTGCTAAAGAGACTTACCTACGTCGATCCCTTGGAGCAGAGGGTGGTTGGACAGGAGGGGAAATCTGACGCCGTTCTGCTGGGGAGTAGCTCAGAGAGCGGGAATCTCTCAGTGAGTCAATTGGTTTTCTAGGGCTGCGTGACCTAGAGATAGAAAGAGCCAATGATAACAAAAAATTGGTCAAAAATGGAAAGAGTCACTGACTGGAGGAATGGATTGAAAAGATGAATTAGCGGAGATGGCAAATTTAATTGCACTAATTAGGGAAAAGAATGTAAATAGTTTGTGTCCATCTGGAAACCTTTTTTGGACTTTCTGCTCAAGAGAAAAAAAAATAAATTTTGATTTTAAGTTTTGATGATTAAGTAGATCATAATTATAGAAACAGCTAGTATTTATTGTTTTAGATAAGTAAAAAGTTAATATTTAAACTGTATTATGTCACTGCATCGAAAGAAGCTGGAAGTCGCTGCTTTTTTATTCTTTCTTTTCTCATATTATCCATTTTCTCTTTCTTTTCTTCCCCTTTCCTCTTCTACTTTATTTTTAAAGTATTTAGGTACAGCCTACCATGTGCAGACCTATTTTAACTACCCAAAAATGTTAGGGCCACAAATCTTCCACAGATCTTTTAGCATCTGGAAATCTTCTTGGACTATTTCCATTCTAAACATTCAGCAAGGTATTCTCTTAGGATGCCAAGCCAAGGAAGGGAAGGGAAGAGCTAGTTCACCTCCACACTTCAACAACATTCCCAATAACGAATAGAACACTGATTCTCAGGTGCGAAGTATACCTCTTCATTAGCAGAATACTTACTTTCTCTTCTCTGGAGATGGTTTCTTTTTCAGGGAGCCCTTCATCACTGCCTGGAGTCCTGTTTTAGGCAATGGTATTGAGGAGGACGAAGATGACGAAGAGGAGGAAGATGAGGAAGAGGAAGAGGCTGAAGAAGAGGACGAAGAAGAAGAGCTGCTGCTTGAACTGCTTGAGGTTCGAGAACGGCACTTACGTTTGCCCATTTCCAGAGGTTGCTCATCACCATGAGTCTCTTTCAGCACTGGGCTTGGTGGCCTTTATGAGGAAAGGGAAGAGGTATAATTAAAGACTGGATGGCTGCAACAGAGGAAACAAGATTCAGGCAGGTTAACTGGAGAAACTCAAATTTCTGAATGGATACACGAACTCCAGCTCATGCTATTTATGGGAAAAGTCTAGGAAAACAGCTGACTTGAGTCTTTTATAAAAAAAAAAAAATCTTAGCAGCATATTCAGCCTATTATCAGTCAAAAAATAGGGATCCTTATGCCTCACAAAATGACAGTCCTGGTTGGCATTAGCAGTCCGAAATGCTACAAAGAAAACTGACTGTTATTTCTTGCCACACTAACCCTCCTCCTCCTTTTTTTTTCTTCTTTTCCTTACATATATAGATACTTCAAACCAATCCCCTGATTGCAGCCACCTTCCAGATGTGCTCCTGAGGTTTATGAGATATTACTGGAAATAAAGTAAAATCAAAACTGATAACATTTTGCAACACACTACTTTCCTTTTTTTTTAATTAAAAGAATCTACCATGCTGGGAACTGAGAAGCTTAGGTTTTCCACTGACAAAGGTTACTGCTACTTCATGGAGACTCATTTCCTAGGAAGCAGAGATGAGTCACTTGTATTAACAGATCCAGAAAACAAACATTTTGAGTTGAAGATTTAGGCTATCCTTGCAAACAAAAAGTAACCATGACTAAACAGCTTTCCAAACAGCAAAGACTCAAAATGGAACAATTACAGATTCTATCAAGCTATCTCTTGCTATCACATTAATTCTCTACACTCATTTTCTTGGTCTGCTATTCCAAGTATTAAAAAAAAAACCTAATCCTCCCCACTAGTATCTTGAAAACAGAATTACAGAAGATACATAAGCCAAGATTGCATTTAAATTCTGTTAAATACATATTTTGCAAAAAAAATTATTGTCCATCTTTTGCAGGCGTACTTTGATGCAGTACAACTCTTGCACAAAACCTACACAAAGATATAGATAATACAGAGCAAAACTGGAGTCCATAAGAATATAGTACAATATCTATTAATAGTACTCAGTAACATTAGCAAGCTCGGCCTCTGGTGGACAAAGGCCATCATTACAGTCTTTCAAAAGCATACCAATGAAGAAGCATTTCTGAAGGGTAACAATATCAGGTCTACACACTACATAGTGAAGTCACTTGGTTGATTTGGGTAGCTATAGAAATTGAAGGGAAAAAAATCAAACATATGAAATGTAAGAAAACGTACATTTCAACTGATACTATTAATACAAGAACTGAGAAAAATACAGATGCTGAAAGGTATATACAGTGACCACCCTGTACATAGGCACATCCAAGACCTGCCAGTGCCCATGTAGTTGACCTGAGCCCTCATACCAGAATAGCCATGTAGCAACTACAATCCTTTCTTCATCTGGAATTATCTATCTCCAGAAATTCTCTTAGAATCAAATAAGACTTTCTTGCCCCTTGAGCTCATTTGATTTCCCTACAGAGGAAGAGAGCTTGTTTCTCCCAAGCATAAAAATACAAGCTCACTGGCCTTTGTATCTGCTTATAAAGGAGGCTAGATTAGAATTCAACTTATGCAAGAGTTCAATCAAAATTTCAGTTTTTAAATCTAGCAATACTAGAAACAAAAACATCATTGGTTGTGGTATACACGCCTGTATCTATTTTATATATTTGCAGAGTATCTGAGACAATGTTTATGGACTATGGGTATGCACATCTTTTATGGCAGAGAAGTCATTCCAGGACTGGGATTAGAAAGTATATAAAACAAGGACATGAATAAAATGAGTGAATCTGTATATTACCTTCTAACTGACCAAGAAGAAACTGGATTTTAGGTTATTACCAGGCAATGACTGCTGACAGCTTAAAAGACATGGAAAAAAGGGATTACAAAGAAGAAAGGTTCTTACTGTTTCAGTTCAATCTCAGCCTCAAGCTTTGTTGCCTGATCATGGGGACTGGATTCAGATGAGCTGGACTCAGAATCAGAAGTTGAAGAAGACGAGGATGAGGAGGAAGATGAGGATGAGGATGAACTGGTAGAGGAGGCAGATGAACTTCTCTTTGCCTTCGAAGGGGCAGAGGGTGGAGGAGAGGGAAGAGCAAGTTGTAGGACTGTAGGACAGCTGCTCCTGGTGTCATCCTCCATGGCAACAGAAGCCAACTGTGACTCAGCCTCAAGGGTAGGTAAGTGCACCTCAGACCTGTCTGCTACTTTTCCTTCAGATACAATCTCCTCTTCTTTGGGGGATGGTACTAGGACAGAAATCAATGCTGGTAAGGGGCTTGAAGAAGCCGAGGAGGAGGAAGCAGAGGAGGAGGAAGAGGAGGAGTGGGACGACAATTTAGCTTTTACAGGAGAGAGGGAGCCTGCATGAGAACTGCTTCTCCCTGACAAAGGTGCACCAATTCCTGTATCATCTTTAATTATAGCTTGGTGCATGCTCTGATTCCTATCTCCTGGGCTGCTTCGGATGGCTATGGAGTCACCATTCTTTGACACTGGAGGCAAGTCATGTAGCATAGATGGATCGGGAGAGAGGGCCTTTCGCAATTTAGGAGATTCCTCACAAGGTGGAGTTAAAGCGCAAGGAATGGCAATGTTGTTTTTGCTGTGCCAAAGAGAGGAGCTTGCTGGTTTCTCTTGGAGGTCAGACTTGGGATATCTCTCTAGAACAGGAGGAGAGCGAGACTTTCTTCCTGGAGATGTGCAGGCTTCCTGGGAGCCTGATCTGGAATGCTTCCTCACAGGAGATGATTGACAATCAGGGGATACTCTGGACCCAGTGCCTTTATATGATGCTGTTACACGTGATGCATCTAATCTGGGAGGTGAACGGGATGCATTCCTACTTGTTGCAGTCCTCTCTGGGGACAACTGCAACATCTGTACTGGTGATTGGGAATGACCTCTGTGTGGTGGTTTAGATTTCTCCTGGCGAGAAGAGGATCTTGAGCGGCTTCTAGCTGGAGAGGAAATTGACCGTTCCCTCCGCAAAGAACCCCGAGATTTATCTCGTCGCCTGGAGAGTGAACGGGAGCGACTTCTCCATGAGGGAGAGCCAGATCTTTCTTGTCGCAAAGAACTTCTGGGCCTGTCACCATAGGATGACT
Organism: Crotalus tigris; assembly: GCF_016545835.1. Classification (NCBI taxonomy): domain Eukaryota; kingdom Metazoa; phylum Chordata; class Lepidosauria; order Squamata; family Viperidae; genus Crotalus; species Crotalus tigris. The sequence continues at coordinate 648,190 of NW_024096755.1, read as the reverse complement.
CAGACCGATGTGGACGTGTGCTGGTGCTTGATTTTTCTCTAGAAAGTGATCTGGACCGTCCACGTCTTGGAGGTGTTCGAGATTTGCGTCTAGGACTCACTGGTGACACAGATCTCCGTCTTCTTGTAACTGGTGTTCTAGATTTGTCTCTTGCCCGTGATCCAGACCTACGTCTCCATTGAGGGGTTCTAGATTTCCTTCTAGGTCTTGGGGATGATCCAGCTCTGCAGTGGTGTCGGGGTGGTGTTCTGGATTTTATTTGGGACCGTGGGGATGACCCAGATCTACGTCGTCTGGGTGGTGTTCTAGACTTTATTCTGGGTCTAGGAGATGAGCCAGACCTACGTCGCCTTGGAGGCGTTCTGGACTTCAGCTTAGGTCTTGGTGGAGACCCAGACCTGCCACGCTTCGGAGGAGTTCTGGATTTTGGTCTAGATCTAGGTGGTGACCTTGATATTCTGCGTCTTGGAGGTGTTTTTGATTTTATTCTTGGTCTGAGCGGTGACACAGATCTGCTCTCAGATTTCTCTTTCCATTCTGGAGAAGAATCTGAACTGCTCTCACTAGAGTGCATTCTTGGCTTCTCTTTTGTCCCAGAATAAGAACCTGATCTGCTTCTTCGAGATGCCTCTTTAAATGCCCCTTTCTTCTCCAAAGGTGATCTGGGCCCCATCACTGCAGCTTTAGAAGTTTCTCTTATTTCTGGAGAAAATCCAGGTCTATTGTGCTTTGTAACAGTTGCAAATGTGCTATTCTCTGGTTCTGGAGAAGAATATGCTTTATCATGCATTGGGGATGAAACTGATTTATTCTTGTTGACTGACAGCCCCACAGAGCGACTAAGTCTGGGAGGTGACTGAGATTTATTATCTTCTGGAGATGTTGAAGAAGAAGTAGAAGAGGAGGAAGAGGAGGAGGAGGAAGAAGAGGAGGAGGAAGAAGAGGAAGAGGAAGATCCAGATCTACTCCGCCTTGATGAAACATCTGTTTTTTTAAGTACTGGTGATGACTCAGACGGCATTTGTTTTGAGGAAGACTGCAATTTTTCTTTTCCAGAGAGAGATGAACCTGATTTATTCTTTTGGCATGGAGATGAAGCACTTTCCATTAATGCCATGGAACTAGATTTGTTGTGCCCTGGAGAAGATCCAGATTTTGTTTTCACTTCTTGGAATTTATTTTGCTTTGGAGGAGTTTTAGATTTGCCATTTAGTTCAGGAGATGATCTGGATTCACTTCTCCTGGAGGGAGATTTCTCTTTCGCTGCCTGAGGGGACAGCCCACATCTGACTTGCTTCAAAGGTGAAGATTTTGTCATCTCAGGAGAGTATCTTGACTTGGTCCTGGGAGGTGATCTTGACTGCTCTTTGGTCACTGGGGAAGAGCCAGATGTGCTTTGCCTTGGAGATGACCTAGTCTTCTTTAACTCCAAGGAATCATTTTTGCATTTATCCAGTGGTGAAGAAGATTTCTTCTTAATTTCTAATGAAGATCCAGATGCAACTGGTCTTAGAGGAGAAAGAGATGTCTCTCTCAAAGCCAGAGGTGATCTAGACGTGCTCTGCCTTGGATGCAGTGATTTAGGTTTTTCTTTTGTTCCTACAGACCTTCCAGATCTGCTTTGCTGCAGTGGAGATGCAGACTTTGATTCTGGAGAAGCTGCTCGCCTTATTGGCGATAAGGAGTTTTCCTTTGCTGATGATTGAGTGGAACTAGACCGACTTCGCCTTGGAGATGATCCCATTTCCTTTTTCAGCATTGGGGAAGATCCTGCCTTTGACTTTGTTTTCACTTCTGGAGAGGACTCAGATCTGTTTCGTCTTCTTGGTAATCTCATATCTGGTTCTGGAGAGGACCCAGATATGCTAGGAGGAGGAGACTTTGACTTCTTTCGCAGTGCTGGAGAGGAACCAGATCGACTTCTTTTTGAAATGCTTTTAGCTTTTTCTTCAGCTGCTGAAGAAACATCAGACTTCCTTGTAAGCCTTGGAGATGAATCAGAACTGCTCTGAGGGGACATTCTGCTTTTGTTTTTGAGGGCTGGAGGTGACCTGGATTGACTATGCCTAGTAGGTGATCTTGATTTCTTTTTTGGTGTTGGAGAAGAACCAGATCTACTTCGTCTGATGCTTAATGTTGATTTCTTTTTTATTCTTGGAGAAGAACTAGAACAACTGCGCCTTGGAGGTGTTCTTGATCTTTTCTTCCTTGACCTTGGAGAGGAACCTGATCGACTCCTTCTTGGAGACAATCGAGTTTTCTTTTTAGCTTTTGGAAGTGATCCAGACCGACTACGTCTGGGAGATGCTCTTAATCTTCTTGATTCAGGAGAGGAACCAGAAAGACTACGTCTTACCACTTTTCTGGATCTTTCCCTCATTCTTGTAGATGAATCAGATCGACTTCTCCTAGAAGAAATTCTGGAAACTTTCCGATCTGGAGATGACACAGATCTGCTTCGTCTGGCTGAAATCAAAGATTTCTCTCTTCTTGGGGATGAACTTGATCGTCCTCTCCTGGGAGGCGTCCTAGTTCTAGATCTGCCTCTTCTCGGCTGTGTTCTGGAACGGGACCTTGCTCGCCTGGGTGGAGTTCTTGATCTAGACCTGCCCCTTCTTGGTGTTCTTGAACGTGATCTCCCCCTTCTTGGTGGTGTTCGTGATCTGCCCCATCTTCCACTATTTCTGCTTCTAGACCATCCATGCCTTTGGGGAGTTCTAGAGCGAGACCAACCACGCCTCTGAGGGGTACGTGATCGACCCCATCTGGGAGGTGTACGTGAACGTGATCTACCCCATCGCTGAGGTGTTCTTGAACGGCCTCGCCACTGGGGTGTTCGAGAACGCCCCCTTCGCAAAGGAGTACGGGAACGGGATCGAGCACGTCTCTGAGAACGAGACCTGCCCCTCCTTGGTGGGGTACGTGTACGTGATCTACCTCTCTTTGGTGGTGTCCGGGACCGAGATCTACCTCTACGAGTAGTGGGTGTTTGAGAGAGAGATTTGTCTCTCCTGCTGGCTCTTGCTCTGGAGCCTTTAGCTGGAGGGGTGCTGGATGGTTCACATCGAGATGTCTTAGAAGACTGCTTTTGCCCAGAACGAGAGATTTCAGGGGATGAGCTACATTTCTCTCTTTGGGTAGAAGCTTTCTCTTTGTCTTGTCTTTTGGAAGGGCCCTCTGGGGAACAGTTGCGAGAAACTGGAGCAGTCTTAGTTGGTGGGGAAGGAGAAGAGGAAGAAGAGGAGCAGCTACCACTCTCTGAAGGAGAAGGTGAATGCTGAGGTGTACAGTCCTCATGAGACATCTTCTTCAATTTGGTCTCAACACCCTTAGAATCAGATGAGGAAGCTGTAAGCTCCTCATGGTCAGGAGAAATCTTAGCCTTGGATTGTGGAAGAGTCCCATTACGATCCTCTGACTGCTTCTTAGCAAATGGAGAGGAACAGGCAGGAGATCTCTTCTCTTTAGAAGGGGGACGCTTTTCTCGAGAAAGATCATTCAGCACAGGAGAATGATGCATGCACTTTGGATCATGCTCAAGTGAGGGGGTGGATTTTCGACCCCCATGCCGAGCAGACTTTCTGTCCTTGTCTCTTTCTTTCTCTTTGGCAGGAGATGAAGGACTTGGAGAATGATGAAGGGTCTCACGTACTGGAGATTGCTTGGATATTTTCTAAACAGGAATATAAAAAATAGTAACTAGAACTGTCCTTTGAAAAAGCAAAAAAACTCAGCAGCCAGCTCCCAACTATATTATAAGCATTTTGGAAGTGAAAAGGTCACTTTAACTCTAAGCAACTCATTAATTAGCTGTCATTTTAGAACAGCATTTCCCAACCTGGGTGATTTTGTATGGTCTTCAACTTCCAGAATTCTTAGCAATGGCACATTCAATGGAAAATTCTGAGGATTGAAATTCACACATCATAAAAAGTTGGACACACTTTCAATAAAATATAATTAGATTTTAAGTTTGAGGAAGACACTGTTTTAATATAGTAAAAGAACTTAGAATCCACCATTTGTCCTCTCCAATTTTAATGAACCAATCAGTATTCCTAAGTCATTTTGTTCCAAGTGACTTTATTTATGTAAACATTTCTCACTTTCCTAATGCATATATTATTTTTTACCTCCCGCTTCTCTCTGCTTTCTCGAGGACTTGTGCTCCTGCCTTGCCGGGCAGGCTCAGCAGAAGATGAACGTTCTTTCTCTCCCAAATTCTTAGAAACCACTTCAGTGTCTGGTTTTCGTGAACTTGACAAAGGAGACTTGCTCTGCCGTCTAAGGAAGCTCCTTTTTTGCACAATGGGGCTGCCTGATCTGTAAACAAATGATTAGAAGGTTAATCCACAAGACTCTGCCCAAGTTTAATAGCTAATAACAAGACACAGAGTTTGATTTGCCAAGCTGTACCTGCTGTGGGAAGCATCTGATGAGGAAGAGCCTTCTGGGGAGGAAGAGCGATCCCGACGGTCTTTCTGAGATGCAGACTCACTGGTGGACCTAGAGTTAAAAATGAGAATCAAGATGTATGCAAAGAAGATCAACTTTAATTGCACAACACAGGTAGATTAGGTGATTTTTACCTCTTCCGTTTCTTCTCCTTGGATTTGTGTTTGCTTTTGGGACTTGGAGATCTGAGAAAAAAAGTTTGTTTTGAATCATTCCTGAACAGTGACGTACGCAGTGACTGTTTCTCCCTCCGTTCCTTTCATATCCTTCATAGGACATCTACTCTAGCAATACCCAAGAATAACTGTCTCTAATACCAACTCCAAATTCAGTCAGGAGACCAATGTAAAGTTTAGATGTAGATACACATCTTCTGAAACTCTGTAGAGTGCATGAGACAAACACAGCTGATCCCTAGGATCAGAATCCCATGAAAAGGTGCCACTGCTTTAAGATGTTGAAAACAAGTGCTAAATTTGCAATTCTCACACATTTTAAGGCACCTTTGGAAATCAGATCTGTGGAGCCCTGAGAATAAGTAACCAGAAAGAACCACTACATATTACATCCAAACATTTTAAAAATGGCTAATAGTTATTAAGACTCACCTGTGCTTTCTTTTCTTTGATTCTGATCTAGAATTAAAAAAAACATAGTTGGTAATCTGATGTGGCAGATGTTAATTATAACTTCCATCAGTTGTAGCCATGTGTTTAATGAACACGAATTATAGAATTTGTATTCAGGTTGTTAAAAAAGCACCAGGTTTCCTGTCCAATATCGGACTTTATTCCCAAGTTACCAAAAAACTGATGTCATATTCAATAACTTTAGCAAGGCAAGGCTGATGTTCAAAATTGATGCTGGATTACAAATGTGAATTCTGCCCATGAACCCCATCGAAGATGGTTATTAAGCTGATTTCTGGAGAAGTAAATGCAGCATACAGAGAACTATAAGTCTATCAGACAGCATGCCCTATTTTTATACAATCACTTTTTAACATAGAGGAAAAAAAGATTGAAGCTTTCTTAAGAAAATCCCCCCCCCCAAATTTTTGAAGACAGCACTACAAAAGACTTCGTAAATCATCATCATGATCAAATTGTGACGTCCCTAAAATCCAATTCTCATACTGGACCAGTCACTTTAATCCTCCCTAAAATCCTCTTACCTGTGTTTCTTTTTCTTTGAGCTTTTTTTCCTTTCTCTTCGAGAAGGTGATCTGCTTTCAGACCTTGAAAAGCCAAAAGGGCAAGATATATTTTCTGAGAAACTTTAAAATGTGAAAGTTCCTTTTCTTACTTCTAAATCTAAATTCCCCCCCCACCACCGCCAGAATCTAATGGATCTGAAAAAAGAATTCAAGACCCACCTGCCTCTGTCTTTCTTCTTTTTCTTCTTCTTTTGTTTTGGAGATGGTGAGCGGGAACTGCTAGAGTCTTTGATAAGACTGAGGAGACAAAGTCCAAATAATAAAATTACAGAATTCAATTCACAACATTCTACATAAGGACTTCTCATCCAAGAAGATTCTTCAGCTATGACTGGATGGTAGGGAATGGTAGGGAAGAAGCTGAAGAAGATTCTTGGATGAGAAGCAAAAAGTCTTCAAAGAAAAACAAGAAAGTCCAGTTGCCTTTTGAAAAAGCACTTTTGGGGCAACCATAACCTGGATGACTGAGAATCTCCATAAATACCTATCTTTCCGTATTTTTTTCTACAAAAAATAAAATCTCACAGATACAAGAAATAAAGTCAAGAATGGAAATCAATCATGAACCATCTCATAAATTAGCATGCTATAGGGGTTTCATTAAGATGAAATATTTCCTACATTTCAGGTACTTTATTTGAATTTGTCTTTTTTTTTTAAAGTCTCCTAATACAATTGAAAAACTCATTAACCAAAGCTACCTTGTAATCTCTTCTTGCTTATTTTCTTCCAGTAGTGATTCCTCATACCTGTACTGCTTCTGTTGCTCTTGCTGTTGTTTGGCCACTGCAGCTGTTGCTGCCTCCTTGGCCCTGCGGTTGGGGTCAAAAGAACTGCCATCCACATAACTATCACTGATCCCAAAAGCAGCTCGCAGCCTCTCATTCTTCTTTTCATTGGCCTCAGCCAATTGATGGGTCTCTGTAATACTGGAGAAGAAAAGAAATAGTTAATAGAACAAATATATTACAATACAAGGATCCTATCAATACACAGATTGGTAGGATCCATATTTTATGGAAGAACAACCTCTGTTAAGATGAAAAGTAACTATCATGATAAAACAACATAAAAATCAACCAATGCCTTACTTACCTAGACTTCTGCTGCTGTTCCCCTTCTTTGACAACTGCCACATCTTTTTCTAGCAGCATCATCCGAAATGTGGCCACTTTCTCCTGAATTTCCCCTTCTCCATACCTATTGTATGCATCAGAATAGAATTTATGGACTATAAAGAGATATTCCATTTAAAAGCTAAATCACTGAAATGAGGTAAAGAAAATATTTCTAAAATGCATGGATTATAAAAGATCTAACAATTCACCCTATAAAAAGTACATAACTTACTTAATATAGAATACTGATTAAAATGAAAAATGTAAATCGAAAGAGTTTTAGTTCAAATTCTGCTTCTATGAATCTTTTAGAGCATCTTCACAAATCATTTCATCTCTTAAGCCTTCTGGCCATTAATCTCTGAAAAATGTGGCCAATAATAGCCTATCTTACTGGACTCTTCTATGTATTATTATTGCGTATTACCATTTATCTCTATATAACATTCAAAAATGCTTTATAATATTAGGTACTATTAGTACAAAACATATTATTTTCAACCATTTTCATTTCTAGTATATCCCAAATATGATTATCCAGTTTTAAAATACTTGTAATAACCAAAATTCTATTGAGTATGTAAAAATTTTCTTAAATTTTGCTATTTTCTGAACAAATTCCACTGAAAGTAACTCAAAATGAAAAAAACATACAGCTAAATATCACAACACTGTATTCCTTTACTCCCTATATAGATATTATATTTAAAATACTTGTTCCGCTAATCATTCCAAAAAATAAATGAGACCTCTTTTTGTAAAAACTGAGTGCCAAACACCAGAAATGAGAAATTTTGGATGAAAAGCATACATCATATCATTCCCAAATCTGTATATTTTAATTAAGAATGTTGGTTGATCATTATTCTCGCTCCTCTTCTCAAATCACCATCATGTCTTGAAAACATCTTAGCCTTGACCATCCTGTAACAACTCACCCTTGTTCTTCCATGAGTTCAGCCAGTTCTAAGCATTTCAACTCAACCTTCCTTTTGCGCTCGTGATCCAGGATGTCCTGGTTGGGTTTTTTAACCAAAGATGACTCCAGTTTCCTCAGCTCCTCTTCTGACTTGTAGTCAGTCCGATCCTTCTTGTGACGCACTGCTGAGAGATTCCTTTGCACGTAACCGTTGGTGCCACTGCCCCGGGGAGTGGGGAGTCCTATCCCATTGTACATGGCTCTCACAGACTAGCACCTCTGGTGCCTCTGATACCTAAAGACAGTATGATAAAAGGCAGAAGAAAAAGAAAAGGGAATCAATTGTTTTACCAAACTTTTTTCACATCACCATATGGGTATATATATCTTTTACCGCCTGCAATCAAAAGACCGCCGTCTTTTTTCTATGAATCAACTACTTTTCCTTTTTGTTAAATTTCAAATCCATTCCCTGTCCCAGACAATACACATTTTATCATTCCCTCTTATTTTTCCTGAAAATTCCTATTTCCTCCTTACTCGTAACTTATACCTCACCACCAGAACCCATACTTTAATTTTCTCAACAGTGGATCAGAATTCAATGGTACATACTTTCTTAGAGGAACCCTTTTATTAAATAATTTCATATTCTCTATACTGCAACCACTCCCAGACTATTCATTTTTGTTTTCCCCAACCAAAAGTTGTAGTCAATCATCCCAAATTATTCAGCCCACAAATTTTCGCTTCAATTCTCATGATTTCAACACTTACATTCAGATTTGTTTTATCTTAATATATATCCTGTACCCCAAGGACAAATCTATTAAGCCATTCTTTCTTTATATTATGTACATATCTAGTTTCTTTCCAATAGTTCCTGTTTAAAATCTCCCTCTCAATAAACGAGGCAATCCTATGTATATTAACATGAAAATTTACTAGGACTTACTTCTGAATAAGAATTGGCCTGCATAATTTATCCTATAATCTTTTTACAAGCTTATCATCGAACCCTTTTCTTTAAAAGGCTGAAAATCCCTATACACATATCCACTAGATCCCTACCATTTACTAGTAATAATGATTTATACTGTATTATCCTTCGTCTTCCTTTACAGGCCCCTACTACATTTTCAAGAACTGAATAAGTTCATGTTTTAAAAGCAAGATCTCAAGTCCAGCTCAGTCCACAGACAATATAAATGAATTGATAACTACACACACGTTTCCATATCGTTTTCTCTAGCAATATTTTAGCGGAAATAGTTTGCTCGGTGTCTTTAAAAAAAAAATCCTTGGACTAACAGTTTGGGAATTGCATGGTGGTCCTCCATCAAAGTACGTAATAATCAGACCCAAAACTGCTTTGCTTTTTTTTTTTTTAATCAGCAAGGCTGAGTAGGTGCTGCCATCTGCTGTGACATATACTTCTTACCTTCCCTCCAAAAAAATCCCCAACCTACCGACTGATAAGGCCTAGTCAGCCCTCTATTCTAATTCCCTGCCACCTCAGGCCCGACCTCCCTCCCTAGAAAGCATCGCAGCTCATTAGGCCTCCTCCCTCAAGGCCTGCTGAGGCCCGCGATCCACCTTTACCCCTGCTTCGAGGTCCTCACTGCCTTCGCAACACACGAAGGGCAAACCTCGCTTGCCTCTTACCTCAGGACCCGTAAAGGCCACCCCACGTACACACACACCAAGCCCGCGGCACCGTCTAGCCCCCCCCCCCTCACATCTCCCCAGGCCTGCCGCGCCACCCCGGCCTCCAAGCTGCTGCTTCTCCGCGTTCCTCTCCTCGCGTAGTCCCGCGTCCCCCGATCCCTCTTCTGGCTTTTGCCTGCGCCACTCGCTCGCGCTCCCTCACCCGACGCAGCAGCAGCCGCCGCGGCGCAGGAGGAGGGTGAGGGCCGGGGGGGGGGGCAGGAGGTAGCCTGGAACCTCCCCCTGTCCCCTCCAATTCGCTCTCGCCTGGAACCCTCTCCGCCCGTTGGCTTATGGGAAGTGGAGTTCGTAAACGAACTCTGTGGGTCCTCCCTACCCACAGAGGACGAGAATAAAGACTACTTGTCCCGAGATGCCTCGCAGGCAGCACGAAGGTCGGCCGCCATTTCCTAAAGCGCTCTTGGGGAAGCGAGAAGGGTGCCTTGGCACCGAATTTTCTCGGTTTCTCCTCTCACTTCCCTTCCAGCCTTTATCTCTGACCTTTATTCGCTATCATCAGACAGACACGCAGTACACTTCAGGAAATTCAGCTCCAATCCTGGGGTCGGGGGGTTGGGAGAGGGAAAAAGAGATGTAAATATCCGTTCCTCCCGTCAGCCACCGCGCTGTTCTAAATTAGAGTTGAAGGGGAGAGTAAATCTCGCGAGAATTTTAGGGCGGAGGACATGTGCATCGTGTCTACGTTCCTGAAACGCTATTCCTGTGAGCGTGTGTTTTCAAAGAACGCTGGGAATTGTAGTTAAGATACGACTTTCCTGTCAAAGCTGTCGCACGAGTATCTTTTAAAGGCGGACTACACGTTCCAGTTGGAATTGCGAACTCCCCTCCTCAGTACATAAAAAGGAAGTCAATTGTTTTTCTAGACTAGAGAGAGCCTTCCCCGTAAAGCCCAGTGGAAAACTTTAAAAATCTTCCGTAGTACTGCAGAGGGCGGATTGAAGCGATAGCCATGCTACTTATGTTTTCCCGTCATGCACGGGGTTTCCATTTTGTTAAAAATTGCTGTTTTCTGTTTCATGGTGTGATGCGTTGGCTTCAATAGAAGAAGGTGGCAATATTAATTTTTAAAATCTATTACTCACAGTGGGCAAAATGGAAGGAGACTTGCTGGAAAATTTGATTTCCTCTAAAGGTATTAATAGGATATCGATTTAGACTTTCCTAAGCTTCCAGATTCATCTCAACTTTAGCACATCGAAATAACTGCCCAAGAGTTGTCAGAACAATGAAAACTAATGGTGGAACTACAGAAAAAGTCAAAATGCGGGATTAGTAGTTCAGTCACACAATACAGTAACTCATATGTGATAACTTTACTTAAACTGTTTTCAAACTACCTTGTCATATTACCTGGTATCCTCAAACAAAATCAATTTATGCTGTAATATAATGGGTGTGTAAAACATATTGACCTAACCATAATTAAATTAATAGCATTCCCTGGCTCAACTCAAATTTTATAGAATTTCATGATACATTGAACTATTAACAAATCACACAGGCTGTGTTTATCATTTTAATCACTTGGTTGGCTCCTTTGACCTTGATACATCATGCAAACACAGCCAATAGTGAGAAATCCTTTCTATTTATTTACAAACTGATTTGTATATTTGAAGAAAAGGAAAAAGTTGGTATCTCCAGATAATGCCTTCAACAATTTCAGTAGATATTCATTAGAATGCAGTAGAATAGTTTTTGAATAGAAAAAAAAGAAAATATCTCAGTATTCTTGTAAAATCTGTCCTCTGGAAAGGCACACTCCAGTGCAAATTAATGATCCATCAGACCTGAACAATGCAGTAATCGAGAACTACTAGGGAGCAAGGAGATAAGATAAATTGCAGGTCATGTCTGAGGTGATCTTATAAACACATTCCTGTATCTAATAAAATTGACTATAGATTATACTAGCTGGAAGAAAATGGATGTAATTGAAATCCACTTACACAATAAGAAGAATACTTGAAGAAGTACACCAGCAAGTTAAAATCTCATAAATCAGCTAATTGGATATTTTTCAAGTAAATTGTTTTCAAAGGTTCTTGGGTATAAGGCAGATAACTGAAGGTATTCCTAGGACATTAAAGGCAAGTAGGGTCTCAGAGGCAACTTCTCCATGTTAATATAAAACATTCTGTAAGCTACTTCCCAAATGAATTCATCTACTATTATGCATATTTCCACCAGACAATTTGATACTACTTTTGTATTTAAATTTGGATTTTTAATAAAAGGACTAAATCATGGGTCAGCAACCCACGGCTCCAGAGCCACATGCGGCTCTTTGAGCCTTCTCCTGCAGCTCCCAGCCTCTGTCATTTGCAGAGAGAGAGAGAGAGAGACTTGCGCTTCCCTTCTCTCTCTCTCTCTCTCTCTCTCTCTCTCTCTCTCTCTCTCTCTCTCTCTCTCTCTCTGTGTGTGTGTCTGTGTGTAAAAAAGAGAGTGGCCTCACGTAGTTGTCTGACAAGCTGACAAGCTTATTGGGTGGGGCTCCTGCCTTGGCTGCCTCTCTGCAGGAAGCAGGAATGGCAGGAGAGAGCCAGCCCAATAAGAATGTGTGTTAGCTTGTTGTAGAACAGCCTGAAGCCAGCTTGCCAGATGAGCAGAAGATCGGAGAGGGGGGGGGGGAGAGAGAGAAAGAGAGAGGGAGAAAGCGGGAGAGGAAAGAGAGAGAAGAAAGAGGAAAGAGAAAGAGGGAAAGAAAGAGAGGGAGAGGAAAGAGAAAGAAATAGAGGGAGAGAGGAAAGAGAGAGGGAGAGAGAAAGGGGGAGAGGAAAGAGAGAACTCATGCACAGCAGTCTCTATTTCTTTTTAATTAAACTCTTCAATCAAGCTCTCTCCTCCCTTGCGCGCGCCAAGTTTTGTGGCTCCCAGTGTTTTCTTTTCTCTGGGAAACGGGTCCAAGTGGCTCTTTGAGTGTTTAAGGTTGCAGACCCCTGGACTAAATGGTTAGTCCTTCAGTGACTGAGTTCACATATAAGCTATGGTTTTCTTAACTATGATAAATGGGATAAAAAACATACAGTTGGCTGGATTCAGATAATTTACTGCATCAAAATCAGAGAAGCTGTGTTATTTAAAGTGATGTCTGTCTCAATATCATCAGTTAGCAACAGGATTTCATCAACTGAATTACTATTAAAGTGAATTGTGAACTAAGTCATAAACATAGTGCTATCGTGTAGAAATAAAACCTCTACTGTCATTCCTCACAAGTGACATTTCCCACAATATGGAATGCATAAGGCAAGAAGAAACTTGGAAAGTAATGTCGTATTGATTAGTGAAGAAATAGTTGAGCTGTTGTGACTGAAAAGAAAAAAAACTGAAAAAAAAATATGGAACCACTGGTGGACTTCCATTTTAATTCATATTTCTACACAATTAAAAAAAACAAGATCTGTTTTACCTGAACAACAGCTAGTCTGTTTGCATGTTGATGTGGGGCTTCTGTGCTTAATCTTGCATAAATACCTAGCTGTATTCAAGTGTATTTATTCTGGCAGCTGATTTTATACCTTGAAATCAATTTCACTGAGTTCAATGGAGCTTAAGTTGCAGGGTCAGTACAGGCTATTCTATTGCATCATGGATTTTAGTTTGTACTACTTTCAGACATTGAATTGAATTGAAATGTGCTGCACTGCACTGAACTTTATTTGTCTCCAGTATAGAAACACTCTGTACATGCAAAGCAACAGAATCATCGTCATCATCATCATCATACCAATAAAAGGGGAGGAGTAAAGAAGATAATAAGAATAAATAATAATACTATAGTCACACTACATGGGTAAATACTGTATACATAGACAGCGCTGTGAGAATTAGGTGTTCAACAGAGTGATGGGACGAGGGGAAAAACTGTCCCTGTGTCTAGTTTTGGCATGCAATGCCCTATAGCACAATCCTGAGGGGAGGAGTTGAAACAGTTTATGTGAGGGATGTGAGGGATCTGCAGATACTTCTCAGCCATCCTTCGACCCATGCAATATTCTATATTCTAGTATGGACAATCTCCTCTTCCCAAGACATTGGCTATAAAACTGCTAGGAAGGATCGCCAGAAGGTACAACCTTGAGAAGAATTGCATCTGAAAGGTACCAGGGTCCCCAGCCAAAATAGGGTGGGTTTCTGCACGTCGCGCAGGAGTATTTGCAGAACAGGTACACACAAACCCCTCAAGAAAAAACTGTCACTTAAGGTTAGGTTGCAAGGGGTTCCTGTAGCCATGGAGCTGGACACTGGGTCCACTCTTTCCATTATTTCCATTCATACATTTAGAAAGATTTGCAACAGCAGTGGTTTTCAAACCAAACTGAGGCCATCCAACATAATACTAACAGATTTTTAAAATTCTAAGGTGTGTGTAAAGGGGGAGGCCATCCTTACAGTGCAACACAAGGAGTTTGAGGGTCCATTAGATGTGTTGGTTGTTGGGAGTGAACGAACGAGTCTTATAGGACTTGATTGGTTTGAGGCCTTGGGAATCCAGGTTACTGGGCTACAACATTTGCAAACGCTGAGCCTAGCAGAAGTCTGTGAAGAGTTTGCAGATATGTTTAGTCCACAACTTGGGTCCTACAAGGGGCCTCCAGTTTCATTGAGGTTAGATCCAACCATCCAAGGCTAGAAGAGTACCCTTCGCACTTAAGGGCAAGATTGATACTGAGCTGGATAAATTGATCCAGCAAGGCATTTTAGAATCTGTAGATTCAAGTCCATGGGAAACCCCCATAGTAACGCCTCTCAAGGCTAATGGGGACATACACATATGTGCAGACTACAAGTGCACACTAAACAAGGCACTACCATAGCACGCGTACCCAGTACCAGTAGTCAACCATATCTTGGCCTCCCTCAAAGGGAGGCAAGTTTTTGCAAACCTAGATCTGGCACAGGCATATCAACAATTACCTGTTGATGAAGCAGCTGCTGAGGCACAGACCATTGTAATGCATTGGGGTGCATTCAAGGTCAAGAGACTGCAATTTGGGGTAAATGTAGCCCCTGGCATATTCCAAAGTGTCATGGAGAGCACACTTAGGGGTATCCCTGGAGTCTCCCCCTATTTTGATGATGTCCTTATTGCTGGAGAGTCATCTCAAAACTTAGCAGAGAGGTTAAGGGCTGTCTTGCTTCGTTTTCGAAGAGCAGGCCTTAAGTTGAAGAAGGATAAGTGTAAGATTGGAGTCACGTCTACTGATTTCTTAGGATTCAGAATAGATGCTCAAGGTATTCACCCCGCTGAATCTAAGTTGAAGGCTATACAGCAGGCTCCACGCCCCAAGTCTAAAAGTGAGCTGCAGGCTTTTCTGGACCTCTTGACTTTTTACAACGCTTTTCTCCCTCACAAAGCTGCTGTAGCAGAACCACTACATAGGCTTTTAGACAAGCAGGCATCTTGGCAGTGGACTTTTGTCCATGAAAAGAGCTTCAATGAGGTCAAGGCCTTGCTAACGTCTAATGCTGTGCTTGCACATTTCAATGAACAATTACCTGTCTGCATTGCCTGCGATGCATCTCCATATGGGGTGGGAGCTGTACTTAGCCACTGAGGGCTGATGGGACACAGATTCCTGTGGCATATCACTCTAGGACTCTGTCTTCTGCTGAGTGTAATTACGCCCAAATAGACAGGGAAGCACTGTCCATAGTGGCTGGCATTAAGAAATTTCATTATTTCTTATATGGCCGCCATTTCACAGTCTACACTGACCATAAGCCTCTGCTGGGGTTGTTTACAACGAACAAACAAACCCCTCATATTATATCCCCTAGAATGCTGAGATGGTCCATTTTCCTGTCAGCATATGATTATACTTTAGTTCACAAACCGGGTAAGGAAATGAGACACGCTGATGGCCTAAGTAGGCTACCTCTCAAACTGGTAGAACCTGATCCTGCTCCTGCCATCAATATTCTCTCTATTCAGGAGTTGCCCGAATCTCCTCTCAATGCCAGGGATGTGGCTGCAGAAACCACCACCGACCACACTCTTACACGTGTGTTGTCATGGGTGCCGTCAGCTTGGCCAGACAGGAGTCCAGGTACTGAGTTCCAAAGCTTCTGGCTCAAGAAGCATGAGTTATCTACTTTTAAGGGTTGCCTGTTATGGGGTAGCAGGGTAGTTATCCTGGCCTCATTGAGGCCTAGAATCTTGGTCTTTCTGCATGAGGGACATCCTGGCATTGTCAGGATGAAAGCGCTTACGCGCAGCCATCTTTGGTGGCCTGGGCTAAATAGGGATATTGAGACTCAGGTGCATGGATGTCAGTTGTGCCAACAGTCACGGCCAGAAATGCCTCAGACCTCGGTTCATAGGTGGGAGGAAACTCAGGAACCATGGTCCAGGGTGCATATAGATTACACTGGGCCCTTTCAGGGGCAATTATTCTTGGTTGTTGTTGATAGCCATTCCAAGTGGCTAGAGGTTGTTCCTGTTTCCTCCACTACTACTGCCAGAACAATCCAGGAGTTGAGAGGCATTTTTGCAGCACATGGCCTCCCAAATGTTTTGGTGTCAGATAACGGTCCTCAATTCACTTCTTCTGAGTTCCAGGCTTTTCTTCAAGCCAACCTGATCCGACACGCGACTTTGGCTCCTTTCCACCCCTCCACCAACGGAATGGCTGAGCATATGGTGCGCATCACCAAGGATACCCTCAAGAAGCTGACTTATGGTAACTGGCATCACAGGTTAGCAGACTTTCTTCTTGCACATTGCACCACACCTTGTACTTCTACTGGAAAGAGCCCGTCTGAACTACATTGGGGCCGCAGGCTCATAACTAAGCTAGACAGACTGCACCCTGATCGGGTGGCGTCTCAGGCTTCGCAACCTAGGGCACCTAGGAGCTTGCAAGTGGGTGCTCCGATCTGGACTCGGAACTACGGGCCTGGTCATCTTTGGATTCCAGCTGTGGTCTGCAAGGTGTCTGGACCTTTGTCCTACGAGGTGTCCTTGGGCGATGGCCGCGTTCTCCGGCGGCACATAGATCAGCTGCGTACAAGACTGGACTCTTCCTCTGCTGCTCCGGGCTCTGCTCTGGGGGGGGGAGTGTTATATTGTGCATTTTGGGGATCACTATCAGCAGTCACTGGCCACTGAGGAGGCTGGAGAAGGCCCATCTCAATTTTCCGCAAGTGTTCCCAACAGGAATTCATTGGGACAGGGAACATTCCCCACACCATCACTTACTCCAGCCAGGGAATCACACGGGGTACCCACACTACTCACACACACCATACAGCACTCCAGACAGGGAGACTGACCGGGGGTATCCAAACAAATCAAGAAATACAAGAGAACTGGCATCAACTCAAGGGAACTGGCCCAATTCTGCAACTGCTCCCAGAAGGAAGTCAATTGGAAGTGGGGTAGACAGAGAGGCAAATCCTGATTCTGGCACCTCTGGCACTGACTGGGGGGGCACAAGGCATTGGGGCACAGCAACTACCCTGGACAATCCATCTGCCGGGTTAGGGGATGAGGGGCTGTGTTTCCAAGAGAGGTCCATTGTGGACCTGGAGAATACCACAAGTCCAAGGGATGCTGGTTGGGACAGAGGGTCCTGCCAGCCAGCAGATGGGCAGGTCAACCAGATATGGGAATGAGCACATTCCTGGCCTGCTGAGCCTGATGGACGAGCAAGCAGGCCAGGCAACAGAACCAGGGTCACCTGGGTACCAGAGGCAGCAAAGAGTGGGCACACCTAACCCGGTAGGGGAGCAGGGAAGCCAAGGGTGTTCCCTGGGTCCGAGGAGGTCACAACGGGTTAAATACCCACCCAACCCTTAGAGAGTTTGTGACATTGCTGTCAAGTCCCGGGGAAACAAGGCAGAAAGGCCATAAATGAATGGTGAAGTTATTTGGTTTTGTTTTGGAACTCAGATACAGTTATTCCCAAAACGATAGCATGGTATCACACAAAGATGTGGTTTTAGAGTAACATCTATGTTCCACAGTCCATTTGATTAACGGAATCTTATACCATGTCCCTTCATAGAGGTCGCACATGTGTACGGAGAAAGCTTCATCTGGGGGAAAGGAGTGTTGTGTCCTGAGCCTGCAAAAGCAGGCTGGGGACATTGCTATGGTCCCGAGGTTGCTGCAAGCTGCCCGGGACCAGACTGAAAGGTGCCAGCCTTGCGCGCATGCGCGAGGCGTGAAAGCGCGCTATTAACTGTAGCCTTTTTGCCCGGGGATCTGAACACTAAATAAGAGACCTGTGAGTCTCACTGTTGTTGTTGTAGTGAGCAGAAGGAGAAATAAAAAACTATAACTTCTAACATGTGTGATCTTCATTCGCCATCGAACGAAGGACTTAACACTCAACTCCACTCATTTGGCCTGATTCCACTCCGAAACAAGAGATTAAAGAGTTGTAAAAAGAATATATATTTGTGTATTTGTATATATACACACATATATACAGCAATATTAGGGGCAGCGCAATGGTGAATAGAATGTGAAGGATGTGTGTATAATGTATGTTTTTACTTGTGGTTTTTATTTGTGTGTAGTGTGCATTATGGACAGCACTTAATTTTGTTGTGAGATACACAATGACTCTGTGTGTGTGTGTGTGTGTATGTAGGTCTTTGGTTATTTGGGTTTTCTCCCATGTCAAATTGGAAGTGTCTTGGCAACGTTTCGACGAAGTCTCATTCGTCATCTTCAGACTGGTGTTTTCGGCTTTGTGCTTCTAGGAGAAATGTGTGATCATAGCTGTTTCTTCCTTTTAACTGCCAATCTGAGCCAGAGTTTGGGTTTGTGATCCGATTTTTCTAGAGCTTGGGTTTCAAAGTTTCAAGCTCTAGAAAAATCAGATCACAAACCCAAACTCTGGCTCAGATACGTAGACGACACCTTCATAATCTGGCCACATGGGAAAGAAAAACTGGACAACTTCCTCACACACCTCAACAGCCTACACCCCAAAATACAGTTCACCATGGAAACAGAAGCTAACAACCAACTTCCCTTCCTGGATGTCTTAATCTACAAGAAATCCAATGGCTCCCTAGGACACACCATCTACCAGAAGAAACACACACAAACCGCTATCTGCACGCTCTCTCACACCACCACCCAGCACAGATCAACTCTGTAGCCAAGACACTCATCTCCAGAACAAAACGCTTAGCTGACGAACAACACCTAAAAACCGAACTACACACTCTCACCAATGTACTAACATCCAATGGATTCCATAGAAATAAGATTACAAACCTAATCCAAAAAGAAACCCCCACTAAAATCCAAGACAAAGAACAAGAAAACGGCAAAGCCCTCCTCCATACATAAAAGGCACCACAGACAGAATCAGTAAGATCCTCCATAAACACAACATCAAAACAGCATTCTGCACAAACAGAAAAATATCCACCATCCTTAGAAACCCCAAAGATAAAATTGAATTAGAAAATCAAGGAGTATACGAAATCCCATGCACCACTTGTCCCACCACATACATCGGACAAACCAACAGAAGAATAAGTGCACGCATTGAAGAACATAAGAACTCAGTCAAAAAAGAGGAACCAACATCTTCCCTGGTCCAACACCTTAAAGCCACAGGACATGAAATTGACTTTAAAAATACCAGAACCATTGCCAAAAGTGAACATTTTAATAACAGAATAATCAGAGAAGCCATCGAGATAGAAAAACGCCCACACAGCATGAACAAGCGAGATGATACCTCCCGCCTACCAGCCATTTGGAAACCCGCCCTTATTGACAAACGACTCCCTAACACAAAAAATGATACCAGACCCACACTCACAAAAACCACACAGGATGTCACCACCACACATCCACGCAAAAAGCAAACCCAAAGCCACACCGATGATGAGGCACGACCACAAACCAGAAGCCAGACCACAGCTGCATCATTAGCCACTTTAAACCCCTCCAATCCATACATGAAGCAAACTGACACCCTCCATGAAGAGGAGGCACGACCACGAACGCGAAGCCAAAAAATAGCAAGGCAGCCCAAAATCTTAAACCCCTCTGCAACTCAGACTAACCTGAGCACAACCAAACAGAACACTCCCCCAGCCAATCAGAGCACAGCCAACCCCCCAGCCAATCAGAGCACAGCCAACCCCCCAGCCAATCAGAGCACAGCCACGCCCCTAACCAATCAGAACACACCTCCACCCAATCAGAACACAGCCAAGCTCCCACCCAATCAGTTCATACCCCCACTGGCAGTTAAAAGGAAGAAACAGCTAAGACCACACATTGCTGCTCGAAGCACGAAGCTGAAAACATCAGCCTGAAGATGACGAATGGGACTTCGTCGAAACGTCGCCAAGACACTTCCAATTTTACGCGGGAGAAAACCCGAACAACCAAAGACCTACATATATATATACATATATATATCGATAAATAAAAAGGCGATCACCAGGAAGTAAAACAACAAGGTTTTAATAAATATGACCAAGCTTTCAGTGGCTCAAAGTCTGCCATCATCGTCAGGGTGTAAACCACTAGTGCGGAAACTTGCTTATAAATGCATTCAGCTCATGGACCTTGTGACGGGTCCCAGCCAACTGATTCTTGCCTCACTTACAACATCTGATGATTCCTCCTTGTATCCTTTACTTACATTTACGTTACTGCCCACCTCCCTATTCCCTTTTGTTCTCAAATCAGGGGGGGAACATCCTGTATTTCCCCAAGTTAGACTGTCCTTCACATTATTAGATCGATTCTTCTTCCTGTGCTCTTCAGGATATTTCTCTCTTCCACCCCTCCAGCATACATCATAATCATTTGTATTTTCGTTGTCACAATGCTCCTCACTAGAGGTCCTATCTCAACCCTCATATTCCAGCACATTTATTCTTATCACCCTTCCGGCATTCCCACAATCCTTACAATTGACCTCATCCATACTTTTGTTTCCCCCCACAGCTCCTAATGTATCACCCAATTGAATCCAAGGTCCACATTTTTTCATTGTGACAGATGTTCTCCGGGGTGTTTGTGTTAACTTAGTGTCTAACCGATGTCCTCCGTACTCTTCCTTTGTGTGATCTAGCGCGATTTCCAATCCGATTACCTCTCTCTCAGTCTCTTGTATTTGTTGCACCGCTCTCTGGGAGCGGGTGACTACCTCCGTGATAGGGCAACTGTAAGTTTTTGTCTTCTGTGCGTTTTTCGGTAGCACGACTCTACTTCGATGGTTCCAGTCGATACGGCAACATAGTGAAGATTTTAAAGGTATTACTTTGCCATTGCTCGTAGCAGTCGTTTCTCCCTCTAGGTTCACATACGCTCCTAATAAATCAGCAACCGGATGTGCCAAGACGGGAGTATTGTTGGGGACGAGGGGGTCAGTGTAATCATTGGGGTGACAAGCATGTTCCGTATCAATCGGGATATATGTCGTTCGTGATTCCAGGTATTGAACACGGCGTAAGGAGGCATCCAAAGCATCCGGGGGTGGGCTACTAACATCAATGAGCTTCTTAGTTTGTGACGGGTGTATGTACAGATTGTTAATCAAGGGAACTCCAGATTGTGGATTTTTCTTTTCCTCATTGCCAGTCTCTTCTGATAGATGCTCAAAATTTTTGTTGTTCGGGCATTTTTTCCACACTGATCGAGTGCGTGTCTCCCACATCTTCATGGCCTGATGCGCTGGACACAAGTCTACATGATGGTTGATCGATCTATTATCCGAAAATCAGGCCTCTTTGAGCAACCTGCCACTTTTAGAGGTATCGCTGGCAACTACCCTCACACCATCAAAGTCAAACTTGTGTCCAAACTCCATCATGTGTGTTAATATCTGGAGTATTGTTCACCTCTTCTTATTGTCTCTCCCACATAGTTACTTGGTCAATCACTATAATTAATCTTGTAGATGACCCCTACAAGATTAATTGTAGTGATTGCCCAAGGAGTCCCCTTGATTAACAATCTGCACATACACCCGTCACAAACTAAGAAGCTCATTGATGTTAGTAGCCCACCCCCAGATGCTTTGGATGCCTCCTTACGCTGTGCTCAATACCTGGAATCACGAACGACATATATCTTCATATTTTAGCCTCCAGTCCTCTAATCATCTTTGTTGCTGTTCTCTGCACTCTTTCCAGACTTGTGGAATACGAAAGGACTCTTACGAATTCCAGAGGGTTTAGCAGAGAGATTTATTGCGCAGGTTCAGAAGCTATACAATGGAAAGTTTGCTACATACATTGTATCTGAGTGTAATGCGCATTAGGTTAGTCACATATTGCTAACACAGCATTATTCCAGTAATTATGCAGACACATCATTATTTTAGTGATTTTTTTCATTATTCCACATTATTCCCCCCTTTGGAAGTTTTCCTGCTTAAACTTCTATCATTCTACTTCCAATTCAGGATCTTTAGAGAGCAACATTTTATATTCCCATAAAGCTAACATTGTTTCATATTTTGCAGTTAATTGGGCTGTACTTTTTTAGATCCTTCGAATCATTGCTACAACACAGGGGAGTAAGCAGGGGATCAAAATACATCCTAGAATTAACAAGACTGCTATAACTGTGATGATTTGTAGGCCTGGTAACTTTGGCCACCATCCTGAAAATATGTCTTCCAAATTAAATCCTTTCCAGGTTTGCACCGGAACATGAGCTAGTTTGACCATTTTGTCTGTTATGTCCTTCAACACTTTTCCACTTTCATCTATTTCGATGCAACAGTTTGTTAGGTTGAATTTTCCACATACCCCTCCTTCTTTGGCCAACAGATATGTTAGATAATTTTAATTTCTCTATTGGTGAAAAAATAAATCAGAAGCTCTCACAGTTGACTGCATTTAGCTGATTCAAAATAATTTCTTTATATTCATATAAAAATATTTACAATACCATACATTCTTCTTTACAGCAACATAGCTCAATTGAAGACTTCTTACAGAGAGATACAGAGACAAACCTGAGATTGGAAATCCAGTTCCTAACTCAATACCCTTTTTGCACAGACTCAGTAGCACTTTCTTCACATTGGCTGACTGAGTTACCACATGACTCTTCCTGCTCATGAATATTCCAACACTCCTCCCTTCATGACAGGAAGAGACATCAGACCTATTGACTTAATACATTCTCCATAGTGAACACTACCCAATGGTTTAGTCATCATGTCTGCCAAATTATCCTTAGAAGAACAATGATGTAAACTAATCAATTTTCCTTTTATAGCTTCCCCGACATTACAATAATTAATGTCTACATGTTTACTTCTGTTCTTCACCCTGTCACGAATTGCCATTTTTATACAGGCAGCATTGTCTTCAAATACCTTTACAGATTCTTTTACATTAATATTTAAATCTTGCAACAACTGTACATCATTATTTGACAATACCTTTTTCTTCTATACCCACTTACAACCCACAGCTTTGGTTCCCTGTGGCAAAGTCATTGATTTAAATACTTCATGGTCTCCCATGGATTTCATCTCTTTATCCATGGCCTCCTTCTATCTTTCTTGTTCAGCTTTTGGTAATGCCAACACCTCTTTATAACTTCTTGACTCATACCACACATTGCAAACCTTTACCCGTCAGGTGGAATTCCTTTGTTACATCGCTCTGACCTACATGGTATTAACTGCTCCTGTGTCTCAATTCTTTCTGGTTTTATGTCTTGTTCAGCCTCTCCTCCCTGAACATTGACATCTTCAATAATCATTTTTTTATCATTAGGTGAGTTATTGTCATTAAATAGATCACTGTCATTAAGTGAGACATACCCAGAATTTGCATTAATTCTGTCCCAATTTTGTTCTGCAAAATTAGCAGACCTTGAAATTACAATTCTTTTACTTCCATCGCTAAAGCGATATCCTTTTGACCCTGGCTCATAGCCCACAAACCTGAGCTTTCTTGCCTTTTGCTGTCCCTTTCTTCTGATTGCTTTCGGAATATGTACCCATGCAGTACTTCCAAAAATTCTCAAATGTGCCAGTGATGGCTTTCTCTCATATAGAATGGCATATAGAGTATTATTAATGGAGGAACTCCACAGCCTGTTAACTATATAATTTGCAGTCAATATGGGTTCTCCCCAATATGCCCTGCTCATACCAGAATCCTCCAATAATGAATCTTTCATTGTTTGCAAAACACCATTCCTTCTTTCAGCTACACCATTCTCTGCTGCTGTGTAAGGATTTGTACGTCTGTGTCTTATCCCCAACTGCCCCAACCATTGTTGGAATTTAGTTGACATAAATTCAGTACCTCTGTCAGTTTGCAACTGACACACTTGTTGTCTGTACCTTTTCTCTACAAAACTTACCCACTGTTTGAATTGTTGTAGCACCTCTGTCTTTGTTCTAAGCAAGTAACAAAAACTATACCTGCTATAATCATCAACAATTACCAGTGCATATTTTGCTCCTCCCAAACTGGCTTGCATGGACCAGCTCTAGAACTCTTTTTGTTTGTCTTGTGCTACTTTTACTAACTGGGAATGCCTTTGACTTCGATGCTTTGCATACTGCACAGTCCCTTCAAATTTAGCCCTTCTGCAAAATCTTGCATTTGCTGCAAAACTTTAAAGCTTGCATGGCCAAGTCTTCTATGTAGAAGATGAACACATGAATCATGCTCTGCAACATTCTTAAATATATGGAAACATTGAACCTTTTGTCCCTGCAATACATATAGATTATCTTCCTTTATGCCTTCTGCACAAATATTCCCATTCCTTTTGATGAGACACTTCCCATTTACAAAAATGATCTCAAAACCTTGTTTGTCTAAATTAGACACACTTAACAAATTATGTTCCATCTCAGGTACACAAAGCACATTGGTAAACTTTGATTCCAAATATGGAATTTTTACATCGCCTCTTCCAATGACTTTTGCTTTCTGGCCATTTGCCAAAGCCACAGCTTCTTGTGCTACTGGAACAAACCTGCAAAATAATTCAGAGTCATTAACAATTGTTTGACTTGCCCCACTATCTATTAGCCACTTGTCTCTGTTGTTGCTATAGCAAACTTTTGCAACACCAAAATGTTCCTTTTGCAAATCAGTCCTTTTTGGTTGCACAAATGTCCTTTGCTGCAAATTGTTCCTTTGCAAACAGTTCCTTTTCAGATGGTTGTTTACTCCACAAATGTAGCAATTCTTTTCTTGCTTAGCTCTCTGCCTGCAAAATGTTTCTTCTTTGGAGACTTGCAGTCTGGACCCCCTCCTCAGGAATTTTACCTCCTCGTGGCTGCTTCTAAAATGGCGCTTTTCTTGTTCATTAAGCAAACATGCCTTTAAAGCCTCAAAATTTAAGTCTTGCTCTTCTTTACACTCAAATATGGCAGAAACTGTGTCCCAGGTTTTATCTAAACTGTTCAACACCAATAAAATCTTCTGGGACTCAGGGAATTTAATCCAACGTTGTTCTAAGTCCAAAAATAAACTTTGCATTTTATTTAAATGCTGTTCCACAGATTCACCTGGTTGCAAACAGGCCCTATAAAGTTTTCTTGACAATTGCACTATATTGCATGCAGAAACATTCACGTGTACAGCTCTCAACTTCAACCAAATCTCCTTTGCAGTCTTTAAATTTGCAACATTTAAAAATTGTTCATCATCTAAATTCAAGATGAGATAAGCCATTACTTGATCATGACTCTTCTGATCAGCAGCTGCAAATATTTGTGGTGGATTTTCTACAATATACCACAGCTCTTTAGCTTTCAGCAAACATTCCATTTTTGCAGCCCATATAATGTGATTTTTCTGACCCAAACGAGGCACACAGCTTTCCTTAAATTCCATTGCAGCCATTCTGCTAATTCTGCCTTGTTCTTATACTTTCTAAACACAGGCAATTTCTTCCAGCTTTAAATTACAATGCAGTCCTTAGTAAGCTCTGGGCCCATAACCTGTTAGAGAATTTTAATTTCTCTATTGGTGAAAAAATAAATCAGAAGCTCTCACAGTTGACTGCATTTAGCTGATTCAAAATAACTTCTTTATATTCATATCAAAATATTTACAATACCATACATTCTTCTTTACAGCAACATAGCTCAATTGAAGACTTCTTACAGAGAGATACAGAGACAAACCTGAGACTGGAAATCCAGCTCCTAACTCAATACCCTTTTTGCACAGACTCAGTAGCACTTTCTTCACATTGGCTGACTGAGTTACCACATGACTCTTCCTGCTCATGAATATTCCAACAAGATAGTCCAAGGCTAACCTATTTTGCATAATATATATCCTTGATTTCACATTTTCTTTGGCCAATTCAGTTAGTCCCTTCACAGTCTCATTAGTGATTAACTCTACCACCGCTTGTAACCTAATGAGCCTGTTGCGCATATAAATAGGGGTACGGTATCCATACATTCCATCCTCAGCCCAAGTAGCCAGACCATAAACTATGATAATGCAGCAAGGTGGCCATTCATGTTCTTGCCAAGTGACTCCTGTGTATTGGGTGTGTGCACTTAGTTTCCTTCTTTGTCTTATATTGCCAACTTCATCATAGATGGGAACTCCAAGAATTTGCTTAGTTTTTAATGGTAACAGGAAAAATCCTGGTCAAATTATTCCCAATACACAAGATCCACACCAATTCTTAGATAGTTGTCCATATGCCATTTTCCCACAAATCCAGTACATTCCATCTGGGGCTAGCCAAAGGAGACTGGTATTTGTTGGGTGTTTTAAATATGGCATTGCAGATAAGTTAGTAAGGGCATAATGATCCATAGTAGTGGTTTCGTTGGTTCCAGACCACCATTTACCATTTTCCCAAGTCCCTGTGCATAGGAGGTTACCTACTGCTACACAAGATTCTGTTTTGTTCCTTGAGTAACATACATGTCCTACTAGGTTGGAAGTGAGAGTCCAATCACCATCTTTTCCACTTGTATAGGTTAAACTGCTATCCTCAGACATTTCTAGTACCTTGGTATAATTTAACTCTTGTGCCTCCCATGGCCATTTTTCTTCCATATTTGTTCCACCACATACAAAACAGTTGGACACGTCTAAAGTATGGACAATATCTTCAGCTAACTTAACAAAGATATTGGTTACATGTCTAGGTATTTGAGGAATATTTAGTTTCTCCATTTCCTCATAATATGACCAAAATAATGATTTTTGTTCTGATCTTTTGGTTGCAGCTATAATTTTGATTTCCACCTCTGATATTGGGTCGTAGCCGTTGGCATCTATTCCTATCCCAAACATCCAATTTCATCTTTCCCATCTATTTTGTTTCAGGAACCAACTGCCATTCATGACTGTGAGAGTCACCAAATTATAGTTATCCATTCCACAGGAGTCTGCTTTTGTATTATTCTTTTCAAACAAGATATGCTCCATCTCCTTTGGGTCTTGGGTATGCCACTTAATACATGACCACCACTTACATCTGACCGTGGAGACTGCACACCCATCCGGTGGGCACAAATACTTATGGTTTGGGATATAACTGTGGATTTGACTGATCCCTCCGCAACCATCTATTGCAACCCAATAATTAGCTGCCTTACAAACATCAAAAGTGACGTTAAAATTGGAGTGTGGGTTGGATTTCCATTGGGAGATCCCTAATAGTGCCTGGTCCCTAGAGCTCCCTCATTTGTAAGGCCCAACTATCAGGATCAGACTTCGGATTATAACACTGATCTTGGACATCTTTTCTACAAACTTTATATGTAGTTCTATTGTATGTACAGGAGCTAGGGGAGCTATCTTGGCACCCTTCTGGTTTCATTGTATGATAAATCAAAGTCTTAGTTATCTGGCTTCCTTGTTTTGTAATCTTGATACAGTTTTGACAATCCTGGTTTTCCTGTGCTTTTGTTCTTTCTTTGTGTGTACTACTCAATAGTTTTCTATTAGAGGGTTTCTGCGGTATAACCTCTCATGTAGCCATTGCACTGATTTGTGTAGGAATGTGTGTGTATATTCCCCATATTAAATAACTAACAGATATTATGAGCTGTAGAATCCTCATGTCTTCCACCGTGCAAAGAGAGACAGCTTCCAGAGTGTCTCAGCAAGGTTTGATGTTCACACCATGTGTTGAGAACCCATTGCCGGTAGGGTTCGACAGGGTGTATTTCTTGTAAATTTTAACACTAAAGATTTGTCAGTTTTATCCATCTTGTAAGTTACTGGATCGGTAGGTGCAGCTGCTTTCAATCTACTCCAGTGGACCCAGGACATTCCCTCCAAGGTTTTCACTGCCAAAGGAGAACACATGACAGCAGTATATGGTCCTTTCCATCTTGGGCTCAAGGGATCTGATTTCCAGAGTTTTACCCATACTCTATCTCCTAGTTTGAACCCATGTGTTGCCGTGACCACTGGAGGGGGTTGTTGTTCCATCATATAATTTGTAAATTTGAAACAGCTAAATTATGAAGCTGTAACTGATGTAACAATTTCTGTTGGTCTATTCCCCCCTTATGAGCCAAGTCCGGCCAGCCCTGACTGTCAGGTTTAAATAGACAAGGGGGATGGCCAAACATGAGCTCATAAGGGCTAAGTTGTAATTTATGCCGGGGGGGGGGGGCAGTCTTATTGCATACAAAACCATAGGCAAAACGTCTGGCCAATGGAGTTGGGTTTCCAAACAAAATTTGGTAATAAGGGTTTTAATCGTGCGATGAGCACGTTCCACTCTATCAGCCAATTGGGGGTGGAAAGCACAATGAAATCTCCACTTAATTCCTAATGCCTGGGCTAAAGCCTTATTAATTTGGTGTACAAACTCAGGGCCATTATCTGATGAAATCCTAGAAGGGCAACCAAATCTAGGAATAATTTCTTTAATAAAGATTCTGGCAACCTGTATAGCTTTCTTATTTACAGTCAGAAAGGCCTCAATCCACCCTGAATAGGTATCGATTATACTTAACAGGGCTACATATTTCTTACTCCTAGGCATATTGGTAAAATCAACAACGACATAGTCCATTGGAAAATAAGCAATTGGTTGTCGACCAGGCGGTACTACCGGTCCTTGGCGTGCATTGGTTTGGGCACAAATGGAACATTGAGAACATACTTGTGCCATTAGCAAAGAAACAAAGGGAAGACAGAAAAATCATTCAAGCTGCTGTAATAATGCAGTTTTTCCCAAATTATGTTATTTATGGGCCTGAAAAATAAGGGGGCAGGCAAGCGCAAGAGGAACAGCAATGTGTCCATCGGGAAGGTGTACCAGCCTTTAACCAGTTCGGCTTGTACATCCTGCTTCACCTTTTGACTTTCCTCTTTCGTATATGTAGGATCAAGTTGTTCTAAGTAAGTGTCTAAATACATGAACCTGGTGACATCCGACTGGAGGGGGGGCCTTCTAATGCAGCTCTCTTGGCTTCTTTGTCTGCCTTCCTATTGCCCTGGGTAATAAGGCTTGAGTCTTTTTGATGTCCAGGACAATGGATGATTGCAACTTTAGAAGGCAATTGGGCTGCTTTAATAAGTCTTTTAATCAAAGTTGCATATTGGATGATCTTGCCTGTGGAGTCCAAATATCCTCTTTCTTTGTAGATTGCTGCATGTGCATGAATTGTCAAAAATGCATATTTACTGTCCGTATATACATTTAAAATCATTCCTGCAGCTATTTCTAATGCTCGGGTTAGGGCATATAATTCTGCAAATTGCGCACTTGCTTATCTAGGTAATTGTGCTGATTCTACAGTTGCAGTTTGAGAAACAATTGCATAACCAGAGTATCTAATTCCTTGATCCATAAAGCTGGATTCATCAGTAAACCACTGAAAGTCTGGATAATGCAATGGTTGGTCCGTAAGGTCAGGTCTGCAAGAATATTGTAGTTCTATTGTTTGCATGCAGTTATGCACAGACATAGTTGAGTCTGGTATTGGCATAAGAGTGGCCGGATTGAGAGTAGAGCACTGTTGCAGTGTAACTTGTGGATTTTCTAATAAAAGGGCCTGTATCTTATGCATCCTTTGATTGCTAATCCATAAATGTACCTTATTGTCAATAATTGTCTGCAAGGCATGACTAGTACAAACAGCCATCAGAGGTGAAAAGGTTAACTTATTTGCCTCCTGTAGTAACAGCATAACTGCTGCTAGAATTTTTAAACATTGTAGCCAAACTTGCGCCGCCATATCCAACTGTTTTGACAGATAAGTGATTCCAAAACTGGGCGATTCCAATTTCCCTGCTTTTGGTTAAGGACTCCTAAAGCCACATTCTGTCTCACATCAACATAAAGTGAAAACAACCTAGATATATCAGGTAGTCCTAGAGCCAGTGCTGTAGTAAGAGCTTGTTGAAGGTGTCTTATTGCTTGGGTCTGTTCTTGTTGCCACAAAAGGGGTTCCTTTTCTGATCCTCTTAAAACCTGGTACAATGGTTTAGCTGTGAGAGCGAACTTAGGAATCCAAATTCTACAGAAGCTGTAATTCCCAAAAAGGCTATAACTTCCTGTTTTGTTTGGGGGATGGGAATCTGTAACACAGCTTGCTTTCTCTGGGGGCCCAGAGTTCTTTGTCCTTGTGATAGCTCATAGCCTAAATACATTATGGTCATTTGAACTAATTGTGCTTTCCTTTTGGACACTCTGTAGCCATAGTCTTGTAACATTCGGAGCAGTCTGGATATGTTTTCAAAGCAATCCTCCCTGTTTTGTCCAGTTATCAGAACATCATCCATATATTGAAGGCAACAGTCCTCTTGTCTGACTAACTTCAAATATGCAAGATCTTGGGCTAAAGCTTGACCAAAACACGTAGGTGAATTCTTAAAACCTTGTGGTAATCTAGTCCAGGTATATTGAGTCTTAACTTGTGTCTTTGGATTAGCCCATTCAAATGCAAAGATCAGCTGACAATTCTCAGCTAAAGGTATGGTGAAAAACGCATCCTTTAAGTCCACAACTAAAAACCATTTAGCGGATGCAAGTATTGTACTTAAAAGAATATATGGATTAGGACAGTCGTGTGTAGGGTTAAGGTCAATTTATTAACAGGGCAGAGATCTTGCACTGGTCTCCACTGTCCATCGGGCTTACAAACAGGTAGAATTCAATATTCCAGGGTGACTGAATTTTTCTAATGATTTTTGCTATCAAATATTTTTGGATTAATTCTTGAATGGCAGTAGAAGCCTCTGGAGTACAGTATTGTTGAGGCACTCTAACAGGATATGCTTGTGGTTTCCACCATAACGGATGTGGCATATTTCGCAAATCCAGGGTGGTTATCCTCTGCCCACAGGAGTGGGACATTAAATTGCTGCCACTTAGTACCTCCTACTTCTTTTTCTGTCACTATCATCAAACACCATATTTCTTTCACTGGGTGGCATACTTGAATTAATTGCTTCCCATTTTCAAAGGAAATTGTTGCTTTTAACTTATTAAGCAAGTCTCTTCCCAATAATGGGACTGGACAGTCTGAGACATATAAAAATTGATGTTTAATGATTCCTTGTCCCACTTGGCATGTTAGGGGTTCCAGGAGTGGTCGAAATTGAGTTTCTCTGGATACTCCCTAAATTTGAATGGTCTGGTTTGATGGCTTGCCAATAGATTTATTTAGGACCGATCTGGTGGCTCCCGTATCAACTAACATTGAGACAATCTGTCCTCCCACCTGTATTTTAATAATGGGCTCTGGGGGTGGGACCATAGAACCCTGTCCTCTTCAGTCTCCCCATTCCATGTCGGCTAAGCCGATCATGTTTTCTTCTCTTTCTTCCGTCTGACTGGGATAGGCTGGACGCTCTCTTCCTCTGAAGCTTCCCTTGCAACTTCTCTGGAAAGTCCCTCTAAATCCTCTTCCTCTTCCTCTTCCATGCTGGCGAGATTGTCCCCTAGGTTGGCCATTCCTCTGGGGGCACTCCCTTTGCCAGTGTCCTTCCTGTCTACAGATGGCACATTGGTTGGGTTCAATACGCATCCCCCCCAAGGCCACCGCTAACATTTCAACTTCTTTTTCTCTTTCTGATCTGAGTTACGTTCTTCTTCCTTTTCGTGGTTACGGAACACTTTCTGAGCTATTTCCATGATCTCTGCTATATTTTTCCCTAAGGCCCCTTCTGTGCATTGTAACTTTTTCTTTATGTCTGAGGCACTTTGGGTGATAAATATTTCAATTAGGAGTGGGCGATTTTGTGCCATCTCCATATCAAGACCTGTGTTTACTTTATAAGCTTCTATCAGTCGGCTGAGAAAAGAGGTTGGTGACTTATTTTTATCTTGCCAAATACTAGTTACTGCAGCATAATTAACTGGATGAATTGTGGCTTCTCTCAGGACTTCTAAACACAAAAGCCGATAATTCTGCAACAAAGTTTGGTGTTGTCAATCATTAGCATTCCAGTCTGGTCTTTCTTCTACTGCTTCGGTATTTCTGCTTGCCTTATAATTCGCTCCCCCATCAGGATGTCAGCGGGCAAGTACTTTTAATTTCCCTAACCTATATTTCTCTCTCCCCTCCATATCCAGTAAAGTAGAAATAAGTTGTTGCATATCATCCCATGTGGGGTTATGCGTCTGAATAATGGTGGAGAATAGGTCTATTATTTCTTGAGGTTTTTTTGAAAATGTAGCATATTGCCGACGCCAATTGAGTAGATCAGTGGTTGTAAAGGGAACATACTGGAGCATCAGAATATTGGTGTTATTTGGTCCAGGGACCAAAACTTCTCTTAGAGGGGCTATCATTTCTATCATTTCTTCTGTTTTGACCCTCGTTTTACTTCTAATTCGACTAGAAACTGATGTTTTGCTGTCATCATTATCCAAGTCCTGATCTTTCTTCTGTACGGTTTTATCTTTTTTTATCTTTCTTTTCACACCGGCTTCTGGTTGAAGGTGGACTTCATTTCTTTCAATTGGAGGGGGTGGAATTTGCTGATATATCCCCCCCTTTTCTCTTCTAGGAACATAGCGTGGGGGCCTGGCAACTTCCTCCCTTTCTTCCTGGCTCAAAATCTTCGCTTTTGTCTGAGGTTTGGCTTTTTGGTTTGCCAAATATATTTTAGCACATTCTATCTGACATTTTCTAACCATCAAGGCTTTTCTTCAATATTGATCTGCCATTGGTCTATATAGGGATATTGGTCCCAATGACCACTTCCAGTCACAATTTGATGAACCCGTGCCATGAGTTCGGGATTTGCCGATCCCTCTTTGGGCCACCGTACTCCAAAGGTGGTCCATTCAGATTCATAGAATCTTTTTAACGTGGCTGGATTTGATCATGAGTCCCCATAATCCCTAGAAAAACCATTTTTGAAATTTCCTAATATACACTGAAGCAGCATCTGACCAACACCCTTCTTAGTCTGGTGCCCTCCCATTTCTCCCTAACACACTACGACCGACCTGGAGTTCCGGACGTTCCAATGGTCACTCTTCAGGAAATGCAATGGTTTAACCACCCACACAGTCCTACCTATTGAAGACTTAAGGACGTTGCCTTGTCTTCTAGGGGGTGATCAGTCCCCTCTTCCGATCCAAACGGGATCAGGTATCCCCTTTTACAATGCTTGCCTGCAGGCGTTCCAGACCCTTCCGCAGATTAAAGACCTGTCTGCTACCCTAAGTGGATACTTGACTGGAGTGCTTTGCTGGTGGGTGAGTTTCCCTCCCTTCCCGTCGAGGTCTCCTTGTAGACAAAGGCCATGGAGCCGGCTTGGAGGAGTCGTCATTAGGACAGGGGCTCCCCACCAGGGCAGTCTGTCTGGAAGGTCAACGGCCTCTTTCTAAAAGTCCCAGCAGAGTCACCATAAATCTTGTGGAACACAAAAGGACTCTTACAAATTCCAGAGGGTTTAGCAGAGAGATTTATTGCGCAGGTTCAGAAGCTATAGCACCAAGCAATTCTGAACCCCGAGGGTGGGTTCAGACTTCAGTTTTATACTTTCTCTTTCTCAGGAACAAAGGAATACACACATTGTGATACATTAGGTTAGTTTCTCATGGGTATACATTGTATCTGAGTGTAATGCGCATTAGGTTAGTCACATATTGCTAACACAGCATTATTCCAGTAATTATGCAGACACATCATTATTTTAGTGATTTTTTTCATTATTCCACATTTCCAGAATCTCAACATCTTTTTTATATTGTGACCAAAACTGGATGCAGTATTCCAAGGCCTTGTAAAGTAGTATTAACACTTTATGTGAACTTTATTCTATCCCTCTGTAATGCAGCCTAGGATTACATTGGCTTTTTGGGTGGCCGCAGCACACTGCTGGCTCATATTTAAGGATTCCACTAGGAATCCAAGATCTCTCTTGCAATTATTGCTATTAAGCCAAGTTTCACCTAATCCAGTGGTGGCGAACCTATGGCATGGGTGCCAGAGGCAGCACTCAGAACCCTCTCTGTGGGCATACATGCCGTCGCCCCAGCCTTGCCTCCACCCATGACCCGCTCATCAGCAGCCTCCCTGGAGAAGAGTTGCTCCTGAGCATGGCCCACACAGAGCAACGCAGCCAAGGACATGGCAACCAGGCAGTGTAGACAAGACTCTGCCCTCATGCCCCAACATGCACAGTTGATGCTGCGGGGCATGGGCAGAGAGTGTGACCGCCATGGTGCTGCTGGGCTGCCTGGGTGATCTGTGGCAGGCTTTCGTTGGCCACTGCCAACATCATCAGGGTTCATACAGGTCGATGGGAGAACCTATTTATAGATGAAACGTTGCTTGTTGGTCACAGGTCCCAACTGACCAATCGACGCTTCGGTCATAATCTCTGTGGTATTAACTGATGTAGCCTTGCTTCCCTTAAACATGCATATATTACTACTCACTCCCCCTTCCTCCTCCTGTATCCGTAAACCAGGATAACTTTCCATCTTACTCTGATCAAACACACATTCCACATCCCTAGTTTCCTCCTCCTACCCTCCTCCTTGGGGTGCTCTATCACAATGGACTTTTCCCCTTCTCCATCTGTTTCATACTTGCCATCATCGTTATCATCCTCCCTATCATGGGGCTCCATACTACGAGTCCTGCCTTGGTCCCCACTGCTCAACACCCCCCCCTTCTATATGTCCGATGATCTCACCACTGATGCCTTTTCCAACGCTTGTCATCCCCTTCTCCCCACTCCCAACACTAACGATTCCTGAAAAATTACAGGGATTGGCCCATAGAACCTGCCGTCCTAACCGGGCAACTGGGATGGAGGGTACTCTCAAGCATGTCTGTTTAAACAATCCACCCGGTCGGTCTCTCCCATCCTCCTCCCACATGGAGTTCGACGTAGTCCTCAATCCGTTGGTCATTTTCCTCTTTTCATCTATCCACTGCGCTGCTCCTCGGGAGCGGTCATGGTTGTCTTCCCCTTGCGTATTTCTGGGGGGTATTGTTTCTTCCGGATATGTCGGATATTTCAGGAGGCATGGTGGAGATCCCAATTCGTATGATTTCATCTCTCTATCACTCAGTGTTTTCCCCATTTTCCGTGAGTATGCACATGCTTCTGGCATGTGAACGGGAATGGTGGGAGTATCGGCGGAGGTGGGGGGATGGTACGGTCCCCTAGATGGAAATTACTCCGTATTCTAGTGCGTGCTCACAGCCTCATCTTTTTCGGGCATCCCACACGACACAAGGGGGTGTCTGAGGTATTAAGGGCTGAGTCCCTGATATTGGCGGGATTCTTCATGTGATGAAATCCATGAGTCGGGCGCAAGCAGCGTTTCATCTATAAATAGGTTCTCCCATCGACCTGTTTGAACCCTGACGATGTTGGCAGTGGCCAACGAAAGCTTAATTTATTTAATTAAAACTTTTACAGTTTTTAATCTTTCCTGGTGATCATGTCTGTTTGTTGTTCAATATGAATACACCCAGGAATCATTCTCTGGTTGTTCAGGTTTTCTCCTGCATCAAATTGGAAGTGTATTGGTGACGTTTCGACGAAGTCCCATTCGTCATCTTCAGGCTGGTGTTTTCGGCTTCTTGCTTCTAGGAGCAATGTGTGATCGTAGCTGTTTCTTCCTTTTAACTGCTAGTGGGGGTATGAACTGATTGGATGGGAGCTTGGCTGTGTTCTAATTGGATGGAGGTGTGTTCTGATTGGTTAGGGGCTTGG
Source organism: Crotalus tigris (assembly GCF_016545835.1). Taxonomy (NCBI): domain Eukaryota; kingdom Metazoa; phylum Chordata; class Lepidosauria; order Squamata; family Viperidae; genus Crotalus; species Crotalus tigris. The sequence continues at coordinate 612,648 of NW_024096755.1, read as the reverse complement.
CTGTGCTCTGATTGGATGGGGGAATGTTCTGTTTGGGTGGGGGCTTTGTTGTGCTCGGGTTAGTCTAAGTTGCCGGTGGGGTTTGAGATGGTGAGCTGCTTTGCTGTTGTTTGGCTTTGTGTTTGTGGTCGTGCCTCATCTTCATGGTGGGTGTCAATTTGCTTCATGTATGGATTGGAGGGGTTTAAAGTGGCTAATGATGCAGTTGTGGTCTGGCTTCTGGTTTGTGGTCGTGCCTCATCATTGGTGTGGATTTGGGTTTGCTTTTTGCATGGATGTGTGGTGGTGACATCCTGTGTGGTTTTGGTGAGTGTGGGTCTGGTGTCATTCTTTGTGTTAGGGACTCGTTTGTCAATAAGGGCGGGTTTCCAAATGGCTGGTAGGTGGGAGGTATCATCTCATTTATTCATGCTGCATGGGCGTTTTTCTATCTCGATGGCTTCTCTGATTATTCTGTTATTAAAGTGTTCAATTTTGGCGATAGTTCTGGACTTTTTAAAGTCAATTTCATGTCCTGTGGCTTTAAGGTGTTGGACCAGGGAAGAAGTTGGTTCCTCTTTTTTTGACTGAGTTCTTATGTTCTTCAATGTGTGCACTTATTCTACTGTTGGTTTGTCCAATGTATGTGGGGGACAAGCGGTGCATGGGATTTCATATATTCCTTGATTTTCTAACTTAATTTTGTCTTTGGGGTTTCTTAGGATGGTGGATATTTTTCTGTTTGTGCAGAATGCTGTCTTGATGTTGTGTTTGTTGAGGATCTTGCTGATTCTGTCTGTGGTGCCTTTTATGTATGGGAGGAGGGCTTTGCCATTTTCTTGTTCTCTGTCTTGGATTTTAGTGGGGGTTTCTTTTTGGATTAGTTTGGTAATCTTATTTCTTTAGAATCCATTGGATGTTAGTACATTAGTGAGAGTGTGTAGTTCGGTTTTTAGGTGTTGTTCATCAGCTAAGCGTTTTGTTCTGGAGATGAGTGTCTTGGCTACAGAGTTGATCTGTGCTGAGTGGTGGTGTGAGAGAGCATGTAGATAGAGGTTTGTGTGTGTTTTCTTCTGGTAGATGGTGTGTCCTAGAGAGCCATTGGATTTCTTGTAGACTAAGACATCCAGGAAAGGAAGTTGGTTATTAGCTTCTATTTCCATGGTGAACTGTATTTTGGGGGTATAGGCTGTTGAGGTGTGTGAGGAGGTTGTCCAGTTTTTTTTCCCATGTGGCCAGATTATGAAGGTGTCATCTACGTATCTGAGCCAGAGTTTGGGTTTGTGATCAGATTTTTCTAGAGCTTGGGTTTCAAAGTGTTCCATGTAGAGGTTTGCAATAACAGGTGAGAGGGGTGATCCCATAGGTGCTTCTATTTGTTTGTATTTTTGTCCATTATAGATGAAGTATGTGTTGGATAGGCAGTGGTTGGTCAGTTGTGGGATGTGTTTGGGGGGTTATATTTATTTTGGATAGCTGTCAAGGCTTCTTTGATTAGCACTTGGGTGAAGAGGGATATGACATCGAAGCTCACGAATAGGTCACTGGGCCGTAAGTTTTGTTTCTTTATGATCTCTATGAAATGGAATGAGTTTTTTACGTATGAGATGATGAATTCTGCATAGGGCTGTAGTTGTTTGGGGAGAAATTTGGCTAGGTTTTGTAGAGGTGAGCCTATGGAGCTGACTATGGATCTAAGTGGGGTTTCTTCTTTGTGTATCTTGGGGAGACCATAGAGTTTAGGACATCTGGATGATTTCTCTCTGGGAATGATTCTTTGCTAGATCTCTTCGCTAATGGGGGAGTCTTTTATTTTGGATCTGGTGGTTTTTTCCAGGTAGGTGGTGGAATCTGTGTTTAGGGGTTTGTATGTGGAGTCTTGGAGTAGGTTGGTTAATTTGGTTTGGTAGTCAGATATGTTCATAATCACCGTGGCGTTGTCCTTGTCTGCTGGTAGGATTATTATGCTGTTGTCTTCTTTCAGGTTAAGTAGTACTGTCTGTTCCTCTTTGGTTAAGTTGCTTTTGGGTGGCTTGCTGGTGCAGAGGATGTTGGTGATTTTGAGTCTGATTCTGTTAGCGTCGTCGGGGTTGATTTTGGTCAGGCTGGTTTCAACTCCGCATATAATGGTTTCAGTGGGGTTGTGTTTGGGAGCGACTGCAAAGTTGAATCCTTTGGAAAGGACTTTGGTTTCAGCTTTGGTGAGGATCCTATCTGAGATGTTATGCACTGTTTGTTTCATGTGTGGCTGTGAGGGAGGAGGGGTTTGTTTCTGGCGTTCTTGTAGTCTTTGGAGTTTGTTGGTGTGTGTCTGTCTTGAGGGTGGTCTGTGTTTCGGCTCTCCAGATGGCGAGTTGTTTGGATTTGTCCCAAAGTGCAGGGTGGATCTTGTTGCTGAGTTTGAGGTGAAGTGTGAGGAGATCTTTGTTGATTCGGTTTAGGAGGAATCTTTTTGTGTGAAGTTCATTTCTGATTAGGGTCAATTCTGTTCTTTTCAGGATGCATTTGGTGGCTGCAGAGTTGGAGTGGAATTTCAATTAGAAACATGTGGGGATTAAATTTTGATCTCAGCAGTTGCGTAGGAATATGAGGTCACATAAAATGGAATCTCTTTGGACTTGAAGTTTTTCAATGGCTCCATAGGACACAGTATCTACCAGAGGAAAACACACACAAACCGCTATCTGCATGCTCTCTCACACCACCACCCAGCACAGATCAACTCTGTAGCCAAGACACTCATCTCCAGAACAAAACGCTTAGCTGATGAACAACACCTAAAAACCGAACTACACACTCTCACTAATATACTAACATCCAATGGATTCTAAAGAAATAAGATTACCAAACTAATCCAAAAAGAAACCCCCACTAAAATCCAAGACAGAGAACAAGAAAACGGCAAAGCCCTCCTCCCATACATAAAAGGCACCACAGACAGAATCAGCAAGATCCTCAACAAACACAACATCAAGACAGCATTCTGCACAAACAGAAAAATATCCACCATCCTAAGAAACCCCAAAGACAAAATTAAGTTAGAAAATCAAGGAATATATGAAATCCCATGCACCGCTTGTCCCCCACATACATTGGACAAACCAACAGTAGAATAAGTGCACACATTGAAGAACATAAGAACTCAGTCAAAAAAAGAGGAACCAACTTCTTCCCTGGTCCAACACCTTAAAGCCACAGGACATGAAATTGACTTTAAAAAGTCCAGAACTATCGCCAAAATTGAACACTTTAATAACAGAATAATCAGAGAAGCCATCGAGATAGAAAAACGCCCATGCAGCATGAATAAATGAGATGATACCTCCCACCTACCAGCCATTTGGAAACCCGCCCTTATTGACAAACGAGTCCCTAACACAAAGAATGACACCAGACCCACACTCACGAAAACCACACAGGATGTCACCACCACACATCCATGCAAAAAGCATGGATGTGTGGTGGTGACATCCTGTGTAAAACTTTTAATTAAAAAAAAGCAAACCCAAACCCACACCGATGAGGAGGCACAACCACAAACCAGAAGCCAGACCACAGCTGCATCATTAGCCACTTTAAACCCCTCCAATCCATACATGAAGCAAACTGACACCCACCATGAAGATGAGGCACGACCACGAACACGAAGCCAAACAACAGCAATGCAGCTCACCCTCTCAACCCCCTGCAACTCAGACTAACCCGAGCACAACAAAGCCCCCACCCAAACAGAACACTCCCCCATCCAATCAGAGCACAGCCAATCCCCCATCCAAACAGAGCACAGCCAAGCCCCTAACCAATCAGAACACACCTCCACCCATCAGAACACAGCCAAACTCCCATCCAACCAGTTCATACCCCCACTAGCAAAAGGAAGAAACAGCTACAATCACACATTGCTCCTAGAAGCAAGAAAATCCGAATAACCAAAGACATGGACATAAACCGTTTCAGCTTCTTCCATCAAGATGACATTAGAGGGCACACCAAAACAACTAGACACAAGAACATGCCATTGCTCTGCTAAACAACTAATTTCCACAACACTGTCAAACTACCTGGTAGGGCTGTATTACTATTAATCTTCTCATCTTTATCTTCTTGTGACTATAACTTTGCTTGTATCATGATTTATATTGATTGTTTTATTTAATATCCTACTATGTTTCTATTCTATTGAGCTGCCTTTCTGTTCTATTGAGCTGCCTTGCTATCAGCCCCCTCTACCACAAAGATCCTGCAGGAGAAGGGTGGGAGATCTTGTAGGGTGAGACCCGTCAACCACAAACACAAAACCTTCGCTGTCTTCCTGCATAACAGATACAGTGCCCTTGCTGACTTTAATAGGGATACTAAGGTGGCAGGTCAAGCTGATTGTGATGACAATGATAACTCAAATGAGCAGGAGATCATGGTCCAAGATGAAGAACTTGTTTTGGATAGGAGAAAGTATGAATCATGTATTACACATCAGTCATGCAAGAAGAGCAAGGTATCTAAAAAGAGAAGCTACCTTCTGGTTATTGATTCAATTGTAAGGGAAGTCAATTTAGGAAAGAATGCAAAGCAGTGGTGGGATTCAGCTGCTTTGCACCAGTTTGGTAGAACTGATGGCTAATTTTTTGTTGCCCAAGCCCAGAATGGACTTCTGGAAGCGGTATCCACAGAGAGAACTGGTTATTTGAATCCCATCACTGATGCAGAGGTTTTGAAAGAGGTCAAATGTCTGCTACTGCCAGCAGGGACAAGAGGCATATTTTTAAGATAGTCAAGAATGCCAGTACGAACCGTGATGTTGATGCTGTTGTACATCTTGGCACAAATGATCAGTCCCAAAAAGATGTACTCTCTGTGCAGAATGATTTCCAGAGCTTGGGGCAGGAATTTAGTAGGATAGGATTGTAGACTTACTTTTTCAGAGGTTTTGCCTGTATATAAAGAACAAAAAGAAAAAGGCCAGCATATACAGTAGAGGAGTTCAATGTATGGCTAAAAAAGTGGGGTATTAATTATATTAGTCACAATGTCTGCATCTGGTCTGATGAAAAACTGTACAAAAGAGATGGTTTGCATCCATCAAAGAAAGGGATTGAGTTACTTGGCATTACATTCACAGATTTTCTGGAGAAACGTTTAAACTAAAGTTCTAAACAATGGGGACAGAGAGTTAATCGATACAGAATATTTCTGTCTCCAGCAATCTAAAACTAATAGGATTATCAGTGCTTATAATATAGATGTTTGTGTGGGTAAGAATATCAACCTTGCTGTCAAGGAAAATCAAGCTTTTGATAGTGTGTGCCAAACCATGGGCACTAATTAAACAGGTGGTAAGGAAGTAGGGGAACTTAGGCACAAAACAGGTTATGTAGAAAATAAACATAGGATCAGTCAAAAAGGACTCAAATGTGTATATATCAATGCATAGAGTATGAAGAATAAACAGGGTGAATTAGAAATTCAAGTAAATGAAGGCAGATATGATATTGTTACTATTACAGAAACTTGGTGGGTTAAACCCACAAATGAAATATACAGCTAGAGGGATTTAAATTATTTAAAAGAAATAGACCAAATAAAAGAGGAAATGGAGTTGCACTATATATAAGAAATAACAATATCTCTATACAACAGAGCACAACAATGATGAAAACTGTCTTGAATGCATTTGGGTCAATATAAAAGTGGGAGGAATGACATTGCCATAGGTATATACTATAGGCCACCCAACCAAACAGAGAAAATAGATGAACTTTTTGCTAGTCAGTTAACTAAGAGTATATAGGAAGCACATCACAATAGTAATATGGGACTTTAACTACCCTGACATCAGCTGAGAGACAAACTCTGCACCAAGTAGAGTATCAAATGGGTTCCTGACAAACCTAGCAGACCACTTTGTGTTCCCCAAAGTAGAGAAGGGAACTAGGGGATCAGCCATATTGGACTTAATTCTCACTAACAGAGATGAAATGATAGAAGGTGTTGAAGCTATAGGAACCTTGGGGGTGGAGAATAATCCTGCAATATTGAGATTCAACATTATGCAAGCACAAGCAATGGAACAAAGTCAAACTAGACTTTAAGAGACCTAATTTCAATTAGCTTAGAGCAGTGGTTCTCAACCTGTGGGTCGGGACCCCCATTTGGGGTCGAACGACCATTTCACGGGGGTCGCCAAACAACGCAGTCTGCCATTTTTTCCCCCTTTTCCTTAGCTGTGCTACTCCCTTTTATTCTATTGGCTTTTGAAAGCCAATAGAATAGACTCTCTTGAATAGAGTCTAATTCTATTGGCTTTCAAAAGCCAATAGGAATTGTCCAGGCTGTCTCTGTCCTGCTGAGCCCGCCAAAAGTCCCATTCTGCAAACGGTGCTGCATAAGTTGAGTAGTCCTCGACTTACGACCGGTTGAGTAGTCCTCGACTTACGACCAGTTGGGGGTCGCGGCATTAAAAAGGTTGAGAACCACTGGCTTAGAGAGAGCTTGGGAAAGATTCCATGGATGAGAATCTTCAAGGGGAAAACAACTCAAGAAGCTTAGGAAACTTTGAAAAATGAGATTATAAAAGCCCAGTCCAGCACAATACTAATGAAGAAAAAAAATAACAGCTCTCAAAAGAAACCAGCATGGCTGCATAAAGAACTCTCTGATAAATTGAAAGACAAAAAAGACAGGTATAAAAAGTGGGAAAAGGGGCACATAACTAAGGCAGAATATCAGCAAATAGCCCAAGCCTGCAAAGATGAAGTGAGGAAAGCTAAGGCTCAAAATGAACTGAGGCTTGCGATCAAAGTCAAAAATAACCAAAAGAAAAAGAAAAAAAGCTTTTTCAATATGTAAAAAACAAAAGAAAGGTCAAGGAAATGACTGATCCATTAATGGGAGAAAGTGGCAAGAAGATGACAAGCAACAGGGACAAAGCAAAACTGCTTAACTTGTTTTTTGCATCCGTTTTCACACAAAAGGAAAAAACAGTCCAACTTATCAAAACAGTACTGTAAAAAACAGATTAGGAATACAAGTTAAAATATGCAAGAAATGGTAAGTGAGCACTTGTCCACCCCAGACAAGTTCAAATCATCAGGACAGATAAATTACACCCCAAGATTCTGAAGAAACTGGCAGACGTAATTTCAGAATTACTGAACTATATTTTTCAAAGATCCTGGAGCATCGGGGAACTACCAGAGGACTGGAAAAGAGCTGATGTAGTTTCCATCTTCAAAGGGGGGGGGGGGGAATAGATCTAGGAAACTACAAACCTATCAACCTGATCTCAATACCTGGGAAGATTCTGGAAAAGATAAACAAACCAGCGAACACCCAGAGGCAAACAAAGTCATAACCAAAAGCCAACATGGGTTTGTCAAAAACAGATCATGCCAGACAAATCTTATTGCATTCTTTGACAAAGTGACAAAATTAGTGGACCAGAGGAATGCTGTGGATATAATTTACTTGGTCTTCAGTAAGGCATTTAATAAAGTAGACCACAACCTACTTCCTGCTAGGATAGAAAAATGTGGGTTAGACAGCACCATGACCAGATGGATTTGCTGACTAACAACATTCAACAGGTAGTCCTCAATAGAACTGCATCTGCATGGAGGGAAGGATGCAGTGGAGTACTCCAAGGCTCTTTTCAGACCCAGTACTCTTCAAGATCTTCATCAATGATTTGGATGAGGAGGTAGGTGGAAAACTCATAAAATTTGCAGATGACACCAAGCTGGCAGGAAAAGCCAACACATAGGCTTAAGATACAGAAGTATCTTGATAGACTTGAACATTGGGTCCTATACGAAAATTCACTGATGAAAAAACTAAGGTACTACATTTAAGCAAGAAAAACCAAATGCACAGATACAGTATAGATGGTACTTGGCTCAATCGTAGTAACTGTGTGAGGGACCTTGGAGTCCTAGAGGACAATAACTTAAATATGAGCCAACAGTGTGCTACAGCTGCCAAAAAAGCCAACACAGTTCTAGGCTGCATTAACAGAGGGATAGAATAAAGATCACATGAAGTATTAACACCACTTTATAATGCCTTGGTAAGACCACATTTGGAATACTGCATCCAGTTTTATTCACAAAACATCATAAAAAGAATGTTACGTCTCTAGAAAGAGTGCAGAGAAGAGCAACAAAGAGGATTAGGGCACTGGAGGCTAAAACTTATAAAAACTGTGTATATCTATTTTAATGAAGAGAAGGACAAGGGGTGATAGCGGTGTTCCAGTATTTCAGGGGTTGCCACAAAAAAGAGTGAGTCAAGCTATTCTCCAAAGCACCTGAGGGCAGGATAAGAAGCAATTGATGGAAACTAATCAGGGAGAGAAGCAACCTAGAACTAAGGAGAAATTTCCTGACAATTAGAACCATTAATCGGTGGAACAACTTGCCTCCAGACATTGTGAATGCTCCAAAACTGGAAGTTTTTAAGAAGAGATTGGACAATCATTAGTCTGAAATGATATAGGGTTACCTGCCTGAGGAGGGGGTTGGACTAGAAGACCTCCAAAGTCCCCTTCCAACTCTGTTATTTTGTTCTGTAGTATGATTTATGTTGATTTTTTTTAGTATCCTATGACTATCACTGAGTGTTGTATCTTATGATTTATGATGAATGTCTTTTATGATTATAATCACAATTTATCACTTGATGCTTGTCTGTACACTGAGAGCTTATGCACCGGAGACAAATTCCTTGTGTGTCCAATCACACTTGGCCAATAATGAATTCTAATTCCAAATAGAAGAGAGAAAAATACATATACACAATTAATATTGTGTGATAAAAATGTCTTCATGCTGAATCTGATCTTTATTTTTACAGAACTCCTAAAGAGGGTACTTTTTATCCTTTCTGATGGATTTGTGATAAGACAAAGAAATATTAGGATTCAATTTTTACTTTAATTCAAAAGATTCCTAAAATAAGTGTAAAACTGAAGCCAGAAGATTTCCTTTTAAATTTGATGGACAAAGAACCTGAAAGAAAATTTGGCACTTTGTTATTATATATGTTGGCAGCAGCTAGAATCTTATATGCATCAGGATGGAAAGATACAACAATTCTCACAATGGAAGAGTGGATGATGAAGGTGGCGGAGTTGGCAGAAATGGCAAAATTGATTGTTTTGATTAAAAAAAAAGAACTTATCTAGTTTTGTTTCTAGTTGGAAATCTCTTCTGAACTTTTTGCTGAAAACAAAAAAATAAAATGTTGATTTTAGGTTTTGATGATTAGAATTACTTTGTAATTATAGAAATACTTGAGCTGCTGTGAAATGTAAAGCAAAAAGTTGAAATTGTGTTATTTTTGTAATCTACTGCACTGAAGAAAAAGTCAGGGGTCATTACTTTTTTCTCTCTGTGTGTACTTTTTTCTCTTCTTTTCCTAATTCTTATTTCTTTTATGTTGTTATCTTATAATGAAACTTAATTTAAAAACCTTATTTTTAAAAACAAAAACAAAAAACTTTTAACTCAACTCTATGCAGTATACAAATCATGTTGATACCTATCTCTAAGTATTGATTGCTTCAGAGCAAGCTTTGTGGAGCTGTGCTGTGAAGCCCAGAAGGGGGCGTGATAGAACAAAAATAGAAGTCTCCGTAGCTTTAAAGGTCTGCCATCCCATAATCTGCACCAATCTCTATGTTGCTTCCAGGCCAGAAAAACAAGAATGATCTCTACATATCCTTCATTGAAATAGGTAATTGTTTCTAGCAGCTATTCCCTTAATGCTTTCAAAAGCAGCCTGAAACCTAGAGTTTAACAGGGTGAAACTTACTTTGCTGGTCCCTTGCTGTGCCAAATTCTGCCAACTTCAGTTCTCAAGTTTCTGGCGTGGGCTCTTCAAGATGTAAACCAGATTAAAGTCTCCCTTAGCGCAGAACTATTTTCTCAGAGAAACCAACCAGATAGTTGCAGAGAACTCTGTATGTCTTAACTATTGCTTCTGAGCAACGTGCATTTTGGTGTGTGCCATCTTTCTGTCTGGCTCTCCTCTTCAATAAACTGCAACCTTCTTTCTAAAACAGTTTCCATTTTGATTATTCCCAGCTTGGACTGGACCCTGATGAAGATTTTTCTTTCAACAGGTGGATGAGTTGGCAGGACTTACACCAAACTATAAACTTACCAAATACAGGTAGTCCTTGACTTAATGAATTGAGCCCCAGATTTCTGTTGCTAAGTGAGACATTTGTTAAGCGGGCTTTGCCCCATTTCGCGACCTTTCTTACCACAGTTTTTACATGAATCACTGCAGTTGTTAAGTTAGTCACAGAGTTGTTAAGTGAATCTGGATTGACAGAAGGTTGCAAAAGGAGATCACGTGAACTCGGGACACTGCAACAGTCATAAATATGAATCAGTTGCCAAGTGTCTGAATTTTGATCACGTGACCATGGAGATGCTGTAATGGGTGTAAGTGTGAAAAACAGTCCTAAGTCACCTTTTTCAATGATGTTGTAAATTTGAATGGTCACTAAATGAACTGTTGTAAGTCGAGGACTATCTGTACCCAATTATTGTGCTTTATCAGCTGGTTTTTCAGTCCCTTTAGTGTGACACTAAAATCTAGGTTGACTAACCCAAGAATGGGAAATTGGTGTTCCCCAAAGTCCTGTTTGTGCCCCTCACCCCCTAGAGTTCCTCAACCACCATTACTAGAAATCAGTGGCATGACTACTCACCGTTCTGAGACAGGGAATGTTTTAAAGCTTAATAACATGTAATTTAGATACTAATGCATACTTGATAAAATAAGAACCCCTACCCTTCCACCAAATCAAACATCTGTGCCATCCCTTTGATATCCAAGCTTCATACTATAGCTCTTGGGGGGGGGCTATCCCCTTTAATCCATGTCCCCCACAGCCAAAGGTTGCCTGCTCCTGGAGTAAACTATTGTTAAATGCTCTGTGAATAGACTTGTCCATGTTACATAGACATGTAATAAAGCGAGTGAGATCTGCCACAAAATCCTGGAACACCAAGTCCGGCTTTTCTAAGTACCTACTAGCTAGCCAGTCAGTCCTGTTTCGTTCAAAGATACAACCTGTTTCATCTTCTTTAATCTGGGGCCTTTGTGCTGGAATTCATCCTCAGTAAACTCCCACTCTGCATAGCCAGTGCTGAACATTCACAAAGGTTGATCAAAGCTGAAGTCCAACATACTAGAATATATGACTTTCGTTGTTTTTTTATTGCTTTATTGTTGTTTTTTACTATTGATATATTTGCCTTTTTTTTTAAAAAAAATTATGCTTTACTTCTAAGTGTAAGCCGTCCAGAGTAGCCCAGGGAGAGATGGTGGCAAATAAATAAATAAATAATGAATTGCGTTGCTTATGCCATTCTCCTGCACTTCCTCTTTATCCAGGTTCTTCACACACACACACATACACACACACACACACACACACACACACACACACACACACCACTTAAGATGGTTTCCCACATTGTTCTAAACCATATTATGGTTTATTCATAGCATGGTGTGAGTGGATCCAGCAATTGAAGGCAGCTAGTCCACAACAGTTTCCACCTTGACAGTGGTGTTGGTCTTTACGGTGCCACAACATCCTTTTGGGTTTTTTTAATCAGGTACAGACTAATAAAATTACTTTTCTGCTGGTGACCACTTTTTAGGAGGAGAATTTTTGTCTATATATCCTCCAAATAAATGATGGAGGAGGAGGAGGGCCAAGCCTCTTGTTCTCTAGTGTCACACCAACAACAGCACTAAGGTATTTTCATAGAACTCACACTGTTTTCTTCATATGAAAAAGGAGAAGAGGGAGTGACAGCTTTATTCCACTGTGTGTGTAGTACTAGCAAGCACTCCTTCTCAGAAGAGATAGATGGGTTCTCACTGGGGCACTCCTCCTGAGAACAGGGGCTGGCTACTCTCTCACCACACACCCAGAAATGCAATGGAAGAAGCCATTGGTGTGAGTAGACTGCGAACACTTGCTTGTCAGCATTGCTGACTAAACACAAAGCCACACAGAGGTTCTCTGAAGGATTCCAGCCAAGGAACAAGCAGTCCCTCGATGTAGATCCCATTCCAAGATAATGTGTCTTAGTGGAAAAATTAGTATAGATCAAACACCCAGGAACACATACAACTGTCTCCCCAGAAAAGTAAATCTCAGCTAAATGACTTAAGGAATTTACTGAGTGCGTAAAGAGGACAAACTACTACTGAATTTCCATATTGTACTAGCCATAATTTATTAAAGGACTGTTGGCTGTTTCACTTAACATACTGTGATATGTTAAACTGTTACGGTATTTACAAGTCACAATAGCTGAATTCACACAGACATGTTATACCTAGAATCTCTTCATTTTCCCTCAAGCTGTGTGTGTGTGTGTGTGTGTGTGTGTGTGTGTGTGTGTGTGTGTGTGTGTGAGAGAGAGAGAGAGAGAGAGAGAGAGAGATTGTATTATGTAAAGCCCTCAAATATGAGATTGTACATATCTGTAACATATATCTTATACAGGTAGATTTATACTTAGCGATGTGTTCAAACTTAACATGGAATCCCTGAAAGATACTTATGACCCAGTTCCAACATCAGCCCATAGTTACATGATGTCAGACATAAACAATCAGATCCACAAGTGAATTCAATTAACTATTTTATTACTCATGCCTATAACACAGGAATGTTCTCAGACTGGTGGTTTGCACTTGGGCTAGACTATATAAGGTTCAATATGATTCAAAGACAGGAATCAGACTCTTGTGCCTACATAAACATTCCAGACTAATTCCCCACTTGACTTCTCCCCCTAGCTTGCCCAGTCTGTCTCTGACACATGACTGCATATTGGGTGCTCAGCAGTCAGCTCACATTTATGGCTGTTGGCAGTTATCATATCCATACAGTAAATGATGGTTTTGCCAGAAACCCCCATGTACTTCTGGTTTTTAGCAAAAAAACAGTATGTACTTCCCATTTGTAGCAAAAAAGAACAACAACCACCCATAATGAGCAATGGGCTTGTTTAACAACCACCAGAAAAAAGTCATAAAATCAGGTCTGGTCATGTAAAGACCCATTTTACAACTGTCATGACTTACAGCTGTAATTGCCAGACCCAATTATGGTTGTAACTTGAGGACTACCTGTATATCTCTTTCTCTGACAGTCTAAGACAAGATGGACTGTACATATGATTCTGCTAAACGCTATTCAGTAGATTCCTTCCTACATGTATATATATGATCATCTAACATGTCATGGTCCATGAGTTCATTTTCCAACATATGTAGTCCTTGCTTAACAACTGTCCTGTTTAGCAACCATCAATGTTACAACAGCACCAGAAAAATAACATTAGGATTAGTTTTCACGCTCAAGACCACCACAGCGCCCTCATGGTCATGTGAACAAAATTCAGGTGCTTCACAACTAACAGGTGTTTGTGTCCATTACAGCATCCCACAGCTGATTGAAATGATTGAAATGTGGGCACTTCACAACTGGTGGGTGTTACCACCATTGCAAAATCCCATAGCCAGATAATCACCAATCACACATTTCACAGCCAGCATCTGGCAAGAACAGTCAATGAAGAAGTCTGCAGTAAAATTCATACTCACATAACATCTCACTTAACAACCATAGGTGATTGCTTAATGACTGTGGCAGAAGTAAGGTTGTAAGTTTGCCTAGCAACAGAATTGATGATCCCAATGTAGTTGTTAAGGGAGGACTAGCTGTGGAGGGCTTGAATCACATTAAATAAGATTGGGCTATGTACATCTTGTGAGTCCTACTTTAGGATTTTTTTATGGCATTATGAATTTTGCGAATACAACCTATTCTTTGCATGCAAAAAAACTGGCAGATTTTGCATCAGCATCCAGCATATGGAATTGCTAGGGCACATTAATTCATGCTTTGGTCCAGGAGTTTGCCTGGGTGCCTGCATTATTGGAATGCAGAGTGTGTCCCATTAGATTTTAATCAGCCAATACTTATACCAGAAGTCTTATAAGCTATGTTATGAAGCTGCAGCTATCTGGTCATCATGCTTATTGCAAGAACTAAAAAGGCATTAAGAAAAATTCTAGCAACTATGAACATGCAGACCCAATCTATAGTAGAAATAAGATTCAGATCTTGTGAACTTCCATTTTGTTTTGGTTTTGTCCACAGCAGATAGACTGGTGTTCTCAATAGGATAGGAGGAGAACCAATGGCCACCTGGACATTGTTCTTGTAAGAGACTCCTCTGCTTTTGGGATACATGGTTCTAACCATGCCAGAAGTAGTCTCCAAATTCCCCCTCTCTCCCAGAGGATTGACTTTGTACAAATATTAATTAATCCTATAGTCCAGGATCAGATGTTAGAATTGCAAGATAAACTATAGCAACTGCTGAAGGCCAACGGATGTTTGGGCAGCTTCTCATTTTACATGTCTGCACTGAGTTCACATGTCACCATATTCTGTGGCCCAGTCACAATTGGCTGGGTTTGCACAACACATTTATAGCTATGTTGTAAAGTATCATGGAGAGGCTTTACAATTTAGAAAGCCACAATCAGGCCCTTTGCAGATCACTGGTGCCCCTCTGCACTCTCTCAACACCACGAATTCTATGTGATGCTCAGTTAGTTGTGCCGATTGCCTGAATTCCTTCTCCCAAGGGATCACACAAAGACAGTTTGACAGCATTTCTTCTACAGTTGCCAGATGAGCAGTTCTCCATATTAGAGCACCCACTTGGTCTTGGTGCTTCCCTTTTCCTGTAGCCAACAATGCCATGGTGCCTTGCCACCTTCCCATCATATCCCCATTACACCAAGCAGTAATTCTGCATAATTTAGTAAGTATGCAAGAATTGATTCTCTATTGAAAAAAGTGAAAGCAGTTTTCTAAGAACAAGACTGAGGTGTTGCCTGGCTGCTAGTTTAGTCCATTCCTACTAGCAGCTCCATGGGAGGAGGGTAAGATGAGTGGATCACATCACTGAAATGCTGCTGAGGACGCCAGTGGCTGTGTGAAAGGGGCCTCAACCACACTACATTGTGATAGAGTGTGCTTTGTGAATCCAGTCAAGATCAACCAGAACATAAAAATACATATCTTAGCATCTTTAGACTAGTATTCTAGTTCCATATTGAATGAACCAAAAATACAAGGGCAAATTGGAAATAAACCTCCCTTTGGTTATCAATGACAGATACTCACAGATACAGAACTTTTATTATACACATTAGAAAACTACATTACATTACTTTTCGACCTAATCATCATTCAAATTGAGGCACTTGTCATAATGTCTTATAATGTTTGATATTCCTTAATAGTAGTCACTCGGTGCTAAATCTGGGCTATAGGAGTGTATGTATGATCAAAAACATCCCAACAGAATTGCTTCAAAAGTTCTTGGGTGCATCTAGCAGTGTGTAGGTGAGCATTATCGTAAACCAACACCACACCAGAAGTGGTGACATAGAAAATCCTGCCAAATGTGAAGATGCCAAAGGAGTACTGCCTGTGAAGTTCACGGAGCATGGTTCGACCACCAATTTAGAAGTCTACTGTGAAACATTACAAAAACTCAGATGAGCCATCCATAACAAGCGTTGGGGCATGCTGACTTCTGCTGTTGGTTCATGATAATGCTCACCCGTACAACATTAGACACACCTAAGAATGTTTGAAGCAGTTCCGTTGGGATGTTTTTGATCATCCCCCCGCAGCCCAGATTTGGCACCGAGCAAATACTATTAAGGAATTTCAAACCTTGTAAGACGTTATGACAAGTGCCTCAGTTTGAATGGTGATTATGTCAAAAAGTAATGTAATGTTGTAATCTTACCTAATGTGTATCTGTGAGTGTCTGTCATTGATAACCAAACAGAGGTTTATTTCTGAATTGCCCTCATATCCAGTGTCATATTGGGAAGAAAAAAATGCCAGAATCAATGGTTTAAGCCAGACATGTCAAACTTGCGATGTCACGTGACGTCACGCAACATATCGGGATGGTTTTGCCATTGCTGGCAATGGAGTGGGCGTGGCTTCTGGAAGATGCATCCGGCCCGTGGGCTAGCAGTTTGACACCCCTGGTTTAAGCAATCTTTTGCCTTCACACATTCTGTTCAAAGGTAACTGAGATGAGGACAATCACTTCTCCTTTTCTTAGTCTACGACTTTCTCAGTTTCTGCTTACATTCCTTGTTGGACAGACAAAATACATATCCACGTAGCTTGATGGTGTATGTAAATCAGTCATTTCCATAGTTTCTCAAGCTTCCGATGACTCTGAGAACAAACATGTTATCATACAAATTTGGTTCCTCAATCCTAAGGTTTGACTCAGCTCCAAATACTGATTCACACGGTGCTCTCAGGTGGTACTGATTCAGCCGAGTTGTATTTTTCTCTTCTTTCAGGTTTAAAAAAAAACATCTTGGAGTAATTACATGGATTTGCCAATGTATTTGTGGTATAGATGTCACCTTTTTGTCAGAAACGGGAGGCAAATGGATTCATTAAAATCTGAATAAATATAAAATCCGTGTCTAAATAAAGAGAAAAATTAAAAATAAATTTTAAATAATAAACACATATCAGTGAAAAGAAACCTAGATCCAATTAAAAAAAAATACTTAGCAACTTTAGTAAAACAAAGAGCTCTGTCAGAACAGAAAAAGATATTTTCCTATGGGCAAAAAGATAAGAGAAAGAAAAAATGCTCACCTTTTCAGCTGCTCAAGTTGTCAAATTTAAGTTATAGAAAGGGGTCTTAGAATATATATAATCCAATGAATGAAACTACAGTATGCCTGACAGATAATCCTTCAGTCTCTAACTCAATATCTTCAGGAAAGAAACTACCCACCAGTTCTTGAGGCTATCTGATCCTCTTTCAAAATAGTGAGAAAGTTTTCAGTAATAATTTTCTCCAAATTCTCTTTCTTGCAGTTTTCAGGAATATGCTTGGTGCTCAGACAAATCAGCCATCAATAGACCCACAGAGATAAACAACATTTATGCCCCATTTGAAAGAGACAATGAAAAAGTTAAGAAGGAAACAAGCAGACCAGAACACATTCTGTCCAGCAGCCTTCACCCAGAGAAGCAATGATTAACACCAGATGAACAATCAAGCAGAAAACAATACCTCAGTCAGGGAACTACCATGGAGGAAACGACATCCCCACCAACACTGGTGGGCAAGCTACTGTACATAACAAGGAGCAAACCCTATACTCACTGTGTTGATGTTGGGTAATGAAATGTTTGCAAGCAAACAACCCAGCTCAGCAAGCAAGCAATGCCTCCACAGTTCACACCTGGGCTATCTACATGCTCTTCTATTAAAATTAGAGTATGGCAAATGTACCCTCCTTTCAGCTGTCAAAATTCGGAATGTGATTTGCAGGATCAAATCCAAACATGACAGAGAAGAAAGTACACACACACACACACACACACACACACACACACGTATGTATATCAGTGGACTTTATTTCTAATTTTTTAGAGTGGCCACTATAACCAGAAAAGGACTGACTTGACTTACTCTTGTGGTTTTAGTAGACATTCTGATATGCAGAAACTAACAGATGCTTTTTATGAAAAGAAGATAAGTAGAATGATCATCTACAAATGCCAAGGACAGACCTAAGTGACAAACTGTGCTCCAAAATTCAAATATTGGGAATCCGATCAGAAATATTCAGGAATAGAGGAGGTAGATCAGCATTTCAAAATTTCCTTCGGACAATTTCCCACAACCTACTGCCCCTCAGTTGTGTTGGATTTCAGCTCCAATCATTTTTCTCAGGACGCATATTAATGGGTGATGCTGGGAATCTGAAGTAAAAATAATCTGGTGTAAAACAGATTAGTAAAAGAATAATGTACTATGTTGTTGTATTATCCACCTTGCTCTGGTGCACACATGCCCATTCATTTCGCTTTCAGTAATCTGATCCAATTCAGAAAAAAACGTAGCTTGTTTAATGTATTAAATAAGCTGAAACTGGTGGGATTTGTACAACTGACTATTAAACGTATTGTGCAAGACTGCTCACGATGTGGGTTCTGTTATGTCCCGAGCCTTGCAAACGGGCTCGGGGCGTTTACAGGCAGTCCCGGGCAGGTGCAAGCTGCCCGGGACCAGACAGGCTGTCGCCAGCGCCTGTGCGCATGCGCGGGTGCTGGCGTGGGAAAAGTAACACATTGACCCGGGAATTGCCTATATAAGAGGCTGGGAGCTTTTGGGCGTTGCTGAAGCCTTCACCTGTAAGCTGAACACAGAATAAAAGAAAACCTGAGAACTACAACTGCTTCTCGTGTCTGCTTTTCGCCAAGGACTCAACACTGGCGACGAGGATGGGATGCCTTACATCGCCTGGAAAGGAAGAGGTGTAAGCTTACCCAAGTGAGTCCTGAGCGGCGGAACGGCGTTGACTCGGCAGCTACCCGCCAATCCAGTGCGCATTCGGGGGTAGGCTGGCTGATAGACCCGTCTCCTGAAAATGGCAAAAGTTGGAAGGCTTTCGGAATTCGACGTCTCACATCCAGAGCGGTGGGAGTCCTACGTAGCCAGGGTGGAAAATTACCTCAAGGTGAACCAAGTGAGGGAAGATAGCTTGAAGGCTGCCACCCTGCTTTGTGTCTGCGGTCAAGATGCCTTCGAAATCGCAGAGAACCTTGCAGCACCTGTCCCATTAGAGTCTGTCAGCTACGCAGATCTAAAGAAGCTATTGAAGGAGCACTTCCAGCCCAAGATGTCCGTCATCGCATGGCGCCACACCTTCGAGCAGAGGGATCAACAATCCAGAGAGTCAGCCAAAGAATACATCGCCGCATTGAGGAAGGCCGCCAAGCACTGCGAGTTCAAGGACCTCAAAGAACGACTGAGGGACCGATTCGTGTGCAGCTTAAGGCATCGAGATCTACAACAGAGGCTTTTCGCCAAAGAAGACTTGACCTTCCAAGATGCCTTAAGAGAGGTCACCGCAGAAGAAGCAGCAGGCGGCGCCGTCAAAAACATGCGGCCGATCAGGAACAGTCCAGATGTTGCATCCGTGCACCAAGAGGATGTTCAAGGGAACTCCGAGGAGGATCCGGACGAGGAAGTCGACCGTCTCCACCCCACAAAGGAAGGGAATCAGAAAGGAAGCTCTGCAGCTCCCCTCAAGTGCATCGGCTGTGGAGGTCGCCACAGGAGAACCGACTGCAAGTTCCGCTCTGCTATCTGCTGGGCGTGCGGGAAACAAGGACATATTGCAGCTGTGTGTCTGGGCTGACGAAAGGTACAACCTCAGGAAGAACTGCGCCTGAAAGGTACCAGGGTCCCCAGCCAGAATAGGGTAGGTTTTTGCGCTTCGTGAAGAAGCATCTTCAGGACAGGCACACACAAGCCCATCAAGAAAAAGCTGTCACTCAAGGTGAAGCTACAAGAGGTTCCATTAACTATGGAACTAGACACGGGGTCTGCCTTTTCAATCATATCCTTACATACATTTAGGAAGATTTGTTCCGGCAGTGGAACTCAGGCTAAATTAAGGCCTTCTGACATTGTGTTAACAGACTTTCAAGATTCGAGAGTGTGTGTTAAGGGGGAGGCCACCCTTAACGTACAGTATAAGAATTTTGAAGGTCGACTAGACCTATTAGTAGTAGGGGGTGAATGAATGAGTCTCATAGGACTCGATTGGTTTGAAGCCTTGGGGATACACGTCACAGGGCTTAACAGCTTACAAACACTCGACCTACAGGAAGTCTGCAAAGAATTTGCAGATGTCTTCTGCCCCCAGCTGGGCACATTCAAGGGACCCCCTGTGTCCTTAAAACTAGACCCCACTGTCACTCCCATTAGAATTAAAGCAAGAAGGGTCCCTTTTGTTTTAAAGAGTAAAATTGACACTGAGTTAGACAAACTGATCCAACAGGGAATCCTAGAACCTGTTGATTCCAGCCCTTGGGAGATCCCCATTGTCACGCCTCTAAAGGCAAATGGGGACATTCGCATTTGTGCTGACTACAAATGCACTCTTAATAAGGCATTGCAGCAACATGCCTATCCTGTTCCTGTGGTCAGTCATATTCTGGCCTCCCTCAAGGGGGGGGCGCGTTTTTGCAAAGCTTGACCTAGCTCAAGCGTATCAACAGCTGCCTGTTGATGATGATGCTGCTATAGCTCAGACTATTGTGACCCACAGGGGAGACTTTAAGGTAAAAAGGCTACAGTTTGGAGTGAATGTCGCTCCTGGGATTTTCCAAAGCGTAATGGAAAACACACTACGGGGCATACCGGGGGTTTGCCCCTACTTTGATGATGTCTTAATTGCAGGAGACTCCACACACATTCTAGCTGAAAGGCTAAGGGCTGTTCTGTTATGGTTCAGGAAAACAGGCCTCAAGCTCAAAAAAGACAAATGCAAAATTGGGGTGCCTTCTACTGAATTTCTGGGGTTCAAAATTGATGCTGCTGGGATTCACCCTGCTGAATCCAAACTAACTGCCATTTTAGAAGCACCTAGGCCAAAGTCTAAGGCCGAACTTCAGGCCTTTCTGGGCCTTCTGAATTTCTACAATTCCTTTCTTCCACATAAAGCTAGTGTAGCTGAGCCTCTTCACAGGCTATTAGACAAACAAGCAGTGTGGCAGTGGTCACAAACACATGAGGCTAGTTTCAATGAAGTCAAGGCCTTACTCACTTCTAACAGTGTACTTGCACACTTCAATGAGTCCCTTCCTGTGTGCATCGCTTGTGATGCTTCCCCTTACGGGGTAGGAGCCGTCCTGAGCCACCTCAGGTCTGATGGAACTCAGGTTCCTGTTGCATATTACTCCAGAACACTGTCTTCTGCTCAGCGCAACTACGCTCAGATAGACAGGGAGGCTCTGGCTGTTGTTGATGGAATTAAAAAATTCCATGATTTCTTGTATGGCAGGCATTTCACGGTCTTCACTGACCATAAGCCTCTGCTGGGACTGTTTACCACACGTAAACAAACTCCCCAAATCCTTTCCCCTAGAATGCTTAGGTGGTCTATTTTTCTGTCTGCATATGATTTTTCCTTACTCCACAAGCCTGGGAAAGAAATGGGCCATGCTGATGGCCTCAGTAGATTGCCCCTGCCAGTAGTAGAAACTGACCCTGCGCCAGCTGTCAACATTCTATCCATCCAAGCCTTGCCCGAGTTCCCTCTGAATGCCAGGGATGTCGCCGCTGAAACAAGCACAGATCACACACTTTCACGTGTCCTTTCTTGGGTTTTGTCTGGATGGCCTGAGCACTGCCCTAGTCCTGAGTTTCAGAGTTTCTGGTCCAAAAGGAACAAGTTGTCCACTTCTCAGGGTTGTCTGCTTTGGGGAAACAGAGTTGTCATTCCCACCTCAATGAGGACTAGGATCTTAGAGTCCCTCCACGAGGGTCATCCTGGCATTGTTCGCATGAAGGCCCTTGCGCGCAGCCACTTGTGGTGGCCTGGTTTAGATAAGGACATTGAGGCTAAGGTGCATGCATGCCACCTGTGCCAACGCTCTCGCCCAGAGATGCCCCAAGCTCCTGTGCATAGATGGGAGGATACACAGTCCCCATGGTCTAGGGTGCACATTGACTACGCTGGGCCCTTTCAGGGCCAGTTCTTCTTGGTCCTCGTTGACAGTCATTCAAAATGGCTTGAGGTTGTACCTGTCTCATCCACCACCACTGCAAAGACTATTCAGGTACTGAGGGGGATTTTTGCTGCACACAGGCTCCCAGATGTCATCGTGTCTGACAACGGCCCTCAATTTACTTCCTCCGAATTCCAAGCTTTCTTACAGGCTAACATGATTCATCATGCCATGTCTGCACCCTTCCACCTGTCCACCAACGGTATGGCTGAACGCATGGTCTGCATCACAAAGGACGCCTTGAAAAGACTCACCTATGGGGACTGGCATCACAGGTTGGCTGACTTTCTCCTTTCTTACCGCACCACACCGTCCACTTCTACAGGGAGAAGCCCAGCTGAACTTCGCTGGGGGCGCAAACTTACTACGAAGCTTGACCGGTTGCATACGGACAGACTGCCTTCATCTACCTCACATCCTAGGGCACCTAGACAACTACTTGTGGGTGCCCCGGTTTGGACTCGCAATTACGGGCCTGGTCATACATGGGTCCCCGCTTCTATTTCCAGGGTCACAGGTCCTCTATCCTACGAGGTAGCCCTGGACAAGAGTCGTGTCCTGCATTGGCACATCGACCAACTCCGCCCTAGGCGGGATCTTTCAGATGAGACTCCTGGGTCTTTTCCGGGGGGGAGGGGGACCCTTTAGAGCAAAGGGAGGGGCACAAGCTGCTGCCCACCTCCAATGATGGAGTCACAAATGACCCATTCCAAGATTCCGCGAGTGCCCCAAATAGGAATTCTAAGAGCCTATCCAACTACCAGCATTCACGCCTACTCCAGCCAGGGAGTCACCCCGGCGGTACAATCACTATTCACCTGCACGGCACAGTACTCCAGTCAGGGAGGATACCCGGGAGCATCCCAATAAATCATACCCCGCAAGAGAGCTGGCACATAATCCCCAGAGTTGGCCTGACCTTACCCCAAGTCCTACAGGGGGTCAAACATACAGGGAGGTGGTCGAGGAACCAAGTCCCGACCGCAACACCTCTAGCCCAAATCAGGGAGTAACTGAGTTTTGGGAAGGTACAGAAACCCACACGAGCCCGGACACAGAACGGGGTTTAGGGAATGGACAGCCTCCTGACAGGTCTTGGACGGACCTAGGAGGTTCTACAGAGACGCCCAGCAGTGGCTATCACTTCAAGGGGCCCGAGGGCCTACAGCTAGGCAGGTCAACCAGGTCACAAAGTGACAGAAGCCCTGGCCTGACGAGCCCGGTGGGCGAGCAAGCAGGCCAGGCATTGGGGCACAGTCCTTGGAAGGCACCAAGGCATGATAAGGAGAACAGGCTCACGTCTCCCCTCAGTCAGGGAACACCTGTCAGAAACCCAGAGCTGAGAAGGTCACAGAGAGCAAGGAAATCTCCTAAATACTTAGAGGATTACATAACATTGCTGGCCAAACAAAAGCCAGTAAACAGTAGAAGCACTGGGGAGTAGAACATTGCATCAAGAAATAATTGTATGTTGGTAGTAGTCTTAGCCCGGGGGAAAGGGGTGTTATGTCCCGAGCCTTGCAAACGGGCTCGGGGCGTTTGCAGGCAGTCCCGGGCAGGTGCAAGCTGCCCGGGACCAGACAGGCTGTCGCCAGCACCTGTGCGCATGCGCGGGTGCTGACGCGGGAAAAGTAACACATTGACCCGGGAATTACCTATATAAGAGGCTGGGAGCTTTTGGGCGTTGCTGAAGCTTCACCTGTAAGCTGAACACAGAATAAAAGAAAACCTGAGAACTACAACTGCTTCTCGTGTCTGCTTTTTGCCAAGGACTCAACAGGTTCCTTAGAAGATCTGCATGAAGCAACACCAGAGGCAACAGCCTGGACAGCTGAATTGGACATCCAGTGATGAGACCACTGCTGTATCCTCATAGAAGTTACATATATATAATTACGTGGATTGTGTGTATACGTTTACTTCTTTGTCAAAATCTCACCATAAGCTAAAAAAATAAAACAACTTATATGGTTGCTTACATCTGGTTTAGCATATTGTGCAATAGCCACCACAATGATTTGTACTTGATTTAATTGCAGGTGTGGTACCAGATCATAAAGAGCAAGTTTGCCACCAACCATAATTAATGAATGAGATAAGCAGTATGTGTGTTCATGTTAACCAGCCAGAGTGTTTACTGTGATGTCAAACCTTGAGGAACCAAATCCATGAAGGGCAACTGGAGATAATATCTAGAGGCTCATCTAGAGAGAGTATAAGAGAGACTGTAACTTGAAATAACCAAGATAAAGAAATACAGATATTCTTGGATTTCCAGAATTGCCCAATTAGTATGATCTACTATCCAGTTCTTGGTTGAAAATTTGTATTTCTCAAAAGACTGGATTTACTCTGGAGCAGACACAGATTTCTCATCTCTGCTGTTCTTCTCAAGTGGTCTTCTATAGGACTCTGTTACAGGTAGTCCTCGACTTACGACCAAAATTGAGCCCAACATTTTGGTGAGACATTTGTTGTGAGTTTTGCCCCATTTTACAACCTTTCTTGCCACAGTTGTTAAGTGAATCACTGCAATTGTTAAGTTAGTAACATAGTTGTGAAGTGATTCTGGTTTCCCCATTAACTTTGTTTGACAAAAGGTGGCAAAAGGTGATCCCATGACCCTGGGACACAGCAACCATCCTAAATGAGTCAGTTGCCAAGTGTCTGAATTTTGATCACTGTCAGTTCCAGTTCTGCTTTAGGCACAAAACCAGGTGGGTGATCTTGGGTTAGCTACTCTCTCTCTCTCTCTCTCTCTCTCTCTCTCTCTCTCTCTCTCAACCTTAGCAAGGAGGCAATGGCAAACTATTTCTGAAATCTCACCAAGATAACTTCAGGGACTTGCCTGACTTCAAAATACAAGAGTAATTCACTCAAAAGAAACAAAAAAAAAAAATGAGAATCTGTTTTATTTTGGACCTGAAACCAGCACATTGTTTTCTGGAAATTCTGACAAACCATTCCAGATAGATTGCAGTTCAGCAGAAAGGAGACAAATCTCTGTCCCAATTAATGAAATGGCTCAATTACTTTGTGATATGCATACCCATCAAATAAATGTATTTAATGTTTAGGCATCATGGTATCACCTCTGGCTTATGGAATCGTTACATGTCTTATTTGTTTCTTTGTTTTAATCATATTTATATATAGTAGCTACCCATCTCAAAATACGACTCTCATTTAAATACATATGCAAACATTGCTACCTGACAACTGAAGGAATGCCATCATTGTTACCTTAAGCAAAGGAAAAGATAGTACAAATGAATATAAAATCTACAAAGGAATCAGATTGTTAAATATGCCTGGAAAGATCTGTGACAGAATGCTGATTGAAAAGATATGAGAGGAAACAGTGAAGAAATTTGAAGAGTGTAATATAGTGGTACCTTGATACTCATCATTAGTTGGTTAATTGCTTTCGGGAGGTGTGATGAGTACCAAAAACAATGAGTACGAAACAATTTTTCCCCACAAGGAATAATATAGTGAGTCATAAGGCAGCTAACACTGACAAGTTCTAGCTTGTGCATTGAATACCAAACAAAGGATGAGTACTGGGGCAAAATTTTCACTTCAGAATGCATTGAGTACCAAATTCAACGAGTTTCAAACCAGTTAAGTACCAAGGTACCACTGTATGTATTTATATCAGGCAGGCTTTGCAGAACAAAACTGGCCTTCAGCAGGTTATGGAGAAATGTATAGAAGTAAAAATGTGTGGGTTTTTTGAGTCATAGAAATCATACAATACAGGTAGCCCTCACTTAATGACCATAATTGGGATCAGAAACTTGATTTGTAAGCAAAACAGTTACTAAGTGAAACCACAACTGTGCTTATGATCTTACTTCACCTTTTCTTTGCTTTACAGACCTGCAAAGGTTGAAGATGCAAGGATTAGTTGCAAAGCTGCTCTATCATTACTGATGAAATACAAATAGTGGCTAAATGATGGAGTTGCTAATTGAGGTGTATCTATAAAAAATACAGTAGAGCTTAAAATTATGCAACATTTTGTACCATTATGGAGTTAAAAGTTGGTTTCCAAATGAGATAACGAAGTATTTGATGGAGCTAGAAAATAGTTCGATATTGAACTGGAACTAAGGCAGTACGTGCAAGTGCTGGCTTTCTTTCTTTATTTTCTTTATGGACAAATGAATAAGAACCAAATCACAACATAAGTGTCCATGGGATAGTCAAATTTTCAGGATGATAGGCTCAGCACGATATTTCAAGCACTGCCTCCTTTATATGTCTATGAATGCTACCAAGCCCTGAACTCCAGGTATTGCCCAAAACCTGGAGTTCAATCCTGACAGGGCTCAAGGTTGACTCATCCTTCCATCCTTCCAAGGTCATGAGAACAGTATTCCAGTATTTAAGGGGCTGCCACAAAGAAGAGAGGATCAACTTATTTTCCAAAGCACCAGAAAGCAAGACAAGAAACAATGGATGGAAACTAATCAAGGAGAGAAGCAATCTGGAATTACGGAGAAACGTCTTAACAGCGGGAACAATTAACCAGTGGAACAGAAGTTGTGAATGCTTCATCACTGGAGGCTTTTAAGAAAAGAGTGGACAACCACCTGTCTGAAATGGTGTAGGATCTCCTGCTTGAGTAGGGATTTGGACTGGAAGACTTTCAAGGTCCCTTCCAGCTCTATTCTGATTGAGGTCAGTAAAATGAGGACCCAGATTGTTGGGGGCGATATACAAACAATGCTTACATTATAAACCACCCAGATATTGCTATAAAGCTCTATGGGGCAATATATAAGTCTAAATGCTATTGTTATAGAGAAAAAGGTGGAGCTTAAATGGTGAAGCCATACCCAGCATCTTGCAGATTTGGATCCCCACCTGAAGATGCCACTTAATCACAAAGCAAAGATACAAATAGCTTGGGATGAAGGGGAAGACTAGAAAGAACACTTTCTGAGGGAGTTTAAAGAATAAAAGACAGCCTATGAAGAGCATATAGATGGGAGGAAAGCAAACATGATTTGCAAGAATAGAAAGGCCTGATGAGATACAATAGTGCTACTGTTTACTCTGTTTCCCTTTCTTTTACTTGTCTCATGCCTCTAGTTCCTTAGGCATACTTTTTATTACTATTTCTGCTTATTACTACTTTTGCTTATCCCTACAAAACAGTGCATTGTACGTGGAACCTCGGTACTCATCGTCAATTCGTTCAAGCAGACACAATGAGTATCAAAAACAATGAGTGAAAAACAATTTTTCCCTTAAGGAATAATGTAGTTTACCTTGTGCATCAAGTACCAAACAAATGATGACTACCAGGACAAAATTTTGGTGTCAAAATGCATTGAACACTAAATTCAATGAGTTTCAAAGCAGGTGAGTACCAAGGTACCTCTGTATTTATGTTGTGTGTTTGTATAATTTAAATAGCACTTGTATTAGTTTATTTATTTAATTCTGATTACCAGTTATACAAATTACTTTAAGTTTGCTGTGTTTGTAAGTGCTTAATTAGGATGGAAATACATTACCTAAATGATAATGAGAACTTAGTATTACAATATTATAGTACTCTTTAACTGTATGGTGCCAATATTTTTAATTAACATTCCAATTAAAAACAAAATGGTGACATTATAATAACACATCCATCACAGAATGTTTTGAATAGTATTCAACTCATCTGCCCCATATGTTTAGGACTATATACTTTTAAAAACTGAGAACAGCTTTCAGGATATCTGCACTTAAAGAAATTGCACTGTTTTGAGAGGTTTGCAAGCAAGAGTTCATCTGGATGAAAAAAAAACCACACAGAGAAAAATGACAGATATGCAAATTGTGGGTAAAGGTAAATAATCCAGGTAAACCAATTCCATATTTTAAAATATAATAGCATAGAACAGGGGTTTCAGGCTGCTGAATCTGATACAGATAGTACTTGACTTATGTCCATAATGGAGCCTGTCAATTACAATCATGAGTCATGAAGGTCCTCAAGCAGGTCAATATACAACACAAACTAAATGCCAATTTTCAGCAAAAATGACATAAATTGTAATCACATGACTGTGAGTACTGCAAATGGCCATAAATGCTGGCCAGTTTCTAAGCAGCCGAAATGCAGCCATATGACTGCGGGGGATGGGGGGTGACATTGGAACTTCGGAACTGGATCTTAAGTAGTTTTTTGGGGTCTGTTGTAATTTCTAAAGATTGCTAAGCAACTTTAGACTACCTATAGCAGCGGTTCTCAACCTGTGGGTCATGACCCCATTTGGGGTCGAGCGACCATTTCACAGAGGTCACCAAACAACGCAGTCCGCCATTTTTTCCCCCTTTTCCTTAGCTGTGCTACTCCCTTTTATTCTATTGGCTTTTGAAAGCCAATAGAATAGACTCTCTTGAATAGAGTCTAATTCTATTGGCTTTCAAAAGCCAATAGGAATTGTCCAGGCTGTCTCTGCCCTGCTGAGCCCACCAAAATCCCATTCTGCAAACGGTGCTGCAAGTTGTCTGCAGCGAAGGCAAGCTGTCTGGAAGTTTCCACCCCTCCCTGCTGAGCAACTACTAAAAATGTAAGTAAAAGAGGGCCAGGGGTGGGAGGTGGGAGGCCGGCGGACACAGGGAAGGTTCCTGGCGCACGTGGGGCCCAGCGGGTGCCTTACCTCCCCTGGGCTGGGCCAGCTGGTGGCCCAGCCAGTGGTCACCCTGCGCCGTCGCTGCCCCTTGCCAGCTACGCCTCGGCCAGCGCAGGGAGCGGCACCACGCATGTGCGGCGCTCCTGGGCATGGAAAGTCCTCGACTTACGACCGGTTGGGTAGTCCTCAACTTATGACCGGTTGGGTAGTCCTCAACTTACGACCGGTTGGGGTCGCGGCATTAAAAAAGGTTGAGAACCACTGACCTATAATTTTTTAAAAAACAAAAAACACAGATCTCCTGATCAAGAGGCAAACCTCTAGGGCAGTTTTTCTCAACTTTGGCAACTTGAAGGTGTGTGGACTTTCAACTTCATGCTGGCTGAGGGATTCTGGGAGCTGAGGTCCACCCATCTTCAAGTTGCCAAGGTTAAAAAATACCACCTCTCTAGGGATAAAAAAATTGTTTGCCTTTGAGTGAACTTTTTTTTTTTTTTTGCCCTTATTCTCTCACAGAACCCATCAAATTTGTTTTCAGTTTTGTGAAAACCAGTTTGAAAAACCCTGGGGTAGAAAGCCATTGTGAAGAAAGGATTTTGGTCAGCATTTCATGACCACCAACCTGGTCAGTTTTCCGGGGAACCCCTCCGGAGGGATCATGCTGGCTTTGTTTGTGATGTAAATTCAGGAGTATTATTTTTGTTATGGCAATTAATATGGCCACATTCCACATGACCTTTTCTTCACAAACAAAATTTGATGTTCTTAAAATCTTGCTACAAAACAAAAAATAAAACTTGGTCTCAGGAAAAATATAAAAGCTAAAGTTAGCTACAGTATACATGCTCATGAGAAAAACAAAGTATAGAGTTAAGGCAATGAACAGTTTAGGACTAACAAAACATTACAAAAACTTGTGTCACCTTTCATTACCCTTGATGGTGAACTGTGAAAAAATTGCAACTTATTTCACTATTCTATTTAGTGGGTTTTTATCATTGGCCAAACATACTGTGGGTGTTAGGAAATCTCCCTTTGTTCATTTTCTTTAGGATGTTGTTGTTAAACCACCAAACATTCTCCGAACAGCTTCCACTTTTCTGTTCCTCTCCTCCTCCTCCTCCTCCTCCTCCTCCCCCTCCTCCTCCTCCTCCCTTTTCCCATCCCAGAAATGAAAGGGCCGGATCTCTTAGCTGTACCTTTTGCAACATCCATTGTCATGCCCCAAAAGGGGACAGTTTTACACTCACCAGGGGATTATTCAATTCCTCTGTGTGCGTGCATGCTCTTGTATATGTATGTGCACACTTATATGCACCCTTTCTTGTTCTTCAGATATTTAACCTCACGAAACTGACACACTGGCTTGCATCCCAATCAAAGCCACAGTGCTACCTTTAACTAACCTAAGTTTATCACAAATACCAGAAATACATTCATAAATAAAGGATCCAGTGTTGAATCAACATAACACTAAGGCAGGATTTGCACATTCATTCCATGCTAAAGCCAAACCAACCATGTTGTGGTTCAGCTGAATGAGGAAACGCAATCACAATTGGTACCCCTAAAGTCCTTAAGTGCTTCTCAAAGGAGGGATACCTAATGTCACTCCCAAGTCAATAAAAAGCGCTTCACATATGCTTAAAAGCATTTGGGTCATCAAGTGTCTACGTGTGTTTTAACCTGCATATAGCTCTTTGATCTGTTGTATGTTCCTCACGAAAGAAGGATTTGGACTCCCAGCCCTCAACCTTCTTATTCACTTCCTTGTTGTCCCAGAAACTCAGGAATGTGGATCTCCAGTGGTCTCCAGGTTAACTCCTCTTTGTGTTCCTAAGCACACTTGAAGAATGAAGTCCCTTTGCAGTTCAAAAGAGCAAACTGCTGGGGACACATCTTTAGGATTGCTCTCTTATTTTCAGAATCTGCTGCCTCAGATGAAGGCTTTACCTGCTTTGATGCCTTTTAAAGGGAGGGGGGGCTTCCAGCTACTGAAGGTAAAACTCCACGTTTGGAGGTAGCAAACCTTTAAGCACAAGTTTTCTAGGAACTATGGAGCCTTCCAGAAGGGCTTGACTGGCCGTGGATGTTGGGTCAGATGGATTTTTGCCTGGTTTGGCAGAGGTTGTTTTTAGGTTCTTATAAAAGAGAAGAAGGAAGGGAAACTTCCTTCTTTCTAGGGGTTGCATTCCTTTGTGCAAACCCACGGAGAATGTCATACGATGGGAAGGAGGAGATACTGACACTGACCATTTACTTACATCTTCATACTTCAGCACACATACGCTCAAGACCTGCACAAGATATTTTGCTGCTTGAAGCAAAAAACGATGCAGCCACTCACCCAACTCATACATAAAAGCTGATACCAACAGTCAAATCTTACTTTGACATAACAAGTGGGCTGCCCACGAGAAATCAGCCGGCTGCCTTAGGGGACATTTAGAGGGCACATGACAGGCTACCTTGCTTTGTTCCCCAATTTCTTATTCTAGATCCCTGGACCCCATTGCAGGTAGTCCTCAACTTACAACAGTTCATTTACTGACCATTCAAAGTTACGACAGCACTGAAAAAGGTGACTTATGAGCATTTTTCACAGTTATGACATTTGTAGCATCCCCATGGTCATGTGACCAAAATTCAGATGCTTGGCAACTGGCTCATATTTATGACCTATGCTGTATCTCAAGGTCATGGAATCACCTTTTCTGACTGTCTGACAAACAAAGTCAATGGGGAAGCCAGGTTCATTTAACGACCAGGTTTATTAACTTATCAACTGCCGGGATTCACTAACACCTGTGGCAAGAAAAATTGTAAAACTGGGCAAAACTCACTTAACAAATGTCTCACTTAACAACAGAAATGTTGGGCTCTGTTGTGGTCTTAAGTTGAGGACCACCTATATCGGTCAGTAAAAATAACTGGTAAGGCTGGCCCTGATGATTTTCATACGAACATTGTTATTATAGAGAGTTAACTTGAAACACAAATCCGTACAGTTGGACCCCCCCAAACTCTTATAGATACCTCTGTTCAGTCCGACCATGTCTGAATAACAGTTCCTCTGAGCACATGAAGAAAACAGGAAGCATTAGAACTGCTGAATTTCAAATCTTTTCTGTGCCATGTTAACCTGAGATATGGCAGTAGCAATAATATAGTGCCATTTCTGGACAGGAGTTGGTGGAGCCTTCAGATTAATTTTTGAGTCCGGGCAACTGCTTGGACAAGTTCCTGCAGTTTTTCTTGGCAAGGCTTTTTGGAAGGGTTTCCCACTGGTTCCTTCATAAATCTGAGAGAGATTGACTGGTCTAATGTCATCTCACTGGTTTTATACTTAAGGCAGGACTTGAACTCACAGTCTCCCAGTTTCTATATCCTGATGTCTTAACTGCTACGTGAAACTAGCTCTCTCCTTTTCTATAGTACTTCTTTCTAAATGTTCTATCTGCATTATCAAGGGTTTTTTTTCCCCACAACCAACCAGTAAAACAGGCCAATACTAGTACACTCAGACCGCAGACTGGAGAAACTGAGGCTGGAACAGTGACTTCCTTGTCTGTATATTTAGGAACCTAATTTGAAGCCTTGGATGAGGGGGCAGAAGTCCTTCTCTAGTCAGGTGTAGAAAGCAGTTTACCAAAACTCAATCCAAGGTCCTCTGGCTGAAGGTCTCTTTGTAGCTTTGTAAAAAGATAGAAAGCTTTGCAAATAAATCAATGAAATAACAGGACAAAGTCCTGGGTGCCCTTTATGGAATGAGTAGGAGGAGAGGCATGTTAGTCTACGGTGACAAAAATAAAAAAAATTCAAGAGGTGCCAGTAGTACTTTTTCCAGCCAATAAACTTTATTAAGAGGTATAAGGAATTATGAGCTGCAATTCATGAAAACCTATACCTTTTATTAACATTTGCTAGTTGGAAAAGGTGCTGCCGGATTTCTGATTTTATCGAGAGAAATACCCCGTCTGATTTAATGGATGGATGATTGGATGGAGAGAGAGAGAGAGAGAGAGAGAGAGGTGGGTGGAGGGATGGCATGGCATGGCATGGCATGGCATGGCATGGACTGATGGCTGGGTGGATGGACAGACAGACAAATAAAGAACAGAGGTCATCTCAAAGGAAGAGGAGCACACCAAACCATTTTAAAATGAGGACCATCAGAACTCTGGATTTTCAGAGTGGCCATATTAACCTAGTGCGTCCAGTCGTGTTTGCTTAACCTCGGCTTATAAATAAAGGGAACTCGTTGTGTTCCTACAAAGAAAACAGAGTAAATTCTGATTCAGGTGAGGACCCAGTTCCTAGAAACGTCCCTGCTGACTATTCACTTCTCCCTTTTAATCTCCTCCTGCAAGGTTTTGACAAGCCTCACTGAAGCCCGGGATCTCGTCCTTCGACCCCAATCAACATGTGGAACCGCAATACCAGTCAAAGCATGTTGGATCTGGTTTCTCTCCAAACTGCCGATCCTCCCCCGCTCGCTTTGGGGTCTTTTTTCTCCTCCCGCGTCCTGTCCCAAGTCGCCAGTTTCACCTGTCGGTGACGTCATCACGGGATGGGAGGGGTGTGGCCTGGGGAGGGATGAGGGGGACGAGAGGGATATATAGCCGGTCCCATATGGAAAACTGCATGCCTTTGTCCTTTGTAGCGTCGTATCCGGCTGTGGAAGCGAACTTGAAAGTTTACCTCTAACTGGACAGGTAAGAATCGGGTCTTGATGAAGGAGACGGAATACTTGGCTTTTATTGTATAAACGGATGTATATGTACACACACACACACACACACACACACACACATATATATATGTATACATATATATATTGCAGCGGTGAGGATCATCTAGCGATACAAAAGTTGAGTTTTATCAGTCTCGAAAACTTGTGGATCGGGGCGATGTGTGTGTACGTGTGTAGAAGTGGCGCCAAGACGCCTCTATCGTGCCCCCAAACTTAAGGGGCTTTAGAGGAGACGGGGGAAGACTCGAACCCGACACCTGTTTTCTGTTCTAGCTCAGACGAGCCTCGTGTTACTAGCGGAGCGTTTAGAACAACCTGCTGTTTTGAGAGCCTGGGAGCGCTCAGGCGCACCAGTTCCTAATGGACCTGGGTTGGTTTCTACGGATCCCAAATTTACTTTGCGGGAGGGGGATTCAGCCGCAAGTTCTAACCAGCTGTACTGAATACAATGACCATTGATCTGCATTTATTTATTTCCTTCATTGTCTATTGGATGTATATGGCCTCCCATCTCTAATTCATGACTTTGGGCGGCTAGCAATATTCAAGATAATAAATTTTTATGCCGTAAAAAACATGCAGCCGCTGAGATTCGGGAATTGAAATTCAAGTGCTCTTCCTTCTATAGGGGAAAAAAAAACCCGGCTTTAATCCCACCTACTGGATTTCGGACAACAGATCCCGATTATTTTTTTCCCGTTTCTGGGTTTCTTTTCTTTCCTCTTTTCTTTTAAGCGGATCCTGCCATAGCGCGGGAATAACGCTAGGAAGAAGAAAACCTTTCCCTTCCTTTCCTTTCCTTTCCTTTCCTACTTCCTTCCCTTCCCGAGTAAGAAACGGCAGGTGTACGATATTTTTTCCCTGGGGAACCATGCGGTGGGCAATTGCGTTACGCCCTGGCTCACCGCTCTCTTCTCTTTCGCCCGTGGAAGAGACAGCCGCCCTTCCCTTTTTTGATCCGGGCGAGGGTTGGTGGCGCCCTGAAGTTTTGATGGCGCGCGCTAGTTTTGCAGGAAGCCCCCCCTCCCCTTTCGCCCTAGAGATGGGGGGGAGGGGGCGAGTTTCGGTTGAAGGGCACGGGGAAAAAAACCCCGCAGGGTGTTCCCGCCCTCTTGTCGTCACCCCCACCTAAGCCCAGCCCGAAATCATGCGTGAATCACAGGGGGAAAACCTTTGTTCTCTGGAGCGTAGCCGCTCGGTGACCGCGTGGTCACTTTTGCCTGAAAAGTTGGGTAGATGAACTGGTGAGATCGGGGTGA
Source organism: Crotalus tigris (assembly GCF_016545835.1). NCBI lineage: Eukaryota > Metazoa > Chordata > Lepidosauria > Squamata > Viperidae > Crotalus > Crotalus tigris. The sequence continues at coordinate 578,328 of NW_024096755.1, read as the reverse complement.
CGGTTGGCGAAGGTTCCCTTTCCTCTCTGTCAACAATTATTTCCTTCCCGCCCTAAAAAAAATGATGCCTAAAGCTAAGGATGAAATTTGGAGTGTTCTTTAGTTGCCTCCACCACACAAGGCACAAACAGGCACTTGGGATAACTTAACGATGTAAGTAAGTAAGTAAGGCCAGGCTCAATCAACTACCTGCTGTATTTGCACAACCTATTGGGGAAACTATGTCAGGTAGTTTTTTTAAAAAAAGGTTTTAATTGAGTGAATTCTGGCTAAATGCATCTTGCAACTGCCACTGCGTTCCCCGGGGCCTGTTTCAAGTGAACTGTAGACCTGACTTCAGAAAGTGAATATCTTTCTGAGACAAGTTGGGGAGGAATGCAAAATAAAACTTCAGGGAACAAATGCTGTGATTCTTCTGAAATATTTCAGACTCCTAATCAAAGAATCCAGAGGCCTGTTTTGCAGTTATTTATTTAGCGGATGGCATATCCCACATAGACTAGTAATGTATGTTAACATCTCATTTAGATCAGTAAAACTGTTTTGTCAGTTTTGCAGTTTCTCTGGTTCCTAGAAATGGGGTCAGCTGGAACTACAAAAGAGAGGAGGCATAAGCTCTTATATGTTATACAGAAAAATTGCAACAGGTGAATTCCTATACATTTGTAGCTTTAAGCAATGGCACACCTGTCTGAATAGCCATCCTGCCTCTGAACGCTGAGCTAGATGGAAGACTTGGCCCAGTACCTCTGCATAGCAGTACTTCCCATCAGAAATATCATAGCCCCTCCTAACTGAACTAGACTTTCTTCTTGAACAAAGGAGGATGACCATCTCTCTTTGTTACAAGCCATGGCTATGGAAGATGATTCTGACCAGGACTAGTTAAAACCAACTGAAATGGTTTAATCTGTTGAATGAGCTTTAACCAATGAATGACATCCCATTCTATTTTTGAATTTATCTTCTGAATTTTTTAACAATTGACCTTGCTCATAGATACAATGTGGAACTGATCCTGATACCATGATGTAGAATGATATAATCTTGTAGCCTTAATTGAATTTTGCATTGACTATTAGACTTCCTGAACTTGAGAGGCAATATGAAACAGTGATTAAGAGACTGGTCCATGGTTCAAGTCTCCATTTAAACACTAAGCACTGAATAACCAGTATAGCTAAGACAAGGTTGGGTATAAATATAATACAGTGGCAAAAGCAGTGATTGTGTCGACACAACACACTGAGGCACAAGTTAGCCCACCACTTTGTAGCATAGTATGTTGTGCAAATTGAAACCAATGTGATTAGCTTATGGTGCTGTTCATGAATTCAAAATGATATTAATTGCCTAAATCATTGTTCAGTTAATTGTGAGTATAAGCATGTTATGAGAACACAGCCAGTGAGGATGCTGTCATCTTTTGGAAGGACAGTATTCAGTCTCTTCTCAGATTAAAAATGGGAAGCCATTTTGAACTCTATAACTTGATGTCTACTTGCCTTTATACTTCTGTCTCATTTTCCATCTTCTTCGAAGACTACCTGTACATGAGTATACAAATATATAATTACTAGGAGGAACCACTTCAGCATATAAGCAGTCTGAACAGATAGCAGAGCACAGTTAAGCAACAACATTAGCTCTGCTTAGGACTTGGATGGGGCTGTTGAGTAAACAAAAGCTCCTGGAAGAAAACTGAGGCAAATCCGCTTTTGTATCATTGCCCAGAAAACTGCATTTGCATTGCTGTCACAGAGTTGAGCTTGATCAGAGAGAAAACTTGATGATATCTTAATATATAAGAAACTCCTCTCCAGCTTAGATTATTTTACAGATTTTAAGGGCTGTTTATGTGCATGGAAGCCTATAAACACTTTAGATAATGTAATAGCCAGACCGAAGTATGCAGAAATTGGAAGACTCTCACCACCACCACTTTCAATGAGGTGCAAGATACTGTTGAGTACAGTGTGTCTCAACTTTGGTGGCTTGAGGTTGTGTGGACTTCAACTTTTTCAGAATTTCCCAGCCAGCCATGAATTCTGACAGTTGAATTCCATACATATTCAAGCCACCAAGGTTGAGAAATGCTGATCTGGTAAATAAGCAATATCACTGAAACGAAACAGTGATGTTATTGGTCTTTTCACCCAGGGACTAAAAGCTTCAGTGGGAACATGAGCCTTCAAGGAGGCAATCCATTTGTGTTCTTTTCCTTTACCTCATCCCAGTTTAAAAAAGTGATTTGAGGCAACTTGATCTTGGAGTGCTGTTTGTCCTGCCTATGGATTGCAAAGCCTTGGAACAAAGAAAACAATGAGGAAAATCACCCAAACTAAAAAAAAAAAAAAAAAACCAGATGATTTTGCTTTAATAAGACATTACAAATAGCCTGCTATACAGCAATGAAACAAATGGAATTGACAATGTAGACGTTTGTTGCTGATAAAGGAGAATATTTGTAGACAGCTTGTTGGTTTTAACATTTCAGGGTTCAAGGATATCTTATCAGTAGGCATTCTTTAAGTATGCACTGTTTGTCCTCATCCTACAGGATTTTTTTGAATGGTCAGTTTTATAAAAACAAAAAAGATGATAAAAGATGGACATTTTAAGGTGGAGTTATTTTTGTTTTCCACCCTAAATCTCTCTTTTTTTTCTGTTCTCTCCATCTCACCTGATATTAATTTTACTGTCAAATGAACTAGGAGAACTATAGAAAGTGTGCTTCAAGCCAAGGGTTTACTTACTTGGATGGGGATGTGGAGCTTCTAGAAACCAGCCCCATCCTGATACTTTCGCAATTTTATTATTTTAAGCCAGCGGTTCTCAATCTGTGGGTCGCGACCCCATTTGGGGTCGAATGACCATTTCACGGGGGTCGCCAAACAACGCAGTCCGCCATTTTTTTCCCCTTAGCTGTGCTACTCCCTTTTATTCTATTGGCTTTTGAAAGCCAATAGAATAGACTCTCTTGAATAGAGTCTAATTCTATTGGCTTTCAAAAGCCAACAGGAATTGTCCAGGCTGTCTCTGCCCTGCTGAGCCCACCAAAAGTCCCATTCTGCAAACGGTGCTGCAAGTTGTCTGCAGCGAAGGCGAGCTGTCTGGAAGTTTCCACCCCTCCTGCTGAGCAACTACTAAAAATGTAAGTAAAAGAGGGCCAGGGATGGGAGGTGGGAGGCCGGTGGGCGCAGGGAGGGTTGCTGGCGCGTGTGGGGCCCGGTGGGTGCCTTACCTCCCTTGGGCTGGGCCAGCTGGTGGCCCAGCCGGTGGTCACCCTGCGCCGTCGCTGCCCCTTGCCAGCTACGCCTCGGCCTGCGCAGGGGGCGGCACCACGCATGCGCAGCGCTCCCGGGCAGGGAAAGTCCTCGACTTATGACCGGTTGGGCAGTCCTCAACTTACAACCGGTTGAATAGTCCTTGACTTACGACCGGTTGGGGGTCGCGGCATTAAAAAGGTTGAGAACCACTGTTTTAAGCATATGAAGAGTGTACTGTACCAGATACAGTCCAACATGGCAGCTTTAAAGTAAAATAAAAATCTTCAGTGCTTCACTTCTGGGACCCTCTGTTTTTGGATACTTGGACCAATACATTTCTAGGGATGTCATTTGCATAGATTACCAGGAAGAATTTGCTTGTTATCCACTCTTAATCCCAGAAAATTCATCCATGTCTCTGTGTATTGTTTTTATAAAAACTTGGGTGAGTCTTTCTTGCTCAGGGAAGGGCTTTTGACTTGCAGGATCTTTTTTCTTTTCTCTCTATATCCCTGAGCTGTAACAACTTGATACCAATGTCAAAAGCAAAACCAAACTCACAACAGCCAATATGGAGAAGCAGAACAAAAGTGTTCTGAGAACAAGCTCAGCCTTAGTCAGGTTTTCCTTCACTTAGTGTCATCCTGAAATGTTCAGCAACAAATATCACCAGCCCTGATCTTAAGAATTACACCAAACACACCTTGAAGATGCCTGGTTAGAGGAATTATTCCCTGAAAATTCATATTCTATATGAAAAATTAAAACCTGAGACAAATCTAATTCTTTGTCTTCCCCTGTTCTTTGGTTTCGGTTTCAGCAGCTTGCAGTAGGGCAATTTGCCTGGGATTGATGAGGCTGGGTTCACACATTGGGATAAGCCTTGCTTTGTTTAACATTTGTTTTTTAAGAAGCCCCCGCCCCCAGTTGCCTGGGTTCACAGAACATGTTTAGCCAATGGTTGAGTTCACATAGTACACTAAACCCAAACCAAGCCAATTATATATGAGAACATTTGGGTGAGGGAGCTGTTTGGAAGTCAAGGGCCAAACTTAAGCAGGATTGACTATTTTTAGGAAAGGAAATGGAGAAAGCTCCTGGCTGGGTGTGTATCTCTTGTCTAATAGCCAGTTCAACATTTGACAATTACCTGTTATTTTCTCTGCTTAATGTTGCCAAAGCACTCTAGATGACTTTCATACAGCCCTGAGGGCAAGAGATGATGCAGTTTACAATGCAACTATTTTTGAGCTGTTGCATACCAACTGTGTACAGGGAAAGAACCTAATTGCACAAGAGCCATTTACCTGACTAATTGGAGGAAGATTTGAAAAGCTCCTATTTAAGATGAGATAAAGAAAAAAAAGTGACTGGGCTGATCTTGGAACAATTGTTTGAGTGATGAGTTGGGGTAAACCTTGTATTTGAAACCAAGCCACTTTTCACCTCCACCCTTAAGCTGAGTCAGGCTTAGGCTGATTTTCCTGAGTCAAATGTTAACATTATTAAAAAAAAAAAAAAAAAACAGAAACAAATTTTCCTTCTTCAGAAAAAAAAAAAAGATTCAGTCACCTGACTATATTCCCTGCCCATTTAAATAATGTTTGGCTTTTGTTTCCTATCACGTATAACTCTCGCCATGGTGATTTATATCATAAACTTAAAAGAAGTCACAATTTGTGTATAATCCTAGTGATCTCTCCATTTTCTTCTGTTAACAATTGCAGCAAGTGTTAATTACTATTTCCCACTTGATTAGTGATGATAGTAAAATATCCAAATGTCATATCTCAAATATTTAATTCTTCATTTGTAGCAAACTTATGACCTACATAATTTGAGATCCTAATACCATAGTGAAAAAACATTCCTTTCTGAATTATAATTGACCATGGTCTAGAATTTTGAAATTCTTATAGCTAAGGAATTACAATTAATAAAGATGCTGGACCAGGAGCAGGTAAACTGAATCCTAATTCTCCCATAGGAATGAAACTAATTGTGCAACTTTGGGCCAATCACTCTTTGAGCCCTAGGAGAAAGATGATTGGAAACCACTTCTTAGCCAAAAAAACCCATCATCAGACGGTGGGTGGACATGAAAGACTAGTAAAAAACAGCAAAAATAACTACTAATCTCAATCAAAATTAGCAAAAGAAAGTGCATAAGACTTATGAAAAATGTATTTTACTTTTCCAAAAGAATTCATCAAGCAGGATGTTTTGAAGATCAGGATATTCTAAATTCTTGAAAGTATACTTATAGCTATTTGGTAATTTGGACATCATTCTGAGACAGTATGATTCATAGGGAAAGTGTGAGCATAGCCTTGAAGAATTTAACAGATACTTGGCAAAATGACAAAATTAGTTTTTCAAATCATCAGCTGTAGGACATAATGCCAATTCAGAGAAAGGAGAATGATACTGTGATGGAAACCCTTATATTCACATATACCCTAACTCCTTTCATGATCTGACTTTTAAACACATTTTAGTTTGCAATTGCATCTGAAGTAACCGAAGGTGAATTATAAACTTGATTTATAATTACAGATTTACAATTACAGATTCATTTGCAAATTAAAGAGGAGGCGAATTGTTGAATTGGAGCACAGGGTTTGCTCAAAGAATGGTAGAACAATCACTTTGCATGGCATGTGATCAAACCCCCAAATTTTGCAATGTTAGAGTGAAAAGTCTAAGCCTTAATTAGTAATGGTTAAAATTTTGACCTTTTACTGGGAAAACTAAGTTGAAATCCCATTTGACTCAGCCATTAATCTCTGTCATTGTTAGATTTACTTTTGGATCAACTTATGCACTGGAGTCAGCTTACACAGGACCACAGGAGGTGATTGTTAAATTTTCAGGAATTTTGAGAGCAGGAATTCTGAGGCTCAAAGCCTAGAGTGCCAGTCAGCTGTTTGGCGACTTGCAGTCTAGTGGTGGCAATGGAGCCCACTGAGCCAATTGTTATATATTTCTTAGCACACTACTGTTCATATCCTTCCTTTCCTTTGGGAGCACAAGAAGCATTATGCATAGTGTGCCCTCCTCCAATTTCCTCCATAACAACAACCCAATGAGGTAGGCTGGGCTGAGTGATGAAGTGAATTTTCACACTGAGATGGGAGAACTTAAAACTGGGACTTTCTAATCCATGTTTTGCAAATGCCATTGTGGCTTTATGTGGCTAAGACTATTTATTTACAGTTGCTACCCAAGTGGCTCCAGGGGGTATACTGTACACAACTACCCCCAAGCCCCAATAACAAAATTAGCATAAATAAACACCCAGAAACAAGGATAAAACATATGCACACCTAACAACATGGGGGTCGAATGCAGCCGCTGGATATTCCAACATTGTCTTGTCTCACTTAACATCTTTTCTTAAGTTAAAGATGCCAGAAACTGCATCTTGGGATCTTTTACATATAAAATGTACTCCCTGTGAATGAGCAATGGTTCCTCTCTCGAGGGCATATTGTCCGAATGGGACTACTACTACTAATGCTGAGAAAAAATCCTTTAATGGTTTGGTTGCCATAGAAAAGTTGATCAAGTATGTTCTCCAGGCTTGCTAAATGCCTACCAGCTATCCAGCTTTTAACCAGAAGTGACTGGATTTTGAGTTGATCTCCAAAGAGCAAGGCAAGCACTCTCCAGTTCCTTATTTAATTTAGATGTCCTATTTCACGGGAGGAAAAAGCAATCTGAAATTGGTGAATACAGGTAGTCCTCGACTTACAACAGTTCATTTAATGATCATTGTTACAACAGCACTGAAAAAAAGTGACCTATGACCATTTTACATACTTATGACCATTGCAGCATCCCCATGGTCACATGATTTACATTCAGATGCTTGACAACCAGTTCATATTTATGACGGTTGCAATGTCCTGAAGTCATGTGATCATCTTTTGCAGCCTTCTGACAAGCAAAATCAGTGGGGAAGGCCAGATTCACTTCACAATCGTATTACTAATTTAAAACCTGCAGTGGTTCACTCAACAAATGTGGCAAGAAAGATGGTAAAATGGGACAAACTCATTTAACAAATTTGTCACTTAGCAACATAAATTCCGGGCTCAGTTGTGGTTGTAAGTTGAGGGTTGTCTGTAAATACTATTTTTTAAAAAAAAGAGTGCCTCCCCCTCCCCCTAATACTTAAGCCCCTATCAAGGGTAAACAACAGGATGAGTGAGAGACTCTTAGTTTGCTTGGGAAACAGGTTATATAATGCACCCAGCTAAGCCTTACCAACTAGGGGGTGGGGGTTTGGCCAGAGAAAACCGGCTCTGCAAGAGGGAGCCTGTAACTTCAGCACAATGGGCTCTGTAACTTCCACACTGGTTGGCTCTTATGATCTCATCCTTGCCTTTTTGTTTGTCTGAAGTATAGATTAGCTGTCTTCAGTTTTACTATGTTTGTAGAGAGCAGTGTTTTTCAACCTCAGCCACTTTAAAATCGGTGAACTTCAACTCTCAGAATCCCCCCCCCCAGCATACATCCTGGGGAATAGAATAGAGTAGAGCTGGAAGGGGCCCCTGCTCAAGCAGGAGACCCTATACCATTTCAGACAAGTTATTGTCCGTTCCTTTCTTAAAAACCTCTAGTGATGAATCACCCGTACGATCTGAAGGCAAGTTGTTCCATTGGTTAATTATCCTCACTGTCAGCAAGTTTCTCCTTAATTCCAGGTTGCTTCTCTCCTTGATTAGCTTCCATCCATTGTTTCTTGTCTTGCCTTTTGGTACTTTGGAAAGTAAGTTTACCCCCTCCTCTTTGTGGCAGCCCCTCAGATACTGGAATACTGCTATCATGTCAATCCTAGTCTTTTTCTCTAGACTGGCCAAACCCAAATCCTGTAACCATTCTTCATATGTTTTGGTCTCCAGGCCTTTAATCATCATAATTGCTCTTCTTTGCACTTTTTCTAAAGTCTCAACATCTTTTTTATAATGTAGTATAATACTGGATGCAGTATTCCAGATATGGTCTTATTAAGACTTTATAATACAATACAATACAATACAATACAATATATATTGGGAAATGGTCCACCTATCTTAAACCTTCTCAACCTTCACAGTTGAGAAACACTGCTCTAGCGTCTAGCCTCTCAAAGGTTTGCCACAAACATACTTTACTGGATTAGAACAAGGATTTTTTTTTAACCTGGATTTAGGTCTGCCTCCCCAATCTCCTGCCCTCCAGAACTGTTCCAAATATATCTAGAAGCCAAATCCTCATTTCTCTCTAGCAGCAAAAAAGTGGAACTGTCCTCCTGCTGAACACAAAGTTTTGGTCTTACCTCTTGCAGTTCATAGTAATTGTGGACTTGGATCCTCAGATGAGTGCATGCTAACTTGCATTATTTGACCTTTGACCCTGCTGCTGGGAAGTATAGTAATGGGAGTTACTGTATACTCCACTAACATCTGTTACAGGATTACTTGGTCTAATCCCCCTCCAAAACTCTTGCTAAATTAGCATCCATCAGCAAATCTGGGATTTTTTTTTACTAAATCAGGTAATATATAGAGAAATCTGTGAGTGCCAAAGGAAACATGACTTGGTCTCTACAGCAGAACTGAATGATTTTTTATGGGGGTTAACACTTAACAAACTACAAGAGGCAATGATTACAAATAACAGCATTTGTAGGCTGGGAAAGTCAGTGATATCAAAATTACAGATTTGACTGCCACTGAAATGCACAACCCTTTCACTAGATGCAAAATAGGTGGTTACATTCTGAAAATAAATTTGAACAAATTTCCCTGTGTGGTTTTTTTTTTTTACCCTTTGTTTGCCAAATATTATTTTGGATTCCTGTTAAGGGCTTTATGTGTTTCCTGTTTCAAAGTGGTGGGAAATCAACTGATAGCTCTGGCTGCATCCTTGGCAAATATCAAATGTAGTGATCTGATGCACTGTTACATTAGAGTAACTTTTCACAAAATTCTAATGGCACACTGTTATTTCTCTCTAGGACTGCCTACCCTGAAGCATGGTGTCCGTTGCTTTTCAAACCATGGGCATGGCCCTGTCTATCGTGGGCTGGATTGGGGCCATCATCACGTGTGCCATGCCTTTGTGGAAAGTGACGGCTTTCATTGGTAACAACATTGTGACAGCCCAGACCACCTGGGAGGGGCTGTGGATGAACTGTGTGGTGCAGAGCACTGGCCAGATGCAATGCAAGGTCTATGACTCCATGCTGGCTCTGCCTCAGGATATACAAACCGCCCGGGCTCTCATGGTCATCTCCGTGCTTCTGGCTCTCTTAGGCCTGATGGTTGGCATCATGGGTGCCAAATGCACCAACTGTGTGGAGGAGGAAGATGTCAAGGCACGTATTGTCATTGTCGCCGGGGCCATGTTTGTGGTATCAGGAATTCTTTGCCTCATCCCAGTCTGTTGGTCAGCCAATACTATAATCCGGGAGTTCTACAGCCCATTAGTTATGGAGGCTCAGAAGAGAGAGCTGGGCCCGTCCCTCTACCTTGGTTGGGCAGCAGCTGCTTTGATGATCCTTGGAGGAGGATTGCTGTGCTGCAGTTGCCCCAAGAAAGAGAGCAACAACTACAGTGCTCGATACACAGCTGCTGTCTCTCAACCCCGCAGCGATTACCCCAGCAAGAACTATGTTTAAGAGAATCACCGTCGTGATGATGCTGTTGTCATCCTGAAAGCTCATTACTGGTAAATTCCCTGAGAGCATCAGAACTGCATAATGAACATCCCCAAGGAGAGCAGAGCATCCTGCTCCACAACTTCTCAACATTTCTGGCCCATCAGTATTTTTTTCTCACTGTTACCACTAGATAGTTTTATTCCCACCTGTTTCAGCTCCTCTTTTGAAGAGAATCCTTGATTTTTAATAGAAGAATTCAGTATAGGTAGATAGGTATTGAATCAATGTCCTATTTTCGAGTGGTTTGTGATAAATGCCTTTGTGTGTTCTTGCCTTCTCCTCTCCATTACACAATCCCAAATAGCCCATAATGGCTCAGAGATCACATCCTGTTCAATGGGATGAGGTGGGGTGGGGTGGAGGTGGAAATAGTTACTCTATATCTATGTTTTTTGAAGCTGTGATATGTTGTACAGTATTTTATGAAGAAAGGGGATGTGGCTTTTTAGACCTGTTGTTGTTTTTAATTATTTTGCAACTGCTCTTGCATGCATTTCATACTGGAAGCCAGTTTTTTCCTCTTTTTTAAAAAAAATATAACCTGAATAAAATTAATGCTTTTATATATAGCAGCTTGCCTTAGTCGTTTGTATACGTGTGTCTGTAACTCTGGTGTTAACCTGAGAATCTACTACTGGGGAAAAAGTCTTTCTTTCTTGGGGTCATGGATTCAAAGCTTTTATCATGTGGTTCTTTCTATTTTATTGAAGCTGAATGCAAGGGTGGATAGTTTTTCACAATAAGGCATTCCCAAAGTAGCAAAACGTGCATGGCAAAAGGGCAGAATGGAAAGAATGATCCGTGTGGGAGGATTATTCTCATAATAACTACATTTCTTTGTCTCATAGAAGGCAGGAAACCATGATGGTGAATGGTTGAATGGGGACACCCCCACACATAAACTTTGTTGTGATGGTTATTATTGCTGGGCTAAGTCATAATGTAATTTACAGGGTTTCAATTTAGAACAATATTCCTCAACCGTGACAACTTAGGTTGCCATGGCTGACTACGGAATTCTGCAAGTTGAAATCCACATATCTAAGTTGCCAAGGTTGAGAAACACTGATATAGAGGCTGTAGGAACTTAAATAGCTGAAGCTTATTCACTAACCATCCTAGCAAGAGAAATGGGCTGAGCAAAAATCTGTTCTAAACTGTTATAACATGGGTTTCCCACCTTTTGGCTTGCCTGGGCTGCATTGAGCGAAGAGCTAATTATGGAAATATCTCTAAAAATCACATAGCAATGTTAAAAGTTTACAATCTTGTAAAGGATTAGAAACTGTCCAGGGCGCATGCAGCCTATGGGCCAGGGGTTGGACATGCCTGCTGTTTAGTTAGGATATCTGAAAATCATGTTGCAGGAAGTTGAATTAAGTATTTTTTTTTTTTAGTTCTGTCCACTAGTTTTAATGGAAGGAGTTTGCAAATTAGTAGAATAGATCCTAGGGCTGGGAATTGTCCAGAATCAATTCCCTAGATAATTGTGGTTTAATTAATTATTTAATAATTAATTATTAATTAATTAACCTTGATTAAACAGTTATATACTAGGATAGGATGTTAACCCAAGAGAGCCAGTTTGGTGTAGTGATTAACTCAGCAGATTAGAAACGGGATTCTGAGTTCTAGTTCTGCCACAGGCACAAAGTCAACTATATGTTTCTGGGACAGTTACTCTCTCTCAACCCTAGGAAGGAGGCAATAGCAAAACCATCTCCGAAAAACCTTGCTGTGGAAGCTGCAGGGAGTAGTCCAGGCAGTCAGCAGGAATCAACACTGCCTTGTAGGCACAATTAAAAAAAAAATAACCCAATCATTGTGTACAAGCTTTGGGCAACAAGGAGTCATGGACGATTGCTTACTTGAAAAGAAGATCTTTATCTTTAGGCTTGAAACATTCAAGTTTAGGGTAATGATTCCATTTCTCCTCCCATCTGCCCCAGGCTAAGAATTTGGAAAGCAATTTTTTGAAACAGTAAATAAGGTCTTCACACAAGGGGAAAAGAGAAGGACAAATTTGGAAAAGCATACATAACAGTTACATTTGCATGCTCAGTCAACATGAAATCACCTGGCTCAATATTTTATTTTCCATCCTGTAACTTCTAAACTTTTTCTCTCAGATCCATAGACAAATCCCCAAGTTACAGGTCTTTCCTTTATCTTGCAAAACAGTCCCATAGCATTAATACTAGACTCCCCAAGGAGATAGCCTTACTTCTGTAGAAAGCTTATTCTTTAAATTCTCAGCAATCAATATCCCAAGGAGATATTGTTCTACAGAAGATTAGAATATTGTTCTATTCTCAGCATGTGATGATGGAGATAGTAAAGCCCTCTACACATATTCAGAAGTTCCAAAAGGTTTTGTGGTATGGGTTTGGGTTCAAATGAAGCTGTGCACAGCATCTCACCCAGATGTTTCATTCAACAAGTCTTTCTCAGAGAGATAATTCTACCAATTACGGCTTCAGAACTGTAGTATGGAGGAAGCAGGAGCAAAAGAAGATAAGCAATCCCATTGCCCCAAGGAACTATGTACATTCCTGATGAAGATATTAGAGTACAGTATGTAACAAAACCACAGGAATCCATTGCCTTGAGGCAAGGCTAGTTCTTGGAAAAATTTAGGTTTTCCCCCAACATATCTTCACTGGAGTCATACTACTGACCAAGCAGAGGTACCAGCATAAAGTGATGATATGCAGGAATAGCAATAGAGCTAGCATGCACAAAATAGTTTGATTCTCAGGAAATTGCTGATCCTGTAAGTGCAAAGCAAATTCAAGGAGCAACGTCAAGCTAGAGAACTAGGAATTGGCTAAAGTTGGGGATAGGCAGGTACACCAGAAGTAACTTGAAGGAAAGAAGTTGGCAACAGTGATGGGGTTAAAGCAGGAACTTAAGTGTTGAAGACTGGAGTCCTGCACATAGATATCACAGAACTGGGTGATTGCTGAGAGAAGATGGGAGAAAGATTAAATACCAAGAAAAGGAAATTATAGTACAGAACTGAATAGTTGGGGGCTTGGGGGGAGAGATTTTAAGCCATGCTAAATCTACCACTAATGCAGCAGTTTTAACAACTGATTTTAGGTGCCAAGAAAGGGCAGCACATGGTTAATTGTTTAACTAGCGGTTGTGTTTTTACTGCCAGGGAAGTGAAGCATTTAGAGATTTCTTGCCTCAAATCCCACAAGGCCACAAGTGCTACACACTTGAATTAGTAAAGATTGAATTTTCTAGTCTGCTTCCAGCAATACAATGACTTGGTCTAACCCATGCTTTGGAATTGGAGAAGATAAAGAAAATGGCTTTTAGTTTTGATGTTAACCTTCTCTTCTGCCAAAAAACGTGAGGTTCAGTGCCTCTCGTTTTATCCTCAAGGAAATGTTATAAAGTAGATGAGGCTGAAAGGGAGATCTTGCCAGGTTGCCCAGTAGGTTGGGTGGAGATACAGACTTCGGATGTTCAAATATTTCATTGTTGTTGTGCTTTCGAGTCAGTCTGACTCCTGGCGACCGCCTGGACGGGTCCCTGCAGTTTCCTTGGCAAGATTTCAGAAGCACTTTGCCTTTGCCTCCTTCCTTGGGCTGAGAGAGCGAGCAACTGGCTCAAAGTCATGCCTAAGGTGGGACTAGAACTCGCAATCTCCCAGTTCCTATCCTGATACCTTAACCACTACACCAAACTGGGTCTCACACTAACATTGAGCATTGTTGCCATTGCCCATCATGAGAAAATTGTTTGGGCTTCAGCAGGTAAATTTAGGATGTAAATGTGACAAAAGTCTTAGCCCAGCACCCCCAACCTGAGCACTCTCCAGAATGTGGACTTGAACTCCCAGAATAAGAGCAGCTGGGGATATGCAAGTACAGGTAGTCCTCGACTTAGGACCACAATGGAGCCCAAAATTTCTGTTGCTTAAACATTTGTTAGGTGAATTTTGCCCCATTTTATGGCCTTTCTTGTCACAGTTCTTAAGTGAATCACTGCATTTGTTCAATTAGTAACAAGGTTGTGAAGTGAACCTGACTTCCCCATTGTGAGAAGGTTACAAAAGCTGATCATGTGACCCTGGGACATTGCGACTGTCATAAATATGAGTCAGTTGCCAAGCGTCCCAGTTTTGACTATGATGGTAATAAGTCGCTTGTTTCAATGATGTAACTTTGAATGGTCACTAAATGAACTGTTGTAACTGGAGGTCTACCTGTACTAGTCTTGGGATTTGGCAAGCATAGGAGGTTTTCAACCTGCTACTACGTGCGGGACTTAGCGGAGCAGAAGAAGAAGATGGAATTAGAGGCAGTAATCCAACCATTGGTGTCTTGGGTGTAAACAACTAAGATGATAGGGATTTGCATTCCATCCCTCCCCACCGCCACCCCCCCCCCAATTGTTTCTTGCTAGAGTTCCTCCCTTGGCAGTACCTTGTGCCTCAGAAACCAACGTAGATGGAGGAAGCTGTACTTCATGCCAGGGGGGCTGGCTTGTCCCTGACTGTGGAAAGCTCAGCCTGGCACTGGAATGTACTGGTACTTCTCCAAGAAGCCAGGCAGGGATCTCGTCTTAAAAGGGTCGACCTCTGGGCCCACAGCCAAGAAACCTGAAGTATTCTGGCAGGGAGGAGGGGAGCAAAACTATAGATCTGCACTCCTGCATTTTGCTTAAAGGAAAGAGAAGCCAGTTAGCCAGGTTTTCTCCTCATGGCCCAGATTCCTAGCATTTGAGTTTCTTTGACAAAATGAAATTCAGTGGTGAAAAAAGTAAGGTTCTATATTTAGGCAAGAAAAACCAAATGTATAGGTATAGTATAGGGGGTACCTTGCACAATAGTAGTAACTGTGAGAGGGATCTCGGAATCCTAGTGGACAATCACTTAAATATGAGCCAGCAGTGTGCTGCAGCTGCCAAAAAAGCCAACACAGTGCTGGGCTGCATTAATAGAGGGATAGAATCAAGATCATGTGAAGTGTTAATACCACTTTACAAGGCCTTGGTAAGGCCACACTTGGAATACTGCATCCAGTTTTGGTCACCACAATGTAAAAAAGATGTTGAGACTCTATAAAGGGTACAGAGAAGAGCAACAAAGATGATTAGGGGACTGGAGGCTAAAGCATATAAGGAACGGCTGCTGGACTTGGATATGTCTAGTTTAATGAAGAGAACGATGAGGGGGGACATGATAGCAGTTCCAATATCTCAGGGGCTCTCACAAAAAAGAGGGAGTCAAGATATTTTCCAAAGCGCCTGAATGCAGGACAAGAAGCAACGAGTGGAAACTAATCAAGGAGAGAAGCAACCTAGAACTAAGGAGAAACTTCCTGACAGTTAGAACACTTAACCAATGGAATAACCTGTCTCCAGAAACGGTGAATACTCCAACACTGGAGGTTTTTAAGAAGAGACTGGACAGTATAGGGTTTCCTGCCTGAGCAGGGGGTTGGACTAGATGACCTCCAAGGTCCCTTCCAACATCATCATCATCATCATCATCATTTTTATTATTATTATTATTATTATTATTATTATTATTATTATTAAATATTTCCAACTTTCCATCCTGGGGACAGGTTTGAGCAGAAGAATGTTTGGTAGAAAAGAACCAGTCATATGAACTATGGTATGACTGGATCTGGTTCTTCCTAGTATGTTTCTATTACTTTCTCTACATTAGCTTTTTTCATTTTGCCAACAAAGTGGGGGAGGAAATGGATCATACTTTATAGGTAGCCCGTGACTTAGGGGCTACAACCAAACCTACATTTTTTTGTTGCTAAGCAAAGCAGTTGTTCAGTGAGTTTTGCCCCATTTGATGACTTTTTTTGCCACAGTTGTTAAACAAATCACTGCAGTTGCTACATGAATCATGTGGTCATTAAGCGAATCTGGCTTCCCTCATTGACTTTGTTTGTTGGAAGCCATTTGGGAATGTTACAAATGGTAATCGCACAACCCAGGGACAGTGGAACTGTCATAAATATATCCCAGTTGACAAATGCCAGAATTTTGATCAGGTGACTGTGGGGATGTTGTAATGGTTGCTTGTTGAAAAACAGTCATAAGACACTTTTTTCAATGCCAATTGTAACTTCAAACAGTCACTAAATGAATGGTTATAAGTCAAGGACTACCCATACTTATTTACTTCAGGAACCATAACCTGACTTGCTGTTTGTTTGATTGTCCTATTTGTCCTTTATTACAACAAAAAGGAAAAGGATGAAGTGGAAGGCTAGGGATTTCTGGGAATTGAAGTCTACACATTTTAAAGCTGCTGAAGCTGAGAAACACTGTTTTAAGGGATAAGTCTCATTTCTCAGTGCTGACAATGGAAACTGAAGAAAAATTTCAGTCCTGATTTGTGGGAAATGCAAATGTTCCTATAATTTATCACGCTCTCCCTCCAGTATTTGAGGCTTACAAGATTTAGCTCAGACTCTATTTAGATTCCCATGTTGTGTGCTCTATAATCCAACTTGCTTGGTTTGGTTTAGGCCACATGAACCAGCCCTGTGTAAGTTAATCATCCAACCAGGATTAAACAAACCATGGCTAAGAGTGATGGAAAACCTGGCCACTCCCTATAAAGGAAATATTGCATTCTTTCATGCACATTTAATTTTTGATACTAGATTTAAATTTTTTTTTTTTTTTATGAAGAACACAGGAGTTTGGGTGGATTTTCTCTATAGAAACTATAGATGGATTCTTTTCTCTGTGTCTTATATCAGGAAAATCCTTGGAATCCCCCAGGGTCTGATGCTAAAGAATAGGTGTCATTGATGCTTGTGCCCCAGTTGCTGGATATATGAGAAAGCCATATAAAGACCAAGAGGCTTTGTGCCCCTTGGGAATTTGTGGAAGGAGGAAGAGGTCGCTAATTGTCTACAAGTAATCCTCACTTAATGACTGGTCACTTAGCAACCAGTCAAAGTTACAACGGACCCTGTTATGACCCGGTTCTGGAGTTCTGATGACTGCATTCCCCCACAGTTCCATGAACACACGTTGAGTGCTTGGCAACCAGTTCACTTTTATAGCTGGTTGCATCATTCCACAGTCACATGTCCATAATTTACAACATTTTTTGCCAGTTTATGGCCTTTTCAGACAGTTTTCAGCAAAAAAAAACCTCCCATAGGAATATATCCATTCTCTTAACAGTCACAAAATGTTGTAAAATGGCTGTTTGGTCATGTAGGTGGCTTGACTTACAACTGTCATGAGTTAAAACGGAAATTATAGGCTCCCTTATGGCTGTAAGTTGTGGAGTAGGAAATGGCAAGATAAATGCTTTGATCTTAATTGCTGTGCCTTAGAACCAGCTTCAAATTTGAGCCAAATGCCTTTTGGTGAGCTCTTGCCTCTGTTAACCTGTGCGATCAAATGTGGCAAGCATCAGTTATGGTTTACACAATGCCTTGTGGCTCTTTGGTAAGTACCTGCACACATACACACATATACACTCGATTATAATTTTCTATAATTATAATATAAGAAGATTCTCTTTTTAGTGTTGTGGGGAACTGAAAGAGATGGAAAAGAAAGTGAAACATCCTAGGTAAGTATTAATGGGCAATCTTGTTTGAAGGGGTCATTGACAGCTATTCCAGTGATTATTTATGGTGTATCGTATATCGACTAGCAACATATATTAACATTTCACCTAGATTAGTAAAATATAATAAAATACACATTTTAAAAAGATCTATATTCAAATACCAATGTTTCTAGGTCATCTAACCATTGAACCATAGCAGCATCATTTATGTGAAAACAAAAATCAGATACTGGACCGGTACATGCCCTCAGCTTACAGCCAATTATGATGTGATCTACAATTTGACATAGGAGCCCGCAATCACACTGAGGGGTGGATACTATGCCCCATTTATTCATAGAGTTCCTGCAGACGCCATGTGAGGTGAGAATCCTATTCAGGATTGTCTATTGCTGACGTGGTAGTTCAAAGCCTGGTACCTTCATAAGTCCTCGTATGTCTGGGCATTCAGAAACCCATTTGGCTTTCCATTGGAAATCGATGTTAAAGTTGCTGGGGAGATGTTATGCACGTGTCATTAGGGGCTTCCTGGATTTGAGTCTATCTGAGCTATTCCAGTATGGCCATGCTGATGCCAACCATGACTTATTGAGGTGCTCTTGTGAAGGACCAACTGGGAACATCACACACTTCACACTGTATATCTTTTGCCTGTGTTTTACACCTTGAACATACATGTAATTTGAGCTGGGGCTCAATCTCAAAAGCTTGATATTTGATTAGCTCTACCACCCTTTTCCTTTGATAGCAGGGCTTTGGGCCAAAATATGCAAAGAATCAAAAGGAATGAAGTGTGCCTAAGTATGCTTGAAGTGTATACCAGCATTTCTCCCAAATTACCAGCCTCACTTTGTGGAGTATAATATTTATGTCTCCCTTTACACCTGGGACCTTAGTCCCCCCCTCAAAGCATATGATGGGAAGAAATGTGTTAGTTTTCAGGTGCCAAGGTTCTTCAGGTGCCTCACACTACCTGCTCTGTACTTTCCCTCCTATATGCCAACTGACAAGTATACTGTTCTCTGCATCTGCACACTTTGGTTTGGACAAATTGCTTGCATATTTTTCTATATCACAGAGTGCAATCAATAGTCTTGGCAATTTGATATCCTCTCATTACGGGTGCTTAAGTTGAGGCCTCTCTCTCTCTCTCTCTCTCTCTCTCTCTCTCTCTCTCTCTCTCTCTCTCTCTCTCTCTCTCAGCGTTTTTCTCCCTTTTTTAACACTTTCAATTCAGCTGAAAAGAAGAGTGCTTCTGAGTATCTCCAGACTGCATCCAATACTACTGAACAGTTTCAACAGATTCAGGATTAAGAATAGAGCCAGTTTCAAAACCAGCCACAAACTCCTGTATCTCTGTTGTTTTTAAAACACTTAAATGATTTTTACTTCCAATTACAAATATGCAATTGCATTAGTGCATTAGCCTTACTGTACATCTCTGTTTTGATTCCAAACATTTGAGGTTGAAACTGTAGAGGGCTTAACTGTAGATCCATTGTAGATACTCAAGATCAGGAACTACTGAGTCAAACAAGATTTGCCATGAAATATTATTGTATTCTTATCAGTTGCACAACATCAGTTGTGTGTAAATGGAACACTGGAGGAAATTCTTAATATTGGATGATGCACTGCATTCTCATGATATACCTACATCAAATATAGCCTTAAGGAGTTGCGTTTGCCCAACATGTAATACTTGGCTAAATTTAATCTTGTTTTATTTTGTTTTGCTGTAGCTATCTTGTGCAGACTGGCCCATTTGATTCAATGTCCTATGTGACTCTTAAACATGAGCTGATATAAGTTAGCAAAATTAAGTGTATTCTGCAAAGACTGCCCTCCCCCCCACAACCTTTGACAGTTAGACATTTCCATTGATACTGCTTTTCAGAAAGTCTTTACTCTCCTTCCTCACTTCAAAAAAAAAGTCAGGCACAATTAGGTTACAGTTTTTAAAAATTTATCTGAATAATATAGTTGTCAATTAACACTATACAAAACTCTGAGTGGGGGACCATGAAAAGGATCCCCATGATGTCTTCCAGCTTAAGGGAATTACAATATTTCAGAACATCTTTGAAAAACAAAACACATAGAGCAAAACAAAAGAGAAATAAGAATCTTTTTCCAGGGAAAAGTCAAATAGATTTACAAGCAGAATATCTCTGTAAAAGGAATGGGGCTTAATGCATTTGTTCAAAGTCCTGTTTCTTTCTGATGAATCTATCCATGTCTGAGGCAGGTGGTTGTAATAGGTAAAGATCAATGGTCAGGGAAGAAATAGACCCCTTTGTTTACCCAGGCCCCTGAGAATAGCCAAAACCTCCACTAATTATTAACCAGAGAGCAAATATCTCCAGTCCAAGGCAATTGTAGGGTCAGGGTTCTTTCCCACCCCCCACCCTCCATCCACTCCAAACAACTTTTTTTTACTAAATCCAAACTAGCTTCTTTGCTCCCTTCAGACTTTTTTTCCCCTGCATTATCTTTGCAGGTAATTCTGGCCTTTGTCCAATATTCACATCTTTCATAAATCATGTGTTATTTATGCAGGTTTGGGTTGGTTATCTTTTCTCTTCCCAAGTCTCCTTCATTAAGTCCCCGATTGATTCTTTCAGTCAGACATGCATTCCATTCCTCTTGTGTCCGTTTCAGAATGAAATTTACTGTTTTTCTTCAACTCTGTCTCTCTCCTTATTCTGTAAGTTCAGATTTTGACCAAAAAATAGCTTTCGTTTCAGAGCAGCCAAAAGGAGTTATACAACAGCCAGTTCTCTGTGCCATTTTCTGTTCCTCTCATTATTTAATTTGTCTGCTTCTTGGTCTATTCTCATAGCCTCCTGCTCTTGGTACATTTGCCTGAGCAGACCGAAAGCAATTTGCTGATTGAGACAAAGGATATTTGTTTGTTTGTTTATATAAGGGGGACATCCAGGTGACTCTGAGCAGCTTGCATTTAAAAAAAAAATAAGAAAACCATATAACAAAAAATAACCATGTACGTTCAGAAAACAAATACCAAGGAAACAACTGTTGGGACTCTACACCCATCCTGCCCCAAAGACTTCGAAATATTTTGGAACATCATCAAAATGAGAGCCTTATCCCAAAGGTGCTTTTTTCACGAGGCAACTGGGCTTTGTGGTTTTTCTTGCAAATCACCAACTGTCTTCAAGAAGTATAAATCCTGCCATCCAGTCAGAGCTGACGAAGCTTCTTGGATGGGAAGTGAACCGTCTTCAAAGAAAAACAAGAAAGTCCAGTTGCCTCATGAAAAAAAGCACCTTTGGGACAACCGTGACCTGGATGACTGAGAATTTCCATAGACAATGAGACCCTTAGAGATTTCTGGATAGGATGCTGTTCCACCAGACAGATACTGCAATAGAGAAAACATACTTCCTAGTTTTCCATACTGCTTATTTAAAGGGATTTAGAATGCATCCTCTTTGTCTAATCTTACCAGATGGATAGAAACTATTAGAACAGGCAATTCTCAAATAAACAGGCCAATGAAGGGCTTCATAGGTAATAATCAGCATCTTAAATTACACCTGGAAACAGACAGGAACTCAGTGCAGCTCCCGCAGCAGCAATGATAAATGAGCAAACTAGAACATCATTGCCTGCACTGCTGCATTCTGGAACATAACTTCCAAGAGGTCTTCAAAGGCAGACCCATCTGCATCATATTGCAGTAGTCCATTCATGAGCTCTCTAGAGCATAGGTGAGTATCTAAAAGGCCTCCCAATCTAGGTACAGGAACAACTTGTGCAACGGACAAATCTGTGGAAAGACCTTCCTGGCCACAGCTTGCCACCTGCTCTTTGAATAAGAGCTATGTATCCAGAATGATCCTCAGGCTGCCTACAGCCTAAAGTGGGGGAGTACTGTCTCATATAAAACTAAACATGGAAAGTCTCCAGATCAAGGGTGTGGGGGGGGGATATACATATAGTCCATTTTGTCTTGTCAGGATTGAATCAATTTGTTCCTCCTCATCGAGACCTGAACAACCTCTAGACACTGTGACAGGACATTGACAGCATCATCTGGACAGTCTGGGCTCAAGATGGGTATCATCTGTTACTGGTGATACTGACAGATGACCTTATCTAACAGTTTCATGTAGTTGCTGAATAAGAGGGGAAAGCATCAAGCCCTGATGCACCTCATAAACTAAGATCTCTGGGTACAACATCCCCTCCCAAACACTGACTGGAATTGACCATTGGAGCAAGAGGAGAACCACTATAAAATGAGGACTCCCACCCCCAAACTTTGCAGCTGGTATAGAAGGATACTATGATCATTGGTACTGAAAGCCACTGAAAGATCAAGAGTACCACTCCTATCCCAGCTTCACCAAAGATCATCAGCAAGTACAACCAATGCTGTCTCTGAATTGTTCTGTACTATACTATACTGTACAGCCTGAAACCTGACTTAAATGGATCCAGATAATCTCTTTCCTCCAAGATCCTCTGCAGCAGTTGCCTGACCACTTTTCATTATGGCAACATTCTCTACAAAAGTCAACTGGTTGGAAACTTAACTCATACTTCATCATCACTGACAGGGCTGCTTATGAGGACATCCAGCTGGTTTAAAAACCTAAGGCACACCTTGTGCCTCACACTCAGTCTTCCAAGAGAAGGTACAGCCTGAAGTCTTTGAAGGGACAACAGGAAAAAGGAGAAGACCACTACTTTGGCCCGAGATCGCTACAATACTTCATTTTCCATATGGCAAGGCCATTGCTATCATGCTGTTTCTATTCTTCATCTATCTTATTTTTCACCTCCATGCACATGTTATGCACTGTTAACCTATCCATAGACTTGTCCTAAACCTGCCTTTGTTTGTTCAGCTGCCCCATTTGTTCCTGCATTCCACTTTTGTTTGCTGATGTATTCATCTCATTGAAAAAGATTTGTTCATTCTCTCACACATCCTTTTATTTGTTCACATTTCCTCAGTCACTCCACATCATTCATTATGCTTGTATAGTCACACATACACATACTATATACATGCACCAACATTCCAGTATTGCCAGATATCATAGCTGAACCCAAACTGATAAGGTTGTCCTATCTTCTGGTTCCAGAGGTCCTTGGGCCAATAATGCCTGTCCTAGTTTGGGTCTTCCAATATCTGGCAAATTTCATCACAACTGCTCATACATAGTCCCTCTTGTCAATTGTACTGCCTGGTGGAGCAGTAGATCTGGCTGGAACAGAATAGGCAATACGGCCTGGGTAGCGGTTGTCCCGTGGTGGGCAGGAGCAGCACAGGAGTGATCCTCCAAGGAGCAGTAAGGCAGAAGCTGCCCAACCAACATAGAGAGCAGCCCCCAGTTCCCTTTTGAGGGGTTCAGCCACAATTGGATTGTAAAAGTCACGGATGATGGAATTGGCAGACCAGCAGACAGGAATAAGTGAGAGAAGTCCTGAGACAATAAAGAAGGCACCTGAGGTAATGACAATACGTGCCTTGGCACCTTCTTCCTCCACGCAGTTGGTACACTTGGCTCCAACAATACTCACCAACAACGCCAGGACAGCAAGCACCACTGAGATAACCATGAGGGCCCGGGCAGCTTGGACATCTTGAGGCAGGGCTAGCATGGAATCATAGATCTTGCACTGCATCTGGCCAGTACTCTGTACCACACAATTCATCCACAGTCCCTCCCAGATTGTCTGTGCTACAACAATGTTGTTTCCAATGAACGCTGTAACCTTCCACATGGGCAATGCACACGAAAGGATAGTCCCCAACCAGCCAAAGATGCACAGAGCCATAGCCATGATCTCTAGCCCCACAGATGCCATTATGGCTATCCTTCAATTTGGCTATAAAATGCACACCTCTTTTTTTTTCTTTCTTCTGCTGCCCTCTGGGAAGGCCAAGGATGATGGATTATGGACAGAAACACCAGGAGACAAGTTGTTTTTGGTAGAAATCAATGAAGATGAGAATTCAGAAATTACTCCCTCTCAATGGTGGTACACAACATCAGAATCTATGTTTTCACCTGAAAGCAAACTCCTAATAAATAAATCCTAAAAGAATATTGCGCTCATGTGGCTGTCCAAGACAAAGAAACGTACGGAGCTTTTCTTTAAAATTAACTCTCTTTAGTAGATTAGCGAGCAGAACTGTTATAGAAGAGGCCTTCTTGGGTTACCTGCGTATGGAAAGCAGCTTCGAAGATGGCAATCTATAGCTTCCGAGAGTCGATTTTTGATGTAGGGTCATCCAGAAATAGCATTCTGTGAGGTGTCACTTTAGGAGCTGGGTTGGAGAAGGATAGACCAAAGTCTGAAAGGTGAAGAACCCCTAAAGGGGAAATAAGGATAAATCCAGTGCTATCTTTTCTTGGTGGCTCCGACAACCTGTTTGTTATTGCATTGTTCTCCTTCACAGGTACCTGTTGTCTAGAAAGTTCCCAAGGGAGCCTGAGCTTAGGGACAGCAAGGGGCGGGTTATATGAACCCCCGACAGGTGGCTGGGAGGGGCAGAAGACCAATCTGAGAAGGGCATTGGGGGATCCATGGTAACCAAGGCCTGGGTGGTGGTGTTATGGAGAGAGTTTGAATATTTCTTTATTTTCTGCTAGCTAGTTGGGAAGCTGCCCATTCCAGAGGAAAAAGAGGGGGGGAGAGGAAGAGGCCGAGAAAAACAAGCAAGGGTGGAAAGGGAGGGAGGGAGGATGAAAGACAGAAAAACATAGAGGGAGTTATTGTGGTCAAATTCTTCTAGAAGAGAAATTTAAAAAATGGAAACTATTAGATATTCATTATGCTAACCAGGCATAACTCCAAAATTACATAGAAGGGGGTCACATCTACTATTTAAATTAACTGAATGCTTAGCACAGGGGTCCACATGCATACATGTCCACACAAGCGCATGCACAAACATCCCTTTATTTTCATTACACAAATGCAACTCTCTCTAATAAATGCATAACAACAGAAGCTTTTGTGAAGTTCACTTTGATAAGATAAAATATTTTCCTGAGTTGAATTTAAAGAATAGACAGCACAACTATTGTTAAGGGTGGTTGATCACAAAACATTTGTTGTGAGCAGCATAATCTGACATTAGTATTTTACATTAATGTGCGTAATATGATTAAAAACACTCAACTTTCTCCCAGTTCAACCAAAGAAGACAGAATTAAATTTTGTTCTGATTTTCTGTATTTTAGTGGATTCAGTCCTGTTGTTAACTGTATGTTAGACTAAGGCACTTTTGGCTCAGTGTATTGGGAGAACCCAGTCAATTTTGGTTAACTTAATAAGACATTATAAAGCATAGGGTACTGTGGCTTAATGTTATGTGCTAATCCAGTCATTGGGACTTAATTTACAGATGTGCCTATAGGTGTTGTGATTAGGGTTATTTTAACACCCAAATCCAGTTAAAGAACTGTGATTCTGGATGAGTTCCTCAACTGCAGTGTGAAACCCAGGATTACAACTGATTTAAACCTTGATCTGGCATAGTGTTTCTCAATTTTACCCATTTTAGGATGTCTGGGTTTCACTTCCCACAATTCCCCTGTCAGAATTCTGAGAGTTGTGAAGTTCAAGTGTTTGTTTATGCTAAGGTGACCAACTTTTTTACAATGAAAAGGATGACACAAATAAATTGAAGAAAAAAATATTGTAAATAAAAGAAACATTTTATTCATTGCAACAATAATACAGAATACACTATTATATGATAAATGCATAATAAAAACATCTGTAACAATAACATTTTATATTGTAATTATGCTTACATGCCATGCCCCCGCCCGCAGCCACTCCGCCAGCACTGCTGCCCCGCCGTGTAGAGCAGGCCCCGCGACTCCCAAAGCACCAGCTGCGCCGGCTCCGGCCCCGGGGGGCAGCCTGCCATCAACACACCCCGCCTGCTGCCACCCCACCAGCACCACCACCCACCCTGCGCAGCCCCGTGTAGAGGGGCCCCGCGGCTCCCACAGCATGGGGGGCAGCTGGCCACTGCCGCCCCTCACACCCCCGCCCGCAGCAGCCCCGCTGCCTCTGCCTCTTGCGCCCGCAGCCATTATTGCCCTAGTAGGGCCGAAGATCAAGAGAAAGTTACCGTGGCGTCGCCGCTCCAATCTCCTCCAGGTATCTTCGGAACTAACTAGGTCTAGGAGATGGTGTAGTTGGGTAGCAGGGAGGGGTGCAAAGTTCCTGCCAATTCGCCTTCACTGTAGACAACTTGCATGTGCAAAGTTTGCCAGCCGGGGTTTTGGTGTGCTCAGCAACAATTCCTATTGGCTTTTAAAAGCCAATAGGGGGAGTAGCACAGCTCATGCAAAAGTTAAAAAAAAAACCATCAAAAAAAGGTGCCGGAACGCTGTGATGAGCATTCTATGAGGAAAAAAAAGCCCTGCAGATTAGTCTTCAAATATCAAAAAGGAGGACATGTAGGAGGACACTTTTCGAGGGAGGACAGAACTCATAAAAGGAGGACTGTCCTCCTAAAGGAGGACGGTTGGTCACCTTATGCACATGTGTGTCTGCATGCATGTGAGAGAGAGGGAAGATGGACCAAGTATCAATTTTAACTCCTTTTTCCAGCCTCAGGATGCAAAGCTAAGACACTAGAGTGGTCTCAAAAGAATGCCATTCCACCCATTCCATCTCTGTTGCTTCTGCCTCTTTTTTTCTTCCCCACAAATATGCAGAGAGGAGAAAGAGGGGCACCAATAGGATAAATGGAGATTAACTAGTTTAAAAGTCCATTTCTAGATGTCAACCCCCTTTCTTCTCTTTGGCCTTGTATTGTACACCTACTAAGAGGTTCTTTACCTCTTCTACTTGTTCTGGGAAAACAAGTGTTAATTGCTTTCCTTTTTGTGGGTAGATCTCTCAGGACATGTAGACTTTAATCCACATCTCCCTCTATTGACTTTCTCTCATACATCACTCTTTTCTATCCAGTGAATCTATTGGTTAAAAAAAGAAATCAGATTAGACTAGAGCACTATTTTTCTATTCTTTCTGTCCCTTGGGCTTTAAGAAACTAGCAATATTCTTGAGCTTTGGCTACAAGAAATTGGCAATATTCTTTCTGACCAACACATTTTATTGAGAGGCACTAACTTTCAAGAGCTGCAACTCATTTTATCAGATGCGCTGAGCGCTAGACTGATTTTAAATTGGGATAGAGAGGGGGTGGGAGTGAGGGGACAAAAAGTTAGCTACGCAGAGGCAGGTTGTTTGTGAGACAAAGTATACATATCTTATCAACTAACACTTATAATGTGTTAAAAACGCTTTTAGTTTGTTGAAATCTTCTGAGATTGTCTGAAACCTTTGAATCTTTTGCTAACTGGTGCTATTAGTTTCTTTTTTCCCCTAAGATGGTCATTGTAAGGTCTGGCACAGAGATTGAAATGCTGTGATATAACTTTGTCATTGTTCTGACTCCTGATGTCAAACTTGTGTCCATTCATTTTTTTGCAAAAAGTGTGTCCCATTTGTTCTACGTAGAATCCGTATTACATGATGTATCACATGTATCACATAAGAAGTGCATGTGAAGGCATGTCTCATCTTATGTGTATGTGTAGGAGCCTGCATAGTGCTGCTGAAATTGATGTGGGGACAAAATAAACATCTGGGTCAGTGGCAAATTCTGTTTTCCATGTTAGCATCACTATTCTGCTGTTTCTTGTTCTTTGTGAGAATCTGAATGCCAACTGCCACCTGAGAAAATGTAGTGTTGTTGTCTAATGTTCTGATGTGAATGCTCCAGCACTGGAAGTTTTTAAGAAGAGACTGAACAGCCATTTGTGTGAAATGGTATAGGGCTTCCTACCTGCGCATGGGGCTGGACTAGATGACCTCAAGGTCCCTTCCAACTCTGTTATTCTGTATTCTGTAATATGGATTGTAGCTTTTTAATAATGCATTCGAATATTTTCAGCTGTGAGCTGTAAGAACCTGCAGTAGTCTGGCAGAACTCTTGTCCATTCCACCTTTTAAAACCCACCATTTCATCAATGAATCTGGCAAGGGAGAGAGGGAAGGGAAGAATGCCTGCTAGGGAACATTAAAAATGCCTGCATTTCACTGATCAAAATACCTTCAGAAGAGGGCTGAGCCTAACAACCCAGGATAAGGAGGAAAACAACAACAACCAGTGACCAGAGGGAGGAGTTATCCTTGCCATAGCACACAATAGTGGATAGGAAGGGAGAAAATGAAATGTAGTGCAGCAGGCAATGTGGGAAATGCCACTTGTCTTGGAACAAGCAGATAAAATTTTTCATATGTAGCAAAAAAAAGTTGACAGAGGTTGCCTCCCCAGTGGGTGGATTGGGGGGGGGAGAAGAGGTGAAACCAGGCATTCCTGTCCTTGCAGGGCAATTGGTCACCCAGATCAACCCTAATCCTAAATCTCATTGAACACAAAGGGCTTATTTCTGAGTTAAGCGTGTACCAGACTGTGTGGTATGTAAACTGTCACATCCCCAGATATGACTCTCTTATGGCAAGCCTAAGACAGTCAAATAAAGTAATCAGGTAGTCTAAAGGAAGTTTTCTATCTCCTGTTCAAAATGAGTCATGTTGCCCAAGACTGATAAGACACTGACCACACATAACTCTGAAAAGAGTTGATAAGGTGGCAGCAGCAGTTGATAAACAAGAGATTAATTTTTGCCAAGCATAGCTGTAGAAGGAGTTGCCTTCTAACCCACAGATAGCCTTTTATTTTTTCCTTGTGGAACAACTGGGAAAAAAAATGGGGCTCCCTGCAGTTAACCCATAGTCTGTACTATACAAAGAGGCATCTGGATTTTTGCACTGGAAAATTCAAGAGCCATAGATAGATAGATAGATAGATAGATAGATAGATAGATAGATAGATAGATAGATAGATAGATAGATAGATAGATAGATAGATAGATAGATAGATAGATAGATAGATAGATAGACAGACAGACAGACAGACAGACAGACAGACAAGACAGACAGATAGCCTTTATTGTCATTTTTTTTACTGTGAGCACGATGGCACACATTAAAAATGAAATTTAGTTGCTTGCTCTCAAGTGTACATATACATAACACACATTTAAACATACTATAAACAACATACGTATAGACCTACACCCTTACATGTAAATAACATATAAATATTAATCACTGTCCAATTTGAATACATAATGGAAGGAGGAAGCTTTAGAGTTCGCAAGGTTAATACTGTATGGAACAAAACTGTGACTGAATCTGGATGTTCTGCTTCAGATACCACGAAGCCTCCTCCCAGAAGGTAACAAGGAAAACAGATCGTGAAGAGGATGTGTAGTGTCCCAGACAATCTTATGGACCCTGCTCAAGCAACGCTTATGTGCTATGTCATGAATGGAAGGGAGGGAACTGCCAATGATGTTTTCAGCCATCCTCACCACTCTCTGCACCGCCTTCCTGTCTGAAGCAGTGATGCTTCCAAACCAGACTGCAATGCTGTATGACAGGATGCTCTCGATTGTCTCTCTGTAGAAAGTGGTGAGGATGGGGGAAGGAAGACGTGTTTTTCTCATGCGACACAGAAAATGCAGGCACTGCATTTTGTCGGGGTTATGGAGGAGAATGAGCGATCAAAGTAACGGAGGAAATCTCAAGGGAAGAGATCAATATTTCAAGCATGAAAGCAATAAATATTTTTGTAACATTTTAAAACCTAAAATCCTTAATTATTTTCACTCTCGTTGTTATTCATATTAGTAGTTTCTTTGTTCACTAAATTTGAGCTAATATACTTGGCTCAGTTATTCCAATTATCACCTTATGAAATAGGTTAGACCATAGAAAGTGCCAGTCTGAAGTCTCTTCTGTACTTTATAGCAAAGAAGATGGGATTTTAATTTTGACTTGCCTTCCAAAGCTGACCATTGCAGTATAGCCTTCACAATTTGCTAACTCCCAAAATTCCTTTATCCAAACAACACCCATGCTGGCTGGGAGATTACAGTATGGAGTTGTCCAATATTACATCTGGGAACACTAGGTCAGGGCTTTTCAACTTTTTCACCCATTGTACCACTTTTAGGATATGGCAACATCCGAGTACCACCTGTCACCTAACAAGGTGTCAAAAACTTGATGACCAAAAAAAAAGGAAAAAAGTGATGAAGTACAGGTAGTCCTCGACTTACAACAGTTCGCTTAGTGACTGTTCGAAGTTACAATGGCACTGAAAAAAGTGCTCCTAAGCCACAGCCGAGCAAGACAACCCCCAGCGGCGCTCTTCCTCCTGTCCGAGGTTTCCATTGTTGTGAGCATTTCTGTTGAGGATTGGCAGTGGGGGTGGGGTGGGTGTTTGATTTTTATTCCTCCCATCTGCTGAGTGGTTGCAGCAGGTTTTGGTCACTTCACATGACCCTGGGACACTGTGACCATCATAAATATGAATCAGTTGCCAAACATCTGAATGTAAATCACAAGACCCTGGAAATGATGCAACATTCCAGCTGATCAGCACTTATTCTGGGCTCAGCAGAAGCACCAGGATCAGCGCCAAGCTCCAGCTGGAGCCTGGCGCTCATCCTGGTGCTTCCGTTGAGCCCTGACAGCCTTGCAGCTCCAGCCATCTCTCGCTCAGGCTTGTGCGTTGCTGCCACCAGTTCAGCTCATTCCCCTCCTCCGCTACCACTTTTCTAGGATAGTTGTGTACCATCTGCGAGGTGCCAATGTACCACAGGTGGTACCTGTACCACTGGTTGAAAAGCCCTGCACTAGGTTACAGAAGTATTCTAAGCATAAATTACTATTGAAAATATCTTGCTCGGTCATTATTCACTACAGCAAGCTATTCTGCCTTTCTACTGCAAAGTTTTAGAGCACTAGGAAAATATTGATTACTTGATTGTTTACTACTCTATCATTCTCTGGTAAATCCTCTTTTCATCTTGTCTTACAATTAGAAGATGCCCAGTTGAAATGCCATTTATCACAGCTACTAAAATTATAATCCTGTGGAACATCTGGATCAGGGCTTTCTCACCGGCTACTTATAGTAGGAGAAAAACTGTCATTCCTGGCAATGGAATAGCTTTTTTGCAATGCAGTGGCAGTCTTCCATTAGGCTGGAATCAAGGCGTAAAAATATCTGTGCTAGGGTTTGAACATGAGTGTCTTCTCATCACTATTCACATGTTATTTTCTCAGTTTAAAAAAAACTAATACCTTCACCTTAATCCTACTGAGAGCTGTTAAATACATTCTGCAAATGCATATAGCTGTGTAGTGCATTGGATTTGGTCTCCAAAAGGTGTTTTGGAGCATGTGTGAGAAAAAAACCCAGGTTTTTTGGATATAACACCAAAAGTGCTCTAGTACTGAGTAGCAGTTGCTGGTCAAGGGGAAACATCAGATTATTGCTGTTTTGATATTCTTCAGGAAGTATCCAGCTGAGCATGGTGTGATCCAACAGACTAGATGGCTTGTCAGTTTAACCTGTGAGAGCTGTTTTATATGTGTTATAATAGAGGACATGCCCTCTGATCTGCTAATCCAGTTATGTAGGATTCAACACTAGCTATAGTGTGAAGGAAATGTCACTTTTTATATAGTTCAACTGGGGTTGGCATTTTCTGGTATCAAGCCCCTTTTCATGGATCATGGAGCCCCCTTTTGCTGAAAATCAACAGTGCAACTTCTATCATTTTTAGGTAAAAAGTGCAAAAACACCATGTAAACTAAACAGGCTTCATACAATTAAAATGAACAAAGTCCTCCAAAAATAAAAGCTAAAAAAATAGCTTTGTCTACTTTTATTTTATGCATGTTCTTCTTTGAAACTGACCCAATTACAAACTTAAACTAGCTAATGAAGACACTGGAAAAGATGATGTCTCTCTGAACAAATCTGCTTGTTTCCTCCTCAGCCACTGCTTAATTTCCCTTTAAAAATGTTTTCAAGGCTATTATTTGCTTCATTTTTCAAATTATTGCATTCTCAACACATTTTGATTATCTTTACAGTCATTCAGAGATATTTAGATAGTACTTTGCATATGCAGAGTCTTTAAGAATATGCATGCATTATAGCATTGGCATATCCTTCATCTTCAGACACATGGCAACAGACTATAACTGGATTAATACAGTATAGTGAACCACAAATGAGTCATTCACATATTAACTTAGCATACTGTGTCACCTAAAGTCCATCAAATTAGTTTTGTGGTTTAAATGCTGTGGTAATCCAGCTATTGTGTTGGTATGTTGTATGAGAGAGAGCATTTTATTAAGCCATGATGATTCTATTTCATTGAACAAAGCTTATTATACAAACATAGCAATTGTGTTTCTGATTTAAATTCATTAGCTTGCTTTTCCATAAATTGATGTGACCAACCATGTTATCTTCTGCGGCTATTTTGTCTATAGCAGCCATTTTGTGAGCATGCCCACAACATGCTGTCAAAATTCCAGATGTTCTTATTATTCCTGTACAACAGCTGTGCAATAGGGAGATAAAGTAGTTTATAAATGCACTGATTTGAGTTAGTATTTGGGTCTCAGTCCAAGCAAACTCACAGAGTTGTTGTGGGGAACAACAGGAGAATAAACTATATATATCACCTTGAGGGCCTAAAAATAATGTCCTCATTTATTATTAGAACAAATAATAAATAAATGAACAACAAATAAATAATACAATATTTTTTCTGAAAAACTCTCTAACACTGGTTACCTGAAACATGGGTGAATTGAATGCAGTACAGGTAGACCTTGACTTATGAACACAATGGAGCCCAAAATTTCTGTTGCTAAGCAAGACAGTTGTTAAGTTAGTTTTGTTAAGTTAGTTTTGTTAAGTTAGTATAATACGGTTGTTAAATAAGTCTGGCTTCCCCATTGTCTTTGCATGTCGTGAGATCGCAAAAGGTGATCATGAATCCAGGACACAGCAAATGTAATAAATATAAGTCAATTGACAAGCGTTTGAATTTTGATCACATGATCATGGGAATACTGCAATGGTCAAAAGTCGCTTTTTTCAGTGTCATCACTAAACAAATTGTTGTAAGTCGAGGACTACCTGCATTTACAAGTCACTCTTGTTTTTGTACATTTGTTTGAAATTATAATCAGAGCAATAAGAGTAAAGATCTTCATTATCATTCTCCAAAGTGCTTATGGAACAGCAGAGGGTTTCCCATCCTTTCACTTGTCTTCACAACGCTTCTGAGAGGTAAGTAACCTAGAAAAAAGTGTAGCTCCTCCAATTCAATTCACTTTGGAGTTCAACTGAGAAAATCCAAATTTGGGATTGCTCCTTGCCGAGTCCAACACTCCAGCCCAGCTGCTCCGCACAGCATCTCTGAAGTCCTGCCAAATCAAGATAGTAATCCTGGGTGAATCACTAGGTTGACAGGGAGGCCGGGGTGACCTGGGTCAGTTCCCAGAGGGAGGTTACTTGAAACTACCGCTGGCTGAAAGGGGCGAAAGAAGGAGGCCGCTGGGAGGCACAGGCGAAGCTGGCTTTCTAGGTCATTGCTGCCTGCAAACAATGCCCATGTTCCCGCTTTGCAGAAAATAGGATCGCGTTGCCAAGGGAGACGAACTGGCCCGGGGAACAAAGGCAGGCAGTGAAGGGAGACCAGGGCTAGCTCACCTGGGAGAGATCAAGTGTCCAACCAGCTTGTTTCCCCGGGGCGCCATCTGGCGGCCAGCAAAGAAGGAGCGCGCCTTCCAAAAATGCCTTGCCAAAATTGCCTCTCCCTTCTCCCCCATCTTCACCCGTGAGCGCGGGGTAGGCCGATTTGCCCGGAGCAAAAATAATGACCGCAAGAGTTGAGCGCCTGCTTTAAGCGGAAAACATTTTTCCCTTGTTAGGCCAGAGGCAGTTTGAACACAAGAGTCGATCTGAAGTGTGTAGCCGCCAAATGCAAATGAGCAGGTGCTTCCCTCCCCGCCCCCCCCCCCGCTTCGGTTATTTTTGCTTTGCTTTCGGGCGCATCGGGTTTGTAACTTCCAGGCCTTATTTGCGGAGATCCTTACTGTGTTCAGCCGGGTAACTCCGGGTTGTGCTTGCTTGTAAAGGTGGATTGGGAATCATATGTGTTCGTCAACAGCCAACCCGAAGGAACGGCCCATTGCTTTACAGCGCCACGATTCTAGGGCCGAAAATTGAGTTTTCTGCCCCTTGCCATTACTTCATGCTGCTAGGAGCTCGCTTTCCTTCGCTGCATTTTTATTTTGTATTTTGTGGTTAGCTGTTTTTCCACCCATGTAAAATCCAAGGAAGGTGAATTCTTCTCATTTTTTTTAAAGAAGCTCTTACAATACAGGTACTCCTCGACTTACAACAGTTCGCTTAGTGACCTTTGGAAGTTACAATGGCACTGAAAAAAGTGACGTGACCATTCTTCACACTTATGACTGTAGCAGCATCCCCATGATCACATGATTTACATTTGGATGCTAACAAATGGTTCATATTATGGTTGCAGTGTCTGGGGTCATGTGATCATATTTTGCGGCCTTCTGCTAAGCAAAGTCAATAGGGAAACAGATTCAATTAACAACCCTGTTGCTAATTTAACAACTGCAGTGATTCAGTGAACAAATGTGGCAAGAAAGGTTGTAAAATGGAGCAAAACTCGCTTAACAAATTTCTCATTTAACAACATAAATTTTGGGCTCAGTTGTGGTTGTAAGTCAAGGACTACCTGTACACCAACTACCATTGGGATGATATAAAGTTCTAACCATTTAGAGCAGAACACCATTTGTGTTCTGGAGGTATTGCATTTTGACAGCAGGTGCTGGGCTCATTCACAAAATGGCTGCCAGGGGACACTTGCGTACTCTAAAAGTGACTGGCTGTAGCATCATCAGTCACAACATGCACATTAACCAGAAAGTGAACAGTATCCAAGATAAACCAGAAATCGTAATAATTTGTGCAAATGGAAGTTTGCATTCAACAACCTAGCACTTTCCTATTTATTCCCTTTTAATTTAAAATCTCTTCCCAAAACCACTCAGAGCCTAGTAAGCACCAAGGGAGATATCTGAGAGTGCTCTGTTGTTATTACTTACCTCTGCCCTGTTTATAATTTATGCCAAAGCTAATAACTTTGGTTTAAGATGCTGCACACATGTGTTTTACCCAGGGGATAATGCCAAAACTGGAACAGTCCAGTTAGTGACAAATGAGGAAGATTTAAGAGTTGAAACCTATCCAATATTAAACGTTGATTAACCCATTGACACTCAGCAGCCATCAGGAGCAGAACAGAATGGCCCCAGCATAAAATGTCAGGGTAAGCCAACTTTAAAAAATGCATTTGTCACACAAGACTAGATAATGGATTATGCAAAAATCACAACACTCAGGAAAGAACTCAATTTCCAAGGCTAATTCAGGGCAAGAAGTGTCAGTCCCCAAGAAAAAATATCAAATAGAGCAGAATATTCAGGGATCTGGGTGGCACCTGGGCTGGGTTTGAGGCCAGAGGCTAATGCTTAGCAATACTGTGGATCTCAGGACACACAGTTTTTAAATAAGTATTGCCTATTTGTAACAATCTCCTGTATAAAGCATGCACAGGTAAATGTGCAACCTGGATGTGTGAGGAGTCTTATCTCTTTTTAAATGAAGTTCTCCAAATTAACACTTCTCTGTTTCTTTCTGGATACTTGAACAAAAAAGGGGAAGGGGAGCAGAAAGGCTACCAATATTTCCTCTATTTATAAATGAGGGCCCAATTCATATATAATTAGGGGTAGTCCTCGACCCCTGACCATAACTGAGTCTGGAATTACAGACATAAATCTTTGTAGTAACACAGTTAGTGCAGCATCATGTGACCAGACCCAATTTTTCAGCATTTTTTGTGGCAATCATTAAGCAAATCTATTTTAATGGGTATTTTTTTGCCAGAAACTAAATAAACTCTGGAAAGCAGTAAAAAATGTAAAAAAAATCACAGTCATGTGACAGCAGGACACTGCAACTGGTTATAAAGATGGGTGGGTTGCCAAGGGCTTGAAATGTCATTAGGATTAGAACTGTGAAAATTGTTGCCAACTTACGGATGCTTTACAATCAGCATCATAAAACATTTTAGAATTAAACCAATATAGCTTAGATTAGTTTTGAATGAAAACAAAAAAGACAGATTAGATCTTATGGTAAACATTTTATCACATTCTTAAAACCTTCCTTATGTTGGCTGGGGAATTCTGGGAGTTGAAGTCCATGTATCTTAAAAGTTGCCAAAGTTGAGAAACACTAGCTTAGACTCTTTAGGTAATCTTGAAACCGTTGTAGAGAACATAGGCACCCTGAACATGCTTAGAAAACCACAAGCACTGAAAAGAGATGGGAGAGGCAGAGCACAGAATGGGACAACTTTCCTGGACCAACTCACTATGGCCAATTTGCTATGGCCAATCCGCTGCAACATAGCTCACCATCGCCAATTTGCCACAGGACAACTCACCGCAAGACAATGCCACATGGGATAACTCAATGTGATAAATAGTATCTGCCATTATTTCTTTAACAAAAATGGAAATAATGTTAAAGAAACAGTGGTGGATAACATTTATTGTGTTGGGTTATCCCACATAGAATTGTCTGTAACAAGTTGTCCCACAGCAAGTTGGCTGTGGCGACATAATGTGGGGATTTGGCCATGGCAAATGGTCTTAGACCGGCAGAGCAATGATGGATTCCTACTGCCATCTGTACTCACCCACCCACTTTTATGCACACCACAGACAAATCTGCTTGGTGTACAGAAAGCTCCAGAGGGGAGCAAAACCTGAGGATTTTGCATAAATTGGAAGGCAACTAAGAATGCTGTCAAAGGACCTCCCACCTTGATAGAAAAGAGGGCAAACCTTCAAGACAGGTGATGATGGGGCCATGACTTGGACTGAGAGCCAGCACAGTTGAACTGAAGTGCTTGAGAGCTAGACAAATTTTGCGAATGGAAATTTTAGGGACAGCAGCTGATCTATAAACTCTGAGCTTAGCTAAATAGGGTTATCAATGCCATCTCTATAGCATTTTTTAGCTGGAAAGGTAAATTGCTTTTTTCTCAGACCAAAATGTTTGACAACTGCTAAAGTAGATTATGTTGGGAATCTTGCTAATATCTGGAAGCAAAGTTTGATAAAAGTAAACTCTTGTTTCAAGTTTCCTTCTTCTGCACTGTTTATAATCTTATTTCTTTCCATGTGTTTGCTGCCTCTTCAAATATTATTACTCAGATTGTTGCTACTGAAAACAAAGGGTTTCCAGATTTAGCTATCTGTAAATGTAGACAGTCTGTAATCAAAGAACTTAATTTATCCATCTTGACACGATGGTGACCTATTTCTCAATAGAAAACAATGAGCTTAACAAACCAGTTCAAAACACATAAGGATATTCATTTGTATAAGGAAAGAAACACTGACGAGCCCATGAAGAGTTTTCAAGATTAGTGCCAATAAAAATGAGAAATCAGTACATGTTTGGCAAACTGGTTGAACCCAATACCTGTCAGGAGCAAGATAGTGATGTAACTAGACAGAGGTATAATATTTAGTTTGGGACTCACCACCTAAAACTTTGCCTTGCCTTGTCTTGCCCTTCTTT
Organism: Crotalus tigris; assembly: GCF_016545835.1. Lineage (NCBI taxonomy): Eukaryota > Metazoa > Chordata > Lepidosauria > Squamata > Viperidae > Crotalus > Crotalus tigris. The sequence continues at coordinate 541,126 of NW_024096755.1, read as the reverse complement.
GTGTCTTGGCAAAACTTACCAACTTACCAATCTGAGAACAGATTAAATCAGACCCATAAACAAAGAGAAGGAAGAAATAGGGCAAGGAAGGTGAATTGGATGGTTTTGGCACTTGGTCGGCCGTTAACGACAATTGTAGGAAACCTATAAAACTTCAAACCTGTTCAGAAGCGTTGGCCAAGATAAGCTCATGTTCACCTGTTCTGCCCTCCCCATTGGGCCAAGAGTCTAATCCACTGGACAAAAATTTATTCTATGCCTTCCAGTATTTCACACAAATAGAAAGGTGCTTCTAACCAGTTATTTCCCCCAAAGAGAATCCTTGACGTACAGGATGCTTCCCTTTTCCTCCATCTTTTGCTATTTAAACAGTTCTAGGGAGTAAATTCATTTTAGGTTTATGTTTAATTTAGTTTTAGAGTAAGAATTTAACTGATCTCTTGCTATGTTTGGGAATACTATTCATGAGCATCTACTGGGAGGGGGGAATAGCATGTTCATAAAAAATATGACAACTGCTGTCATTCTGTCCCTTTTTAAAGTGTGGCTTTGATGGCATTTTGAGATTTTTGACACTACAATTGACCTCTCAGTTACTGTAACGCGGGGGTGCGGCCACCCCATTGCTGGCAAAGGAAAAAAAGGTGCGATACGTCGCAACACATCACGTGACATTGCAAGTTTGACACCCATACTGTAACGGAAGCTCCACTGTTAAAACCAGAAGTTCAATGAATGAGGGTGGGGGAGGCATATGTACAATAGTTTGGCAGCATCTGTTGTGTGATTCCAGTGGGTTAGCTCAACATTTTTGGTTTTCTCTATTAATTTTTGTATTAGTTTTGGAGAAGGATTCAGGGGTAATTTTCCATTTGTACAGCACCCCCAAAATGATTCTTAGTCTGCCCATTTTTAGAAAAGATTTGCTCATGCTATGGAAAGTTTGTAACACTCCTTAAACAAATGAAATTGGCCCATTTTGGCTTATTATCCTTACTTCAGCACCAAGAATTTCTTCAGCAATCTTCCATCTGATTTTAAAAGCAGGAAGGAGATTATTCTTTGTGTTAAAGATAAACTAGTAAAAAATGCCACTATCCTACAATGAGTTATCAACCATTCAACAAACATAACACAGCTCAATGGCCCATTCAGTCTAGCAAAAATAAACTGCACATATTTCACATTCACAAGAATATTAATTGCAGTTAGATGTAGAGTGAGAGACATGTGTGCATTTATATACAAAACGTTAAAATGTGCAGTGGTCAGTTAATGAATCTGCCAGAACTTTGATCGGTTACGCACTTTTGTCTAGCTGAAATACATTATTTTCCTTATAAAACTGAAGGTGGCAAGTACTACAGGTGGGCCTCAACTTACGGTTGGTCGCTTGGCAACTGTTCAAAGTACGACAGACACTGAAAAGGGGTCTTACAACCTAGTTTCAAAGTTCTGACATTCCCCCCACCACAGTTAGGTGACCAAATTTCAGGCACTCTCCAATCAGACCGCATTTATGGCCATTTACAGTGTCTCACAATCACATTAACATTATTTGTGATGTTTTTGCCAAAACAGAGCATTTTCTTCTAGTTTCCATCAAAACCTTCCCAAGAACAATAAATTTGCTTAATGACCATGGCGTTCACTTAACAGCTGTTACATTGACTTTACAATTGTGTTCACTTAATGACCATCATAAAAATGATTGTAAAATTGAGCCCAGTCATATGATAACTTATTTTATGAAGGTCATGGCTTACAATCAAAATTGTGGGGCTCAATTACGATTGTAACTCAAGGGCTACATATATAGCTTATAGTCAAAATAATACTACAAATGCAAGAAGCCTAAGCTCTGTGTCTGTTGGAAAATAGTAGTAGGTAATGGGAAAATCTCCACCTTAGACTTGGGCAAGACAGTGCCAGTCATACGTGATCATTTTTTATGCTGTAGGTATAAGAAATTTGAGAGCTTATTTATATAATGTGTCCCTATGATGATTTTATATCTTTTTGAGATAATGTATTAATATAGGTTAGTACATTTATGGGAAAATCTTTAATTGTTATAGATGTTAATGTAATCTTGAATTATACCAAAGGTTTGGAATTTGACTGTTTATCAGGAACTGCAGTTAGATTGTGCATGGGGGAATGGGGATTCCAAAAAGAATTATATTAAAATATTGGAAAAGCTATATATTCCAGATGACAAGGAATGCTTGAAAAAGTGTAATTTACAATATCTGTTTTGGAAAAAGCGACATTTTCTGCCAATCAAAGGATATGTGTTGTTATGGTAGAGATTCTCTGATATCTTACAATAATAACTTGTATTGATCATATTATACTATGATAGTAAATTCATTGGTAAATCAATGACTCTGTGAATAATTATAAAATACTAGGCAATCTATGACCTGTTGAATCATCCTTTGAGACAAAAGTTATGCAGCCTGATGTGACCAGAATGAGCCATAAATTTTAGGCCAGTTGAAAATGACCGGTTATTATTATTTTTATTTACTATTTTTCTACGGTGGCTACCCTCTCTTGCCAATGATGGGAAAACATCTAGAAGACAGATGGCAGCTCTCATGAAAAGATGATCCACTACCTAGGACTAAGATCTAAACACAAAAGCATGTTTGTTGTTTCAGCTGCCCAGAGAATCTGCAGCTTAATCCCTTAATTGATTACACCATAAACAAATGAACAGGAATGAAATGAGAGCTGGTTTATCATGCTAAAAGATATAGATAGATAGATAGATAGATAGATAGATAGATAGATAGATAGATAGATAGATAGATAGATAGATAGATGATAGATTGATAGATTGATAGAGAGAGAGAGAGATAAAGAGATAGATAGATAGATAGAGACAGGCAGACATAGACACAGAGTAACAGACAGACTCTAGAGCAGTGGTTCTCAACCTTTTTAATGCCGCAACCCCCAACCGGTCGTAAGTGTAGGACTACTCAACTGGTCGTAAGTCGAGGACTACTCAACTGGTGCAGCATCGTTTGCAGAATGGGACTTTTGGCGGGCTCAGCAGGGCAGAGACAGCCTGGACAATTCCTATTGGCTTTTGAAAGCCAATAGAATTAGGCTCTATTCAAGAGAGTCTATTCTATTGGCTTTCAAAAGCCAATAGAATAAAAGGGAGTAGCACAGCTAAGGAAAAGGGGGGGGGGGGAAATGGTGGACTGCATTGTTTGGCGACCCCCGTGAAATGGTCATTCGACCCCAAATGGGGTCCCGACCCACAGGTTGAGAACCACTGCTCTAGAGAGAGACAGAAAGAGAAAGAGAGAGAGACAGAAAGACAGAGAGAGAAATTATCTAGTTATTGATTTGCTGTATTTGTATGGTGTTCATCCCCAAGGAAATATTATAAAATTATAATAAAAGAAATAAAAATAAACCCATTGGGAGAAAAATAAGAAAGTTTGAGGAAAAGAGTTGAATGGTTATCCTAGCCAAAACTAAAGATTGTTCCAGGTGTGTTCTAGCATTTCAACATACTTAAAAGGCTTATTGTTAGCTCAAAGAAAAAAACAAATTTTGTAGCTGAGGCCTGGCAGATGCAAAGTGCCTGGCTTCTCTCTAGTGGTAAAATCTAGTATTGCCTTTTCAAGAACACTGACTGCCCAACCTATACATGATGAAGAGATGCTGAAAGTGTCCTTTCTTTAAAAGCAATTGTAGGACTCTTTCCTGTGAATTAGAGTAGTACAACTAAAGGAGGGATCTTAATATTTTCCCCACTTGTTTGTTCCCTGACTTAAATCTCCACTTTCAATATGCCATGTGAACTATGATATTGCCTTTATATCATAAAGTTGTCAGCTTTCCCCAATTCCCTTTTGCCACAATTAGTAGCTTCAGCAGAATTGAAAACAGGAAATTCATCTCATAAAACATTTTTTGCACTAACTCACCTCTGTCTTATCCTGCAGCAAAGAAACATAGTCTGCCATCTGCTCTCCCCACATTAATGCAATATTTCTTCCTCTTTTACTTTCTCTTCCATAAAGGGTATACCAATTTACATCACAGTGCTCTGTCTCTATCCCGATGATTTAAATATAAGATTGTAAATCTTACTTAGCCAATGAAATTAGTTAACTGGTAAAAGTCCAGAGCTATTAACTAATGTTTTTCCTCAATCAAGCAATAGTCCTAGCCTATCCACACATGGCAGATAATAGTATTCATTTATTTGTTACATTTTAATCTGGCATTCCTTCTAAGAAACTCGAGGCATATATGGAGTGAGAACTCTTGACATAAGCTAGAAAAAATACTGATTACTCCAGAGTGGGCAAATGAGGTTGATATGGAACTTGAATCTGGATCATCCCAGACTCAGTCCAACCCTGTAATCATTGCAACATGCTGGTTGAATTTAAAATGTCACCTATTTCTAGGCAAAAACACACACACAGGCATGCATTTTTGTGTGGGCTGCTATATGTATTCACTAGTTTATTTCCTATGTTTTGGCATAGGAAATAATATTTAGTATATAGTGTCGAAAGAAAATTCTTCATCAAGGTCCAATCCAAGCTGGGAATAAACAAAATGGAGACTACTTTAGAAAGAAGGCTGGAGTTTATTGAAGAGAAGAGCCAGACAGAAGCGTGGCTCTGGGGAAGTTGACCACGTTGCTGGGAGTGGTGGGTTTTTAAACCTTCTCGGGCTCTTGAGGTTGTTTCCTGTTCCTGTTTGAGGCTTTGTATTTTCTGTGTCATGTACTTTGACCTGAGTCTGAGTGTGCCCTTTTGGTATTGGTGGGTTAATCCCCAAGGTCATGTCTTTTAGAGTTTGGGAGCGGTATGTAGATTTTAGATGTCTTTGTCTTCCTAATTTCAGCTTCTAGCTTCCTGGTCCCAACCTTCCTGAATGGATTATTACATCTGCATTTCTAAAAACTGGTTTCTGCTGAATTTTCTGATTGGGGGGGAGGGAGAAGTTTCTGCCTTTTAAAGATCTTCTCCATTATTCCTTTTGGAGAAATATATTCTGCCTTTTTAATATTTCCCAAAATATTTCTTTCTCTGGATTCTTCCCACAATAGTATAGTACAGTGGTGGCGAACCTATGGCACGGGTGCCAGAGGCGGACTCAGGGCCTTCTCTGTGGGCACGTGCGCCGTCGCCCCAGTCCTAGGCCTTCAGCTGGGTTTTATAAAACCTTTTCACTTTAGGCCTCCGCCGTCATGTGCAAAAAAAAAAAGGTTCAATCAATCAGTCAATTTCAACTTCTTGCGGGGAAAAAAAAATCTTGCAAAGTTGGAATTCATAGATTGAATTTTTTAGTCCCATCCAGTCTGCCATTACCACTGCAGCCATGCCCACCCAATGGGCCACACCCAGCCAATGGGCCACACCCATCCGGCACCCGACGATGCATAAGTGGGTTTTAGGTTGCAATTTGGGCACTCGGTCTCTAAAAGGTTTGCCATCACTGGTATAGTATATTTAATACAAATGTGTTTATGTGTGTGTGTGTGTGTACCTGAGATAAGTTGCTGCTGTATATGTACTACATATTTTTATCTTGTATATAAAAAAAATTAAAAAGGGTCAAACATACAAAAAGCACATAAAGCAACACAAAAAAGAAAAAGAAAATAGTAGACATATATTACATATAGAAAAACATTCAGCTTTGTTTTAAAATACATTATTGAAACTTCATCTTATAGAATCATATGGATAGTCTTTCTTTTGCCTTTATAAAGACAGTTTATAAAGACAAAGTGAACACATATTGGTAATCCAATGAATCTGAATTTAAATTGTATTTGAAATATTCAGGTACAGTATAATCTTTTTGCCACTACCAAGCTCAGTAAATCCCTAATTTTTGCTATAGTGAGAACATTGAAAGTTTGCAAATATATAACTAAAGAGTACATTAATTATCTTTAATAGTACATTTTCACTTTTTATATCATTTGATATTTTGGATATTAAATCAGAAATGGGCAAACTTACCTTATATGAGTACGTATCCCCTTACCATTTTATATTTCAGACATGGTGTGACTGACCTCACCCCTTTCTCTGAAGTGTCACTTAAATGTGAACAAATATCTGTTATTGAACTGATCTCATCTTTAAGATATTTTCTTAATATCAATATGTCTCTCACGAAACTAATCTAACATTTTAAAGACCCTTAGTTATTAATTGATTACAGCTATTCTTACAAACATTACATTATTCTTACAAATAACACATTAAATCCAAATTAGAAACAACCTAGTTGTTTATTTAAAGTATTCTGTACCCTTAGGGCATCTCAATTTAATATGAAAGTTCAGTCATGACTAAAGGCATCTGGGGCCAAATTGTGAAATCAGGACCTCTTTTAATTTAATTCTACACGTTTTGGGCCATTCAAATCTCTCTATAACTCAAACAGTTTAACGTTTGATTGGCAGTGAGCTGATCAAAAGTGTTAACATCCCTACTTAACCATGATTTATTTAAAAAGGATTACCTGTGATTTTCAGGATTTATAATGATAATTTACTAGGGATCTGCAGTGCTTTGGTTTTGATCTCCAAAAGATGCTTCATAGTGCACCTATCTGCATTACCATAAGCAGCCACATTTTTTTGATTTTGGGGGGGGAAAAAACCCAGCTAATTTAAGAAGTTGTGACAGATGCTATTTTCATGGACCCCCATGGTCTGAAGCATCTTTTGGAAACTGTATTCAAAATGTTGTTCATCTTACATGAGAGTTACAAAATTCTCCAGCTACGATAATGCAGAGCTTCAGTGCTGCACTGAACTCTGGAAGAAAGGGGGCTTACCATTGCAGCTTTACTCCTTCCCCCTCCCCTCTTTCCCCTTCCCTTCCCATGTGAAGTTTTTTTGCTTTGCCTTTCCTAGAATGAAAACAAATGACAAAGGCAAGACATCAAAGAGGAAGGCAAAACCCAAAATTGTTCACACCCTTTCATGCCACATCAACCCTTCCTGCCCACGCATATTCTTTTCTTCCTGACTCGCTCTTCTTGAGCTCAAGGGAAAACAGCTGTGGGGTGGCGAACAGGGTTCAACCATTGTACAAAGAGAAAACACCATTCCCAGCACAGGGCAGCAATTACATCAGCCACTCCCAAGTTCATGAGATCATATATTTCTTAACCTAAATATTAACACACAGCATCAGCCGGTGCTTTAGAATTGATCTCCATAGACAGACAAGCAAGGTTTGGGGCCAGAAAAACAGATCTTCTATCGCAGGGGTGTCAAACTCAATTTCACTGAGGGCTGCATCAGCACTGCGGTTGCCTCGGGGGGGGGGCCAGGTAGGTGCAGCCTACTGGGTGGACGTGGATGGAGTTGGTGCGGCCTACTGGGTGGGTGTGGCCAGTTCTACCATTGTTCGTGTCAATGGTGCCTGTGGGGGCCTGGACAGGAGTGGGCCAGATCTGAGGGTCTCTGGCAGAAGGGGGTGGGACCAGGACACGTACCAAGGCATGGTCCACTGGAGGAGCCTCACTGTTCCTCTCAGGCCATGGGGGGGGGCTGGATGGTGGTGCGGGCTGCTCAGAGCACTGGGCAGCAGAGGTCAAATGCCCTCAAGCACCCGCGGCACCAAGCCCAGCCCCACTTCCACAAGGGGACACCCAGCTGCACTTACCTCCTCCTCAAAGCTGCTGCTGCTGTGCTTGCTCTCCTTAGCCAGGTTGCTCATGATGGATAGGAGGGCAAAGTCAGAGGGAGGCCCATTCCCTCTCCATGGGAGGAGACCCGGCTTTGTATCCAAAGCAATAGGATGGGAGACCCCAGGATAGGCCAGGAGGAGGGGGCAAGGGGATGGTGAGAGGGCAACAGGGCAGGACTAAGGCAGGATTTCCCTCAGACCCTTCTTCTCCTTCCCTTCCTTCTTTCCTTCCTTCCTTCCTAAGTACAGAGTGGTGGGAAAAAACAGACAAGAAACGCAGCTGGGGAGGTGTCACCCTTCGTGAGGAATGAAAAAAATGCACCATCGCTTGGAAGTGGCCAGCACATGGCCCTCACCTACTTCACATATCTGGCTTGGTGGGCTCTGGGGAGGGGATGCCATGAGCAGTGTGAGAGTCAATGTTACCTGCGCAATGCCGCCCAGCCCCCAGCCTGCCCAGTTTTGGCAGGCAACGGGGTGCTTTCCTCACAGCGCCAAGAGGCTGAGCCAAGCGGCGCGAATCCGAAAAGAAGAGCGCCGCCGCCCAGCGCTCAGCCTGCCTGGTCTCGGCAGGCAGCGGGGCACTCTCCTCACAGTACCCAGAGGTTAAGCTGGGCGGTGCGAAGCTCGCCAGCTTTGCACCTTGCTGCCTGCTGAAACTGGGCAGGCTGGGGGCTAGGCAGCATTGCACTTCTTATCAGATTTGCACCACCCAGTTCAGCTCTTGGCATTGTGAGGAGAGCGAACACAGTGGTTATTGCTAATACTGTACATGAGGCTGCCTTTGGAAGATATCCAAAAGCTTTAGTGATGCAGAATATAGTGGTGGGGACAGTTATGTGTGCCCCTAGAAGGGCACGTTATATCTCTGCTCCACGAGCTGCATTGGCTTCAGTTTGCTTCTGGGTTCAATTCAAAGTGCTGGTTTGGGCCTATAAGCCCTTAAGGGCCTGGGGCTGGGTTACTTGAGGGGCTGCCTCATAACTGATAGGATTAACTCAATGGTCTTCAAAATTTACAGATGTAAGAAAAAAAATAGTTGTAAGAGAGAATAGCTATAAAAGGAAATAGCTAGCTGAAAGACAAAACTGAATTGTATAACAGGAAAGGCAAAACTAAAACTGAATAACAGAAAAGAACCTATTGTTCTAAGAAGCTATAAAATACCCAAGAACTCAAAACAAGCTAAAAGAGCATGCTCAATACATTATTGAATATTAGCTGACACACCTTGCATATATTATCTGCTAATTTAAATGCCCATGTGATGTGTGATTTAGTATGTTTGGGAAGGGTAGCAGGAAATGTATAGAAGGGGTCAGAAAGAGTGTGACCTCATAGTACCTCAGCCAACAGGAAACTAGGAGGGATGTGGTGGCTGGGACAGGGTTGTATAAAGAAGGGAATAGTTTGAGTTGGAACTTTAGAGAGAACCAAGCTTTGATAGCTTCTCTCCCTATTTGTTGCAATAAACGAAACAAGGAGATCTTCACTATGTCTTGGCTGGTTATTGGTCAGGTAAGCTTGTCTCTAGTCATGAAGGAAAGTGGCCAGGAGTACATAACATCTTGATTACATCTACTCATCCTATCAAGTCTGATAAAAGAGATATGTTGCAGGTGCTGTCTGCTAAAGAGCTACACCTGGTGGAACTCAGGAGACAAGACTCTTTGGAACATCATCCCTCCATACCCCAAGGCGAGACTGACCTTATCTCTGCGAGCCTTTCAGAAGTCCCTCAAAACCAGGTTGTCTCAACAGGCCTGAGGGTTTCAGCTGAATGGTGATCAGTTCAGTGGTGGCTTCATTGTTCATCATATCTGATGCTCTCTCTTAGCTTTTTAATAATATTATTTTTTGTATTTGTTGACTGTTTTTTTTAATTTATTTTTTGTAGTTTGCATGCCATTTAGAGACACAATTTATGGGATGACCAGCCATATAAATATGATCAATCAATAAATAAAGGTGGATCTAAATAAAGAGGAAACTGGCCTAAAATTCTATAGACTTCTTTTGGATCACTGATCACTAATACCTTTGTAACTTCTCTCGGTGTCTGATAATTAGGAATTGTAAAAAGGCAACTGCAGCTAATGGGGCTGGGTAATAATAATTATATCTATCCAATGAAACTAGAAATGTGGTTACAGAGACGGGGAAGTTAAAGAAGAGGTTCAGCCAAAAATAAGAGGAGAAAATGTATGATGCAGGGAGTACTGTGGAAGAGATGGTTTAAGAGACATATTTTGGCAAAGGAAGAAAAGAACTTAAAGGGGGTTAAGAAGCAAACTCCCATCACAATTTTTTTTTCCTGCCAAAAATCTGCATTTTTATTTTTCCTTTCAAGGTAAATTCCCCTCCAACATTCCTAAAAGCCTAGACGATTCAGAATCTGGAAAGCAAAATCTGCAACCATGGGATGTGGGGCAAATGAGACATTACGCCATTTTTGCAATGTGCAGTTGCATGAATAGATTCTAAAATAATAATGAGCAAATTGGTCTTAAAGAAGGGTTCAAATTAGGACTTTGTAGTAAGAGTGATGTTAGGGCTTCCCCCCACCCCCCACCCCGCTATAACCCTAATCTAGAATCTGTTACAAACTACATGTTATCAGGAGGAAAAATTCACCTGATGCTCATGGGAGTTTTCAGGCAATTTAACTCCAAACTCTGCACTCTTGTAACTTCTAAGTTAAATCTGATTAGGTCTGCTGTAAAGGATCTTTTACTTTGCCAGAATTTTGATCTGAATTCTGCAGCATCTCCTTTAAAAATATGAATTCATTTGACTGATAATCTCCAATTGGCACTGTCATACTCATACATCTGTAAGAAGCTGTTCTTGCCAGAGTAGGCTGTTTGTCTACCCAGCTCAGTGTTTTCAGCACTGATTGATAGCATCTCTCTGTGTTTTAAGGCAGGAATTCTACCCACTGTATCTGTGTAGAAACTAAGGCCTTCTGCATGCAAGACTTATCATGAGACAAGTCATGAGAGATATCTGGACTGCAAAAATAAAGACAGTCACTAGAGGGCAGCAGACACAGAAAAAGAAGCCTCTTTGCTGCCATCTGGTGGTCATTGGACATTTTCCAGTCTAAATCTGTTGGCAGAGGGAATTATGAGGAAATAACGATTCTTAGAGTAAATCTATAGATGAGGGCTAATGGAAGATTCATAGGTAGTATTCTAGCTTTGCCCTCATAGAATTAGCATTTGTTTTCAAAGATTCCACGTTGAATCTCTAGTATCCAGAAAAGAGAAGGTAGCTAAGTGGAGGTCTAACTTGGGATAAAATAACAGAATTATTATTTCTTATGAAATAATTCTGAAGAGAATTCTGCCCTTCCTTCCTATCTTTTCCCAAAGACCAATTAGAAAACAATCATAATAAGGAAAACCTAAACTGGATTTTTTCTGTGATGGCCTAGTTTCCAACTTCAGATGTAGATAAATGTAAGAGAATCTTAAATCAAAGTTGACTACTGATAGACACATCAGTGCAGAATGGGTTTTTTTTAAAAAAAAAACTTCTAGCCTAGATTATAATTGCAGGATCTAAACAGTTAGGATTGGTCCAGATCAGCCTGATTCAGCTACCTAATGAAATGAAATGTAACCATATATGAAATTTCTCTTAAGATGATGTTTCCTTCCATCCCCAAATTATGTTTATCTTTTAAAAAATTGCTGCTATCATGTTCTCAGCAAATGTAAAACTTGTACATTTTGAACACAAAGTATTTTGAGGAAAATACTTATTTTTAGGCAAAACAATATGTCCGCATTTAACATTATGATAAATTTAAAACATGAACCCCCATTTGCTCTACATGGAAAGGTGTCCATTCTGTCATTTCCTTCCATGGTTTGGAAGCTACAACTGCCTGTGTCCCCAACCAGCATTTCTAGCTGAACATTTCCACCGCTTCCCAATACTTTTTTCCTGATTGAAACCTTCCTATCAGCCTAAACCCTCTGCAGATCATCTCCATCCGATCTTATTTTGACATGGGACTTTTCCTGAGCAATCTCCCATATTTCAATTTCACTTTTGAAAGCCAGTGAACTCATTTATATAGCAGCCACTTTCCTTTTTCATAATCTGAACTCAAGGGCAGGTTGATGCATTAAAGGGAGAAATTAATCACACTTTGCACTTATATGTATAAGGGGGTTGTAATCACACACATGTCAAGAGTGAAAACTTGGCACAGACATCTGAAATAAAGGCTCATGTCTGGATTCCTAATTCCTAATTTCTATTTTGTGACAAATGGATTATGTAAAACAAATAACCATTATATGCAGCTGATCCAACTTAGCAACGGCTCTGAAAAACATAACTGTGAAGACAAATATTATTTCTCTTGCCTGGAGAAAATTTGGGCACAAGCTTCACTTTTTGCTCCCATAACAATGCTGTTTAAAAATTTAAAGGGCTGATTGAAGTCCCTTCATTTTTTTTAGGCTCCTATTCTCCATGCCTTGATGTTTCCAACTGGCTGCTTTATACAGTGTATCAAACATGACAGTGTGTATATGGTGACAAATCTACAATCCTGAATTTATGTGGTTCGTTGTGCAGTTAATAATTTTGCACAACAAACCAATAAGGTCTCTTTGATTGGATTCACACTTTGCATCAAGCCATGATGTAACTTATTTGGTTTTGGCTTAGATGAAGTCAATTGTTACTGTTTGTAGACCACGTTGTATGACTTTGCATGAAAACTCAGCTACAAAGTTAAGGAAATCATGGCTTGGTAGAGAATGTGAACCTGAGTTTTTTGTTTTGATCCTCTCTTTTTCTTACTTCTGCTGCTATGATCTATGTGATTTTTAACTATATTGCTTTTAGTCTGGGCAATATTGCTTTGAAGAGTACATATATTAGCAACCTGAGACATTTTTTTTAGTTAGATGACATGCATCTTAGTATATAAATAAAAGTACTTCTTGGATAAGCCATCAGTGGAGTATACATTATTTTTCAAAAAATGTTATACTTTCAACCTAAGAGCTTTAAGAAGGGAGGTTGAAGTGCTGCTCAACAGCCATCTGAAAACCATCTGATCACCATATGCATTGACTCTCTCCAGGTAATTCTCAATTTACGACCATAATTGGGTCCAAAATTTCCATTTCTAAACAAGATGATTATTAAATGAATTGCAGCCAATTTTATGATCTTTTGGCTACAGTTGTTAAGTGAATCATTGCAGTTGTTAAGTGAATTATATAGACATTAACCAAATCCCACTTTTTTTATTTTGCTTGTCAAAGTCTGGCTGGGAAGATTACAAATGGCAATAACATGACACCAGGACGGTGCAACATCACAAATACATGCTGGTTGCAATAGTAGCAAATATCTGTAGCTTAGGTATAGGATGAGGGTGAAGCTTCGTTCTCCGAGCTTGTGGGTTGATTTCCAACCCTTTCATTATGAGATTAGGTAACATCTTCAGCAGAGTTTAGGGGATGTCAGTGTTCTTCTGTTTATAAGAGCTTCAGGTGTGGGTGTGTCAAGTGAGGGTCTTGTGATGGGTCAGGTGTGAGTTATCAGAGAGAGGCTTGTGATGGGGAGGTTACCTGAGGTCAGGGTCACTGGATGATGTGAGGGTCTGACCCACTGATGACTTACACTCTCCAATCCCTGACTTGAAGTAATCTCCCCATCAGAAGACCCATCACAAGCCTCTCTCTAATGACTCACACCTGACCTATCACAAGACCCTCACTTGACACACCTACACCTGAATCCCTTCTAAACAGAAGAACATTGACGCAAACATCCTCTAAACACCGCTGAAGATGTTACCTAGTCTGGTAATGAAACATTCGAAAACCAACCCACAAGCTCAGAGAATGAACCTCCACCCTCACATGCTTGTTGTTTGGTGCCCAATGTTGATCATGTGACAGTAGGGATACTGCAAACGCCATAAATGTGAGGACCAGCTATAAGTCACTTTTTTCAGGCATCTTGTAATGTTAAACGTTTGCTGAATGAATGGTTATAAATCGAGGATTATCTGTATTTAACAATCACAATCATTTTAAGGTTGGCCAATGCAAATTTTATAGCATCATCTTTTGGAAGAGGAGAGGAGTGGTGTTTTTCCACTTATGGGCAATGCATAAATAGGCACATTATAGAGTAAGAGGTTCAGGACCAAAGCCATCCCTCTCAGCATCCTCTCTACTTGAAAGCAGTTTTGCTGTTTGGCACTTTCTGCCAACTTGGCACCTTCCAAATATGATGGAAGTCCAAATCCAAGAAATCCCAGCCAGTACAACTGGGGAATTGCAGTCTGGGAAAGAGCTGTGCCATGCTCTGGATTTTAAATGCCAACACTATTGGTTGTTGTACTTTGTCCAAAATCAAGCAGTGGTTTCAACAGGAGGCATATCTGATATCCCAGAAGTTAGTGTTGATGACCAACAAGAAAGAATGTGAGGTGTGCATGTGTGGTTGCATTCATAAAATCTTGAGTGTGGGATGGTTCTGCTATTTATTCCCTTGACCCACAGGACGGAGCATAAGGACTCATTTAGCAGCACAGACACAACCATGTTTCTTTGAACAATAGGGCAGGTTTATTCCATTGACCTAAAGTTGCCTTTGCAATTTCTCTGCCTTTCTCTATTCTTACATTCTTACATATTATTATTTATTTCTTGATTGGGGTTAGAATTATCACTAAGGAAAAAAATTAAGAACATAACATAATAATAATTTTTATTTTGCGGTCACAGACCAAAATGCAAGTGCAACAAAAGAAAACACAAGAAAAATATAATCACAAACAATTAACACCAGAAGCCTTGGCTAAAGGGAATTACAACATTCTCTTCTAATAGTTACAGCTCTTAAGAGAAATTTAGAAACCTGAGAAGTAATACAGGAGGAGCCATCCCCTCTTAGACAATATAAGACCAAATTACTAACATTAGAACCAGAGGGATCAATTCCAAGAAGAGACAATAATTTAATTATGGCTGTGTTATACATAGGGCAGTACGATAAGACATGCTCCACAGTTTCAACTTCAGCCCTATCACAGGGGCATAATCGGTCATTAAACAGGAGCCTCTTGAATCGCCCATCGAGTAATGCTGAGGGTAAGACAATGGGCTAGGGAAAAGATTCTTCTATACTTGGGGATGGTTAGAGTATAGAAATATGAAGCCATCCTCAATCCATAATTATTAGAATGGCTGAAGATCAAAGGGGAGCAGGTTTTGTTGGCTCTGGCTCTTAAGTATTGCAAATCTATGTCCACAAGCCATTCGACTACCCTAAACTGGGCGTCCTTGAGACCATAATATCCCAGAGCATCCCCCATAAAACCTAAGAGAACATAACATAATGTTACCATAATTATGTTTCACGGTTATCTTCCCAATTTGTGTTATTGAGCATTTGGAGGAGAGAAACAGAGAAATGTATGATGCTCCCATCTACACCTTTCCTGTTTTCCCGCCTACTTCTATACATCCAAACAAAATTTTAAAGGCCTATCAAGGCTGATAGTGGTGGGGGGAGGAAGGGAGGGGTGTATGTTGAATGTGTGGTTTTGGGAAAGTGGAAGAAGAAATTGTAACTTCTGAGTGAAATTTAGTGACTGCAATTGCACATCTTCCTGCACATCTTCGTGCAAAAGTGGGAGGCAATTTCAAAAGGTTAGATAAATCTATATGGGGCAGCTTTAAAAAAAAACTTCAATAGTTTCAAAATATTCCTGTAGCAGCAGCCTTTCCCATTAAATTACCCTCCATTTGTATTGAACTACAATTCCCATACTTTCCTTTCAATATTGACTGGCAACCAGGGAGGGCTATGGTACCATGTTGTAGAAAGTACATTGGAGAATATAAGTCTAGATTAAGGTCAAGGGCTGCCTTATGCTAGCACTAAAGAATTCTCTCCTGGTTGGTTTTATTCATCAGCCCACAATGATCCTGTTTGGGACATCTGTCTGGATTGCTGGGTTTATTTATTTATTTATTTATGAGACTTATATACCGCTTTAAGTGCAAGCACTCTCTAAGCGGTGTACACCAGTAAGCAATGTATATATATATATATATATATATATATATATATATATATATATATATATATATTTACATTGCCCCCAACAATCTGGGTCCTCATTTTACCTACCTCGGAAGGATGGAAGGCTGAGTCAACCTTGAACCGGTGAGATTTGAACCGCTGACCTGCTGAACACAGTCAGCTAAAGTGGCCTGCAGTACTGCACTCTAACTGCTGCGCCACCTCGGCTCTTCTAAAGGTTGCTCCCTTTTTTATTTTTGTTGTCTCTGATCAAGTGTTTGTCACTAATTAGCATTTCCCTATTTCTTGAGGTTTACTCATCATGCATTGGTCATCTAGGATCATTTCAGTACTCATCCATACTACTTTACAGAAGACAGTTGTAGGAGCGTTCATGGGGAAAGTAAAATGCAGTGATCACAACCATTCAGCTAAAACCTGTCCCCTTTTTACATATGTTGCATATCACACGTATAAAAAGGGGGCAAGACATCAGTCATGCAGCCGCTTGGATGATTTTTTTTATCCTCCCTTTGATGATGCCCTTAGACAGTTGTCTTCTTTAAATGGCTGGTAGAAACCAATTCTTGCTTTGAAAGCTTTCTCAGTTTGCATGACTGTCCAAGCTGAATGCATACGCACACACGGACACAACACACACACACACACACACACACACACATTCTTTACGGTAAAAAGGAGACTAGTTAGAACATAGGTAGCATACATAGCAGAAACAGAAATAACCTGCTGTAAGGTTTTACAATATGAAAAGATCTCATATAAAGTACAGGCCTACCTCAGAGATATTGCAGGTTTAGTTCCAAACCACTGTAATAAAATAAATACTGCAATAAAACAAGTCACACAATTTTTGGGGTTTCTAAGTGGATACGAAAGTTATGCTTACACTATAATCTATTAAGTATACAATAGCATTATGCCCAAAAGAATGCCAATTCATCATCCTAATGTATTGCTTAACACCCCCCCACACACACTAATCTTCATCTAAGCATTCAACTAGTCGTAATCTTTTGATCTTGTAAAAAAGCACAAAAACCAAGATACACCTGTAGAATCATTATTTTTAAACTTGCATGTGTGTGCAGTATTTACACAGACTTCTATCCTCCTTTCTCCTCCTTGTGAGACATTTTCCTTTCCAAGATAGGGCACACTTTTGTGGAATAAGCCTTTGCTGTATTTTGCTGGAGCCTCCCAGGATGCCAGGACAAAATGCCTTTGCACTGGCTCACATCTGTTCTTTTTAACTCTCTTACTTCTTTCTTCTCCCTGCATTAAATGTCATATTAAATAAAGGCAGCGTATAAATCTAATAGACAGATATTTCAAGCCCCAAATTTCCTAAGAGTTGTTGACAGCAAGTAGGGAGCTGAAAAAGATGCTCTTCCTCTCTCTTCCTACTGCTTGGTCTCACACCTCAGGAGTAACAGAAAAGAGAAGACAAAAGGCAAAGACAGCAAAAACAATCCTAGATCACACATCAACTAACAAGACCAGGACAAGTTGGGAATTGTAAAATAGCCACCACTACGACATTACCCGCAAACGGATCCTTCTCAAACCTGGAAATGCTTAATTTCATTTGCACATTGTAAAGACTGCCTTGCAGTCAGTTCTTTCCAATAAGTTATCTCAGTTGATCTTGTTCAGCCTCAAAAGAGCTTTTGTATCTTCCTGTAGAAGGACCCCACTCTTTTTGCGTGCTTGCCCACCCACGTCATTTGTCGTAGCCTACCCTACACTCCTTTCCCCAGATTTCCAAACATTTCATCTGTTTGCTACATGCCTTTCCTGGAATGTACCTGCTGTTTGACTTTCCCACGAGAATAGTCAGGTTCTGATGAAGCTTCAGAGGAACTTTGTGTATTAGGGTGACAACTGATCCCACCCACCTTGATAATTCAAAGGTTTTCTCCCACAAGCCTGGAAAGAGAAAATGTAGAATAAAGGTTCAACACACACACACACACACACACACACACACACGTTTGACAAGCTGAACAATTAGGTTTTATAATGGGTTTATGGATTCTTTCGGAAAGCATAAAGGATGGGATGACCACTCCTTTGCTTTGCTTATTTAGTTCTAAAGACATTGGAAGCTAGTGGGATTGACCTCTGAGTAATCCATAAATTCCAAGCAGCAACCATGATTTGCATTCAGAAAATGCTACTTCTAAGCACAAAAGTGCCCATTTTGTGGCCCATTGATCCCTAAAAATTCACTAGGGATTCTCTTTATTTTAACTTAAAGAGGACTTTTAGACATTTGTGCTCACTTCAGGAGCAGTAATTAAAATGGATGTAGGATATCCATTGGTGACCAGATATGTATATACTGAGGTTGAGAATATTATGAGGCAATAATTAATGCAATAGTCATCCTGGCAGACGATAATGGGAGTTGCAGTCCAGCATTATTGAAATGCACTGTCTTCTTTCATTTATGAATAGATTGCCAGCAGACACAGTGCGAGGTGAACTTTTCTGGACAAGATGTTATTGTGTTCTCTTTCAGAGAACCCAGAAACCTTGGCTATCATTTTTGCACTGGATACTTGTGAACATCTCTCAAAATATCTGACAAAACTGGCTCCCAAGACTTAGGTATTCTTTTTTCTCTCCAAGCATCTCAGCTCCAATTTACAACATGCACGCATAATTCAGAGGTATCAAAAGTTCGTGTTTTCAACTCCTTCAGTTCACTTTCTGATTGGGTGCCAATCCTTCTGTATCTTTCCATTCTGCTCTTCAGGTGGACTAGAAATTAGATTTATTGGTGGTTTCTGGCACTCTTCTCTTTTCAGGATAATCTGTCTTTCAAATCTGTCCTGGAGTCACCTCAGTTTTGACTCTGGGATTAGAGATATTTTAAGCAAGATAAATTCTGGAAGAAGTAAATGATCAAAAAGCAACAACAGACTGGTTATCCATTTGTTTGAGCAAATAGACTCCAATACAGTGAGAAGTGCAAAATCAGAGCCAACTGTAATTGAGACTGGAAGGACAACAGTAGAAACAAAATTGGAAAGTGGAGCATACTCTTCAGAACAATAGCAGAGCTGACTAGAAAATTAAAAAAAAACAGATGTATGATACTTCCTCTTGCTAAGCTTAGAGACTTAAACATATTTTGTTCTACTCTGTAAAACAGGAACAGTAATATTATGGTGATGTTTTCACTATTAAAAAATACCTTATGGTAAGCCAATTTTATCCCATTTCCTACTTAAAAACACGCAGGAAATCATGCTATGGATTACTAGCCAGGGCATCACAGCTTCTGCAAACATAGGAATTTATTTTTAGCCCTTCAATGAAAAAAAAGGAGAAAAAAGATTTCAAGTCATAGCCTTTGACAATGAGAGTTGTGTTATGAATATTCTGGGTCCTCTATCTTTTTTCTAATTCTGCTGTAGGCCAAAACTAAGGCATTGAGGGAGCTCAACTATTTGTAACCAATTTCTTCTAATTAGGAAATTGCAGGTGTTTTAATTATTCCTTCTATATATCCTACCTTTCCCATGAGGTGGCATTTATTCACTGCTATTCCTGCCCTCCATTTTATCTTGCTCAACATTCTAAAATAGATTGACCGAAAGAATGAATGAGGTACAGTCATTGAGCGACCTTCCAAGCTGGGAATTTATAGTACAACTTTGAAGTGCTATTGCCCTACAAAATGTCATCACTCAGATGCTAACTCTGAATTTGAAGAAACTGTTCTAGTAGAACCTATGTATGGTATGTCAGCCTCAGGAGACCAGAAACCAAGAGTTACCAGAGACAGGTTAAACACAGCTAGCATCTGAATAACTGGAGTAGTTAGATAATGAAGATGTAAGGTCGCTAAGCCCCTGCACCTGATGTGTAGAGTGAAGAAGAGAGCAGAGATTTTTTTATGAGACTCCTTACCAAGGAAGGGCGTGATCTCTGGCCTCTTGTGTGACATTTGTATGGATTCTTCTTGTGCAATTCTGACCACTGGACTGGCTGACAACTCTGACCTGGCTCTTGGAACTTGAGACTGAACTTTGACTATTTTCCTTCACATTCCTGTTAACAGTAAAACCACTCAGGCAAGTTTCTTTTAAGGACTCTGTTTTAGTTTACATTCCTTGTTTGCTGTTATCTCCTTGACATTTAGTAAACTGCTAAATTTCCATTGCAAATGTGTGTGAGAGTGTATAATGGAACCAGAAGCTGAACATAAGTACTAGTGGCAGCAGATTGTAGGAGAAATATAGGATCATGTTAAGTGATATCACTGATATGATAATTAATACCATTATCATATGGTATTTCTTTAAAAAAATTCATTGGTATTTGTTCCTTTCATAAAAAGTTAGCTATTAGCTTGTTAATCTGTTTAAAATATTTGAGTGCGCCTGTATAAATACCACTCTCAAATGTCTATGGAGATTCAGATCGTGGTTGTCCCAAAGGTGCTTTTTCAAGAGGTAACTGGACTTTCTTGTTTTTTCTTTGAAGATAATGCAGTGATACATGTGCAGATCTGTACATTGGAAATTCCTGAATAATGGGAGCTTACTGTATGGAATACTAAAACTAACTTTTATCCAGTTTTTATCCAGTGAAAGTTAGTTGTAGTTATCTCCCTCTGTAATCATTGTGATAAATTATAGCATTGATATCTTACACTGAGATAGTTTCTTTAGCCTGGCATAATCAACTTTGGTTGGAAATACTGTCTGGGAGCTAACTTGGGGATCTCTCCTAATTTGTTTAGAATCACTTTGATATAGGTGCAAAGAACTTAACTTGAGGTCTCCCAGTGTGTATCTTCAGTAACTATTGATGTGTTTTGTTCCATGTTCCATTTTGTTCTTGACTTAGAGCTATACATTTAGCAACCATTTAAAGTTACAATGGCTTTGAAAAAAGTGAGTTACACAACTAGTACTTACAATCACAACCATCATAGCTGCCACACAATCACATGATCAAATTTCAGGCAATTGGCAATCAGCATACTTAACAAAGATTGCATCATCCCAGGGTGACATGATTGCCATTCACACCATCCCAGCCAGTTTCTGACAAAATCAATGGGGAAAGTTGGATTTGCTTAATGACCATGTGATTCACTTAACAGCCATGGCAAAATGGTCATAAAATCAGGCCCACCTCACTTAACAATTGCTTTGCTTAACAAAGGAAATTCCAGTCCCAATTGTGGTCATAAGCCGAGGAGTACCTGTATTAAAAAACTTTGACGCAGTATTAGTGTCGTATTTAAGTCCAAATTTTCTGGAGAAGGCTGTAATGTTGGGAAAGGTGGGAGAAAAGAAGACCAACCAAAAGCAAGGTGAAGGGACTCAATTTTAACCCATTGGAAGACCTGAAATCCTGAGTTAGGGATAGGTTGTCATGAAATCTATCTATCTATGTGGCTATTAAGAATTGATACTGACTTGATTACACATAATCAAGATACAGACTCCTGCCATACTACACCAATTTGTAAACTGTTCTCAACAAAAGATAAGCTCTTTTCCAACACCCCAAATGTATGCTAGTGTTTTTTTAAAAAAAAAACACTGTTTAGAAGTTTGTTAGGATGAAAAGAGGTAACAGAGATTTTCCTCTGCAATCCCAGTCAGAGGTCAAAAGACATGCTCTTTATGCATTCCTCCTGATATAGAAACAAGGAGAAAATGTTTCCAGTGTTTGCAGAGAAGTTTGGAAATTTTGGTTGATCATGTTGGCCCACTATTGTTTCCACTGTTGAAGGATCATGAGAATGTTAAGGTGTGTCTAGTAATAGATGCAAGGTTTCCTCTACATCTGGGCTGAGGCCTGTAATATTTCTAGGTCAAAATGGGATGGATAACTTTTTGACTTTGATGCTTCATTCCAAATTAATTTTTTTTTAACATTTGTGAATGCCCCCTAATTCAGATTTTACAGTATCAACTTGTCTTGGTTGGTACTGCAATGTACTACACACTCTGGTTTATCCTTCTAAAGTGTTGGACTACAAGCCCCACTTACTAGGTCATTTAGTTCAATATATCCTCTATTGGCAAGTTAGCAGTTCTCCAGGATTTCAGGCAAGATATGTTTTTCCCTACTCTGCTTGAAATTATGGGGACTGTTATGTCCCGAGCCTTGCAAACGGCTCGGGCGTTTGCAGGCAGTCCCGGGCAGGTGCAAAGCTGCCCGGGACCAGACAGGCTGTCGCCAGCGCTGTGCGCATGCGCGGGTGCTGGCGCGGGAAAAGTAACACATTTACCCGGGAAGCGTCTATATAAGAAGCTGGGAGGTTTTGGGAGCTGCTGAAGCCATCTACTTGTAAGCTGAACGCTGAATAAAGGAAACTGAGAACTTCAACTGCTTCTCGTGTCTGCTTCCCGCCAAGGACTCAACACTGGCGACGAAGGTGGGATGCCTTGCACTACCTGGAAAGGAAGAAGTGTAAGCTTACCCAAGGAGTCCTGAGCGGCGGAAAGGAACGGCGTCGACTCGGCAGCTGCCCGCCAATCCGGTGCGCATTCGGGGGTAGGCTGGCTGATAGACCCGTCTCCTGAAGATCTAAAGATGGCAAAAATCGGAAGGCTTTCGGAATTCGACGTCTCACATCCAGAGCGGTGGGAGTCATACGTAGCCAGGGTGGAGAACTACTTCAAGGCAAACCAAGTGAGGGAAGAGAGCTTGAAGGCTGCCACCCTGCTTTGTGTTTGCGGTCAAGACGCCTTCGACATCGCAGAAAACCTTGCAGCACCTGTTCCAGTAGAGTCTGTCAGCTACGCAGATCTGAAGAAGCTACTGAAAGAGCACTTCCACCCCAAGATGTCCATCATCGCATGGCGCCACACCTTCGAGCAGAGGGATCAACGGCCCGGCGAGTCGGCCAAAGAATTCATCGCCGCATTACGGAAGGCCGCCAAGCACTGCGAGTTCAAAGACCTCGAAGAACGACTGAGGGACCGATTCGTGTGCGGGTTAAGGCATCGAGATCTACAACAGAGACTTTTCGCTAAAGAAGAACTGTCCTACCAAGATGCCTTAAGGGAAGTCACCGCAGAAGAAGCAGCAGGCGGCGCTATCAAGAACATGCGGCCGATCAGAAACAGTCCAGAGGTTGCATCCGTGCACCAGGAAGATGCCCAAAGGAACTCCGAGGAGGATCCGGACGAGGAAGTCGACCGTCTCCACCCCACGACGGAAGAAAAACAGAAGGGAAGCTCTTCAGCTCCGCTCAAGTGCATCGGCTGTGGAGGTCGCCACAGGAGAACCGACTGCAAGTTCCGCTCCGCTACCTGCCGGGCATGCGGCAAACAAGGACACATTGCAGCTGTGTGTCTGGGCCAACGAAAGGTACAACCTCAGGAAGAACCGCGCCTGAAAGGTACCAGATTCCCCAGCCAGAATAGGGTAGGGTTTTGCGCTTCGCGAAGAAGCATCCTTAGGACAGGCACACACAAGCCAATTAAGAAAAAGCTGTCACTCAAGGTGAAGCTACAAGGGGTTCCATTATCTATGGAACTAGACACAGGGTCTGCCTTTTCAATTATCTCCTTGCATACATTTAGGAAGATTTGTTCCGGTAGTGGAACTCAGGCCAAGTTAAGGCCTTCTGACATTGTGTTAACAGATTTTCAAAATTCAAGAGTGTGTGTTAAGGGGGAGGCCACCCTTAACGTGCAATACAAGAGTTTTGAAGGTCCACTAGACTTATTAGTAGTAGGGGGTGAACGAACGAGTCTCATAGGACTCGATTGGTTTGAGGCCCTGGGGATACACGTCACAGGACTCAACAGTTTACAAACACTCGACCTACAGGAAGTCTGCAAAGAATTTGCAGATGTTTTCAGCCCCCAGCTGGGCACATTCAAAGGACCCCCTGTGTCCTTAAAGCTAGACCCCACTGTCACTCCCATTAGAATTAAAGCAAGAAGGATCCCTTTTGCTTTAAAGAGTAAAATTGACACTGAGTTAGACAAACTGATTCAACAGGGAATCCTAGAACCTGTTGATTCCAGTCCTTGGGAGACCCCCATTGTCACGCCTCTAAAGGCACATTCGCATTTGTGCTGATTACAAATGAATAAGGCATTGCAGCAACATGCCTATCCTGTTCCTGTGGTCAGTCATATTCTGGCCTCCCTCAAGGGGGGGCGCGTTTTTGCAAAGCTTGACCTAGCTCAAGCGTATCAACAGCTGCCTGTTGATGATGATGCTGCTATAGCTCAGACTATTGTGACCCACAGGGGAGCCTTTAAGGTAAAAAGGCTACAGTTTGGAGTGAATGTCGCTCCTGGGATTTTCCAAAGCGTAATGGAAAACACACTACGGGGTATACCAGGGGTTTGCCCCTACTTTGATGATGTCTTAATTGCAGGAGACTCCACACACATTCTAGCTGAAAGGCTAAGGGCTGTTCTGTTAAGATTCAGGAAAATCAGGCCTCAAGCTCAAAAAAGACAAATGCAAGATTGGGGTGCCTTCTACTGAATTTCTGGGGTTCAAAATTGATGCTGCTGGGATTCACCCTGCTGAATCCAAACTGACAGCTATTTTAGAAGCACCTAGGCCAAAGTCCAAGGCCGAACTTCAGGCCTTCCTGGGCCTCCTGAATTTCTACAATTCTTTTCTTCCACATAAAGCTAGTGTAGCTGAGCCTCTTCACAGGCTACTAGACAAACAAGCAGTGTGGCAGTGGTCACATACACATGAGGCTTGCTTTAACAAAGTCAAGGCCTTGCTCACTTCTAACAGTGTACTTGCACATTTCAACGAAGTCTCTTCCTGTGTGCATCGCATGTGATGCGTCCCCTTACGGGGTAGGAGCTGTCCTGAGCCACCTCAGGTCTGATGGAACTCAGGTTCCTGTTGCATATTACTCCAGAACATTGTCTTCTGCTGAGCGCAACTACGCTCAGATAGACAGGGAGGCTCTGGCTGTTGTCGCTGGAATTAAAAAATTCCACGATTTTCTCTATGGTAGGCATTTCACGGTCTTTACTGACCATAAGCCTCTGCTGGGACTGTTTACCACACCTAAGCAGACTCCCCAAATCATTTCCCCTAGAATGCTTAGGTGGTCTATTTTTCTGTCTGCATATGATTTTTCTTTACTCCACAAGCCTGGGAAAGAAATGGGCCATGCTGATGGCCTCAGTAGATTGCCTCTGCCAGTAGTAGAAGCTGACCCTGCGCCAGCTGTCAACATTCTATCAATCCAAGCCTTGCCCGAGCTCCCTCTTTGTGCCAGGGATGTTGCCGCTGAAACAGGTACAGATCACACACTTTCACGTGTCCGTTCCTGGGTTTTGTCCGGTTGGCCTGAGCACTGCCCTAGTCCTGAGTTTCAGAGTTTCTGGTCCAAAAGAAACGAGTTGTCCCTTTCTCAGGGTTGTCTGCTTTGGGGAAACAGAGTTGTCATTCCCACCTCAATGAGGACTAGGGTCTTAGAATCCCTCCACGAGGGTCATCCTGGCATTGTTCGTATGAAGGCTCTTGCACGCAGCCACTTGTGGTGGCCTGTTTTAGATAAGGATATTGAGGCTCAGGTGCATGCATGCCACCTGTGCCAACGATCTCGCCCAGAGATGCCCCAAGCTCCCGTGCATAAATGGGAGGAAACACAGTCCCCATGGTCTAGGGTGCACATTGACTACGCTGGGCCCTTTCAGGGCCAGTTCTTCTTGGTCCTTGTTGACAGCCATTCAAAATGGCTTGAGGTTGTACCTGTCTCTTCCACCACCACTGCAAAGACTATTCAGGTACTGAGGGGGATTTTTGCTGCACACGGGCTTCCAGATGTCATCGTGTCTGACAACGGCCCTCAATTCACTTCCTCCGAATTCCAAGCTTTCTTACAGGCTAACATGATTCGTCATGCCACGTCTGCACCCTTCCACCCGTCCACCAACGGTATGGCTGAATGTATGGTGCGCATCACAAAGGACGCCTTGAAAAGACTCACCTACGGGGACTGGCATCACAGGTTGGCTGACTTTCTCCTTTCTTATCGCACCACACCGTCCACTTCTACAGGGAGAAGCCCAGCTGAACTTCGCTGGGGGCGTCAACTTACTACTAAACTTGACCGGTTGCATCCGGACAGACTGCCTTCATCTACCTCACATCCTAGGGCACCTAGACAACTACTTGTGGGTGCCCCGGTTTGGGCTCGCAATTACGGGCCTGGTCATACCTGGGTCCCTGCTTCTATTTCCAGGGTCACAGGTCCTCTCTCCTACGAGGTTGCCCTGGACAACGGTCGTGTCCTGCGTCGGCACATCGACCAACTCCGCCCTAGGCGGGACTTTTCAGATGAGACTCCTGGGTCTTTTCCAGGGGGGGAGGGGGACCCTTTGGAGCAAAGGGAAGGGCACGAGCTGCTGCCCATCTCCACTGATGGAGCCACAAACGGCCCATCCCAGGGTTCCGCAATTGCTCCGAAAAGGAATTCATGGAGCTTACCCACACAACAGGCACTCACGCCTACTCCAGCCAGGGAGTCACCCCGGGGGCATACTCACCTTCCACACACATCACACAGCACTCCAGTCACGAAGGATACCCGGGGGCATCCCAACAAATCATTCCCCGCAAGAGAGCTGGCACACAATCCCCAAGATTGGCCTGACCTTACCCCAAATTCTACAGGGGGTCAAACATACAGGGAGGTGGTCGAGGAACCAAGTCCCGACTACAACACCTCTAGCCCAAATCAGGGAGTAACTGAGTTTTGGGAAAGTACAGGAACCCACACAAGCCCGGACACAGAACGGGGTTCAGGGAATGGTCAGCCTCCTGACAGGTCTTGGACGGACCTAGGAGGTTCAACAGAGATGCCCAGCAGTGGCTATCACTTCAAGGGGCCCGAGGGTCTACAGCTAGGCAGGTCAACCAGGTCACAAAGTGACAGAAGCCCTGGCCTGACGAGCCCGGTGGGCAAGCAAGCAGGCCAGGCATTGGGGCACAGTCCTTGGAAGGCACCAAGGCAAAATAAGGAGAACAGGCTCACATCTCCCTCCAGTCAGGGAACTCATGCTAGTAACCCAGAGCTGAGAAGGTCACAGAGAGCAAAGAAGTCTCCTAAATACTTAGAGGATTACATAACATTGCTGGCTAAACAAAAGCCAGGTAACGATAGGAGCACTGAGAAGCAGAACACTGCATAAAATAAATGTTTATATGTTGGTAGTAGTTTTAGCCCGGGGGAAAGGGGTGTTATGTCCCGAGCCTTGCAAACGGCTCGGGCGTTTGCAGGCAGTCCCGGGCAGGTGCAAAGCTGCCCGGGACCAGACAGGCTGTCGCCAGCGCCGTGCGCATGCGCGGGTGCTGGCGCGGGAAAAGTAACACATTTACCCGGGAAGCGTCTATATAAGAAGCTGGGAGGTTTTGGGAGCTGCTGAAGCCATCTACTTGTAAGCTGAACGCTGAATAAAGGAAACTGAGAACTTCAACTGCTTCTCGTGTCTGCTTCCCGCCAAGGACTCAACAGGGACTGAAACAAACAAGCTGGCCAACTACTGTATAAACTATCCAAGAGTGTAGTTTTATAGAAACTGGACTTAAACACGTTATGTTAACAGTTCCAAACTATTCAATTATATGACCTTCTTAATTGTAAGTTGTCCTTTATACTTTCTTGCAGATTGTGTGCATTGTGGGATCTCAAATGCAGCACCATTACTGCATGTAGAGCATGTGGCTTGCTGTGGAGCTGCCTTCCTTTCACCAAGGTCATCTTGTCTTTTGATACGGTTACAATATAGGTACTATACCCTCTATATATGAATTCACTAACTTTTCTCACAGACCTCAGCTTTTGGGAGGGCTCTCATAGCCTAAAACAGCCTTGCTTATCTCATGGTTTCTAGATGTCATGGACTGCAATTTCCATCATCCCAGATCAGGTAGAGTAGTGTAGTAGAGAATAAGGAAGATGACCTTGGGCTCTGTTACCAAAGCAACAGGGGGGAAAAACTTAACAGGCAGATAATTTTCATGAGCAGTTCAGACACTTCCCTAATTCGTAAGAGTATAAGAAAGGGGGACAAATACACCACAGTTATATTGCAATATTCTGTTGTAGCCAATCCCCCCAAAAGTAGTTTTATCCTTCCCTTAGAGTTGATTTCTTGGTCTGGTCTATCTAGAGCTGGTAGGCTACAAGGTTGGGATGTTGCTGCCTTGTAAAATCTATCTAACTTGGTTAAATAAATTTTGTGTCTGAGTTGTGTCTTTTTAGTAAAAAGCTGGTTCAGTTTTTTTCCAACACAATCTTGTTGAATAGAGGAGTATTCTGCTCCCTCCTTCCCTCCCTCTCCCCCTCTCTCCCCCTTCCTTTCCTCTCCCCTCCCCACCACCACAAGCATTCCCAGACAGTGATCTCTGGAACTTAAATACTGCAAGTGGAGAAGAAGTGGATTTGTTTGTGCACCCAACCAGCAGAACTTCCAGCCCCATTTGCCATGTATGCTTGTGTAAAGCACCCCATTCTTGTGACATTTGTTCCTCCTTCCATTCATCAAGATCTTTTGGATCAAATCCTCTGTAGTTGCCCTGAAGATAAAACAGGTCATGGACCAGGAATGTAGATGCATTTTCCAAGATTTAGGAAAGCAGGAAAAGGCTATGTATTTGTTGGCCCCCAAATCAATAGGGAGTCATACTTACACAAGGTGTGTGGGTACACAGTGTGGCAGGATGCTTCACAGGTCGCAGCTCAGCGTTAGCAAACACCAGAAAGATCCAAAAGGAGCAGAACAGGAAGAGAGCCAACTCTATGTTCCTCTAGCTGGATCTTAAAACCTAAGGACAACTGATAGAGCATATCCCAAAAGTATCCGTACCTTTCATACACAAGTCAGTGACACACACACAACCTTGTACAGCTGGCCAGTATTATTCTCCCCATGTTGCAGCTAGAAGTTTCCAGATCATTAACAGCTATTTAGCAAGGACATGATTCGTAATGCAACCAAGTGGAAGTGACACTCAGAACAGATCATCAGCTAATATGCTACTAAGTAATTTAGTCCACATTAAACATTTTTGCAAAAGCTGCACCTCCCGAACTTTCAGCACGAGAGCTAGAGGCATCTTTGGGAACAAGACCTGGCAGGAAATCTAATGTTCAACAGCCGAGACTGTGTCTATCCCAGACAGTTTAAACACGGGTTAGCGGGGAGAAATGAGGAGGAAGAAAAAAGGGGGAGCTGGTGGGGGAACATTACACAGCTGGCTGGATGCAAAAGTTTATGAAATATCCTGGTGGATAAGTAATAAATTCAGGGAGAGAAACCAACGCAAGTATTTACGTTGGATGAGTAGAGCTGATTTTTGCAAATGGCTTTACAGAGTTGTTTTGAAGAAGAACAGGTAGAGCTCACTCTATATTCCCTTTTTTTAAAAGCCAGGAAGAGTCTGTGCCTTCAGCAGATTGCAGCATTCCAGGCATGAAAGTGTATTGAACAGGGGCGAGATTTGTTTTCACTTGTTATTGCTTTTGAACTATTCCTCCCACCAACCAAGCCATCCACCCCCCCCCCTTAAAAGACATCTGTTTCACGCTGTCTTCCCTGTTTCTGCTAAGTTAGCCTGCTGTCTTAGGACAATGAAAGAAGATGTAGTCAGCAGTAACAAATAGCCAAATTCTAGCTCAGATGACTTCAGTATATGGAACCAAGAAATTTCATTTTCATACTTTTATAGAAGTATGTGGAGTGGGAGAGGACCACAAGGATCGTGTAGTCTACCCCTCAGCATAGTAGAGAAAACCCACTTAAACCATCCTTGAGAGGTGATTGTCCAGCCTCTTCTTAAAAACCTTCTGAAGTGGAGAACCCATAATCTCCATAGGGAGACGGTTCAGTGGAAAACTTCTTTTTATCATCAGGAAGTTTTTCAATGTATAAAATACAAAGAAAAATAAAAATAGAAAATTAATTTCCCATTTTTATTTTTCTTTGTAATTTATACATTGATAAAGCAATAAAAGTCATATTTTTTTAAAAAAAAGGAAGTTTATCCTTGTTTTTAAATCTAGGTAACTGCAACTTATTACCCATTATTTCTGGTTCTAGTTTCCGTGGGAGTGGGAAATGGTTCCTGACCATCTTTTTTTTTCTATCCTTTATGCTCCTGAACACTTATTATGCTCCCTCTTAGCCTTCTTTTCCTTAGACTGAATTTTCCAAGTTCCTCCAGCACATATCAACTTTGTTAACCTTTTCTGAATCTATTCTAACCTGTTAGTATCTTTCTGAAAATCTGATGTCCAGAAATGTGTACAGTACATGGTTCTAGAGAAAGATAGAGATAGAGATAGAGATAGAGATAGAGAGATAGAGATAGAGAGAGAGAGAGAGAGAGAGAGAGAGAGAGAGAGAGAGAGAGAGAGAGAGAGAGAGGGAGAGAGGTATTGCTCAGCCTGTAGAGATTGTAAAGCAGTGTGTGTTTGTGTACAGATGCTTAAGGTGTTTATAATTGTTCAAAATTAAACTTAAAATTAAAAATCCATCAAATTATGATTGAGCCATTACCAAGAAGCTACAGTACTTAAAAACAGTGTCTAAAAAGTTTCAGTTCATTTGAACATCCAAAAAACATACTGTATATTAGTTTCTATTCTGCAAAAACAGCAACAAACTCAATATATTTAATGATTTTAAAATATAATGAAACAGCCATATTCATCTTTCTGGGAGCATGGTCCCTGCAGGTTGCACAGATAGAACTGTTGCAAATCTATCTTAGACAGTTGAACAAGGAGGATTGGAGTACAACATTAGTAGCCCATAACACATTTTGGAATTCTGTTCAAAATTGACTGGGTCCTATAAAGGAAGGATCGTCTGAATAGTGAATGAGGAAGGAAGGTTTGAGGTGGGTGGAGTGAGAAGAGGGGATAAAAGCAGCCATCCCATCTCCACTCAACATTGTGTAGCATCCAGAGGCTTTGAAAAGTGACTGCAGCATTTCACAATGGTCAGATTGAATCTCTGTCTTACACTTCTGCTCTTATGTTTGACCAGGTGCAGCCTGCAAGGAGGTAAGTCAGACCGAGGGGGGGGGGTGAAAAGGGACCTTACATAACAGGTAGGAACAAATGGAGAATCTGATCTTTTTTTTAATCACAAGCATGGACCCCCCTTTCCAATGAGGAAAATAGGATAAAATTGGAATTTAAAAAGATGAATGCCAGAGATACGATACAACTTTATAAAGTTACAAAGAGAATGAGAATTCAGTTCTATTTTTTTCATATATATATATTTCCATATATATAAATTTCCATGTATGTGTATGTGTGTGTGTGTATATATATACACAAAAATCACATCAGATAAATAGGTCAGAAGTGTATACACACACACACACACACACACACACATTATATATATATAAAAGGAAGTGTATATATACACTTCTGACCTGTTTATCTGATGTAATTTTTGTGTCGAGTAGTTTCACCCAATTTATTGGATTATAAAAAATGAAACAGTAAGGCCCTGTATATAACAAAACAACATATTTTGGTTTTGAAAACTCAGTAAAGTGGCTAGAAAGTCTGCACGAACCAGGTGATTAAAATGAATGGTTTGCCCCTCATTTATCACTGGGTTTGCACCTGATCAGTGCAAGTTTGCTGGCAAATTTTGACCTGTGTTCCTTTCTACTTTACGGTTCAGGAGAAAGAAAGAAAAGGAAATAGTTAAGGTAATAAATGAGAAGTGGATGATAAGGGAATAGCTTTTGATATAGCATCATGGAGTCAGGGCAAGATTGGTAGTTTGAGGGAGGCAGAATCTGAGATTCTATTCAACAAAATGATGTCTCCAGACACAGCAGAGCTGGCTTACCCAACAGAAGAAATTAGGTCAATCCACCTTGCCAATTAAAGCCTAACAGGAGAAGGACTTGCTTAAATTCTTATTTGGCATGTAAAATTAACTAAACCCAGCACTAAGTGGGCATATAAAGTTTTAATAGAATTTTTTAGCTGTTGCAAAATTGACCATGGCATGCCATATATTTTGAGCATAGGATTAGTTTCATCCCAAATCTGCTTATGCCTCCAAATTAAATTTTTCTTGTGATTATACATTTTGAGGATTATGTGTGCTATATACTTATTTCCAACGGGGTACAACAGAAGAATAAAGTTCCTTAGTGTTTACCTCCAAACCTTTCATTTTAATTTTATCGCAATTTTCTTTCAGTAAATTAAGTGAGGAAGAAAACCACCAAGAACCAAAACAGGAAATCCTCCAATGATGTATAAAATGATATTTTAAGATGAAGGTCAGCTTGTTTCTAGCTAGGCTCTTAAAGAATATTTATAAACTCTCTCAGAAGGAAAGTGGCTGCCGTTTGCTGTGGGTGCTTTTCATAAAAGAGTTGCCTGAAAAAAATAAGAGATTTTGAAGAAGGACATAATCCAAAATGCATTAGGCTTCATATTAATATATGAAGAAAGAGGGAGAGTTCTCTCCCCTGCTTTTGTTTTGTTTTGTGATAAACACAGTTTACCATTTGAATGTAATACACTATTTTCAGCTCTTGTTCCTTATTTTCTCACCTTAATGATAAAATTTTGTGTCCAGAGATTTTGCAGCAGCAAAAAAGAAACAAAAATCCTATTTTCATTGGCTGAAGATGACCAAACAAAAACAGCAGATGCTTTTGTTACATATTAGGAAAAAAAAACCCAAAGTAACATTATGATAACACTTTTGTTAATGCCAGTTAAATAAATTATTTTTTAAGGTTACACCCTAAATCAGGCCAGGAATAAATGAATTGAAATGTCAAGGAAAACAAAGGACATTTGTTGAATTTTTTTTAAAAAAAAATAGCGTGCAGTTTAAAGTCTAATAAAGCAATTTTAATCAGCAGACTCTTTCTCTGAATATGTTGAGACTATAATGCCCAGAATGTTCAGCAAATATGGACAACAGCACATCTGGAGAAGCCGCTATACAGGCAGTCCATGACCTATGATCACAATTGAGCCCAAAATTTCTGTTGTTAAGTAAGACATTTGTCAAATGAGTTTTGCCTTGTTTTATGACTTTACTTGTCACAGTTTTTAAGTGAATCCCTGCACCTGATAAATTAATAACCTGGTTGTTAAGTGAATCTGACTTCCCCATTGACTTTGCTTGTTAGAAGGTTGCAAAAGGGGATCACATGACCCTTGGACACTGCAACGGTCATAAGTATGAACCAATTGCCTAGCATCTGAATTTTGATCACATGATGATGGGGTTGTAACTGTGAAAAATAGTCTTAAGTCTCATTTTTCAATGCTGTTCTAACAGTCACTAAATGAACTGTTGTAAATTGAGGATTACCTCTATTTTGTTTATCTTGAAGGTGCCATACTGACCCAATTAACATCTTGGCTTACAACTGCTCAGATTTTGTATTTTACAAGGTTGTCCTCTGCTTTGTCATTCTAGAGGCCCAAGGGAGGTGCCTTCAGTCTAAATGGCAAGAGATTTCAGGCAGTTTTAAAAAGCATTTTTTTCATACAAGGCCTAAAATTTTTAAGAATAGCAAAGAACAGAAGGCCACCAAATCCTGTTGATCCCAGTTTTTAGTCAACGGGAATTAAAGTCCTAAAATATCAAGAGAGTTTCATTTCCTCAGTCTGAATTTACAAAATTCAACATTATAGATTGTGATGAGGGCTGTCATCCTTTTTTCTATATTTAATTTTAATACATTGTTTTACTTTAAAATATATGTTTATTTGTTTTTAATATACTTTTTATGAAAAAAATAATTATAATTAAAACTAATACAAACTAAACTTAGGGAAAGATAATTGAAAGAATAAAGACCAGATAAAAAGAAGAAAAAGGAAAAAAGAAAGAAAGAATACAATGTATATATATATATATATATATATATATATATATATATATATATATATATATGTTAGTATAGCTGCCTAACATGCACAAGTTTGGCTGAAGAGAGTTAAGAAACTCGAAATAGCTATCCCATTCTCCCTTAAGTCTTTGTTAGCAATATAAATATAAATAAATTTATATTTATTTATAAATTTATAAATAAATTTATTTATTTATAAAAATAAATAAATTTAATAATTCTTCACCCCCATAAGGTTATACAGATATCTCTTCATTCAATAGCCCATCTCTTATCTATAAGCAAATCCAAAAAACATCAACTGTTTAATCCTCATGTTAAACAGTCCATAAACTTTTGCCATAATATTGGGAAAAAAAGACTTCTTTTAACCTTGATCAAATAAATTGATTATATTCCTTCCTTTTACTTCTAACAATTTTAATCTATAATACAAACAAATATCTTCATAGGATTTGATTTCTCTTCAGCTCTTTTTTATCCCATCACACAGATTTCTTCAAGGCTTTAACAAGCTTCTTTTGTAGATCAAATTAGAAAACATTTTTCCAGGTCTTTCTTTTGGTTTATAATTGTATTTTAATTTTCAAAACTTTGGTCAATTTCTTTTGTATATCCAGTAAAGAGTCTTTTTCACAAGCCATTCTCTTAGCCTATCATTTGTAGTTTCACATTCTGTATTTTCGGACTTGTCAGGCAAAATTTCTTCCACGTCTGTCATTCCTTCATGAACATCTTTTATGCATAGTCTATCCACAGAAGACACATTACAGTTTTGACGTTGTAGTTACTAATTTCTGGCTCCATTCTTCAAATATCTCCTTTAACATTTCCTATGTTATAACAATTCTGTCATTTTGTAAAGTGCCAGTATTAACTGACATCAAAAACATACACCCAGATTGGAACCATTTGAACATGGGGATGCTGCAACAATTGTAAGTGTAAGTCACTTTTTTCAGTGCCATTGTAACTTTAAACAGTCGTTAAATGAATGGTCATAAGTAAAGGACTACCTGTAGAGTGTTTCAACCCATCTGGCCTTCTATGTTTCCCAATTCCCAACCAAACCTTCTGTGTCCCAAATCTATCCAAAAGGATGACTCCATGTGAAAATAGGACAGGAATAGGAATTTGCACACTACATCCTATGTCACATAGCTGTCTGGCCTAAAAATGCCAAATTCCTCTAGTTTTCTTGTCCACCTTCTGCACACAAAGACCTCCTTAGTGCCCTCAGTAGGAGGGGAAACATTGACATACTCTTGCAAAGCCATAAAGGGAGGCCAGCCAACTCCCTATGCCAGGAGGCACTGCAGTTCTAGATGGATTAGAAGTTCTAAATGTTTTCCCACAGCAATTAAATAACCCTTTGGCATCAGAGACTCAGGCTCTGAAAGTAACTTTGGGGAAAGACCCAGACCTGACCCCATCAGACTTGTCATGAAAAAAACAATAGATGGTTTCCACCAGATGCAACAGGAAAATTGCTCTCTCAGTGACCCAAACCACCAAGTGTTACAGCAGGCTGAAGTGCTATATTATACAATGCCAGTTGTACATGTGCTGTACACCATGGGCCTGCCATTCCATCACTTCCAGTGACCAGAGTTCATGGTCTGAGACATGGGAATGGTAATTCAACAAAACTGGAGAACCTGAGTAGGAAAGAATGTGTGGGGTTGGATGATAATGGTGATTAATTCAACTATCTGATACATTTCAGAATTACTGAAGAAAGAATTAGTGAAATCATCTCCACACAAGACATATTGGAACTTAGAACACAAAAAAAGCAGATTAAACCAGCCTCACTCAAAGTTCATTGATTTATCTTTGTCTGGATTTAAACCCACATCTAGGATGAGCATATGCATTTCTTGATGTAAGAGGAGATACTGTATCTCCTCTCCTCCCTCAAAGAGATTGTAGATTGCATAGCATTTATATATAGTAATTTATATGAATAAAAGCAAATGTAGAAGTGATTACTATAATATTTCTACTTAGAAATTCTTCTAAAATAGTTTGGATTAGATTGGGGCCCAGAGAATGTGATTATATTTTTTTTCATCTGCTAAAGATTGATGGCCAACTTGATATCTTCTGCCAATCACTTCTTAAAACTTTCTGCCTTTAAATCTGAATGGATTGGACAGTCCTTTCATTTATAGGTTGCTTTCAGACCAATAGTCTTTTAGAACTGCAAATGATCATTGTAATCCAGTTGAATTTAAGATTAGTTGAACTAAGGCAGAAAGGCTATGACGTATAGGATCTGTTCACACAATCCCCATGACATTATTAGGAGCCATGGTGGCGCAGTGGTTAGAATGCAGTATTGCAGGCTAATTCTATTGACTGCTGACTGTCAACAGTTTAGCAGTTCGATTCCCACTGGTTCAAGGTTGACTTGGCCTTCCATCCTTCTAAGCTCAGTAAAATGAGGACCCAGATTGTTGGGGGCAATATGCTGACTCTGTAAACTATTTAAAAAGGGCGGTAAAGCACTATGAAGAGGTATATAAGTCTAAGTGCTATTGCTATTTTTCTTTTTGCACTTTAAGCAAGGCATGAATACCCAACCACCATGAACTGAATTGTATATACGAAATCAGCTGCATTGGTTCAGATCATAGCAGTACCAAAAAGAATTTGGCCCCTAGTAATTTGTGGGTGTGTCTATATAATTTTCTTAGAAATATAAAAACATGTTTGCCATTTCTTGTCCTACATGATTTTTTTTTCTTTCAAATTTACTACTTCAACCTTACCAGGTTCTATGCTGCTTAGTTGTTTTAATTACTTTAGATCTGTGAAAACTGGCTAGCTGGGCTAGTCAACAGATCATGATTTAACGTGATGTGACTCCAGTCTCATTCTCAATTTTTTTCAACATATTTTAGGAGTGAAACCTCAAGTAAATGGCCATGGAGGAGGTTATCTTCCATCTCTAACAAGAGGTAAGTATTTTGTGTCATTCGCTCTCCTCAGGCTTCTTAGAAATAGAGCAGGATGCTAGTTAATTGACAGAAGTCCTTTATTGTCAAAACCTATTCCAATTAGTGATTTAAAGTTTGTACATAGAAACTGAGCTAATTTCCATGCATTCATAGACATGCAGACATGGTTCTCTTGGAGGAGGTAAGAATCTAGCAATAATCATCCACTATTTGTTTTTTTCCTGTTTCAAGGAATTCCCTCATTTCACTCAGCCTAGTTTATAGCTCAGCTGAACTCTGAAACTAAACTAAGGAGGAAGGGAGGTCTGTGGATGGGTTAAAAATGTCCAGAGAGTGACTATGGGCAAGATTGAAACATTCCCCCCTCCATTTATATGAATTGTGCACAAGATGCATATAAAAAAGTGATGGAGGTTCAGTCATGGAATTACAGCTGCCATCCTGACTTTTTTGACCTATGGATGTCCCTGACTTCAGCTTCCCTCCTTCCCTTCCCTATCTTTCAGGTGCAGGAGCCGTACAGCCAGGAGCTGGAATGGGACCAGCTGGAGCTAAAGCTGGTAGGTTGGGTAGCAATGGCAAGTTGGAGAAGAGGTTCCCTTTACAGGTCGTCCTCAACTTGCAACAGTTCATTTAGTGACGATTGAAAGTTACTGAAAAAAGTGATTTATGACTGTTTTTCACTCTTATGACAATTGTAGCATCCTCATGGACACATGATCAAAATTCAGACACTTGGCAACTGAGTCATATTTATGATGGTTGCACTGTTCCAAGGTCATGTGACTATATTTTGCAACTTTATGACAAGCAAAGTCAGTGGGGAAACCAGATTCACTTAACAACTGGTATTACTAAATTAACAACTGCAGTGATTCACTTAACATCTGTGGCAAGAAAGGTCATAAAATGGAGCAAAACTCAATAAATGTCTTACTTACCAACATAAATTTTGGGCTCAATTGAGATTGTAAGTCAAGGAGTACCTGCATTTCAAAAGAGGACTAAAATGAAATTATTATTTGCCTCCTGTCTCTTTTATCCGTTACTATGCAATATGTTTGATGTAGTATCAAAGATATTTTGCCTCTGGAATATTAGGGAACTGCAACTTGAGGTTTTATGTCACTCTGAAATGTGTTTAGGATAAGGTTCATCTATCAGATGAAAAGAGACAGAGATGTGAAGAGGACATGGTGAATATCTCTTTGATTTCAGTGACGGCATGATGATCTTTTAACCACAAATATTTGTGTTCTCTCTCTCTCTCTCTCTCTCTCTCTCTCTCTCTCTCTCTCTCTCTCTCTCTCTCTCTGTCTCTCTCTCTCTCTCTCTCTCTCTCTCTCTCTCTCTCTCTCCCTCCCTCCCTCCCTCCCTCCCTCCTTCCCTCTCTCTCTCCCTCTCCCTCTCCCTCTCTCATCTCCCCCCTTATAAACCCCCCCTTATAATTCTTACCTTAGTCCCTGCCATTTTAGCAGTTTTGGAAATGATTTGCCCTTGCCTTCTTCCTAGGGCCAAGAGATAGAGAGAGCTGGTTTTGTGCCCAATGCTAGACTAGAATTCTTGGTCTCCAGCTTCTAGCTCAGTGTCTTTAACCCCTGCCTCAAACTGGCTCTCTTATTTGATATTAATGATGATTGATTATTGTATCTTACAATTTATGATCTATGATTTATCACTTTGTGGTTTGTATGTACAGTGAGAGCTTTATTGGAGACTTGGCCAATAAAGAATTCTCTTCTCTTCTCTTCTTCTCTCCTCTCCTCTCCTCTCCTCTTCCATTCCATTCCATTCCATTCCATATTACCATTAAGAAGTTGAAAGAATTAAGCAGGGTGACCTCTCTCAAATTATCTCCATAACAGCACTTTAAATTAAAACAAGACGTAATTTTTAACTGATCTGTAGAACCAGTAGGTGTCATAGATGAGGAGGCACAAACCTAGAAGTTTTTTTTCCTGGTTCATATTATAGTTAGCATATGATAAAAGTTAAAATGCAATATTGGTCATAATTTATAGTGCAGACTAACCTGTAATTATCCTTCTGTTTACATTGTCCATTTTTGTCTTTTATTATCATAGGAAAATATTCTGCCTTTGGGGCCCAAGGGCTTTTTGTAGGACTAGGTAAGTTTAGCCAAATAAATGAAATAAATCTAAGAAGCGTAACATTTTTATACTTTTTTCTTTTTTGTACTTGTGGGCTCAAATTTGACTGGAACAGAAACGATTGTATTTGCCTTCTAAAAACTTGAAAGGGCAGAAGCCTCCTATACATATGGTGACATAGAGAAAAAGGAATTTGTGGACAGAATCAGCTCTTGAATGTATGATAAACATCACAGAAACAGAAAACAAATAGGGCAATGGAAAATGCCATATTTTCCTGATGTGCCTGGATACAAGTATTCCTCAACTTACACTACATTTGTAATGGAGCCTGCCCATTACAGTTGTGACAATTGCAAAGCAGGTCATCACATGACGAGACTCATTTTATGACCTTTTCCCCACAGTGGTTGTTAAGCAAATGCAGCTGTCATAAAGTGAACCCATTGTTCACTGTGGGCTGTTTTTGCCAAAAACCAGAAGTAAATACTTGTTTTGAACAAAAACAGCATAAAGCACGGTCATATGACCCCAGAACGCTGCCAATAGCCATAAATGCAGGTCAGTTGCCAAGCATCCAACATTTGGTCACATAAACCAGGTTGGAATTCCGAACTAGGTCATAAGTACTTTTTATTGGGGGGGGGGTCTATTGTAACTTCAAACAGTTGTTAAGCAACTAGTCGTACGTCGAGGGCTACCTGTACATGTTAGTTATTTGCAGAGAGATGTTTATGTATTACCATAGTTATAAAGCTTTCAAAATATGTTCTACTGATATTACGTAGTCAGCAATACACTAATGTTCAAGATGGCAGGTATGGTGTTATGCCTTGCTCCTTTTGTACATATCTACATATGTGTAAAAGGAGAGGACCTGCTTTTGTTATACAGCACCCTCTACCTTGCAGATTTTGACCCTCCCTGCAGAAACTGGTAAGTCTAGTAGTCCACCTTGGTATTTAGACTGAATGTAGAGGCAGGCATTTCTAGCACTTGGTTATGCCAAATTTTCCCCCAGATAAAGTTTGAACCTAGAATGTTTCCATTTTGATTCATTCTGAAGGTTCTGAGTAACCTAAGAAAGGCTGTTTTGGGGACGAACTGTTTCCAGAATGCCTGAAATGCTCAGATTAGGTTGAAAAGTTCAAGCCATTCATAGACTACTCCAAACAGCCCATTGCAATCTCCAAAGAACATTTTGCATGCATCTACCAAGAAGTTCACAAGGTGGACCTCTTGATTTTAAAGTAATAGTTTCATTTTTTTCCATCCCATTTTTCTATCTGTTAAAGACGTAATTGTTCTCTCTCATTCAATACTTTGATCTTAATAGCAACCTGGGTAGGATTTCTAGACCAGCACAGTAACAGTACAGTAACAGTAATTGGTAAGCCCATTCTGTTTCTCTGCTTATGCACTCATCACAACTACTCTAGTTTGAAAGAACTGATGCAAAATTTGGACTCCTCTACTTTGCCAATGGTAGTGACAGATTTTATTTTTCTGGGCTCAAAGATCACCTCAGATGGGGACTGCAGCCAAGAAATTAAAAGACGCTTTCTCCTGGGGAGGAAAGCTATGGCAAATCTAGAGAGCATACTAAAAAGCAGAGACATCACCCTGCCAACAAAAGTGCGTATAGTCCAGGCCATGGTTTTCCCAGTTGCAATGTATGGCTGTGAAAGTTGGACCATAAGAAAGGCTGAGCGCCAAAGAATTGAGGCCTTTGAACTATGGTGCTGGAGAAGACTCCTGCGAGTCCCTTGGACTGCAAGGCGTTCAAACCAGTCAGTCCTAGAAGAGATCAACCCTGACTGCTCTTTAGAAGGCAAGATCCTGAAGTTGAAACTCAAATACTTTGGCCACCTAATGAGAAGAAAGGACTCACTGGAGAAGGGCCTAATGCTGGGAAAGACTGAGGGCAATAGAAGAAGAGGACGACAGAGAATGAGATGGCTGGATGGAGTCACTGAAGCAGTAGGTGAGAACTTAAATGGACTCCAGAAGATGGTAGAGGACAGGAAGACCTGGAGGAACGTGTCCATGGGGTCGCGATGGGTCGGACACGACTTCGCAATTAACAACAACAACAACTTTGCCAATACTAAACAAAATTTATGGTTTGAGGGAAATTACCTTAAGTCTGCCCGCAGTCATACACAAATTTTAACTTTCCTTGTCTCTTTCCTTGCAGGTGTTCAAAATGGATTTGATGCTACACGAGGTTTTGGGGGCAAACCAGGAAAGCCAGGTGAGCAATGCCTTTGTTGACAGCTGGATTCCAATCTGTCAATACAAAAACCTACACTGACAATTTTTGTGCTAAATATGCATCAGAGACTATGACACCTACTCAGTACACCAGGGGTAGGCAACCTTGGCTCTTTTATGACTCGTGGACTTCAACTCCCAGAATTCCTGAGCCAGCCATGCTGAGGAGAAAGGGAGAGGTTTCTAAGCTGAGCCATGCTGGCTCAGGAATTCTGGGAGTTGAAGTTCACGAGTCATAAAAGAGCCAAGGTTGCCTACCCCTGGTATAGACAGAGCAGTTGATTTCTTTTACTCAGTGTAATGCACCCAACTCTTAGCATACCTACTACCATACCAGGATGGTTGAAAAGGTGTCATCTGAAGTTGCTTTTGTGATCATCTGGCCAGCATAACTAAATGCTGAAGCACACAGAATGCTGTTACCTTCCCACTGAAGTGGTATCTATTTATCTATTTGCATGCTTTCAAACTGCTAGGTTGGCAGGAACTGGGGCAAGGACAGGAGCTCACCTCATCATATCTTGAACTCTGACCTTCCAGTCAACAAGCCCAGTGTCTTAACTGCTAGACCAATGTGCCCCTTAACGATCATGTTCTTAACCAGATATTTGTCATTAGAGGATTTAAAGATTTAGCAGAAATGCACAGTCTCTTTGGAGCTAAGGACCTCCACTGCCTTTTCAGTGGCTTCAGGCCAAAAAGGAAACAGGGCTAGGCAATTACTACCCATTTATTTAATCATTGTTTCCTTTTGTGACAACTTAGGAAGGAGCTTGGAACAACAAACCTGGAGTAGCTTGTGGCCCTGAGGTCACAGGTTTGCATATTATGTGAATAACTATTACTACAGCACTCTTTTCCATTTTTTTTCTGAAGTGATTGATGTTACTATCTAATGCTTCTCTGTCTGAATCTTTCTCCACAGGTTACAGAATGCCAGCTGGATATGGAACTGGTATGATGTGCTTTTCCTGTTCAGTTTCAATGCATGCGATGTTCCATGTTCAAAATAGACATTCACAATTCTCCTAGTTCAGAAGTCCAACATAAAAAAGGCCTATTTTGAACATTTCACATTGTTAGTCTCCCCAGATAGACCAGACAGGAAATATGACCAGATGAGCTAATTCTACTTTATTGCAAGGGTTAGGGTTTATTACTTTATTAACAGAATCTTGCAAGTCTGAAAGTAGAAATTTCTCACCCCTTTTACAGACTGAGAAGTTACTGAGGTTCCTTTCTGAGTTTCTTTCTCTGTCCATTATGCAGCTGCAGGCTATGCCTTCTCTTGTCTGATCATTCCCTAGACAGCACCTCTCCCCCACCCTTCCCAACGTCATTTCCAACTTTGTTGTTGTTGTTGTTGTTTTGGAACATCTAAACCAGTCAAGGTCACAATATTCTGTAATGGCCCATTCTACACACACCTATTTAAAACTCAACATTGGGAAATGTTGAGCTCAATTTCATGGGAAGGTTGAGGGGTAAGGATTCGGTTTTTGAAGTATTCTGACCTTTGGGTTGAAGTTCTCTACTCTCATCCTTGAGTCAACAGAGGATTGCATGCACGTATTTGTAACCCCTGTCCTGCTTCAAATGGCTTTGTTTCCAATTATTGAAATCAACTGATTTCTCTTCTAGATAATAAGTGATGAAATGTAACAAATTCTCTATACCTTAAGACTGTTTTTAGATGCTGTCTGGATAAGGAAGGAAAACTCCTACTTTAAGTCCAGAATGACTTAAGCTTCTCTCACTTGTTGCAAGAGGATAAAGTAGAAAAAGATGTCCTCGCGATGTGTTTGTGCTGTAGTAAAATGCCCATGAGACAAAGCCCATAGAACAGTGGTTCTCAACCTGTGGGTCGGGACCCCATTTGGGGTCGAACGACCATTTCACGGGGGTCGCCAAACAACGCAGTCCGCCATTTTTTTCCCCTTTTCTCTTGAATAGAGTCTAATTCTATTGGCTTTCAAAAGCCAATAAGAATTGTCCAGGCTGTCTCTGCCCTGCTGAGCCCGCCAAAACTCCCATTCTGCAAATGGTGCTGCACCAGTTGAGTAGTCCTCGACTTACGACCGGTTGAGTAGTCCTCGACTTACGACCGGTTGGGGGGGTCGCGGCATTAAAAAGGTTGAGAACCACTGCCATAGAAATTCCTTTGGCTATTGGCAGCTTTAGCACAAAATGGGGTCTGACCTTTCCATGCTGTTAACAAGTGAAGATTTCTCCTGCAGGAGAAATCAGTAGTGAAAAATGAACTACAGGTAGTCCTCACCTTAGAATAGTTCATTTAGTAACAACAGCACTTAAAAAAGTGACATGATCATTTTTCACAGTTATGACCATTGCAGCATCCCCAAGGTCAGGTGATTTACATTTGGATGCTTGACAACTGACTCAGATTTATGATGGTCACAGTGCCCTGGAGTCACGTCATCCCCTTTTGCAACCTTCTGATAAGCAAAGCCAATAGGGAAAGCAGATTCATTTAACAACCATTTTACTAATTTAAGAACTGCAGTGATTCACTTAACACATGTGGCAAAAAAAGTCGTAAAATGGAGCAAACTCACTTAACAGATTTCTCACTTAACCACATAAAGTTTGAACTCAATTGTGATCTTAAGTTGAGGACCACCTGTAGTTTATTAAGCCTAACTCTTTTTGCATTATTACTTATGGATTTTTGTACGCACAAATTAGAAAGGCTGCGTCTCCAGACTTGACATGAACCAATGGAAAGAGAAAAGTTAAAGCAGATGGAAAGGAAACTGAACTGGAAAAAGCAGTGTGAATCATCATGATAACAGGCCCATCCAGAGAAAGGGCTGGTGGTAGAGGAGGAACAGTTATCAGTTGGACTCTGTAAACTAAGCAGACTGTTGAAAGAGCAACAACTTTCTCTAGATCTTTGATGATGGAAAATACATTTTAAGAATTTAT
Organism: Crotalus tigris; assembly: GCF_016545835.1. Taxonomy (NCBI): domain Eukaryota; kingdom Metazoa; phylum Chordata; class Lepidosauria; order Squamata; family Viperidae; genus Crotalus; species Crotalus tigris. The sequence continues at coordinate 497,152 of NW_024096755.1, read as the reverse complement.
ATGTACTTTTTCCCTGATGACCGAATGAAACATTTTGAAAATATTCCAAATCTAAAAAGAAAAAAAGAAAAGAAAACCTAGACAACAAAACTAAGTCTGGGTATGGACACATGAATAAGATAAGACCAAGAAAAATTAATATACATTTGCCTGCACAAAGATGAGAAATGGTTGGCCTTTTAAAAAAATTATCTTCAAAATCAAGGATTTGTTTGAGTTTTATGATATTCCATGCCAGGAATAGGAGCCAGCTGCCTCAGTTGGTTTGTCTAATGATAGGACAGACCAGCCATAGAAAATTTGCTGATATATTTGATTATAATAGTACTTCTGATAATAATAATAATAATAATAATAATAATAGTAGTAGTAGTAGTAGTAGTAGTAGTAGTAGTAGTAGTAGTAGTAGTAGTAAAGTTGGAAGGGATCTTGGAGGTCATCTAGTCCAACCTCCTGCTCAGGCAGGAAACCCTATACCAAATGGGGTCCCGACCCACAGGTTGAGAACCACTGGTATAGGGTTTCCTGCCTGAGCAGGAGGTTGGACTAGATGACCTCCAAGATCCCTTCCAGCTTTACTACTACTACTACTACTACTACTACTACTACTACTACTACTATTATTATTATTATCAGAAGTACTATTATACTATTATCGCTTCTAGAGGCAGGTTCCACTGGTTAATTCTTCTAACTGTCAGGAAGTTTCTCCTTAGTTCTAGGTTGCTTCTTTTTGGTTAGTTTCCACCCGTTGCTTCTTGCCCTGCCTTCAAGCACTTTGGAAAATAGCTTGACTCCCTCTTCTTTGTGGCAGCCCTTGAGATATTGGAACACTGCTATCATGTCCCCCCTCATCCTTCTCTTCATTAAACTAGACATACCCAATTCCAGCAACCTTTCCTTATATGCTTTAGCCTCCAGTCCCCTAATCATCTTTGTTGCTTTTCTCTGTACTCTTTCTAGAGTCTCAACTTTTTTTTTACAGCGCAGTGACCAAAACTGGATGCAGTATTCCAAGTGTGGTCTCACCAAGGCATTGTAAAGTGGTATTAATACTTCATGTGATCTTGATTCTATCCCTCTGTTAATGCAGCTTAGCACTGTGTTGGCCTTTTTGGCAGCTGCAGTACACTGCTGGCTCATATTTAGGTGATTGTCCATTAGGATTCCGAGATCCCTCTCACAGTTACTACTATTGAGTAAGATACCCCCTATACTATACCTGTGCATTTGGTTTTTCTTGTGACGTGAAGATATGTGACATGAAGATATGATATAGCCTTATAAACATCTGCCCATCTTTATAGACAGTGGTGGGATTCAAATATGTGAACAATTGGTTCTCTGTGTGGATGGTGCTTCTGGAATTCCATTCTGGGCCTGGGCAACAAAAAATTAGCTACCGGTTCTGCAAAGTGGTACAAACTGGCTGAATCCCACCACTGTTTATAGATATGGGAAAGAAATCACCTGATCTGTGTTTTGGAGAACTGCACAGATCCCTTCTAGAAATCATTTTGTAGAATTAGGTGCTAACTAAATACTAGTGAACACAAACTATGTTTGATTAAGTACAGAGACACATCAGAAACTATTTTCCAGTGATTTGAGGGACAGTTGTGGAACATTTCGACCAAACATGTTGTCTTAAGTGAATGCTTCTAATGTCTGGCATTTTAAAAAATCAGAAATTTGTTTGACTTGGAGCAAACTTAGCATAGACTGATACTGGCTATGAATTTAGGAAGTCATCTGAGGTCTTTAACACTGGGTCATCATAACTCTCTCAGCCCAGGGCTCTTATGATGTTCTAGCCTATAAGAATATCTAGAGGGTATCAGATTAGGGAAAGCTGCTTTGACATGATTATCTAAAAATGCATTGTTCACCTAGAAATGAAATATGACTGCTGTTAATTTAAATTAGTTTAAAAACAAATGATCAGTGTCCAAACTAGGATGTAGCTCATGATGCATCTTTGCTTTCCAGGCTTCAGAGGTGTTGGTTACCCCCATCCTGTTCTCCCCTTGGGAGGTAAGAATTCTCATTTGGATATTTTTTCTTCATTTTATGATTTTTCTTTCCAGCTGAAGAGGCACTTCTTTTCTAAAATGTTGGTTTGCTTTCTTTAAGGGAAGGGGGAAAAGGAACAATACATGTGCATTAGAAAATACAGATTTTATATGGGAAATTTTTGCAGAATAATGTATGGTAACATTAGAACAAGGTGCAAATTACTAGAAGAAGCAACTTTCATACTCTAATAAATCCTCCTGAATTAAAACAAATGTAAAGTTGATTGTGACAGTTTAACACCTTAGCATTTTCAAAACTGTTATATTTAACTATTATTAAAGTAAAATTTCAGATTAGCTGAGTGATCTATACAATAAAACTAAATAATCATAGTCAACAACCTTATTTTAAGAGAGCGCAAACCTCAGATAAGGCAGCAAACCATATAGTACTCCATAAATAGTTTCTAGCTTAAACTGAAGTTGACTTTGGACTAACAAAGGCACTTTTACATTTTTTTTCCTCTTAACCTTCCAGTGCAAAATACATCTTGCTCAAAGTATGCTTTTTTACAAGCTTAGAGGCCCACCAGGTGTTTTGATTGCATTTCTTGGTTAAAAACAACCCTTCTTTTTCCTGTGTTGACTTTCTGGAAGCAGTTGGGTGCCTCTTTCATTTTAAGATTCTTGGGGATCAAGTCTTGTAATGATTAGTTTGCTGGTTTTTCTTTCCATTTATGTGAGATCTTAGACTGTTTATTTAACTGATAGCTCCTGTTGGGTCCATTTGACTACTTTAGTTTTCACTCATAAATCTTGGCAGCAATCAGGCTGATTAGCCCAATTATTTCTATTTCTTATGGCAGATTCTTTTTTAAGTGTTTTTCTTATGCAAATCATGCTCTCAGCTTCTTCCTTTGGAGTGTGTGTGTGTGTGTGTGTGTGTGTGTGTATGACTATAATAATCTGACTGTTATTAGTATGAATAGAATAGAATATCTTTATTGTCACTGTGTAACTCACAACGAAATTAAATTGCTCAGAATGTTATTGTTTAGGATTTTAGCTTTTTACTGTGGGATTCGTTGTCTAGTTGAAATAAACAATCACCAGCCAAAACTTCCAAGAGAAAATAATGGTAATTTATTTGTACTACTTTGCAAAGAGGGTACTCCTTGTGCATGCAAGCACACAGTGGACACACCTTAAATCTTCAATATTCATTCTTTATATTCTCCATTGCAGTTACAAATTTCTCACCTCTTCTTCATTGGCTTAGTAATCATATTGTAATCATGTCACTACAACCTATCCAAAGCTTCTAAAGTGAATACATTATCTCCGCCCCTGATTACATCTCCCACCTCCCTAATTCTATCACCCCTGGCCCTTATTTACGAATTACCTTTTATGTTTGTTAGTTCCTAGGGGTTGTCTCTAAAGTTACTATCATATCAATAAATTCTGGTTAAGACCGGTTTTCAGCATAGCAGAGACCTTCCTAGATACAATTCTCAAGCTTCAGTAAGGCTCATGAGATTAAAATATATACAATGTATTTTCTTCACAGGCTAGCATGTCTTCTGCAGTTTCTGTAAAAACAATAGACCCTTTTTCCCACATTACTAAAAAAAAAAAAAAAGGATGAACAATGCCAGATACAGTATCCAAAAAGCTTCATCTGCAGAATATATAGTGTCTGACTTCTCACTCTGTCCTCCTACAGGTCTGGGAGCAAGAGGCAAGCCTTCCAAAGCAGGTAATAGAATCTCAGCTTCCCCAGTGGGTTTCTTTTTGGGACACCTGAAAGATCTACAGGCTACTTGGGATTGCGACTGAGGCCAGAATTTCCCTTGCTAAGCAAGTTGGTTATCAAGTGAGCCCCACCGGATTTACTGCCTTTTTTTTTTTTGCTGTAGTTGTTAAGTGGATCACTGCAGTGAAATGAATTACATGGTCATTAAGTGAATCCAGCTTTGCTTGTCAAAAGCCAGCTGGGAAAGTTCTTTGCTTGTCAAAAGCCAGCTGGGAAAGTTCCCCATGACAATGACATAATCCTGGGACACCGCAACCATCATAAATACATGTGCTTGAATTTTGATCATGTGACTCTGGGGACGCTGCAATGGTCATAAGTGCGAGGACCGATTGTGAGTAACTTTTTTCAGCACTGTTGTAACTTCCAGGGGTAGTTGTAAGTCGAGAGCTACCTCGATCTCCTTCCGACACAAAAAGGGTAGGCTAACTACTATCCTCCAGCTCACATTGCTCAAATCGATGCTCTCTGCTTAAAACCAAGAGCAAATTTTCAGCTTGTTATCACATATAGGTTCTATACTGGTTAAGCCTACACAGAAGGTTCCAGAGCTATCTTTAGCATTCAGCCTGAAAAACCAGAATCTTCATAGTATCCAGCATGTAAAGCTGGGACTCTTTCTTTCTACCATTCTTTGTTCTCTTCTGAGCTCTGCAAAAGTAGCATTTCCTCTTTTGTTCATCTCTCTCTTCCCCTCAGAATCATCTTAAACTTTTTTCAAGGTGGCAAAAAAAGGTGGCAGCAAAATAAACCTTGTCTATGCAGGCCCATCAAAACTAGGGTTCTTGGCCCAAGACATCTCCAGAAACAGACTCTTAGCCAAGACTTTGGAGACTTTGGTTTTATGTCCCACTTGTAAATCTTGGTCCTGTGTATATTAGTATTGAACTCCTTGGAGCCCACAGCTACCCGCCCCTTCTATTACTTCTTGCAAGACAGCTGTTTAGTTCTTATTAGACTATCCAGAAATGCTAGCAAACTCAGTGTTTCATGTGGACATGAGCTTTCATTGGACAAAGTCATCCTTCATTGTTTCTTGACAACTGCAGTTTCTGACTTCCCTTTACTCTGTGAGGTGTTCCTCTCCTCATCTTTTTCCTAAATCCAAAGACCACTTTTAATGGACTTTATGTGCCACTTCATGTTCAATTGGGCAGTTTGTTTTTATTCATTTATTCATCCATCCATCCATTGCTGCAATTGCAAGACTCTCAACAGGTATAAATGCAATAAATAAAGAGGCTTGTCAAATAAATAAGGTAAATAGATAGCAGCCACTGCATTTTTTTTCTCTTTGCTGAATGGTTTTCTTTAAGAAAGCTCTGCAATTATAGACTTTGGTAAGGCACTGATGTATCATCCTAACCTCTTGCCAATCGTTCACAGCAACAATTACACTTCATTATGATTTGGCAGGAAACCCACATGCTCTTCAAGTTCACAGCCATTCCATGTAGCCTCAGCCTTTCCTCAAGGTTGTATTTTTCTTGTAGGCTGCCATGTGTTTGCACTTTTCCAGTTCATCAGATATTACATATTGCAACTTTGGTCTCAGCAAGCTTTTGGCAAGCCAAGTCCTCTCCTTTTTTTGGTCTTTTGCCCATCTTCAGGTATGGTAACTTATAATTTTCCTGTATGTGTTGAATCACAAAATCCACAAGGAAGAAGAACTGGTTACTCACCCGTAACTGTGATTCTTCAAGGAGACTTTTATGAATTTACCAAACCAACCTGTCCTTGTCTTTTGGGTCCAAAAAATAACATGCCACATCATTGAGGCATTGTGGCTGCCTTTGGAAGTGAGGGAATAGTTGGAAGTCCCACCATTATAAGTGTTGCATGGCAAAAGAAGGTAAGGCTCACAAAACCAGTGCTAAGGTCTGAGAACAAGTTGAGTAGGCTACAGGGCAGATGCAGAACCTGTCTGTATAAATTCACAGATAATCGTCCAGGGACTACAGTTGTGTAAGTAAGTTATTCTTCCTAGTTTAAGATTTTCATCTGCTGTATTGAGCCCTTCGTTTCATAATATCCCCATGCTCTTCTCTACACTTCTTTTTTGCAAGCTGGTTTTCCTTTCCTAATTTTTACTTTTGCTATATCTCTGCAAAGATCTTCCCAAGGCCATTTTTGTCCTCCTTGTCACATCTCTCCACAGAGATTCTTCTCTTTGGCATTTCCTTCTCCTTACTCATTAACATGAATTTTCCAAACATGAACATAATGAACAAGTTTCATCATCATTTCAGCCATTGTCTATCCACTGCAGGATGAAGATCTCTTCTGCATGTTTCCAACCAATACAGTCCTGAGCTTTCTTTTGCCAATTGGACCCGCCATACTTAATAATGTTGTTCATCCATCTTGTTTTAGGTCTCTTTCATGGACGCTTTTTATCAAGTGGGATCCATTCTATGACTGCGTTGGCCCACCTGGCATCCGTTCTTCTTGCTATGTGACCAGCCCATTTCCATTTCAATTCTTTTACTCTCTTGATGATATTGTATACTTTTGTTTGTTCTCTAATGAACAAGTATATAATATCTCTAAATGTCACTTAAAATATTTAAATAAGTGATCAGAATCTTCACCCTTTGATCTTGCTCTGATGGAATTTTGAAATTTTGCAGAAAATGGCAAAATACAGTCATTATATATGCTGGAATCACTTAATGACCACATGGTTCACTTAACAGCCACAAGATTTACTTAACAACCTCAATGACTCATTTTGTGACAATTGTAAAAATGGTTATAAAATCAAGTCAGGTCACACGGTGATCCACCTAATGATTGGAACAACTTACAAATAACATTCTGGGCTCAGCTGTGGTCATAAGTCAAGGACTACCTGCATAGTATCAACAACAGGGAATCCCATAATGCAGTGTTCTTGAGCTTGAGTGGTAATGTATCCATGTTCATCAGATATCTGATATCATAAAGACAAGGGAATCCTGGGAAATCACTTACTGTATATTAAGCTCTCTAGCATAACAGTATGATACATTGCTGTTGCACTATTCAAGGGATTAAGAAAGGAGCAAAGGATTGCTCTTAGGGATTGGTTCAGCCAGATCTTCCCGTTGTTACTAGTACCCGGGAAATGAAGAACAAAGGTGGCAACAAGGCAAGGATCAGAGAAGATTATGAAGGAAAGCATTCAAAACACTCTTAGCGTCTGATTACCCTGAGCAAGTTACAAACAGGGCTCATTTCTGAACACAGCTTGATAACCTAGGAATTAATCCACAGGAGATTTAGCTGCAAAACTTGGATATAGAGTCACTGGGAGTTTTCTAAAGGTTTATCTCTTCAAAGGGAGATATTTAGGCCCAATTTTATTTTTAAAATGTATCTTTTAGCTATTCTTTGTCCCTGATGTCTCCTTATCTGAACAGGAAAGATCTTTTACACATATTCAGAAGTACTTACTTCCAGTTTTCCATGTCAACCCTGCTATCTGAGCTTTAAGCAAAAGATAAGGAAAAAGAGGAAGTGTGTGTGTGTGTGTGTGTGTGTGTGTGTGTGTGTCTATTTGTGTCTTGGTTTTTACTGTGTATTTTCTTCCACAGGATATATGGGTGGTGTTGGAGCTGGAAGCTTCCCAAGCAATGGGATGCAGAATGGATATGGCAACGGTAAGAAAGACTAGATTGTTTCAAAAGAGGCACATGTAGGTATTATGCAAGTAAGCCTCTTCATAGAGTTGTACTAATGATAATATACTCATGGACTTGCATGTAAAAATTCAGCACGTGCCAACTTCTAGTCAAGATAGGAGGTGGGTCAGAGTGACCAGTATTGAGCTAAGGAGCAATAAATTTTTTATAAAACTGCTTCTTTGGACACACTATTATGTACAGATTCCCCTTTCATTTTCCTCTTTGTTTCCATTTCTGCCATCTTGTTTTGGGATACTTGAGATACAGGTTTTGGGATACTTGAGATACATTCCTCAACCAATGTCCAGAATTTCCATCATAAATTATTGCGGCCATAAGTCAAGATAGACTCAATTTTACAACCATTTTTAAGTGAATCATCACTTCACATTGAGTGAACCAGGATCATTAAGCAAATGCCACAGTTGTTTGTGGAGTTTTGCCATAAATCAACAAAAATGGTAGCAAATATTAATCATGTGACTGCAGGATGCTGCAGTCAGTCACAAATGTGAATCAGTCACCAAACATTCAAGTTGCAATCATGTGAACATTGGGCTGCTGTCACAGTCAGAAGTGCAAGGACTAGTCATAAGAGCAAGGACTGGACATTTTTCAGTCACTAAACAGATGGTTGTAAGTTAAGGGCTACCTGTACCCTGGTTTTTCACAAAGCAGATAAAAATCATGGCTGCATTTCTCTTTCATGCAAACTGCTCCTGGTTTTCCCTGGCATCATTAATTCAGAAATATAGAGAGCTGCATAATGAACAAAAATGTTTTGCACATCACTTGCTGCAATAAATAGGTATGTCCAGAATGTGGCGCTGTTGACCAATGTGTTAAAAAAATAAAAGCTGTCTTTATCTGAATTCAGCTGCTTTAGAATACACAATAGATTGTGGCATGGGTTTCTAGCTAGCTAGACAAATGACATCTTCTTTTACTTTTTCAGGTTATGGAGCTGGAGCCAATGGATTCCCTCTTGTTGGAGCTCAGCCAGGTGGGAATGAGGATGGACAGCATTAATTTGTTTTTCTCCTTTCCTCCAAAGCACAGGTCGGCAACCTGCGGCTTCGGAGCCGCATGTGGCTCTTTGAGCCTTCCCCTGTGGCTCCCAGCCTCCTCTGCCTTTGCAGAGAGAGACAGAGACAGAGAGAGTCAATTGCGCTTCCCTGCTTCTCTCTCTCTCTCTCTCTCTCTCTCTCTCTCTCTCTCTGTGTGTGTGTGTGTGTGTGTGTGTGTAAAAGAGAGTGCACTCACAGTGTTCCCAGAGGAGCTGAAAAGCTTACTGGGCGGAGCTCCTCCCCTTGCTGCGTCTCTGCAGGAAGCAGGAAGCAGGAAGGGCAGGAGAGAGCTAGCTAGCCCAGCTAGGCTGACTCAGGAATTCTGGGAGTTGAAGTCCATGAGTCATAAAAGAGACGAGGTTGCTTACCCCTGAACTTGTTGGACAATAGCTTGAAGCTTGCCAGGTGAGCAGCAGATAGGAGGGGGGGAGAAAGAGAGAGGGAGGGGGAGAGAGAGAGAGAGAGAGAGTGGGGGAAGAGGAGTGGCAGACCAAGGGCAGATAGAGAGGGAGGGAGGGAGAGAGATAGAGAGAGACCCTTTTGACATCTAAAATGAAGATAACACTGCATATATCCTTTTTTTAACCTGTGTGTGTATGTAATTTTATTCTCTTAAAGCATTCTCTTGGTGATCATTGTTTTAATAGTATGGATATTCCCAAGAGTCATATTTTTACTTTTATTTTTAATGTGTGTGTGTGTGTGTGTGCGCACACACATACATACACACACACACACACACACGCACACACACCTATAATAAAGGTAAAAAAGGATATATGCAGTGTTATCTTCATTTTAGATATCAAAAGGGTTTTGCGGCTCCCGGTGTTTTGTTTTTGTGGGAAACGGGTCCAAGTGGCTCTTTGAGTGTTTTGGGTTGCCTACCCCTGCTCCAAAGAGTTTAGAGAACCGTTTTAACATAACAACTGATAATGGAGGGTAGGTTAATCAGATGGCAAGCTGCTTAAGCCTTCTGGTCAAGCTGATGACAAAGGCCATATTTGAATATCGATTACTCACGTTCAAATTCAGCAGCTGTCACCACTGCACTATATTGGTAGTGATGGGGAAATCCATTTGGGACCGAGATAGTATGAAGAAACCAAAGAGTAAGAAAGAAATGGGCTACAGAATTTGTTATCAATCATGGATCTCTAGCTCAATGTGAGAGCTTATTTGGGTTATTGTGTGCTTCAGCCAAGAAAGTGTGACAGTTAGGGAGGCAGCCATTTGAGCAGGTGAAAGTGTAAGCAGCATTAGTTGAAGGTGCAAGGCAATTTACATGAGACCCAGACAAAGATACTATCTCCCTTCAGTGAAGTTCAAGGTTCATAGCAATAAAAAAATGCTCCTTTGACTATGGCTCAAGGTTAGAATCCCAGGTCCAGTCACTAATATAGCTAATTAAAAGGATCGAGTAATATACCAGTTTCCCATGATGTCTTGCAATCCTTGCAGTTGTAATCCCAGCCTATCTAGAAGGCAGAAGGCAGGAATATCTAATATTCAGCTAAAAGAGATGGCCTACTGTTCCAGTGAGATTTATAATTAGACAGATCAGCATTTTGCAAGAGCAAATGTGTTGATTTCACACATTGTGCTAAGCCATGGTTCATTTCAATCATGAGTTTTGAATAAACCACATTGGGCTAAGCCACAAACCATTGATTCCAAATGTCTGCAGCTTTTACCTTAGACTAAATGATAAACTATGTCTGCAAAATATACCAGCTGAGTACAAACTACCTCTAAATTAACTAGACTATGGCGGCAAATTCAGTCAGTCAATCCACAAATTTTAATCAGGGCTACAATGGGAATAGGCTTTTCCTGCCATGTCTTTGTTGTACCAATTACTAGTCTGAAATTATCCCAGTACCATATAACCCCGATTCATTTTATGAGGCATTGTGTAGCTCAGGAGTGTCAAACTGTCAGCCTGCAGGCCAGACGCGTCACCTGGAAGCCACATTCACCCCATTGCCGGCAATGGCAAAACCTGCCTGATATGTTGTGTGATGTCGCAAATTTGACATGCCTGGTGTAGCTCCAAAAGGAGAAATTTGGATGAGAAAATAACATAAATTATGGTTCATCACACAGTCAACCACAGTTCAGACTGGATTTGGCATTTTTATCCACCTATCAAAAATTATTATTATGTTTTATTTATTTGAATTTTTAGCGTCAAAGGCATTCTTACCCCATCACTACTGTGGTCTCAGGTTGAAACAAGGATTCCCTGTAAATATATTGGCTTTAAAATGCAGATGATCTTATTCTAGTTCATTCACACTCAGAATTATCGTAGTGTGGTGTGATGGCTCAGCGATTAAGACCCTCGGCTTTCTGGCTGGAAAACTTGACAGCTCAGATTCGAGACCCAAGCAGCAAGGTGGCTCCCGTCCTTGCCCCAGCTCCCATCAACCTAGCAGTTTGAAAGCATGCAAATGCGAGTAGATAAATAGGTACCACTTTGGTGGAAAGGTAACAGTGCACTGTGATATCATGCTGGCCACATGACCGCAGTAATGTCTTTATACAGCACTAGCTCAGTGGCCCTTGAAACAGAGATGAGCACTGCCCCCTGCATTCAGCAACTTCTTCTTCTTTTTGTGCCATATCCATTACTGGATGTTGGTGATCATGTTGGCGATCCTGTTTTTATCAGCAGCCGCACGAAAAAGTGCTGCTGAGTTTTGTCCAAACCAGTCCCTTAGATTTTGAAGCCATAATGTTCTTCTTCTGCCTGGACCTCATTTGCCTTCAATCTTTCCCTGGAGGATTAAATGGAATATGCCGTATTTTTCTGGGTGTTGCATCACATGTCTGAAATATTCTAATTTTCGTTTTTTAATTGTTTTGATGATTTCCTTGGCTTTCCCAGGTGGCTGATCACCTCCTCATTTCTGATCTTGTCAACCCAGCTTATAACAGCCGCCTGTAAATCCACATTTCAAATGCTTCTAGTCTCTTCAGGTGGCCTTCTGTCAGCAACTAGCCGAGTCAAATCCACAGGGACTCATTTACCTTTACTCTCAAAACTAGTGTTCCCAGTTTCTCCTATTATTTACAACTGTAGGGTTGGGGAGTGAATACTTTCTTCAGTTTGAAGAAAGTAGATTTTGGGAAATATTCATATTTGCAAGAAATTAATCGCAATCGGGTATTGAATCATTGAATCAATGCAGGATCCAATCTGGGTCGGTGAGTGGTATTTATAGTGTCTGTTATATGTGGCTTTTAGATGTTGATTGGGGTGTGTTGATGGCTGGCTTTTAAGTTATAAACTATCATTTTGCTTGTTTTGCCCAGCCCTTACCCTCTAAGTACTTAATAGGCTGGTGGTAAATCAGCATTCCTGTTGATTGACAAGTGGCCTGTTTCCCAGGCTTCAATACCACAGGCAGAACAGCACACACCCTGCTAAAGAAAAGTTTCCCTGAGGATGGGCTCCAGCACGAGTCCAAAGCTCGGAAGACTAAACTTCTTCTGGTCCCGGTGACCGACTCAGATTGGATCCTGCAACATTATCCTGCGACACATGTATATTTGCTTTCATTCATTGAATCTATGCTGAGATGTAGGCCATGTTTGCAGATGGTAGCTAACCACATTTTAGCCTCACTTTTGTGCAAATTCAGCTGATATGTCTTGTTTAAATTCCAGGATGTTATGTAAATCCAGAAAATTAGGTTAATCGAACAAACCATAGTTATGATGATGGCTTAAGTGTGTCATGTGAACACAATCTTTAGGCTGGTTTCATTCACAGGTGTCCAGATTCCATATGGCGGTCAGCTAGGCGGTTCAGCTGCTGCTGCTGCCGCCTTGTCCAAGTATGGAGGTGAGTCTCCAAGCTATGACAGAATGAAGAGCAGCATTCCTCTGCCACTCCCTGGCAACCCAACAAACCGTTGTGCAGCTTAAAGTTAGCTAAGTGGACTTTGCCAAGTGCTTAGCAAGTTCTGAGCACCAAAGATCTCATCTTGGAATGGCCTGAGCAGAACTACATTGACCATTATTCTGGTTTTAAGCCCTTCCATCATGACTTCCTTCCAAAAAATCATATTATTTGAAGAAGGCAAAGATCAATTTTTGTGGAATAGCCACACATCTCCTCAAGCTTCTTTCTCAACAGTGGTGTCCTCCAAGGTACTGGATAGAAAACCACTGTGGATGATGGAAGTTTTGATCTGTTAGCAAAGTGCCACATTGGGGACAGCTGTCCTAGAGCTTCAGATTCCTGGAAAGAAGGAATACCTATTCCATTTAATTTAAATTAAAGGTGTAGTGTGGGAGCATTTGCAGATTTGTCTTAAGACGTGGGAAGATGGCTACAGAGGGACTGGGATTGTCTCTGTTCCAGTTAATCTTCTGACTGCCATCTCTATTACAGGGGCTGGACAACTTCCATACAGAGGACAACCACAGCAACCAGAAGCTACCGGCCTAGGAGATTATGGTGCTGGCAGATATGGTGTGTGCAGAGCAGAATGAATTGTACTGGGATTATTTTTACACTATATAAGAACAGAAAAATAATATATATTTAAATTTAACATAGCATTAAATTTAATGCTAAGTAACTCAAGGTTTAGTCTTTTTAAAGATCCCAATTTTTAGACGTTAGAAAGGTGTTCTACTTGTAAATAGAGTAGAAGATTTGTAGGCAAAGAGATATCTTTCCAACTAGGTAATGCTTCTAAGAACTGAAATGATTATTCCAAAAATGTTATAGGTGAGTAGAGTTATACTTTTATCATCAATATGGGGAAGAGGTCCAACACATAAGGGCGAAAAGGGTTATTCCAATTGAATTTCTCTTCTGGTCAAAGACAACAATAATAGAGTGGCATTCCTAGGAAATGCATTAAAGAGTTGTCTTCTTAGAAAGCTACTGTAAACTGAAGTTCAGGAATAGACTGCCTGGTGCAGGACATTCATTTCTTTGTAAATCATATCTCTTGCACTGAAACTAAATATTTCCTTCTTCTAGGAGACCCCAGCCAGCTGCCATATGGTGCTCAACCTGCTGGTCTTGGAGTTGAGGGTAAAGCAGGACCATTTGGTAAGACTGTTATGGAAATCTTTTCCTGCATTCCTCTGGTTGTTTTGCAATTGTTTTCCAGAATTCTAAATTATCTTTGATAGATATCCTGCCCTTGGTTTACATTTTTTTTCAGACACCTGGATCAACTTATGGTCTAATGCTTTCAATATGACATAGTGGGATACAGCAACTTCCTTTGCTATACCAGTAATATTGGTTAGTACAAAAGTGATCAGGGCCACATGTCACACACACCCCATCTTTCTCTACAATCACTTCATTTTTCTTCTTTGTTTGTGTGTGTGTTTTATTTTTCAAAATTAAATAAGGAAATGGAACAGTAGGTTTTAAGAGCTGAACAGCTCCTTAAATTCCTCCAAAACACATGAATTACCCTCCAGATGACAATCTGAAACAGGGGGGGTTAAGGACCCTCTTAAATAGGAGTAATTTGTCCCCCAGGGGCTCCTTCTCTAAACTGCTACATTTTAAAAAAGGGAAAATATACCAAAGAAAGAACAGCCCTTTGGTGACATCAGCAGATGGCTTCATATGTCCCCAAAAGTTTGGAGACTGTATTGCAGCCCCTATCTCCTTCACTCTAGGTAGGATCAGGCTATATGATTACTCCTTGCCAATATGGGCTTTGGAAGGAGAAAGCTCCTCTCCCTACTTAGTAGAAAGATAATGCTGCAGGCCAAGTCTACTATGTTGCAAGGAACCCTTGTAGATATGACATCAACCTCAAAATCCCTAGATTACATCTGGAGAGTCCTGTGCAATATAAAAAATTCTTGTATCTGTTGTTTTAAAATTTCACTTTCCTGCTTTTTGGTCTCTTTCACCCAGGTGGGCCACAAGTAGGATATGAATCCCAGCGTGCCCAGGCAATAGGATTGGATGGTAAGAAATTTGATCTCCTACAAACTAGGATGGAAATAGGAATTTAACAATAGTTCATCTTGAAAAGGCAAAAGTATTCATTATCATGTCTTCCTGAGAGTCTCAGTGTGTGAGTGACCAAGTTAGAAAACACTTACTTAGCATATGATTGATGTAATAAAGGAACACCATTTTACTCTGCCTCTTTCTTTTCTTTCATACCCCAGGGCAACATTTTCAAATTCTGAGATGTTAGGTTAACCTGTTAAAACAAGCCCAGAAAAAAAAGGAATTATTCTGTTTTAAATGAATGATATATTATACTAAGATTATGCTTTCTCGAATAAACTGCAATCACCTAAGTTTATACACCACACTGCTATAAATCATGATTTGCAAACCAAAGTGGTTGAATTTATTAAGTCAGATTGAACCCATAGCTGATAGAATGTATCTGCCTCAAACACCAGATGTGTAACTTTTGACATCACATTTGTTAAAATACAATTTAAATAGCAAAATGGCTATTTTCTCTCAAATGAAATAAATTCTCCCATCCAAAAGAACTGCAAATTGCCATTCCCCCAGTCCGCTCCAGAAACAAATGGAGAGAGAGAGGAGAGAGAGAGAGAATTTTGTGTCTACATAAAGCTTTCCCTCTGCAGATAACTGTGTTATTTCTTTCGATGACTAGCTGCTGTTGATAGCTCAACTAGACCATTCAAAGAGGACAGTCTGTTCAGTGCTCCTTAAGTCTTGTATTATATATGGAAATATACTGTATTGCCTGAACTGGAAGAATAGAAGAAGTTGCCAGCAGAGTATCTCAGGAGACTGAAATATACTTCCATTGAATTTTCAATTATCCTATTTTAGATGGAAAACATAGATTCTATATGGATAATTGAAGATCATTATTGGCAAGTAATGGTTAACAATACTTTTTAGATTCCCATTCCAAGGATCAAAGTTTCCAGGAGGGGAGCATAGTGACAGGGCATTTGATGTGATTTCCTATCTTGTATGTTTTCCCCTTTCTATTTTTCCATCCTTTGCAGGCAACGGAAATGGACTAGGATATTTGAACAGTAGAGACCTTCAAGCTAATGGACTGGGGGCAGGTAAGGTTGTGAGCCTTCACACACACACACACACAGAGAGAGAGAGAGAGAGAGAGAGAGAGAGAGAGAGAGAGAGAGAGAGAGAGAGAGAGAGAGAGAGAGAGAGAGAGAGAGAAAGAGAGAGAGAGAAGACTCTTACTCTTCATCCTGCTGCTGGTTATGTAATTAGCATTAGAGTGTTCTGACAGTCTTAATCTTTTCCCTTTGTCACATGATACTAGCTTTATCTCACTCTAGCCTATGATTTAAACAGTCTTATGCTGATTTTAACACTAACTCTGCTAAAGTCAACACAGAACCATGATGGGCAATAGACCTTTTTTTTTTTTTGCACTACCCACCCCCGTTTAGATAGGTGTATTTATTTGATCAAAACATCTTTGATCAATGGATCCTGGAAAAGTCCCTGTATTTTAGGTGAGATGCCATTAGCTGTTCATCAGCCGGTCAGCAAATATCCTCACTATTATCAATAAGGACATTTCAGTAGCCAATCAGAGTGATAATAAGAACCAGAACAGCACATCAGTATCTCATCAAGACGTGGATATAAAAAGAGTATTGGCTGAGCTAAGTTAAGGATCACTGGGGAGGAAAGGTTCATAATACCATTGAAGATTATCTTGCCTCTTTTTTTTATCTGGCAGGTGGATATGGCCCCCTTGCTGCAGGGCAAGCCCCAGGAGGATATGGTAGTCTGCTAGGCCCTGGACAGCCACTAGGAGGATATCGTAAGTGGCACCACAGTTCTGTTTTCCCATGTTTTTTACTCATTTGCTAATAGCCTAAAACTTGCCTGAAATAATTTCCAGATTTTTGGAATGAGCAATTATTTTTCAAACTGTGTGTCTGGGTAATTCTGGAGTCTTTCAATATAAGATCCTTAAGGACTGTATTCTTTAATATTTTTATATCTAACTGCTTGAAGGAACCACCAGGCGATTTAATAAAAAAATGAAATTCATAATAATCAATAAGCTAGTATTAAACAAAGCATTGTTCTTTAAAGGTTTTAGTGTAATAACATAAAGGAAGCTTTATGGTGATCAGTAGGAATACCCTTTGGAGAAAGCAAGTGTTTGTCACTTAAAGTTTTAAGTGAAGCATATTATATGTTTACTCAGTGGTACTTCCTAATCTAAGGACTATTGTTGAGAAGGCTCGTTTTATACTGTATAGCTACTTCCCACATTTCAGACCTCTCTGCTTACCTGAGTTCAGGTAAGGTTTATGTGAGAATCAGTATGATCTAGTGGTTAAAGTACCAGAAATTAGGAGACTGAGTTTTAATCTGGCTTTAGGCATGAAAGCCAGCTGGGTGCCTTTGGCCAGTCACTCTCTCTCTCTTAAGGCCCAACTCACTTCACAGGATTATGGTTGTGGGGAAAAGTAGGAAGAGGAAAGAATATTGTATATATTATGTTCACCTCCCTGAGTTACTTGTAAAGTAATAAAGATGGAATATTTTTTTTAAAAAAAACCCTACAGATTCAAGCATAATAAATCCTTCTACCCAACAGCAACCAACTATAACCCGTGAAACAATGAAAATCAGAGCACAGTGCTCTTATTTGCCTCTGCCCCCCCCCCTTAAACGTATAGGAACATCGTTCAAAAATAATCGATTTCCAAACACACTTTCAAGTACAGCCCTACAAAGAGCACTTCATGATCAGTTAATCTGGATGTTGCCAAAGCATGAGTGATAGGACCCTCATCTGATGGTGGACAAGCTGCCATTAAAAGCACTTCACACTTCTGTGACTGGGAAAGATTTGAAAATGTACTTGGCATGTCATTGGGAGATCTATATGGCCGGAATATTGAAACCTATTTACATCTTAGTTGCTGCAAAATATGGGCCAGACATCTCTGCAGACTTCCTGGGCTTTTTTAGAAGGCAAATCCAGCTTTCTGAAGGCAGGTTTCCCTCCCTAAAGGTTTTCCTACTATTATGCTACCTTCACAAGATGATACTATTCCACCTTACAAGCAGTTTTAGATAGTTTTAATTGCTATATGTATCCTTTTTTTCTTTCAAATATAATTTTTAACTGAACACAAATATGATTTCAGGAATCCCAGTGATTTAGCCCTGCCCTTAGCACAACAAAGCCTTGGACTGCAGAGATCATCAAAATTAAGCTATGCTTTCATCAGAAGAAAATTTCATTTTTGTTGTTAATGCTATTAGCATAGTCTCCTCAATTGTATTTGCATTTCATTTCGCATTCATATTTTTTGATGTACATCCCACCTTTTAGAAAGCATATAAAAGCAACTGTGTTACTCGTTTAACAACTGTAGCAAGGCCTTGGAATACATGAGCCAATCAGGGCCCGATCCCAAATTACTATGGGCCCCAGAACTCCCTACCTCATTTCTATTGCGCTGAAGACCATATTGTGAAAAGCTAGCACATCAGCCATTTCCCCCAACATCTGCACTATTATCTATGGATGTACAGAGCTACAGATATATATTCTTAATAATGCCTGCTGACAGGCAGCATGAACACAGATTTGCTTGTGGGATAGAAGAAAGATCAACCTGCAGCAACAAAATCCCCTTATCATTCCACACAAAAGAGAAAGGGGGAAAAAATGCTAGCATAGCCACCAATCCATGACAGAAAACTATTCTGCATCCTATGAATCCTAGTCATGCTGCTGTTCCCAGAGACCATCAGTCCTCTGACTTATTGCAATGGGAATTATTACCAGAGCATAATATATTTGATATACTTTGAGGCTACCCCTTGGATAGAAATAGAAAATATCACTTTAACCCCGTTACAGCTAAAGATGGCTTCGGTTTATCTCACTCATGGGCTGGGGATTGAGATGAAGCCAACTTTACAGGGATGTGATAGAAAAACAATGTTTCCAGGACGTGTTTATGTTATGATTAGACAGATGTTAGGAAAGTATGGTTAAGTTGTTTGTATTCATCTTTTGGAATGCTGCAGTTTGCACACAGATATGAAAGTGTAACATTTGTTCATATTATTAAATAGTAAACTTCTTAGGATTATAAAGAAGTATTAACAATCAAGAATATGATGTAAGAGGAACAGAAGAAAAATTCATTGTCCAGAGGTAAATCTTTTGGTATCTTTTTTTCTTTTGGTTTAGGAGGGAAGGAATCAAAGTATGGAATGGGAAATGGCTACAGAGGTAAGATTTAAGAAGATGAAATACATATATCTCCTATTATGTTGATTTTCTGTTCACCTTCATACCCACCATCAGCCAAAACATGCATTCTGACTGCATTTCTAGGTATTTATGTAAAATTAAAAATTCCATACAATCATCAAAAGTTGCGGTATATTTAAATCTTCACTAGGTTCCTAAGTTATAATGTGATTTATTTATCTTGTGGGTGAAACCAGCTGTTGTGATTTGCAAAACATGTGTGAAGCTAGCTGTTGTGATCAACAAACCATGGTTAAAACAAACATAACTGGTGTATTATCTTAAGCAAATCACTGTCCTGAAGGCTCTGGGATTTCAGCTTAGGTGAAAAGTATTAGGGATTGCTAACAGAAATCAGTTATATATTTCAGCATCATTGAAGGAAGTAATGATAAATATATTATTACTGTTTAAAACAATACTATATTTATGCTTTTGAGTATTTTCATTTGTTAAAAAAATGTACTGGATTATGGAATACCATATACGCAAGGAAGGTGAATAATTTTGAATCAGAGAAGTAGATTCCTTGCTAATTATGTGAGGAATAGGACTGACATTTCCAAAATCATCTCATGCTGTCCTGCAATCAGTCTCTGTAAATGGCAAAGCTGGAAAATAAAATAATGGTTCCCTTGTCTTCACTCTTTCCTAGGCCGCTGCTCTTCTGGAAAATGCTGAAAGACAATATTGCTCTGCAGAACTTCCAACAGCAAGATCTAACATTCTAGGCAATCTTTGGTGCTAAATGTAAAGACCAACAACTGCATTCCCAATATAAATGACTGTGTCTTTTTCTTTCTCTCTGTTTTATTTTGTCATTAGAAACTTTTCATTTTTTAGAAAAACATTGCATGTTAGTTTTTAAAGCTTTGGTCAACTATATTTTCCACGGACTAATAGTATTTCTGTGACTGTACTACACAAAGAGTTTGAGAAGCTAGAAATTGCTTTCCCCCCCCCCCCAAGACATACCCTGTGAATTCCACAGATTAGGAGGCAGTCTAGAGACGTTTTTCATCTAATTATATGTCTGGAGGCCCAGACACCAATGTCTTTTTACATAAGAATAAATCCACCATTCTCAGTGTCTTGCATATTTGTGGTATCCTTGTTCAGCCTTGTATATTTGTGTATATTTTTTTAAAAATCCTACTGAATATCTTCTATTGCTGTGGTTTCCATAAACTAAATATATTATGCAGAAACTAAAAGCTTACTGCTTAATTTCTTCAATATTTTCTAGATGCTACATAAATGTATTACATTATTTCTAAACATGGCATTCTAAAACTGATACTATGGAATCTAGAAATGTTGGCATCTTCAGATTAATTATTGGATAATAAATCTTTTTTCATTTCTTACATTAAAGGATAAACAGTACTTGCTTGTTGCTGGCCACTGGAAATATTTATATCTATTGCCATCATAATTTGGACCATTAGCATTTTCAGCTTCAGAGATACTTAAATGATTAGAAGAGATGATTAAATCTTATGAACCCCATTAGTCTTTATACATTTTATTAATCATTTTGATATGCACATTTTTAAAAGGAATTAGAGATCCATATCTAAACAATAGGAAACCGTCTTAACCTCTGTATCAAAAATGTCAATAGACCTAATTTACAAAATATTTACAAAAATATTTTGTACTTATTGTACCCCATTGCATTTGTGTAGAAAAGAAACAATAAATCATCATGCTAGAGTGGAAAGGGGAATGCTGCCTCATTGAAACAGGTTTTTCCACTGTTCTAAAATTTTTATACTGTGGGAATAAGTCATATACCCATATGAATTTGTGTCTGAAAAGTAGTTTAATACTTTCATGCAACTATATTCTTTTGATCAATATATCTGTTATAAGATAATAGATGGCTAGACAATGTATCTCATACCTTTCTTATTGCTGAGACTTGTCATTCAACATTGGAAAGATACACGTACATATACATGTATATGTAATAATACATATATATTTATTTATATTGCTTATATCAACTTAGTTTACTACTAGGCAGCCACCCCACACAAAATGAAACATTTTGCATACAACTGACAATTAACATAATAACAAATGGTGTTATATCATATTATATCATATTATTATATATCTTTATAACTCAAAGGGGCTTACATAATGTTCCTGCCTGTTTTCCACACAACAATCCTGTGAGGTAGATTAAGATGAGAGAGAGTGACCAGCCCAAAGTCACCTAGCTAGATTTCATGCTGAAGAGAGAATTTGAGCTATTTCTAATCCAGCACCTTAACAAGCGGCTCTCTCTTTCAAACTTCACAGTTTGCAAACTATCTTAATAATGGCACAAGCAAAAAGGGTAGTCTCTATTTTTTAAAATTATTCTTACTGTTTATATCCTATGTTTTAATATATGTTAATCAATTTTTTTAATCAGATGCTTTTTTCCCTTTTCTCTTCAATTGTGTCTGATTCTCAGAGACTACTTGGACAAGTCCCTGCAGTTTTCTTGGCAAGGTTTTTCAGAAGTGGTTTGCCATTGCCTCCTTCCTAGGGCTGAGAAAAAAATTACTGGCCCAAGTCAATCAGCTGGTTATGTGCTTAAGACATCTCCAGGTTTCTACCCTAATGCCATAACCACTATAACCAAAACTGGCTCTCAGGCTGGTTCCCAATTACTTAGCAGTTGTCAGCTGCTCTATTTCTTTTTCATCCACATAAACCGTTATCAATCCAAGAGCATCTGCTGTACCGCAGACAATATATTTTAGAAATAAATACTTGCAATTTTAAAAATTTGTAGTACAATCCTGAATCCCACTAATACAAATGAATCTTTTTTTCCCACTGTGACAGCATAGCGTAAATATTGTGGAGTTTTAGATTCCCCCCCCCCAATGCTATTAATATTCTTTATCGACGAAATAAGGCTTTGCTGAAATGAATAGAGAGCCTGCCCTAACACATCCTTGTTCAACATTTTATTAAAGTTTCACTACAGAATACTGATCATAGCAAATACGTTATCTTTTAGCTAAGGCTGCTGTACTGTATTTTTACGCCACAAAAGTAGGCATAAATACACATAACCTTCAGTTCTTTGCCGCCACTTGGTGACAGTCCTGAGTTTTTCAGCACACGATGAAATTAGATACAAAACGATGGCTCTGAGAGGAAAAAAAATAACCGTCTTTTAGGAGATTCGTGAGACAAACGAAACAAAGGACAGGTGAATCTGAAGACCACAACAGGTGGCAATTATAAAAGCCAAATTCGGTTGCCAAGCGCGCGCGGATATCGAGTCTCTTCGGTGGAGTTTTTTTTGTTTTTGTTTTTTTTGAGCGCGGGCGTCTGTGCGTACGCGTCGCGATTATGACGTAAAGGCGGAAATGGGCGAGGCCGTTTGGAATTTTGGCGCGAGCGCGGAGCGTTGGGTGCCTTCTCGGAAGCTTGGCGCGCTCCTCAGAGGAGGGGGAGGCGGTGGTAGGACTGAGTGAAAACAGGGTTGCTGCTCAGTGAGAATCCGAGTTTTTCTTCTTTCGCGACTCAGGGGATTGGGACACAGGAAGAATTTAAAGAGGTAAGAGAACCTGCGAAGTTTTTCCAAGAGGGAAGGGAGATGGGTGGAACTGACTACTCTTGTGCCGACCTCTGTTGAGGAAAGGCTGCAAACAACTCGCCTGATGCTCTATGACGAAGATATAAATCCGTCGCTGTGTTTGTGAAGGGGAATGGGGCAGATAATAATAAGAAGGAGGAGAAGAAAAAGAAGAAAAAGTAGTGCTTTCCCCCCCCCCCCAAAAAAAGGTGCCGGAACTCACACATGTCATACAACCTGCCTTGCCTACCCTACAAGGTTCCATCCAAAAAAGGTGCCAGAACTCCATTCTGGGCGTTCTGTGAGAAAAAAAAGCACTGATGATGATAATAAATAAAGTTGAAAGGGACCTTGGAGGTCTTCTAGTACAACCCTTTGCTCAGGCAGGAAACCCTGTATACCATTTCAGATAAATGATTGTTCAGTCTCTTAAAAACTTCCAGTGTTGGAGCATTCACAACTTCTGGAGACATTTGTTCCACTGATTAATTGTTCTGTCAGGAAATTTCTCTTTAGTACAGTGGTTCTCAACCTTTTTAATGCCGTGACCCCCAACCGGTCGTAAGTCGAGGACTACTCAACCGGTCATAAGTCGAGGACTACTCAATTGGTGCAGCAGCGTTTGCAGAATGGGACTTTTGGCGGGCTCAGCAGGGCAGCGACAGCCTGGACAATTCCCATTGACTTTTGAAAGCCAATAGAATTAGATTCTATTCAAGAGAGTCTATTCTATTGGCTTTCAAAAACCAATAGAATAAAAGGGAGTAGCACAGCTAAGGAAAAGGGGGAAAAAATGGCAGACTGCGTTGTTTGGCAACCCCCGTGAAATGGTCGTTCGACCTCAAATGGGGTCCCGACCCACAGGCTGAGAACCACTGCTTTAGTACTAGATTGCTTCTCTCCTTGATTAGTTTCCATCTGTTGCTTCTTGGTCTACCTTCAGGTGCTTTGGAGAATAGCTTGACTCCCTCTTTTGGCGAAGGGGGGTGCTGTGATTTCATCAGGAAGGCCTCAAATTTTAGGCTTCATTGTTAACATTTTAAAAGGCAATATTAGTACATCTGATTAATATATAGGGGTGTATGTGTGCGTGTGTGTGTATCAAGAACCATTTTAAAAATCCGAGTCCCAGGTACATTTATTTGTAAAACAGAAGGCATATCAATCTCTGGAACAGAAAATATATTTTGCACTGAGCTTTCATTAGCCACTGCTAACATTATCAAAGAGTAAACCAACATTGGAGAGACATTGTTTTAATTGTGTGTGTGTGTGTGTGTGTATCATACGTATATGTATGTGCAAGAGTATGGGTGTATGTGTATGTGTGTGTGTATATATATACATACACATATATACATATTCTTTTGAGAATAGGCATCAATTTAATTTTTTTAAAGTGTTCCAGTGTGTTCACAGAAAAAAAGTGACAAAGATTATCTTATCTAACATGACACTCTGGGCCTCTTCTTTTATGTGTAATAAAGCTTTTTTTTTTTTTCTTTTAGCCAAGGTCTTTTCTTTTAGTATGTGAGAACTTGCCTTTTCAGCAACCGTAAATAAAAAGCATATTCTCAAAGTCCTTGAATACACTTGCAACTTTCAAGGAAGATATTAACCTAGCTGGGGAAAAAATAATATAATCCATGAATTGGTCATTTGTGGAATGTTGTTTAGAATCAATATTTTCCATTGTTCAAACTTCACATGCAATAATGTATTTTACTGGTTGATCATTTATTTATTGACTTATCACATATACTGAATGTATCATTTGTTTCTTTACTCTAAAAAAAGACTTGCTGCCACCCACCTGCCCATCCCAGGTAAAGGTGTTTTCTCTCTCAAATTCAGGGAATAGATCCTCAGCTTCATGCACATTTGGGTGTGTGAGTTTTGAGGCAACACCCAGCTTCAAATCTCCTCTTAGCCAAGGAAACCCATGAGTGGCTTTGGGCCAATAATTGCCTCAGCCCAACCTGCCTCAGGGTTGTTGTGAGGTAAAAATTGGTGGAAGTTCTTGGTATACCCCTTAAGCTCCTATTGCAGCTTATTCACCCTGCATGTGCAAATAATGCCATTCCAACAGTATCATTTCTATGCCGCTTTAATTAGGTGTGGGTTCAGTTTCTATTGTCTCTTTCAAATACAGCCACAATCAAGTTGGCTCCAGATTACAGGAACTGGAAGTTACTCCAGCTTTAGAAATTCAGCTATTATGTAAGTTATATTATCTAAGTTTTCCCTTGTGTGTTAGATATTTTCAAATTGATGTCATTCAGACTACTGGATGACATCTTTCATCATCCCCCCCCCCGTTAACTGCCAAATGGCTAAGACGAGGGGATGTTTGTCCAATACTTCAACAAAAGGAGATCAGATCAGCTAGAAGGGTTTCTTTCTTATGCTTTAGCAGATGGCAACGTTTGCTTCATTTTGTGAAAGCTTGGAAGCTAATCAGCGGTTGTCCTAGTTAGTATTTGTATGGGAAGTTATTAGATAGTGCTAGAGTTGTTGGTTAAATTGGAAAATCATCCTTGAAAGAGGCAATGGCCAACCACTTTTGAATTATTACTAAAAATACTGCATGGATGGATCCATGTTCTATTGTTATCAAGAGATGAACTCAACTGAAAAGTAACTTTGCCTTTGTGTACTGCCACAAATTGTAAGAGTGCAATTCTCTTCCAAAAGAGATTTATAATCTAGATTTAAAATATTAGAGGAAGAGAAGGCAAATTAAGAATAGGTAGTGGAAAATACACATATTTAAGTTTTGTTTATTTTAGTCACATTAGAGATTGGAATTAAAGGAGATTAAAATTTCCATGAACATAGCTTTGAAAAGGGACTTGCGGAAAAAGATGACTCAATAAAAATTCACATAATACATTGTGCCATGGATTACCCAATCATATTTTAATCAAGCCAGTGTTTTAGTTTTGATAATGTTATGCAAACCCACAACATACTTTGAATTTAAGTCAATCAAAATTAACCATGAGACAATATGTTGTGTGAATATAGCAAGAGGCATTGGGAAGAATTAATCCCAAGTATATTAGCATTAACACAAATGGGTAGAATCATGTGAGAAAGCAGAAAAGTTTCAAAAATTTATGACTAGTGTATTAGGATTGGAGAAACAAATGTTCCTTTTTCATCTGATGTGTTATTAATGAAAAAGTGGACTTTTTATGGGTATGTTGGATAAAATGTTTAGTTTTTTTTCAAGGGGAATCAATTTAGTGATAATAAATAAATTGAGTGAATGATTTGTCCATTGTGTCTTTATTTAACTCTTTCAAAAAGTTAGAGTACACAGTTCTTGTACATATGAATTCAGTTTTATATGCATTAGAATTTTGTAAAATAATTCAGACTTTAAAAAGTGACTCATAGAGTAAGTTAATGTTCTGGAAAAATCTATAGGCCACACCCCATTATAAGTGAATTAATCATGTGGGCTAGAGCAGTGGTCTCCAACCTTCTAGCTTGGCAGATCGGCGATGGTAGCAGTAGGGAGATGGAATGGTTTTACGCACGCACTTGCCGCTTTCACAAATGCAGCTTCGTGTGCATGTACTCAGTCGCCCACCACTTCCACGGTCTGGTTGCAAATGGGCTGCGGATTGGAGGTTGGAGACTCTTGGTACGAAGAAAGCCATAGAACTAACTTTAATATAGGTGATTCCAATAATCACTGCATTTTTGTTACCCAATAACTTATACCCTCTAATATTGTAATAATATGTGGGAAAGACCTTGAAAACTGGGGCAACGAGATACTGCCTAATGTTTGGATAAAAAAGGACATAACTCACAGCTGGATAGTGGACAGAGAAAGAGACTCAGAAGAGACCCTTCCATAGCTTCTGGGGCTGTAAAGAAGACAGTGGGAGATTTGTACTTTCTGACCTGCAAGATTTTGTTAATACAACATAATACAATACTTTGCAATAAAGTAGAATTAGTTTATTGTATCTGGTCATGTTTCCTGTCTGGTCTACCTGGAAAGGTGGACAAATATTTTTGGGAGATTTTCATCATATTTCTTGGCATATGCCAACATCAGAGCAGGGCAAATGAAGAATTGCTGGAAGAGGAAATTTAGAAGAAGGTGATTGATCAGGGACAGACAAGCTAAAAGGCTTAGTAATGGAGTAACTTCAAATGGTCCCTGAACAAATATAAGTTAAGGAAGGGCTACCTATATTATGGACCATTTTTTAGATTGCAGATAGTTTTTCAATTTGAAGATAAGGAGGAGTATAATGTAATGTGGAAAATTGGGAGTACAAGCAACAGGATTAGTGCACAGTATTTTTAAGCAACAACTTAATCCCCATCTTCTACTTCAGATTTGTAGTTCTGTTACAAAAGTATTCCTTTTAATGCAACTGCTTCTTTTAAATGCCTCTTTTAATGCCTATAACAGCCTTGTAAATTTTTATTTTACTCTGGGTGGAGTCCAGTGATCATTCTATTATCTAGAAATGTTCGTTGGACCATTTTTATAATATTTTATAAAATATTTTGGTGAGACTTGCTACCATATTTTGGTGAGATTTGCTCCATAGTATGCAGAACATAAT
The DNA here is from genome assembly GCF_016545835.1 of Crotalus tigris. Classification (NCBI taxonomy): domain Eukaryota; kingdom Metazoa; phylum Chordata; class Lepidosauria; order Squamata; family Viperidae; genus Crotalus; species Crotalus tigris. Next base: position 470,152 of record NW_024096755.1, on the reverse strand, counting down.
CAGCTTCATAGCTACATTTGAAGTCCTACTCTTAGTCTGATGCTCTTAGCACTGTAAAAATATAGTTTGTGTCTTTTAAATATTATACACAATTACAGTTGCCATGTTGGATAAGAGAGCATGTAGTGCATTCTATAACCTTTATCCTTTAGTAAAGGTAAAAGAGTCCTTGCAGATTTTACTCTGCTAGTCATTGCCAACTATAAGGGGCAGTGCTCATCTCTGTTTCAACCCATTGAGCAAGCAGTGTCCGAAGACATTTCCGCAGTCAGGTAGCCAGCATGACTTAACAGAGCACTGTTACCTTCCCACTGAAGTGGTACCAATTTATTCGTATTTCATAATTTCAAACTGCTAGTTGTCAAGAACTGGGGCAAGAACATGAACTCACTCCGTCACATGGCACTTGAGTCTCGAACCTGGGTTGTTGGCTTTCCAGCCAACAAGGTCCAATGTCTTAACTCACTGAGCCACCATGCCCGCCCCTTACCCTTAAGTAATCGCCACTATTTTTATTACAACTTATCCCCGAAAAGTATATATGATTACTTCTTTTTTTAAAAAAAATTCAAGTACTTTATGATGGATTATGTAAGCAAGGAACTGGTGGAAAAAAACAATACTTTGAAACTTTTTATATTGTTTGTTCAGTTTATAGTTCTGCTCAGTGGTGGGATTCAAATATGTGAACAACCCCGGTTCTCTGTGTGGATGCCGCTTCCAGAAATCCATTCTGGACCTGGGCAACAAAAAATTAGCTACCAGTTGTGTGAACCAGCTGAATCCCACATTTGAATGTCACGTCTCTTATCAGGAATCACTAAGAAACTTCATGACTGTTATTGATGGATCCTGGACAGCTGCAGCAGACAGATAAATCCATCTTACCTGAAATACTTTTCAAATAGTCAGAATTTAGAGATAGCAGACCACAGAGCATTGATTTTCTCAGATGGAAATCTAGTGCTGATTGAAAAGTATGGTCATTATTAAAGCTTTTGGTTGATAAGCGTTTTTTAAAGGATAAAATAAAGAGAATCTTACTGCAAAAAGAACTGAAAACATAGAAATTATTAATATCAAATTAAAGGCTGTTTTTAGAATTGTAAGCTAGAAATAAAGAAGCATCAGTTTGTGCCATAGCAATACTAGAGGTCTTACAAACTAATGTTTCTAAATATGCTTACTTTATTCCTTCTATTTAGCCTTTTAAGTGCTTCTAACTAAGGAAGAAATAAACAAAGCAGACAGATGCATAGCTAATAAACTTTATAGGTTTGACTATTTATATTAGCTCTATGAATTTTATAGTTTTGTTAAATATATTTACTTACCTACATTCATACGAGTTAAGGTGAAAAACATAAGGATGCTTATTACATTTTATTGGATTTTTTTGTTTTCTTTTTATTTTTCATAATGTATCTTTCTCTTTAATATGCTATTACATTGTGTGAAAAGATGGTTTAAACTCAATATATGTCATGATCTATGTTATTCCAGTTAGGTTAAATATGAGGAATAGTTTGTAACTGCTTATATTCAGTTTTTATGATTTATGAATCTGAAGGAAAATGCTCAATAGCTTAGCACCAAAACTTGATGCTTTCTGGTTTAGACTATAAAGGAAAATATTGCATAGTATTACTGATTACACTTTCTATTTTCAGACATGCCAGTACCTCTTGACTGTTCAAGTGCTGAGTCTCAGTTGAGCCATACTCCTCTGCCAGTGCCTGCCTTCTTCAGGGAAGCAGAATGCAGTTTTTCCATCAAAAAGACCCGCCAAGCCCTCAGCTATACCCTTCCTCCACGGCCACGCCACAAGAGCACATTAACTGTGAGCCGAATTTTCTCTGACCGCCGTCTGCAGCCTTGGACTAAGCTCCAGCCACATAGTGTTTCCTTCCATAGTTTGCACAAGCAGCAATCACTTCTACATAGTCATCTGTATGATGCCTCTAAAAGAGAGTTGTTTTTCAGGCAATGCTTCCAGAAACTGAGCTGTTTGGGACGAGGATCTTTTGGAGAGGTATATAAGGTAAGTGGTCATCAAGTAATGATTAATGGCTTAAAATACGCGTACAGAAATTAATGGAGACTTTAATGGATTTTAGTTGGGACAGCTAAATGGAGATTCCACATTCTGTAGGGCTATGTGGGACTAGATAAAAAGTATTGTCATCACATTCCATTAGTAAACCTCTTTGAACCATGTGGAAGACAATTCAAAAAAACAAATTGAACTTTTATTTAAACAGCAGATAATTTCCTATATTTCAGTGTAACTTGGTAATCCCGTAGAAATTTTTGCATTTCAGATTACAGTATTTAAGTACTTGTGATTTAATTTTGGCTGCCTTAGCAATTAGAACAAATAGAACATTTATTTGCAGTCTCATTACATGATATAGACCAGTGGTGGCGAACCTATGGCATGTGTGCCAGAGGCGACACTCGGAGCCCTCTCTGAGCATGTGCGCCATTGCCCCAGCCCTGCCTCCCACCACAGCCCCCTCACCAGCAGCCCCCTGGAGGAAAGTGGCCCCCAGGTGCGGCCTGCACAGAGTAGTACAGCCAAGGACATAGCCAGGTAGCACGGACAAGACTTTGCCCTCACGCCCCATAGTGTGCAGATGCTGTAGGGTGTGGGCGGAGGGCGTGGCTGCCATGGCACTGCAGGACTGCCTGGCTGATCTGCGGTGGGCCATGGAGGCGGTCTGTGGCCCTGCAGATAGGCGGGGCATGGGGCGGAACAGGCAGGGTTGGAGGTGGAGCGGGGGCAGGGAGTAGTTTTGGGGCACTTGGTCTCTAAAAGGTTCGCCATCACTGATATAGACATTATTCCCTGTCAGAGAAAAAGAATGTTTTTGGCACAATGGTACCACTCCTCACTAACAATGTTGGGATTATCTGGTAGGATTCTTTAATTTAAAGCCAAGTTCCTCCCCATTCTCTCTTATAGGTACGGTCTCAGGAAGATGGTCAATTGTATGCAGTGAAGCGTTCTGTAGAGCCTTTCCGGGGTGAGGGTGATAGGCAGCGCAAATTGGCTGAGGTGCGCAAGCATGAGCGTGTGGGGCACCATCCCAACTGTGTGAGCTTTGTACAGGCCTGGGAGGAGCGTGGTCAACTGTACATCCAGACAGAGTTGTGCCCGGGCACCCTGTTGCAGTACTGTGAGGAATGTGGGCCTCTGTCCGAATGGCAAGTTCAGGCCTTTCTCTGGGATATGCTTCAAGGACTGCGCCATTTACATGATCGTAACCTTCTACACATGGATATCAAGCCAGCTAACATCTTTCTATCATCTACCAATGTCTGTAAGCTGGGCGACTTTGGGCTAATGCTGGAGTTGGACTCTGGGGATCTGAAAGATGCTCAAGAAGGGGATCCACGATATATGGCCCCGGACCTGCTCCGTGGAGAATATACCAAGGCTGCTGATGTCTTCAGGTGTGGGGTGTGATGAGAAGGTGGGGAGCTAGATTTTCTGGTGCCAGGAATGGCCACTCTTGCATAATTTGCTCCTTTGCCTCATATGTTGCTAACAATGGGTATTAAAAATCAGTGATATGATTTAATAGTGCTGCCTGCTACAGTTACATGATCTATGTCTTTCTGCCTTCTCAGTCTAGGCATAACTATCCTAGAAATTGCCTGTAATATGGAGCTCCCCAATGGAGGTGAAGGCTGGCAGCAGCTTCGACAGGGTTATTTGCCTCCAGAATTCACTGCAGGTGAGCAGCAGTATAGGGGACATCTCTGTGTATAATATTTACAATGCAAGAATTATGCTGGCAAGCAGGCAAACTAAAAAGCAGAATAATCAAGTAAAGAAGCCACTGATATGAAAAATTCAATATGCCACATAATTAAAGATAGGTGACTGACTCTTCCTACCTACTTCAGGTCTCTCGGTTGAGCTGAAAAAACTTCTAGTTGCCATGTTGGAACCCGATCATTTTCTCCGGCCCTCAGTGGAGATGTTGCTTAATTCTAGTCTCATGCAGAAAACTGAGAAGTGGCGAAAACTCATGTTGTTAGCGCAATCTGGAATCCAGCAGGGTGTCTCCATGTACAAGGTAAGCATGAATTTAGCCAGATATTGTTATGGTCCAAATTGTACAGCAACCTTTAACCATATCCTCTTTGGTGACTATTCATTTTTATGTTATGTTTGCTTCATAATGGAGTAATAAACCTTTTAAAAATAAATAAATACCACACAGGGATGCCAGAGCACTTTTTTCCTTATAACTATAGTCATGGCTTCTGGTTTTTTTAGCTTTGTTGTTGTTAATTGCGAAGTCGTGTCCGACCCATCGCGACCCCATGGACAACATTCCTCCAGGTCTTCCTGTCCTCTATCATCTTCTGGAGTCCATTTAAATTCACACCTACTGCTTCAGTGACTCCATCCAGCCATCTCATTCTCTGTCGTCTCCTTCTTCTATTGACCTCAATCTTTCCCAGCATTAGGCCCTTCTCCAGTGAGTCCTTCCTTCTCATTAGGTGGCCAAAGTATTTGAGTTTCAACTTCAGGATCTGGCCTTCTAAAGAGCAGTCGGGGTTGATCTCTTCTAGGACTGACCGGTTTGAACGCCTTGCAGTCCAAGAGACTTGCAGGAGTCTTCTCCAGCACCATAGTTCAAAGGCCTCAATTCTTTGGCGCTCAGCCTTTCTTATGGTCCAACTTTCACAGCCATACATTGCAACTGGGAAAACCATGGCCTGGACTATACGCACTTTTGTTGGCAGGGTGATGTCTCTGCTTTTTAGTATGCTGTCTAGATTTGCCATAGCTTTCCTCCCCAGGAGCAAGCGTCTTTTAATTTCTTGGCTGCAGTCCCCATCTGAGGTGATCTTGGAGCCCAGAAAAATAAAATCTGTCACTACCTCCATTTCTTCCCCATCTATTTGCCAGGAATTGAGAGGGCCGGATGCCATGATTTTGGTTTTCTTAATGTTGAGTTTCAAGCCAACTTTTGCACTCTCCTTCTTCACCCGCATCAAGAGGCTCTTTAGTTCCTCTTCACTTTCTGCCATTAGAGTGGTATCATCTGCATATCTTAGGTTGTTGATATTTCTCCCGGCAATCTTAATTCCAACTTTTGATTCATCTAGCCCTGCCTTTCTCATGATGTGCTCTGCATATAAGTTAAATAGGCAGGGCGACAGTATACCGCCTTGCTGGACTCCTTTTCCAATTTTGAACCAATCAGTGGTTCCGTGTTCGGTTCCCACTGTTGCTTCTTGACCCGCATATAGGTTTCTCAAAAGACAAATGAGATGGTCTGGTACTCCCATCTCTTTAAGAACTTGCCATCTCTTTAAGAACTTTAGCTTAGTAAGTCTTAATAAATTGTTAGATACTTTTACCTGCGATTGAATGAAACTAAACTGGGTCTATTTCTCCTTGAATCCTTGGAATTCTTAGACACATATTAGTACAAAACCCTGGTTTATATCAAATGCTTATTGTCATTTAATGCTAGAACCCTTTCTAGTTTCCGTGTTACTGTCAAATTTAAGACATGCTATATTTCATGGTTGTTTGTGTATAATATATCTGCTGATTTCTCAGTGTTTGATCCTTTCTGTTCATTCCAGGCTCTCCTCAGGTTCATACGGTGGCTCTGGGGAGCTCTGTGCAGTCCAGTTCAGTGGTTGCTCTTTTGGCATCAGACTGTTCCAGTTACACCACCACATTCACCCTTTCTTCTTCCCCTGGAAAACAGCAGTCTCTCTAGTGACTGGGGTGAAGAAGATGAGGGTGATGAAGAGAGCTTTGGTGAGGCTGTACTTGATCTCTCTGAGATAAATGAACGACATAATCACACTTGCCCTGTGGAGCTACAGTCCTTAGATAAGTAAGTCCCTTTTCTACCTATCTCAAAATGTGGCAGAAGTAGAAAATGAACATGAACAAGTGGCCTGCATCAGATATTAAAAATAGTGTTAGATGAATCCTAGTGCTTAAGGTCAGTGAAGTGCTTGCCTAATTTGAGAAACAAATAAGCTCAACTCAAAAATTCATTGGAAAAATTCCCTTCTGATACTGGAATTGATGAATTAGTAACACAAATTCCATTTACCCATCCTTTTTTAGAACTCCTTAATTCCGTAATACTTCACCTGCATGCAGTAATCTTATTTCTAATTTTAGCAATCTCTGAAACCCAAAATAGAGGATAGTGATTAGGCTTGTGAAAAGTATTTGAAGAAGCACTTTGTAAAGAGCCCTACCAATTTTGCTGCCTGGAGCATAACTGACAACCAAGGAAGAGCTTCAAATTGATTGTTCCCTGTCTTTGAGAGAGAAACTGCCTCACTATTCCATGCAGCAGTGTCCTCCAATGCTTTTTACAGTTGTAAAAATTTTCTAGAACACCATCCCAAGCCTGAAGCCAACCTAGACATTAGTAAACTTATCCAATTCTATTTTTCATATGAGAATGTATTTCTCTTGATATTTTCTCTAATTAGTAGGAAATGTTTTTTTTAGCTTATGAAATACTGTTGTCAATTATTAAGCATTAAAAGAATTACTTGGTTAAAAGTACTCATCCAGCTTTTAAACAAAATTTCATCTTTGTTTAATTGCTAAGGATAGCCAACTGTCCTATCAAAAAAATAATTATCTCCTGATCATTCAAATTATTTCTGGCTAGGAATTCACCTTTTGGAGGCAAATGATTAATATTCTTTGCTTTTTTCTTGAAGGCAGAACAGATCTGTTAATACACCTAGAGCTGTATGATGAAAAGGAGAAGAGAAAGCAAATATAGCCTACTTGTTCAAACATGTTGTGCATCATTTATTATATGTGTTGATCTGAATTCCCCACCCATTCTCCAACATATCTTTGTCAGATTTCTGCTAAGCCTGGTAGTAAAACCTATTTACTTTTTTTCCAGACATCCTGGTTCTCCCCTGCTTACCATATGCCCATGTGCAGGAAGCACCTCCACACCACGGCATCCCTCACCCCAACAGACTGGTTGCAGGAAAAACAGGTGAGCTGTTACTGAAGTAATGACTATAAGGAAATATTTGTATATATATATATATATATATATATATATATATATATATATATATATATATATATATATATATATATATATATATATATATATATATATATAAAAATCTGGTTTGCTTTGATTTAGAGAATTGTGCAAATGTAATATTCAGTAAAGTCCTATTACTTAAACCAAAGTTTACTGTGTGTAAAACCAGCCAGTAACTAAATTTCTGGAGATTTTTGCAGAATTGCCTGCAAACTGAAGATACAAAACAATATTCAGAATACTTGATGACTTACTCAGGGAGCAACTATAGCACTGGGCTAATACTTCTGTTGCATGTTTTCACCTCTTCGGTAAAAAATAAAAGTGTGGCATTTTGAAGTTTGAGACTTTCCCAAGGCTCTTACTGTGGAGAGGCCAAGTTTCTTTCTTGCCAAGTTGTGAGGTTTCCATACTTTTTTCCTTTTTAACTTTTTTTTATCATTCACAGGTCTTTTACTCCCCAGGGAAGTCCCAACTTTAGTTGCATTAGTCTGAAGTCCCCATGCAGCAGCCCCATTTCATCAAACATATTACCTGCGAATAGCTTGCAGCACACACCAGCATATGAGGATACAGAAGATGAATGGGAATCGGTTTTACCTCAATGCTCAAATAAGTGCTCCACTTTTGAGCCAAAAAATTTGTTAAACTTATTTGAGGATTCTCTGGCATCTCAGCAAAAATGTCAGAGCTGATGGAGGAACTATATTTATTTGCTGGTTTGCTTAGGCCCTTTTTTGGAACAAGAAGAGGTTCTTGCCATTAACGTTATGCTAGAGGTCAATATGCTCAGAGTTTTGACCGAGATCAGACTAGCAAAGGAAAAGCAAGTTTGTATGGATGCTTTGCTTTGTGTACATTTTACCTATTTAAGCCATATATAAGGCTGCTTTTGAGATGATTTAAGAATAGTATTTTGCTGGCAATCAGTAGAAAGCAGATCATACTCTGTCATCATTTAAGGGAAAAGGCATCCTACTTTTATACAAATTTGATGCTTGAATACATTCTGTACGCATTTCTTTTTAAAGTTTTGTCCTCTTCTGTTTGTGTCCCAAAGATTTGTTGTCATTTGTGGAATTGGACTTTAAGTATCAGAACTGAATAATCTTTCATAATGAGATTTTACAAAGGTGGCAGCTGTAAGTCATGACAATAAAAACATTCAGAATTTCCAATTGGTCTGTTTCCTTTTTTAAAACATGGATGGAGTCACTGAAGCAGTAGGTGTGAACTTAAATGGACTCCAGAAGATGGTAGAGGACAGGAAGACCTGGAGGAACGTCCATGGGGTCGCGATGGGTCAAACACGACTTCGCAATTAACAACAACATAAAGTAAAACTCCATTAAGGAAAAAAAAGACTTAAAGGAGATGTTATTTAAAGCGAAGTCTAATAGACGATGAGGGAAAATATTTGAGTTTTTGTTTAATGGAGGGAAATCTTGAAAATATAGACCTTCAGAGAAGTGACTGCAAACTCTGCACATTATTAGCTGCCCATATTTACTGTCTCTTGGTTTCAGTATTTTCCAATCAGATTATATGAGATGCCTATTCTTACTGGTTAGAGAAAAAGGTGACTGGTGATTAATAAAAAAATGTGCTTTTCTGAAAGCCTGTTCATTCTACTTTAATGAGCTTCAATTAGGATATATTTAGAATGCAAATATTTTCTTATTCTAGAATATCCAACTGGGAGCCTGATGAATGTATGCATCATTCAGTAGCAAAAAAGTCTGTACAGTATCAGCATGAAATTTGCCACCACAGTTAAGCAATTCCTGTCCTGCTTCTGTGGCATCTGTTCTGGCTCACAGAATGGCACTGCTTTGATTTTATGTATGCAGTACATCACAATCAAAGCAGTCGGCTGATTTTTCTGGCTGTAGTAGGAAAAATAGCTGGCAACCAAGGCACTACAGGAAGGAGTGGGGAGGGATAATCTGGTTGCAGGTAGTGTTTCTGTAGGCTGACTATATTGTATTATATTGTAATCCATACTGAAGTTAAAAAGTCACTGCAGAAGCTGACTTTTTTCTTTGCTTCCTTTCCCTTCAATAGGCAATACATGTGAACTTCCAGATTGCTCTGCTACTTAACCAACAAAGAGGCAAAAAGTACACTAATGCTATCATTCTGTTATTAGATTATTTCAGCTTCACAATAACCTGGTAAAAATGATAAAGTCAAAGTATTGCTAGCTGAACAGTCTAGTCCAGTCCTGTTGTATAATTCTGACAAACTATCGGCACAGTGCTGCTATATCTTGCTTTTTAGGGAGACAACAGAATGGCAGCAGGCAATGTTGACTAGAAAAGAAGGAAGAGGACATGCCCCAAAAGCTTGAAATAGGCAATAAGCTTCTTGTAGTTTCCATCAGTATTGACAACCTGATTTAATCTCTAAAACAATAGGTGACAAATAGATTTGTGGCACCTATTGGGAAATGAATGTGTGCTAAAACCATTCCATTTGTCAAAATACTTAACATAGTTTTCCAATGCTAATCTTAAATTTCAGTAGCAAGAGTTCCGGGATACAAGATAAGGTGAGAATAATGAAATTTAAGGCAAAAATACCTTAAATATCAGTCGCAACTCTCAACCAACATATTCTGGAACTGATTTTGTCTAATTGTGTTAAGTTAATCTATTTACTTGATGAAGAGGTCTTAGAAATTCCAAAACTAACATCTTATTTTCTAAAATTTAAGTTGCTCTAATAAAAATCTTTCTACATTTTTTTTTCTTTTAGCCAATATAAATGCTTCATAGCTGATTTAAATCTTATTCGCTCTAGCCTAGATTGTAAGAGGAATGAGGTGTTAAATTTTTGTCCAGGCATTGAATTCCAGAGTCTGAAATTCAACTCAAATATTTGTAGATATTTTAAAAACCTAAAGTACAATTTTTAAAGCATCAAGCGAATACAGGGTACAAAGTCCTACTCCCTTTCAGCCAAATATGATGAAACTGTTAGAATGTAGTGATTTAACTGAAAAATAAATTTTCAATAAGCAGGCTATTAGCACTGAACTGATCTATGTCTCACTAAACATTTTTTGTAGTTAAGTTTTTATAAAACATGCAGTTGTTTTATAAAAATATAGAGAAAGCTTGTGGTAATTGAATCTTCAACCATACTTATTATTTCCAAAAGAAATGTGGTCCCTCACTTGTGAAAGATTCCAATTAGTTCCAGTCAGCACAATAATTTTAGCTGAACCACAATTCAAAATCATACCCTTAGCAGCAATTCATTCAAATGTAGAGAGACAGTAAAAGCTGTCAATGTGAAAGTATTTAAGACTCCATTTCCACTGCTTCAGAATGAAATCTGATGGTTACTCTAACAGACATGAAGGAGGCATCTGGCATTGAGGACAGCATAGCCATCATAAGCTGGAAAATTTCAAGAGATTTAGAGTAGCAGTTCATTTCTTATCTAAGCCCCATTTTAAACATTCTTTATCAAAAGCCCAAATCTGCCTAAGTTTTTTTTTTCAGCCTTTTTTAAAAGATTCTGGATCTTAAGTATTTAAAATTCCCATCTCTCCCTCCCTCCCATATGAAGTGCATTTTTGGATGTGCCTTGCTCTTTTATTTTAAAGATATGTGAAGCTTCAGCTTCAGAAGCTGTGAACATCAGCAATGTCCATCTACCCTGAGATAACAAGAGACAAGACTTGATTAGCAGCAGATTAAATCCTCTTCCAAAATAGCTGCATGACACAAAATTCACATTCTAACATGGAAGCTTTAGGTCAATACTTCCCTTTTCATAACGTTAAGATCTACTTGCAACCTAAAACACAGAAATTGTTTAACCTTCACTCTATTTCTTCAAAAACTTGTTTGACTCACTTTTCAGCTTGTTAAGTTACATCAGACTCTTTCGTGTTTTATCCTGGTTACCTTCTCTAAAGAAGATACATCCAAAGTAACACATTGTATAGACTAATATAAGTTTTTTCCCAATTCTTTTAAAAATCAAAATTAGTCTCTACATCTAAATCTACATGATTGTTTTTCAGTCTGGCTAGTTTTAACAAGGTAGATTTACAGATGCAGGAGGACAATTTTGATCTTTAAAGGAATCAGAAATGATTTATTTTAGTTGATATGTTAGTCACAGTATCATCCTCTACCCTTTCCAAATTTCTTTCCTTGGAGAAAGGGCTTCCCACTGCCACTTATATTCTTAGAAAGATACAAGTAGATTTTTTTTTCTTATTTGACCCTAAATTAAACTAAAATCCAAATAGGTTGGCTTACTATACACTGAAAACTAGTTTTCAGTAAAGGTCACAATATGCTTTAACCATTTTCTTAAATGTTTTGTGCCTCACTCACTAAAACAATATGAAGTAACTTGTGCTGCATAGAAAATATAGAATTCCCCCATTCCAAGGAGAACCCCTAAACATAGCTTTTTAAAAGCCAAATTACAGTGATTTACATAAATGCAAAATATAAAGCGCTACCAAATATTGAATAGGTTGCTTGATTTAGATGTATTTTGAGGCTAAACAAAAAAAACCCTGATTTTAAGATTTGTCATAAAACAAACAAATTCCACTTGAAAATCCATTTTACATTGAAAGTAGCATTATGCACAATTATTTTGAGTGTTCAGATGTGGAAGATCACCAGGGCCTACAAGATCTCACATACCTCACCCCTATTTAGACATGCATCAGGACCTAATATTGTTCAGCAGGCTAAGGACTATGCGCCAAATTTAGGTATCTAAAAGAAATGCTAGTTCTCCCGGTTCCTAATTTTAAGCCAAGAGAAGGACTTCAAAGGGATTGTAAAATGTTTGCTAAAATGCTGTTTTGATCCTCAACCAGCCACTTCTGATTACGTTCTCAAAAAGTACCCCCTCCCCAAAAAATTCTGACCATGGACCAGTAGTTAAAAACTTAGTTCTTCAGAGGAAGAATTGATCTCAGGATTCTATTTGAATCAAAACAAATCAAATTAGAAAGCAAAATCTTCAGAATGCATCAATTCAAGAAGCCAGTGAAAGAAATGAACCAAAATCTAGAAGCTATAGTTAATGGACCAGTCAGGACAATAACAAAGGGGAAAAGATAATAGCACTTGCCTATTATTGATTACTGCAATTGCAGCAGCCATATCAATGGAGTAGAAAGTTCTTCCAAATTCATACAAAACTATAAAGCTCTGAAAAGCATTGGTCTGGTCAGGGTAAAATTGGAATGTGGTAGCAGAAAAAGAATTCCAATCTAACCATAAATATTGTACACTGCCAAGAGATAGGAAACTGAGGTATGCTGCAAAAGAGTCATGGCCCTAAAGTTGATGACAGTACCCAAAAATTGAAGTCAGGACTCCTCAATTTCAACTTAAATCCAGTTTGAAGGCTCCTGATTATCCTTCTGACAGGTAAAGAAAAACTAAACTATGCAGCAGAGCTTAATATTCTGGTGTCTGACAAGCCCTTTTAAAAATCAGAAAGTATTGCATGGTGTCTGAAAGACCTGGATAAAAAGTATTAAGAAACTGCCTCTAAAAAGCAGAGAAGTTGCACTCAGCTCCAACATCTTCTACTAAGAATGTCTCTCTTTTCCCACTGCCCATGTCATCTTCAATGCAAATGGAGAAAAAAAAGAGAACCAACTAATAGGGTTCTTCCTGCTATCATCAAAGCTACCTCAAGAACAGCTCTGATGATAAAGTCCTACAGCAAACAAAAGTAAGAGTTGGGGATGGGGTGGAAATCTTCACTAATACAGTTGATCATTTCTCCAATTATATCTTATTAGAGATCAAGATTGTTTTTAACCAAATTATGTTTGCCTGTTGTAAACTGGAAGAATAGTTGCACAAACTGATCTAAGAACCTCAAGTGGTGGAAACTTGTTACTTTAGATTCAGAAGTATACAAATCCTAGACAAGTTGATCCATGAATAATCAACCAATAGGAAACTACTATATTAAACCCACAGGAAAAAAAAATGCAGCCTCTTTTAAATAAATCACATCCAGAAGATGTCCTTTCTTATGTACTTCAGCCCTTGTAGAAGATCTTGGACAATGAGAACCGTGGCTCACGCCTTATAAATCACCCAATTCTCAGTCAGCAGATTTTCTGTGGAAGGGGTGAATCCAAACATGATGTGGTCATTCCTTTATACAGGCATAGTTGGCAATCCAATGAAGATCAGCCACCACTCCCCAATGAAGATAGAGTATACTGACCACCACCAGCACGTGCATAATCTGATGGCTGTTGAACCAATAGTCAAAACAGCCTGGCTTCCAGCGCTCAGGCACTCGCGAGATGTTAATGACGCCCCCAAGAAAGGCCAGACCGTCCATAATGAGGTATGAACGCAGAGACGTGGGATGGCCGGTGCCTAATCCCACCCACCGCAAATAGAAGAAGAAGAAGCGGAACAGAGCCTGCCAGGCAAAGGCTCGTAAGCGCCGGACACTGGAGCGAGCAGTCACTGCACAAAAGATACCGTAGCTTGACAAGCCTGTGTAGGCCAGCAGGGCAATAGAACGAAGAAGTGGGCAGCAGGCCAGCGTGCAGTAGATGATTGGAAGAGCACCTGTGTGGAAAAAGACAGTCAGTCCACCAAGAAATTAAGGATAAAAACAGTGGCAATCAGCTTACATGGTCAGTCACTACAGGTAGTCTCCAACTACAATGGAGCCTCACTGCAGCATAAATCAAGGCATTGTGTGATCAGACTCAATTTTACAATCTTTTTTATAATGTTCATAAAAGGAGTCAATGCAGATGTTAAACGAATCACCTGGTTGTTAAGTGAACCACTTGGTCATTAAGCAAATCCAGCATATCCAGTGGGCATTTTTTGCTGGGAAATGGCAAAAAAATTGCAAATTGTGATCACATGACTGCGGGACATTGCAACCAGTCACAAATGCTTGGTTGCAAGTGCCTGAAATGAGATCATTTGACCTCAGAAGGATGGGTGCAGTAGTCATAACTTTGAGAATGGGTCATACCTTTTTTTGAAGTCTATTGTAAACAGTTGTTAAATAAGGACCTCATGTAGCACTCTTGAAATATTTCAGCTTCCTTCAGTTTCTCAGAACAAACAGTCTTGTATTTACAACAATAGAAAGCCCCCTTTTCCCCAAATAGTGTTTACAATGCAAGGATCATTCACTGCTCAATTCCACATCCTTTTTACCTCCACTTCATTCTTGAGCTTTTACCCAAGATGGCTTCTGCCATCACACAAAAGATTGGCTCTTCAGTACCCAAAGCCAATATACATTGACTCATTTACCCTCTACGCAACCTGCTCTCAGCTCAAATACCACTTTCAGCCCTCCGCATTGCGATCATGTCCCTTTTTTGTTCCTCCAATCCAGTAAGTCATCCATGGATAACAAGGGAGTGCTTTAACTCACCCAGAGTGTTGACCATGCATACCCCACACATATCAAGGGTGAGCAAGGTATGGTAAACAGCAGGGCCTCCCTCATGATTCATGAAGAGATGGTAAAGCACACTGCCCAGCTGTGGAAAAATGCAAGCCAAATAGTGCACAACTCCTAGCCATGATTCTGAAAGTCGAGCCCATGGAATGGTCAGCGGCAGCACGAAGAGAAACCCCAGCAGAGGGATACCTGAAAGAAGAGGAAAAAAAGAACTGAGAGGATGACTACTCAGAATCCAATTAAGGATAGTACCAAAGATCCCTCCCTTTTTTCCAACCCTGTCTGCATTTCCTGCATTTTATCCCACCCAAATATGTATTTGTCCCAAGCAGCATCCTTTGTTTATCAGTTGTCACAGAGCAACGATGAAAGAAATTTCACGGACCCAGCATTTTTGTGTAGAGACACTCAATCTATGGGTCCTCCTTTTAAGAGATACATTTGTTTTAGTACAGACTTTTCTAAGCCTTCCACAGCTTGGTGGCTTCCTAATGTGTTGGGATTGTATGCAAGCTGGGAATTCTGGGGGTTGAAATCCCAACATATTTGAAAGATACCAGGCTGGGGGAAGCTGGTTTATTGATTTCCTTTCGTTTAGTTCAGGTGAGAAAACTTTCAGCAACACTCAAAAATGTCTATGGAGACACACAGTCATCCAGGTCATGGTTGTCCCAAGAACTGAAGAAACTTTTTGGATGAGAAGTGAAACGTCTTCAAGAAAAAACGAAGTCCAGTTGCTTTTTGAAAAAGCACCTTTGGAGAACACTCAAAAATATTAGCAGATGGGAGATTGAAGAAATGGCATCCTTGTCCCAGTCGTTAGAAAATGTTTACTGTGAATGATATTGAGGATTCCTCAGAAGAAAGCACAAACCCAAAGAGAAGTTTAGAATTAAAAACTACAGTACTTGCAGATCTCTTAAGTTTGTGATCTGTTTAATCTATGCTATTAGGTTCTCTGAGCGTTATATCTCTTTGTATGAAGTTTTACATGATTTCCATACCTCCTTTTTGGGGGGAGGGGAGACTATAAAGGTAGTCCTTTGCTTATGACCACAACTGAGCCCAGCATTTCTGCTGCTAGCCAAGACAGTTGTTAAATGAATTCTTGCCCATTTTACAACCTTTCTTGCCAGAGTTGTTAAATGAATCACTACAGTTGTTAAGTTAGAAATATGGTTGTAAACTGAATCTGGTTCCCCAGTGTCTTTGCCTGTCAGAAAATCAAAAAAGGTGAACACGTGACCCCAGGTTACTGCAACCGTCATAAATACATGCCAGTTGCCAAGCGTCCGAACTTTGATCAGGTGACCACAGGGATGCTGCAAAGGTTGTACATGAAAATAAGTTACCTTTTTTTCAGTGCCACTGTAACTTTGAATGGTCACTCAACAAATGGTTGTAAGTCGAGGACTTACTCTGTGCATTAGCTATCCAGCTATCCAGGTTCTGGCATTTAGTGGTTGCAGGGAAGGATCTCAAAAAGTGCTATCAGAATGGCATATGCAGTCTACTATCCCTTAAGCCAGTGGTTCTCAACCTGTGGGTCGGGACCCCATTTGGGGTCGAACGACCATTTAATGGGGGTCGCCAAACAACGCAGTCTGCCATTTTTTCCCCCTTTTCCTTAGCTGTGCTACTCCCTTTTATTCTATTGGCTTTTGAAAACCAATAGAATAGACTCTCTTGAATAGAGACTAATTCTATTGGCTTTCAAAAGCCAATAGGAATTGTCCAGGCTGTCTCTGCTCTGCTGAGCCTGCCAAAAGTCCCATTCTGCAAACAGTGCTGCACCAGTTGAGTAGTCCTCGACTTACGACCGGTTGAGTAGTCCTCGACTTACGACTGGTTGGGGGTCGCGGCATTAAAAAGGTTGAGAACCACTGCCTTAAGCTCTCAGAGCAGAGAGATAAAGACGTTGCATTACTTCATGTCCCCCTGTACAGAATTTTACAGGCCTTCCCCATTCTGAAACCATTTCCCCATATTCTTTCCTGGAATCACCGGGTGCTGGGACCTGAATAGCTCCTAAAGTTAATGCACTGCACTAACTTGCACTAAGATGCAAATGTCCACGAACTGAATTGCTGGTAGAGGCTCTGAACTCTACAGAATAGCATTTTGCTATCACAATAAAGACAGAACTCCTTATTGTGCTGTTTGCTGCCCAACGTAACTATTAAAACTCATATGGCATTCTTTTTTCCTTCAAAGAAAAAAAATCTTGCAGTTATGGGGAATCTTCACACTTGTTTGATACCAACTCATCCTTCTCAAGGATATGATATGTTGTCATCTAGCCTTGATGATTCCTAAAAAATATTCTGAGGAAAAAAATGGTATGCTCCTATTATTATAATCTGGAGTAGATTTTCTTTTCACTCCAAACCCAATGAATTTCAACCATTTCTGATTTGCACATCCTGCTGTCTGTGCTTGACCTTATCCTCCTTTTTCGTCATCTCCTGTTTCCCCAGAGGTTGCAACTTTACACAAACAGATTAGGTCTCCTTGAGCCCAATTACTGTGCTAATTGTGGCTGCCTGAAGCCAGATCTCAATTAGGAAGATGATAAATACCCCCCTTGAAGTTCATTAAGGGCCAACCATTCTACTTGTGGCAGGCCCAAGAGAAGATTCTACAAGTGACGAGTCAACAAGTAAAACTCAGGAGGCCTGCCACTAGACTAGAGAGCGGTAGTGTCACAAATTGGCTAGTAAGCAAAAAGCTTGTGGCCAAACTTATTTTGCTAACAGGATTTCTGTAGCTTTAACAACAGTGTAAAAAACAGTTCTAATTGGAGCCACTCCCTCACTTCCAAATTATTCTAATCCTTACCCAAAAAAATATGTACTTTCAGCTTTTGTCCAACATATATGAAGAGCACCGGGTGGCAGTAGTCAGGAGATTAAAAATACAAAAAAGGGTGGGAATTGATTTATTTAACTTACATGCTGCCCATCTCACCATAAGCAATTCTAGGTAGCTTATAGTCATTCAAGTAAAATGCAGTATAAAACACTTGAAAAAATAAATAGGGATCTTAAATTTAAATTTAAAATTCAGTTAAAGTAACATTGACCAGGATGGAGAGGGTGGGAGTAAAGGGAGGGAAAGAAAAATATTTAGGAAGGAAAACCTGAGTCTCTTAAAACATCCCAAAAGTGCTACTTTCATCATGAGAAAGCTCACCAAGAACTGACAACCTTGGTAGAGTAGGTTACTTTATCTTGATAATGCAAAGAGAAAGCTCCACTTTTTAAAACTGACAAAAGTTCCATTCACAAAAGGAGAGGCAAAGTTTTATTCCAAACATTCCTTTAAGTTCAACACTGTCTAAACCAGTGGTTCTCAACCTGTAGTCCGCAAACTTCTGGGGGGGCTGCACTGTCATCACAGGAGCTTGAAGAAATGTTACGATTTAACTCTTAAGTCTTGGGGATCTGTGGCCACAAAAGATATGTAAAGGGGGTCCATGGGGAAGAAAAGGTTGAGAACCATTGGTCTAAACTAACAATTCCAAACCTGGGCTCTCCTACAACTCATAATACAAAGCAGCACATCTATGACTGTGAATTGCAGGGGACCATATCTTCCAGGTTAAGGAAAATTGACATAACTTTTCCTACCTGACCTAAACATTGAAACCTAAATGTTTTATACCCAAAGCATGTACAGATAGTCCTTGACTTACAACAGTTCGTTTAGAGATCATTCAAAATTATGGCACTGAAAAAAGTGATTTATTACCATATTTCACATTGCAGCATCCCCATGGCTACGTGATCAAAATTCAGACGCTTGGCAACTGATTCATATTTATGACGGTTGCAGTGTCCCGGGGTCATGTGATCACTTTTTGCAACCTTCTGACAAGCAAAGTCAATGGGGAAGCCGCATTCACTTCACAATCACATTGTTAACTTAACAACTGCAATGATTCATTTAACAACTGTGGCAAGAAAGGTCGTAAAATTCACTTAATAAATGTCTCACTTAGCAACAGAAATTTTGGGCTCAATTGAAGTTGTAAGTCAAGGACTACCTGTATCTTCCTACCAAGCTATGGTTTCACTGTCTTCAAGAATGTTCCCACTGATAGGAAGGATTATGGACTTAGAATCTAAAACTGCATTTAAGGATCAAAAAAATGGTGATGATGATGATGATATAACCAAGCAACTGAAGCCAGTACAGTACCAGGTATTTCAATGAAGAGATACCTAGGTGTTTTTTCACCTTAGTTCTCACCGGTCCCTGGAAATTCCACCGGATGGGATGACAGCCTCAAGGACAACACGGATGGTGTGTCAGCAGATAAACTGCAACTGTACATTTTGCTGGCCGCAGAAATTTGGTATCCAAGCTCTAACTGTACAACACCAAATGCCTCCAAAATGCAGCCAAACCAATTAAACAGGCTATGCAGCAACTTAGTTCCTGAAGGAAGAACTATATACCAAGGAAAATATACCAAGTTGCTGTTATTTCTCTCACATTCCCACCCTCAGAGCACCGAGGAACCTGATTTCCAACCTCAGAGAAGAAAGGTAACAAAACCTGAATTGAAACATCCCAAAAGATGCCAGGAAACTTGAAACCAGCTGAAAATTGGTTTTAAAAATTGGGTGGGGAAATTAGTTTTAGAAATTGGGTGAGTCTGTGCAGGTAATAACAGTTGAAGTTGTACGTGAATGTCTTAACTACACCATAGATTTAGGCTGAGGAGGCAAAATTCAGTGCACTTCAGTGGGAAGGTTCTAGCTCAGTGTTTCTCAACCTTGACAATTTTAAGGCATGTGGACTTCAACTCCCAGTTTCCTGCAGGATCTCTCTCTCTCCTGAGGGACACAAGGTATAAATAAATCTAACAACCTGAAGGACTACACACAATGTTAGAGGCTAGGAAGTAATTGGCCTTCAACTCCAATCTCCAGGTTCAAGAAACAGCAGCTAACTGGAGATTTCCAATTGTATCTTATCTTTCCAGTCAGTGCCTCCCTTGACATTTCTCTTTCTTCTCTTTCTGCACACATCCTGAGTTTGCTTGCTTCCCTCAAGGTTGCACCACAGATGGAACTTTGGACTCAGAGGCATCATGGCAATATAATACTAATCAATAATAATGGTACTCCCCAAGCCATACAGTCTTGGCCAAGGGAAAATACGCTGCACCATGCTACCGTTTGAGATTCCCTGAAAGAAGGATGGTGGGGGGGGAGAGAAATTCCCCTGCTTTCCATCCACCCTCCCCCACTCTCATGAATCAATACACACTCCCTTTGCTCTTTACACCTAATCTTCTCCTGGCTACAAGACAAATCTCACTTATTACTGTGGGTTGTCATTTATATACCCAACACATGCAGCACAGAAGAGCACGCTGAGCATGCTTGCTGAGGTGAATGGGGCATGCGTAAGTCATTTAAAAAAATCCTTTAGGGGGTAAACAGAAAGCTAACCACTCTCTCATGAGCACTAGAAGAGAGAGTAAAAATTCCACCCCCTCTCCAGCAAACTTGTAAGCAAAATTAGATTTCCCAAAGGTAAAGGAAAACAGTGTGGCTATGCCACAATAAAAGTTGAATGCAGGCTGAGCAACTGAGGGTTATATGCAGGATACACAGGTCTCTGCTATGAGCTGATGATGATCTAGATTCTGATTGAAGGAGCAGCAGAAAGAAGAGACAACAGTGAAAGCAACAATAAATGAGTTGTGTGTGAATGTAAATGCACATGTACATATACAGTACAGTATACATTATATACATATGCAAAAGGCATTATAAAACACCACCACTTTTGTGCTTTGCAAGAGTTCGTATTGGCTTCTCCTTGCCACCTACACAGTCAGCTGCTAAAGTGTAAACCACTTAGATCAGAAACTACTATTTTAACATATCTGGGATAGGATTTGTCTTCCTTCCCACGGGACCTGTGACACTGGGACCTCTGGCTGGAAAGAAGCAGGAGGGAGGGAGAGAGGAAGGAAGAGAGAAAAGAGCTGAGCCTATATAAGATCACCATTAACTATTTGGAAAGAGATAGGAAGATAAATAGCAGGTGGATAATTGTTTCATATGTGGGGAGTATTTCAAAATGAGCTCAGGAAAAGAGTGCGGGGCTTAGTGTTAAGCCTTCCATGTGGCAGGACAAAGTTAAGAGTAATTATGGTTCCAAAGTCACAAAAGAATTGAGAATAATTGTCATAATTTGGGATTCTCAAAGATTTAGAGTCTTAACAATGTAAACTGATGAGCTGTTTCTGCAAGCTGCAAAAAAAAAGGGTGTGTGTGTGATGAAAAAGGATCTCCTGTCCTCAGTTTAATTATTTTTTAAAAGGATATTGCACAAAATCTATACTAAATAAATCTATCAATGGTTTTTAGTTAAGCCCAGACTGGTGTCCTCCAAAACCAGAATTCTCTTAATTTATAAGGGAATTGCAATGAAACAGATGTAGAGCACCATAAACAGCTTATTACAAACCAAGGTCTTTACACTTGGCTTCAAACAAGGATGGAAGTCCTCTCCCTCCACTCTCCTTTTTCAAGCTGCTCTTGCCAACTCCTTGAAGATCCACTGTCTCAGACAAATTGCAGAATTTTGGCTAGATGGAGTAAGACAATTCAGAGTCTGTTTTTTGCAATCTCCTATTTCTGATGGCCAGTGGGTAACGTTTCCCAAGAAGGCCTTCTCTGGGACAGCACCACAATTATGAAACTCCATTTATAAGCATATTTGCCTGGCACAATCGCCTTTCAGATACCAGGCGCAGTTTATCCTGTTCTCTTCAGCCTTAAACAGCAATTAATATTGATCTTCTTCTTCTTCTTCTTTTAGCTACTGTTGACCCATTTACTGTATTTGTTCTTGGAATGTATTATTTAATTTTCCAGGCTCAGTGAATCCATCTTATTCAATCGGGATGTTTTTCAAATGTTTGTGAGCCATCAAAAGGCAGATTTAAAATTTCTAAATAATAATGCATTCAGATTTTACCACTCCTACCCCCATAAAGTCCTGGCTGAATCCCAAGCCATCTATTTCAGTTCTCTATCTGTGAAAGGAGAGCTCACTGAAAAACTGACATGACAGGTTAGTATGATAGAACAGGAATGGGGAACTATGGCCCTTTTATGACCTGTGGACTTCAACTCCTAGAATTCTTGAGCCAGCATCACTGGCTCAGGAATTCTGGGAGATGAAGTCCACAAATCATAAAGAAGGTGAAGGGATTTTATTGTGCTTATGATTTTAGTATGTTTAAGTTTGACATTAGCATTTATTTTATATATAGTAATCATTTTATATTGATACTTATAGTGTTATCATGTAATCATTGTTTTGTTATTTTGTAATCATTATTTTGTTATTTTGTAATCATTATTTTGTAGTTAATTGCTTGATCAGATACTTTATATATATATTGGAAAAGTAAAGGCTTCATGCTTTAGGTACAGGTGATTGCTTATATGAAAACAGCATAGTAAGGGGAGGGGGGAAAGGAGTTACGGATGGAGCCTGAGTTGCTGTGTATGAGTCATCATCTAAGAATTGTTTTTTTGTGCCATCTTATGCCTGGCACCAAGACCTGATCTTTTTGTTCTGAAAAGGTATAAAAGGTGGAAGACATCTTTTCTGGTTGTTGCCTTTATCTCTCTACCAGCCACGAAGAGAGATGGGGTCACCCAACTCTATTTTGATCAAAATAAAAGTTGTTTGCTTGTTGAAACCTCGGCTCAGGAGTTTCTTTGGCTCTTTTAAATTCCTGAGTAATGCTGGGGCAATTGTGAGGCTAAGTGGAAAACCTTGCAAGGGCATAGTTTTCCACCTCTGCGATAGAAGAATGTTTACTTCATTAGACCTTGCGCTCACCTGGCTCTATAGAAACTTTATATCAATTTTCCCAAACCTGGATGTCCCCCAGATATGTGCATTTCAATTCCCAGAATTCTTAGCAATGCTATGCTGCCTGTGGAATTCTGGGATGTAACCTACTCATCCAAACGGAGCCCAGGATAAGCAATGCTACTCTATTTTGATCAGAGATTTTGCTGTTCCAACCAAAGCAGCAAAGGATTGATTCTGAGTATTTTAACCTGCAAAATACAAAATGCTCTGACACTTTGGGTTCTGGGTTTTCTGGAGAAGTTAGCTGTTCAGGTGGTTACTAAGTATATTATGTCACTAACTTCAAAATATACAAGTCACATCATCTGGCACACAAACATACTGTACACCCTAGCCCATATCTGTGCCACAGTCCTTTGTTTTACAGATCTTACAAGTTAAAGCTTTTAGCAAAACAAAAGAGTCAAGACCAGTAGTATCTATGACTCTTTGCTGAAGAGTCTGCAGCATATAACACCTCCAATGGCTATCATACAGTATGGAGCCTATGGAAATTAGAATGACTTCTAGACAAAAGTAAAGAAATACGGAAAGTGCTGCCTCTTTGCTGTATCTGGTCAATGGGATTTTGCAGCGCAAATATGGTAATCATATCCTGCTCTTATCCTTCAGTATTGGATAAAGATTATGAAATACTTAAACAAGGTTTCCTCTCCAATTCAGAAGCAGGCCCTTCTATATTTATAAACCATAATTCCTTCTCACCTCCCAGCAGGACTCCTCAATTCTATAAGAGATGAAAGCTAAGCTAGACTGAACTGGAAAGAAAGCTCTCCATGAACAGATTAAACTTCTATATATTGAGCTGCACAACAAGCCAATTAGATGACTTGATAGCTGGAACAAGCAAGGTCCAGAGGTCATCTAGTCCAATCTGTTCCTTGGGGTAGGAACTATAGTGCAGCAAAGGAAAGGGGAAAAAAACAAATCAAAATAAACCACAATGTCTAAGAATAGCATGGGTTATTCTAACTGCCAGTACCATTATAAAGCATCAAAGAGAATCTACTCCTGCTCATTATATGATATTCTTTAACCAGAAATTACATTATGCAGGGCACAGTGCTGGTCAAAATCAAGCAAAAGTCCCCCACAAGCAATGGCTAATAGTTAGAACTAATAAAATCCCCACATGTAAAGGCAGCATAGCTTAGAGAATTGCCTAAGGACAAATAACAGATGAGTAACGTTTACATGTTCTACCTCTAAGCTTCTCAGAAGTTTTGGGTTAGTCATCACTACAAAAAGAATGCTAGATCAGATCAATGCTTAGCTTAAGTCATGTTTTTACTCCACCCTTGATTCTTCGTTTTGCATTCTTGGGCCACAGCCCTAAGAAGTGCACTGACAAACCAACCCCAGGCATGTGGTACAGGCCGCTCCCTGGAGAATTCCACCCTTGTAACGCTAAAATAATCAATAGCATCGTAAGTCAATTTTCCTGGGAAGTGAGTATAGGCAAGCACGCAAACACATGCACCTAGTTCCACTTAACTCAACAGCTTTCGTGGCTCAGGGATCTATCTGAACCTTAGCTTTTTGCTGGAAGAATTAGATTTGCAAAAGAAGTTACAGCAATTAACTTGCTGTTACTGAATTTCTACCTTAGCATTGCCATTGCTTCCCCCCCTGTACACACACACACACACACACACAGTTTCTTTAGGATCATCTTCCCTAACTTGAGACCCTCCAGCTGTGAGGGACTATAACTCCCAGAACTCTCAGCCTCCTTTTGGCCATGCTGGCTGAAATTCCGAAATTTAGGCCATCTCCAACAAATCCGGAGATGCAAACTGTTTCTGAGGGATGGAATAATCTGGATGAAAAGACTGCATGCCCACTATTATCCAGCATGCCTGAGAGCTCCCCGTTCCCAGAATCCTTTGCAATATGCACAGATTCCTTAGCAGGCAGGCTGGCGTTGCCTTGACAAAGAAAACAATGTAGAAGGAAGTGTTTCCATTTAGGAACTTGGACGCTAATAATGCACTAAGCCAGGGCAATTTTTTTTCTTATTATAGGGAAGAAAACTAAATGTCTATCTTCTCTGTAAGACGGTGATTCATTAAACAACGTGCAGCAACACACCCATCCTCAGGGATATCTCCACAGTGTTTCTCAATCTCAATTCTGAGAGTTGAAGTCCACCCCTCTTAAAGCAGCTAAGCACTGCCTAGGGTGTTTTCTGAGAACTTTGGAAGTTGCTACATATATTGTTCAAAGTCATCTAGCCAGCAAATGCTTACTGCTGTGTTCCTACCATGCCGTTCAACATGCTTAGGCAACTACAACTGCTCCTCTGTTCTCTTGTTCTTCCCTGCCCTCATTTGACATCAGCAGACTGAGAACAATACCTTTTCTCATTATGATGCTCTTGCTGACTGGCCCAGGAACATCAAGGAAAAGCTTATTATTCAAGGACACTATTAGAGCACTTGATATGCCATTTTTCCAAAAGAGTGCAGGCTAACCAGATTCCTACATTCTGGTTCGTTGAACATTTCTGATGACCAAGATGCACCTGAAAAATGCACTGTGGGATTGGTGGAGAAGATAACATGGACTCTATTGAAATGGGTCCATTTCAGGGAGGATTCAGCTTCAACCCACGGATTCTTTCAATATACACCATTTAGGTTTTAGATATGATAGGAGGAGAACTGGTTAGTCTGTGGTGGCCATAAAATCAGGAGTTTGGTAGGATCTTTTCCAAACAATGCATTTTTAAACGTGTTGCAATTCACAAGAGCTGATACTTCTTAGTATATTTTGTCAGGTGGAAAAAAGTCCTATCACACCCCTGATTTCTTTGACATAAGTAGACTGAAAGCTTTTGCAACCCCAATCTTGTAAAATACCTAAGAGGAATTGTGGTGGCCCCAGAAGTCAAACATCTCTTAATCCATGAAAAATAACTCTCAATACATCAATTAATTCAACAAAATAATGAACCCATACTATCCTTTCAAAGATGGAGAACCTCTAAGCCAACGTTTCCCAAAGTGGCATTCTCCAAATCAGTGTTTCTCAACCTCAGCTGTGTGGACTTGAAATCGCAGAACTGATATCCACCTACCTTAAAACTGCTGAGGTTGAGAAATACTTTTTTGCTCCCAGTGATCTGGTAGGGTGAGGAGGACAAAGGAGCTGTAGTCTCCATGTTGGAAGGGAGCCAGAATGGGGAAAGCTATTCCCACAAGAAAATCATTTAAGAAAGGAAGCATTCTGCTTTCTTCTTTCCCCACAATGAGCAACAACAAGCAGCAACTTTGCACAACTTTCCTGAGCACCTTGGTTGGTTAGCCATAAGAGGTTAGGAAGAGCTGCCCTCATCGGTTGACTTACCAGAACAGCTAGTAAAAGGAAATTTGCAAGGTCCTGAGACAATTTGTTCCACACTATTATTCCAGACTAATGTATTTGCCCACAGCGGAAACACAGTTCTTCTCATTTTCTTACAGGAAATAATGAAACAACAAAAAAGGCATTAGTTTCCTACATAATCTTAGCTCACTGGCTGCTGTTTAAAGAAGACTGCAGAAGTTCAGTTCTTGAAGGCACCTGTCTTAATTTCTTTATTTTATTTTATTTTATTTTATTTCATGCTATTCGTTGATTAGATTTTTGTCTAACAAATATATCTAACTCCCTGCCTTTTCCCAAGGAATTTAGGGTAAGTTCACACACGTCCAATGTTTCTCAGTACAGATTATTGAAAATAGGTTGGGCTGAGAGAAAATGACCAATTTTAAGTGATTTGGGGAACTTTTGTCTTTGAAGAGGACTAATATCTGGTATCACAAGTCCAATATCTTAAGTACTGCCCTGTATAAATGTGATATATTGCCAGTCTATCTCTTTTACACAACGAAAATCAAAATCACATACACAGGATCCTCAAACAATTCCTAAAGATGGTGGCTGCATCCATTAGGAACATAGGTATTATTTATTTACATGCGCAAGTTAAAAGCTAGATTTTGAAATTGGATCACAACTTTTGTAGTAAGAAGGGCCAAGTATTTGAAGATAAAATGAGAATGCATTTAAAAATAGTTTACACAAATCTTTTAACACACACTGATTTTATTTTTTTACAGAATTAGCTGTAGACTTCTGCCTGCATGGTTTTCTTTCTAACATTAGAACCTTTTTAAAAATGAAAGAGTAAAACTTTGATTTTATGACATACTATTCCATTCAGTGTACTTTGGATGCAGCAAACAAAATCTGAATATATGTTGCTTCCTTAAACAATGGACAAAGTCCAGTGTTTGGTGAGCCAATCTACATAAAGTTTGTGTGAGCGGGGAGGTTACATAAATTATATTAAAAATATGTATAATTTATATAGTTATGTAGTTAAATACATTCAACAGACACGGTCTTCCCAATTGGTTCATAATACAAAGGCCTTACGATACAATATATATTTTTAGGAACAGGCAGCAGCATTTCCTTGAACTCAGCAAAAACTCCAGCACTTGATTAAGCCTTAGAATAAATTATATGTTGCAAACCATGGTTTTTCTTCAACAGTAAATTAATGCAATAGAATAACTAAAATATGAGCAAGGATATTCACATTTCAAATTATCACCACAACCAAGTATTCACAACAGTTTTCATAAACATCAGGAATCTGAGGATGAAGCTAGTTTACAAAGATGTCATAAAAATTAATGAAACATTCGCCATAACATCCTTTCAATTCTCAAAAATTGCTTTAGATACTTATGCATATTTTTCTTCCAATTGACAGCTGAAAACAGATTTCCTTAATTTGTGATTCAACGCAAATCTATGTTCAAGAGGATCCCTGCTTTTATTATCGCAACCTGGCAACAAGGGTAGGAAAGGTACCAAAACAGTGGCACAAACGATCCTGCTAGGTCTCTACTCAAATGAAGAAGCAGGAGAGTTCCAAATACCGTACAGTAGATCTGCTTCATCAGTTTGAAGTAAATGAAATAAAACCTATTTCCATTTGCATTCTTCCCCCGCCTCATATATTTTAATTGCAGTATTTTTGCTAACAACAGATTGCAAAGTAATGCAGATTATTGAATATGTGTCATGTTTTGCAAAGTCAGAATTTTTCATTGGCAGTCTTTATTTATTTATTTCCGAGCATAGCTGGACCAGGCCAAGTTTGTTTCAGTATCATCAACATGTCACAAAATTATTCACATAGCTATGTAGTAAGGGGGGGAAATGATAAGGAGTCGTCACTTTTGTGGAGTCTTTGTAAGGCTCTCAACCCTCAAAGGAACGTTTAGCCCAGTAGAGTCAGAAAAAAAATTCAGAGAAACCAGTGCTTTCTTTGCTTCCTTGAACATAGGCAAAATTCTAAACAACCCATTCCTATTCACTTTTTGATGATAAATGGGCATATGGCAACCCTCTAAATCAGTGGTTCTCAACCTTTTTAATGCCGCGACCCCCAACCGGTCGTAAGTCGAGGACTACTCAACTGGTCGTAAGTCGAGGACTACTCAACTGGTGCAGCACCGTTTGCAGAATGGGACTTTTGGCGAGCTCAGCAGGGCAGAGACAGCCTGGACAATTCCTATTGGCTTTTGAAAGCCAATAGAATTAGACTCTATTCAAGAGAGTCTATTCTATTGGCTTTCAAAAGCCAATAGAATAAAAGGGAGTAGCACAGCTAAGGAAAAGGGGAAAAAAATGGCGGACTGCATTGTTTGGCGACCCCCGTAAAATGGTCGTTCGACCCCAAATGTGGTCCAGACCCACAGGTTGAGAACCACTGCTCTAAATACAACTAAGTACAATTCCTAGCAACACTATCATTGATCAGAGTTTTGGTTTAGCAACATTTAAATGTTACAGGTGCCTTATTCAAGCTCTTTTGTGAGGGATGAAAATTACAGAATTAAGTCCAGGACAGGATGCATACTAAAATGCCACAGATCAAGGGTCAGGAAGGTAGGAGAGTTGATAATGAATCCACACAAGGATGCCAGGGATTGAACCCGAGGCCTTGAGTATACAAAGTGCAAGCTTAACCCTTCCCAGAGGTTTGCTCGCTGAATCCCATGGAATCTAAATTAAAGGCTCTCATAGCAATCTTTCTGGGAGAAGGCAGGGCACTGCTACAATTGAACAACTCAATGGCCATGCTTCCCTGCAAAACTCTGTCCCAAGTCTGGCAAACTTGTCTTCTTTGCCATCTTGTACAAGGAATCCCTCACTTGGCAGCAAGGGGGAGGGGGGGGAAATAATCCAAAATTGGAAAAGTCTAGAGAAAAACATATGTGTGTGCAAAGAAGAGTTAGGTACTTCAACTGGGGGGGGGGGGCTGGCTGGCAATGTGTGTCTGAGGATGTGGTGCCTGCAAGCTAAGCCAGCAGGCTAGTGATTCCAAAAGTATTACTACCTACTGGGCTGCCAAATACTGTATAGTGGAGTTTTGTATTTAACTGGGCTGAATTATAAATTTAGGAGGTGGGGGGGAAGGTGTGGAAACAGAAGGGGTTGGTTCCATGTCTTCTTTTACGGGTGGGAAATAACATATCCAGGCCCTGAAAGAGGGAAATCGGGATACTGGCTCTACGGGATGGCCGGCGTCCGAAAAAAATCAGTGCTGTCACTTAATTTTCTCATCCTATGAAATACTGGAGTCACCCAAGGACACGGGACCGGCTGAAGCTGCGGGACGGACGGGGAAGCCTCCCGATGCCCCACGCAATTCCTGAGTTCTTCGGGTGGGCAGAAGCGGGGATGGCGGCCAGGGCAACGGCGGGAACGGCCCTGCAGGGAGGGCAGGGAGATCGGAGGGCATCGGAGCCCGGAAGCGGAGGGGAGAGAAGGTTAGGGGAAGCAAGCATGGGGTCGGAGGAGAATCTGCCACATCTCACCGTGGGTATAGATGTTGCCCAGCTCGTTGTGCAAGTAGAAGAGGCTGCGGAGACAGCCAGACCCGGAGCTGATCGGCCGGTAGCCCGTTAGCACGAAGCGGTTGAATTGCAAATGAGGGGGGGAGCTGGCCCAGTCCAGGAGCCGGGCTCCCCCCAGGAAAGCCATGGCCGGGCTCCCCCCCCAGGGTCAGCTACTATCCGGGTTCTGCATCCTTCTAGCTCTGCTTCCTCCTGCTTCTGCCGTTGCTGATGGGGCCGCTGCAGGGGGGGGAACTCCTCCTTGGGCTTCCCCCCCCTTTCCTTTTCCCCTCCGCAGCCTGAGCTCACAATTCTGCCCCGCCCACCGACCTCATTAGCATAAGAGATGCGGGTGTCGCCCGCCGCCTTTGCCCGCGCTTCTTGCGGGCGCGTTGCCCTGCCCTTCTCCATTGCATCCTCTTATGCAAGCCGCGCCCACCGTCCCCCATCTCGTTTGCATAATCTCTGCACCGCAGTTCGGTAAGGCACAGTTGTCCGAACCAGGGTTCTATGCGTTGCGTAATACTATAGGATGTAGAGATGCAAACCACACCTATTCTATTTTGAGAGCCTATCAGCTGCCCAGGAAAAAACGATAGTGTTCTATTATTAGCATAACCGAAGGCCCTCCTCGCATCGCTGCCCGATCTTAATAAGCGTCAGTTTTTGGTATAAGCATTGAGACACGCCCTCAGTCTCCTCCCAGGGAGGACTGTGATTGGGTAGCGCGGCGCGCGCGGAAGATGGCCCGAAACAGGCAAAAGACGCCTCCCAAAGGCTGAAAGGGTTGTAAGGTTAACACCATAGGATTCTAAATCGTAATTAATCGGAAAGTACTATACAGTAATTAGGCCTGGACGCCTCAACAGTCCTACATCTTCTTGGAGGAAGACTATTCGATAGAGTCTTAATAATAATCTATTTTATATCATATTTCTATTACAACGTAGAATGTACAGAGAGTTCTCGACTTATGACCACAATTGGGTCCCAAATGTATGTTGCTAAGTGAGACATTTGTTAAGGGAGTTTTGCTCTGGTTTACGACCTTTTTGCCATAGTTGTTAAGTGAAGCATTGCATGTTAAGTGAATCCGGCTTCCCCATTCACTTTTGCTTGTCAGAAATTTGCAAAAGCTGATCACATGATCCCAGGACTTGGCAACCGTCATAAATATGAAACAGTTGCCAAGCATCCGAATTTGGATCATGTTACCATGGGGATACTGCCATGTTCCGTAAGTGTGAAAAACAATCATAGGTCATTTTTTTCTGTGCCATAGTAGCTTTAAACAGTCACTAAACAAATTGTTGTGAGTCAGGGACGTATAATATTACAATATAGGAGGTCCATTATTATTAAACTAGGACTCCTGCCTTGAGCAGCGGGTTGGACTACAAGACCTTCAAGGTCCTTTCCAGCCCTATGATTCTATGACTACTCTTCTTCGTCTTTGTGTTATAAGATGCATTTAATTTTTAAATTATTTGTAGAAGACTTTTTCTCCAGTATGTCTATGGAGATTCTCAGTCATCCAGGTCAGGGGTGTCAAACTGGTGGCCCACAGGCCAGATGCATCATGTGCAAGTCATGTCCACCCCAGCTCTTCAAAGGCAAAAACCGTCATGATACATCACAATATGTCATGTGATGCAGTCGAGTTTGACACTCGTGATCCAGGTCATGGTTGTCTCAAAGATGCTTTTTCAAGAGGCAACTGGACTTCTTCAGCTGTGACTGAATGGTGGAGAGTTTTTCTCCCTTAGATTATCCCCAAACTCATTTTAAAACAATTCCACAAAAAAGCCAATTGAAGACCACAAAAACATGTTCAGGTTTCCAAATTGCTCATCATTAATAAAAGTCTGATGAAACTGCTTTGAGTTTTGAAGCCAGCAGACTGTTTTGGGACTGTGATTCTATAAGATTTCTTCAATAAGGGTTAGTAGAATTTCCCCCCTTATTTAGGAGGTTTATTTGTGCTTTTAAAATGCCAATGCATGTTACAGGCATACAGGTTTCTTTGCAGCTAGACAGAATTGGTCTGATAAGGTTTTCTTTTAAGAAAACCAATACACAGGCCTGGAATTCCAAATCCTAACCAGATCTGAACTTGCTTAAGCTATCAAATTCAGAAAAGGTCAGGCCTCAATAATACTACCAACAGCTCTATATAACAGTCTAACCACATATCATTTTCCTCAAATTGCTAACTCCTTGACAGTGATTTAGCTGAGATCAGAGTGGGTGTCTGGCAGAAATAGACTTTGGACAAGAAATACCTGGTTTGTAAACTATTCTCCCACTGTGGAAGGAGAGAATTCAAATCATATACTGTAGAAGATTCTCCTTATATAAAAGAAAGATACAAAATTAATGCAGCTTGTGGAATTGCACTCCTTCACTTATTTTTGATTGGTAATAATTTTTGAAACAAGGTCTGGGTTCTTTCTCCATTCACCCACAAAATGCCCACATTTATGAGAAACTGACTATATTGCTCCTATTCATGTGAAAAAGTTGGATTTCTTTATTCTTGATTGTGTCAATTTTGAATCTTGTCAAATGAAGGTTACGCGATCCCAGTCATATATTTGGGCCAATGCACAGTATCTGCTCAGTTGTGTCTTAGCATCTAACTCAAATACACATTGTGAGCTTGCATCACAATGTCACAACATACATAAGTCACTATTTCATTCCTCATCCCCCATAGATTTTTTTATACTTTAAGTAGTGCACATAAAGGGAAATAAATAAAAGTGTACAAAGTGTAGTTGATAATCCTCAACTTAAGACTGCAAAGGGGATAGGAATATTCATCATTAAATAGTAGTTATTAAATGAGGG
Organism: Crotalus tigris; assembly: GCF_016545835.1. NCBI lineage: Eukaryota > Metazoa > Chordata > Lepidosauria > Squamata > Viperidae > Crotalus > Crotalus tigris. The sequence goes on along the minus strand of NW_024096755.1, from coordinate 437,964 downwards.
ATCACATGATTACCCCCAATTTTACAGCCTTTTTTTGACATGTTCATTAAGCAAATCACTGTGGTCATTAAGTGAGACACCACGAGTGCAACTTGCAACCTTCCCTGCTGATTTCCCCATTGACTTTGCTTGTTGGAAGCTGGCTGGGAAGATCACAAATGGTGATAATGTGACTTCAGAATGCTGTGACAGTCATAAGTGTGAGGATTGATCATAGGTCTTTTTTTTCAGTGCTGTCATAGCTGTGAACAGTCACTAAATGAATAGACATTAAGTGGGGTTTACCTATAACATTTCAATTAAAAATAACCATGAAAATCATCTGTGATTGCCTACAATCAAACTATAGTCCTAAAGCCCATTGAAATAAAGTAGGATTTGGGGTCTTTCTAAATGCAAAGTGGGTCAAGAAAAAGTGTACTTCAGATACAACTTGTTCCAAGGTGTTGATCTGTTACTGTGAAAGTCTAAGGTAATTAACATCCCTGCCTTTAGCATTTAATTAATACAATATATGCATTTCTGGAACATCTGGTATATCTCATTGATGCAAGCTGTACGTGTATACTATGGAATTGAGGGATTGGCAGGATATGAAACTTGCTATACCAGAATTTGTTGGTTTTGCAAACCATTCCCAGTCAACTAAGTCAACTCTTTTTTTGTACTGATCACACCAAATGGGGTTTGCAAACTGTTTTCAGAAACTTGCTAAATAGCGTAGGAGACAGGGATGCAGAGAGGGCATCAGCTTCTCTATTCCCTGGCTGAAGGTCATGGAAGGCCCAATGTCTCTTTCCCCTGATGCACACAGAATAATGTTTTTCTGAAGCTTGCAGAGCAGCTGGGTTCTTCAGCAGATTGTGTTACACCATCACCAGAATGCTGGTATCAGCAAGATGACTTGTTTTCCTTGTGTATGGTAGATTCTATCGTCCTCCAGGAAAGAAGGCAATTTTCATTTCAGTAGGAACATTTTTAAAAGATTTACTCTTGTATACAAAGCTCACTTCTGAACATGAACCTGTTTCCTTAAATAAACCAATCTGTACTTTCAGATCAGGCCCATATGCAGATCACACAATTAATTTTAATGGCTACCTGCTTTATTATGTTTTCCTTAATATACATGCAGCACAATTATTTCATAATAAGTTAAATAATTAAACAAATTTCAATTATATACAAGAGGATGACAAGAGGAGTTGGCCTGATAAAGTTTCGGATATGGATTTAATTCATTGAAAGGACAGAACAAATACCAAATATATTTGAATATAGACTTTGCAGTTAATATTTCTAAAATAAGGCCCTAGGGATTCAGTAAACCTTTAAAAAAATGGAGAAAGAATGGGGCATTAACCTAGGTCCCTTTTTGTGAAAAAGAATCTCATTCCATGAATGGTTTGGTATTTAAAACTGTCCAATGGACTGCTATCCACACTTCCTAGAATACCATTTCAGCATCCTTCCAGGAAATTGGAAATGGTGCCTTGTAATCATTTCCAGTTGCCACAAAATGATTCTAAGACTGAGAGCTAACCAACATTGAGTGGAGCCTGTCAAGCGACAAATCTGCTAGCCCTTCTTTTACAATGCTGCCCTAGGCCCTTGACGTAGTTGCTAATTGTTGAGGGAAAGCACTTTACGGATGTTCAGAGGCACTTTTGTTGTTTCACATGCTTGAGGGCTAAGCCCACAGCTCCTGGAGTCAGTCTTAGATTTAGATTTAGTCTTGGCGACAGCACAACTATAACATTCAAAATATATAAGGGGATTTGAGATTGTCTTTAGGCAAAGAAGCACACTGTTCTCTTTCAATCTTAAAAATGTCTGGACTCATCTTTTTACAAGTCATTGAAGAGTTTCAAAGGCTGGGCTCTTGTTCCTATTATTGACACAGTGGCACATATGTAAACATGGCTGAAGATCCTGAAATTAAAATGATTGGAACTGAAACATTCTGTACATTCTGTTCCTGAAGAATTACACACATACACACACACACATACATGCACACAAAGCACACACAAACAGATTTTCTCTAATTAATATTGTTCCCTTCCTGGGACACACAAAGGATGCCCTTTCAAACAAATCCTTTACATCACTCTTTCCCAAACCTGATAGTCTCCAAAAATGCTAGGATTGTAATTCCTAGTTTCCCTTAATCTTTGTTTATAGGTATGGCTATTAATTATCAACTAATTTTATAATAATATATTTTTGTAACTGTTGTGTTGGTCTGATTTGTACTAAACCTTGGGAAAAGTGTATAACAATAAGTTGGAGGGCATAGGATGGAAAAATCTAGGGGATATTGTTTTTGAGTTAATAGCTGGAGCAGATTCTACACACCCAGTCTGAAACTCCATTCTCAGCTGCAGAATTACAAGAGCTAATGGATCACCCTCCAAAAAGCTGACCTTCATAGATGTTGAAAGAATAAGGTCTTCTCTTGCTCTTTTCTAAAGATAATACATTATTAAAAGCCTGATAGGTTATATCGGGTTTACAAACTTGGCAGCTTTAAGATATGTGGGCTTCAACTCCCAGAATCCCCTAGCCAGCATGGGAGTTGAAATCTACTCATCTTAAAAGTTTCCAACTTTGAAACACACTGCATTAAATCAATGGCATAGTTGCCCTGGATTCTGTTTCACATTGTGGCTAACCAGATGCCAATGGGTACTCCAAACAGTAGGAGGTTACTCTGTCCCCTTCTTTTAAACCATTCTGTGCTGGCAACCATTATGACTAGGGAAGGAATACTGAAAGAATTTGGCACAAAGATCTGCTAACAGCCTCATCATCACCACTGTGATGATGAATTCAGTAAAACAACACACTATTTGTATGCAGCAGATTCTGTCCTATTAGTTAGGATTTACTTTGTGACATGAAGAACTCTGATATTTCCTCTATCAGTTCAGCTTCACTGCATGTACTCATGTTCTACTATAGGTGATTATCCATTCTGCCTAATTTTATACAGTTATTGCCTATCTTGCTCACCTTTTCCTCCTCATGAAATTTATCTCAACATTGTAAAAAAAAAAACTTATTTGGGAATTGCTCAAAGCTCCTAAGGATTTTGGTTGCTACCCTATATTCTGTACCCTTTTTTAAAAAAAAGAACAGCATGGATGCATACCCATCCAAGACTTGGCTACAGCTGCAGGGCTCATGGGGCATTAGAGACAACCCCACCACACCTCACCCCAAACACACTGCAGGTCCAGTAGGAAACCAGGAATCTGAAACAGGATTACCGAAAGTAAAGGTAAATACCAATGTTCTTCACTTTCTTCCAGAACCTGTCCTTTTATTCAAGATCTCTTGGTTTCTCACTGCTAATGACAAAACACTCAGAGAAATGAATCATGTTCAATGAAAAATGGACGATCCAGTGTATCTCCTACCCAGTCCAGGAAAGCAGAAAATCTGTCAAGCTCTGAATCACAGCACAACAGAGCTGATGACACAGAAGCATCCTTGCCAGTTCGAAAATAATTTAATGAAGGCTTAGAGTTCCAAAATCTATCCTGTATCTGTAGAACACAGGACAACTAGTTTTCCTTTTCCTCATTCTTTGGTGTGTCTACAAAATTCCCTGAAGCCAAGTAAATAATGTTTCCATGGGTGGGTCTCGAAGTCTTCAGAGTGTTTGCAGCTAAATGCCTCACCAATGTTACAACCAACAAGAGAACCAGTTTTCCCTAATCAGTGTCCAAAAATTCATCAAGCTTACTATATCCAGGCGTACATTCCTTCCAAAGTTTTCCTCCTTCCATCAGTTATAAGGAACAGGTGTCTTGTCACAGACTTACATTTTCCCATTATGCCATGGGAATATTTCTGGTATGATGGGGATTTCTACCAGTCCTCTTTGTCCAACAGGACCTTTTTACAAAATTCCAGGGCCATAAAAGCTGCTTTGAGATTAAATTAGGCTGACATGTCTTCTGCAAGGAGACATGGCAAGAGCGTCTCCACTCCCTCAGGCTTCTCCTGCCCCAAAGAAAGCTGTGATGTGGGGGGGGGGGATATTGTTATGGAGCCTTGCTAGAAAGTGACCTTTGGCTTTCTGGAATGTGGTTCTCAGCCTAAAAGCTTCAACTTCCACTATATTATAGAGCCACTGCCGCAGGTCTTGAGTGGTTAAACACTGTAAGGCCCCAGACTTTTTGTCCCTAACGAATCTAGGAAAGTCCGCTTTAACTGTCTGGCATTAAAAGTCACAAACTGCAGGATCTGAGCTCCTCAGATGGTGGAGATGAGAGATTTGAGAGAGGACTGATTGGTGGAAGAAAGATTCTCATAGCTGTGGCATAGGCACGAGCAATCAGAGGAGGTCTCGTCGTCTCCTCCGGCAACTCCACCCCCAGTGTGCAGAGGACGGTGATGGGGGGCCCCACGAGTCGTGCAGATCACCACACGGGTATGTCGGTAGGCTACAGTCCAGGCCTCACCCCCAAGACACTGGCAGCGGTTCCGTGGCCCTTTGAAGGAGAATGGAACTAAAGAATTCCCCGTCTTCTTTTGTACAAAAAGGCAAGTCCTGGAAAAGAGGGAGAAATAGGTGACATGGCCAGCTAACTCTGATAGCAAGACATCAGCAGTAGCCACGCAATCATGCCCAACCCCCCTCACTGTACTTGACAAGAGCATAATCATGCTCTGGCAACATCTGTTTTCATCACCTTCCCAGGTGATTTGTGATACAGGTAGATTTGTTTAACATCTTGTTTAGCAGCCATTCACGGTTGCGATGGTGAAGAAGAAAATAACTTTGGCATCAGTCTTTGCATTTTTTTTACCTTTGCAGGTCTTAAAAGCCAAGAAGAGCTGAAGTAAGATTATAAGCACAGTCGTAATTTCAGAGATCACTTCACTTAACAACTGAATTGTGGGTTCCAATTGTGGTAGCTAAATAAGGACTACCTGTGTCCTTTTAAATTGCCTTTAGCTATTTTTTCCCCTATAAACCAAAATGATTCTACCATGCCTTCAAAATGTGTAAAATTGATAGTTTTGTATGATCCATTATCTTGGAGATAAGGTCAGTTGGCATGTTGCTGATGTGATTGGAGAATTTGGAGAGATGATGGTGTGCCTCCTCCCTTCTGATCATTTGTCATCCTTTATCTCATCCTTTAATGCCTAGTCTTCTTCATTAATGCTTAATTCCTTGAACTAAATGAGTTTGGCTATAACTTAGGCCTGGGGAGAGAAGATGTCACCTGTTGGGTCATCTCTAGGATAGGTAGGTCTTCTTTTATTCACCACACGCCAAAGAGGTCGCTTGTGGTGACAGTGAGAAAAATTAATCAATGGAACAACTTGCTTCCAGAGGTTGTGGGTACTACAACATTGGAGGTTTTTAACAAGAGATTGGACAACCATTTCTCTGGAATGGTTGAGCAAGGGGTTGGACTAGAAGACCTCCAAGGTTCCTTTCAACACTGTTATTCTGTTATTCTGTTACGGGAGATGCAACCTAGAATTAAGGAGAAATTTCCTGACACTGAGAACAATTAAGAAATGGAAGTTGCCTCCAGAAGTTGTGGGTACGCGAACAAAGGAGGCTTTTAAGAAGAGATCGGATAACCATTTGATTGAAATGGTATAGGATCTCCTGCTTAAGCGTTACTTCCTGGAGCCCTATCTGTGGCTGACCTCAAAAATGGAGAACAGAGGAGAGCCACCTTCCAGTATTTTCTAGGAAAAAAAAGGTGGGGATATATTTATCCCTCCCTGTTTTAGCTGCATTTTGAAACTTGCCTTTATTTTAACATGCAGAAGTCTTGTTTTTCTTCATGCAGAGAAGAAGGAAGGAGGCTAAATAAATAAGCTGGTGCTTATTTGCTAGTTTCCCTGCATTTGTCAATTTTAATCATTCTCTTCTCTTCTGGAAATTGCTCAACAATTAGTCTGTCAGATCTTTTCTCTGTGGGACATCGCCACCTGCGGTTTCGTCCCTGAGACTATTTTTGTCCTGATGTCTTTCACTCATTCATTCATTTATTTGTTCATTTATTTTACATTATTTTAATTTGGGAGTGGGGTAGAAGTACCAGCCTACAGAAGACAAGCCAAATCTTACACACAGTTTCTACAGTGCAGGGCCAAAAGAGGCAAGATGGCCTCACAGTAGCACTTAGAAATAGCTCTTAGACTGATATGCCACTTCATAGTGCTTTGTAGCTCTCTCTAAGCGGTTTACAGAGTCAGCCTATTGCCCCCAACAATCTGGGTCCTCATTTTATCAACCTCGGAAGGATGGATGGATGAGACAACCTTGAGCCACTCAGGATCGAACTCCTGGCTGTGAGGTGAATTAGCCTGCAATACTGCATTCTAACCACTGCGCCACCAAAGCTCCTCACAATCAAAGCTTCCCCACTTTTATGCATTCATCAATGCCACATATGTGTACAAAGGGATGGAGTTCGATTGCGTGGCTGCACCCACCATCTTTTGCTAGATGATTTCCCAGTCCCTGGTCACATATTCAGATGGAGTATTTGAATAGTATTTGTGAATGAGGCAATTGCCTGTAGCAATTGCCTCTTTCACAAATCAAAACAAGGCCATTCAGCAGTGGCTTTGGACAGATGCAAGCAAGATAGTACGGTAGCAAAAATAGTTAAGGGAATGGCCCTGGGGGGGACAGTAAATGTTGGCCAAACAGTTACTGCCCCCTCAGGGCCATTCCCTTAATTACTTTTCCCCTCTGTGCTGACTCAGGGAAAAAACAGGTAGGCAGCACTTTAATCCAGCAATGGGGAAAGGTCCTGGAACTATATTGGTTGCCCATCATTAGAGGCATAGCATTCAAATTTTAACATAGGCCTCCTCATAGTACTTGAACTACCACTTCCATCAGGCCAAAGGACAATATATACTAGGATGAGGAGGATAATGGACCCAATTCATATGAAGCTAAATTAAATCAGTGAAACCAATTATTTCCACATTCCTGCTATAGCTGATAAAGCATACTTCTAAACTGAGAGTTCCAAATTCTGTCAATCAAGTATATCATGCAGTTACAGGTAGTCCTTGACTTATAACCATTTGTTTAATGACCATTCGAACTTATAATGTCATTGGAAAAAAAGTGATTTGACCGTTTTTCACATTTATTATGACCGTTGCAGCATCCCCATGGTCATGTGATCAGAATTCGTGCCCTTGGCAACTAGTATGTATTTACAGATTCATTGTCTAGGATGGGGGTCACGTGATCACCACTTAACCTTCCCAGCCACCTTCTGATAAGCAAAATCAATGGGTAGGGAGAGCCAGATTTGCTTAATGACTGTAGGGTTCACAACAACTGGCAAAAATAGTTCATAAAATGGGGCAAAATTCACTTAAACTGCCTGGCTTAGCAACAGAAATTTTGGCTGAGTTGTGGTTGTAACTTGAGGACTACCTCGTATTTAGTCCTTTATTTCTTAGCAAGGCTTTTATTGCATTTTGTTTGTTTTAGATAGGCACAATCAGAAGTGAGAAAATATTTGAAGACTACAAAAAAAGCAACAATATCTACATGCTTAAAATTCCAGGAATGAGACAAAATAGTTGTGCCACTAAAACGCTTGTTCTGGAAACACTACATTTGGACTTATTATTACTATAGCGACAGTATCAGTCAGATTCCACGGTAACTTTCATGAATATATCACACAAATACATTTCCCAGGGTGACTAATGGGGCAAAATCCAGTGTATTTGCTGACTTTTGGTATCTGCACATTATTATTTTAGAACATAGTGCAGTGTAGTACTTAATCTTTCTTTTAAAACTGCAATATGGAATATGTGGCCCTTCAAATGTTGCTGAGTGACACCTATAATCATTGGCCATGCTATCTGAGTATTAGGAATTGTAATTCAGCAGTACCTGGGGGGGGGGTCACTGATGCACTACCCCTTTCTTTCATCTGTATGAAACAACTTTCTTGATGGACAGTGGCATCTATAAGCAAACTTTGGACGCCTAAATTTTCCTATACACTTGATCACGCGTTTGTGATCACAAAAATGGACCTTCACCATCCCCAAAGATGCCCCTGTTGCTAACAGTTATTATGTATTGTTCTCTCTCTTTCTTTTCTATGGATGACTCAATTGACTGGTCCTTACAAGTAGTCCTCCACTTATTCCTTCAATGATCATTAAGAGTTACAATGGTGCTGACTAATGACTGGTCCTCACATTTATGATTGTCACAGTGTCTCCACGATGACATGATCAAAATCTAAGGGCTTGCAACAGGCATAAATTTACAAAGGCTGCAGCATCCCGATGTCATGGGGGTTGCCATTTGCAACCTTCCCAAGGAGCTTCAGATAAGCAAAGTCAATAAAGGAAGTCATATTTGCTTAACGACCTTGTGATTCACTTAACAACCGCAGCAAAAAGGTCATAAAATCAGGCATAACTCATTTAACAACCATCTCACTTAATGATGAAAATTCTGATTGTAGTTGTGGTCGTAAGTCGAGGACTATCTATATTGCTTGTCTGTGCTTGATGACAACTTTTGTTTCATGGGGGCCCAGGGAGTTTGCCTTTACCCATACAGCCTCCACACCCCTTCTTTTCAATCTCTGGGCCTTAACTTATTTCCCCCCAAAATCTATTTTCTTTCATCTTTCATCAAAACAGGAAAGGAAACCACCACTCCTCGTTCCCAGCAGGGATCCTTTCTATTCCTCCAAGAAATTGGAACAAGAAATTACACAACATCTCCCAGTCAGCTTGAACCTACCTCTTGCGCAAATGGTATGAGACAATGATGATGGCTAAGATGAAGGTCCCTGTGGCCGTATACATCACCCAAGCTGTGTCACAAAAGAACAGAAGAAATCAATGGGTGTTCAACAAATGTTGAACCATTAATCAAACAGCCTGCTAAACACCACAGCCTTCTTCAACCTGGTACCCTCCAAATGTGTTGGAATTCAAGTGCCCTAATTGCCTGCCACTAAAAAAAATTAAGAAGCGATCACACAACTCCAAGCCAGGTTCACTTTGGCCTAATTGGGACGTCTTTAAAGCCCCATCAGTCTATCTGTAATTGCAAAGCCTCTGCCACTAGGTGGTGCCATATTTAATATACTAAATAATACCAACCTCTTCCAGATGGGGCGGGTAATGCAGAGCAGCAAAGCAACCTGATTACTCTGGAGGAGACAGAAGGCTAGAAGATGGCAACTAATTATATAAAATTCCAGGCAGCCTGATGAGTAAGATGTCAATGTTCTTAAGAACATGGCACAAACCTCAGAAGTGGAGATACTCGCCATGAACATAGGGGTGACCCCAGTGGTTGGATTCAAATATGTGAACAACCGGTTCTCTGTCTGGATGCTGCTTCCAGAAGTCCATTCTGGGCCTGGGCAACAAAAAATTAGCTACTGTTTCTGCTGAACTTGTGCGAACTAGCTGAATCCCACCACTGGGTGACCTTGTATATTTCTGTGTATGGTATGTATAATACACACAGAGAGAGGTTTGCATGAACAGAAGCCAACAAGAAACGTAGCCAAAGGAAGGCCCCTTCTATTGACAGCATGCATTCCATTCTTCTTTGACTGCATCATGGAAGTTTATGCCAAGCTGAGAAATTTTGGCTTCAGCTTGGTGTGCTTTTCTGGCTTAACAGACAGATAGGAAACTGGCAGAGCAACACTTAGTAAAACTGAAGTCAGGTAAGGCAGAGGCTAAACAGAAGCAAAAAAAAAAGTTTTCCAAACAATTTTTCCCATTCCCATAAGGGCAGCAGAAAAAAGATGTGCCAAATAAGCATATATCTACAATATTGCTAATTTTGCATTCTGTGTGCATCACCGTGCCCTGGTTTCTTGCACAGAGATCTGATTTATCTTGCTTTTGTTATTTTTCCCCAGGCATTAAAGTCAAAGTCTTGTCCTAGATAAGGGGTTGTTTGCTAGGATCCTGGATGTGTTCATTCATCCAATTTGGAGTACAAAGAGACTGACATAAGGTACATAATATGTATATAAAGTATATATATGGTATGTATATAAAATACAAAGAGAGCCAGTTTGGTCCAGTGGTTAAAGCACAAAGCTAGGAAGTGGGAAATTGTGATTTTCACTTTAACCAGAAAAGCCAGCTGGGTAACTTTGGGCCTGTCACTCTCTCTCAGCCCAACCTACCTAATAAGGTTATTGTTGTGGGGGGAAAAGGAGGAAGGTGTGTTGAATATGTTTGCCTGAGCTATATATAAAAATAATAAAGACAGAATAGAAATAAAATAAAAGAAAAGAAAAATCAGAATAAAAGGAAGCAATAACTTCTAGTTATCTAGTACAATCTTTCTGAATCTTGGCAACTTGAAGATGTATAGAATTCAGCTCCCAGAATTGGGGCTGGGGAGTTCTGGGAGTTGAAGTCCACACATTTTCAAGTTGCCAAGGATGAGAAACTAACTGTTGTGGTGGTCCATTGCAAGACTGTGATGCCCCAGTTTCATTCTTCCACAAGTTGACCAGACAGTCTCAGAATTATGAGAGTTGCTGTGCTAGCATATCTGAAAAGGAAAAGCTGAGCTGCACATCAATCTGTTTCTTCTCCATAATACTATTAACCTGTTTACAATGACTATATCTTTTTTTTTGTTTGTTTATCTTGCATCTCATTTTACAGAGCACTATATATTTAAATACACAATTACATATTTTCTTTTAAATATTTCTTTACAGGCAGTCCTTGACTTACAACCGTAAGGAAACTACCCGTCATGGTCATAAGTCGTGGCGGTTATAAAAAGGATCTGTCACAAAACTGACCCGATTTTATGACCTTTTTTTTCCCCTGTAGTCATTGAGCAAGCACCGGGGTCATTTAGTGACCCAATAGTTCACCATGGATGCAGTTTGGCCAAAAATCAAAGGTAAAGGGGTTTGACAAAACTATTGTAAATTGCAGTTGTACAATCACGGGATGCTGCAAACACCATAAATGCAACCCGGTTGCTGAGCACACAAAATTGGGTCACATGACCATGGGGGAAGCAATTGACAGAAGTTTGAATCTGGGTCATAAGTAGCCCCCCCCTATCTACTGTAACTTCAAACAGTTGCTAAGCAACCGGTTGTTAAGTTGAGGACTACTTAAGTGAACTCATTTTGAAAAATACACATTGCAAATGTGTGGTAATGAGGGAATGGATAGCCTGGCTTCAATTCATAATAGGCAGAAGGAGGAATAGTTTGTACAGAAATGTAAAAAGATCCCATTCCTCAAATGTTCCTCTTATCCATTTGAAAAATATGTTTTAGATACTTTTGGAATATGTTTTAGTGCACTCCAGTGTGTTTCTGTTTCTTTGTTTAAGCCAAGAACTATTTATGGGAAAGAGAAATTCTGCAAAGAATAAATGGAAGGGGGGGGGCTCCTGGATCTGCTTTCCATCCATCTCCATTCCAAATTATTGCTCTTGAAAATGGTTATACCCAAAATGGTTGCTGGAATTAGGTATGTCTGGTTTAATGAAGGACTAGGGATGACATGGTAGCAGTGTTCCGATAGCTCAGGGCTTGCCACAAAGAAGAGGGGGTCAAGCTATTCTCCAAAGTACCTGAAGCCAGAACAAGAAGGAATGGATGGAAACTAATCAAGGAGAGAAGCAACCTAGAACTAAGGAGAAACTTCCTGACAGTTAGAACAACTAACCAGTGGAACAACCTGCCTCCAGAAGTTGTGAATGCTCCAACATTAGAAGTTTTTAAAAAGAGACTAGACAGCCGTTTGTCTGAAATGGTGTAGGGTTTCCTGCCTAAGCCGGGGGTTGAACTAGAAGATCCCAAGGTCCCTTCCAACTCTGATATTCTGTTATTCAAACATCATCCCTGTGGGGGAAAATGCTGAAAGACTGCTTAGAACAGTATTTCTCAATCTCAGCAACTTGTACATGTATAGACTTTAACTCCCAGAATTCTCCAGCCAGTGCTGTTGTCTGGGGAATTCTGGACATTGAAGTCCACAAACCCTCAAGGTGCTGAGATTGAGAAATACTGACTTAGAAGATGGATAGGATGTATTAATCAGTGTTCAGTAAAGGAGGAGTTAGTATGTATACATGTGCTGGGGGTTTTTTCCATTCTTTTTTTATGCACTTTTTAAATATCTTTATTGTATTCTGTTTTTTGTCCTTTTTTGGATTTTTTTTTTGAATTTTGTATTTTATCTTGCTTTTAAATAAAAAATAAAATTATGACAGGAAGAAGATGGATAGGCAACATTTTTAGCTCTGGATGACCCTTAAATTTCTTTCTGCTCCTGAAGGATAGGGAGGTATATATAACCATGCCTATATACTATTACCAAAGATGGGACTGAAACCCCTTTTCCAAATCTGGAAGGATTTAAAAATGCAAAAAAGTGGATTAAACCTTCGTATGCCTCATCTATTATGCATATTTTGGGAGCAAAATCAGGCAGGGGCAGTTTTAAGCTCTGTGATTTGGGGATTCTCCTAAAAACAATGAGTCTGAAGATGGTACATACAGTTGACTCATCCTAGATTCAGAAGAAAGAAATAGATAGGAAAAAGAATTAAGTACATTTCATCTTGCAAATGTATTCTCTAACTTTGAATTGCACTCTTTGAAATATTGTAAATTTAATGGCACTCTGGTTTTCTTGGCAGACATAACTAGAATGGCTCCAAGGGCTCCTTGTCCAGTGCAAAACTACAGTGTCAAAGAATCTATTTTGCCTAAAGCCAGTCAAGCTATAACACAGGGGTCTTCAAACTTAGCCCTTTTATGACTTGTGGACTTCAACTCCCAGAATTCTTCAGCCAGCTAACAGCTTCCTAGTATAATATTCCACCCCCCCCCCCCGCAGTTTAATCCTTTACCTCCTACCCCAATGGCAGACTCATTGGCACTGTAGGTCCAGGTTGAATTCAGCCAATCGGAAGAGGTAGGGGTCAGACGGGATCCATCACCTGGAAGGGTCCGCAAGTTGACCGAGGAAGCTTTCAGTCCTGGAAGGATCATGAAGGATTTTACAGTGGATTTTCAGCTTAACTTCTCATCAAAATCTCAGGCTTTCCTGATATGTTAAACAGTAACACCAGTCTCACTAGTTTTGCTACATTGATTTGACATGAACATACACTGATTCTGAATGTAATCATGGCCTAGTGAGAACAATAATTTATTAATGAAATTTAGCCTATCGTTACCATGGACTATTGCATTGTCTGTTTGTCTGTCTGTCTGTGTGCATGTGTGTGTTGCCATGATGAGAGTTGTAGTAAGGGCAAGTTGCACAGATGCAATAAATGCAACAAATGCAGCTCATTAGCATCTCCTTTGAACCCTTAGAGTCTTCCCCATAGAGAGACCCATTTTTCAATTAGTAGAAGTTGTGGACCGCTGCTTTAGAGAAAGATTGGATAAAATACAAGAAGTTAAATCAGCCAACCAAGCAAAAACTTCACTGCAAAAGGAGCCAGATCAAGGTGCCTTTAAAATTTTGAGAAGCTCAACAGCAAAATGTCCATTTGACCTTCTTTTCTTCTCAATGCAAAATATATCAATTTAGCTTCTAGTCCCCTTTGAAATTAGTGACTCTATAAATGTGAATATGTACAGTTACATCTTAACATTACCAGAATAAAAATACTGTTCCAACCAATCATTTCACAGACCTTGTGAAAGCCTGAGACAATTGTACCGCCCAGCCTTGCAAAATCAGTTCTGGCCATCTCTGTTAAAAAGAACCATAGTGTCACAGATTCAAAGGGATGTCAAGAGAAACTGGCCTACAATTAATCCTTTGGGGATATTACAAAAAAAATAATTAAATGTAAAAAGAAATGTAATTAAAAATGTAATTTAAAAAAATTGGAACATTACAAAAAAGATGTTGAGACTTTGGGAAAAGTGCAGAAAATAGCATCTAGGATGGTTAAAGGCCTGGAGACTAAAACACATGAACAGTTGTAGAAACTGGGTAGGGCTAGTTTAAAGAAAAGAAGGATAGGGTGACATGATAGCAGTATTCCAGTGTTTGAGAGGCTGCCACGAAGAAGATTGGGTCAACTTATTTTCTAAAGCACCAGAAAGCAAGGCAAGAAACAATGTATGGAAACTAATCAAGGAGAGAAACAACCTGGAATTAAGGAGAAACTTCCTAACAGTGAGAACAATTAGCCAGCGGAACAGCTTGCCTTTGGAAGTTGTGGGTGCTTTATCACTGGAGGCTTTTAAGAAGAGATTGGACAGACACCTGTCTAAAATGGTATAGGGTCTCCTTCTTGAGCAGTGGGTTGGATAGAAGACCTCCAAGGTCCCTTCCAGAGCAATTCAGATTTTGATTGATTGATAGATTGATTGACTGACTGACTGACTGACTGACTGACTGATTGAATGATATGGGAAGAAGCATTTTTTTCATATTCAAGGAGTTTGGCCAGATAGCAATATTTGGGTAATAGATTTCTCGAGGAATCCTGAAAGATGTTCCAAGATGGAACCATCTGTGCTCCTAACACATGTGGATCTAGGATCTACTAATTCGAGCTCAGAGTGCAGTGGCAAGATGTCACCAGTATATGTGTTTATCCACCACCTTGCAGGTCAAAGGCATCTGTGGTTACATTGCCCAAAATGTTGACTTCATTCATCTTGCTAAGATGTCTCCCCTGTCCCCCTCTGTAAGCAGGGCCACTTGGGAGAAAGAAGGGGAGTGGGTAAGAGAAAGCACTCCTATGGAACATCATCATATAACTTTCCTCTAGCATTTTAGTCAGGTGACAGCATCATCCAGGAAGCCAAAGTTCAGTGCCTACCTCGATACAAGATGGCAAAGCCTTGGGCTTGCAGGAACTGGTCTGATTGGAAGAAGAGGGAAAGACAGTCCGTGGGGAACAGCAGAGGTGCACCCGGCCTTCGGCGCCCATCAAACTGGGCCAGTAAGAGATTGCTGTGTCCATCCCGGACCTCCAGGCGGTCGTTTGGATCACGCACATCAAAGATCCGGAAGCTGAGCTCTATAGAATCACAGCCTGCAGGGTAAAGGATCCAGCTGCAGTTGCTGTTGGCCTCATAGTCATCTGGGAACTGCGGAGAGTAGATCACTCCAGACAGATCACTGAAGTTCCCCTGACAGGCCCCCATGGAGACTGGAATGGGAAGAGAAAAATCAGAACAGAATTGTAATCAGTATTAAAGGAAAAGCCTCTGATGAACTGAGCTCATCTTCAAGTTATGAAATTTAGATATTTTTAAATTTAAAAAATGATAAAATACTGAAATACAAAGAAGTACAACATCAACATAAAAGGATGCTTAATGGCTATTCAGTTACAAAAACTCTGTTGTTTAATGATGAAAATAAACTAAATAAAAAGAGTTAATTTAAAAAGATCCAAATGCATGTAATATCCATTTCATATTGGTATGAGATTATGTCAGTCCTCAAGTTTTATCATTAAATGTAAAGATATATTGCTTCAATTTCTTATTTTTGGAATAAAAAGATTTCAAAAATAGATAACAGATATTCCTTAATATCAGGAAGATACACTTTATTCAAATTATATAAGATCATCCTCTTTACCAAAGTCTAAGTTTAGGGTATAGCCAAACCTCTTCGTAAAAGACCAGATTCCCTGTTTTAGGAATATAATATCTCATTTACATTCCATTTCTTTCCAAGATGATGTTAAAAAATATTTATAATGCCAGTACAAAAAATCTAATGTCCAACCTTTTTTAAACGTTACTTGAGAAGTCCAGTAGATATAAAATATAATATGTTCTATTGAATTTCTTAAGTTCTTCAAAATAATAATAAGCATGTTTATGATTTTTTAAAAAAAGGTAAACCCTTTGATTTTTCCAAAATTGGATATTTCAATTCTTCATTCCACAGTTGTTGTTGTTAACTGCGAAGTCGTGTCCGACCCATCGCGACCCCATGGACAACGTTCCTCCAGGTCTTCCTGTCCTCTACCATCTTCTGGAGTCCATTTAAGTTCTCACCTACTGCTTCAGTGACTCCATCCAGCCATCTCATTCTCTGTCGTCCCCTTCTTCTATTGCCCTCAATCTTTCCCAGCATTAAGCTCTTCTCCAGTGAGTCCTTCCTTCTCATTAGGTGGCCAAAGTACCTGAGTTTCAACTTCAGGATCTGGCCTTCTAAAGAGCAGTCGGGGTTGATCTCTTCTAGGACTGACCGGTTTGAACGCCTTGCAGTCCAAGGGACTCGCAGGAGTCTTCTCCAGCACCATAGTTCAAAGGCCTCAATTCTTTGGCGCTCAGCCTTTCTTATGGTCCAACTTTCACAGCCATACATTGCAACTGGGAAAACCATGGCCTGGACTATACGCACTTTTGTTGGCAGGGTGATGTCTCTGCTTTTTAGTATGCTGTCTAGATTTGCCATAGCTTTCCTCCCCAGAAGCAAGCGTCTTTTAATTTCTTGGCTGCAGTCCCCATCTGAGGTGATCTTTGAGCCCAGAAAAATAAAATCTGCCACTACCTCCATTTCTTCCCCATCTATTTGCCAGGAATTGAGAGGGCCGGATGCCATGATTTTGGTTTTCTTAATGTTGAGTTTCAAGCCAACTTTTGCACTCTCCTTCTTCACCCGCATCAAGAGGCTCTTTAGTTCCTCTTCACTTTCCATTCCACAGTACAGATATGTAATTAAAGCTAGTCTTCCTTTTATTTTTTTAAATCCCATATAAAATTGAATTGTTTGGTTCATTTTAAGTGCTGCATCTCTTAAGCATCTCAAGACTCCAGATACTTCTAAGCCTGCTAAAAGCGTCTGGATTGTGCTGTTTTGTCAGTACATGTTTCAACGATATATACCACCAAACAGATGTTATGGGTAAATCATATGCAGAATACAATCTCTCAGAATATTTAAAACAACTACTAAAGTTCAACTGACTTAAGGAGTTTATCCTTTGTTTGGCCCAGACGTTCAAAAAGAAGATCCTATTCTTTATTTTCAAATTTGGATAATTCAGCATTAGTTTTTTATGTGATTCTGCATCAAACCATAAACACTTTCTGACCTTCCAAATTTGTTTAGAGAGAAATCCACATAATGATTTAATATAATTTATGATTTCAGACAATATCTCTTAAACCAGGGCTTTTCAACCAGTGGTACGGGTACCACCTGTGGTACATTGGCAACCATCCTAGAAAAGTAGCGGGGGAGGAGAATGAGCTGAACCAGTGGCAGCACCGCACAAGCCTGAGCGAGAGATGGCTGGAGCTGCAGGGCTGTCAAGGCTCAGCGGAAGCACCACGATCAGCGCTTCTTCGGGGCTGTCAGGGCTCCAGCTGGAGCTTGGTGTTGATCCTGGTGCTTCTGCTGAGCCCAGAAGAAGCGCTGATCAGCTGGAATGTTGCAGCATCTCCAAGGTCTTGTGATTTACATTCAGATGCTTGGCAACTGATTCATATTTATGACGGTCATAGTGTCCCAGGGTCATGTGAAGTGACCAAAACCTGCTGCAACCACTCAGCAGATGGGAGAAATAAAAACCAAACACCCCCCCACCCCTGCTGCCAATCCTCAATAGAAATGCTCACAACAATGAAAACCTCGAACAGGAGGAAGAGCGCCACCGGGTGGGCAGGCAGGTGTCTTGCTCGGCTGTGGCTTGGGGGGCACTTTTTTCAGTGCCATTGTAACTTCGAACAGTCACTAAGTGAACTGTTGTAAGTCAAGGACCAACTGTACTTCATCACTTTTTTCCTTTGGGGGGGGTCATCAAGTTTTTGACACCTTGCTAGGCGACTGGTGGTACTCAGATGTTGCCATATCCTAAAAGTAGTACAATGGGTGAAAAGGTTGAAAAGCCCTGTCTTAAACTAATTAATATTAAAGGATTTTGATCAACCAAAAATGTCTAATTAGATTAGAACCAGGAAGATCCAAAGATGATTCTACCATCATCTATAAAAACTCACAGATGACTGTCTTTCAGACAATCTTTGGTTACTGCTATGGAGGTACAGTGGAATCTTCTTCTGGGCCTTGAGTTTCTGGAGAAAAAGTGAACTAGTCTCTTGGCCCTTTCTGCTTTGTCTACTGGAGAGCCCAGAACTTTACTCAACAAATTTTTCTTTTTTGATTGTAGAAATAGGTTTTTTATAGTAAATAGAGGTTTGTTTGTACACAGTTAATCCTCACTTACCAACAGTAATTGGAATTGGAAACTGTTGGTAAGTGACACAGTTGTATAGTGCAACATCATATGACCACACTGACTTATGACAGCAGCTCTGGCAGTCCCAGTTGCTGTCATTAGATGAACTGGGTAGTCCCAGTTGCTGCTGTTTGATGAATCTTGCAAAGGTTACAATGCCCCGTGGTCACATAATCAGCATTTGAGACCTCCTGCTGGCTTCCCCATTGACTTTGCTTGTCGGAAGTCGACAGTGAAGATCACAAATAGCAATCATGTGACTGAAGTGCTGTGACATCATAATTGCAAGCTAGTCCTCCTCATTCAGCACCATTATAATTCTGAATGGTTGAACGAATGGTTTTTAAACAAGGACTACCTATTATCCTAACTTAACTTGTCAATAAACTTTTATTGTTTATCTTTTGTGAAATTGGTCTATTGAGGGTGAAGGTTCGTTCTCTGAGCTTGTGGATGGGTTTCTAAACATTTCATTACCAGGCTAGGTAACATCTTCAGCAGAGTTTAGGGGATGTCATTATCAGTGTTCTTCTGTTTATACGGGCTTCAGATGTGGGTGTGTCAAATGGGTGAGGGTCTTGTGATGGGTCTTGTGATTGGCCAAGTGTGAGTCATCAGTGAGAGGCTTGTGATGGGTCTTGTTATGGGGAGGTAACATTAGAACTGCTGGTGACAGGAGGGGCCTCGCATAGGTTAGTTGAGGGTTGGTGCTGTCTCCTGGTTGGCTATGTGGTTGATTTGACATCTAAGCTACAGATATTTGCCACTATTGAAAACTAATCTATTTTTCAAAAGGAGGAAATAAAGGCTGAAATTCCTCGAGTCTATGTTACAAGGCCAATCTTATCCTTTCAAGGTAGATCAGACTAGGAAACCCACATCATGTAGGCCAAGACACACCTTTATTGTAAGGTTACAGTAACAGAATCTTGCAACTCTGAATACATCTTCTTCCTCCTTTTATCTACTTGAGAACTAGGGAGAAATTTTTCTGAGACATTTATTCACACTACATTCGTGCTCTGGAGGCCTCTTTTATCTGACTGTGGCCTTAATAGCAACTCTTCCTCCTATCCCTCAAGGTCACCCTCTCTTCCCCCTATGGCTAGCAAGTTGCATTATGGAATTTAATTTTTTCCCTGATTGTCATTGCCAGCAAGACAAAATAGCTGATGAGAATCCCTTTTCACGCACATAATAGGACTGTGAAGATATCCATTAGGTATTGCTTGGAAAGCAGTGAGAATTGCCCAGCCACTATAAGTAGCAAGAGGTGAGGACAGGATATGCGTATCCTAGGAGAGAAGACGTGAGATCTCCAGCCTTCCATATTACTGCTACACTTCTCTTGACAGCCAGTTGAGTTCTCATAAAAATGGAGAAAGGGGTTCCTCCCATTTTTAAATTTAACCCACCTCTCGCTAGTATATAATCAATATTCTTACCCTGACATATCCTACTTATTATTTATTAGATTTATACCCAATTTCACTCACACACAATTCCAGGAAAAGGTGTTCACAACAAACGCTATGTGCACATCCACATATGCTACAAATTCAGTGTAGACCTTTGAACCTGGATTGCTGCATAGCCTTAACGATTATAGAGGGCTGGTGAAAGCTGAATGCCTAAGCAACTTGCCTAAGGCTGAGCAGTAAGCGCTTGGCTGAACTTAGATCTGAATCGAGCTTGTCAACAGCTACAGTACTACATCCCACATCATACCGCTAAAGGCAATTAATAGGGAGTATTAAGCATTGCATCCAACTACCACGGAGTTGTTATAACCTGGCCAAAGTTAAGATCCACCTACATGAACAGTTGGATCTTTCCCTATGCAAGCAATATTCTTACATCTTGCAGCTGGCTCAGATTTAACAATTATGCTTCGTAAGCTCATCCATTTCTGTGTGCAACCTATGAGATAAGAGGGAGGTGGAACCCAGGACTACAACTGTTTTGAAGAACCATATGCATAAAATAGTACTCTGCATAGTTAAGTAGCTCACTTTGATGGGATGTACAATTGCTTGATCAAACTACCTCAATGTTACAGAACGTCCACAGAGCACCGATTCTACTTCCCAATCCCACCCTCCCACCCCCATTAAATTTGGAAGCAGACCTGAGATTGTTGCCCTTCCCTGGAACTCTGAGGACAGGCAGGAATATCATAGGCCAATCCCTCAAGTTAACGAAAAAGTGAGCACAAAAAATACCATTTGTTCTTGACCTGTGCCCTGAGCAACAGCAGTTCTGGGAGCCACAAACTCCCCTTTGCCTCTGACCCAAACTGAAAGGGGGGGGAACCCAAATTTCTAAATCCACCTCCATGTTTTCCATACACAGTGTGTGCTTTTGTTGTTGGGCATTGTGTAAAAACATCTGTTAAACTACCGGTATTAGGGAAAGCTCCTTTTATATGCATTTTCCCCCCTGCATATATAAATTCTCAAAGTCAGCATAATATTATAGGGTGATGCCTGCCCTTCTGTGGAAACTTCTTAAAGAAGGTGGGAAAGTGTTGCAAGATATGGTAAAACTTGCTAGGAGATTGGGTTCGCTGATAAGGTTGTGAAATCCATTAGATCGAGGTTTCTCAACCAGGAGGACACATACCAATGGTGGCATGCAGAAGCAGTCAATGTGGGATGCAATTCTCCTCCCCAAGTTGAGAAACAGTCTTACAAGAAAAAGGGGAGGATACTGAAAAAAGAGGAAAAACATCCAGGCTCTAGTTAAGTGTGATGTTAACAGTCCTGAAAATTCAGGACTAGATCAGCCTCCGAAAGGTTTGGGCTAGGCTGCAGGGGTAGGCAATCTTGGTTCTTTTATGACTCATGGACTTCAACTCCCAGAATTCCTGAGAATTCTGGGAGTTGAAGTCCATGAGTCATAAAAGAGCCAAGGTTGCCTACCCCTGGGCTAGGGAAAAAGATCAAACACAGGCAGTCCTTGACTTATATTACAATGGAGCCTTGAATTTCCTTCAGAAAAGAGGTAGGCCTTACATCTTGATATCATCATCCTGCTTCTGTCAATTTGACCCCTCTTGCCACTCCTTCCAGATGCTGCCTCAAACCAGGTTCTCTGATAGCTGGGATTTAACACACAAAGAATGCTAATTTGAGGGTGGCTATCCTGGAGCCAGTTTGGTGTGGTGGTCAAGATATCAGGATAGAAACTGGGAGACCATGAGTTTTAGTTCCCCCCCCCCTTAAGCACAAATCCAACTAGATGATCTTAGACCAGTCACTTTCAGCCCTAGGAAGAAGGCAATGGCAAATCACTTCTGAAAATTTTTTTGCCAAGAAAACTATAGGGACTTGTCCAGGCAGTCTCTGAGAATCAAACGCGGTTGAATGAAAGAAAAAAAAAATCCTAGCAAATGGCAGGTGGAGAGGCAAGTTTCCATGTACAGAAAAACAGTCCAGCCAAACCTCCATAGAGCTCTAGCACTGCAAATCAGTTGTGGGAATACATTGCCATGGTGCCAATTGCTGGTTTGGCATGACTGCTATATGCCTGAAGAGCTCCCATGTTGGCGGTCAGTGAATTTGGGAGACGGAAAAGATGTTCACTGGATTCAAGGTTAGGAAGACACTTAGGTACTGGGTGTATAGAGCAGTGTTTCTGTTGGAATATTCATGAACAGGAAGAGTCATGTGGTAACTCAGTCAGCCAATGTGAGGAAAGTGCTACTGAGTCTGTGCAAAAAGAGTATTGAGTTAGGAGCTGGATTTCCAGTCTCTGAGTTTGTCTCTGGTCTGTCTCTGTAAGAAGCCTTCATTAAGCTATGTTGCTGTAAAGAAGAATGGTATTGTAAATATTTTTATATAAATATAAAGTTATTTGAATCAGCTAAATGCAGTCAACTGTGAGAGCTTCTGATTTATTTTTCACCAATAGAGAAATTAAAATTCTCTAACAGGTTATGGGCCCAGAGCTTACTAAGGACTGCATTGTAATTTAAAGCTGGAAGAAATTGCCTGTGTTTAGAAAGTATAAGAACAAGACAGAATTAGCAGAATGGCTGCAAAGGAATTTAAGGAAAGCTGTGTGCCTCGTTTGGGCCAGAAGAATTACATTGTGTGGGCTGCAAAAATGGAATGTTTGCTGAAAGCAAAAGAGCTGTGGTATATTGTTGAAAATCCACCACAAGTATTTGCAGCTGCAGATCAGAAAAGCCATGATCAAGCAATGGCTTATCTCATCTTGAATTTAGGTGATGAACAATTTCTAAATGTTGCAAATTTAAAGACTGCAAAGGAGATTTGGTTGAAATTGAGAGCTGTGCACGTGAATGTTTCTGCATGCAATATAGTGCAGTTGTCAAGAAAACTTTACAGGGCCTGTTTGCAACCAGATGAATCTGTGGAACAGCATTTAAATAAAATGCAAAGTTTATTTTTGGACTTAGAACAACGTGGGATTAAATTCCCTGAGTCCCAGAAGGTTTTATTGGTGTTGAACAGTTTAGATAAAACCTGGGACACCGTTTCTGCAATATTTGAATGCAAAGAAGAACAAGACTTAAAGTTTGAGGCTTTAAAGGCATATTTGCTTAATGAAGAGGAAAAACGCCATTTTAGAAGCAGCCGAGGAGGAGAAATTCCTGAGGAGGGGGTCCAGACTGCAAATCTCCAGAGGAGAAGAAACAAGCAGATCAGACCCGGACCAAATTGCAACAAAGGAGAGGTTTTGCAAGCAGAGAGCTTTACAAGTAAAGAATTGCTACATTTGTGGAGCCAGCACACATTCGCAAAGGAACTGTTTGCAGCAAAGGAAATTTGTGCAACCAAAAAGGACTGTTTTGCAAAAGGAACATTTTGGTGTTGCAAAAGTTTGCAATAGAAACAACAGAGACAAGTGGCTAATAGATAGTGGGGCAAGTCAAACAATTGTTAATGACTCTGAATTATTTTGCAGGTTTGTTCCAGTAGCACAAGAAGCTGTGGCTTTGGCAAATGGCCAGAAAGCAAAAGTCATTGGAAAAGGCGATGTAAAAATTCCATATTTGGAATCAAAGTTTACCAATGTGCTTTGTGCACCTGAGATGGAACATAATTTGTTAAGTGTGTCTAATTTAGACAAACAGGGTTTTGAGGTCATTTTTGTAAATGGGAAATGTCTCATCAAAAGGAATGGGAATATTTGTGCAGAAGGCATAAAGGAAGATAATCTATATGTATTGCAGGGACAAAAGGTTCAATGTTCCCATATATTTAAGAATATTGCAGAGCATGATTCATGTGTTCATCTTCTACATAGAAGACTTGGCCATGCAAGCTTTAAAGTTTTGCAGCAAATGCAAGATTTTGCAGAAGGGCTAAATATGAAGGGATGCAAAACATATTTGGACTGTGCAGTATGCAAAGCATCGAAGTCAAAGGCATTCCCAGTTAGTAAAAGTAGCACAAGACAAACAAAAAGAGTTCTAGAGCTGATCCATGCAGATCTGGTGGGACCTATGCAAGCCAGTTTGGGAGGAGCAAAATATGCACTGGTAATTGTTGATGATTATAGCAGGTATTCATTTTGCTATTTGCTTAGAGCAAAGACAGAGGTGCTACAACAATTCAAACAGTGGGTAAGTTTTGTAGAGAGAAGATACAGACAACAAGTGTGTCAGTTGCAAACTGACAGAGGTACTGAATTTATGTCAACTAAATTCCAACAATGGTTGAGGCAGTTGGGGATAAGACACAGACGTAAAAATCCTTACACAGCAGCAGAGAACGGTGTAGCTGAAAGAAGGAATGGTGTTTTGCAAACAATGAAAGATTCATTATTGGAGGATTCTGGTATGAGCAGGTCATATTGGGGAGAAGCCATATTGACTGCTAATTATATAGTTAACAGGCTGTGGAGTTCCTCCATTAATAATACTCCATATGCCATTCTATATGGGAGAAAGCCATCACTGGCACATTTGAGAATTTTTGGAAGTACTGAATGGGTACATATTCCAAAAGCAATCAGAAGGACAGCAAAAGGCAAGAAAGCTCAGGTTTGTGGGCTATGAGCCAGGGTCAAAAGGATATCGCTTTAGTGATGGAAGTAAAAGAATTATAATTTCAAGGTCTGCTAATTTTGCAGAACAAAATTGGGACAGAATTAATGCAAATTCTGGGTATGTCTCACTTAATGACGGTGATCTGTTTAGTGACAATAATTCATCTAATGATTGAAGATGTCCATGTTCAGGGAGGAGAGGCTGAACAAGACATGAAGCCAGAAAGACTTGAGACACAGGAGCAGTTAATAGCACGTAGGTCAGAGCGATGTAATAAAGGAATTCCGCCTGACAGGTATTCTGCCAGCAAGGTAAAGGTTTGCAATGTGTGGTATGAGCCAAGAAGTTACAAAGAGATGTTGGCATTACAAAAAGCTGAACAAGAAAGGTCGAAGGAGGCCATGGATAAAGAGATGAAATCCATGGGAGACCATGAAGTATTTAAATCAGTGATTTTGCCACAGGGAACCAAAGCTGTGGGTTATAAGTGGGTATATAAGAAAAAGGTATTGCCAAATAATGATATACAGTATAAGGCCAGGTTAGTGGCACAAGGTTTTTCACTATTAAAAAATGTATTAATAGGTCTGATGTCTTCCTGTCATGAAGGGAGGAGTGTTGGAATATTCATGAACAGGAAGAGTCATGTGGTCAGCCAATTGCTACTGAGTCTGTGCAAAAAGAGTATTGAGTTAGGAGCTGGATTTCCAGTCTCTGGGTTTGTCTCTGGTCTGTCTCTGTAAGAAGCCTTCATTAAGCTATGTTGCTGTAAAGAAGAATGGTATTGTAAATATTTTTATGTAAATATAAAGTTATTTGAATCAGCTAAATGCAGTCAACTGTGAGGGCTTCTGATTTATTTTTCACCAATAGAGAAATTAAAATTCTCTAACAGTTTCTCAATCTTGGCAACTTTTAGATGTGGTGGACTACAACTCCCAGAATTCCTTAGCGAGCATGCTCAGTCAGAGCTACCTAGAACTAACAAATGTTCATAAGGAGCAGGGATTCCCAGGTGCACAAAAGCTAAAGCTCTTGACAATTAGAGCCATTCTCTCCCAGGCAGTTGACTTGTTGAATTCAGAGGCTGGCAGAACAAGATAAAACATGGCTAAATATCCGCAGCCATTGGAAAGAAGGCACAACTAGATTGTCTGACTGTGGAGAAGCTGGACAAGGGTATGTTCTACTCACTCTCATCCTTTTGGGCCTCTTTTTAATCCCCCATGTAGTCACAGGTATATCTGTGTGAAAATCAGAACACTTTCAGAGATTATGAGGTGATCAGAGATGATGATGCTAAAGAAAATCTACTCTTCTTTAGGATGTCACCTCAGAATTGGCCATTAATTCCTCCTCAGTCTAGTTGCATGGGTGACAACTGTCCAGGGGGAGTTAATTTAATTTAATTCTAATCAAATCTGATTGTGAAATAGCTGGATCATTTTAAGCTACCTTTCCTATTTATATAGTAAACAACTCCTCAGTCCCCAATGATCAGCCAAAGGGATTGACCAAATAATATGTGATTCTTCCTCCCCCAATATTTATGCCAATATATGCCAGCTCTGGAGACAGACATTCAAATATGGTACAGGTAGTCCTTGAATTACAACCATTCACTTAGCAACCGTTCAAAGTTACAATGGCCCTGAAAAAAGTGACTTATGACCAGTCCTTGCATATGCAACATCCAGCATCTCTACAGTCATGTGATCAAAATTCAGGTGCTTGGCAACTGGCCTGTATTCATGATGGTTGCACTATCCTGAGGTCATGTAACTGCCATTTGTGACCTTCCCAACTGAAATAAAAAGCCAATGGGGGAAGCTGGATTAATTTAAAAACCGTGGTACCATGGTCGTAAAATCAAGTGTGTCTCACTTAACAACTGCCTTGCTTAGCTATAAAAATTCTGGTCCCAATGGTGGTTTTAAATCAAAGACTATCTTTATTATTGTTTTCGGGTGCTTAATTTGATGAGCCATGCAAAGAAGGCTCCAATTGTCCTGTTACTTATTTATTTTTTAATTAAAGCTGTTCTTCCCATGCTTCTGGCTAGTTGGGGTTTTTGTTTTGCTTTTTTGGTCAAAATATTTGTATATAACACATGACATTTCAAAGCAGTACTATTTATTTTACTTTTAGGATATTTTGGGGTAAAGTAGAGTCAATTTCAAATGTCTTAGTCTAGTTAGAATAGTAAAACTGACAAAACACATGAAATTGACTAGACTA
The DNA here is from genome assembly GCF_016545835.1 of Crotalus tigris. NCBI lineage: Eukaryota > Metazoa > Chordata > Lepidosauria > Squamata > Viperidae > Crotalus > Crotalus tigris. Next base: position 411,478 of record NW_024096755.1, on the reverse strand, counting down.
GGGTGAGGGTATAAAACTGACAGCAGAATAAGCAAAGGACTCTGGAAGTGATAGATAGCAGCACTTCTAATCATATGGCCTCAAGAAGATACAGCTAGAAGAACTTTCCTTTTTAAAATAAAACTATTACATTTAAAGGAACAAAGAACAATTCAAAAGAGAAAAACAGATTTAAAAGGCCAAGTTGGAGTTTGCAATTACAGAGCTATTAGTCATAAAAAACACACAACCTTTTTTTTTTGCACCTCCCACTTCTCCCACAATTGCTCAGTGTGCATCTCACACACATATTCTAAACAAAGCAAACACTGCCTTGTTGTGTTTGTCATGTGCCCTCTAAGCTGCAATTGAATTATGGAAAACTGTCAGTGCACTGCCTCACACGTGAAAGGAGCTCCTATATAGATCCCAGCTTGTTATGGTTGTAAAAACTAATTAAAATGGAGATAATACTAAGTTGTGAGCAGACTTTGTCAGAGTCAAAATCAGGAAGGAAAAGAGCCCAACTGCATCTTAAATAAAAAAAAGACAAAGCAAAGTTCTTGAAAACTAACTCTAGTTAAAATAAATAACTGCACTCCAGATGTTGAGAACATAAAACTAGCAGGATGGGAGCAAATACCATTCTTCTCTCCTATACCAAAAAATGTGCAAGAGTTTGTTCCTAAAATGGTCTATTTGTATAATAAGGGTTATGGCACTTGCAAATGAAACTTGCAAATATTTATTACTCTCTATGGCAAAATATGAATTCAAGCACATCTCTGCATTGTTAACATTGGAAGTTTTCTAATCCCAGGTATAAAAGCTGTTACGCTGCAGCATCAGTTTCCACTAGAGAAAACACATTTTACGCAGAAGAGTCTGCAGGATTGGAGGCTGTCATCTTAAACAAAGTTGCACCTGCTACAAGGCAAGCTCATCTCCTTTTGCAGGTGTGTGCAAGGTCACACAGGACACACAAAAGAGTTCATCATGATAGCGTGACACTGTTTTTGTCAATTTTTTTTCACCCTGCCTATCCCTCTTGCTCAGATGCCTCTGAATCTATGAATGTCTCTTCTTAGGATTCCATCCCACTCAATTTTGATGGAATTTTATCCTCTTCTCTATAGTCACTGATTTACCCCTCCAAATGTAAGCAGCATTTTCATGCCAGTATCCAACTTAAACCTTCTCTTATGCCAGTGTGATGGATTCACCAAGGATTTTACCTTCCATCCTGTCAGCTGACTGGCACTTCCTCCAACTGACCAATGACAGAGACCGAGAAAAGGCAATCTTCTATCTTCCTTGTTTCCTTTTCACATTTTCCTTCTCACGAGAATTTTTAATAAAAAAAAAACAATCCTGTCCAGCCCTTGCATGGTGCAACTACAGAATGGTGGCAAGGGAAGAAGAAAGAAATTCCAGCATTTAGGAAGTAAAACAAGGAGAAATGTTTTCTCTGGAGCAGGAAATGAACCAGCAGTTAATTGGATCACTTTTCAAAGCCTCACAGAGAGTTCACAGTATCATGGGGACACAGGGAAGGGCAATGATAATCTCAGACCTTAACCTATTGTATATGTCAACATGGCTCAGTATGTGCATAGAACAGGGTTTCTCAACCTTGGCAGTTTGAAGATTCAGTTCTTCAACTCCCAAATGCTGGCTGGGGAATTCTGGAAGTCTAAATCTGTACATTTTCAAGCTGCTAAGAAATACTGTTATAAACAAAATGAAACTTCTGAAAAACCCCTAGTCTAAGGTAGTTCAGTATGAAGGCAGAGTTCCCTCAATCTTTCCCGCTCTGTGGATCGGTGGAGGGGAGGGGATAGTTCCACACAAGCGGTGGGCAAGCACGTACACACAACTCCATTTGCATGAGCAGGCAAGCCTCCCTGCTGCTCGAACAAATGGAGCGCACATGCACACATTCATCTGCTGCTCAAACAATATGTGCGCGCTCACCCACCATTTCTGCGGCCCAGTTCCAAATGGCTCAAGGCCTGGTAGTGGGCCATAGCCCAGGGGTTATAGTTCCCTGACTTAGGGTGACTTGGATTCCAAATCCTTGAATAAGAAGATAACTTGCCTTTGTCTTTCTAAAAGTGTATTGAAGTTATTTCTAAACCCCGTCAACTTCACTGGATGGCCTTCAACGTGTAATATGCAGAGGAAGGAAGTTTCATCTATAGGCATTTAGCTGTAGCAGGTACATCTTTACCAAATATATGGATCCAATTCTCACACTTACCGTTGTATATGCCAATCCGGCCATCTCCTCCACACAGTTCACTGGACTTGCCAAAGCAGACTTGATCACATTCCACAGCACTCACTTGCTGGCTGTGCCGGATATCTCCTTCATGGCCACAGAAACAGGCATAACCAGCTTCTACTCCAGCAAACTTCCAAAGAGACAGAAGAAAATAAGAGAAGATTTAAGATGAACCCATCTCTTTAACTGCATTGCTATGGTAAGAAGATGAAACGTGAAATCTTACAAGGAAACAAGGATAGGACAAGCAATAGTCTTGAAGGAAATTCAAGTCTTCCTATGATATATTTGTAGACTGAAAGCCATGCTTGATTTAATCATGGTTTACTAAATAAGCCAAATTGGTTGGGTTCACTCAATATAGACCATAAATCATGGTTTACAGACCATAAAGATTGTATTTGCATGGTAAACTGTTGAACTAGTCATCCACTTTAAGGCCAGAAGAAATGGTTTACTTTCTATTGAGCAATTATGTAGAGTAATACCAGCAGATTTATGTTTCCATAAAATAAAAGATATGGAAGATTATAGGAAAAGAGCCAAAATTACCTGCAAGAGCCCCAAATTCTTGCTATTTCCAAATGAGAAAGCTTAAACAGGTGACATAATCAAGTAACCAGACTGAATAATGCTTTCCCAGATATTAAAAAAATAGACGAATCTTCAAATTCAGTATCTCCAGAACAGAAGCATAACCATGAGGGCAGCCGTCTGAACCAAGTGTGACAAATGGGTAACAACTGTGCATTTGTTGCGCTAATAAAAACTGATAGCCTGGAACGACAAAACAAATGCTGTTTGATGGCTGAGCTCTGTTTCACGGGGTGCCAAGAATTGGGCTGATGGGATGAAAATAGAGAAGGGGGATAACATGTGTCTACTCAGTTGTCAGAGAAGACTAGAAAGGGTGCAAGACCAATCCAAATAAGGGGAAAAAGTAGATCAGTGAAGGCGCATGCCCAGAGTGAGTGGAGAAAATCAAGATTCAGGCCTTTCATGTAAGCTAGCTCTGCCTTACTCTGAGGTCATCATTTGATTTGCTGTTTAGATGTTATACTTTGAATTATAAATGAAGGGTGGAGAGCTGGTCACCTGCAAAGTGCTGATGGTGCTGTGATCAGCAAACAAATCAATTAGGAAAGCTTTTTATGGCATGGAGATATGCCCTATTGCCCATCAAATCAAGCAGCAACTGCTCAAGGCCCAATAGTTAAGATCAGTTCAGAAAAGTTGGCAAATCAACAGTCCATATGTCAATATTAAATAGATATCTCTTTATTAATAACCATGGATCAGTGGCCAGCAGGACCTCTATAGCTGCCTTAACAGTTTTTCTTGAAATACGAGGTTACCCATTAATAATAATAATAAAAAAAAGAATGGTCATAGCTGTTCTTAATGGGATCTGTAGTTTAATGGGACACTAAGAGATCAAATGAAAAAGAGATTGAAATTACAAATGGAGCTTCTCTACCAGATATTTTTATTTAGGGAATGACAGCTTTTTGGTTCCCAGACAGAGAAATAGTCACTAAACTTGGTTGTGTTCCAAATTTCTTTATTCATCAATAATAATAAATCAATACATAAATTCATCAGTTCTGTATTCAGAACCCCCTAATGGTCTCCAATGCCATACTGGCTAAATTTGTTAGCTCCTAGAACCATGCTACATCCTTATACAGGGGTCTTCAAACTTGACCCTTTTATGACTTGTGGACTTCAACTTTCTGGCTGAGGAATTCTGGCAATTGAAGTCCACAAGTCATAAAAGGGTCAGGTTTGAAGACCCCTGTCCTTATATATATATATACCAATCTTAAAGGTCTTTAAATCAGTCTTTTCAAGCTTTGCAGACCCAGTCAGATTAGGAAAGACAAATCTAAAAGCATACAGTATTGGAAACAGTGTCAGGATTCTATGTTTAAATTAAAAACAAGCCCAGTGTTGCATCACACAACTCCAGTGTGGCAGATTAGAAAGAATGAAATCCTTTTCACTGGCGCTTTTTTCCTAGACTGGAGAGGAGAATAAGTGGGAACTGGGTGGAATCACTCCCTGGCTTTTATTTATTATTTTATATTAATCTAAAAAGCCCCCCTTTTCTCAACCAATGTCATCTAATTGTATCCGGACTGTTTAAGAACTCAGTTCCTGAATTCTTAGTCCAGCCCAGATTTTCTAGCCAGTCGGTTATCTGGGAATTCTGGGAGATGTAGTTCTAACACATCTAGACAAACCCAGGTTGGGAGGGCCGTTTGAAGCAACCTCTTCAATGGACTGTGAAGGCCTCCTGAGCTGCTGTACCTTATAGCCTCGCTTGCGGCAGAAACTGAGGCAAACTTGCACCGTGAGTTTGGTGGAAGTGCCACTGCTCCCACTTAGTGTTGGGGGAGTACCAGAGTCCAGGAAGCAGCCAACATAGCCAGGCACTGAAAGAAACAATGGAGGAAGAGGATAGAAATTTTGAATGTTTATACAGGAAGGTATCACAACACTGCACAACTGTAGGACTTTACAAGTAATCTTCATTTACCAACCACAGTTGGGACTTGCAACTCTGTAGTTCAGTACCACAGTCACTAAGCCAAAAAAAGCCACGTGACTGCACTGGACCTTTGATGTCACTTCTGCTTCCATCATTACACAAATCATCATGGTCAGTAAGTGAAACATCACATGACTGTGACTTGGGGTTTCACTTTCGCATTCTCCATTAATTGTGCTTGTTTGAAGCTGATTTTGAAGCTCACAATTGGCAATCACTTAACCATAGGACACTGTACGGCTGAAAATGTAAACATTGGTTGCAAAGCTGTTTTTCATAAATTCAAGCAGTCACTAAACAAGGCAGTCAATAACTGATGACTACTTGTGATACAAACTGACCGTATGCAGCCAGATGTGGAGAATTCTGGGAGTTGTAGTCTACCCATCTTTAAGTTGCCAAGGTTGAGAAAAACTGCCATATTGTTTTGAGTGAAAGGCATCAGAGGCAGTTGTCTCAAAATTGTTGCTCTTCAGGTACAACAGATTTAATACCAACTTTTGCCTTGCACTTTCTCTGCAGTGTTTTCCCCTGTAAAAGCTGTTCATGTTTTTCTGTATTTTTCTGAGGCTTGAAAATTGCATTCCAATGCATCTCTTCTTGATGTATTGGGTTTACAGTACATTCCTGTTGAAACTGAGAAGGGTGCTACAGCTTTTTTTTGTTTCTTTGACTTCAAAGTTGCCCTGGCTGCACAAACTTCAAAATATGAAAAGCGACAATAGAAGGGACACCCCTGCTACAAAGGACTATTTTGAAGCAAAGACTAAGACTGGAGTTTCACCCAGAACTCTTGGTCTCCCATAATAAAGGCAAATCACAACACTCCATCTATAAGAATTTCATTAAAATGTTCTTCTCCTTTGAAATAAAATTCAAAGCAAGCAAATCTTTCTTCTGAGCTGGTGATTGATCAGAATGCAATCTGCTTGTCAGTTTGAAGGAGAACAGTAGGACCACAGTGTCAGAGAACTATAAGAATGGGACTTCTATAATTTCTACCCATTCTGGCCTTTATAGGACACCAATTTGGGAAAAGCTGGGTTAGAGACTCCAAGCAGAACCAGCAAACAATTGAGAAAGGGATGTTCAACTTCTGAGAAGGTCCACCAATTATTAACTTTCCTACAGAGTGGATCAAACTTTGAGGGGTCTTTGGTGCTCTCTGAGCTTGCTTTTTTCTTGCAGATGTTTCATTACCCTATCTAGTAACATCATCCATGCTAGTAAGGACTGCTATTTGCTGTCAGATTATATAAATCTTAAAAGTCTTTAAATCAGGCTTCTCAAGCACTCAAGAACTCCTTACTAGCATGGATGGTGTTACCTAGTCAGGGTAATGAAACATCTGCAAGGAAACAAGCAAGCTCAGAGAGTACCAAGGACCCCTCATTTCAACCCTGAGCTATAAATATTCTCCATCATTGGGACCAATTTTTTTTTTTGCTAAACTCTGGCTGATTCCCCCAATTTCAGTGCAAGGTCCAACACTTACTGTGGCAGGTTGGAATGTCACAATACTTCCAGTAGATCCCTTCTTCGTTCTCTGAGATGTAGCACCAAGGCTGTACATCACCGTCCGGATTTCGGCAGTAATTGTGACTGCCCAGCCCCCACTCGCCATTGGGATACTTGGCTGTGTTGTAGGCATGTTCTCGTGTCTGGTTCCAGTAAAGGCAAGGCTTCCCAGCGGATCCAGGCGCAGTTCTGTTCTGCAATCCCCGATAATCAGCTCCATTCACCATAAAACATTCAGATAATTCTAGGGAGTAATCAGACGGAAGAGAAATGGTAGGAGGCAGGTTCCTCCATGTTTTCTCCTGCATCTTTTAATTTTCTATACAGAGGTGGTGATGGTTATTATCGTGCATTTCCTCCCCATTCACTGAAGAACAAAGTCACACAAGGCTATTTTGAGACAAATCATCAACTCTCGATTGCATAGATGTTCTTCAACTTCTCAGAGCCAACTCTTAGCAAAGTCAGCCAAGCAATGCCTTCTCTTCACACCTAAGTCATATTTGATTGCTGCTTTATGATGAAACATAAATGTTTGGGCACTTCCAACCCAAGACATATCTCTGATCAATAATCCCCTTTCCTTTTCTCTCTTGACAACCACAGCAATTCTCTATCATATGCATCCGATAAACTGAACTGCGATGCACAAAAACTATAGATATCTGCCTTTGAAGTGGCGTTAGAGTCTGTTTTGATTTTGCCGCAGAAGAGCAACACAGCTATCCTCCGGGAAGCTATTACATACAAACAAAGTTGTCCTCACAACAACCCAAAGAGCTTGGTTAAACTGAGCTATAGTAACCAGCTCAAGGTCATCTAAGGAACTTATGGTAGCCTGCCAGGAAAACAATCTACAGTTCTTCATGGATGAAGAACTTGTGGCTCTCCTGGTATTGCTGAAACTGTAACTCCCAGCCATCGGCCATAGCTGCTGGGACTGCTGGAAGTTATAATTCAGCAACATCTAGAAGGCAACCAATTCCTGGTGAGACACATATACACAGACACAAATATATGTACAGATACAAATTACATAATCAAGAAAATAAAGGGCTTGCAAATTTAAAAAACCTAAGCCTTCTGGACAAGTGAATTTGTATGTGGTCAGAGATTAGTGGCGTGTCCATACAACAAGGTTCAGTCAGTCAGTTAAAATATAGCAAATTCACATACAAGTTACTAAGCTTGGTTATTTTTAACCTCTGTCAATTTTTGTGAGTTGGTATGTTGGGTGAATTTAACTTCTTTGGTTAATGAATGATTCAGTGCATTGTGCAAACCAGGAAAATTAATTCAGGTTAAATTGTATGAATGCAGCCAATGCCCTTAATTGACTCAGGTTGTCAGTGAGCGTTGCAATTATAATCAGGAAATCCCACTGAATGTTTTTTTCCTTAGAGAGGGATAACAATGACATTGATAAGACTGACACAGTGGGAAAGTAGACCTTGTTTAGCTACTGTTCTCATTTAGTGATTGTTCATAGTTAACAATTGTGATGAAAAAGTAAGTTTAAGATGGTTCCTCGTATTTAGGTCTATAAAGCAAAGGAAAGCTTAAATAAGACCACAAAAGCAGTCGTAGTTTCATTTAGTGACTGTTAATGACAGAGTTGCCAGTCCCAATTAGGACTATCATTTATATATATATATATATATATATATATATATATATATATATATATATATATATATATATATATATACACACACACACACACACACATATATGATTCAATTATTCAATTAGGCATAATTTATGCAGGACAGCTGTGACATCCTATATCATCATGACTTCTGGAACTTCATTTCTAGATGAGGAAGAGATCCCAAATTTTTAAACAATCTTCATAAATGCATGGCACAACATAGGACAACATCAGGACAAAATTCAGAAGTCCATCTGCATTTAAAAGACAAAGCCCACTCTTTTGAAGATAGCAAAGTCCACATTTTGGACAGAGAGGACCACTGGTTTGAAAGAGGGGTCGAAGAGGCCATTTATGTCAAAACTGAACAGCCCTCTCTCAACTGAGGGGGGAGATACAACACTATCTCCAATCTACAACACAGTCCTTTCAGCAGTTCCAAGAAGGCTCAACATCCATTTGCACTACTCAGGTGACCCTGACAACATAGATAGTCCAGGTAGCTTCAAGGACTCTCTAAAAGAATGCAAATGCCAGCTGTCTGCAAGGAGTATAAATCCTTCCATTCTCCACCATCCAATCTGAGCTGAAGAAGCTTTTTGAGTGAGAAGCAAAACATCTTCAAAAAAAATACAAGAAAGTCCAGTTGCCTCATGAAAAAGCATCTTTGGGATAATTGTGACCTGGATGACTGAAAATCTCTATAGACAAACAATCTTAAAACTAACCTCTCAGAGGATCGATGATGAGTGAATTCAGCCCTTGATTTCTTATTGGTGGAGGAAACTCCCTCTGTTTCTTCACAGAAAGAGCTTCTGTCAAAACGAATTGACAGAAAAGTTGGGGCAGAAAATTTGAAAAAATAGTTGTGCTTCTCTTTTACCCATAATCTAGGACAGTAGTCCTCGACTTACGACTCAACCGGTCGTAAGTCGAGGACTACTCAACTGGTGCAGCACCGTTTGCAGAATGGACTTTTGGCGGGCTCAGCAGGGCAGAGACAGCCTGGACAATTCCTATTGGCTTTTGAAAGCCAATAGAATTAGACTCTATTTAAGAGAGTCTATTCTATTGACTTTCAAAAGCCAATAGAATAAAAGGGAGTAGCACAGCTAAGGAAACGGGGAAAAAATGGCGGATTGTGTTGTTCGGCGACCCCCGTGAAATGGTTGTTCGACCCCAAATGGGGTCCCGACCCACAGGTTGAGAACCACTGATCTAGGGAATTCGCTTTGGTCAGAAAATTGAAGGAAGTTTGAAGAGCTGCAGCTGGAGAAGAGACCTTGAGGTCTTCTGGGAAGCTGCCCCTTCTTTCCTTCCCCTCCCAATCCTGAAATGTGGAGCTGGAAAAACATCAGAGCAAGCGTGACAAGACAAGCTTGGAAGAAGAGGGACTCCTCTCAAGGCTGCCTCCAGGGTGGGGGCCAAAATGAGATTAGAGATGCTAAATGTGTAATCAGTTAAAGCATGCAAGAGCTTTGAAGATTCAAAGGGAAATGGTGGAGGGTGTCCTGTGAGATTTGGCTGGAGGCAAGAGAAACACAGGAGACCCTTTTAGATCTCACATTTGGGAAGAGGAGGGATTGGAGGAGGATCAAAGAGTTCAAAGACACATTTAATCGGTCATGCCAAGACAGTCAAGTGCAGGCAGAACACAAAGAAAGAGTATGGGGGACAATGAGATGGCACAGACTCTGCTAAATCTCTGACCTCTACCGAGGTCAAAGGACGAGTCTTTCTAAACCAAAGATGAGCAATATTTGGGGGGTGGGGAGAAAATGAGTCATGTTTCGTCTTTTGAGTAGAGTGACAGGTGGGGACAGATTCCCCAAAGATGGCAGAGACTATATAATGACCTGGGCAAAGCCCAGTTGGATTGAAATGGAATTGATTTATTTACATGCAGATGATAGAATTATTCCTATGTATTTAATTTTCCTGTTTAGGCTTATCATTTGTCTTTATTTGTTGATTGGTTTCATCTCCATTCTCATCCTCCTAAACAGATTTGGAGTGGTTTATCTCAAAACCTAATTAATTATATTAAAAGAAATATACAATGAACCAAGAACTCAGACTCAAGTGTTTACAACTACAGGTAGTCCTTGACTTATGACCACTACAGGAACCAGAACATTTGTTAAACAGTGCAGTCGTTAAGTGAGACATCATATGCCCACATCCAATATTAACTTTTTTTGCTATGGTCATTAAGCCAGACATCACTTGCGTGCAACTTATGTCTTTTGCTGAGGGCTTCCCCACTGACTTTGCTTGTCCAAAACCGGCTGGGAAAGTCACTTTTTTACATGGTCATAACTTCAAACAGTCGCTAAACAAATGGTTATAAGTTGTAAGAACTATCTGTATTAATTTAGTAATCTTAGAAGGGCTCTAAGTATTTCAACCAAGGCTTTTAGGGATCTTGCCCCACTGTGGAGAGCTATCCAGTTCATCTGCAATATCAAGATTTAATTGTCCCAGAAATCCCATTTTTACAGGGTTTTTTCCTTACATCATAAATGCTAATCCCGGGGGAAAGTCTTGTTTTTCTAGGCCGGAGGTCGGCAACCTCGGCTTTTTTATGACTCATGGACTTCAACTTCCAGAATTCCTGAGTCAGCTGAGTCAGGAATTCTGGAGTTGAAGTCCATGAGTCATAAAAGAGCCGAGGTTGCCTACCCCTCTTCTAGGCCAGTAGTTCTCAACCACCATGCTGGCTGGGGAATTCTGGGAACTGAAATCCACACATCTTAAAAGGGCCAAGTTTGAGGATTATTACTCGAAGCAGCTGATTGAAGTGGTAGAAATGTGAAAACAATGGAAGGAATGCACCACATCAGATTGCAAGTTAATGTGTCATTTCTAAATGTTTCTGCATAAAAACAAAACACACAAAACCTACACTTCCTTTCACCCAAGTAAAAACTGACATATCAAGTAAAAAAGTTCTAGCCCAACCCCTTGTATTCTTTCAAAGTCATACAAGCATGTTCCTCACTGCATTCATATGTGTCTACGCACAAAGAACTTCACAAATCAGTTCAGTCATCCAGAGTCTGAAGTATATGCTTTGTACAAATATTGGAATTCTGCCACTTATTTCCACTACAGCTTTAGTCAAAGAAAATAGCGTGCTGGATCTGAAGAGATGCCCATGAGAGATCATGCCCAGTGGCTCCTGACATTTTGAAGATTGCTCTGGCACTGAACTGTCCCGCAAGGGGTGCAAAGGCAGAATGCAGGCATAGAATAACACATCAAGGAAACAAAAGGACCATAGCCAGCCATAAGGGCAATTTGCACAATCGTGTATATCTACTTAAAAAGTAAGAACAAAAACATGCATAGAAATACATCTGTGCTACTTGGCTTTGCACAAAGTAGGTTGCAAAAATGGCAGAAGGCCATTTTCCTTGCAGAATCCAATCTGGGCTGTAGTTCTCCCCCCCCCCCTTTTTTTTTTTTTCTTCTGGAAAAATGGCACAGATTCAGCAAGTGGTCCTTCAGGCTAAATAATGCTGAATGCCGGGTGGTAGAACTCACAAGGGTGAACAAAGGGGAAGAGAAGCTGCGTTCAGGGCTGGCAAGGAGATCAGACATCCAGCGGCTCCCCCTCGTCCCAACCAAGAACTTGAGAGGGCTGGCTCCTAGCCTGCCTTGTTTTATCCCAGACACAGTAATGTCCTTCCACAGCTGGGAATAACCTATGGCTTGTTTTCTCTTCACTTGCCTCCTGCCATCCATCCATCCATCCACCCACCCACCCACCCTCCAAGCCCAAACCTCTCCTGGTGTAACCAGATGCCTTTCCAACCTAGCAGACATGAGCCCCAGGGGGACAGGACCCACCTGTTGTTGGAGATGGAAATAGCTGAGAACATAATAAACAGGTGGTTGATATAAAGCAAAAGGACTAGACTAGGAAGGGGAGGGTAGCAAAGTGAGCTCTCCGTGGGAGGATGTGGAAGCCCACAGAGGCCGGAGACTGGATGTCTAGCAGGTGGCGGGTGTTGGCAGCTGGTCCTTTAGAAGATGCTTAGGACCAGTGGAGTGCTATCTGGGGGGCACGGATGTGAGATGGCCCTGGGGAGGTGAGGGGGGGAGTAAAAATCAGGGGTGAGGCATTAGACAAATGGTACAGGAGGCCTTGGTACCGCACTGTTGAATTGCTGAAGAAATGTGACATGAATGTAACGGAACACATACAGGCCGGCCGGGAGGCTCATAGCTCTGTTTCAACAAACGTGGGATTAGCTATTTTGGTACCATTGTGGAAAGCTTCCTCCTGCTGGGGTTGCAGCTGTCGAAAGACCAACAGGCTGTGGAGAACGGACGAGGAATAGGACAGGCAAGAATGTCAAACATGTCTGTAATGCCTTTCTTTAAAAAGAAATCAAGGGTATATTCACACCTTTATTCTGCATCTCTGGGGCTTGCATCTGTGTTCCGGATATTCTGGAGATCCTTGGATACTTACCAAGACCCTTTAGTGAGAATAGCAATCATACTAGATCAGCTGCTTTGGGTGTTGTCCCCAAATTCAGGTCTTAGCCTGGCGCCAAAACCGATGAAGACTACCAGACATGAAGTGCAGGATTGATTTCCCTTTACTAAAGCGCTTCAGCAAAAGGGGTCCCAGCCTGCAAAATGCTAGGACCCAGAACAAAGAATTCCACAACTTTTATACAGTTTTTCAAGGCGGGATAGAGAAACATTGTCTAATAGGCTTTTTAAAAATTATCTAAAAGGGTCCTCTATTTGCTCCGTGCCATTCCTATTTCTAAGTTATCTAACAAGTATTCTACTCGCTCTACTTCAACCCTATTCCTAAAAGTTAACTAATAGGCATCCTAGAAGAGTTTTAGCAAGTGTTCTATTGGCTCTGTCTTAACCCTATTCCTTATCTTAGAAATATGTCTTATATGATATGCCTGATAGTCAGCTCTTGTTTTCTACATTGAAAGAGGCTCCATCTGTCCACACTCCATCTTCCTTTATCTTTGTTATGCAGGCTTTGCAAATACACATCTTCTCCCTTCTGAGTTCATGCCATAACCTTGCATTTTTACAGCAAATGTCCCTACAGCAAATGGCCCATCATTCAAGACAGCTGCTTCACCCCCACAGATCTTCTCCTTCCCCTTCAAGCAGGCTCAGGGAGGAACTGGGGTGTTTTGGGGCCAAGCCAGACTGAACAGGGCCATCATTCACATGTCCACGAAGTGGCCAAGCATAAAGGGAACCCATTAGAGAAGCACCATTGCTTTGGACTTCAGTCTATCTATCTCTGTTTTTCTAGCCACAGCTTTCTCTTTTCAGTTCAAACATATCGATAGTGAACTGGAAATGGAACGGAGAAATACTGTGATGGGCTGAAGAGATAGCCAAGCCCAGATACCCTAAAGGGCTTGGTGTTCCCCTTCTTCATCACTATTTCTATAGTTAAGTAAAACTATCTACACTCTCTGTTCCTCGTGTTACATGTCAGTGGACAAAATTGTGAAGGGATCTGGGTTTATTGCTAGGGCCATATCTAGTTTGGCCTTCAGGGCCCATGGGTCAACAACGGTGCTTTCAAACAAATCCTCAGGACAGCCTTCCTGATTCACTCAAAGGATCTATGGCAAGCAGCACATATCCAGCCTTCTCATATGTGGGAGATTTGGAATAATTTGAGCCCTGAGAAACTTGAGATAATAAAAAATGAAATGCAAACAAAAGTGATGCACTTCTTGATGCTTCATGTACAAATGAGAAAACTAAAAGACTCAAAGGAGAGGTGGTTAAGGAAAAAATAAGAGTATGAGGAAGAAAGAAGGAACAGGGGGGAAATCTTACATGGCCAAAGATTTCTTTCTCAGTTTTCTAGCTAGCCATTTATAACTCTTCCAGGATATACCACCTCATTCCTATTTTCACCTAATTTTCCATCTCCATCCAGTTCTGCATCCAATTCTGGTCACCACGATGTAAAAAAAGATGTAGAGATTCTAGAAAGAGTGCAGAGAAGACCAATAAAGATGATTAGGAGACTGGAGGCTAAAACATATAAGGAACAGTTGCTAGAATTATGTCTAGTTAAATGAAGAAAAGGACAAGGGGTGATATGATAGCAGTATTCCAATATCTCAGGGGTTGCCACAAGGAAGAGGGAGTCAAGCTATTCTCCAAAGCACTTGAGGGCAGGACAAAGAGCAATGGATGGAAACTAATGAAGGAGAGAAGCAACTTAGAACTAAGGAGAAATTTCCTGACAGTGAGAACAATTAATCAGTGGAACAACCTGCCTCCAGAAGTTGTGAATGCTCCAACATCACGAGTTTTTAAGAAGAGACTGGATAGCTATTTGTCTGAAATGGTATAGGGTTTCCCGCCTGAGGAGGGGGTTGGACTAGAAGACCTCCAAGGTCCCTTCTAACTCTATTATTATTGTTATTGTTGTTATTGTTATTATTATCCCCACCTCCCAAAATATCAGTATAAATCATATTCTTCAGAAAAAGGAGCTCCTCTCTTAGTTTTTGTTGCTTTAATTGTGTGATAAGTGTTAAGAAATCTCTGCAAATATTTAACTATGTATATATAAGTACTTATATAAGAACTGATGGCAGGTGGACCAAGGCAGTCATAGAATGGATCCCACTTGATAAAAAGCATCCAGAAAAGAGACCTAAAGCAAGATGGATGGACAACATCAGCAAGTATGGTGGGCCCAATTGGCAAAAGAAAGCACAGGACCATATAGGTTGGAAACATGCAGAAGAGGCCTTCATCCTGCAGTGGATAGACCAGTGGATGGCGAATCTTTTAGAGACTGAGTGCCTAAACTGCAACCCAAAACCCACTTATTTATCACCGGGTGCCAGGTGGGCGTGGCCCACTGGGTGGGTGTGGCTGTGGTGGTCATGACAGACTGAGTGGATGTGGCCAAGGTGGGCATGGTCACCTCGATGTTGCTCTTGTGGAGGGACGTCTGTTGGGGCCGGGCAGGGTTGGGGGAGATCCAGGGGGTCTGTCAGGTGGAGCACTGGGCAGGAGGCTCGTCCTGCGGGATGAGGCAGGGCGGAGGTGCCATTGTTGCAGGGCAAGGTGAGACGGGCTGGGGTGGCTGCTACCTGACACCATCAGCCCTTGCACACAGAGGCCAGCGAGCGCATGGAGGCCGACAGTGTCCATCAGCAGCCACAGCCTGCCGGCCCCTCGACCGGCTCACTCTGGGGCTCCACAGCCCACTGCCAGCAATTCAGAGAAGCCGCCTCTGAGCTGGACAGACTTTCGACAGCTGAGGAGGTGATGCAGTAGGTCATGCCCAGGAAAAGGAGAGCGTGCGAGGGCAGGAGGGATGGGATAGGAGGAGGGAAACCAGCTGTGCTGAGATGCATCCGGCCATGTGGAACCTTGGTGAATTAGCGGGCAGCTGGTTGAAGATGGATGGTTGCCATCTCTAGGGCATGGCACGTGTGCCCACAGAGAGGACTCTGAGTGCCACCTTGGCACACATGCCATAAGTTCACCACCACTAGGATAGACAATGACTAAAATGATGATGATGATGACGATGATGATGATATAAGTACTTACACTCACTCACACAAATATCATTTGTCAGAATAAGCTGCAGTTAAACATTTGCCATAATGTCATTACTGATAAATTGGTGCTACTATGTCGCTGTTCATTGACATTAAGTGGTATTTTTCTAAACATTTCAGGAGGGTAATTCCTGTTGCATAGCTTTGAAACCATTACCAAGGGATCCATTAAAGCGTAGAACAGATAAAAAGGGGGATGATTTGAATTTCTAGCACATGCCATTTACATGCATGTTATTCACAACATATAATATCTGGGCTGCTATACCTCAGGCAGCCATAAAATAAAGATCACTTTTCAAAAATTGTCTTTTCATCATATTGTTTTTTTCACCAGCCAGATGCCCTCTTTGCTTGCAGCCAACACAATGCAGCATGAATGCAAAATCATTTATTGCTGCAAATTAAATAAATATGTCAAGCAGCAGTGTTCCTTAATCTAATGCTCTTCAGCAGTGTTAAAAAAAAAATCTAGCATTCCATCATCCTGTCCTATTTTAGGGATGGAGGGAAGAGGTTAACCAATTAAAGTGAGAAGCTAAAGAAAAAAATGATCTGTTTAAATGGGGAATGGGCAAGCTCCGTAAAAAATTCAGTTCAAACATTTTAAAATGCTTTAAAAAGACAGTCAAGAAGAGAATTGAGAAGCAGGGGAGAGTCACCAGATTTGGCAAGTCAGTCCTTTGAAGGAGGAAAAGAAAGAGCTCGGCATATTGAACCCTAAGAAGAGAAGATCCAGCACAAAGCATGACAAGGGTCTTAAATACCTGAAGGTTTGTCACATATAAAGTGGAGCTAAGTTCCTGCTTGTAATTCAGAGACCTGGACTGGAAGCCATGGGTAGAAAAAAGAAAAATGCAAGGAAATGTGTGCTTCTGGCTAACTTCTTAGAAGTCATTTCCTAACAATTGTGAACTATTCACAATGTCCTTGGCGTTTTCTTCTGCTGTAGGGCTCGGAGCAGCTATTGTCTGGGGCTGATGTCATACTGTAGTACAGCACATCTGCAGGGCAAAAGGTTCAGAAGCTGCTGTTTTCAGCACGAATCTCCCTTCCAGCTTTGGAGCCCTATTCTTTTACCCTTTTCAACATTTCACAAAAAGACCCAGAAACCCACCAGCATGATGCACTGATCAGAGGAGAGCCAGACACATTTCCATGCTCAGCTATATTGCACACCAAATGACCTTATGCTAATTACTCTCTCTCAGACTGACTTGCCTGCCAGAGGAATGGGGAGGGGGGAGGCAGAGGCAGGGAGGGGAATCCCATATGCTGCTTTGAACTTCTCTGAGAAAAGGTGGGATAGAAACAGAACTCAGTTCTCCTACCAGGAACTGATGCTCGAACACATCTGTTACACATTGCTGAATTCTCTATCCTGCCTGGTCTTCATTTAGCTTGCAATGCTGTATTCTGTCCTCCCCTGATTTAAACAGAGTGCACATTTTTTTCAGTTGAAGAGTTCCTTGAAAAACCTAATTCAGGGTAGGCCTTTCCAGCAACTGTATTTGCAGGGCAGGGGTTACATGTTCCCTCATGTTTGTGCATTTGTATGTGGAGACAAACACATACAACCCCTTGCTGAGACCTAATTTGTATTTGACTGGAGAAGGAAACTGAATTTGGAAAGACTGACAGCTCAACCTACTGCATACATGGGAAGGAAGAATATATGCAGCTCTGGCATCAGAATAACGGGTTTTACAAGCATAGGAACAGCTCTAGTTTACTTGTGAGAAACTGAAAGGCGTGAGCTTTTGATACAAGCCCTGTGGCTTAAGCCTTTTGGCAGGAGTTCTTGCTCATAAATTAATAAATCCTGGCTTAGCCAAAATCCACACAACAGTATAATGAAATGACTGGGTATTCTTACGGCAAGATGTGACAATGCCATTAATTCAGATAACTCTTTAATTTTGGAGCACGGATTATGTATTAAGGTCACGCCTCTGCGTTCTACATTCTTAACTACTCGGCATTCCACAAAACTGGAAAATTACCTTATTGTTTTCTTTTGTGTCTCTCTTCCTGAGTCTCATCTTTGAACAGGTTTCCAAAATGAAATTCAGCAGCTAATTAAGGCAACTATATTTTCAGTGTCAGTGAGAATTACAGAAGCATTATTAAAGATTGTACCCCAGGAAATAAAGAAAAAAAATCAAAATACGTAGGGATATTCTGAAAATTGTCTGGAACAAAAGGAAACAAACGGGTCTAACTGCCTCTGTGATCTAGTGCCCCCTTATGGAGCCCGAAGCTTTAAAACTGGCTTTTTCTGCTCTGTTCAGAACATAGAAAAACAGAAAGTAGCTACTTTGAAAAAGACTAACTGGCATTTCCTGTTACAAAAGAAATAGAAAGAAATTATAATTGATTCAGGCAAAACAACAAAGAGAAAATGGAGTATTTCATGATCTGCAACCACCAGAGTTGTCAACACTAACAACCCCACCTTTGCTAACTGCACCAAAGGGCAGAGGTTCAACCAGTGAATCTTACATGATCCACTACAGCTTCTGTGCAGGTATTCATATTTCATCTGCTGAATTGCTGTTTTACCCTGAACATGTCAGCTTAAGAGCATAAGCAGCAGAGGAGGTTTCAGGAAATGTTGGATCACATGATAGGTAAAGCCTTCCTTCTCCAACCGGTAAATTCTGGGTAAATTAAATGTGGTCCTCCAAAACCCCCAGTCCCTTATCCGTATTATTCCTAATCCCACCCTTCCTCCAAGAACAAGCTAAATGGCCTTTCTTTACTCCCCATTATTTTCTTTTAACAACGGATTAAGACAGTGGTTCTCAACCTTTTTAATGCCGCGACGCCCAACCGGTTGTAAGTCGAGGACTACTCAACCGGTTGTAAATCAAGGACTACCTAACCGGTCGTAAGTCGAGGACTACCAAACCGGTCATAAGTCGAGGACTACCCAACCGGTCGTAAGTTGAGGACTTTCCCTGCCTGGGAGCACTGCCCATGCGTGGTGCCGCCCCCTGTGCCGGCCGAGGCGTAGCTGGCAAGCGGCAGAGACGGAGCAGGCCGACCACCAGCTGGGCCATCAGCTGGCCCAGCCCAAGGGAGATAAGGCACTCACCCCACGTGTGCCAGCAACCCTCCCTGCACCCGCCGGCCTCCCACCCCTGGCCCTTTTTACTTACATTTTTAGTAGTTGCTCAGCAGGGAGGGGTGGAAACTTCCAGACAGCTCGCCTTCGCTGCAGACAACTTGCAGTACTGTTTGCAGAATGGGACTTTTGGCGGGCTCAGCAGGACAGAGACAGCCTGGACAATTCCTATTGGCTTTTGAAAGCCAATAAAATTAGACTCTATTCAAGAGAGTCTATTCGATTGGCTTTCAAAAGCCAATAGAATAAAAGGGAGTAGCACAGCTAAGGAAAAGGGGGAAAAAATGGCGGACTGCGTTGTTTGGCGACCCCCGTGAAATGGTTGTTCGACCCCAAATGGGGTCCCAACCCACAGGTTGAGAACCGCTGGATTAAGAGAACCTCAAAAAGAATGAATGGACGGTCCCAAGTCATTTAGTGGATGTGCTTCAGATTTAATCAAGTCAATGAAAAAGCTGTGATGGTTGCATTCATATGACATCTTAAACTAAACAGTGACTAATGGGTGGAGAAACACGGGGGGGGGCAAAATAAAAGTGGGTTAGTGGGAAGAGCCCAAAACAAGCAATGGGTGGAGCCAAGTGGAGTTTGCAAAACTGGAAGGTAGAATCTCACTTCTCTTCTTTTTGTCACCCTATCCTTTCTGCTGCCGTTCTGATTTTGGCATCTCTCTTTGACTATCTCTGTGCATCTCAAGACACACGTCCCTATCCAAGGGACATCTAAACATTCTGAAGGAGGTCCAAAATGGGAAGAAGAAAAATGGAAGAGTTGTTCATCTTCCCGGATAAGTTTTCCCTTCAACAATCTTAGAAGCCCAATGATAGTTTGGGCAAAAAACTTTGGACATTCCATAGACTTAGAAGACTGGCAAAAGCTTTGGGATAGAAACATCAAACTTACCAAAGCAACCTCATATAAAGAAAATTTATATAAAATATTTTATGGATGGCATATGACACTAGTTAGATTAGCGAAAATGTTTTAAAATGTATCGAATAATTGTTGAAAATGTAAACAAAAACCAGGTACCTACTATCATATCTGGTGGGTATGTCCTAGCGCTAAGTAGTTTTGGTTTAAGATTCATATATGTCTGGAAAAGATGACTAAAATACAGATAGAATTTAAGCCAGAACTGTTTTTGTTGGGAATACTAGGACTTAATTATGGAAAAGAGAATGAATATTTAATATTACATGCATCGACAGCCGCAAGAATAGCATTTGCCCAATTCTGGAAAAATGAAAATTTACCATCTGACCAGCTTAAAATTACAAAAATTTTAGAATGTGCAGAAATGGGTAGACTAACCTTAGAGATTAAAGAGAGAGAAGACTCAGTTTATTTTAAAGCATGGGAAAAATTTTATCAATGGTTAGCAACACGACCTAGTGAGAAAGGGTTATGAAATTTAATAGGATGAATGATATCTATTGATTAGTTATTATTTTTATGATTATTGCTATTGTTATTGATTATTGTTAGTTACCATTATATTAATTACTGTTATTTAATATTTGTATCCGGACAACAGTCTGCTTGCCAAAGCATGGAATTACTGTTGGGGGCAACCCCATTTTTGTACCTATACTTACCCCACCCCACCCCTGAACCCCACCCAATACCCAAAGTGATCCTATCCTCTCCTTACCTTCGTAAAACCTAATAAAATATTTTTTTTAAAAAAAACAATCTTAGAAGCCCTACTCTGAGCCTCTCCGAATAATGGCACCCACGGAGCATACCTGTGCATGAATCCACCGTATCACCCAAGAGTTTCCACACCACTTGTCCATGAAAGAGTCAGAGGACAAAGAGTTCCCAGACAGAGGAATAAATAGAGAGGTAGGATGACTTCAGGAAAGTATTACATTAAAGGCACTGAAGGACAGCCAAGATATGTTTGGGAAGGGGGAGAATATTGGCAGCCCTATAACTGTCAGATCTCCAGGATTAATATCCAGCTCCATGATATAAGTCCTTGCTTGGCTGGGAAAGTAGCCAGACATCTTTCCCTCTCTCTGGGAGATACAATGAAAGGAGGTGTGGGATAGAAATGTCTTCTTCCTGCATACCTGGACAGCATTTATTATTTGGTCTTCAGCCCAGAACTTATCTACTATATTGGCTTAGTTGTGAATATATGAAGCAGTCTCATGTGGAGAGCAATTGGTCCTCTGAGGCTGAGGTAGCCTGCTCTGCCAGAAGGCTACCCCTGGAGGATAAAATAGGGATGCTTCCCTTCACCTGCTATAACTGGATTTTTCCAATGGAATCCAGCCTCTGGCATGCCAAGCAGGTACTTTAAGAAGCCGCCACGATCCCTTCCCAAAGAGAGGCTCACTCTGGAATGTGTGCAGGAGCCCTCCAAAAGGAAAGAACACCATTGAATATTACAAAACTGTACTAGCACAATTGGCAGGGATCACAATCCTGGCTAGGTCCTTTCAACATCAGGGGTCAGAGTTCCCACTTAAATGGCACAGTGGTGGTGATTGTTTTATTTATTTACATCCTGCCTTTGTTATTTTTATAAATAACTCAAAGTGGCGAACATGCCTAACCCTTCTTCCTTCTCCTATTTTCTCCAAAACAACAGCAACACTAAGGTGGGTTGGGCTGAGAGAGAGTGACTGGCCAAAAGGCACTCAGTTCAGTCTCCGGGTTTCTAGCCTGGAGCCTGAACCGCCACACCAAGCTGACTCTAGTGATGATGGATACAAGCACACCTTTCACTAGACTCTTCCTCCCATATAATTACTTTAATTAATCCACAATACTTCTGGAACTCTCTATAGCTCCTTGCATCCAATTCCAGCTTTCCCCAATCTGGAGTTTTTCCTGAGGGTTTAAAACTACAATCCCCATCATCCCAAACTGATATGTCAATCGCTTGAGACTAATGGGAACTGTAATGCAACATATCCCAAAAGGTATCAGCCTGTGTAAAGCAGTCCTGACTAAACCTGAGAAGATAAAACTGTTTTCCTAGCGCTTCACTTTAGTTCTTCCTCGGCTCTCTCCACCTTTCCTTTCTTACATCCCCTTTGGGGCAGCGTCCAGTCTCTTCATTCTTCTTCGGTGCTGTGAGTACTGAAAACAAAAGTCTGACATCTCCATTGGACAAATCAAGATCACAAACTCCGCAGTTTCTCCTTGCTGAAGAAAGCCCAATAACACCCATGTATAATAGATAGCAAACAATTCCCATTGCTCCTCTTATAGCCAACCTGCTCAGTCTTGCCATACCTCATTTAACCATCTTTGCTAGTAACTGAAAGAGGGGTCAGCTTGTTTGAAGGAGAGAAAAATGAGGAGCTGGAAAGACCTTCACTGAAGCTGCTATCATTTCAGGGGCCACGGGAGTATCATTGGGGTGTAGGTGAGGCTCATCCCCCTCCTGTCCTGCCATCACAGTCCTTTCTCAAAAATAGACCAGCCCAACACTCTCCAGTCACTTGGGATTCCCATTTGACAGGTATCCTAGACTCCGGTCAAACACATCTGGAGGAGCAGAGGATGCTTTGGCTCAGAAGGCTGCAATGGGGGGGGGGGAGAGAAAGAGTGAAGGATCTCTGTCAAGGTTATTCTCCTCCCTTCCTACTACAACTCAAGCTGCCGTTTGTGGTCCTGCAGCTGTCTGGTCTGCCAGGGTGAGGGAGAAATTGGTGGGGCTCATCTGTCTGCAGATGGGCAGGACAGGTGGTCCAGATGGGGTGCTTCTGAGGCCGAGGGCTCCTCAGGCCAAGCAGAAGCACCAAGTGAGGGAGGCAGAAGGGTCCTCCCAGGCCAAAGGCAGAGGAAGTGGCTCTCCTCCTTCTCTTCCCAATCTCTGGTGTGTCTGTGCTGAGGGCTACGGCTGTGCTCCCAACTGCCACTTTCTGCATCTCAACAGCATTGTGTGGCTAACACCCTCACGACAACCTCCAGAGGCACACGTGGAACGAGTAGATGTCATGTTCACACAACACCTTGGTTCTGGCATGATCCCATTTATGAGGCTTGTACTGTATTAGCCCAGCAAGATTCCCACAACCCTGTTAGCTATGAACAGACAAAACCAAGCTCAAAACTAAACCAGCTGGGCACATTTACAAAGGTAGCAGGTGATGTGTGAATGCTGCCTGCACGTGAAGCGGAGGGCATGTTTGCTCAGCTCTCCATCAAACTTGATACTCCATCTTGTGATCTATAACTCCTATGATGTTGCTAGGGGGGTGTATACAGAGAGTCCAAATAGGCGATAGCCACTGTGATGGGCATTGTAGTCTGAATTGCTTGGGCAACACTGGTTCAGCAAAGCAGAAATGGCCAAGCCAGGATGTCTGCTCCTCATCACTGAACAGCATGAATTCTTGGGGTGTCTCTTTGTCCCACCTCTCAGATTTTAAGTCCTGCATCTTACAGATCCCATTTCCAACCTTGTCCTCCCAGCTCACTTACCTGCTTTCTGTAGAGTCCACGACCGCTGAAGGAGCACCAGCAGGAAACCAATGACTTCCCAGGGCATCTCTGGACAGTGTCACTCACCCCTGCTCTGGGCATCAAGGCCACCCCACAGTTGGAGGGAACCGCCAGGATCCCAACTTAACAGCTAGAGCTGACAACTAGAGCTGCAACGGGTCTCTGAACTGGGTCTCTGAACTGTCACGGTGCCGGGCAGGAGCCTACGGATCAAGGGGTCAACTGGATCAGTGGGCAATTGTCCTGGTCCCGGAAACCTGCTTTCGCTGTCCAGGGTGGTTCTGTCGTGGGAACTATGCTGCTTTTCCTCCCGGTTTCCAAAAGGGTAGCGCGTCGGAGGCTGCCTTCTCCCGGTTTGAAGGAGCACCAGTCGATGCGCATCTGGAGTCTTTACTCGGGAGTCAGGAGCCTACTAGGCGCCCTCCCAAACTCAGCCACCGATCGGGCTTGTCGTTCCGGGACGACATTTGGGATTACTCCGGGTCGGAGATCATCCTGGTGGCGGGACTGAAGACGCGCCTCGCAGACGGGATTGCGCCTCGCCCTTCTCGGCTTCGCTCCCAAACTTCAGATCTCAAAGCGGATGAATCGCCTGCCAGAAGCGGGATGCTTAGGGATCGTTCCCTAGTCTCTGTCTCTCCGCCTCCCTTCCCCGCCTCTCTTGGCTCCCGACCAATCTGCTCCCCTCTGGAATGAATCCGGATATCTCCGGATCTCTCCCCCTACACACTCCTCTTCCGACCGGTCTGCAGGTCAAGCCCCGTCCCCGCCAGGTGTCATCCTCAGGTGAGTGTCTTCGATCCCTCGAGGAATCTCGCTCGGCGTCTACTGGACGGTGGCGTCCGGAGCAATCCTCCCAGCCGCCACCGCCGATCCCCGAAGGACCAAATCCGAGGGGAGTCGCACCGTGGCGCTTGTTTATCTCGGTCGGGTGACGCAGCTCAGGTAGCCCGAGTTGGGGTCGTCTCGGCTGGGTGAGGGAAGAGATCGGATCCTCCAAGAGCCGTCCTAAAGCGAGAGGACCACCTGTCGCAGCCCAGCGCGCCCCGAGTTCGACGACGCCTGGCCAGATGGCTCTCTTCTCGGACGCTGCAGCTGCCGCCGCGCTCGTTCCCCCAGCCCGCTCCCCTGGCAGCCGGAGGCAGAAGGGAAGGCGGCTCCCCCGCCATCCCCACCCCACTCCCAGCAGATCTCCCCGCCCTGGCCGGCGGCCGCCCCTGGGACGTCCCATCCCGGAGAGGGAGGGCCGACGGAGTGGGAGGAGGGAGAGGCTCTTCGGCGGCGTCGGCTTTGCAAGCGAGTCGCTTTGTGCGCCGCCTTGAAATCCGAGACGGGGCGGGGCAGGGGGGCGGAGCCAAGGAAGGAGGAGGGAGGACGAGGCGGTTCGTAACCCGAAAACGGGAGTGTTGGGGACGCGGGCGTGGGGCGATGGAAGTTGCTGGATGGCCAGAATCGGAGCAGGCTTGGCCTATGGATCGCACGCCGCCCGGCAGCTTTTGTTCAACACCAGCCCTGCATCAGCAAGAGAAAGCCATCCAGATGAAGATCACTGATGAGATAGCAAACGATCACCTAGGAAGAACAAAAATAACACCACGAATACTACAGAAGGGTTCATTGAACAACAGAATCAGTGAATCAACCCTTTTAACAAAGACAGACCGCGTTTGAAAAAACCAACCAAACAAACCGTAATTTTAAAAAGTGCTCTGGCAACCTTCCCAGAAGCAAAGCGAGTGGGTGGATATGTATTCATCTGCCGGAATGCCGTTTCTCATAAGCTGGGTCAGTGGGCATCTACAAAACGAGATTGTCTACTGTAGTCAATAACAGACAAGGTCATAGAATATGGGCAATCAGTCAGATAGCCAGGATCGAACATAGAAGCTTTTGTGTCGGAAAAGCAAATGGCACCTAGCAGAGATATTTCATAATTGAAGTACCCCGCCCCAATCAGTACTCCTTCTAACTGCAACATTTCACACCAATAGAACCTTCTGGACATCCTTCAAGGGTAGCCCTAGGTATGTTGTTGTTGTTAATTGCGAAGTCGTGTCCGACCCATCGCGACCCCATGGACAACATTCCTCTAGGTCTTCCTGTCCTCTACCATCTTCTGGAGTCCATTTAAATTCTACTGCTTCAGTGACTCCATCCAGCCATCTCATTCTCTGTCGTCCCCTTCTTCTATTGCCCTCAATCTTTCCCAGCATTAGGCCCTTCTCCAGTGAGTCCTTCCTTCTCATTAGGTGGCCAAAGTATTTGAGTTTCAACTTCAGGATCTGGCCTTCTAAAGAGCAGTCGGGGTTGATCTCTTCTAGGACTGACCGGTTTGAACGCCTTGCAGTCCAAGGGACTCGCAGGAGTCTTCTCCAGCACCATAGTTCAAAGGCCTCAATTCTTTGCGCTCAGCCTTTCTTATGGTCCAACTTTCACAGCCATACATTGCAACTGGGAAAACCATGGCCTGGACTATACGCACTTTTGTTGGCAGGGTGATGTCTCTGCTTTTTAGAATGCTGTCTAGATTTGCCATAGCTTTCCTCCCCAGGAGCAAGCGTCTTTTAATTTCTTGGCTGCAGTCCCCATCTGAGGTGATCTTGGAGCCCAGAAAAATAAAATCTGTCACTACCTCCATTTCTTCCCCATCTATTTGCCAGGAATTGAGAGGGCCGGATGCCATGATTTTGGTTTTCTTAATGTTGAGTTTCAAGCCAACTTTTGCACTCTCCTTCTTCACCCGCATCAAGAGGCTCTTTAGTTCCTCTTCACTTTCTGCCATTAGAGTGGTATCATCTGCATATCTTAGGTTGTTGATATTTCTCCCGGCAATCTTAATTCCAACTTTTGATTCATCTAGCCCTGCCTTTCTCATGATGTGCTCTGCATATAAGTTAAATAGGCAGGGCGACAGTATACAGCCTTGCCGGACTCCTTTTCCAATTTTGAACCAATCAGTGGTTCCGTGTTCGGTTCTCACTGTTGCTTCTTGACCCGCATATAGGTTTCTCAGGAGACAAATGAGATGGTCTGGTACTCCCATCTCTTTAAGAACTTGCCACAATTTGTTGTGATCCACACAATCAAAGGCTTTTGCATAGTCAATGAAGCAGAAGTAGATGTTTTTCTGGAACTCCCTAGCTTTCTCCATGATCCAGCGTATGTTGGCAATTTGATCTCTAGTTCCTCTGCCTCTTCGAAATCCTGCCTGTACTTCTGGTAGTTCTCGATCCACATACTGCTGGAGTCTAGCTTGTAGGATTTTAAGCATAACTTTACTAGCGTGTGAAATGAGTGCAATGATGCGATAGTTTGAACATTCTTTGGCATTGCCTTTCTTTGGAATTGGAAGGTAAACTGACCTTTTCCAATCCTGTGGCCACTGTTGAGTTTTCCAAATTTGCTGGCAAATTGAGTGTAGCACTTTTACTGCATCGTCTTTTAAGATTTTGAATAGCTCAGCTGGAATACTGTCACCTCCACTAGCTTTGTTGTTGCTCAGATTTTCTAAGGCCCATTTCACTTCACATTCTAGGATGTCTGGTTCAAGGTCAATGACCATCTCATTGTGGTTATCTGGGATGTTAAGCTCATTCTTGTATAGTTCTTCTGTGTAGTTTTGCCATCTCTTCTTAATCTCTTCTGCCTCTGTTAGGTCTCTGCCATTTTGGTCCTTTATCATGCCCATCTTTGCATGAAACGTTCCCTTCATATCTCCAATTTTCTTGAAGAGATCTCTGGTCCTCCCTGTTCTGTTGTTTTCTTCTATTTCTTTGCACTGTTCATTTAAGAAGGCATTCTTATCTCTTCTAACTACTCTCTGGAATTCTGCATTCAATTGGGTGTATCTTTCTCTTTCTCCTTTGCCTTTCACTTCCCTTCTTTCCTCAGCTATTTGCAAAGCTTCCTGAGACAGCCATTTTGCTTTCTTGCATTTCTTTTTCTTTGGGATGGTTTTAGTTGCTACCTCTTGTACAATGTTGTGAACTTCCATCCATAGTTCTTCAGGCACTCTGTCTATCAGATCCTAGGTATAGCTCACTGCAATAAGCCAGTCATGGTGGATAAAATATAGACAAATGTGGGGAGAAAACTTTTACCGCTGATGCACTCCACTTAATTGCACAAACATTCCATTCCCTTCTACCGCTGCCACTCAAAGTCTGGAAGCCAAGTGGAGCAAAGAAGCATTTCCAAGAAACCTGTAACTCTTTGTAGAGCAATTTGAAATCTAAACCTGGGCCAAGGTATCTCTTCATCGGTAGCAGCTCCAAATTAGCTCTGCTTGTTTGCACTCATTCAGCCCAAAACTGAGACAGTCCAAGTGACAGTCCGAGATATCAACTACTTCCTCAGTGTGATCAATACATGGATGACACTCCAAATCTCACCTAGTGGTTTCAAGTCAATGTCACAAAAAACAGGGAAAATGCTTCTCTGATTTTACATGGCCCAAAGGTCGTTTTGGACCCCACTTCAAAAGGCAGAAAGAGCTAAGATTAGGGGCTATCCAAGAGAATTTTGGAACATCTACACAATGTTTCCATGGCTCAAAACTTGCTAGAAACTCACAGAAACAGTCTGATCTCACTGTTTATTAATTTAAGCAGAAATGCTGCCTCTACATAATTCAGATGCTTTTCTTTTTTTATTACAATGATTTGTATGTCAACTAATTCACTAGACTGATGCGTATTATTAAATCAAATATTTTGGCAATAAAAAGAGTTTCCAGATATGAATCTAGGGTGAATTTGTATGGTACCCTGCTTCATATCTTTGCAGTAAATTTGAAAAAAAATATATGACAACATTCCAAAGTGGAAGAGTTAGTGGTGAGAGCAGCCTTCCCCAAAATTGCCTCTCCCTCCAGGTGTAGCAAATACGTCTCCTTTCATCTCCACCTAAATCGCTCTCTTGATAATTCTCAATTGATGGCAAATGCATTTCTGACTCCCAGTTATTTAGCAAAAAAAAAAACCAGGATCAAATTCTGTTCCCCCCACAGATGTTGCTGAGATATAAGAAAAATAAAACAAAACAATCAGAAGTGGGGTTTCATGAAAAAGGACTGTTATTTCAGCACTAAACTACATTCAGAGGTACTTCTGCTTCTTGACTCCCTCCATTCCGATTCATCTTCTAAGGCACTGTTTGTCACCTACCCTCCAAGTTATGGATTTGGAGGTTCCAGCAAAGACAGCCAATTCAGAAAACCTAAGTCTGCCCATCCCTGGCACTGCAACATTCAATTGGTTTAAGAAACTGATTTAGCTACTGTGGATTTCCTTCAAAGATTCTTGGGAACCATAATGGTACTGAAACACAATTTGCTCAAATTAAAAACACCTTTGAAGTCATAAAATTCCCAGGATTGTTTGGTGGGAAGATCACATGAACCAAGTTGACTCAAAGTACACAACAGTACAGAGGTTGGGCATTATAATCATCCTTGAAGGTTTCTCAGGAAGGCTTGTCATTCCCAAATGTCTTGTATAATTCTAATGAGCCCTGGGCAGTGTATCCAATGTCAGTGATGACCAGGAATTATGGAAATCATCATCTAACACTTCTAGAGAGTGCCAGACTAGACAAACTCAAGAGTTGGTCATTCCAATTCCTTGGTAGAGCCAGCTTGTTCAATTGCAAAATATCTGAGGGTTTGAGCAGATTACAAAAGGGAGCTAGCAGAATCCTGCTCTGCCAGAGAGCATTTAGGAATTTGGGTAGATTAATGCTGAGAAATCATGCTAGGGATTAAGTCAGGGACAAGATTTTCTGCAGAGCTACGGTAGAAGCAATACTCAGCTGCTATTCTGGAGGGCCACTAAAGGCCATGTGGTAGTGCTAAGATATTACTGCAAAGGCAACACTGAAAATTTTCAGCCAGGTATTTTTTGTGTGTGTATGTGTGTGTGTATGTGCTTTTAAGAAGGAAGACATGCGATGCTGTCTTCCATCCAATGCTGTGATTGCACCCACTGCCAGCATGAAGGCAATGCACTTGAAGCCAAGAAAAACCGTTTCCCACCCTCCTTCAGATTCAGTTTCAACTTTCCATCTGGAATGCTGGAACAACAGAAGGTAATAAACATAAATGCTTTGAACAATCTAAGGACATACATGGAAGTATTATTATTTGATGTTGAAAGCTACCCATAGTCGCCTTGTAGCTAGATGGGCGGAAAATAAATTTAATAAATAAATAAACATTCTTATTAAACTTGGCCTCCTCATCACTCTCCTATAAAACTAAAACGACTTGCTAGCTAAACAAATCTATTACAGGGAATTTATGGCCATAATTGAGTCTGGCAATTGTAGTGATAAGTCATGATAGTCATAAAATGAGTCATCACATGACTGGAGCCTATTCTGCAACTTTTTCATGGCAGTCTAAGTGAATGCAGTGGTCATTAAAAAAATGCCACAGTTCTTGAAAGTCGTTAAGCAAATGCATTGTTCATTATGAGCTGGCTTTTGCCAGAAGCAGGGAATAAATGCCAGTTTTCAAAAAAAGAACATCATAATTTGCGGTCACAAGACTGCAGAGTGCTGCAAATGGCCATCGATATGGCCTTGTTGTCAAACATCCAAAATGCAATCCCATTCCCATGGGAAGGTCCAACATCAGAACTTCTAAATTGGGTGGTTAGCAGCTTTGGAAGGGTCCATTGTAACTTTGAATAAGTGACCAGTTGTAAGTGAAGGACTACCTCTAAACAATGCTTTTTTCCCCAAAATGCTAGATCTCTGCAAAAAATGCACAACCATCAGCTTAATTTCTCTCACAGGGTTATTGTGACATAAAAACCCATAGCCGAGGTACTCGCATCTAACACTAAGCACGGTCATTGTGCTGGCTTTATGATGTTCCCAGGTCTCCCTGCCTGTTAGCAAAACAGTGTTTTCAGGATCTTTTGAAAGACAACAAGTTTGTGGCTAACCTAATATCGGGGGGGGGGGCATGTGGAATGATGTTCCACAGGGTAGACACCATGGCAAAAGATTATGCCTCAGAGCAGTGTTTCTCAATCTCAGAAACTTTTTAAGATGTGGACTTCAACTCCAAAAATTGCCTCAGAGCAGTGTTTCTCAACCCTAATGATTTTGAGACACGTGGACTTCAATTCCCAGAAGTCCCCAGCCAGCATGGCTGGCTGGGGAATTCTGGGAGTTGAAGTCCACACATCTTAACAGTGGCTGAGAGCGTTAACTCTGAGGTGTTACACTCTCTGCCTAAAAGAGGATTTTTGTTCTACTCTGACTTTCAAAGAGGGAGTACTAGTGACCTTTCCACATTTGAAGGGACCAGTAATGACCCTAACCTACATAAAATTAGGTCAATGAGGTAAGGTAGGGGTGCAGAGATGGAAGGGCATTGTTCCAGATGGGGTTTCCTGGGAAGGCTAAGAGTGGAGGAACAATGAAATGAAACTAAGCAGCCTTGGCAGAGAAGGATGCCAGGATTAGCAAGGTCTGGATGGAAGGGACAAAAGAGTGTCAGGACGGGTTCTTGTGGATTGGCATTGTGGCTTATCAGTCCCAGAACACCACACCTTTTTTCTTCTCCTTCTTTTCATCTGCCTTTTTCTTTCAGGTTCAAAGCTATCAAAGGGGAGGGGGCAGGGGGAAGCAATTTTGTGGGGATCAAGGGGGGATTAGGTGTGATGTGGCTTGCTTTGGTGTCTCTTGGCAGCTCCCAGTGCTGGCTGAGGGGGGTTTCCGTGCAGGGAAGAGAAGAAGCCAGCTAAGATTTGGGGCCTGCAGAAACCTGCCCCCTTTGAAGGGGGCTTGGAATCCCCCCCAGGCTTGGAGAAGGGGGGCAGGGAGTGGCCCCAGGTGGTAAGCTGAAATAGCGGTGCATATTGAGGAGGGGGATGAGAAGGAGGCCGTGGAGGCATCAATCATACCTCAACTACAAAAGCTTCTGTGAACACTCAAGCATAGAAGAATCCAGACTTTGAAATGCAACCAAGTCCCTCAAATGCTGAGGCAAGCTCCGAAATGTTCCCCTTGCAACCAGACACACATTCCTTGCCAGTAGCACAGCACACAGGTAGTCATATGGAAAGGTGTACAAGTGCATACAGGCACTAAAAGGGGGGGAGGGGGGAGAGGGTGAGAACCAAGAGATAGTCTGTGACCCTGGAAGGTTTGAAGGGCTGCAACTCCCACTCTCTTCCCCACCAGCCAGGCTGGCTGGGACTGGTGGGAGTGGGAGAGTTATAGCACATGGAGTCTGGCAGATGCCTAGCATCTCTTTGAATAGTCAGACATTTCTCTGAAGCTGGACAGATCGGCAGAGCTTACCTCAGATGATTAATGATGAGTGCATTCCCTTCACCATTAAATATCTCTTGCCAACTAACTTAAACTTTAAGGTCAGAAAACTGGGTTCCCGAGATGGTTGTAAGACACATTGGAGCCCCAGCACAGGTCTGTGATGAGGCCCCACACAGCTGAAGGCCCCACACAGTTGCCCCAAACCATCTCCCATCTCTCATGGGTGAGGGCTTCCTTCACTCTGAAGGTCACAGTCAAAAATCCAGGGAGAGCTTGGAGTGATCTTGTCTTTCTCAGGCGTTTTATATTTAATAAGAAAGAAGTACAGGTAATTCTCAACTTACAACCACAAATTGCCCAAAATTTCTTTTGGTAAGCGAAACAGTGAGTTTTGATTCATTTTACAACCTGTCTTGCCACAGTTGTTAAGTGAATCACTGCAATTGTTAAGTTAATAACACTGTTATTCTTGGTGACTTTACAAGCAAGTGCTCTCCTTGCTATCCTGTCAAGCACAGCTTCTTTCAGTTGTTGGATGTCCATGTTTGTATCAAGCCAGCCTGTTCTTTGCTTGCCGCTTCTTCTTGTTCCACTAAGCATTACAAGCATCATTGACTTCTCCAATGAATTTGCACGTATGCCACGGCCAAAGTAAATCAGATGTATTCTTGCGATTTTAGCTGCCAGTGATGTATCTGTTTTCATATGATTTAGCATAGTGGTGGTGAACCTATGGCATGGGTGCCAGAGGCAGCACTCAGAGCCCTCTCTGTGGGCTGTCGCCCCAGTCCTAGGCCTTCAGCTGGGTTTTATAAAACCTTTTCGCTTTAGGCCTCCGCCGCTGTGTGCAAAAAAAAAAAAAAGGTTCAATCAGTCAATTTCAACTTCTCGCAAATAAAAAAAAAGATCTTGCAAAATTGGAATTGACTTTAAACTTTTTAGTCCCACCCAGTCTGCTGTTACCACCGTAGCCACGCCCAGCCAATGGGCCACACCCACCCGGCACTCGACAATGCATAAGTGGGTTTTGGGTTGCAGTTTGGGCACTCGGTCTCTAAAAGGTTCGCCATCACTGATTTAGTACCTCTCTGTTAGTTATTTTGGCTGTCCATTTGGAAGCAGTATACCTGTAATTAGTAAATGCCCCTGGGGCAGTAAACCACAAGCAGTCATTGCCCCCTTTCATTGCCTGGAATTCTACTGTTCCTCTTGTTTCTCAGGGTGAAAAGAGGCCCCAGTGAAAAGGGGATTTCCCAGAAGTGATATGACCAGTCCGGGTTGCTTGCCTTGTTACACAGAACACGAAATGTCGCATCAGAAGACCTTCCGTCTGAGTACTGCTGAGGAGCAAGCAACCCCACCAGATCTGAGTCCTGGATCCCGTTTGCAAGAGTGGCCTCGAGCATTGCAAAATGCATGTCTTCTGCTGCATTGAGTAAGCGCAGCCTGGCAGAGCGAGCTGCTGAGATTTCAATCAGAATAGCACTGGAATGGACCTTGGAGGTCTTCTCCCTGCTCAGGCAGGAGATCCTATACCATTTCAGACAAGTGACTGTCCAGTCTCTTCTTAAAAACCTCTAGTAATGAAGCACCCACAACATCTGATGGCAAGCTGTTCCTCTGATTAATTGTCCTCACTGTTGGGAAGTTTCTCCTTAATTCCAGGTTGCTGGATTAGTTTCCATCCATTGCTTCTGGTCCTGCCCTCTGATTAGTTTCCATCCATTGCTTCTGGTCCTGCCCTCTGGTGCTTTGGAAAATAAGCTGATCCCCTCTTCTTTGTGGCAGCTCCTCAAATACTGGAATACTGCTATCATGTCCTCCCCCCCCCCCAGTTCTTCTTTTCTCTAGACTAGCCAAATTCAAATCCTGTACCCTCCTTCATATGAGCTTGGTCCTGATGTTTCTTGGTAACCTGTAGTTGCTGCACCCAAAATCTATACCCAATCTCTCCATGTGATTAGCCAATGAACTGCTTCTTCATCTGTCAATACCCAGTTCAGCCTTCTCAGAATCTCAGTGGATGCTGCTTCCTATCAGATGTAACCACTGGTCCATTTAATCCAGAGTTTTTTTAAAGTGTGGCCTAAGAACCCGGGGGAGGGGGAAATGTCCCTCAACACATTTTCAGGGCTCTGCAAAATCAAAATTATCTGCCAGATATTGGAGATGTTTGCAAAAAAATTATATGCACTAGAGTCACCTTATTGGTGAGATAGCAGCATATAAATTTAATCAAATAAAGTAAAAGTAATAAAATAAATGAATAAAATAAGAATCTCACATTTTCATTGATATTTTTGATTTGTTTAAAAAATATAGGGATTTTTTTTATGAAAATTTTTTATTTATGTTAATATCTAATGTGGGCCTCATTGAGTGATGATAAATCATCTTGGGCTGCATATAAAATATATAATATAGTTAATGTATATAAATATTGCAAAAAAAATATCACATAATGTTAAACTTCTACAATCTTGCGGGGCCGCATTACTAGCTGCCCAGAGTCACATAAAGCCCATGGGCCACAGGTTGGACATGCCTGATCCAATGGGTTTAATATTGTTGTTTGTTGTTGTTGTTGTTAATTGCGAAGTCGTGTCCGACCCATCGCGACCCCATGGACAACGTTCCTCCAGGTCTTCCTGTCCTCTACCATCTTCTGGAGTCCATTTAAGTTCTCACCTACTGCTTCAGTGACTCCATCCAGCCATCTCATTCTCTGTCGTCCCATTCTTCTATTGCCCTCAATCTTTCCCAGCATTAGGCCCTTTTCCAGTGAGTCCTTCTTCTCATTAGGTGGCCAAAGTATTTGAGTTTCAACTTCAGGATCTGGCCTTCTAAAGAGCAGTCAGGGTTGATCTCTTCTAGGACTGACCGGTTTGAACGCCTTGCAGTCCAAGGGACTCGCAGGAGTCTTCTCCAGCACCATAGTTCAAAGGCCTCAATTCTTTGGCGCTCAGCCTTTCTTATGGTCCAACTTTCACAGCCATACATTGCAACTGGGAAAACCATGGCCTGGACTATACGCACTTTTGTTGGCAGGGTGATGTCTCTGCTTTTTAGTATGCTGTCTAGATTTGCCATAGCTTTCCTCCCCAGGAGCAAGCGTCTTTTAATTTCTTGGCTACAGTCCCCATCTGAGGTGATCTTGGAGCCCAGAAAAATAAAATCTGTCACTACCTCCATTTCTTCCCCATCTATAACATAATAATAATACAAATGCATACAAAGTCAAAATTGAGAAGACAGCAACAGACAGTAAGTGTCGCCTATGCAAAGAAGCTGAAGAAACAGTGGACCACTTGGTAAGCTGTTGCAAGAAGATTGCACAAACTGATTACAAGCAGCGACATGACAAAGTAGCAACAATGGTGCATTGGAAGATGTGCAAAAAATATCATTTGCCTGTAAGCAAAAACTGGTGGGATCATAAAATAGAGAAAGTCATAGAAAATGATAAAATTAAACTGCTCTGGGACTTCAGAATTCAAACAGACAAGCACCTGCAACATAACACCCCAGACTTAACAATTGTCGATAAGAAAGACAAAAAAGTCTGGATAGTGGACGTGGCAGTGCCTGGAGATAGCAGAATAGAAGAGAAAGAACTGGAGAAGATAACAAAATACAAAGACCTACAAATAGAAATAGAAAGACTGTGGCAAAAGCAAGCAAGGGTAGTACCAATAGTAATAGGCTCCTTAGGTGCAATCCCAAAACAACTGGAGCACCACTTGAACACCATTGGCATTGACAAATTCGCTATTAGTCACTTGCAAAAGGCGGCCTTATTAGGAACTGCTTCCATCCTGCGACAATACCTGTAATATCATCAAACATCCACATCTGCCTATCCCAGGTCCTGGGTAAGGACTCGATAGGTAGACAAAATGCCAAATCCAGTCTGAACATCTGGCTGACTGTGTGATGATCCACAATAATAATAATAAAGTTGGAAGGAACCTTGGAGGTCATTGAGTCCAACCCCCTGCTCAGGCAGGAAATCCTATACCATTTCGGACAAATGGCTGTCCAGTCTCTTCTTAAAAACTTCCAGTGTTGGAGCATTCACCGCTTCTGGAGGCAGATTGTTCCATTGGTTAATTGTTCTAACTGTCAGGAAGTTTCTCCTTAGTTCTAGGTTGCTTCTGTCCTTGATTAGTTTCCATCCGTTGCTTCTTGTCCTGCCCTCAAGCGCTTTGGAGAATAGCTTGACTCCCTCTTCTTTGTGGCAGCCCCTGAGATATTGGAACTGCTATCATATCCCCGCTCGTCCTTCTGTTCATTAAAGTAGACATACCCAATTCCAGCAACCGTTCCTTGTATGTTTTAGCCTCCAGTCCCCCATATTTTTTAAAAAGTGGGAACAGGTCCCAAAAGCAAAAAAAAAATTAAGAAGATTAGACTGTCTGGTCTAATCGGCAGTGGTTGACCAGATTTTTTGGGCAGAAGAGTTTCTCAGGACCTCCTGCTCAAGTTTCTTATTATTGGCCCAAACTTCAGGACATCTGCATGAAAACACATGGGCTTATCCTGAAATTATAGTCCCTATTCTAATCATTTGATTTTTTTTAAAAAAGCAGACATTCCTAGCCATATTTTTGCTTTGTAGGGCTCTGAAAAATGATGAACAAGGCTTCTTGAAATCTGGATGGCCTCCACCGCTAATAATTAGCAATAGGTTTCAAAGCTAGGTTTGTAGGAATGTGGGCTGAACACTTGAATGGAGAGCCAACCAGCCAACCAACAACCAACCAATTTAAATGTTCAAGTTGTCCAAATGGAATTCTATTCTCAAATTTCTCTTCTTCCTTGTCATGGAACCTGTGATCATAGCTTCACTTCCTCTTTTGTGTCCCTTCCAACAATCAGCATCTTGGAAGTAGAACTGGGTATGTGGGAAAGGAGGGCTGGTAGCAGCCTATTTCGGTAGGAAGAAGGAGGAAAAGACTGGTTTTTGTGCACAAAAGATTGAGCAAGGGTTTCCCCGTGCTTTGCCAAACCACTGGAAAGTTAGCCCTCAAGTATCCAAGGATCATTTTTCCTTTTAGGAGTGAGGGACCTGGAGCAAGAAACTCACGAGACAAGCTTGGTTTCTCATCTTTAATATATGATTACTGCAGAATAGTTCACAAGTGCCTCAGGGCCCAATGTGCAGGAAATTTCACATCACCCGTAAGGCTCATACAACAGTGGTCGGTCGGCAACTGGATTCCGCTGGCATCCAGTTGATGGATGGATGGCAAGAAGCCGAGCCTCTTCCTTCTCCTTCCTCTCATTTGCTGACTCTAGTATAACTCTGAGCTGGCTCAGATTAAGAGTCCCAAATTGGCCCTGCAAAAATCCAAATCAGCCTTTCAGAAGATTGGCTGGAGTTTATTTTTGTTTTGTTTTTTTAAAAAAGGAAAAACAGAACAAACCACTTTCAACAATAAGAATGGCGAAGGCAGGGATTGGGTCCCTGGATATTCAACTTAAGGCCAGATCCTTTCAATGAGAGGAAAGTTTTAGGGGTATGCAGGTCCCCCCATTGCTTAGCCATGTGGCCTTAATTGGGGACCCAGACAACAACATAGCAACTGCAACACCTGGAACACCAACCCAGATGAGGTCATATTGGGAAGAAAGCCAGCTAGATTTCCCTGCAAAGCCCTTGCGTCTTTTCTCCAAACACTGGTGCAGCCCATCTTCTCGTTCTGTGACTGTGAAGGATTTATTCTGGGGTAGCCCAGCAAAGACATCAGTGGGTCCATGGGTATCTGGTTTTGTCCTATCCTCTTAAAGTCTGTTTCAGCAATGAATCAGTTAATTACACATTGACAGAATTCTCACAGTATCCTAGATGAGACTAAATAGAGCAGGTAGTTAGTGGTTCTCTGAGTTGTGGGAATCCAGAAAATATCTTAACACATTGTCCGAAGCAGACCACCATATTAAATGGTTGGTTTGCTAGGGAGGAGGAGAAAAATAACATGTTTAGGTGAGCTCAACCATTATGTGTCTTGATTGGATTTAAGATTGAACATGGTCTTGGAATCTATCCAGCCATGCTGGCTCAGGAATTCTGGGAGTTGTAGTCCACTAGTCATAAAAGAGCCAAGGTTGCCTACCCCGGCCTATGGGCTATAAAGGTGGGACCATGGGTGACCGTAGGTTGAGGAGAGCAAGTTTAAAAAAAAGGTCAAAATGGCACTTGCAACTGTGTGACTGAAGCCACAAGCTTTTTATGTGCACATAAAAAAGGAACAGAGCTCAATTGCAATGTTGAAGCTGCCATCTTGAGTTTTTTTTTCTGCAGATGTCTCTGGGTGGTGTGTGTGTGTGTGCACATATGTTTGTGAGTGGGAGAGAGTGTTAGATGTGGGCAAAAGGCCCCAAATGATACATTTTATTTTACCCTTCCTCATAAAGTTAGAATTTTGGGTCATCCAGTCAAATAGTTGGCAGGAAACTTAGGACAGACAAAAGAAAAAAAGAAAAAGAAAAAACCCACAGAACGGATCATTAATCTGTGGAATTTGCTACCACAGGATGTGGTGGTGGTCACTAGTTTGGAGGCCTTTAAAAGGGAATAAGACAAATCCACAGAGGCAAACTACATGATAACTATAGATTTTCCTTGTGATTCAGATTCAGTACCCCTCCAAATGTTGAGAAGTGTAACTTTTTACTGAAAAGTTGTGGCCTAAGGATAGATAATATATGCCTTGCATATGAAAGGCCTCTAACCAACTGAAAAAGCTTTGGCTGTGCTCCCACAACACACTCCCCAACACAACACACTCCCCAGTTTATGTCTCAGGGTTGTATGAATCCATCCAGTGATGACTTTATGGTTCACTGTTTCCTGTAAGTCACTGGCTGAACCATGTGCTAACTTTCAAATATTGTGTGAACACAACCAAGATGTAAGTGGGCTTTCTCATGCTAGTGCCCTACAGATGTGTCAAGATAATATTAAATTTTCAAGATAGCTGGATCTCTGACAGTTGAAGCCCCAAATCACACTGAGGGCACCAGATTGGGGAAGAATGTTGGGAACATAACTGAATGGAAATGTGGTTAGATTCTGTGGCTCTGCTGGCATAAAATGCTAACTAATCCAGGAGGAGATGGACTTTTGATCATCCCAAGCCTTCCTGGTCTAATACAGGTAGTCCTTGACTTACAACAGTTCATTTAGTGACTATTCGTAGTTATATTGCCACCGAAAAAAGTGATTTATGACCATATTTCACACTTACAACCAGGGCTTTTTTTCTCATAGAACGCCCAGAACGGAGTTCCAGCACCTTTTTTGGATGGAACCTTGTAGGGTAGGCAAGGTGGGTTATATGACATGTGTGAGTTCCTTTTTTTTTTTTTTTTTAGAAAAAAAAGCACTGCTTACAACCATTGCAACATCCCCATGGTCACATGATCAAAATTCAGCTGCTTGGCAACTGTCTCATATTTATAACAGTTGCAGTGTTCCCGGGTCATGTGATCCCCTTTTGCAAACTTCTGACAAGCAAAGTCAAT
The DNA here is from genome assembly GCF_016545835.1 of Crotalus tigris. NCBI lineage: Eukaryota > Metazoa > Chordata > Lepidosauria > Squamata > Viperidae > Crotalus > Crotalus tigris. Next base: position 372,493 of record NW_024096755.1, on the reverse strand, counting down.
GGGGAAGCTAGATTCACTTAACAACGGTGTTACTAACTTAACAACTGCACTGATTCATGTAACAACTGTGGCATGAAAGGTCATAAATGAGACAAAATTCACTTAACTGTCTCAATTAGCAACAGAAATGTTGGAGTCATAAGTCAGTTGGAGTTGTAAGTCGAGGGTTACCTGTACACAGTTGGAAGAAGCCAACAGGGCCCACCTGGACTGTAGGATTTCAGCTGCCATCTGCTCCAGCCAGCCTGGTCAATGTCAAACGACTGTGGGAACTGCAGATCAAAACATCTCCAGTCTTATCTTGTGAGCTGGGAACTGGAGTTATTCTGGGCTAGCCTTTGTGAAATCCAAGCACAGGGCAATTCCATGCAAGATTGTTTCCTAACCCATGTGGGACACAGGACACTGCCCTGGGGAAGTTCCCTCTTAATCAAACAGGTGGTTCCGGAGGGGAGGACAAGTGTGGGGTGCGGAGCGGGTGGCAATTTCTGCCTCTTCCTGTCCATTAATTAAGGATTAAGAAGAATGCAAATCAAATGGTGACAGTGTGACAGGCCTTGTCTTCATCTGGCCTCCAGCTGCAAGAACCGGCCTCAAAAATCTCTATTTCCCACCCACTCAATGCCACATCCCTTTTCTTTTAATTTGGCCCTGATGAGTCCCAGAACTGATGGTACAGTAGAAGACACCTCCTTCCTTTACCACTGCTGAAGGCCACCCCTGGACTAGGGTGCAATGTGAAAATTCAAGAAAAACTGAAGCTAGAGTTGCTCAAAAACAGTAATGTGATTCCAGTGTCTTTATATGTATCAGTCTTCTCTACCCTGGCACCGTCCAATTATGTTGGGACTACAACTCCCAGAATTCCACAGCTGGTAGATTGCTTTGCATGATGGAACACACAGCATGCCAGCTGTGGAATTCTGGGTGTTGCAGTCCCAACAGCTGGTGGACATCAGATTGGGCAAGGCTCCCTATATTTATGAATAGCTATGGAGATTCTCAGTCATCCAAGTCATGGTTGTCCCAAAGGTGCTTTTTCAAAAGGCAACTGGGCTTTGTTTTCCTTGAAGACATTTCGCTTCCCATCCAAGAAGCTATTTATAGAATGTATTTATGATGATACGAAAGTTATGGGTGGCGCAAAGAGCCATGGAGAGATACATGCTTGGCATTATAAGACAAGATAGAAAGACCTGCACATGGATTAGAGAACAAGCAAAAGTATATGATATCATCAAGAGAGTAAAAGACCTGAAATGGAAATGGGATGGTCATATAGCAAGAACTGATGGCAGGTGGACCAAAGCAGTCATAGAATGGATCCCACTTGATAAAAGGTGTCTTTGAAAGAGACCTAAAACAAGATGGATCGACAACGTCAGCAAGTATGGCCGGCCCAATTGGTAAAAAAAACTCAGGTTGGAAACACGCGGAAGAGGCCTTCGTCCTGAAGTGGATAGACAATGGTTAAAATTATGATTTCACCACAGACTATTATACAAGTTTTCAGGCTACTCAACAAGTAACTATAGTCCACTTGCCATAAAGCAGTAGGGCATTGCCAGCATTTCTCCTTTTACCTAAACTGGCAACCTAACACAGCATGTCTTATTCAGCTGTTCAGAAGAGAAAGAAAGTGGAGAAGAAAGTCACAGATACATCGTGTTGTTCTTCACATCAGTTTCTAAACAGGAATGTTTTGCTTGAATGGTGACAAGCTGTTGTTTGCCACAGAATCCTTAAACATGCAGAGCTCCTTTTTTGCTAAGTCTCAATGCGCCCAATGCACACACAGGTGTACAGATACATCCCAAACACTAGGAGTATGGCCTTTCCATCCTTTGGCTCTGTTGTCCCTGGTCTTCCCCAGAACTAGTGTTCAGGCCCTCATAAGTGACTTTCAAGGATCTTTCAATACAGATAGTCCTCGACTTACAACAGTTCGTTTAGTGACCATTCGAAGTGACAACAGCAGTGAAAAAAGTGACTTATGACCATTTTTTACCTTTACAACCATTGCAGCATCCCCAAGGTCATGTGATTTACATTCAGATGCATAGCAAGTGGTTCATATTTATGACGGTTGCAGCATCCCGGGATCATGTGATCCCCTTTTGCAAACTTCTGACATGCAAAGTCAATAGGGAAGCCAGATTCACTTCACAACCGGTTACTAACTTAACAACTGCAGTGGTTCACTTAACAAATGTGGAAAGAAAAGTCGTTATAATGGGGAAAAACTCTCTTAATAAATGTCTGACTTAGCAACGTAAATTTTGGGCTCAATTGTGGCCATAGGTTGAGGATTCCCTGTACCTTTTTGGCAATGTGATAGCAGAGCCTTTCTGAAATCTTCACCTGAAAAAAAAATATGGGATGATCCGAAGCACAGACTTTGTGTATGGCCCATTTAATTGCACTGGGACAAAAAAGGCCCTGTTTCCAACTTTGGGATCCCTCTGCCCCATGGGAGTCTCTGCTGCTTCCTCCTTACTCACCTCCTCTCCAGTGCCCCCCTCCCCAGCTTCCGAGTAACCCAATCCTCCAAGCCCATCAGCTAGGAATTGCTTTCTTCCCGCCACCCCCTCTGCGCTCAGATCTGCCTCCAGCTGCACCTGGCAAATGTTGAGCCTGCTCTGATCCGGCTCCTGTTTGAAGCAGGGTGCCTGAGATTCCAGGCGTGCTGCCTTTTGTTCCTCTCATCCTATAGTCTACCAGGCGCAGCTATTTCTGTCTCCTGCTCTTGGCATCCAGCTACCAAAGGGAATGGCAACACATGTGTTAAGAGGAGTGAATGGATGCTTGAGGATAGGTCATGGGTGACTGGAGGAGGGGGGGAGCACAATAGGCGAGGGGATGGGTGGGAGATACTGCACAGTTGACTCCCTCTTGGAGCAGTTCTCCAAAGAGCCACCGGGGGAGCCAGAGGGCATTCCCAGACATCTGTCACCATAGTGTTGTTGTATGACAGTGTGCCATATAGCCAACGGTACCCCTGTGACTGGCGTGTCCTCAAAAAAGTGGTGGATGGGAATGAGACAAACCTTCAGTCTAATCTTCTTTCATTTCATTTCATGAACATTTACAAGCAGTTCATAATTTCAGTGGTAATTAAGGACGCTAACAGGATAATTCAGTTTAGCCCTTTCCTGATGTTAGAAAGATGAACTGATAAGTTTCACATCGTCTATTAAAGTACAGGGAGTCCTCAACCTATGACCACAATTGAGCCCAACATTTCTGTAGTTAAGTAAAAATTTGTTAAGTGAGTTTTGCCCCTTTTTACGACATTTCTTGCCACAGTTATTAAGTGAACCACTGCAGTAGATAAGTTGTTAAGTGACTTTGACTTTGCTTGTCAGAAGGTTGCAAAAGGTGATCACATGACCCCGGGACACTGCAATGGTCATAAGTATGAACCAGTTGCCAAGCATCTGAATTTTGATCACATGATCATCAGAATGCTGCAAAGGTTGTAATTGTGAAAAATGGCTATAACTCACTTTTTCAGTGCCGTTATAACTTTGAAAGTCACTAAATGAATTGTTGTAAGTCAAGGACTACCTGTAACTTGCCAGATCTTTGCAATGGAGCTTGATCCAAGAAGCAGCTGCTGCTTTTCTGTCTTTTTGCTATGAAGACCTCCGAATTCAACTTCTAATGCAGCAAATGTTGTCCTGGAACACCCAACTTACATTTACTGTATTTACTGGCATACATTTTACTGGTTTAATGTGTTTTATTTCAATCTGTAAGCCACTCTTGATGCTTTTGATTAGAATTTTTTTGGATTGGTGACTATAATAAACGATCAATAGCTTTGAGGTCCTTGGAGCTTTGGATGTGGTCACCAGGCTCCAGATTCTGCACATCTGCTATGTAAAAATGTTGCTTCACAGCACAGGCCTATAACTCCTCTGCCTTGGCCTCACATTCTTGCATATCCCTCTGGGCCCTATACCATGTATGGATGGGCTTCAAAGCAACATACTTTGCCTTGTCTTTTCAGTGAGTTTTCAGTCACATCCATATAGGTACAACGACAAGCAGAGGGGTGTGTGTGTGTGAACAGTTAGTCCACAAGGTGAGGAATGTACGTATATTACAAAACCCTCCAGATGGAGTAACATAACCAGATGTTCATCAAACATCCGCATGTGTCACTCACAGAGAGGTGGGAGATAGCAAACATTGTCAAGCATGCCCGTCTCTCTGCCAGTGTATCAGTGGCACGGAGCAGGAGTTATTGGTGAGCCCCAATGGAGACATCTGCTTGTTTGGTGATTTTTGCAGTTGGGCAAATTTGTGAGTGCCCCATCAGTAAACAGAGAATTATGCACGTAAGTAAGTGTTAGAAATGGGCATATTGATTGATAAAGTGATAAGAGTTGTCCTTTTTCAAGCTTTGTTTGATCCCACCAAGATCGATCTCATCCAGCAGCTTGCAGATGATCAGCCCCAGAGTCTCAATTGATGCTTACAGGCCACCTCACTATTGCCCATTAGCAGTACATTAGTAAATAATATCCACTGGTATACTGTTCCTGAATGTGGCAGTTTCATTTTAACTTTTGCTGGCCTTTATTATTACTAATGCTAACATTCAGCAATTGACTGTGGGCTTTGTGCTATATTTAGAACATAAACAGGCTTCAGAGAGTTTTAAAGGAGGCATAAAAGTCAAGATTTGGCACTATATTAATGTGATGAATAATGAATGAATGAATAAAATAATCAATAAAAGTATAATGACTAACACATGTGAGAGCAGCGATAGTAATTTATTGAAAATGGACAGTAGTTGTGTGTGTGTGTGAGAGAGAAACTTAATATGTTCATGTGCGATATAATATATGTATTTGTAAAAGAACAGAAGCTTTTGTGCTGGAAGCAATTCAGGCAGCTGTTGAAGTTTGTAGAGGAGGGAGGACCGGTGTGGAAAAAGCAACTGAGTGTGTGTGTGTGTGTGTGTGTGTGTGTGTGTGTGTGTGTAAGAGAATGAGAGAGAATATACTGAATGTTGTAAAACTTGAGTGTGGCAACAACATCTTTCTCTTTAATACTTCCAGTTTGTTCACAGCAGTACATGTTTTTTTTAAAAGAAAATGTAAACCAGGATGAGTAGACATAAATAAGGAAAGTTTGGGGACACAACACTAACAATTTTGCCTGAAGCAAAGGTTTGTCAACATTTTGTGTATGTTTTGAATGCAACTTCCTATCCATAAGTGGGTTGAATTCTGCGTAATATATGGGTGTGCCAATGCTATTAAAGAACACACCAGGGCGATCTGTATATGCAGCCTCTTACTATGGCTTGTGAGTCACCATAAATGCAGACATGTTGATGTGGTATTTAACATGTGGCAATTGTGAATATAGTCCTATGAACCATGCTATCCTTTATTGATCTAAATGTTTTTAAAAAATCAAAAACAGGTCTCAGTCTGAAACAGCCCCATCTGTAGCCCTCAGTTTGCTTAATGGCACTAGAATGGATTTCTATCCATTCATAAAAATGTTGTTTTTTAAGACAAAATGTGAGACACACTTATAGGTTTCCTTGGACAAACACTCCTTTGGCCTCAGGCAAGAATCAGAGCTGCTATCGATCTAACTTTTCTTCCTTCCCAGTCCCTCAGAAAAGGGAAATTGTAAACTAAGCCTCTTATACGTCCCATCACGTGTAATAAGTAGGACAGATATTATTCTCTGTGGGGTTGGTCTTTGCTGTGCAATTTCAGCCTGGCATTGGAGCGGAGAAGCTGAATCCAGACAGAAATGCAGACAATGGTGTTTCCACTTGTTGTTCCACACACGGCTCATGAATTCTCATTTGTAATGAACACCACAAATGTCCAGTTCTTGGCATTCTGTTGAACATACTCTCAAGCGTGACCAAGAACAAAACCAAAGGAAGTGAGACTGATTGCTTCCAAGTAAGAAAAACAAGGATTTTGTAAAAAGTTGGGCCAGACTTGGAGATAATCTTCTAGAGAGGGAGAAATCTGTAGCTTGATTTTTGACAAACAAGGAATCCCTAGGGCAGCTTTTCCCAAACTTGGCATTGGGAATTGAAGTCCACCCATCTTAAAGTTGCCAAGGTTGGGAAACACTGCCCTAGGACAAGACCACACGATGGATCTCTAAGAAACACCACAAAATTAAGAACCTCAATCCATGTACTGATTACCCTGATGAGATATATTTGTGCTTTCCAGTTAGTCAACTCCTGGCGACTGCCTGGACAATCCCTGCAATTTCATTGGCAGCATTTTCGGAAGTAGTTTGTCTTTATCTTCTTCTTAGTGCTGAGAAAGATTGACTAGCCCAAGGTTACCAAGTTGGCTTCAGACTTAAGTTGAGACTAGAAGTCACAGTCTCCTGGTTTCTATTTTGGGACCTTTAACCACTACACATGCCAAGTCGCTCTCTTGCCCTGATGACAGGATTATATCGAGAAAGATAGGAAAACATCGATGAGACTTTCATAAATCCATTCCCTTTATAGCAACATTCCTGATTCCACCAGTCCCAGGACTTATTTATCCACTGTCTTCCTATCATCTCCAAGAAAACCAAATTAACTGTGCTCCTCCTTCTTTGGGAGAGCAATGTCATTTGGACCTACCAGCAAGGCAAAGGAGCAGCGAGGACAGAGGGAAGGTGAGAGGACTAACTGTCAGGCTATGAATCAGCCAACGGCTAAGCTAGAAAACCGCTGCTTTTCTGGATTATAACAGGATTCATTCTTACATAGTCAGATTGGGTTTCTGCACTGTGTCCCCCTTTGTGCTATATAAGGGTCCTGTTTTCCTCATGACCACTTAAAACAGCCTTGCCAAATGCAGTGTTTACAATTTGATTAGGCTGTAATCTCATCATCCGTAACCAATACTAACAGAGATATCCTGGCTGCAAATAACACATCTGGAAGCTCAAGGCTGGAGAAAGGGGCTGTAGGATGTAGGACGGTGGTTCTCAACCTGTGGGTCGGGACCCCATTTGGGGTCGAACGACCATTTCATGGGGGTCGCCAAACAACGCAGTCTGCCATTTTTTTCCCCCTTTTCCTTAGCTGTGCTACTCCCTTTTATTCTATTGGCTTTTGAAAGCCAATAGAATGACTCTCTTGAATAGAGTCTAATTCTATTGGCTTTCAAAAGCCAATAGGAATTGTCCAGGCTGTCTCTGCCCTGCTGAGCCCGCCAAAAGTCCCATTCTGCAAACGGTGCTGCAAGTTGTCTGCAGCGAAGGTGAGCTGTCTGGAAGTTTCCACCCCTCCCTGCTGAGCAACTACTAAAAATGTAAGTAAAAGAGGGCCAGGGGTGGGAGGTGGGAGGCCGGCGGGCGCAAGGAGGGTTGCTGGCACACGTGGGGCTCGGCGGGTGCCTTACCTCCTTTGGGCTGGGCCAGCTGGTGGCCCAGCCGGTGGTTGGCCTGCTCCATCTCTGCCACTTGCCAGCTACGCCTCGGCCAGCGCAGGGGGCGGCACCACGCATGCGCGGCACTCCCGGGCAGGGAAAGTCCTCAACTTATGACCAGTTGGGTAGTCCTTGACTTACGACCGGTTGGGGGTTGCGGCATTAAAAAGGTTGAGAACCACTGATGTAGGAAATTATAATGGAATGCCAGCCCTATCAGAATGGGCAACAGGAGAGAAAGGGAAAGGTTTTGCCTCCTGGTCAACCCCTCTGCCTGTGGAAGGCTCAGGATGACACTAAGGCCATTGTGGCTTAAAGTTAGCCATATAAATCTTTGGGCCAATGAAGATTTGGCTTTTCTGGGATAAGTAGTAAATATTAAAGAACAAAGCCTCATTTAGAACAGAATCCTCATTTAATGACTACTTCATTTAGTGACCATTCGCAGTTACAACAGTGATGAAAAAATAACTTTATGACCAATCCTCACTTGTATGACCTTTGCACATCTGTAGCGCAAAGGAAAGCTGAAGCAAAACTGTGCTTTCACTTAGTAACTGCTTCAGTTATTGACTGAATTGTTGGCCCCTATTGTGATCACTAAACAAGCACCACCCGTAATTGCAGTGGATTCCCAATAAAAGCAGTAGTGTTTATCTACCACCTACTAAACCTTAAATGCAGAAGACTCACAAAATGTAATTATAGTTTTACAACATGTTGTCCCAAAGCAAGTAAACAATATTGTGGCTTAATGCGATGGATTGTCTCAAAAATGAGAGCTGGATTCCCACAGCGAGGCTACTGATTTGGCCTGCAAAAATCACATCTTACATTCTGTATCTCTCTGGCACCATCTGGTGGTAATCCAGATTTTTGCCGTCTAGTTCTGATAGTCTCAAACAACATTAACTGAACCATTAACTATGTACCAAAGCCTCTTTTAGCTTGTTAAAGGCAGAAACTCAGTTAGCTTGCTATAAAACTAACCTCCGTGTCAATTAAAAACAGAGAGGTCCCGTGTCTTTCAAAAGACAAAGAGAGGGCATTAAGCGTAGGGGCATCATTCAGCATTGTATGTACGTGTGCCTGTGTCCCTTTCCACAGCCTGGGAACCTCCCAGTTGCTCCCTCCACTCCATCACATGCTGTGTACTCTCACAAGTTTCCAAATTGTCAGTTAAAAACATTATTTTCCAACCACAAACAACTGTTTGACATTACTGCCGAGTGAGGGAAGGCAATCCAGGGGCTGGGCCGCAGGGAGGGCATGTAGCCATGTGGGAGAAGCAGGAGAACCCAGGAGCTGTGGGTTCCATCTTGGCTTGTAGCAGGCCAGAAGCCACCAGCTGGCCTTGTGACAGGGAGGCAGTGTTGAGGGAGAGCTGCACTTGGCTTTGTCCCATGTTTCAGAGGGAGAGTTGGGCTTTCCTCATAATGCAGATCCTTTTATTTTAGACAGACTTTCAGCACCCTTGACATACTTACAACAGTGCCCCGTCCTGCCCCAGAACCCCAAAACTGATTTAAAAGCATCTATTTGTAAACAGCCCTTGAAAAACAGACAAAGACTGGCAGAAGAAAGAAAATGTACTTTTTTCTTATCTAGTGTGCAATTCTTTACTGGTAAAAAGTGCAGTGGGCTTTACATATGCCCATTCTTTTCCAATCAGTAAGGTGACCAACCGTCCTCCTTTAGGGAGGATAGTCCTCCTTTTGTGAGTTCTGTCCTCCCTGGAAAAGTGTCCTCCCACATGTCCTCCTTTTTGATATTTGAAGACTAATCTGCAGGGCTTTTTTTTCCTCATAGAACGCTCAGAACAGCGTTCCGGCACCTTTTTTTGATGGTTTTTTTTTTTAACTTTTGCATGAGCTGTGCTACTCCCACTATTGGCTTTTGAAAGCCAATAGGAATTGCTGCTGAGTGTGCCAAAACACCGGGCCAGCAAAAATTGCACATGTAAGTTGTCTGCAGTGAAGGTGAATTGGCAGGAACTTTGCACCCCTCTCTGCTACCCAACTACACCATCTCCTAGTTAGTCCCGAAGATACCTGGAGGAGACTGGAGCAGCGATGCCACAGTAACTTTCTCTTGATCTTCAGCCCTGCTAGGGCAATAATGGCTGCGGGCACAAGAGGCAGGGGCGTCAGGGCTGCTGTGGGCAGGGGTGTGAGGGGCAGCAGTGGCTGGCTGCCCCCCATGCTGTGGGAGCTGCGGGGCCTGCTCTACACAGGGCTGTGCAGGGTGGGTGGTGTGCTGGTGGGGCAGCTGCAGGCGAGGTGTGTTGATGGCGGGCTGCTCCTGGGGCCGGAGCCGGTGCAGCTGGTGCTTTGGGAGCTGCGGGGCCTGCTCTACATGGTGGGGCAGCAGTGCTGGCGGGGTAGCTGCAGGTGGGGGCGTGGCATGTAAGCATAATTACAATATAAAATGTTATTGTTACAAATGTTTTTATTATGCATTTATCATATTATAGTATATTCTGTATTATTGTTGCAATGAATAAAATGTTTTATTTACAATATTTTTTCTTTAATTTATTTGTGTCCTCCTTTTCATTGTAAAAAAGTTGATCACTTTACAATCAGGCACCTTGTGGTGGACTACAACTCCCATCACCAGCAGCTTTTCTGGTCCCTCTCAATGTTAGATTATAAATCCCAAGAGGAATGGGGTGATAAGAATTGTCACTCCCAGGCTAGGAAAGACTGATTTACAATGCATGGTTAAAATTAGTTGTTTCAATGCAATTAGCAACTCTAAATTCCTGTTAACTAACTTGGAACTTAATTAATCAAGCTTGCTAAGGAGTAGTAAACAAATTAATTTTCCCTATCCTTTTAGTGCGTGGTTTATGCAAAATAACCAGGAATTTTAGATCCACTAAGAAAAGATGTATGCCTGCATATATTATATGACTGGATTTGTGTAACTCAACTGGCAGTCAAATATTGATTTGATCTTGCTGGAAAAGCATTGTGGTTGTGTGATGATCCAAGGGGCCCTTTCAGGAATGGTAGACCAGTGATATTCCTTGGCAAACCAACAACAAACCAGCAATTGCTCATTGTTGTAAATCACCAAGGAACAGATACTTGTATTGATATCCGAGATTCTGGAAACAGGAAAAGATCATACAAGTCATTTAATCCAATCCTAAATGAGATAGTACAAAGTGGGATTTGACTACAATAAATAAATAAACCTCTTTGCTCAATCTTTTCCCATTTCAGATCAATCAGATCTGGGCTGCAAAAATCTGGACAATAACAGAAAAAAACAAGTTTTCTAAATATGACTAACACTTATTAATTGTCCATATTTTTGTGGTCGGATCTGGTCAGCTTACCCATATAAATGAGATTTCAGAGTGAACGCAGGAGTGGGAAGTTTATTATTCAAATTGCAACAGGAGTAAATATGACCTTATTCCCCTTTCCCCCCCTTTTAAAAAAATCCATTAATTAGTATTTTTGTTAAGTAAGAAATAGATATAGCGGTAGCTTCACAAATGTTAATTAACAGTCTCCTAATATTCAGAATTCCAGATTTACTTATGGAGGTGGGTAAGACAAGATGGATTTTCAGAAAGTTAGGTTTGTATGTCCTGTCTGGTAGTTACAGATGAGCTTTTAATAATATGAAATCCAACGGTGACAATTTCACTTCCGTTCTTGCTGCGAGGACATCACATATAAAAATTATCTACCAGTTTATTATCCCACCAGATTTATGTGGGGAGGGTAGATTATTGCAATGCTTCTCGAAATGGGCTTAATAAAGTGCACCTAGATGAATGTAAGATTAATCTCAATATCCTGCAATGATCACCTTCCAATTTCTAACAATCTGGACAGGGATTTTACCCATGCTAACTTTGGTATTTTAATGCAGCTTAGAAATGGTTTGTTTGCTTCTCTCTTGCAATTACTACCATCATGCACAGCCCCGTCTGCCGCTGTTCTCCCCTTGCAGCTACTTGGAGAAGCAGAACTCTTCCTCACATAAATCAGTCGCGGCCTCTTGACAGCCAGACCTGCCTCTGGGAGTCTAAGAATAGAGGTCAAATTGTAAAATATTGGGGTACATGACAAAGGGTGCAAGAGGAGAAAGTCTTGAACCAGAGATGTGGGTGAGGGGTCCATGCACACAAGTGGGTGGGCTGACAGGTGTGGGGGAACCCTGTCAGGACAAAGGCACCCCCTCCTTCCCTCGCTGTTCCTCTCCTCCTGGCAAAGGAACCGGTTAGTCTGCCTCAGCCTGCTGGAATTGGCAGGAGAGAGACAGCTGCTTAATGAGAAAGTGTGAAGGATGAAGGCCTGAGGGGAAGGGAGGGCAAAGGCAGGGGACACCTGAGTTTGATGAGAGGGGGCTAAAAGAGAGGTTCTTGGGGTCAGGAAAGAAACTTGCCATCTTAATGCAGGCAGATCTCACCCCAGATCTTTAGGGATAACATATGCAATATCTATATCTTGCTTCACCACGTTGCGGCCAGAATAAATACTTTCAAATTTCACAGAAGCCTTCAGCAGAACAGAATCGGTCAGGATGAGGAAACAGAGGTGGTGAAAACATAAAGGAACCTGAATTGCAGACAGCTAGAAAAATATTCCCTTAAGCTTCCAGTTGGTTAAATTTATTAATTATATAATCTGCAATCAGTTGATGAATTAACGGTGTAATCTTTTGTGCAGTTACTTCTACATAAGTAAAGTCAATGGGAGTTTCTTTGGATATATGAGATTTGCTGAGAATCGGAATGCAGGGAGTCCTCATTTAATGATTACAAGTGTGAGCGGCCACTTGTTCATTAAGCAAAGCAGCCATTAAGGGGACCCGCAACTGTACTTATCAGCTGTACCTCAGCTTTCCATTGCTTTACAGATCTGTGGAGGTCCTAAGGGACTGGTAATATACTTTTTCTGTTCTAACTATGAACTTTACTAAACAAGACAATTGCTAAACAAGATTATTTGTAGCTTTACAACAGAAATTAAGATCATCTTTCGTTTTTGGGATTTAAAATAGTGGGGATTACACAAATTAGAAAAGCAATCTTTTCTCTATATGTGACAAGAAATGCCTGTTGTAAGATGTAGGCTGCCAGACATTGTTTTTTTTTAAGTGTGTGTACTAAAAATAAAGGTTTATTAATCTAGCTAGCTTTTCATAATTCAACAGTGTTTGAAAAAAGTGGATTAGGTTAATTAATACAATTGCTTGATTGCTTAAGTTATCAGCCTTAAATAGTACCATAAAACTAGAGTGCAAACAGATAGCTCATAAAGGGGCAGTTTATAAAATGCTTAGCATGAAATAAAGTTTATTTTCCTTGTTTGGTGCCTCCCGTCTTTCAGATTTTGACAGCCTTCTTCAGGCGGTTATCCTCTAGATGTGTTGGGACCATAATACTTAACACATCTGGAAAGCTTCAGGCTGGGAAAGGCTGATGTACTTTGATAAATGATACAGCATAACAAATTACAACAGTTTAACAAAGGGGGGAGAAGGTACACTTGCTCAAAATTAATGAAAAGGAACATCAAATGGCTATGCTTTTTTTTTTTTTACAGATAATCCTCAACTCGCAACCAAAATTGGGACCACTTCCCAATTCATTTCACTCATAAGTTTCATCCCTCATTAAGTTGAGGTATACTGTGATCAACCCCAATTTAGAATCATTTTTATGGCAATCATTAAAAGAATCACATAGCTGTAAGTCCAAATCATAGAGTTAAGCAAATCAGTTTAGTCTAGTGATTAAGGCATTAGGCTAGAAAACAGGAGACCCTGAGTTCAAATCTCACCTTCGCCATGAATGTCAGTTGGGGACTTTGGGCTAATTACTCTCTGCCTAACCCACCTCACAGGGTTGTTGTGGGGGGAAAATAGGAGAGTGTTGTGGATATGTTCACCACCTTGAGTTATTTCTAAAAATAATAAAGGCAGGATACAAATAAATAAAAATAAATAAAAATCACCCCATCATAAGAGCAAATCCATTCTCCCATATTGCAGGAAATTGCAAATCGCGGCACTGTGGCAGTTGTAGTTGTGAGTTGGTTGCCAAGTGCCCAAAATGTGGTCAAGTGACTATGGGGTGTGTGTGTGGAAGCACAACATTTTACAATGACTAGAAGTGACTGCAACACATTTTTTTCAAAGCTGCCATTAAACAAATTGAAGGCTACCTATTAAGGACATTTCTGATACGTCATCAACAATAAGATCTATTTGCAAGTTGTGAGCGTGGGCAGGATACAAATCAAAGAGAGTGAGAGTGAGAGGTGTAGAGTAGCCCCACAGTGAGATAGGCAACAAATCAATTTAACAAACAAACAAATAAATAAATATTGTTAGTAGGACAGCAGAGATCTGAAACTGAGGTAGGGATGATGGCAATTAGCTCTTAGAAATTACTGTTCCCGTGAGCCTCTTGCAACTATAAATTGGATGTATGCTTTTTTATAGGGCAAATAGTATTTATCTAGTAAAAGCACTGATCCTCCAATCATCTTTTCATTCAGTAGTTGCTTTATATAAGAGGTTAATAAACTTGCACGGAGTGCTCAGTTTTATTTCTGAGGCTAAATTTTAAATTCATGACTCGTATTTGTGACATCCACTGGAGTTCAGCAACCACATCTCACATGTGTAAAACTCCCAAGCGAGCCAATAGTTCTGTGGTAGAATAAAAGTCAGGAGATTCTGGGTTCCAATCTGCCCTGAGCCTTGGAAGCACACTGGGTGACTTTAAGTCAGTTACTCTCTCCTAATCCAGTCTACCCATTGTTGCTTTGGGGGAAATTAGACGAGTGTTGTGTGTGCTCCTGATTGAAAAGTGGGATCTAAATCAAATAGGTAAATGTTGAGGAAGTTCATTGGTAAATTTTACATTTTTAATTTTCTCCTATCAGCATCCACATTGCACAGATCTTTTATTTTGGCAGATTGAAAAGCTATAACTAATATATTAGATCTAATTCAAGATACCAAATGCAGTCTGAGTTGTTGGGATTTCCCCCCAATCAGATATAAATTGCCTCTGAATTAGCAGTTTCTTCCCAAGGTCACTGTAGAAACAGTTGCATCCTTAACCATCTCAGATTTTGTCTGTCTTTGCTTGGGTCCAACCTGGAGGGCAGATAAGCACCAACACTCCCTGTTACCTCAGCATTTCTTTGCCCCATGTGTTGACTTTTCCAGAATTTCTACAAACAGCATTTTTCAGCAAATACCTGGTATGCCAAAAGCCATCCTAGATTAAATCTTGAACAAGCTATCAGGATGCCAGTATGACCAATGCCAGTGTGGCTGAAAAGCAAGGCAGGCCTTTCACAGGCCCTCTAGCCTTGTGAGGTAAGAACCAGTTTTGAATGATGGGGAGAAAAACTATTATCTTTGATGGGATAGAAGTCCTTTTCCTGTCTAGGCTCAGTGTGCCATCTAGTGGTTCTTTTCAGGAAGTTCACTCACAGGAGCATCCTAAAGCAAAGCCAACTCTTGGTTTGCCAGAAATGCAACTTGTTTTGACTAGCTTGACTCCCTTCAGTCTCTAAGGAATTCTGTTAAAGTGTATGAGAAGGTGAGAGAGCTCTAATAGGAGAGTCACTCATTTTCCCCACATATTCCCAGTTTTCTTTTGAGAGACACTTAACAATTAACCCAGCTGAACTTATGGCTCAGCTCCAACTTTAGAGAGAACAGAGCATCGATTTTTATAAGCAATACCAAAAAATAAGATTCAGTATGGACACTGAAAAGTTACCAGGTTCATTTGCATCCCACGTTCAGCTTCTGGAATAGAACCAAAAAAATGTGAGAGAAGAAATATCACAGATGTGACTTCATGTCTGCTGTCTTTCGCTAACAATGACTCTCTACACCAGTGGTTCTCAACTTTCTAATGCCGCGACCCCATAATACATTTCTCCATGTTGTGGTGACCCCCAACCACTTATACATCACCGGGTGCCAGGGGCGTGGCCAAAGGGGAAAAAATTGGCGGACAGCCTTGTTTGGTGACCCCCATGAAATGGTCGTTCGACCCCAAATGGGGTCCCGACCCACGGGTTGAGAACCACTGCTCTACACAGAACAACAGGAATTCCTCTTCCATAGCACAAGTTGTTTTTGGTGTTTTTGTTCTACCAAATATAAACGTGATGGAAGATGAAGAGAGGAAAGGCAAATGATGATGATGATGGCGATGATACTTCCATGACTTCAATTCATTTAATACCTGGTCAAGCAGGCTGTAATATTCATTTCAATGAACAGAATCATTGAGCAAGGGGTTGGACTAGAAGACCTCTAAGGTCCCTTTCAACTCTGTTATTCTGTTATCCTTATCCTCTGGTTTTCTTATAAATAGTTCTCAACTTATGACTGCAACTGGGACTGAAATTTTGGTTGTAAGCTGTGACAGTTGAAAGTTGAGGCACCCATGTCTCTAGAGATTCTCAGTCATCCAGGTCCTGGTTGTCCCAAAGGTGCTTTTTCAGGAGGCAACTGGACTTTCTTATTTTTCTTTGAAGACGTTTCACTTCTCATCCAAGAAGCTTCTTCAGCTCTGACCAGATGGTGGGGAATGGAAGGGTTTATATTCTTGTCTGCAAGGAATATAAATCCTTCTATTTCCCACCATCCAGTCAGAGCTAAAGAAGTTTCTTGGATGAGAAGCGAAATGTCTTCAAAGAAAAACAAAAAAGTCCAATTGCCTCCTGAAAAAGCACCTTTGAGGCACTCATGTGACCGAACCTGATTTTAAAACTGGCTTTACAGCAGGTCTTAATGGAATCATACCATTCTAAGTGCAAAACCATTCTCCCGTGTAACTGTGGTGGTGCAACCCGCCGTAAATAAAGCTGGTTGTCAAGTGTCCAAAATGTGGTCATATGACCATAGGGTGGCTATGTGTGGCACGACATTTTACAACATATGGAAAGGCTGTAAAGTACCCTTTCCGAGGCTGTCCACTGTAACTCTGAATGGTTCTTAACCAACCGGCTGTAAGTCAAGGACTATCTGAATTCTTTATTACGACTTGCCCCTGTCCCATAACTGAAAGGAAAGCTGGACATGATCAGGTCATCCTTAACTGTTAAAAGAGTATTCACACCTCCCCTTGCCCTGTAAAGATGATACAAAAAGTGCTTCCAAACCATTGAATATATATCTACTTGGTTCCCCCGTCTGTATTATAAAAAAAAAAAGAGGGGGGAACCAAGTAGGTATATATTCAATGGTTTGGAAGCACTTTTTGTTATGAATGGCTCGGAGGCCCAACAAAATATTAAACTGTTGTTATGAGACCATTTGTAGGGAAATTTCTCTCTTCTCAGGTAATTGCACTCTGCAAAATGCAATGAATCTTACTTTCCCATCACATAATCAGTTTTGGGATTAAAAGACCTAGATTTCCAGCTCAGATATCACTTCTTGGAAAGCTGCCTTACCCACTTCCCTGGGCTCTTTTTCAAAAGTTTGGTCTAGTGGGTAAGGCACCATGCTAGAAATAGGAAACTGTAGGTTGTAGTCCTACCTTAGGCATTAAAACTCTCTCTCTCTCTCAGCCCAACCCAACTCACAGGACCATTGTGGGGAAAATAGGAAGAGGAAGGAGCATTAGGTATGTTTACCATCTTGAGTTACTTATAAAGTAATAAAAGCAGGATTAAAAAAATCTAATAAATACATTTTAAAAAATAATGATGGTTCTAACATTTCTGACCCTTCATGCTCAGATATTGAGTTGCTAGTAAGATTACCGAATAACCATAATTTCTAGCCAACCACCAAAGCAAGAATCCAGAACTCTTGGTTTTTTTTCAGGATTTTTACCAGTAGTGCTAGTTATTAAATTTATATTCCATTTTGCCTCGAAGAATTTAAATTGGCATCCATAGTCCTAGATCCTATTTTTCCTCAATCCTATTGAGACAGAGAGCTAAGATGGGCCCCAAATAATTCAATGAGCTTCTGGGATCAAGGATGAAATCTGCCCAGTTTCTCAACCATTAACCCACATTGTGCAGAGCATATGATTGTATGCCTTTGTATGCATATAAGGCATTAACAAGGATAGTACCAGCTCAGCATGCTGCATCATTCAGAAGTTTGGGCAGTCTTCCAGGGCTTTTTCTTCAATGATCCTGTTCTATTGAAAATTTTGTCAAAAAAGTTCACCAGGCATGGGCAAAGATTCCTTGTGATCTCTGGTTAAGAAACAATTCAAGAGTTGTTGAGTTTGCTATCTGTAAATGCTATTTATTTTAAAAAAATATTTTGATTTTTTTTTTTTTGGTTTTAGAAATTTTTAAATTTATGCCAGTCACTATGAATTATGCAAATTGACTGGAGGGTAGGTAAGATACATTTCTATCTCATACTCTTTCCTTGATAAACCCATATCTGAGTGCAGGCAAAGTTTGGTGTTTCTAACTTCAGCAACATGTGCAGAGAGGCACCATGTTGTATTGTGCTCCTTTTAAAAGGCATTGCCTCATGCTGCCTTAGATGGCAAGTATTTACGGATAGATCATTCCAAAGGTTTTTGACAAGGCTTAGCCCGTCTCTTCCTCCTTAATGAGTCTTTTCTATTAATTTTTTAAAAAAGAAAACTAATAAATAGCAAATACTGGAGGTTAAATAAGGACATCACTTGGAACCCTAGTAAAAAATTAAGTTAACAGATTAAAAATCCCACCTGACAGTACCCAAGTCTATAAACAACAACTGATCCATCTAACCCTGTTCTGCAGTTCCTGACTTGCAGTGATTCCCTGAAACTCATCTTGGGCGAAGAGCTTGGCTTTTCAAATTCGTGTTCATCCCTGCTTTCTATTAGGCCATGCCCAGAAACTCGTCTTTCATCTTTCTACCTCTGAGCCTTCCCTAGAGATGGTCATTCTTTACCGGAGGAAGAGCACTCTGCACATACTCATAAGCCATGCACAAAAATTAAAAAAAAAAAAAAAACCCAACCCCAAGCATGCTGCTAATTCGATACCTTCCAGCCCCTCTGAGAAAGAGAAAAAGGAACCCGGGGGGGAGGCAAGGAAAGAGCAGTGGCCCAGATGCGCGCCATTGGACCTCGGCGCATCCCAGCGGGCGGAGGAAACCGTCCAGCCAGGGGCCGAGCTCGGCGACTCCTCCATGGAGCAATCGTGGCAAGGCAACCCTGCCCAGTCTCCCCCTCCCCCTTTGGGCGAGGGGCTGTCCCAAGCCGGCTTCCCCTTCCTTTCGGCGCTGACTGACAGGGATCGCAGCCACTGCCTGCCCTGTGGAGGGGGGACTAACCCCAGCCTCTCCGGCGCAGCCCGGGAACCAACCTGGTGGCCACCTCCAGGGCAGGGCAAGGAGAGAAGGGCTTGTGAGGCGCCGCAGGCGAGGTGACGGGCTGGGCCGGGCCGAGCCGGCCGGGGTATGATGGGCGCCGCGGAACTCAAGGCGGAGCCGCCGCCGCTGCCGCTATCGCTGCCTCTGCCTCTGCCGCCGCCGCCACAAGAGCCCTAAAAGAGAGCCGCGCTGGAGGCGCCCCGGCCCAGGTCGCGCATCCGGGCCCGGGGCGCGCCAAGGCGGGCGGGCGGGCGCAGGAAACAAAGGGGGAGCGGAGAAGAGTTGGAGCCGGGACTCCCGGGCTTGGGCGGGCGGCAGAGGCTGCTGGAGCCTGAGGGGAACCGTCGGGCTCGGGAGGTTCGCGCCGGGACCCGGCGGTTCTTCAGACTGGCGCAGGTCCGTTAGAGCTGGCGGGGGGAGCCCGGGCTCCAGCGGTTCCGCCAGGACGGGACTCGAAACTCGGGACCAGAACTTCTGCAGTTCTTCGGGGAGGAAGGAGGGCGGCGGCGAGGAGTCCGCGGTTCCCCCGGGACACAGGGCTCCTCTTGCCGGGTCCGTTAGAAAAGAGGCGGAGAGGAAAGAAGGAGGCTGGATTGGCGCCAGGAGCAGAATACCTGGCTCCTTGAGGAGGAGATGAATGGGCGCCTCTCGTGCGCCATGCAGAGGGGCTGCGGGTGGCTGTTCTCCGAAGGGAAGAGGGGCTTTCTTGCAAACGCGCCTCTTGTCCTGGAGCCCTGGTTTTTCCGAAGGAGAGAAAAGAGAAGAGGCTCAAACTCATCTTCTGAATGTGCCTCCTTCTGTTTCTCCAAGCAGCTACACGCGAAAAGGGGGTAACAGGAAAGATGGATGGGGGTGAATAATAGCCCAGGATCCGCCTTGAGGAAGACAAAGTGGGATCTACTTAACACAAGGCATCTCGGTCACTTTTTGTTTTTTGTTTGCTTTAGTCCCATCCAGGGGCGGGATTCTGGATTTCTCCAGGACAGGAAGTGTTGGAAAAGGTAACTCAACCCCAGTGGTCTTTATGTGTGTTAAAAATATTATTTTTAAAAATTAATGTGATGGCCCCAGTGTGCTCAGTTCATATACACAGAAGGGCTATCTCTGTAGTAAAAGAGCTCCACGGCTACATTCTTAAGAGACCAGAAATCCCTAATAGGGGATTTCATTTCCCAGGATTCCCAGACAGAATGGGAATTGTAGTTGAAACATATCATCCAGGTTAGGGAAGGTTACCATGCAAATCTTGCTTTAGGTGGGGGGGGGATTCCTGTTGATTTGTTTAACTTCAGCAGCCCAAGAACAAAGGAGTTGCAATTCCAGGTAGACCATCCACCCTTGATTTTAGGATAAAATTATATGTATGAATCAGAAAAGAATAGTTTAGCCACAGAGTTCTGTATGCCATTCTTGGTTCTCTGAATTTAGTACAATACTGGTATTTTCTCCTCTTAGTCCCCGTAAAGGGAAATCTTGTGTTATATCTAATGAAATAGATTGGCAGATGATTCAGAACAGATCCAATCAAGTTCATAATTATTGCCATGAGATGCAGGGAAGATTTTTAAGAATACTATATTTACTGTATGGGGATTGGGCCTAAAGATGGGATAAATCCAAGATGCTCCATGTTCAATTTGAGTTGGCCAGAGAAAACGTCTGGCATTTAGTGTGGGATTAACTTGCCAAATCTTTATGTGTGGCCAATGTATATAAATCACAGGAACAATGAAAGCCATGTGGTTAAATAAATCCTTTCAGCAATGGCTCTGCTAGCTTTGGATTCTAGGAATTGTTTAACACCTGGGGAGATTTCAGATTGGGAACAGATAGCTATAATCAGTATATTATTAGGTGCTGAAAAAAGGTAGCAAAGTTTTTTCATATTTTACTTGATCTAAATGAATACAAGCAAGATATGAAATAAAGGTCTCCTTTCTAGAGACTTCCTTACAGTATACTAGATAAGCCTATTCCTGTATGATGTGCTGAGTTTAAGTCACCCTGAAGCATGATTGGGGAACTAAGGTCCTGATCGATGCAAAGGTAATCAAATTAACCACTCCTGCAGCAAACAATCTCACACCAGATATATAAGCCACTTATGCATTTTCCTTGAGTTTTTTACAAAATGAAATAATAATGCCTAATGGCTTTGCAGTTGGAGGCACAGAGTGGGGGATGGCTGGATCTTCGCCCACCTCCCTCCTGAGCCCAATTAATTCCCTGCATGTTCACAGAGATTGAAAAGAAGCCGGAGAAGTAAAGATGCTGCTGTCAGAACAACTCTGCTTTGCAGTCATTCCATCAGCCTGTTTCTGTGGCAGGTAGAAACAATGGTAGTTACTGGAGACTATAGATTCAAATGACATATCAGACTGTAACTGACGCACATTAACTGAGAAGGGCATGATTTTACATTTACTTAGTATCAAAAATGTACAGCCACTTATTTTGCAAAAAGCATCTCTGCTTTATCTTCACCATCATTTTACCTTAATGAACAGTTGAGTAGCCTAACTGCAATGGCTAAATTCACATGATATGTTTAGTGAAGTCAATTATAGATATAGTGGATGCTTTTGTACATTATATCAACTTTAGCTAGTTATACTCTGGGGATTGGAAGTACAGTTTGTTACGTAAACCCAATCTAACCCAACCAAGTTGATGGTTCAATGCATTATATGAATCCCCAAAGGGTGTGTTATGCAAATATAGCCAGTGTGGCTTACTAAAATCTAGATTTACATGCTATTATCCATGTAGTCCAAAATTGTGAATTTTGATTTGTTGTAACCCTGTAGGGCAGTGTTTCTTAACTTTGGCCACTTGGAGATTTGTGGACTACAAGTCCTAGAATTCGAGTCTGCTAGCTGGGGAATTCTGGGAGTTGAAGTCCACACATCTTCAAGTGGCCAAAGTTGAGAAACACTGCTGTAGGGCAAATCATAATGCTACAATCTTGCCGATAAAATTAATGGATAAATAAATACCAGAAGCAATAATACAGAAAATGATTTATCAGATAATTTGTCTGCCTGTTCCAATCTGTTCTGTTCCAGGAGTGAGCACGAGGGAAAGGGTTAGATTTGTTGGTAGCTATTTTGCATCCTGCAGATGGCTTAAGAATTTCAGGTTCCAAATTGTTTAATAGCAGTAAGAAAATGATTCCTCATTCCAAATGTAAAATTCTGAGTTATATTTCATTTTGGTAGATCCTTCTCCAAGACCTTTGGAAATTATTTGTATGGTTTTGTACACTTTTAGTTCTTGGGGAGGGAGAAAGAGTTTCCATTTAAGTCAAATCAAGTTCTTAAGTCTATAATCCTGAGTGAATGAAAGGTAGGAAAAGCTCTTTGCTACCTAAAGAAGAATTTCCCCACATGCTGTCTTTCATAGGATTGTTAAGGATTGAAGCAGGAATCCTGGTGTACTATTACTGGATTGCAGCCCTTCTCCAAAGAAATGAATGTTGGAAGGCTGCTTTATATCAGGTCACATTATGCGGTGACTTCAAACTCTCAGATAGAGAGACACCCTTCAGACAATCTACTTAATTTTTTAAAGGAAGATGCTCAGGATTATCTTTTTCCACAAGGATGAAACTACATCACTGCTGGTCTTGGTTAGAATAAAATGCTAAACTAACTTTATACAAGGCAATGTATGAATTTTAGGAGATGCCTAAATGATCAAACCATAGTATATTTTACAATTATATTGATCATAAGCAGGCATTCCATGACTAGTTTCATTCTTATTAGAAATTATCAGATGTATTAATAAGATTTATTGATAAGATGTATTGATAAGATTTATAACCCATTTTTTACTGATGAGTTTAAGATAGCATCCATCTATTTTTCCTGTGTCAACCCTATGAGTTAGAGAGGGCTAAAAGCTCTAAATCAGTGTTTCCCAACCTTAGTAACTTGAAGATGTATGGATTTCAACTCCCAGAATTCCTCAGCTACAATGGGATTGGCTGGTATGGCTGGCCAGGGAATTCTTTCAGTTGATGTCCACATATTGTTAAGCTGCCAAGATTGAGAAATACTGCCCTAAATCATTCAGTTAGACTTACTCCCAAATCAGTGGATGTTAAATTGTAGTCCCAGCAATAATCAGTGTAAGTAATTCTATTCTCTTCTGAGATTCACTGCAGGATGTGATAGAAGGGATACCAGATGCAGAACTAAGCTGGGAACCTCTACTTTTAAAGCTGAAGAAATTTAAACACTTTTAGCCTGTCACATAAGTGAGATGACATTAAGCAGAGATTAGGCATATTCCTGAAGGAGGAAATTATTTTTATTCCCTGTTTCTGAAAGTTATCTATGAATGCTGATGTAGGAAATCTTATGTAGGAAAAAGAGCACCAATGATTGAAAAATGGTAGCACAAGCAGACTTAGGAAGACTCCATATAATATGTAGAAGGAACAGATGAAGTTATTCGGATGACTTGGAAGAACTTTGATGCAGGTACAGTAGTCCTCAATTTATGACTGATCACGGAGTGATTATTTGAAATTACATGGGACCCCCCCCCCAAAGCTACTTACAACCCAGTTCCAAAGATGCATTACCCTGTCACATGATTGCATTTTGATCACTCAGCAACTGGCCCGCATTTATGACCATTTGCAGAGTACTTCAGTCATATAACCATGATTTACCATGTTTTTGCAGGAAACTGGCAGTTTACTTCCTTTCCAGCAGAAAACAGCCCACTGCAAACAATGGGTTTTATGACCGCCGCAAAAAACATTGTAAAATCAGGTTGGTCACTGATGATGACCTATTTTACAACTGTAATGGCCAGGAAC
Source organism: Crotalus tigris (assembly GCF_016545835.1). NCBI lineage: Eukaryota > Metazoa > Chordata > Lepidosauria > Squamata > Viperidae > Crotalus > Crotalus tigris. The sequence continues at coordinate 348,895 of NW_024096755.1, read as the reverse complement.
AATTATGGTCATAAGTCAAGGACTACCTGTAGTTAAAACTGCTTCTTGACAATGCATTTATTGCAAAACAGCCCTCTCTCATTCATAGAATTTTATGGGGTATTCAGATGCCACCTTTTAGTTTTAATTATATTTACTTATTTTTTTCTTTCTGTATTTTTTTTTCACAGAAAAGCCCACAAAGGTGTGGGGAAAAATAGGAGGGCCATACAAAGCATTTAGTCCAGGGAATCAAAGTATTCCCGAAGGAGGTAGGAATGGAACAGAGGGCTGGCATCCTGAATAATAGCTCTCTATCCTATTGTGTCTTCTCAAAGGTTCCACTTAATAGTTGTGATTTCTATATTGAAATATAATCTTCCAAAGCAGTAAATCACTTATATGCTTCTAAAAACAGAAGGGGAAATGCATTTCTTCCTTCTCTGCTGATGATTTCCTGATATCTAATTGGATATTATTGTAAGCTAAATTCCAGAAATGATGGACTTTTTGAAGACAGAACGAACATTCTTAAATTCCCTTCTGTGGAGCAGATATATCCTAATTCAGAGTTCCCTATTTGAGTTCCCTATTTGATGCCTTATAGACTATAATTCCCATGGCCCCCATCCATCATGGCCTGTTTGAGTTGTAAACCAGGACATCTGGAAGTTACCATTTTGTCGAAAACTAGACCATTTTGTATTACTATCCAGGCCTTTGATTGAGGCTGCCAGGGAAAATAACCATATGTGATCATTTGACCCTCAGATAGCTTATTAGCACCAAGCTGCCACTGCCTAGGAGTGAAACCTGTATTAGTAGTAGGCAAACAATGGTTACGAAAGCAATATTTAAGAATGGACCTGCTTCTTCTGAGCGTAATTCTTAATGGTGTTTTTCTTTTCTGTATCAGGGAGGTGCCCTTTTACTTAATCACCACATCACCGGCAATAGGATACCTTTAAAGATTGTCCATCCTTTCCGGTTGGGTGTCTTATACCTATCTTGCTCCCTGGGACTGCACGTTGCATTGAAGCTCTCTTTCAGTCGGCTCAATCGGCCCAGTCTCCTCTCGCTGGGGTAGTTCTACTTTTGTCTGCAGGAAGCTTGGAGGACTAGAGCTTCCTTTCTTGCGGGAGTAAAAGATGGCTGCCACACAGGAAGTACCTCCTCCAGCATTGGGCCTCCACTTTTTGTACCCATTAGAAGAAACAATGGCACCCAGGGTGAAAATAGAAGAGCCTGGTCCCCCATGTCCTGAAGCTGGTTGGGAATGGGATGCTCCGGGGAAGACTCCTCTTGTTGTCCAGGCAGGCACCATTAGTGATCTGTTGAGGTGGGCAACTCCTCCCCAAGTAAGGAGCGACCCAATTCCACAGCTTTGGGAGGTTCAGTGCCAGGAGATGGTGCAAAGCCTGAGGACACCTGCTGATGTCATGCCAGCCCCTGTGCCTGTCCCACCCCCAGCCCCTGGCTGGGGCAACCTTCAACTACCTGAGCTTGCACCTGTGGATGACATTGAAGCCTACCTGTCATCCTTTGAGCGTGCGGCTGAATCATGCCAGTGGCCGAGAGGAGAGTGGATGAGCCGCCTTATGCCAGCTCTCGGAAAAGCCCAGCCACCACATAATGGCTTGGATGCCAGAGGTGGCAGGAATGAGCATAGAAAGTCCAAATCTTCTGGCCTGCGAGGAGAGGCAGGCGCCAATGTGGAAATGCAGCGGCAGCGTTTCCGGCAGTTCCGTTACCAGGACTCTGAAGGCCCCCGGGAGGCTTGTCGGAGGCTCCGGGAGCTTTGCCGGCGTTGGCTGAAGCCTGAGAGTCGCACAAAGGAGCAGATTCTTGAACTGCTGATCCTGGAGCAGTTCCTGACCATCTTGCCCCAAGAGATCCAGAGCTGGGTGTGGGAACGAGGCCCTGAGACGTGTGCCCAAGCGGTAGCCTTGGTGGAAGGATACCAGATGGGACGGCGAGAGGCAGGGATGTGGGAGCAGCAGGTAAGGGAATTTTTAATCCTCTTGATTCTAGGAGATACATTGTGATGAAAACTTAACATCCTTAGCATGCCAACATGTTTTCTCATTCCGCCTCCCCCCCCTTCACCCACCCACAAGGCAAAGGAGAATTGTATCAGTGTTTTAATGATTGTATCAGTGTTTCATAGATATAAAAATAGCCAAGGCTTTGCTCAAATGCAATCTTGCAATCTAAATGATGCAAAATTGGCAGGAAAAAGCTCAGTCATGAATAGAGGAAGGATGATACATGGGTAAAAGTTCTTTGAGTTGGCACAGGATTTCAACAGCAGTATCTTTTTTTAATGTGTTGATTTGTTTATGGATTATTTTTTAATTAGGCTTTAAACCTTTTCCTGTTTTATATACAAAGAAGGCGGAAAAGACTGGGTCATGTGACAGGTTTTCTCATTAGCAAATGAACCTGCATTTAGCCAACCACGTTTCTTCCTGATTTATTCAGGCTGGAAATGGCTGGTCATCAATTGTTAAGGGCCTTTTCATATGCAAGCATGCAGGGGGACTCTGGTGAAACAAGCCAAAAGCAGCATCTCCAAATGCCTTGGATGGCAGTTTTTACAGTCTCTTGTTATTAGCCATATTGGTTAAAACTGATGAATGCTGAAATTCAAAACCTTCAGAAGACTGGAGGTTTTTGGTTACTCCAATGAGTAGGGTGCTAGATGGACTTGTTATCAGATCTGTATCCTTTTGAAAAGTTTTTGGAATGGGAATTGAAAAGCAACAACCATGGACGCTTAAATGGCTAATTAATTCTCCTTTAGATTTAAGGCTTAAACAAATAAGTGGAATGGGTAGATTTCCCTTAGTGACCCACTGTTGTCCTTGTTGCTAGGTTACAGTGCGGGTCAAGGTTGAACAGGTAAGCCCACAGGAAATGATTTTACCTGGAGCACCGTGGGATCCTTCAGCCTCGCTGCTGCCCCATCCCGAGTGCTTATCCTCATCAGATATAACACTAAACCAGCCTATCCCAGGCTCTGCTCTCAAGATGCCCTGCATCCCAAAACAGGAACCACAAAGCCTTCAGGACACAGGTAAGAAGGAAGAGAGAAGCAGAATGTTCTAGGAATTTTTTTCCTGCTAAAGGGAATCAGTTGCTACAGGAAAAATAAATCAGTGATAAACTCTTTAAGGAAGTTTTGTCTGTAACAGATGAGGAATTGTCCAATTCCCATTATCTCCAGCCACTGGAGCTAGAACAAGAATTTGTAGTTCAGCAATATCTGAAAGATAGTTGAGTTAAGAAATTCAGTTTTTTAAAATAAATCTATGGAATGATTGGCTATGAGAGAAGATGAATATTCATTTAAGAATTCTAATGCTTTACTTCCATTTAGTGGGCATCCAGATGTTTGCAGTAAAGATTTGGTAGCGCTGTGCAAACCATGTTATTTAATAGTAACTATGATAAAAAATATTTAAGTTTCTCCAGTTCCCAGAAATTCCTTCCACATTTTTAGCGGACAGCAGTTTGATGTAGGCGGAAGAGAGAATATAATCTAACTTATCTATCTCTTATCTATCTGAACACTTTTTACTTCATTCATTAGAGCAGCTAAACAAGGTACTCTACCAAGATGTTTGAAAAGAAAAAGAGCTGAAGATGGAAAAAGAAAATAAATGTTAAAATTCAATTTCTTCTAGTAATGTAGCACCTTTTCTTTTTGTCCCTTTGAGTCAATCATGACTTCTGGTAAAAGTCTAGATAGTCCCTACAGTTTTCCTGTCAAGATTTTTTAGAAGTGGTTTGCCATTGCCTGCTTTCTAAGCTAAGAGAGAAAGCCGGGCCCAGACAGCCTAAGGCAAGACTAGAACTTGCAGTCTCCAGTTTCTAGCCCAGTGCCTTTAATTGCTATACCACTACAAAAATTAAATGATTTTGTATCTAAATCCTATCTCATTTGATCTCATTTGTGTGTATTGCATTTGAGAGTTCAGTGAGAAAAACGCATCTTATAGTTGAAGTCTGTCTTCCTCCATTTGATGCATTTCAGATGAGTTGAACTTCTTTCTATTCCAAATAAATGGAGGGTATATGTTGATTACACTTTTCACAGGAGCTCCATGGACTGAGTATAGAGGATAGAGATTTGAAATAGAACTTAGAACAGTAATATATTGTTCAGCCTAACTAAAGTGATTGTAGGATTAGATCAGGGTTTTTCAACCTGTAGTACGGGTACCACCTGTGGTACATTGGCACCTGGCAGGTGGTACGCAACCATCCTAGAAAAGTGGTAGCGGGGGAGGGGAATGAGCTGAACCAGTGGCAGCACCGCACAGGCCTGAGCGAGAGATGGCTGGAGCTGCAGGGCTGTCAGGGCTCAATGGAAGCACCAGGATCAGTGCCAGGCTCCAGCTGGAGCTGGGCACTGATCCTGGCACTTCTGCTGAGCCCAGAAGAAGCATTGATCAGCTGGAATGTTGCAGCATCTCCAGGGTCTTGTGATTTACATTCAGATGCTTGGCAACTGATTCATATTTATGACGGTCACAGTGTCCCAGGGTCATGTGAAGTGACCAAAACCTGCTGCAACCACCCAGCAGATGGGGGGAATAAAAACCAAACACCCCCCCCCCATCCCACCCCCACTGCCAATTCTCAACAGAAATGCTCACAACAATGAAAACCTGGACAGGAGGAAGAGCGCTGCTGGGCACTGTCTCAGCTGTGGCTTGGGAGCACTTTTTTCAGTGCCATTGTAACTTCGAACAGTCACTAAGCGAACTGTTGTAAGTCGAGGACTACCTGTATATCACTTTTCTCTCTCTCTCTCTTTTTTTTTTTTTGGCCATAAAGTTTTTGACACCTTGTTAGGTGACAGGTGGTACTTGGATGTTGCCATATCCTAAAAGTGGTACAATGAGTGAAAAGGTTGAAAAGCTCTGGATTAGATAGATGAAGGACGTTCCATTAATGCAGCCTAATCTGGCTGCTTCCAGATATCATGTGTTAAACTCCAGTGATTCCCATTACCAGAACTTTTAATTTGGTCCAACTGTTGCCCCTGCAATTATTTGCCTCAGCCTTTTTTTTTTTTTTAATCTGAACTAGGGACAGTAGAGAAATGTTCATTAATCGTCTCAAAGGTGCTTTTTCAAAAGGCACCTGGACTATTTTTCCCTTGAGGAGGAAGAAGAAGATATTTTGCTTCTCATTCAAGAAGCTTAATCGGTTCTAGCAAAATGGTGGGGGCAAAAGTCCAGAATGTGAACTTTCTGTATACAGAGGACACATTGGTTTGAAAGAGGGGTAAAAGAGGCTATTTATGTTAACATTGAGCAGCTTTCTCTCAACAGAGGGGAGGAGTATGACACCACCTATCTTCTGTCTACAACACAGTCCTTTCAGCAGTTCCCAGAAGATTACATCCCCATTTGCCCTCTGATACAAGTGACCCTGAAAGCACAGATAAACCCCCAAATGACCTCAAAAGCTCTCAGAGAGAGTGCTAATGACCAGAGGACTGTAAAGAAATATAATCCTTCCACCACCATCCCATCCTGTCAGATCTAATCCTTCCATCGCCCCCACCATCCTGCCAGAACCAATGAAGCTTCTTGGATGAGAAGCAAAATGTCTTCAAGGAAAAATAAAGTCTAGTTGTCTTTTCAAAAAGCACCTTTGAGACAACTATTACCTGGATGACTGAGATGTTCATTAACAGTGTGATGTAAATTTATCTGATTCCAAGTCCTGAATCTATAGGCAAACTGGAATACAGTTATTTCACCTAAATCTGCTCTTTGAAATCAAAGCTTGCTAATTACAATGGACGTGGAATAGAACAAGTTTAAAATCTGAGAAATGAAGAACTGAGCAAAATCAATCATAAATGAGTCAGCTCTTCTTTTCATTCTATCAAACTTCAACTATTTCTGCCTATAGTTAGCTGCTCATGGTTCCTCTTTTTGTATATTTATCCTCTACTCTTGCTTTTCCAAATCCAACAATCATTGCTCTTGTATGGCCAATAATTATGTAAGAGCAATATAATTGCACTTATGTGGCCAATAATTATTCTTTATAATTAAAGAATCTTCAGCCAAGAACTAAAAATTAATCTGTGGAAATAATTTTAAAAATTGTTTACTTCTATTGGTAATCTGTATGGATGCTCTGGCATAAAATAGATTTTTATAGGAATAGCACTTAGACTCATATACTGCTTCACACTGCTTTACACCCTTCTTTAAGCAGTTTACAGAGTCAGCAGATTGCCCCCAACAATCATTTTACCAACCTCGGAAGGATGGAAGGTTGAGTCAACCTTGAGCTGGTAAGAATTGAACTGTCAAACTGCAGACAGCCAGCAATCAGCAGAGGTAGCCTGCAGTACTGCATTCTAACCACTGCGCCACCATGGCTTTATCCTACGCCAACTTATTTTTGATCAGTTATTAGTCTGACAGACAACCAAAACTATGTATACAGACATTACTAGATGGAACATACAGAAATTAAATTGACTGTATATTTTTAAATAAGGAGATGGAAGAGCTCAGTTAGAAGAACAAAGATGTGACCAGGAGCTTATCACAGAACAGATTCAGTTCAAGCTAACGTAGAAGAACAAAGATCTTAAACATAAGCCTACCATTTTCAAAGACAATATTAGGCACTTTGAAGTCCCGAATCTCAGTGATAGGAAATCAGAGATATCATAGAATTAAATAAGTTGTTATGGATGAATGTCAAAAGTGGCCACCAAAGAGAGGAAATGGCTGAGGAAGAAAAAGTAACTGGGACACTGGGAGGCAGTGACCATGCTGTCCTGGAATTTCAGATAATTGATGATGAGAAACTTCATCCATACCTCAATATTAGACGTCATGAGAGAAGACTTTATTAGACTGAGAAGGATAGTAGGCAACATCCAATGGTTTGATATTGTAAAGGAGAAAAATGTCCAAGATCTATGATAAAGTCAGGCTTTTCCAGAAGGCTTATACAGCCGAGTGCTGAGCTATGGATTTAATACATAGCTTGATTCTCGGCTGCAGTGGTCTTCTAGAAAGGCCTGTGACTGAGAAATGCAGGCCTGGCTGCAGAAAACAACGCAGAAGAAGTGGGCCGGTGAGGAGAGACTTGGCTGCAAAGTAAGTGGGTGTGGGGCACATGGGGCAGGTCCACACCCCTGCCCTAGCTTGCTTTTTAAGTGTGTGCCTTGCCCCAAAACTAGGGCTTATTTTTGGGGTAGGGTTTACTTTTGGGGAAACGTGGTAGCTGCATGTTGTCAGCTTCATCTGCCCTCATGAAAGACTTTTTTTTTCTTTCTTGACAGGCTCTCTACTGGCCAATGGAATCCGAGAGAACCACTCTTTGCCTGGAGGCATGATGGAAATGGGATTGCTCCCTGGGAATTCCCGGGAGAAAATGTTGGGTGAGAATTGTGGTGAACGGATGAGTCAACAATGTGATGTGAGATTTGGAGACACAAGAGAGAATCCAGTTGCACATCTCAACTCTCTTGGAGGCTCTCACCCAGCAGGAAAGTCCCTTCACCAGTGTTCAGAATGCGGGAAAACATTTAGCCGTAACTCACATCTTCTCACTCACCTAAGGATCCATACTGGGGAGAAGCCCCACCAGTGCCCTCAGTGTGGCAAACGTTTTGGTCATACTTCCCAGCTGACTCGTCATCAGAGGACCCATGCCTCAGAGAGACCTTTCCGATGTGCTCAGTGCAGCCGAAGTTTTTACCAGAGCTCAGAGTTGACCAGGCATCGAGTGTCCCATGCCAGAGACCGTCCGTACGGGTGCAGCCAATGTGGGAAGAAGTTTCGCTGGAGTTCTGATCTCATCCGACACCAGATCACCCATACAGGAGAGAGACCGTACAAGTGTCCTGACTGCGGGAAGAAGTTTGGTCAGAATTCGCACCTGGTTCGACATCGGAGAACCCACACTACTTAGCCAAGATCTTCCCAGAAGGAAAGAAAACTTGTTTCCCAGCATTGAAAGCTCACTAAGGTCCAAAGCATGGAACCAGACCACCACTTAGCTTAGTGTCATAATGAGCCAGATGACCGATGAACTTTCAGTTCAGTATCTGCAGAGATTTACCTGTTGATATGGCTTAATTAGAAAGAATCCAGTCTACCTGCAGTGGGATAGGCAAGGTGGCAGTTCCCCAATACCAATTTGTGTTCTACCTAGAGAGTCACAGTAGAACGGAACTGATTACTTTAAAAAGGTGCTGAGCCTTACTAGAGCTGACTTCCTGGACTATACTAAACCACTAATATTGTGGTGGCACCAGTTGGAGGTCTTTTTTCTTTCTCTATCTCCTTTTCCTTCCTCCCTCATTCTCTTTTAATAGAAAAGATAATAGAACTTCTAGTCATCTAGACAGATTTATTGTTACGTAACAACTTGTATTCCTTGCCCTGAGACCATTTCTTTGTTGTGAAGCAAAAGCAATGTATTTTTTTGAGAAATGACCAGTCTGCATTGGCAGAGGGTTGAAATCTTTTAAAATGATGGAGATCTCCTCTTGGGGAAGCTGCTGTGGAGTATTTTGCCTTTTTTTTTTTTTAAATTACAACTTTGATAAATGGGAAAATTGTCAACCTAAATTTGTAGTGACGTGGAAATTTGTATAACAGGGCTCGGTATGATTTCAGTGGGTTGGCCGACAGGTTAGGTGAACTTTATTATGGCCGACTCTAAGGGCTGGCCATGACTATATAAAGGGATTAATGCAGGTCTCCCATCTGGTACTTTTCATTGCCAGTAATCCTATTGATCTATTGCACACAGTCTGTTTCTTCTTTGTGAGGGACAACACTGGCAAAACACTCTTTCCTCACATTCAGCAAAGAATATCTCAAAAGTATATTCTTGGGTATTTCAAGAGGAGACCGCTGCTAAGATTTTAATGCTGTTCACGTTGGGTCATGGGAAGTAGTGGTAGAAGAAGTTAGAGCAGGAGTGTCAAACTCAATTTCATTGAGGGCCGCATCAGTATTGTGGTTGCTCAGGGGGGTGGGGGGGGTGCAGCCTACTGGGTGGGCGTGGATGGAGTGGGTGTGGCCTACTGGGTGGGCATGGCCAGCTCTACATGGCAAGCGCCAAGGCATGGTCCATTTCTTCATTCCTCACAAAGGGTGGCACGTCCCCAGCATGCACCCAGGGGGTGGGGCCGAAGCGGCAGGGGCTGGTTCCTTGCTGTTTCTAGACGGCCTTGTGGAGCTAAGACTGAATGCGTTTCAGGATAGATGGCCACCACAAAATTGTACATTGACTCCCTGCTGGCCTGGGTCTGGGCCAAGGCAGAGGGGGCCTTCCTTCACTGTTTCCAGGATGGCTTCGCGGGCCACATGAAATCGTTTCGCGGGCCACATCTGGTCCCCGGGCCTTGTGTTTGACATGTCTGAGTTAGACAGTCCTTTGCTAGAGGGAATCAGTAGATGACACCTAATGCAGTTCAACCCTTTTTATTGACATAATCCTGACCAAGGATCTCTTGTAATTAATTGTGGTAGCCACATTGACATAATACATTTATCAGGACAACAAACGCTCAAGCTGTAGCACTGCTTGACACACTTAATGTTCGTTACTCTTTGGGAGTGGCTTATGTGTTGTGTGAATCCAACTCATTTGATTATTAAGTTCCAGTGCATTGTGTAAACCCAGATAATGGGTTAATTCAAGAGCCAGGTTAAGCATCTTATATGAACATAATCTGCTAGAAGAGAAAAATATTCAAATGCCTAAGAATTCTTGCCTAAAAATAACCTTTTCACTTTCTGACTGCTGCAGATATACAGTGCCCCATGCAGTGATCTCTCAAGTTCTGTCTATTACCCATAAAAAAATGGCAAGTGAATACCAGACATGGAAGACTTATACCAGGCAATGCTAGTTGCTTTTTAGTTATTAGTACAAAAGCAATACTTGTCTTTTAATTATGCTAGAGCCATTTTCTCATAATGCCTTATTTTCACCATGCGCCCTTCAAAGATTAGTACAGCTCAGCGAGAGATATTCGAATAGAATTAATAGAAAAGATAATAGATCTTCTAATCATCTAGACAGATTGTTACATAACATAACCTGTATTCCTTGCCCTGAGACCATTTCTTTGTCGTAAAGCAAAAGCCCAGCCTACCGTTACCACCTTTTCTTTCTTCTTGAAATTATAAGCCTTCTCGAGCTTGGTGCCCTTCAAAGTAGGCACCTTATTTGCGGATAATTGTCATTATAGCTCATCGGGTTGGGAAAGGCTATGATAGATTTTTCACTGTAAATGTGTGGCAATGAAATTTTCTCAAGATGTTGAACCAGGTTTGCTTTTCTGTGGCCTAAAAAATAATAATTCTGTCCATGATGTTGTACAAGGAACTATTTTAATTTGGAGCTTCAAACTTGGCTTCTTAGAGTTCTGTTTTTTTATTTTTACAAGAAAAAAATAGTGCATTTATAGCTGGAACTAAATTGGATAAGAAGAATCAAAATAAGAAGAAAGGATAGTGATACTTGGGCCATATTCATAGTAATCAAAAGATGGAACTCCAGGATTATAGACAATCCTCTTCCAATTACTTGTTCACTTGAGTAATTGATGCAAAAGGACTCCCAAATATGTGCAAATGTATTTTATTTCCACAATCTGTATAGGATCCAGAATTCACTTTTTTATGATGCAGATTTTAATACAGATGATGTGAAGGTAAGTTCATTTTTTATGTAAAAAAGGTTAGCTGAAGCCCCGCTTGTATGGTCAGCTTTTATGACCAAGTGATTGCCTTGAAGAATAGTGGATTAATGAAGTTTTCACAGTTTTCAAGCTGTCTTTCATGCAGAAGATTTCTTCAATCTAGATATCAGGAATTACAGTTAAGACCCCTATCAAGCATCAAATGTTAAAAGGCAGATATGGATGATGCTTTTTTTTTTTTTTTACACCTAGGTGGGCTTCCAGATTGCTCAGATTGCAGACTGGGAAAACAAGTTTAAACATTTTGTGCGATGGCTTAGAGCAGTGGCTCCCAATCTTTGGGGCACCAGGGACCAGTTCTATGAAAAGAGGTTCTTCTGCGGACTGGTGGGAATATGGTTTCATGTGCTGCCTGCACTGTGTGGGTGGGGCTTTGCTTGCATGGCCCGGTGTCAGCCCACGGACCGGGTGCTGGGGAACCCTTGCTTAGCAGAAAGTTTTAAGAATCCTACGATCAGCACTACACTACACTCAAGTTACATATCAGAGCAAAGTCCCAACAATGGCAACTGACTTTTTGAAAAATATTCTCACATTCCAAGGATCTTACATGCACGCTTCCAATTTAATACAAAGAAGTTTGGTTTGATTTGCTGCAATTCCCAATGTTGATAGTTTTGTTAGCATCCATTTCTGGAAATGAGATGAATACTGTGTATGGTACCATCACTGAAAGTGGGGAAAAAATAGACTGTTCTTTGATTTCTGGGCCAGGAGGCTAAAATTTTTGTGTAAAAGTTCCATGGAAGTGGTGGTTAGAAAGTTGTGGCTAACTCCAATACCTTTGAGATAAAAATCAGTATTGTATTCCATTTGGTATGCATACTAGAACAAATTATCTCCATCTGTTGGTTATTCATCTGATCTTCACTCTTTTGCACAGTGATGCAGTAGTGTGCAAAATGTGTCTCCATTACTAATCTCAGCTTTGACTTAGTTGTGCTGAGGTGGAAGCAGGATGGATGGGGACTAAAGGCCTTAAAGTCAAGCAGTGCTCAAAAGACTAGGGAGGCTTCTGATGTACAAGTAATCCTCAACTTATGACCACAATTGAGCCCAAAATTTCTGTTGCTGAGACAGTTGGTGAGTTTTGCCCCATTTTACGACCTTTCTTGCCCCAGTTGTTAAGTGAATCTAATTTAACTATTGTTAAATTAGTAATATGGTTGTCAAGTGACTCTGTCATCCCTATTAACTTTGTGAGAAGGTCACCAAAAGTGATCACATGACCCTGGGACACTGCTACTATCATAAGTGAACCAATTGCCAAGCATCCAAATTTTGATCGTGTGATCATGTTGTTCGTCCATCGATTTCGATAAAGACCTTGACATCTTGTGGGTTATGGGCCATCAACGATGTGTCCGTAGGTGGCTAATAAGACCAATGTTGGCACGGAATGTTCTGCCACATACTGAACAAAGAAATGTAGATACTGTTACTTCAGCATTTGCAGCTCTGGCTTTGCGGAGTGCTCGCTTTTCTTGTGCCAAGATTGTCCTTCTGTGTTCATATGTCTGGCAACCCTGGTACACCAAGGTGCGCCATGTCGGTCGATCATGCGGCAGAAGTTCCCAAGAGATGGTGTTAATATCCAGGGACTTTAGAGAAGCTTTCAACGTGTCTTTGTATCGCTTCTTTTGTCCCCCGTGCGATTTTGATCGTGTGATCATGTTGTTCGTCCATCGATTTCGATAAAGACCTTGACATCTTGTGGGTTATGGGCCATCAACGATGTGTCCGTAGGTGGCTAATAAGACCAATGTTGGCACGGAATGTTCTGCCACATACTGAACAAAGAAATGTAGATACTGTTACTTCAGCATTTGCAGCTCTGGCTTTGCGGAGTGCTCGCTTTTCTTGTGCCAAGATTGTCCTTCTGTGTTCATATGTCTGGCAACCCTGGTACACCAAGGTGCGCCATGTCGGTCGATCATGCGGCAGAAGTTCCCAAGAGATGGTGTTAATATCCAGGGACTTTAGAGAAGCTTTCAACGTGTCTTTGTATCGCTTCTTTTGTCCCCCGTGCGATCGCTTTCCTTGAGACAGCTCACCATAGAAGAGCTGTTTAGGGATGCGATGATCTGGCATCCTTACAACATGGCCTGCCCAGCGCATCTGGGCTTTCATCAACAGAGTGTAAACTGATGATAGGCCTGCTCTAGAGAGGACATCTGTGTCTGGTATCTTATCCTGCCACCGGATCCTCAGAATTCTACGAAGGCAAATCATGTGGAAGTAGTTCAGTTGCCTAACATGCCTCCTGTACACTGTCCAGGTCTCACTAGCATACAATAGGGTAGTTAGCACTGCTGCCTGATAAACTTTAAGCTTGGTAGCAAGACTTATTCCACGGCAGTCCCACATGTTAGTCCGCAGTCTGCCAAATGCAGAACTTGCCTTGGCAATTCTACAGTTGACCTCGATGTCAATTGTCACTGCACGGGAGAGGGTACTACCAAGATACGTAAATTGGCCCACTGCTTGCAGCTTTTGTCCCTTTACTGTGATGGTAGGCTCTTGATATTGGGCTTTTGGAGCTGGCTGGTACATCACTTCAGTTTTCTTCGTGTTGATGAAGAGGCCAAAGTTGTCACAAGCGGCTGCAAATTTGTCCATGCTGGCTTGCATTTCCTGCTCCGATCCTGCATTAAGGGCACAGTCATCAGCAAAGAGGAGATCTCGTAGCACAGTCTCCTTTACCTTGGTGACAGCCTGAAGTCTTCGCAGGTTGAACAGTTTCCCATCGGTTCTGTACCTCAGATTAACTCCCACTGAGCTGTTCTGAAAGGCGTCTGACAGCATGGCTGAGAACATTATGCTGAACAGGGTTGGTGCCAGCACGCAGCCTTGCTTAACGCCATTAGTAACAGGGAAGGCCTCTGAGGCTCCACTGTTACTCAGAACACGAGCCGCCATGCCATCATGGAACTGTCGTACCATCAGAATAAACCTGTCAGGGCACCCAAACTTCGACATAATATGCCATAGTCCTTCACAACTAACTGTGTCAAAAGCCTTGGTGAGATCCACAAAGGTGGTGTATAGTTCACGATTCTGCTCCTGACATTTCTTCTGGAGCTGTCGAGCTGCAAATATCATGTTCACTGTGCCATGCTCTTTGCGGAAACCACACTGTGTCTCAGGTAGTATACCCTGTTCCAGATGGTCAATCAGGCGATTTAGCAACACTCGTGCAAAGATCTTGCCTGCAACGGAGAGAAGTGATATTCCTCTATAATTATCGCAGACTTGTCGATTTCCTTTCCTCTTGTAGAGGTGCACGATGGACGTGTCTTTCAGTTCCTGAGGAATGGAACCTTGTTTCCAGAAAGATCTAAACAACTGGGTAAGTTTTTCAACAAGCACAGCACTGCCAGCCTTATAGACTTCCGCTGGGGTTGCATCAGATCCTGGCGCCTTACCACTGGAACATTGATGGCCTGTGAGGTATCAGCCTCTGATGGTAGGGCATCCAGGCTATAGTTCATATCTACCTGAGGTATCCTGTCAATCGCCTCATTATTGATGGTGGATGGGCAGTTCAGCACAGAGTGGAAATGCTCGGCCCAACGCTGTAAAGTCAGGGTCTTCTCAGTGATAAGAGTTGCACCACTCGAATCCAGTAAAGGAGAGCTTCCTAAGGGCTGAGGTCCATACAGGGATCTAAGGGCTTCATAGAATCGTTTGCCATCGTTTCTATCAGCAAACTTCTGGATTTCATCTGCTTTGGCACTCAGCCAGGAGTCCTGCATCTTGTGGAGCTTGCTCTGTACAATCCTGCGAGTGTTTATAAAAGCATTTTTCTTTGCAGTTGACAATGGGTCATTCTGATGAGTACGGTAGAGATGGTGTTTGTAGGCAAGCAAGGCCTTAATCTCTTCATCATTTTCATCAAACCAGTCCTGCTGCTTCCTATATGAGGGTCCAAGAACCTTAAGTGCAGAAGAGTGCAAGATGTCCCGGAAACATTCCCAGTCCTTCTCAGCATTTTCCTGTATTTGCAGCTCCAGGAATTGATTGTCAAGATCTTTTAATGAAGCTGCTACGTCGGGGTTTTCCAGTGTACTGATGTTTCATTTTTTTCATCTTTTCCCTGTGGACGATTCTTTAGCTTGATGTGAATATTTAACTTGGAAATGATGACTCTATGGTCAGTCCAGCAGTCAGCACTCGGCATAGCCTTAGTTACTCTTACATTTTGCATGTCTTTCCTCCGCACAATGACATAATCAATGAGATGCCAGTGTCTGGAGTGTGGATGCATCCAGGACATCTTTTTACGAGTGGGTAGGCGAAAGATGGTATTAGTAATGACCAGATCATGAGCAGCATATGTCTTCAATATCAACAGGCCATTGCTATTACACGTGCCAATTCCATTTTTACCAATAACGCCATCCCAGGTAGAGTGATCGGACCCCACTCTCACGTTGAAATCATCAAGTAAAATCAGCCTATCGGTGCGCTTCACAGATGAAAGTAGGGCATCAAGATCTTCATAAAACTTGCCCTTTACTTCATCTGGATTTGTCATTGTGGGTGCGTAGGCACTGATCAGTGTGGCTTGTTTTCCACTTAGTAATGGGAGATGCAGTGTCATGAGTCGATCATTCACACCCTTAGGAAGGCTGACAAGTTGGTGAACAAGATGGTTCTTAACTGCTAAGCCAACTCCAGACTCACGACGTTGGTCACTGCTACGTCCACACCAAAAGAATGTGTAGCCACCTCCTGTTTCTGTGAGCTGAACCTTCATTGGCTAGACGAGTTTCACACAGGGCCGCAATGTCAATGTTAAATCTTGCAAGCTCTCTGGCTACCAGAGCTGTTCTTTCTGGGCGATCTGCTAATGGATTGTCTTGAAGTGTACGTACATTCCATGTACCAATAATAAGTGGTAACACCTTGTGTTTCGTCTTAAATTTTGTATTTCGACTGCATGAGATGGGATTCCCTCCAACCGCGGTAGGCTGGACAGGGTTTGAAAGAAGCAACAATGTTTAGGGCACATTTTCTAGCCCCTTCCTCATACTATGGAGGTGAGCAGTGTGATCCTAAAGAGGGCTGCTTAGTCGCTCAGATAGACGCCGAATCCAGCTGTTGCTTCATCAGCAAGAAGCGACCATTAGACCTGAGCCGCCTGTGTGCAGGTCCGCATCCACAGCTCCCAGTGATTCCACACCTGCTGCTTCTTCGCTCGCCTATCACCACAGGACTTTGAGATTTATCAGAGTTAGGGAAAGTCAAGATGTCAAGACTTGCGCATGGATTGGATTTAAGTGAGGGAGAGGTGCGCATGGTCAGCCTCACTCTCTCTTCCCAGATTCCATCTTATTCCAATGGCAGGACAAAAGTCGAGACAATTGGAGATGGGCTGGGTGCAGTGGTTAACCAGGGCATCTTTCGTATCTTGCCGTGCTCTCAGCATACCACATCGCTTGCAGAAACTGCCTTCATGACTGTTGGTTCTATTTTAACAGATCTCATCCGCTCACTCCACCAGAGTCTGTCTTCACATGCTTGGGATAGACAAATCCCTTGCTCACTGAGTGTCGAAGACACAACGGCTACTCTCAACCTGGTTTGGCCAGCCTGTCGAAGCTGTTGCCCGGGGTGTGGCCGCTGCGCATGTTACAGCTACTAGGAGCCACAGGTGAGAGCTGAATGTCAGGTGGGGACCAAAGGTGTACGAACTGCCCTAAAAGGCACGACATGCCCTACACCAGAGGTACTACCCCTCCCTGAACACCCCATACACCTGGGGTGTGATCATAGGGATACTGCAACAGTGTCATAAGTCACTTTTTTCAATGCCGTTGTAATTTCGGTCACTAAACAAATTGTTGTAAATCGGAGACTACTTGCACTAACCTGTCAGTACTGTGCACACCTGCTAAATGGACACCTGCAGGGCCTGTTTAGAGTTTATACTTGCAGTAATTTTAATCTTCCCCATTGGGGTTAGAAAAAGGGGTCTGACTATGACATTGCACTGAGTTTTGGAGGTTGCCCAAGAATCTCGAGGCTTAATTAAACCTTGTCCATTCTCCCATTTTCAATCTGACGCACGAAACTTGTCATATTGGGTTTAGATTCTGTATTTCCTGAAAGAGTTAGGAAGTAATTACTGCTCATTGAATTGGGATTTATGGGAAATAACTCACTGGTAAATCATAAAAATATTTTATCAAATCACTGGAAAACCACAACAATGTAATCACTTGAGAAGTACAAGTTCAACCAATTATTTTGGCCATCATTGACTAAAAGAATAAGAAGAAAATGCAGTTGGCTCTCCTAGATTAGGGCAAAAAAACCCCAGGGATCCACCAGATGGATCCTTGTTGAGATCCACTAAACACTAAAAAAAAGAGTTAATGAGTAATGTATTTACTCATCATCCTGAATATAGGCTAAGCTTCCTCTATAGCAGGGCTTTTCAACCAGTGGTACGGGTACTACTTGTGGTCCATTGGCACCTGGCAGGTGGTACGTGACCATC
This sequence comes from Crotalus tigris, assembly GCF_016545835.1. Taxonomy (NCBI): domain Eukaryota; kingdom Metazoa; phylum Chordata; class Lepidosauria; order Squamata; family Viperidae; genus Crotalus; species Crotalus tigris. The sequence goes on along the minus strand of NW_024096755.1, from coordinate 331,643 downwards.
CTAGAAAAGTGATAGTGGGGGAGGGGAATGAGCTGAACCAGTGGCAGCAATGCACAAGCCTGATCGAGAGATGGCTGGAGCTGCAGCCTGGCGCTGATCCTGGGGCTTCTACTGAGCCCAGAAGAAGCACCGATCAGCTGAAATGTTGCAGCATCTCCAGGGTCTTGTGATTTACATTCAGATGCATGGCAACTGATTCATATTTATGACGGTCACAGTGTCCCAGGGTCATGTGAAGTGACCCAAACCTGCTGCAACCACCCAGCAGATGGGAATAAAAACCAAACACCCTCCATCTCACCCCCACTGCCAATTCTCACAGAAATGCTCACAACAATGAAAACCTGGACAGGAGGAAGAGTGCTGCTGGGCGCTGTCTTGCTCGGCTGTGGCTTGGCACTTTTTTCAGTGCCGTTGTAACTTCGAACAGTCACTAAGTGAACTGTTGTAAGTCAAGGACTACATGTACTTTATCACTTTTTTCTCTTTTTTTTTTTGGGCCAAGTTTTTGACACCTTGCTAGGCGACTGGTCATACTCGGATGTTGCCATATCCTAAAACTGGTTCAATGGGTGAAAAGGTTGAAAAGCTCTGCTCTATAGCTATTGTGAACCTTGAGGCTGGCCCAATCAGGTAAAAATTATTTTTCAAACACAACTTTGTTTGTTTTTAAATTCTGAAGAAAATTCTAGTACTGTTTCTCTTTTTAGACCAACAGTTCTTAATCTGTGGTCCATGGACACCTGGGAGGCCACAATGTCATCACAGGAGGGTCTCTGGAAGCTTGAAGAAATGTTATGATTTAAATCTTTTGAGTTAGGTGTTTGGGGTCTGTGGATATGGTCTGTGGCCACAAAAACTAATTAAAGGAGGTCTGCAGTGAAGAAAAGGTTGAGAACCACTGTTTTAGATCTTTCAGTATATTTCAAAAAGCAACTGTTTCAAAAACTCCACAGCCACTACAGATGGAAAAACATTTTCATAAAAGAACAGAAACTTTGGAGAAACGTTAAAACAAAATGGAAGCTACTGTGAATCAATTTCTCAAATAATTTAATGCAGGACAAATTTTTGGTGTGCTGAACTCCTAAAAGTTCTATGATAAGACAATGGCATAAATGGCACTGTTTCTCAAGATATAAATTCTTCTACATAAGCCTCATAAAATAAAAGATTTTCCCTGTCCAGTCGTGTCTGACTCTAAGGGCAGTGCTCCATTTCTTAACCAAGGGAGCCAGCATAGTCCGAAGACATTTCTGTGGTCATATGGCCATCATCAGTATATGCCGAGGCACACAGAATGCTGTAACTTTTCCACCGAAGTACCTATTTACAGTAGTGGCCAAAATAGTGGAAACCTTTTGGGAAAAGTATATTTTTGAGGTTTAATGGCTAATAACACCGCTTTTTTAGTAGTACCATAAAATTATATATATCAGTGGAAAGATAATTTAATCAAGAATGTAATGCAACAAAGTTTGTTCAATTATCTGTATTCTATGAAAGGTTATAGCCAAATAACCAGAAAAAGGAAGCACAACTTGCTTAGGTTGATATCAGGTAGCTTTCCTTCATCTGATTGTAGCCAATGAGCATGAGTGTTTAGAGAGACAATCAGGTGTCATCTTGTTTTGGCAATGAGCCAAGCAGATCACAGTAGGATTCAGTTATTGATGTCATGTATTGAAGCTGAGAGGAGGACATTTGTCTGTGTTATGTGATCACTATCAAGTTGGTTGGTTTTTTTTGTGTTCTTTCATTTAGTGAGCTTGTAAAACGTAATAAAATTAAAGTAACGGTACAAAGAGTTGCCTGGTTGCCCAGAAAGTGATGTAAAATAGTATTATTAAGTGAACAAGGCTATAATTATAAAGAAATTAGGAGAAAAATTGGTGGAAACTTAACCAAAGATGGCATTTCTACTGTACACTTTTCCCAAAAGGTTTCCACAATTTTGGCCATCTACTCGCATTTGTATGCTTTCAAACTGCTAGGTGGGCAGAAGCTGGGGCAAATAATTGGAGCTCAACCCTGTCACACAGCACTTGTGTCTTGAACCAGGCTGCCAGTTTTCCAGCTGACAAATGCAGCATCTTTAACTGCTAAGCCATCGCACTCCCTTATGAGCCTCATAATATATCAAAAAAGCCTTGAGTTGCAGCATTTTCTCTTACAGAAGGTAAAATTTAAAGAGCTATTTTTCTCTCAGTGGAAGAGATCATCAAGCATAGAGCTCAGATTATCAGTCCAGGTGGGACATCTCAGTATTTGATAAGGTAACCAGATCTGGGCAGCAAAAATCTGGGCAATCACTAAGTGGTAGAAAGGTTGCTGTATGTAGTGGCAATCTGGATTTTAATATGTTCACAAATGTTATCCAGCTTCATGCTAAAGTAGCCTGGATCTAGATATTAAACTTAGACCTAGATTCTAGAAGCATATAAGGAAGGTCAACCTGTAATGGGTGTTCAACAACTGTTTTTGTGATTTCCATGTCTGCCTTTAAATTTAGGAACAATGCCTTTCTTTCTACACTGACTACAAGCCATGCAGTCTAAACTCCAGTACAATACATGGCCCTCTAGCGATCTTGACCAACTTTGGATAATGCAGTGCAAACTAATGTTATAAAATTTATTAAAAGTTCTAACCTTTGCTCTCAATTCTCCTGGAATGCCAGACTTACCATTTTGTCCCTTATTCTTTCATGCACTCAGTGTAAGGAATCTTAAAGAGTGAAGGCAAAACAAATCACCCACATTTGCTGTTCATCGTTTATGAAATAAAAGTGCTAAAAGACTTTAGAACAGGAATCTCCAACCTTTCTGGGTTAGCGCCCGGTGGGAGAGGGAGGGGCAGGCGCCTTACATGCATATGCGCAAGCAAGAATGTGACCATCTACATGCACGTGCACAAAGGCCACAAGCATGCACACTACACAAATGGGGCTGCGAGCATGCGCACAAGGCTCTCAGCGAGATCGGCACCTGTGTGAGGCTTGTGCTGCCACTGCCAGGTTCACAACGATGCTACCACCAGCGCAAGGATCACACTGCTGCCCCGTGTGAGGCTCATGCCGCAGCCCGCAATGATGACACCAGTGCGAAGATTGCACCACTGCCCTGCATGAAGTTTGCACAGAGGCCTGCCTCTTGCGGTGCTGCTGCTGCCTGCGCAAACTTCAAGGCAATGCCACCACCTGCATGTGCGGTGCTCCCACTGCCTGTGCAAGTTCATGGCCTCCAACCACATGATACTAGTGCTGCCACCACCTGTACAACACAGCAACGGTGACAGGGTGGGTGAGCAATGGCACACGTGCCCATGCACTGCTCAGCTACTCATGCGGCCTGGTGGCCAAGAGGCCATGGCCTGATTGTGGGCGTCGGCCCATAGGTTGGGGACCTCTACTTTAGAAGGTTTTGAGGCGACAACCACAGAGCCGAGGTGGCGCAGCAGTTAGAGTGCAGTACTGCAGGCCACTTTAGCTAACTGTGTTCAGCAGGTCAGCGGTTCAAATCTCACCGGCTCAAGGTTGACTCAGCCTTCCATCCTTCCAGGGTAGGTAAAATGAGGACCCAGATTGTTGGGGGCAATGTAAATATATATATATATATATATACATTGCTTACTGGTGTACACCGCTTAGAGAGTGCTTGCACTTAAAGCGGTATATAAGTCTCATAAATAAATAAATAAATAAATACTTACTAATCTGGGTTGAGCATGTAGCAACTCCTTCAAAGCTGCAGGACCATTGTCTTGAAAATGGGATATTCGCTTCAACTGAACAAATATGCACAGTAGGGTTGCTGCTCTACTGTAAATATTAATCAATCTTCAATCCCACAAAACATTTTAAAGCCTTTCCTTTTTTAAATTAGTTTGAAGTCACTTCTAGCCTCAGATCTCTAGAGTCACTGACACAAATAAGAATTTTGAAATTATTTAAAGCAGCATCTTTAAACATTTTCAGAAGCGTAAACATAATAATCTATTCAGTTGGCCAGAACAACTATTTGTAACATCTAAAAGCTTAATTCCTTCTTTTTGCAAGAAGATCCTTCTCCATAATCACCCTCATCTTTAATCGAGTGAAGACTAATCCAGCCTGCTAATCCAGCAGACCTCTTGCTAATTCATCATCCATCCTGGCTAGAACAGGAAATAATAGGATTGGCTGAATAATTTAGAGATTCTATGGGGATTTGGTTCAATCTGAATTTTCAAAACGAACCTTCAGAGAATCAAAACAGATGCTGACAAACTCCTTCTGAACGATTGGGAAAACTTGCAGGCATTTTTAAATGCTCCAATACACTTTTTCTAATTCAATTTAAACGTCTGAGTGATATGTCTACAAACAGGGCATAGCTTTGGTCATACGATTGTGTTTTCACCATGTCCCCCTCCCTCCACCCCCAAAAAATCTTTGGTTGCTCTTGAGCCATTTTATTCTGGGATCCAAAATGGCATCTTGATGAAAAGAGGGGAAGAATTAGTGGGTGCTATTCTTCAGATCCTGGGGTGCTGCTGCTGAATGGGGAGGTGAGCCCTTCACCCCGACCCAAGTTTCACCTCTGCAAAGAGAGAGACGAAATCCTTTCTCATGAGACTATTATAGTCCTATCCCAGCATTTCCACAAAAGGACCACAGGCTATGCTTTCTCTTTGTTGTGAATCCATTAATGCTGCAACAGGGAGTGTTTATTTGCGCAACTTCATCCACATTGAGCACACTGGTGGGGGTGGTCCCCCAAGTGGGTCCTCTGGTGCTTGGTGAGGTGGGAAGAGTCTACAAACTGTTTCCCGCACTGAGGGCAGCCATATGGCTTTTCTCTGGAGTGGATTCTCCGGTGCATTGTTACATGCCCTCGCTGGCCAAAACACTTTCCATACTCGGTACAACCATGCTGCTGTTCACCTGTGTGAATCCTCTGGTGCACAGCAAGCACTGATGGCACCAGAACCCTTTGCCACAATGGTTGCAGACATAGGCACTGTCCCTGCTGGGAGCCTGAAGGCGAGTTTGGAGCTGTTCGGCTCCCACAAACTTCTCGTCATACCCTTCTTGTTGAAAGGACTCTTTGGGCATCACTTGGCCCTCTTGGGTGTAGCCAGAGGACAGAATACAGATGTCACTCCACAGCTGTCAGCAACTAAAAGGGACAGAAAACTATCAACCTGGATACAAATAATTAGCATAATGTAATGATGTACATGATGTCATCATTGCTTAGTCCAAAGACCTCCAAAGACCTCCAAAGGTCCTTTTTGCTGAGTAGCTACTTAATTATTTGGTTCAGAATCATCTGTGCTGGCAGTGAAGGATATGTAGGCTTCCTGATTGTAGATGCGCAATTTAAGAGGTCACAGAGGTGCCTGCAGGCCACAAGTCTTGGATGCAGACCTCAGAAATCTTCCAGATTCTTCCCGAATTGTAATGATGATTTAATACTTAATTGAACAGCAATCATAATCACTACTGGGTTTTTGATTAAAATTAAATGTAAATAAAAATTAATTTAATTTTGTCCTGGCTCAGTGGTGCAATGATTGTAACTTCCAGGACAGGTCATAAATCACTTTCTTCAAGTCTGTCATAACTTTAAACTAACATTAAACAAATGGTCATAATTCAAGGACAACCTTTACATTACTGAATTATTTGTTGGCTTATTACACTGCTGAATAAATTTCATTGCAAGAAGCTCAGTCAGACATATACTTATTCTCACACCAACCGTGATAGGAGGGAGATTTAGAAAAAGTGAATGGTCCAAGATCTTCCCAAAAACTTTGTGGACAAGTCTGAATATCAGTCTTATATAGCATCTATTCAAAATGCATATGTTATCCTGGTGTTATTCTTTCAATTGTTCCAAGATAGAACAATATTTTGCCCATACTACAGATGGGACCTGAGGTTGAGAATGGGAAACCTTGCCTAAGTTCCCACCCCCAGCTGGACACCTAAGAAATTTTGTGATTTGGAGCACGGTCTTTTAACTATTAACCAATCCATCTAAAGCAAGTTTTTAGATTCTTCTTGCATAAAAGAAAAATCTACATTGCTGGATTTCAATGCAGCTCAGGATTTGATGGAAGCTGTGATCCAGTATACCTGAAGAGCATCAGGCTACAAAAAGCTACTCCATATCTAACTTATCTACTCTTACAGAAGGATTTTGCCTACCAGATCCACCAGAGCCCCTTCTCCTGCTGATGAATCCCACATACGGTAGTTTCTGTGTCAGAAGAAACTGCAGCAGGAAAAGAGTTCAGAACAGATAAGCCCAACATAGCTAAAGAGAACAATAAACATCAGAAGAAATAGGATAGGATGGTGGTGATGTGAATGCTGGTCTCAGTTTTTCCTTGGGAAACTAATGGATTATTATGCTTCCTGTTAGATATGTACCTAGGACCATGTGCTGTGGCAATAAGATTTTTTTGGAATACTATTTTCCTGGACTAAGCCCCCCCCCCTTTCAAGGAGCAGTTAAAAGAAGGGGAAGATTGTTCTTGCTGGCTCAATTATGGTCAGAAGTTAAGGACTATCTGTACTTTTTCTACAATAAAAATCCAGCAAGTTATCCAGGGTAGTTTGTATACAGTTCCTTAAGCCACAAGTAGAAAATAGTTAATGAGACTCTCAGACTGTCACAGGCAAAGATGCTTCACAAGGAATAAAGGAGAGAAAAAGGAGAAAAGGACAAAGAAAGAAAAGAGTGAGATAAAGTCAGAGAAGGAAAGAAGAAAAGAAAGGAAAGGGTTAGGAAGGATGATAGAACCGTGATGGCGAACCTATGGCACGCGTGCCACAGGTTGCATGCAGAGCCCTCTCTGTGAGCACGTGCGCCATCACCCCAGTCCAAGACCTTAAATCCCGTCCATGAGCAACCTGCATCAAAATCTCCCCGGGCAAGTGGCTTTTTAAGATGGGTTTTATAAAACCTTTTTGCTTTAGGCCTCTGCCACCGTATGCCAAAAAAAAAAAAAAAAAAAAGTTCGATCAATCAATTTCAATTTCTCACGGGGGAAAAAAAAAAGATCTCTGTAAAGTTAGAATTGATTGATTGAACTTTATTTTTTAGTCCCACACGGTGGCAGAGGAAGTGACGTGCCAGAGCTGGAAAGAAGGTGCCACATGGGGGTGGGGGGAGCAGTGGGAGCAGGGTGCTCCATGTGAGGGGCGGGGCAGGGCCTGTGAATGGGGTAGAGAAGCAGTGTGGCGGCACTAGCATGGTGGTAGACCAGTTGTTTCCCTCTCCCTGCCAGACACCTGCCAAAGCCACGCAGGGTAAGGTTGCCAGGCCCACTCCTGCCCAGATGCCCTTGCCTCCCCCAAGCGTTTTTTTGCTAACCTGCCTTTCAGCTGCATTCCATTTCTCCATTCCCTTCTCAGCCTTCGCCACGTGTTTGTTGAACTATTGAGGGGAAAAAAAGTTTCATCAGACTTTGTAACTTCTCACGAAATCTCGTGAGAAGTTAGAAAGTCTGATGGAACTTTTTTTTTTAACCGATAGTCCCACAAACACGCGGCGAAGGCTGAGAAGTGAACGGAGAAATGGAATGCAGCTGAAAGGCAGGTTAGCAAAAAAATGCTTGGGGGAGGCAAGGGCATTAGGGCGGGGATGGGCGTAGCAACCTTACCCTGCATGGTGGCAGGAGGGTGGGGCACGTGCCCTTCCTATGTCAGGTCAGCCCCTGCAGCCCCAGGGCAGCCATGCTAGGCGGTAGTGGGCAGGGCATTGAGGTGGGGGCTGGCAGGCCAACCAAAGCAGCAGGTGGAGCACTGGAGGCTCGGGGAGGGAGGGTGCTGAAGCATGCAAGGAAACAAAGGAAGGTTTTTTTGGGGGGGAAAGGTCAATCAATCAATTCCAACTTCGTGATCTTTCACAAGAAGTTGGAATTGATTGATTGACCTTTCCCCCCCCCCCAAAAAAAATCCTTCCTTTTTTCTTGCAAGTAACAGCGGCGGATCGCAAAGGAGAAACAGCATGGGGCTGGGAGTCAGGTAAGGAAAAAGTCAATTTTCTTTCCTTGCCTGCCCCACTGGTTCTGAGGCCGCTTTCCGCTCAACCACTTTGCTCTTGCCAATGGTCCAACAGCCCACTTCAGCACCCTCCCTCTCAAAATCTCCGGTGATCCACCTGCTGCTTTGGTGGCTCTGTAAGCAGAGCTGTGAAGTTCTCTTCTTTGACAGAGAAGAGAACTTCGAAGCTCTGCCTACAGAGCCACCAAAGCTGTAGCTGAATGGGCAGGTGAGGGGGGAACCTGCTCCACTTGTTCCACAGCCAGTTTCGGCCAAGCCGCATTGCAGCAGCATGGGGCGCAATACGCAAGGTGGCAAACAGCCGCGCCACGCTGAAACCAGCCATTTGCCATCTCCTGCGCAATGCCGCTGCCATGAGGCCGTGGAACAAGCTAGGCAGTGGTAAGAAACCGGTATACCAGTTCCTCACTTCCGCCCAGTTTGTTCTGCAGCCTCAGGGCAGCAGTATTGGGTGCGATGCACAAGGCGGCAAATGGCCACGGCTGGCAGCAAACAGCCAGGTTGCACTGAAAGTGGCCATTTGCCGCCTTGCGCATTGCGCCCAATGCTGCTGCTATAGGGCCGTGGAACAAGCCGGGCAGAGGTAAGGAACCGGTATACTGGATCCCCCCTTCCCTACTCCTCCTGCTGCTGGAGGGCTGGCCTGGTATGTGCCGCTTGAGGGGTTGGCAGGCTGTAGCTGCTGATGGACACAGTTAGCCCTCATGCATTCACTGTGTGCGGGGGCCAATGGTGTCAGGCAATAGCCACCCTGTTCCCTGCATTGTCTTGCTTTGCCCTGCGGCAATGTCCCCCCTGCCCCTTGCCTGCTCTCATCTCACCCCGCAGGACAAGCCTCCTGCCCGCCGTCCCACCTGCCAGAGACCCTCTGAATCTCCCCCAACCCTACCCGGCCCCCACAGGTGTCCCTCCCCACGAGCAACGTTGAGGTGGCCATGCCCACCCCGGCCACGCCCATCCAGTCTGCCATGACCATTTCAGCCACACTCACCCAGTGGTCATGCCCACCCACTGGGCCACACATCCCCGGCACCCGACAATAAATAAGTGGGATTTGGATTGCAGTTCGAGCATTCAGTCTCTAAAAGGTTCACCATCACTTTGATAAAATATGTTGACATAAAATAAATTTCCCCATGCTTGGCCTATATAAAGACTGCCATGCTTGGATTTTTGATTGCCAGAGATTTCAGTCATGGAGAACCTTGTTTCAAGTCCCATCCGAATCATCAGAAGTGGAGTTCTAATCAGGGACAGACCATGTGAAATATAGCACTATTATTGCCCAAATGAATTACACAGAATGTAGCTGGTGCAGATTCCTATTTACATTCTTTCTGATGAGAACAAAAGCTTCACTGTATTCAGTTCCCGAGCACACTGCCACAAATAAAGGAGGAATATATATTTTTGTGTGAAGCTCGCATATTTTGCCCACCCCAAGCTATACAGAAGGAAAAAGATAAAAGAAGCCACAGGTGGCCATGCCTTTCTGACGCTTGAAGAAAACCAAGACCCCACAAAGACAAATGCTCTTTAAAAAGAAAGGCTTAGTTTATTTCAATCACAGAGCCTCACCCCATGCAAGACCTATCCAACTATTCTTTCCTCTTCCAACATTGGGTTGTTGTGCTCTTTCTTGTAATCACGTTATCTCTACATCACATCTATATCACAACCTTAGCCATAAAATGTGGTCTACTCCAAGGTCTCCAACCTTTTGGGCACCAAGGGCTGGTTCTGTGGGGAAAGTTTTTCCGCGGACCAGAGAGTGCATGGTTTTGTGTGCTGCCTGCATCCCATAGATGGGGCTTTGCTTGTTTGTGTGGCCCGGTTGCTGGCATGCTGCAGCCCGGTACTGGTCCATGGACCGGTCTACTCACATGTTCTCAGCCTATTCAAAAAGAGGTGTATCCTTATAATTTTGCAGAATCATTTGCAAAGTCCCTGAAGCATTATTTCTCCATCTTGGCTGCTTTAAAGTGCTTGGACTTCAACTCCCAGAATTCCCCAGCCAGCATCTTAAAATGGCTAAGATTGAGAAACACTACCCTAAAGCATCATATCCATTGTTTGTCAGATAAACAGGTAGGTAATTGTTAAAGCAATGTGCAGGGGGTATGCAAAGGGAAGACTTCAGATCCCATCCCCAGGGAACATAGAAATATTGGAATCACTCACCCAGTGAGCTGGTATCCCTACTCTCTCCCTGCTTTGTCTCCCTGCAGGAGAATATTGGTCTAGTATATGACAGAATCAGCTGTGCCTCCGGAGCATTTACAGCATCCATATGCTTCTGTGGTCCCCACATCTGAAATGGCAAGATGAAGTCCAATTCAGTACAGGGGAACTGGATTGGTAGAGGGATGCTGCCTCATGTTCTATATTACAAATCTGACAGCAGAGGGAATAAATATTTTGTTGGATTGGAAAAAGATTTGGTATGTCTGTGAAAATTAGGAATTGTAAGAGTTTTAGGTTTTGTTCGACACCTCTTATTAGCAAATATAAGGGATAAATCTCTGAGAGTGAGATGGATGGTATTGTATCTAAATTTGATGGATGGATGGATGGATGAAAGATAAAGGCAAATGGTTCATTGACATATACTCACAATGCTCTACATTAATGTTGCTTACCAAATGTATATAAAAGTTAGAGGGCCAACCTTGAAAAAGCTTTAGGCTGTCAAACCTTAAGGCCAACATTGTCTTCTTATTGCAAACAGGCAGACTGACTTCTGGGAATCTTCTAAGCTGAACTTCTTGTTTGCTTCAGGGTTTAATCAGTTTGTTCCTAGCAGTCAATGAGGTCCATTAATTCCCAGGCAGCTGAGCTTGAGACTGCCTCTGTCTCTATCATAAGGCATCCCAATGCCAGTCTCTTAATGCTGTCCCACCTTCTATTTTGCAGGTTAGGATGCACAAAGCAAGTGATCTATTTTTGTAAATCATGTTATATGTACTATATAAATATTTGCAGAGTTATTTCTTTTTCCTGTGCCCTTGAGGAAAAAAAAATATTTCCAACATCCAAAAAACTTCAATAACATTATTTGCATTGGCATTTGGAATTCCTTACTCCTCTTTTTGTTCTTGAAGCAGCCCTCCAGCTATTTTATTTGCATCACATACCACTGTAACTTTGAACAATCACCAAACTAATGCTTGTAAACCAAGAACTACTGGTATCGTTTTATCCATCGTCTGTTTCTATTTAGCAAGGACAATTCTTTTTTAATTGTCCTTACTTTACTTTTCCTCCAATATATTCAGAAAAGGGGAAGGGTATAGTTCTTATGTACACTTGCGGACTTCCGATTGCCTTTTTTTTTTCTGTTCCAGATGCCACCAGAAAAAGCAGGACCACCAGAACAATAAAAATGACCTCACCAAAATATGAATAATATAATACCTCAGCACCCTGGGATTGGGGGGGATTTTTTGTTTTGTTTTGTTTTTTCTCTCAAGACAGGTTTTTTTTTTAATTTATATCTGGGTTACCATTGTCTGCTTTCTAGGGCAGAAGGGGAAAAGTTTTGCCAGCAGGCCTGGGGATACCAGATGTGTGAATTAAGGAGGTGGATCCCTTAATATCCTTTCCTCTAGTTTATTGACAGGATGGAGGCATTGAAGGATGGAGGGATAGATGATAGATAGGTAGGTAGGTAGGTAGGTAGGTAGGTAGGTAGGTAGGTAGGTAGGTAGGTAGATAGATAGATAGATAGATAGATAGATAGATAGATAGATAGATAGATAGATAGGCAGGCAGGTAGGCAGACAGACAGACAAACAGGCAGATAGACAGACAGGCAGATAGATAGACAGATAGATACTGCCTGGGTCACCATCATCTAAAAGGTATAGGACAGTCATTTCTGTTGGATCAGGGAATGCTATGTTTGTTGTGTATATTGTAGCTGCTGTTATTCAAAGTGATTTTCCTGCTGGATGACAATAAGAAGAACAAGATGGAGATATTGACACTGAGAATTCAATTTCACCAAGGGACACCTCTGAATGCAATGGGTTGTTTATGGGAAAATTGCTTTCAACATCTTGTTGCTTCTGTTCTGCCCATCCTTGTAGCAACTGTGTCCTAAATTAGGACTCCTAATGTGGCAGTCTTGTTTTGTTTCATGGAAGGCCTGATGCTAGCACTAAAACTTAGCAGCAACTCAATCTGGGGGTGTCCTCAGTCAAATATGTTTGTTCTCTTAATATCAGAGTAGGAACTTCAAGGGAGTCTGGAGATTACCAAGCTTGGTTCTCCATTGAAACACTGGGCATGGGTGATAGATCATGTCCTTGTTCTCCTGTCCATCACTTGGTCACAGGCTGCCATTTTATGAATAGCAGTGGCCTAACCAAGAAGAACACTCTTATACCACATGGGCCCTGTCTCTCACAAGAACCATTCCAGCAAATTGCAATGCCTATCAGAATTCAATTGACAATTCCAGAAAAGAGCAAAATTAAGGCCTCACTCTGGTTTTGTTTAAAAGAAATCTTCACCCAGATCTTCAGTAAGGGAGAACAAAATTCCTCGCTTCATTGTGCTTGCAATCTTTCATCTTTATCCTTTATTGCAGTGTTTCTCAACCCGAGACACTTTCAGGAAGTCCATGAGGTTGTTGTGGAATTCTGGGAGTTGGAGTCCACACATCTTCAAGCGATGAAGGTTGAGAAACACTGCTTTATTTATTTATTTATTTTAATGTAATGCTTTTATTTGATTTTTAAAGTTATTGAGAGTTTGGGGGCATACAAGTTTAGTACATTGTTGTTCTTATTATATATTGCAGCTATAACAAATATGAGTAACTGCCCAGAAACCTCCTCTGGGTTGTGTGCAAATTCTTAGCTTCTCCTTAACTTCTCTCCAGTAGGAGTTACAAGCTCAATAAAGTCCCTCCCTTATACTTTACAGTGGCATACCACACTATTATTTTCTTTTATGAGCAAGAAAATGGACCAAAATGGACTCCTCCATTTTCATTGACAGGCTGATGAACCTGGTTAGCTACTTGGCTTCCTCTGCATTACAAAATTTCAGAGGACCACTAAAGGAGAATAAAGAGATAGAGAAACTATATTTTTGTGGTGATTTGCAAACATTTTCATCTCTTTACATTCTTAAAAAAGACTGGAGACCCCAAAGAGCTTTGGTTTACATGAGCCATATATTGATATTTACTGTATTACAAATTAAAACTGATACATTTTAAAATATTTGTTTATTTGACCTTGTGGACCTCCTGAAAGTATCTCTGGGATCCTAGGGTCCACAAAACGAATTTGGAAATCCACTACTCTAGTGGTAACTTGAGTTTTGAGCCCAAGGGTGAAAGATTCCCATTGACAAAACCAAGTACTGCTTTGGTCGAGGCACAAACATTTTTGGAAGTCCAAGGAGACAAAATCTTATTTTTAGAATTACAATCTAAACTTTGTATTGTTAAAGGGGGAGAAGTGGATTTTTTGAAATTCCACAGCTTTTAGTATCAGTTACATATGAATGATGTCCCTTGGTTTCTAATTGTTCCACTAGTTCACAGTCCTGTCTCTCTAAATCTCTTTGATATTTTTGTTTGACTATTTCATCATAACCTCCAACTCTATATCTTTATTCACATAATGAATAAAGTTTGGTTATTTTAATCCCAAATAGTATTTTGTGGTTTTCTGTGTTGTATAAAGCTAGCCAGTGTGGTTTGTTCAGCTCTTTAGCCCTGCATGCCTGGACAGCTAAATTTACTAAGTCATGAGTCAAGTAATTGGAAACTCAGCTTAACAGCACAACTCCTGCATCTCCATAATATGCCACATACAATTAAATTATATTTTGGCTTAATCATAATGGCTTGGTTCACAACAAGATCACAGTTAGGTGAAAATTATCCAATTCCAGTTTTATTCTAGTCTGGATGTTTTGTCAAGGAGCCATTATATCTAAGAGAAATTTTCACTTTTCTTTCAAAGACCTTGAAACTTCTCATTCTCCATTCATAATGTTCAGTCTCTCTGAACACTTTCCTTATATGTGGCAATGTCACCTTTCCTCCTATTGTACAATCATTTACTTTGGCCTTACAGTATTTTATCACCCACAACTCAGTTCTTCCCCTTTTGTAAGGACCCACCCCACTTTGCATCTTAAGAAGACAGAACTCTTGGAATAGTTCTTCCAACAGGAATCCTTTATTAAGAGAAAATGGTTGCAGGCATGCTAGACAGGACTTGGGGTCCAAGCTCTCCCATTCAAGGTTTTAAGGGGTTCCCCAGTAGTCCCACCCAATCAACCCCCCTTCCAGTGATAGTTTCAAGTATCACAATTCCACCCCGTTTCTTCTTTCTTCCGTCTGGATGGAGACTTCAGATAACTACATGAAAGGCAAATACTCTTCTTTGTTAATGCTAATGTTCTCTGGTGCTAACACTTTGAGGTTACAATAGGTTACAATAAACACACATTCAGCATTCAGCTCTTTGAAGTCTACTGAAGGAAGTGAGGGCCATAAAGCCCCTTTGTTCTCCCCCTTCTCTCCCTCTTATGGCAGAATCCAAAGAAGGCAGAATTGGGAGTTTCTATATTTGATAATTAAAGATGAAATATGATTGGATTCTGACATCCGGCCACTCTTAACAATAAGAGAGATCCACCTGAAAGAAAACACAAGTAAAAAATTTAGTTAGGCTTGTTAGGATACTCTGTGTGAAACTTCTTCAATAGCTTCGGGGCTCTGACGTGACGTTTATGGACCCACTCATTTTGTGAGGCAGGGAGGTGTTTCCAGGCAACTAGGTACTGAGTTGTTCCACGATATCTCCTAGAGTCAAGGATCTCTTTTATTTCGAAGTGTTGTTCCCCCTCCACCATGATTGGAGGTGGTGGGGGGGGGATTTTTGGCCGTAGAGGTGACTGATGCTCTCTTTTCAGCAAGCTGCAATGAAAAACTGGGTGTATTTGCCTGAGGTTTTTGGGTAATTCTAATTCTACTGTTACTGGATTTATGATCCTTTTAATTGGAAAAGGTCCTATATATTTTGGTCCAAGTTTTTTACAGGGCTGTAGGGACTTTAGGTATTTTGTAGATAAGTACACCATTTCTCCTATAATGAATGGTGTAGGCTCAACCCTTTTTTTATCGGCTTGTGCTTTGTATGCCCGCCTAGCTTCATCTAGTGATTTTCTGACTATTGGCCAGGTGTTTTGTAGGTTTTCCATCCATTCTTTCAGTGAAGGGATCGTTGGTTCTTTTGGGGTTAACTCTGGCATAGGGTTGAAACTTTGGCCGTTGGCTATTTGAAAAGGAGTGTAGCCTGTGCTGGAGTGGACTGCATTATTGTAGGCAACTTCTGCAAAAGGAAGTAAGTCCGTCCAATCACTCTGTTGGAAATTTAAAAAACATCTCAAATATTGCTCAAGTACCGACTGGCACCGTTCCGCTTGTCCATCTCCTTGAGGGTGGTGGCTAGATGTCAATCCCTGAGTGGTCCCTAAGAGGGATAAAAATTCCTTCCAAAATGCAGACGTAAATTGCACTCCCCTATCAGAGATGATGCGTTGGGGTGCCCCGTGCAATCTGTAAATGTGCTGGATGAAAAGTTTTGCTAAGGCCTTTGCAGTGGGAATTTTTTGGCAAGGGATAAAGTGCACCTGTTTGGAAAATAGGTCCGTGACTGTCCAGATAACAGTATTCCCATTGCTTTCAGGCAATTCCACTATAAAATCCATGGCTATTTCCCTCCAGGGGGCTGAGGGACTTGCCACTGGTTGTAACAGCCCTGGCGATTTCCCTTGCAACCTCTTTGCTGATGCACAGGTTGGGCAGCTGGCAACATAACTTTCTATGTCCTTTTTTATTGATGGCCACCAAAATTGCCGTTTAATTAAGTGTAAAGTTTTTACAAATCCAAAATGCCCTGCTGATTTTGTGTCATGGCAAAGTTGCATGAAAGTTAGTCTTTGAGTTGTTGGTATATATAACTTTTCCCCTACCCAAGGCAATCCGTCTCTCATTGTGCACACATGTTTGTTTTTCTGGAACCAATCATCTGTTTCCAAACTTTTTCTGAATTCAATCCCAGTTTGGCTGTCCAGTTGTGGTTTTAATTTGGCTTGGGTTCTTGTGGTTACTGGTGCTGCCAGTTGTGACTCTGCCATTATTGGTCTAGAGTCTGTGGTTCGTGCGCTGTTATATTGGGGCATGCGAGATAGTGCATCTGCCAGGAAGTTCTTTCTTCCTGGTAAATGTTTGAGCTTAAATTGGAATTGGTGAAAATGCTAGGACCAGCGGGCTTGTTTGGGATTGAGTTTCCTGGAAGTTTTCAGGGCTTCTAAATTTTTGTGATCAGTCCACACCTGGAAGGGGATTTTGTTGCCTTCCAGGAACTGTCGCCATGTGAGTAATGCCCAACGTATCCCATAAGCCTCCTTCTCCCATACGGGCCAGCGCTGTTCTGTTTCCGTGAGTTTCTTGGATGTATATGCACAGGGTTGCAATACTGCATCATCATTTTCTTGTAATAGCACAGCCCCCACTGCCACATCACTTGCATCTGCCTGTATTATGAAGGGCTTGTCCATGTCTGGGTGCCTTAGTACTGGTTCGGCAGAAAAAAGTCTCTTTAGTCTCTCAAACGCTGCTTGGCACTCCATTGTCCATGTTAGTGGCTGGCTAGGTTTTACTGAGGATGTTCCCTTCGTTTTTAGTAAGTTGGTGAGGGGCAAGGCTATCTGTGCAAATGAGGGGATGAATTGGCGGTAAAAATTTGCAAAGCCCAGGAAACTTTGTAGTTGCTTTCTTGTGCGGGGTGGTGCCCATTCTAATACTGCTCTGACCTTCTCTGGGTCCATTTCAATGCCCTGTGGGGATATGCGATAGCCTAGGTAGTCTATCCTTTCCTGGTGGAATTCGCATTTTGAGAGTTTGGCATATAGGTGAGCGGCTCGCAGCTTCTTTAAAACCGCTCTGACAAGTTTGACGTGTTCTTCTTTTGTTTCAGTAAAGATAAGAATGTCGTCCAAGTAAACAAGGACCCCCTTAAACAGGTGCTCCCTTAGAACGTCATTGATTAATTGCATAAAGACTGCAGGGCCCCCTTGTAATCCAAATGGCAAGACTTTGAATTGATAGCACCCCATGGGGCAGTTAAATGCAGTCTTCCATTCGTCCCCTTCCTTGATTCTCACGCGATAGTAAGCTTCCCTTAAGTCTAGTTTAGAAAAAATTTTCCCTTTCGATAGGTGTGACAGCATGTCTTTCATGAGGGGCAGCGGGTATAGGTTGCTTTCACTGATTGTGTTCAGGGCCCTATAATCCACGCATAAACGTAAAGAGCCATCCTTCTTCTCTCTAAAAAGGACCGGGGCAGCCACTTTAGGCTTAGCTGGTTCAATGAAACCTCTCTCCAGGTTTTTTTTTATAAATCTTTCCATTTCCTCCTTCTCCTTTGGGCTCATGGAGTATAATCTGGGTTTCGGGAGTTTTGCCCCAGGCTTGAATTCAATGGTACAGTCTGTGGGTCGGTGGGGGGGAAGCTCATTCGCCCTCTCCTCACTGAAGACTTCAGCAAGGTCCCTATATTCCTCTGGTATTTCTGTTAATCTTTTTTCCTCTCCTATGGATGCTTTTTCTATTCTTGATTCTGGTAGCCTCTCTTGGGGTTTTAAGTCCATAGGGTCCCCCTTCGGGAATTTGATTTCTGTCGTCCTCCAATTTACCCAGGGGTTCCATTTTTTCAACCATTCCATCCCTAGAATCATTGGGCATTCCATACCTGGGGTCACCACAAACGTTAAGTCCTCTTCATGGTTGCCCAGGGAGAGGTGTATTGGCAGAGTGGCTAGGGTAGCTGGCACCCCCCCTGCTATGGATCCATCTAGCTGGCCAAATGAGATTGGTTGTTCCAGTCTCCTGGATGGGATGCCCAGATTCCCCACTAGTGTTGGGCTAATGAGGCAGCGGGTGCAGCCAGAGTCTATTAAGGCTTTCACCTTCACAGCTTCGGGCATGGGGGGGATTAATATAGTCACTGTTTTGAAGATGGGTGTGATGCGTCCACTTACCAGGGGTTCGCCTTCCGAGCTGTCATCTGAGGCATCCACCGTCCCTGTGGTGTAGGCTGGAGTTCTTTCCCCTTGGTGAGCAGAGGTGGGGGTTTCTGCAATTTCCATCATTTTCATGGCTGTTTCTTTTGGCTTAGCTGAATACCCTCTGGGTTTGTTGATTGGGGATCTGTCTGGGTTGTGCTGGGGGGCCTTTGAGCGGCATTCTACAGCTCGATGCCCTTCTCTTCCGCACTTGAAACACCCCATCTGCTTCTTGGCTGTATCCGATGATTTCACCGGTTGGTGTGTCAGCTCAGGCGGGGGGCGGCTCCATTGTTTTCCTCGGCGATGCCTCTTCAATATGTCGATCTCTGCTTCCTCTGCCAAGACGTACCATTCCTCAAGTCGATGTGGGTCTCCTCGGGGCAGGCAAGCATCATATAGATCATAGTTTAGTCCGTCTTTGAAACGGCCAAGGAGGATGTCTTCTGGCCAATTCAGTTTGCTGGCAATGGCTCGGAATTCTTGTGTATACTCAGCCACTGGGCGTTTGCCCTGCCTCATCGTTGTTATTCTTTCACGGGCTTTGCGATCAGCCAGGGGGTCTTCAAATCGTCTTCTCAACGAGGACATGAAACGGTTGAAGTTACTGAGTTCTGGGGCATTGGAGTCATGCAGGTTCACCACCCAATCTGCAGCTGGTCCATCCAGGGCAGATTGCACGATCCGGATGCGGGCTTTGTCGCTGGGGATGTCCTGCCCATATTCCTCCATGTAGCTGAGGACTTGGGTTAGGAAAAACCCCAAGCGTGTTGGCTCCCCTTTGAATTTCACCTCCAACGGTGGACGTCTTGGAATGGATCGGTGCCTCCATTGTGGGTGGTAGTGTCTTCCGTCCAGATTTCCATCTTGGGTCCGGTAGGGGGTGGGAGCTCCTGGATCAGTAAATGTCCCTGGGGTTGCAGGTTCCACGTCCCCCTCGGTGTCTCTCCCTTTGTGGCTCCAGGAACTGGGGCGGGCGTAGGGCTCAGGAATCTCCTCTCCTAGGGAGCTGAGAGTTCTCTTCATCAGGTCAATAGCTCTCTCTAGGATCCAGTCTGAGTACGGCATACAGCTTCCTCCCTCTTCACTTGCGTGCAGGGATTTCTCCATCTCCTGCTTCCATTCTGGTTGCTTGGTCCCTCGTCTCAGGGTCACTTTTCTTGATTCCTTTCCCCACTCGCTTTTCTTTCCAACGCCCATCGACCAGTGAGGCTTGTGGTCCTGTGTCTCCACCACTTCTTCTTCTGAGAAATCTGGCCTCTCGGATCCCAACGTCTGGCAAGGTTCCAACTGGGTCAGCGGCTCTCTTTCCAGGGAGTTTTCTCCCTCTCTTGCTTCGTTGTCTGACATGGTAAATTTTTGCAAAATCCCCCGGCAAGGGTCTACCTTCCAGGTGGATTAATTTTGCAAGTCCTGTCTAATGTAAGGACCCACCCCACTTTGCATCTTAAGAAGACAGAACTCTTGGAATAGTTCTTCCAACAGGAATCCTTTATTAAGAGAAAATGGTTGCAGGCATGCTAGACAGGACTTGGGGTCCAAGCTCTCCCATTCAAGGTTTTAAGGGGTTCCCCAGTAGTCCCACCCAATCAACCCCCCTTCCAGTGATAGTTTCAAGTATCACAATTCCACCCCGTTTCTTCTTTCTTCCGTCTGGATGGAGACTTCAGATAACTACATGAAAGGCAAATACTCTTCTTTGTTAATGCTAATGTTCTCTGGTGCTAACACTTTGAGGTTACAATAGGTTACAATAAACACACATTCAGCATTCAGCTCTTTGAAGTCTACTGAAGGAAGTGAGGGCCATAAAGCCCCTTTGTTCTCCCCCTTCTCTCCCTCTTATGGCAGAATCCAAAGAAGGCAGAATTGGGAGTTTCTATATTTGATAATTAAAGATGAAATATGATTGGATTCTGACACCTTTATTATCTCTGCATTTATCTAAGTCTATGTTTCACCTCCTTAAATCTCTTTTGGAAGTCCAATATATACCCTAAAAATCATCTCGGTATTAGGTTTTCTCAGACTTTTCCAACCTTGTCTACAATTTTCTCAATTTCTTTCTGCTGCCATCATGTTTTTTTTTTTTCCATTACTGGGAAGCATGATCAGAAGTGGATCTTCTCGGTCACCATGTCTGTCTGGAATATCATTCCCTCCCCACCCCACCCCTCACCTCAGAGATCCATATAACTCCCATCCTGGTGATGTTTTTCCAGGCCTTGGAGTATGGTTGGTTGATGAGTCCCTGTAAGTTATGGTGTGGGGGGGGGGGTTTTGCTCACATATCATCTGACTTTTCATATTATTGTTATTTTAAGTAAATATGAATGTTTTTGGAATCACCCATTTTTAGAATAGAATAATAACTTTATTGTCACTTTGAATGTACATTAATCGACATACATTAAAATAAAATGCCATTGCATACAGCTCTCAAAGTCATCACCTCCAATATATGCTACATAAATATAACATAAATGATATAAATATGACATACATACATACATAATTATGCATATACCCACATATATTATATGACACAGAGAAACAACACAGTCTAGTTCGGATTATGTATGCATGGTGAGAAAAACGAATCTTGCAAGTTTACCAGACGGATGGCATAGGGAACAAAACTATTACAGAATCGGGTAGTCCTGCTAGAAATACTTCAAAACCTCCTCTCAGAGGAAAGCAACAGAAACAGACCATAAAGTCACATAAATAAAAATAATATTTGCATAAAAGCACAAATTCATCCTTATCATAAATTTCCCACCATCAACCCCCTCTGCCTGACATCTCTCTAGTCTCTTTGCATTTACATCAGATCTTTGATTCAATCATATCTACAGGGTTTAACCAAAAAGTCAAGCTGACAACTGTGAGGGTGTGATGATGCTGTGATGGCTCAGCTTCAACTGCACCATTGTACTTGCCGTCTTGACTTCTTTGACCATACTTTATGTGGAATTACTATTGCAGACAATCCTTGACTTACGACCACAGTTGGGAACAGAATTTACATCTAGGCATGGCACTTGTTAAATGAGTCACAACCTTTTGTGTCACAGTTAAGTGAAGTCATTGCAGTTTTTAAATTGATGCATGCGATCATTAAGTAAATCCAGCCTCTCCCATTGACTTTGGTTGTTGAAAGCCAACTGGGAAGGTCACAAATGGTGAGCATATGACTCTGGAACATCGTAGCTATTGCAAATACCTGCCAATTGCCAAGTGCCTGAATTTTGATCACATGACTGCAGCAATGCTAGATGTTGTATGTGCGAGGACCAGATCATAAGGCACTTTTTCAATGCCTTGTAACTTCAAAAGGCCACTAAATGAATGGTTGCAAGTCGTATACCCAAAGACCTCGGGAGGTTAAAATTGCTTTCTGTTTTTTTAATTAAGCCTCTGACAGTGCAACAGAGGTGAGGAGGTGCCTCATGCATCAATCTGGAGCTCGTTTCTCGGCTGCAGAAGCTTTTCTAGAAGGCCTCTGATGGTGAAACAAAAACTGGGGGCAATGGTGCAAGCAGCAGCAAGCGGCTGCAAGTGAAGTGGGCCAGCAAAGCAAGGCAGGTGCCAGGGCATGAGAGGCCTGGCTGCAACTGTCCTAAGATAAGTGGGTGCAGGGCACATGGGGCAGTTCCAACCTCCCCCATTCCCCCCCTAGCTAGATTTTTATCTGTGCACCTCGCCCCATCTCGTGCAACCAAATGCAATGGAGTTGGACAGGGTCTTAAGTAGGGCTTATTTTGGGTTATGGCTTATTTGGGCACATATGTAAAAAATCAAGCTAGGGCTTATTTTCGGAGTAGGTCTTATTTTCCAGGAAAACAGTAATAGCCTGGCTTGCACACTGGCTAAACTCAATTTGACATCACAAACCCTGGATGCACTAAACTAAAAAATTAAGCAGGCTCGGGAAGCAACCCTTGAAAATGGGCAGCCAGTAATTATTTATAAGGCAAAACATGGCCGTGAAGAATTTTGGGACATGTGCTTACTTCAAACCTGACTGAAAGCTCCCAGGAAGTGACATCAAACATCTAAGAGAATTGGCATAGAATATCGGACACTATAAATTTCTTTTCCACCTAACAGAACTTTTGCCCTGACTTCTAGACCTTCATGAGCTGAAAGCTTCCTTTTTTGGGAGCCACTGCAGGGATCCTTTTCTGCTGCCTCTATCAGTACCTTCCCCTTTGCATTAACAATTTGAGAACTTGCTTCCCTGAATTCTGGGAAAAAAATAAAAGCACCCATTAAATCTCCCTGATCAGATCAATTCTTAATCTTGGGCCAGTAAAAGTGCGTCATCCACACTTACATAGCCCAAAGGGGGGTATTGTAGAAAGTCAGCATCCACCCACCCTCCTACAGAAGGAAATATTTTGGGGAATATTAAAAAAAGGTGGAATATTGTATTTTCCCAAAGGAATAATGGAGAAAAATCTTAGGCAGAAACAGCCCCAGTCCCCCTGCCTCAAAGAGAAACTGAGTAGACCAGCTCTTTAGAAATATAGATTTGGTAATCCATTCAGGAAGACTGGGGCAGGAAGGCTGGAGCTGAGGTGATTAAAAAAACAAAGATCCCTAAAAACTACATCCCCCACCCAGCTTCAAGGACAGGACATGACCTCCAAGCCACAATGGGAGTCAGGCAACAATAATTAGAATACCAAAGAGCACAGGTCTAAGTACATTGCACAGGAATGGGCAGCTCAAATACAAAGCCCCAAAGAAGCTATAAAAACCCATCGTCTCTCAGCTCCATTTAATCAGCTGTCCTAGAACTGCGTGCTGTTCTACTCTTCAATAAACAAGAACCTTCTTTCAAAAGTTTCCAAACAAGAGCCCCAAAAGTTTTAAAAAAACCATTACTCCCAGCAACATGTGGTCAGCTTTCCCAGAGCCATGTTTCTGTCTGGCTCTGCTCTTCAATAAACTCCAACCTTCTTTCTAAAGCAGCCTCCATTTTGTTTATTCCCAGTTTGGAATGGACCCTGATTAAGATTTTTCTTTCAGCATATCCATAGATTATAAACATTACATGTCTGTCTGAAGTTCTCTGGGAAAGCATAATAAATGGTTTAGCTTGCAACGTGTCACAAGAATCCTTTTCTTGTTTGCTTTTGGGGGTTATTTTTTATTTTTAGGAACAGCAATTCAATAAGGTCAATTTCGGTTTAGAAAATGAAAAGGTATGGTTTGAACGTAATCTCAAAAGAAAGTAAAAAAAAAAAACGAGTCAGAACGCCTGGGAATAGTGTACATCCCATGTCAGTATATATCCCGTGATCACACTATCATGATCACGGTATTAATGACTATCATTTATTACTATTTCTACTACTATTACGATTATTGGTCCCTGGAGACAGTCACTTTTCCAAAACTCTTCCGCTTCAAACAAAGTGGTGCCCGGATCTGAAACCCACAAAAATTAAAAATCCGATCCAGGTGAGCGAGTGGGAGGCTGGAGAGAGAGTGGCGCTAACTCTCTGGACTGAGAAAGGGTTAATGGCCTGGCGCCCACGTGGGAAAGAAGGAAGAGGAGGAGGCGCCTTCCTGCTCCGCCTTTGGGTTGGGGGAGAAAGGTTTGGGGTTGTAAACCTCCCCCCCCTTAAGCAGCCGTATCTGGTGCAAGGGGGCGGGAGGGAAGACCAGCTCTTCCCCGCCAAGGGTGAGTTACAGGACAGAAGCGGACCTTTCCCCCCCTTTTTAAATAAAAACACGTGCGAGACGAGGAGGAGGTGGCAGGGTAAAGGAATAGGTGGGGAGGGCACTCCTTTTATTTCCCCCCCCCCATGCAAGGTGGATATAATATTAAAGATCGGAAAGGAGTGGGTGGGTGGATGGGAGGGAGAAAGCTTAGCCATCTCTTAGCCCTTCCCACCCCCAACCACATCAAAGAGGCAAAATGGCTGCATTCCCCTTGTCTTGGTGTCATATGGGTGGGGGGAACGGGTGGGCTGGAAGCGCCCTGAGAGGCTCTGCTCCGTGGGGCGTAGGGCAGTCGAAAGCCCCGCTTTGCAGGAGAGGAATGGACGTAGCGGGGAGGGCGCGGAGTTGGGGGAATGAATGGCTCAAGGTCTTTTTCGTGAGTACGCGCGTGTCTCTTGCAAAGGGGGTGGGTGGGCGAACGGGGTTTGCAGTGGGAGAAACCCTTTGCGGGTGTGTGAGGAGGGGGAAGGCAGAAATTTAGGAAGGGGGGGGAACTGGGCAGAAAATGTTGTCCTGGAAGTGGAGAATGAGCGAAGTTGGAAGGGGAAAGTTAGGGGCTAGCTGTGCTTGGGGGGAGAACAGGAAGAGGAATTTGCAAACCGTAAAAATGGGGATCTTAGCGTCTGAAGTGAGGGGGGGAGAGAGAGAGAGAGAGAGGAGAATTCGTTTTATGAAAGCTCTCCTTTTCAGTAATGGGGTGATGTACCCAAGCCCTGTTTGGGGAAAAAGTGACATGACTTGCTCATTTAGGGATAACTGATATTGCCTTGTCTGCTTCCTGATCCTGTGACTCTGAATGAATTCGGTAATGGATCAACTAGAACCTTCATTCCAATTATTAAAAAGATTGTGTGGTCGCTTAATTCCTTATACATTGCTGTACATTAAAAAATCCACAATTGATAAAGCTGGCAATTGGTGAACAGGCCTTATCCTCGGCTCCCCTACCTTGTCCCTAGAAAAGTTTATGGATATTTTAGGAGGGATACATTTGTGATCCAGAGATCTCTCTGGGTGTTGTTTCGAAAATGAAGGATAGAATTTTTCAGATATATATTTTGTGAAAAATTCCTTTGCCTCAAAAGTCTGTGATTGAGTTGGCAAAATAAATCAATGAAAACAATCACTTTGCTGTTTTTGCTTGTTTCTCAAAAGTCCCAAACAGAGGTTGCATCCAGTAAATTGGAATCAGTACACCAATTCTGGCAATTGTTGATTCTGAAAAAAACCCTCTTGTACAATACATCTAAATGTGTAAATCTAAAAATGAATAGACAAAAGTGCCTCTGCTGTTACTGTTGCTTGTTTTATAATAGGTTTTGTTATGGATAGTAGCTTTATATTGTTTGATCATTTACATTTTTTTGAAAGAGGAGGCTTTTTTCATATAGAAAGATTAAATGTCTCAATAATTATTTTGAGCACTGAAAAAATTACTTTGATATATGATGTCTCAGTTGGGAACTTGTAGAGCTCTCTTCAGATTTTCTTTTCAATTCTTATTTACTAATGTTAACTGAGTAACTTTAGCAGAGAAGCCAGTTATAAATCAGTACTTTTGCAATGTGACAAGAAACAACAGGGAAAAAGGATACGCAGTTTTTGAAATGAAAAATTAGGGATTTTTTTTCAGATTTTACTCATTACTACTATAATTGAAAATAAAGGTCGCTTCAAATTCTTTTTTGGGGGGAGGGGGATTCTTTAGAATTTGATGTACAGTATTCACCCCCAAAGCATCATGGAGTAATTGATTTCCTGCACACCATTATCACAATTGTGAAGTGACACAGTGAAATCAGCTCAAGTATAGAGAAGCTAAAAATAAATTATTTTTCTATGGTCCTAATCCTGAAGTGGCACCATATACCACTGGCTACATCTTCATGAGTGGGGAGAAATGGGAGGGACCAAGGCATCCTTGTGATTTTGTGCAAAAATGATTTTTAAATGGAATTGAAAATATATTTTGCCTTGGTTTGGAAATTAGAAAACTTGAGAGAAAATTCCTGACTTTTTTCTGTTGGTTAAAAATGAATACTTTAAAATTATCCTGGCTGCTGTGCCATTTTGTTTTACTGTTTAGATTTGGTAAATTATTCCTTTTATCACCAGCTGTGTGTGGTATTGTGCAAGCAAACAGAGACTTGAACAGCAGCAAAAGACGGTCCTGTTCTATTGTGGAACAGGTTTGCTGTTTTCTGGGGAGATGGAGCAATGTTGTGTGTTCTAGCATTTCAAAACATGAGATGGATATAATATATCAGGTGATTTCTGCAATCAGAACATTTAGTCCAGAAATATTGTGCTTGTTGGGAAAAGGTTAGTTCTAAACTCTGGTTTCCAGCATGGTGAAGGACTTGAGTGAGGAGACAACCTTACTGTAATTTGATCTATTTATTTATTTATTAGATTTTTATCCCACCTTTATTACTTTATAAGTAACTCAAGGTGGCAAATATACCTAATACTCCTTCCTCCTCCTATTTTCCCAGAACAAACAACCCTGTGAGGTGAGTTGGACTGAGAGAGAGTGACTTGCCCAAAGTTACCGAGTTGGCTAGATGGGAATAGAACTCAACATCTCCTGATTTTTAGGCCAGCACCTTAATCCCACCTCCAGATGCTGAAGTGGTAGAATTCTCAAAGAGTTATTATTCTGAATGTGTAGATTCAGGGAGAGAGCTAAAACCATCATCCTCTGCTCTTTCTCCTCCCTCCATTCTGAAAATAGATTGGGCACAGAATAATCACTGCAGCATTGCTCCTTTCCCCATTGCCTTTGTGAAGGAGTTGTTAGCTGTTATGAGGGAGGTTGTTTTTCTTTGACATTGACTCTTACCTTAAACTTTTCCAGTTTTTAATTTGCCTGGTGTTTTTTTTTTTTTAGGCAATCAAGCTTTCTAACTGATGAGAACTGCTCTAGTGCAGGGGTGTCAAACTCAATTTCATTGAGGGCCGCATCAGCATTGTGATTGCCCTCAGGGGGCTGGGTGGGTGTGGCCAGGGTGGGTGCGGCCTACTGGGTGGGCGTGGATGGAGTGGGTGTGGCCTACTGGGTAGGTGTGGCCAGTTCTACATCGTTTGTGTCAAGGGGGCTTGTGGGGGCCTGGGCAGTAGTGGGACAGATCTGAGGGTCTCTGGCAGAAGTGGGTGGGACCACGGCAAGTGCCAAACCATGGTCCGCTGGAGGCGCCTCACCATTCCTCTCAGGCCATGCGAGGGGGGGCCTAATGGAGCTAAGACTGAATGCGTTTCAGCATAGATGGCCACCACAAAATTGTACATTGGGTCCCGGCTGGCTTGGGCCAGGGCCAAGGGAAGAGGGCCGTTCCCTCACTGTTTCCAAGATGGCTTCGCGGGCCACATGAAAGTACTTCGCGGGCCGCATCCAGCCCCTGGGCCTTGTGTTTGACATGTCTGCTCTAGTGAATGAAAACAGGTTTAAATGGTTGAAGCATGATTGAGTTATAATTGCAATATATGAAACCCAGGGGTAACTGTCCTGCTCTTAAAAATGAAGTCTTTTTTGTAATTTTTTAACATTTCAGGATAATTTTTTTTCTTAAAATAGTTTCTGCCACTGGATACATATCCATCATCCTAAACCAGGCATGTCAAACTGCCGGCCTGTGGGGGGGATGTGTCATACCAAAACCACGCCCACCCTATTGCCGACAATGGGGAAAAAGTTGTGATACATCACGCAATGTCACATGATGTCGCGAGTTTGACATGTCTGTCCTAAATTAAACCAAAGCAAGCCTTACAAAAAAACCTTTTCCTCAGAAATACCATTCTTTATATGGAGATGAATTCTGTAAATATGATTAATTTCATTTTGTTGATTGCTGAGTGATTGCTTACTTTTTTTGTCTTTTTAGGGAGAAAGTACTCATGTAAACATTTGGAAAAACCAAATCCTCTTGATGTATGGCGGAATCCTGTGACAGAGCAGTTTCCTTGACAACGGTCTTTCTGCTTCCTGGAAATTGTTGGCCAACTTTGGCCTAAGCTTATGGTCAAAGTTTGAGGAAGAAGACTCTTCCCACCATGTTTGCCTGTAAGACTTGGGGTATCACTGGCCAGACCTCGGTCTACAATTGGGACAAGTCTGTCTACCTCTTAGAAGACAAAATGGAGTCCATGCAGGGATCAGGGGAGCTGGATCTTCATTTTAAGGTGCTGCTTGAGCAGGAAATGTATCCAGAGATCACAATTGAGGAGGAAGAGGAAGAGCCTGAGGAAGTAGAAGTAGATGCGGAAGGGGAGGCAGATGAAGAGGAAGAAGAAGAAGAAGAGAGGGGAGAGGAGGAGGAAGAAGAGGAGGAGGAAGAAGAGGAGGAGGAAGAGGAGGAAGAGGGAGAAGGGGATGAGGAGGATGAAGAGGAGGAGGAGGAGGCACATCCACAAGGCCCTCAGCAAGAGGCAGTGGGAGCAGTTGATGGAGATGACTCCCTGCTTGTGGTGTGTACTGGAACAGTTGAAGAGCTGCTAGGCTTAGAGGCATCACCAACTGCTGAATCAATGCAGCTAGAAGAGGCACCACAACCTCAGCGCTGGGAGGTTCAGTGGGAAGAAGTGTCCCAAACTTCACAGCCTCTCCTCCCTGAAATTATAGAACCACCATTAATATCACCAGAAGCAGCCACATCAAATATCACTCAGGTAGTGGAAGTTGCTGCAGTAGAGGTAGAACCAGAGGCCTTCCCGACTACTTTGGAGCAACTAGGGAATACTTCATCCTCATGGGGAACATCTTTCATTGAAGAGAGCCACCAGGACCTTCAACGCTCCCCAGCTAGTGCAGATAGAGGGAGTATTGGCAAAGCACGGACACCTATATCTGGAGGAAGCAGTTTCAGCCTGGAAACTGCACGCCGGCGGTTCCGGCAGTTCTGTTACCAGGATGCTGAGGGTCCCCGAAAGGCATGTGGTCAGCTCTGGGAGCTTTGCAACCATTGGCTGAAGCCAAAGAACCGCACCAAGGAACAGATTCTTGATGTCCTAATTTTGGAGCAATTCCTAGCCGTTCTCCCTCCTGGAATCCGAAGTCGGGTATGGGAATGTAGCCCAGAGACTTGTGCACGGGCAGTGGCCCTAGCTGAGGAGTTTCTAGCCAAGCAGAATGAAGCAGAAAGACCAGAAGAGGAGGTAAGATGGTTTAGTCCCCCTTCCTTTCCTCACATGTATTCTTAAGGTTCATTGTCAACAATGAATCTTATTTATTTGAGGGGAAGACCTCTGTGACAGGACACCTGCAGCAGGTATGGAAGGTAAATGAAATGGGACTTTAGGGCGGAGAGTCAATATGTTTTGCTTTTGGAACAAACGATGTTTACACCTGACTGGTGGTAATTACACAATTATTATTCATGAAGACTAATAATACTACTACCTTCTAAACTACTTTCAAAGCATACAAATCTCAATGACTGCCCCATAAAATATCACAGAGCAATAAAATAAAGTATATATTTCATACTATTTCCAGTATGTAGACTGAATAGGTTCCAGCAGGTTTATGGGTACTTCAAATTAGCAAGGTGAATGTTTTTTTTAAATATTTCCTCCTATAACAAGGTTT
Organism: Crotalus tigris; assembly: GCF_016545835.1. NCBI lineage: Eukaryota > Metazoa > Chordata > Lepidosauria > Squamata > Viperidae > Crotalus > Crotalus tigris. Next base: position 302,166 of record NW_024096755.1, on the reverse strand, counting down.
AGACAACCACACCAAACTATACCTAGTACTTGAGATTATTCTTCTTATTTCTCCCTTGGCTTATTTTATTTGCAGAATTATGGGGAGCACTCAAAAGTGTGATCTCTCATCTGCAGTCTGGAGTGCAATCCACTGTCTCCTTAGCAGCCCGATCACACTGCAATCTATTGGCAATCCAGCTGTCCTTAGCCAACTGTAGCCTGCTGATTCCATATGCTTGCCTCACGTCTTGCTGCTTTTAATCCATGAGCTTGGAAGGTCAGGGGCTAACAGCAAACAGTCAAGTCCCTGTGCAAAAAATGGGGAAGAAATATGCATAGGGGAAAAAAAAATCTGGCAATGGCTGAATGAGCTGGAGTTTTTGATTCCTTGCAAACTGTTACCTGATTTCCTACAGGGATGCAAACAAGTGGCAGAGACAACTCTTGGATCAGTTTGCTGTTGTCATAAAAATGTGTGTATAATTTTGGGTTGATCTCAGCCCCATCTGAGATTTCTAGCAATGTGGAATCTGTGACTCCACCCCAGTGCTGCTGAATTACAACTTACCGTGTCTTTTCATCCACCAGGTTGATGGGTCTATTGAGAGTGACAGCCTGTGGAGGTTCACTGGCTTTCTGTCTGTTTTTGTTAAAAAGTTTGCTACGGACATAGTATCCCCATCTCTTAAACAGGGAGATGAGACCAATCAGAAGTTTCCATCTGAAGAAACCTCTTGGTTGAAGCACCTGATTCATACTGAGATTAAAATGACATTTCTGGAACTATTTAGTCCTTTAGAACTTTGTCATATCCTACAAGTATGTACTAATCATGAGCCTGGATTTAAAATGATTCATGGATGCTTCTGCCACCATTGTAACAAAATTAATTGCCAAGTTCTGAACTTGAAATGTCTGAGAGTTGAAATAGCAGTATAACTGGGTGCAGATATTGAGATAGGTTGCATAAGGGCGAGTTTAGTCTTCTGTTAAGGCACCAGGCTAGAAACTAGGAGATCATGAGTTCTAGTCCTACCTTGGGATGACTAGGTGACTTTAGGCCAATCTCTGGTTATTATGGGAAAAATAACTGTGGAGGAGGAAGGAGTGTTAGGTATGTCCACTACCTTGAGTTATTTTAAAAAATAATAAGATCGGATATGAATAATAATGTCCTGGTACTTGAGAAGAACTCGATATATAAAAATTTCAAATCCAGTCTGAACCTCTGGCTCACTGTGCAACAAACCATAATAATACAAATGTTCTTGACATAATGGTAGACAAATATCCATGTATCAGAAGCCTGCAGGCTAGATGGTTATAAGCTATTTTATCAGCTCTCTAAAGTTACTGTCAGAGGACTTTCTCATTCCTGTTGTCTTATCCTTTTATTTAGAGAAGTTGGATATGGAGCTTGGGACCTTTTTAATTCTGTGCAGGCTCTCTCCTGCTGAGCTGCAAACTTTTATTAAAAATAATGAACCACCAAAAATCTCCTTCTGTGTTGTGAGCCCAAGGACATTTTCAGATGTTTGGATCTCAAGTCTCTAGGCAACATGGCCAATGGCAAAAATTGTGGGAACTGTAGTCCATAAGATCTGGCAGGCAGCTGGTTGCCCACTCCTTGTCTATATAGTCTAGACCAGCTTGCAGATTTGCTATTTAATTTTTATGGAGAGGCCTGAAGAGTTTCTATAAATGAAGCAGATATCTTTGTCAATGAGCTACAGGCCCTGCCAGTCAAAAATGAATGATGGTAAACTGCTCTAGTGACAAGCCAGACACCTGCTTAATTCTACTCTTATTTTTACTATTTTTTTTTAAAGTTCTACAGGTAGTTCTCAACTTACAACCTCAATTGAGCTCAATATTTCTGTTGCTAAGCGAGACATTTGTTAAGTGGATTTGCCCCATTTCATGAACTTTCCTGCCATATTTGTTAAGTGAATTACTGCAATTGTTAAGTTAATAACACAGTTGTTAAGTGAATCTGGCTTGTTGACTGCTTGTCACAAGGTCGAAAAGGTGATCACATGACTTTGGGACACTGCAAGCATCATAAATATGAGTCAGTTGCCAAGCATCTGAATTTTGATCATGTGATCATGGGGTCATAAGGGTTGCAAAGATCATGTGATCATGGGGTCACAAAGGTTGTAAGGGTGAAAAACCATGTCACTTTTTTCAGTGCTGTTGTAAGTCGAGAACTACCTGTATTTGAATTACTGCGCAATGTAAATTATTTCCTGTATTTACTTTTGGCTGATGTGATTTTGAATGGTACATAAGCATTTTGTTAGCCTTATAACAATTGGTAATTGGTATTTGTTAATTTTTATTGCTCTTTTATATAAAAAGAGTGAAAATTTCCGACAAAAGAGATGAAGAAAAAAATTAAACATTAAAAAAAAGCTGCTGGAGAAAAACTGACCAAAATGCATGTAGATACACACACACTTAAAACAACTTACTTTTAAAACTGCAGATTAAATTTTGACCACAAAAAATGTTATTATCAACATTTATATTACATTGATAAAAGAGCAAGCTCAGTCCTCAAGAGCATTTTAGTATAATAAATTCTATGTTTATAAATATAAGTCATAATATAAAATATATTTTTTAATCTAGGATTTAAAATCTGAAGTGATAATTTCTTTCCCGCAGTGCAAACTAGAGAAATTCAGAGAAATTCTAAATATTCAGAGTTTGATTTTCAATATACGTGAAACTAAGAATTGTTAACTTTTTCCCAGAAACTAACAAGTATTGTTCTGAAGAATGGCTGACATCCTATTATTTGAAATGTTCTCTGCCACTTTGGTAATCGATTGAAATGGTTCATATGTCAGGACATCACATAACTCTGAATTTCTTTCTCTCCCCCCCTCCCCCCCATAGTGCAGGAAAGGGTCAATCAGATATAGGTTGCATTCTTGGTCTAGTGCAGGGGTAGGCAACCCAAAACACTCAAAGAGCCACTTGGACCCGTTTCCCACCAAAAACAAAACACAGGGAGCCGCAAAACCATTTTGATATCTAAAATGAAGATAACACTGCATATATCCTTTTTTACCTTTATTATAGGTGTGTGTGTGTGTGTGTATGTGTGTGTGTGTGTGTGTATGTGTATACACACACACACACACACATACACACACACATTAAAAATAAAAGTAAAAATATGACTCTTGGGAATATCCATACTATTAAAACAATGATCACCAAGAGAATGCTTTAAGAGAATAAAATTACATACACACAAAGGTAAAAAAAGGATATATGCAGTTTATCTTCATTTTAGATGTCAAAAGGGTCTCTCTCTCCCTCCCTCTCTATCTGCCCTTGGTCTGCCACTCCTCTTCCCCCACTCTCTCTCTCTCCCTCTCTCTTTCTCTCTCTCTCTTTCTCCCCCCCCCCTCCTATCTGCTGCTCACCTGGCAAGCTTCAAGCTGTTCTCCAACAAGCTGGGGGTAGGCAACCTCGTCTCTTTTATGACTCATGGACTTCAACTCCCAGAATTCCTGAGTCAGCCTAGCTGGGCTAGCTAGCTCTCTCCTGCCCTTCCTGCTTCCTGCTTCCTGCAGAGACGCAGCAAAGGGAGGAGCTCCGCCCAGTAAGCTTTTCAGCTCCTCGGAGAATACTGTGAGTGCACTCTCTTTTACACACACAGACACACAGACACACACACACACACACACACACAGAGAGAGAGAGAGAGAGAGAGAGAGAGAGAGAGAGAGAGAGAGAGAGAAGCAGGGAAGTGCAATTGCCTCTCTCTGTCTCTGTCTCTCTCTGCAAAGGCAGAGGAGGCTGGGAGCCACAGGGGAAGGCTCAAAGAGCCGCATGCGGCTCCGGAGCCGCAGGTTGCCGACCTGTGGTCTAGTGTCTACATTTCTTTGTTCAATATGTGGCAGAACATTCCGTGCTAACATTGGTCTTATTAGCCACCTATGGACACATCGTTGATGGCCCATAACCCACAAGATGTCAAGGTCTTCATCGAAAATCGATGGACGAACAACACATATTCTTGGACATCCCTGCAGAGAGCATAAAGAAAAAAGCAGAGGCTGTAGTTTTCAGAGGCAATTAGGCCTCTTCTTTAACATCTGAGCAATTATAAATAGCTGGGATGCCAAAGCTGAGGCACCTAAACTGGAATGAGTTTGGGCAAAATTATGCCCATCAGGAATGGGTTGCATTTTGTTTTTATCCTCAAGACGTTTTTAGAGATTGCCTCAGAGATAGTGCTGGCTCTAAACCATCATCATGCTTATAATTTTTAAGAACCAAACTGTCTTGAACCTCTTTTCATTTCTTTCTCGGCTCCTCAAGACTGGTCAACTGTCCACTGAAATCTCATAATAGGCTTTACAGATCTTTAAATTAAAACATTTCAACATCTAACCCCCTCTCCCTTTATTTTCTCTTTGCTGTGCTGGTCTTCCACAAAGAGGGTTGAATCTGCTGCCTTCAGTAGATTTCCAGAATACTACACAAAGGATGCTGGGAGCTGTAGTCCTACAGCCTGGAAGCAAAGGGTTTATGCTAAGAAGTTAGATTAGGTTTCTTCTCTAAGAGGTCCTTTCTGCAGAAATGTAAACTATAATCAGAAAGTAGATATTGATATAAATTGTGATATTGGAGCAGAAAATCACAACTCGTGATCTTTTTTTTTAATTAGAATATGATTATGGAAGTCAGAAGCAATTGAGGAAGTGTTTAATGTAGGGGTTCCCCATCATCCCCAGCCAGGTAGCTCTTCTGTATCATTAGGTACTGAAAGCCAATTTGAAAATTTTTACATGGTAGAAAGCACATAAAAAAGCTAGATTTCCAAAAGACTGGATGGACATACAATTACAATTGAGCAGAGTTGCATAAAGTATGATCACTAGGAAATGATGCTGCCTTCTGAAAGTCTTTTTTTTCCAGAGAGATTTTAATTGTGATTTTCCTGTTTGAAAAGGGAAGTGGAAGGATCCAAATGGGAACTGATTCATGGGGTTCTCTGGTTTTTGTTGTGAGCGCCAGCTTTAGTGAAAAGGTTTAGAGGTTATAGAAAATATTGAAACCAAAAATTAATACAGCGGAAAAGCAGAAGAAATACCATGTATGCTTTTGGTTCTCCAGCTGAGAAGATTTCATGTGCTGAGACTGCACTGAATAAAAATTTGCTTGTTATTAGTGAATGATACTAAAATGCAAATAAAGCAATCCACATTCTGAATAGCAACAAAGGCAGAATACTGTGAGATGAGGAGAATCTGTATTATGATTATGATGATATCCCTCGCTTACTTTGTACAATTCAAGCTGACATGTATACAGTAATGCTTCTTCTATTTCTTAGAACAACAACCTTGTGGGGTGGATTGTTTAAAAAATTCTCCCTAGTTTCATAGAAGATAAGGTTGGAGAACATCTAATCCAACCCTTGTTCAGAACAGAAATCTACTACAGCATCCTTTGCAGATGGCAACTACTTAAACCCACCCAGGATCATGGAGTTTAAAAATAAAATGTAAATATTCTCCTCCCCTCCCCCAAACTACCAGGTCTGTATGGGGAATAGAGACCCTATGGGGGAGCCAGGCCCAAATTTTGTATCCCCTTTTATTTTCTTTTTCAGGGAGGAAATGTTTATTTTAATTTTTTAAGTGTACTTAGCTTAGTATTAAACAGTCTTTGGCTTCTTTGTTAATTGTGCCTCTTTGATTAATCTTCAGGATTTTGACTTATTTGAGGAGGTGGTAGTGGCATTTCCTGATGAAGACCAAGTCGCTTCAGATATTGAGCATGGAGATATATGCATGGAAGCTGGACAGCAGGCTGATGTAGACATATGTTTGCTTGGTAAGGAACCTTTGACCCATCTACTTAGTGCCTTGAATTGCTTTTCTTTCTCTAAATGCATTTTTAAAATTATTATTGATGTATGCATCCCCACTGCAAGGATTATATAAAATGGGAAACACCTAAACAGGGGTAGGCAACCTTGGCTCTTCTATGACTCATGGACTTCAATTCCCAGAATTCCTGAGCCAGCATGGCTCAGCTTAGAAACTTCTCCCTTTCCCCTCAGCATGGCTGGCTCAGGAATTCTGGGAGTTGAAGTCCACATGTCATAAAAGAGCCAAGGTTGCCTACCCCTGACCTAGAACCTAAAATGTATACAGTAATATAAATCCTAACAGATGACTACGAATACTTTTAAGAATAGCTCAAATCAGCTTCTCCAATCCAGTGTCCTCCAGATGCCATCATTCATAGCCATAGTTTTGAAGACCTGTCAATGCAATGAGCCTTAAATTCCATTATTTTTCCTTTTATATGACCAAATCATGGTCTGCTGTCTCAAGTCTCAACGGTGCTTTTTCAAAAGGCAACTGGACTGTGTTTTTTCCTGTGAGAAAGAAGTCATTTCGCTTCTCATCTAAGAAACGTCATCAGTTTTGGCTGGATGATGGGAAGGGGGGTGGAGATGGAAGAATTAGTTCTGATGGGATGTTTGGGAGAAATGGAAGGATTATATTTCTTTACAATCATCAGGTGGTTAGCACTCTCTCTGAGAGCCGTTAAGGTTACTTAGGGATTTATCTGTGCCCTCAGGGTCACCTGAATCAGAGTATAAATGGGTGTGGAATCTTCTTGAAACAGCCAAAAGGACTACATTGTAGACGGGAGATAGGTGGGTGTTGTATCCCTCCCCCTCTGTTAACAGAGGGCTGTTCAATTCTAACATAGATGGCCTCTATGACATTCTGGATAGAGAGGACTATTGGTTTGAAAGAGGGATAAAAGAGGCCATCTATGTATGAATCGAACAACTCTCCCTCAACAGAGAGGGAGGAATACGACACCATCCATCTCCTGTCTACAACGCAGTTCTTTCAGCAGTTCCAAGAAGATTCCACACCCATTTGCATTCTGACCATGAGGGCACAGATAAACCCCTAAATGGCTTCAACTGCTCTCAGAGAGAGTGCTAAAGACCAGATGACTGCAAAGAAACATAATCCTTCTACTCCCCCCCAACATCCTGTCAGAACTAATCCTTTCATTCCCCTCCCCCCATCCAATCAGAACTGATGAAGCTTCTTGGATCAGAAGTGAAATGTTTTATTCCGCAAAGGAAAAAAAAGTAGTCTAACTGCCTTTTTAAAAAGCCCCTTTGAGACAACCATGATCTGGATGACTGAGAATCTCCATAGACATCCTTCTCAAGTATAATAAACTCTTTCGTATAAACAATAGCATTATTAAAACAGACCTGAAAGCTCATTATGGTTGGAGATTAAACTATGGTAGATGCATACCAAGACAGGAACAGGAACATGCAGAGGTAATTTGTGAAGCCTATGGTTTGCAGATAGCAACCAAGTTATATCCTGGCAATTTTCTTTTTCAAGTGGGCTACCATTAAACAACATAGAGCCTTTTTTTCATGAAACTCCAGTGAAGTGAATTTGGAACAGTGTGTGTTCATTTTCTGTGGATAATGCAATCCATTCCTTTGCTGCCTTGGCATTGAATTCCACAACCTTATCAGGGTCTTTGAAAAATATGGACTTCCGGTTTTGCGTCATGGCGAGATGGACGCAGGAAGGGGTCTTCCGTGCCCGATTTTTCCCTGCTGAGGGCCCTAAAAAGGGCTTAAAGTTGCCCTGAAGAGGCAATGAAGAAGGAGAGGTGTCTTGTCAATCACGGAGAGATGGCGGTCTTTCCATTCAATATGAGAAAAGCCCTCCAAATCACCAGGGGAAAGACTGGCTACATTCCTATGGCCAGCCATTAGTTGCTGACAACTGAAGAAGAAAAGCACCAATCAACACATCGTAAACAGCATATCTGGAACTGGGTGAGAATATTGATCCTTTCTTTACTATTTAACAACTGAATTTCCTGAGAAAGGCTCCCACGAAGCTAAAAACCTCCGAATGTGAATGGAAGAGGCGTTTTAATTTCTATGGGGGATAGAAATACACAATATTGAAATGGAAGTAATGTAAAGCTACAGTTTAAAAATTTTGAAAAGTAAGATAATTGTTAAGATTCTTTCTTTGAAAAAAACCCATTGAGGTGAAACATAAGAAATCAATCCTTTGTTTTAAGAGTGGAAAATGTATTTTGAATGACATCTAGTGGTGGATCTGAGTATAGCACTATAACTAGCTTCCTACCTGCTTGGTGATTCCTAGCCCAGTGGTTCTCAACCTGTGGGTCGGGACCCCATTTGGGGTCGAACGACCATTTCACGGGGGTCGCCAAACAACACAGTCCGCCATTTTTTCCCCCTTTTCCTTAGCTGTGCTACTCCCTTTTATTCTATTGGCTTTTGAAAGCCAATAGAATAGACTCTCTTGAATAGAGTCTAATTCTATTGGCTTTCAAAAGCCAATAGGAATTGTCCAGGCTGTCTCTGCCCTGCTGAGCCTGCCAAAAGTCCCATTCTGCAAATGGTGTTGCATCAGTTGAGTAGTCCTCAACTTACGACCGGTTGAGTAGTCCTCGACTTACAACTGGTTGGGGGTCACGGCATTAAAAAGGTTGAGAACCACTGTCCTAGCCTAAGGGAGAACAGCTGGTAATAAAGGAAAATATTTTGGCATTACTTATCACCCTGACCTTGTTGGACTATAAATACTCACTGAGCTTGGACTTTTAATCTCAAGAGCTAGTGGAAGAGAAAGAAGAACTTGACCTTTGATTACGTCTGGCTGGGAAAGACTTTTCAGCTGTTTTCAGGGAGATTGAACACTCTGAACATTGTGGATTATAACCTTGCCTGACTGACCATTTTTGGATGCCTGAGACAAAGGATCACTATAAAATATTGCTTTTGGGACTGTTCCTGTATTCTAATACCTATTGGATTATAAAGACTGCATATAAAGACCAGAAAGCTAGAGGAAACTTTGTTCTACTCTTATTGAGACTGGTAATATTAGAGGATCTCCAGGAATGATGCCTCAAGAAAAAACAAATACCTTTCAGAAGGAAATATACTCTGCATTACAACTAATTCACCAAACAATTGTTGCATACAAAGAGGACATAAAAAGAAACCACAATGAGACTAAAAATAATTTAGATAATATAAATGAGCAAATTTCCAAATTAAATCTTCAACTAGAAAGTTCCCAGACAACAACTACAAAGTATGAACAAATAAACCAGAGATTGGAAGATGAAGCAGAGGAAATGGTTCTAGAGACAGAAGAGATGAAAGAAGGGAGATATAAACAACCATACACAAATAAAATACTACAAGACTTATCCATAACAATGAAATTGCAAAAAACCCTTTCCCTTTAAGATTGCAAGATGTACCTGATGACAGGAAGAAGATTTGGGAGGATGGAACATAGAGCTATCAGGGGAAATGTTACAGTTTGAGAGACAAAAGATGAGGGGAGAAATTGAGGGAGAAGGAAGGTGGAAGTTGCTTAAGAAACATAAATGGGTGGAATTCCCCCTCAAAAATACCCTACCTAAATTGTCTTTCTCATGCCAAGCAACTTTCATAAAAATAGAAAGAAAATTCCTGGGCGATTTAATTGGAAAGCTACTTGGCAAAGAAAGAAAGCTAGAGTTAGATTTTAAAAATAGAAGATTTGACCTATTAGAGGGGGGCATCATATGTTTAAGTACTTGTTTGAATATGGTTAGAAGAATGGATAACCCTTAACTATAATTAGACTTTTATAATGAAAGATATGATTTATAATTAAAATAGCATTTTTTCTCTTTTGATATGGGAAATATGAAAATAAGAGGATTGGTATGAATAAAATTTTAGCTATATTAATGTAATTAATATTGAGAAAATCATAACTGACAAAGATACTGTAAATGTTGATGGGAAATTAAATCTTGACAAGAGCACGAAAAGCAGGATATTGATTAATGAATTGATATTATTATTTATATAATATTAGTAAAATATGATGAAAATGTTTATATTTAACTCTGTATACATCAATAGTATCAAAATTGTAATTGTGTAATGAGGGGAAAATGGAAAGAATATGGGGAAGAAAGGAGGATCAGGGAAAAAATACTGGACTGTGCAGTACTGAATAGACTTATATTGGAGAAGTTAATGTTAAATATGTGAACCCAGACAACATGTTGTTTACTAAGCTCTGAAGATTGTAATTCTTAAAAATTAATAACACTTTAAAAAATATGGACAATTACTAACCAGTATTGTCAGGCAGAAACCTGCCAGCTTTCCTTTATGCTGGTCTTTGACCATAATAAATATTTGATTTGCCAGTTTTACTTTTAAAAGATCTAAAAAACATCTTGGTGAGTATTCTTTACATATCTTAAGGCATGTTTTCAAGTAAGCTTTAGGTTTGGCTTTTTTCCTTTCTTGCATAGGATCTTCTGACACAGAAGCTACCTGGGATTCTTCTGCAGATGAAGGAGAAAGAGGGGGTTCAGGTGAGTCAAGACCTTCTGTAGCAAAGTGTAGGAGGAAATTCTGAAAGGAGAATGAGTCTTCCTACTTCAGAATAATGCCTCCTAACCCCCACTTATTTTGAATCACTGTAACATTACCTCAATTTGAGTGCAGCCCTCAGCTATCAAAAGGATGGCCACCCTGGCTATAACAATGAAAAATCTTTACAGTTCTTTGAACTCCAAAACACTGTCTCTCGTTAGTAAATGGCATTGATTTTTGTTAATTGCCTGAAGGCTGCTGCCCTTAATGGCGCTCGAGCTCATTTAGTATTTACCAATAAAGCAGATGAATTCAGATTCTCTTCTGCATCCGAATAATCTTATATTATCTTATGTTATTTTGATTATTGTGTACCAGGCAAATAGTATCCTTTCTTTTTAATGTACCAGAGCTCTCTGTAATCCCAAATATGTTGAGATTACAACTCCTAGAGTCTCTGACAATATGACCAAAGGGAAATAAAGTGAAGTCTTCAAGCAGAGCTTGACTCCTGGAGATTTCATGTATAAATGGCCCACCATTGCCTTCTTCCATGATGACTTTTGATTGCTTAGTCTAGCTTACAGTTCCCATCTAAATACTAAACAAGCCTCACCCCTCTCTTAGCTTTCACATCTAGAATACACGAGCCAGGTGCTGCCGTAACTCCTGTCCTGTGGAAGATGTAGTCTCAAATCATCAGGACAGTTTCAGGTTGAGGAGGGCTAGCTAAGAAAATCTGGAAAGAGGAGACCACTTTAGGAGGGACGTTATCTGCTGTGTAAGATAAAAAGGAAAGGCTCTTTAAAGGAAGCGCCTATTGGAGTGTGTGTGTGTGTGTGTGTGTGTGTGTGTGTGTGTGTGTGTGTGTGATGTCTCAAACTAAGAAAGTATTTTGCTTTAAGTGTCTCTCATGTGGCATAATTAATTCATCAATTAACTAAACTGAATTAGTAACTTGGCTAATCATGTTTTCACCAGTGATAATTAATCCAGTCAGTTTCGTAAAATGAATATAGTAACTTGGCTGGTCAAGGGTTTATTGAGTCAACAAAGCTAAATGATGTCTATAAACTATTTGAATTCTCTCCTTTTCCCACATCAAAGCTGGTGCCCGGACTCCTAACAGAGCAGATCCTCAGATGGGATTTGGAGAGAGACGCAATGGAGCAGTACAGCATTTGGCTCCGAAGAGGATACGGATAAGAGAGAAACGCCACCCTTGCATTGAATGTGGAAAACGGTTCCGTTGTCAGTCAGAGCTAGCCCTGCACCAGAAAGTCCACACCCGGCCCAAATCCTATCACTGCGCTGAATGTGGAAAACAGTTTGGTCGATCCTCACATCTCACCAGGCACCAGAAAACCCACATGGGTGAGGAATGCCATGTCTGCATCGAATGTGGCAAGCGATTCCGTTGGTCAACGGAGCTTGTCATCCACCAGAGGATCCATGCTGTTGAACAGCCGCACTACAGTATCGATGCTGACACTTTGCTTCAGTGGCCCTCCGAGTTCAATATGCCCCAGAATATTTTTATGGGTGAAAAAGTCCCTCCCAGTGGTGATATGGTAAAACCTCATGCAGTCAAGAAGCCTCACCTCTGTCCTGAATGTGGGAAAGGATTCCGGTGGCCCTCTGAACTCGCTGCTCATCAGAAAACTCACAACAAGAACAAACACTACCTCTGTCCTGAGTGTGGGAAAGGATTCCAGTGGCCCTCGGAGCTGGCGGCCCATCAGAGGACCCACGCAGGCAATGGTTTGCCTCCCATTGCTGATTATGAGAACAGCAACAGCCAGCCACCTCATCATCCTCCCTATCTGGGAGCTGGCATGGCAGAGAAACGGCATCTTTGCGGAGAATGTGGCAAGGCGTTCCGATGGCCATCAGAACTTGCCACACATCAACGCATCCACACAGGAGAAAAGCGCTACTTCTGCACAGAGTGTGGGAAGGGGTTCATATGGCCTTCAGAGCTGGCTGCTCACCAGCGAACCCATACTGAGAAGCAAGCTTACCAGTGTCTGGAGTGTGGGAAAATATTCCATGATCTCTACGGTCTCACAAGACACCAGAAGACCCACTTGGGAACCAAGGTCTATCCTTGCACGGAGTGTGGGAAAACCTTTAGTCGGCAATCTCATCTGACTCGGCATCGGATCACTCACACTGGCGAGAGACCTTACCCTTGTATTGAATGTGGGAAAAGGTTTGGACGGCAGTCACACCTCACTCGGCATCTGAGAATCCACACAGGAGAAAGGCCCTATCAGTGTGGTGACTGCGGAGTGAGGTTTAGGCGGAGACACAGCATGATGTACCATCAGCGGATCCACTTGAGAGAGTCCAGTGGAGGTGTGGACATGATAAACCCTCCTAATGCAGAAAGTCTTGCTGATCCTCTCCAGAATCCTCTCCATGTCACAATTTGAAACGTTGGGTGGTAAGGAAGTAATTTCAGAAGGAACATGGGATGTGTGAAGGGGACACCTTAATCACAACATCTGGAAGAGATTCTCGTGATGTATTATTTCACCACCCGGAGAGTCTGTATCACAGGCGGGGTCCAAGAGGCACGTGTTTTCAGGATTCCTTACAGCCTGTTAAAAAATGCTAGCACAGGGCCTGTGAATTGTGCAAATGATGTAAAGGATTCTGTGACAAGATGTCCACACTGTCTTCTGAACAAGTGTTGCTTTGTAGTTGGGCTGAAAAACAGGGTTGCCCCCAGAAACAGGTCTGGTAAATTGGTGGCCAGGTTAGTCCATGGTCCTAATTTTAGATTTGGCTCCTGCAAAGCTTTTGTGGCAGGAAAGAAACATTTGATAACCAGAATGGGTCTCCCCTTGCTACTTATGACAGACAGAGCAGTGTTTGTTCCCTAGAACACATGGTTGTGGTGGGGTGTTAGACAGAATCTGCTTTCCTCACTTTCTTCACTTTTTCTTTCTGTGGCACATATGTGGGTCAGGTTGGGATTGTTGCGATGAGAGGACTCTGTGGGGCCATCATGTTGTTCCTTGCAGGGCAGGGCACTCTTTGCATTTACACTGTTCATATGTAGAAAGACTCATGCTGTCGCAGTGGGGAAAACTGACCTTTCCCACTTTTTAAAATAATATAATAATAATAATAAAAAATCTCTTAAGTTGCAAGAGTCTGATTTGGAACGAAATACAACCTATTACTTCATATGGCCTTCAGAGTTGGCCACTCACCAGGGAACCCACACTGGTGGCAATTCTTCATTTCTACCAATCCTCCCAAGGCAGAGAAATCAGCTAATCAATCTAGATTTTGGAAGACAACATGGCTGGCTCTCCAAAGATACTTTCAATGAGGTACTTTTACTTTCCGTGGCACTTCTGTTTTTCCTTTCCTCTTTTCTTGGGAAATTTTGGGAGAAATTTCCTTCCTTCCTTCCCTAGGGGCTAAATTACTTATTTTTTTTTTTAAAAAAGAAATATGGCAGTGTTCGGGTCTTTAGAGCAGTGATTCCCAACCCTGGCAACTTTCAGATATGTGGACTTCAACTCCCAGAATGTTGGCATGATGGCTGGGGAATTCTGGAAGTTGAAGTCCACACATCTGAAATTTACCAAGTTTGAGAAACCCCACTTTAGAGGAAAAGAAGAGCACATCCACTTTCGCTGTAATGCTGTAGTTTTCCCCCCACGTGGGACTCTGCAGATGTCTAGATTTGCATTTTGTTTTACCCTTAACCACCACAGTCATGCTGTTGGGATGATGTGAGTTTTAAGGCTGCACTGTTATTTATTATTATTTTTTGAAAGTATCAGTGGGATTTTTTTTTTTTAATCCAGTAAGGCCTTGAATTAAAACAAACCACATTGTAGTACAGTGAAATCACTACAAAATAACAGCAGGACTAAGCTGTTGTTTCATAACCAAGTAATATTAAAATCATCAGAGATGATGAAAAGCTCTACAAACTAACCACCACAGTATTTCTAAAATGTGAGGAATGACAATATCCACACAGTCTCTTCTGGAAGGAGATCCAGAGTGATGGCTCTATGGAGGAAAAAAATCCCTCCAAAGTAGCCTCTTGGTGGAGGGAATGAGTAGAGATGTGAAGAAAAACAGATGTTGCCTTAACCTCCTAGCTCTGCATTTCTGAAATAGTGTGGTCCTATGTATATTTACTTAGAATTACATCCCACTCTTTCAGGGAGATTTATTCCCTAAAAACTATTTGGACATAAAACTAAGAGAGTAAAAGATTTGGTCTCTAGATTGGAGCAGAGAATACATTTTTAGTGACTGTTATCAAATGTGAACAGAGAAGGAGTTTTGAAACTGAAATAAAAAGGGTAACCCCAGGAGTGTTGGAGACGTGAGGAAAGGCAGTATTTTGAGTTTCGGTTCTAAGATCTTTTTTTTCCTTCGTATTGTTTTTGTAATAATAAGGGAGACTTTTAAATCTCCACCACTTTTTTTTTTTTTGATCCGCCTTTGGAACTGGAATTCCTGAAGAATGAACATTCTTTTGGAAATAACTTCAGAATAAAGAGCTTTCTACAATTAGTGCCTTGTGTGCAGTTTCTGAAGACCAACTTCAGGCTGTGGCCCTTGCAGAAAGGAACAAGATGATGCTTTGGAATGGTTCATAAACTCAAGAATACCTTTATTCCAAGCTGTGCTTTTTTGTACCAATTCTGCATTTTCTATTGGCACTCATTTGATTTGTTGAAAGAGAGTTTGCTTTTTTGCAGAGAAATTCTCGGATTTGAAGTGTGTTCCTGCAGTCATTGACTGTATTTAACCTATTAAGCATTTAACCTGGTTACTGACTTAACTCATTTGGGGAGTTTGCACAATACAATGAATCCTAATCCTGACAAACAGCTCCGGTTTGCATAAGAACTGATCTGTAATCCGTAATTCCAAATCCTTTTTTTTTGAAGTACTCCTGTGTTCCTAAGGATGCTTAGAGAGGTTATTTATGCACAAGATTCCTTGGACTAGTATTGTCCTGCACTGGAACATCCATAATTTGTAGAAAAATGTCACTCAAAGTGGAAATCATGAGATTATAACTTAATATTTCTAGAGGACACCAAGTTAAGAAAAAATCTCAAAATGTATTTACCTCATACAATAGTTCATAAACCGCCATTAGAGGGAGCTCAAGATTTTCAAAAGAAACTGCTTTAGCCTCACAATTTTAGGCAGTCATACAGTAGTTTAATATTACTTTTTAAACTATTCCCTACTCTTCCTTTCAACACAGCAACCTTTACAACAGCAATAAGATAGGTAAATGTCAGGTAAAATGCTAGAAACTGTATCGTTAAACATTCCATTATAGCATTAAAATGACACTGGATGCAGAGTTGTTACAGTCCATTGAGGCAATCTAGTTCCTGGTGGCTAAGGATTTATGTCCCTGCATAATTGATTTTCAGAAGTGGTTTCCTACTGCCTTCTTAAGGCTGAGAGAAAATGATTGGACTGGACCAAGATCATTGACAGGACTAGCACTCAAAATCTCCAGGCTCCTGATGCAGCAACTTCATGCATTACTACAGTACATCATACTCAGACAACATACCTAAATCCTTAACCTAAAAAATGCTAAATTAAAAAATACTTTAAAATATGTTTGAATTATAACAAATTAAAATTTGTTTAATTTAATTGTAATTAAGTAATAAGGAAAAAAGTTTTAATTATTTGGCTGAGCCAAAAGTCAGAAAACCCTGCCTCCTAGCCATATATGTTAAGCTGTACAGAATAAGTATGTCCTGAAGTAAACTGAATTCTAGCCAAGACATTTCTATCATTAGTATGACTAGATTCACACATGATAAAGCATCTAAACCTTGGTTTATTGACTGTCAAAACTGGTTGGGTTAACGTTACATTTAGCTCTAAATCACAGTTTATTTAGTGGCACTACTGGGTTCACAAAGCCCATTTAAATCAAAATCATAGGGCTTCATATACAATATGTGATATAGCAAAGACACATGTCCTAAGGCTGGATGAATTTTGATGACCTTGAAATACAATTTCCTATTCCAATCTTCCTAACCGGGCCCTTGTCCAAACCAGATTTTACCACATCCTGGCAGAGCATGATAGGCTTTATAATCTCATATACTTAGAAGCATTGAGTTAGAGAAAGCTGTGCTATTTCATTGCCTGTTGTAAGTCAATGTGTATTAAATACTACTAAACATATTCTAAATGTACCAATCTATAGTAAAATCCAGCTATTATTCAAGGTAACTTGAAATATTTATTCATTCAATTTCTATAGCAGTCTAACTCAACCAAGTAACACTGGGCAGCTTACAATTTTAGAAATTAGCAAAAACTACTGATTATCATTGGTCTACAATAACACTAATTAAAAATCTGTCTCTCTGCTGAAATGAAAACTTGGAATAAAGAGGAGAAATCAGAGTAGGATTTTTATATAGAGAGATTAATAACATTTGGCATTTATTTTATTTATATTTATAGTATGTATTTTTAGATTGCCTATGTCCCTCAAGGACGGGGTCTGGGATGTACAGTATAATATTAGCATATAAAACAAAATATGAGTATTCTTTGACCTTTAATTATGTCAGCCACATTGAGTCATTACATAAACACCTGGTTTCAGTTGCTAAATCTCAAAGAGATTTATTCAAGCCAGAGTAAATTGAGAAGACTGCAATTTGTCCATTCTTGTTTTAAAGGAAGCATGAAAAAAAAAATCGTATGGCTGGAAAAGGCCTCTTCTTTTCACCCACCCCTTTCTCACTTTCTGTACCAAACCAAGTTGCCTCTTTAAAAATAATAACAAAACATTGAAGGGAAAGGATGGGATTTCTAGCAGATTCTCTTCTAGTTTGCATTTTGATGGAATTTTCTTCTGCAGTACTTTTTACATTACTTAACACTTTGATCATTTTTTTCCTCACAATTACTCAGTTATTGTAATTTATCAGTCAAAGAATTATTGCAGAAGCAGTGTTGAGTCACATCACAATCTGATTTCAGCAAGCAAAAATCTGGCACAGAATACCATGGGCCTCTACAATTAGCATAGAATTCAATTAATTGCTGATTTATATTTAGTAGCAATGATTACAGAAAGACGATTTAACAGCTAAACATGATGCAGCTTGTCATGTTCAGCAAGCTTCCAGCAATTTCTTTAGGGAATTTTTTTTTTTGACTTTCCCATGAAACAACTAAATAAAGAAATGTAATACAAACATGTAGCTGAAAAGTAAAGATGTTTTCAGCAAGATAAATGTTTTGTGCAGACATCAACTGTAACCTGTTGTTAACAGCAAGCATATGTAGCTGCTTCAGCAAAATTAATGAAAGCAAAATTCTAAAGCCAAGTGTTTATGATGATTACTAATTCATTTTAAACTGGATGTATTGCAAAGTAATAGTTTTATAGACTGAATTCTTCTAGCATCATGATTTGCAAGTAGTTGCAACAGTTCATGAAAACAGACCTTGTCAATCAGATCCTAATTTTTTCAGCCTCCACACTGAGCAATTATTGTTCAAAGGTCAACGTACAAATTACAAGTAACCATGAAGTGTTTTTTTTTCCCCTAACTTCATTAGAAATATACAAAATGACTTGGTTCATCTAACTTATTGCCCAACTAGGCAAACACATCTTGGGGAACAGATAAGCACTTAATGGTCACGATTGATCCTTTTCCTAATCCCAATCATTTTTGCAAACATCATCCTTGCTAGCACTGCATAATAACTCCTTCCTCCCCAAAATGCTAGTTTGTTGGCCTATGACATTGTAGTCCCAGAAATATTTTTATCCCAGGAACACTGGATTTGTTGGCAAGACAAGCAATATTTTGCATGAGCAAAACAAGCAATTCTCAAGTCTACACATAACATTTGTACTCAACAAGAAGAAATTTTAAATCAGTTTATCTACTTCTCGCTTCTTCCCTTCTCTATAATTCCGTTTAACAGTTACAGCAGATCAAGGTGGGGTTAGTTTACAGTAGTAAACCTCAGCAACTTCCAACCTCAGCAATGTTAAAATGTGTGGATTTTAACTCCCAGCATTCCCCAGCCAGCCATAAAGTCCTCACATCTTAAAGTTGTTAAGGTTCAGAAATACTGCTTTATTCAAAATCTGTGCAACATGACAGAATGGTTAATCAAAAGTCCTGATTAAATACCTCATCAATATCAGAACTTAATAATCGCCACATAATTGAGTAAATATAACCATATTGTTTGCCATAACAGTTTAACCAACAGCTCCAGAATCTTATCACTGCAAAATAAAATCTTATTAAAATCCTCAAACATGATTTATTTTTGCATATTTAATATCAAATGCTTAAATGAACAGAACTGCTCCCACCTTTCTTTACCACAGTACATGTTTTCATGGCTAGGAGAGAAAACATTAACAATGTGTGGCAATGAATTTTGGCTCAGATTACACCCTTTTGTGTACTGGATGACTTCACCCAGTCATCCAAACCTATAATTCTCTTCCTGAGAAGGAAAGTGACTGGAATTAATTGAGATGTGAAAGGAAAAGGATTGTGAAGGATTATTCTTGGAAACATCACCGTTGCTAGTATTCCATAATGCCATGCAGCAAATGCTACTTTGATGGACCAGGATATCAAACCTTCATAACCATCTGTCCCTGTGAAGGAATTCACAATCTGGGGTCCAGCTGGCATCCATTTTCAAGAGGATCTAACTGATGTTATATATTTACAGTATTTAACTAGCTTGTTGGATGTCTCAATTACAGAAGTCGTTCTCTGCAACTTACACATTTTAATTAAAAAAATAAACAAAATAAGAACATAGTGAGAACCCCAGTAATCATTTTATCCACCAAATACAGGTAGTCCTCAACTTGCAATAGTTCACATAGTGACTGTTCAAAGTTACAATGGGACTGAAAACAGTGACTTATGACCGTTTTTCACATGACTGTTGTAGCAACCCCATGATCACATAGAAAAGTAGATGCTTTAATTACACCTTTTAAAACATCTTTAATATGTCATAACATTATGAGCTCCGGGAGATGAAGCGCCACAAGAGACGTCTAGAGCGACGTTGGAGGGCCAGTAACTCTGAATCTGACCGATCACTATTAAGAGCCTATCTTAGGACTTATTTAGTGGCGATAAGAGCGGCAAAGCGTGTTCACTTTTCCGCACATATTGCGTCCGCAGAATCTCGCCCGGCCGCCTTGTTTAGGGTGACCCGCTCCCTTCTTAAAGTGGAGGAGGCGGAGGAACCCTTGCAGGGGAGAGCTGAGGAGTTTGTTCAGTTTCTTTCGGAGTTGCCAGGGGCTGGTCTTAGTCATATTATCTGGAGCGAGTTTGAGCCTGTGACCCCTGATGAAGTGGACAAGGCCGTGAGGGCAATGAATGCCGCCACCTGTTTATTGGACCCGTGCCCCTCCTGGCTGGTTTCGGCCAGTAGGGAGGTGACACGAGGCTGGCTCCAGGCGATAATCAATGCTTCCTTGATGGAGGGGTCTTTCCCGCAACTTTTAAAGGAAGCGGTGGTGAGGACCCTCCTCAAGAAGCCTTCCCTGGACCCAGCTGTTTTGAAGAACTTTCGTCCCGTCTCCAACCTCCCCTTTGTGGGGAAGGTTGTAGAGAAGGTGGTGGCATCTCAACTCTTGCGATCCTTGGATGAAACTAATTATCTGGACCCTTTTCAATCTGGTTTCAGGCCCGGCTACAGCACTGAGACTGCTTTGGTCGCACTGACCGATGACCTCTGGCGAGCCCGGGATAGAGGTCATTCCTCTATCCTGGTGCTTCTTGACCTCTCAGCGGCTTTCGATACCATCGACCATGGTATCCTTCTGCGTCGTCTCGGAGAGGTGGGGGTGGGCAGCACCGTATTGCGGTGATTCTCCTCCTACCTCTCTGACAGGTCGCAGTCGGTGTTGGTGGGTGGACAGAGATCGACCCCTAGGCGCCTCGACCATGGGGTGCCTCAGGGCTCGGTCCTGTCCCCCCTCCTTTTTAACATCTACATGAAACCGCTGGGTGAGATCATTCGGCGACACGGGGTGAGGTATCATCAGTACGCGGATGATACCCAATTGTATATCTCCACCCCGTGTCCTTTCAGCGAAGCAGTCGACGTGATGTGCCGGTGCCTGGAAGATGTGAGGGTCTGGATGGGGGTGAACAGGCTTAGACTCAACCCTGACAAGACCGAGTGGCTCTGGGTCTTACCTTCCAAAGGCCAACTGGATGGTCCATCTTTAGTCCTGGGGGGGGGGGCAAATTTACCTCCCTCAGTGCAGGCACGCAACTTGGGTGTCCTCCTGGACTCACAGCTAAATCTGGAACAACATCTATCGGCTGTGGCCAGGGGGACCTTTGCACAGGTTCACCTAGTGCACCAGTTGTGGCCTTATTTGGACTGGGAGGCTTTACTCACAGTCACTCATGCCCTTGTCACCTCAAGACTGGATTACTGTAATACGCTCTACATGGGGCTACCCTTGAAGAGCGTTCGGAGGCTGCAGTTGGTTCAGAACGCAGCCGCGAGAGCGATTGTGGGCGCGCCAAGGTACGCCCATATGTCACCTATCCTCCGCGAGCTGCACTGGCTTCCTGTGGGTCTTCGGACGCAATTCAAGGTGTTGGTTATCACCTTTAAAGCCCTGCATGGCATAGAGCCAGGTTACTTACAGGACCGCATTCTGCCGCACAGCTCCCAGAGACCGGTGAGGTCCCATAGATTGGGCCTCCTTCAGGTCCCGTCGGCCAGACAATGTCGGCTGGCGGGCCCTCGGGGAAGGGCCTTTTCTGTGGTGGCTCCGACCTGGTGGAATCAGCTTCCCCCCGAGGTTCGAACTACTCCCACCCTGCCGGCCTTTAAGAAGGCCGTTAAAACCCTCCTGTTCCGGCAGGCCTGGGGCTGATGTCCCCGGGGGGCCGGGATATGATCGGACTCGCGGTATGACTGCTTTATTTTATTGTTTTATCATTGTTTTAACTTTGTACGCCGCCCTGAGTCCTTTGGGATTGGGCGGCATATAAATACTGAAAATAAATAAATAAATAAATAGTTTCAGCCTCAGTCAAACTAAAATTTGAATAAAGGCTTCTTTTCCAGGACCAGGTTCATTTAAAGATAGAAATTAATTATTGAAGAACTTTTCTAAGTACAGGTAATCCTTGACTTACAACAGTTCATTTAATGACTGTTCGAAGTGACAACAGCACTAAGAAAAGCGACTTATGACCATTTTTCATACTTAGGACTATTACAGAATTCCCATGGTCATGTGATCAAAATTCAGATGCTTAGCAACTGACTCATATTTATGACGATTACAGAGTCCCAGGGTCACATAATCATTTTTGCAACCTCCTGACAAGCAAGTCAATGGAGAGACCAAATTCACTTAAAAACCGTATTATACCAACTTAACAGCTGCAGTGATTCACTTAAAAACTACAGCAAGAAAGGACATAAAATAGAGCAAAACTAACTTAACAACTGTCTTGCTTAGCAGCAGAAATTTGGAGCTCAATTGTGGTCATAACTGAGGATTACTTGTATCTAGACCAGTGGTAGGCAACTTTGGCTCTTTTATGATTCGTGGACTTCAACTCCCAGAATTCCTGAGCCAGCCGGCTGAGGGGAAAGAGAGAGGTTTCCAAGCTGAGCCACGCTGGCTCAGGAATTCTGGGAGTTGAAGTCCACGAGTCATAAAAGAGCCAAGTTTGCCTACCGCTGACCTAGACATTTCTTACTGTGACTCAGCAAATGTTCTGTCAGATCTTTACTTAATACCATCTGAGTCACTTTAAAAAGGATACTTAATGAATACAGTGAGCTGAGAAATATTTCATTTTACAACTTTTATGCACACATATTGAATATGTCCAGGGGTCACCCAGAATTTTGCAGCACATACACTATATGGAAAGCCAATACCCAGGACCGTCAACCAGAAAGGCAACCAAACTGGCTGAAAATTTCAGAATTCCTTGGTCCAATGCATTTGGAGATCACCATTTCTGACAGTTAATTATGGTTATGCTTTGCAGATATTTTCACACCAGCAACTCTCCAGGCATGTCTCCTGCCTGTTTAGGAAAGTGAGGCTGGAATGGAATTCTCTACTTTTTCTATAGAACAAACATGGATGCAACCATTTTTGCCCCTTAATTTCCAGTTCAAGTATCTATTTACCCAGTAAGGACATTTTCCACAAACTATTCTCAGTTTATAGGCTTAGGTGTCTCCTAATTTATGCTTTAAAGGTAAAACCAGGATACAATACCGTCCTTGATCTTTTAAAATATATAATTTATTTGTGGAGACCAAAGCCAAGAATCTTATTTCCAGGATCTTTAGCTTTCTATCTTCAAGCCCCAGTTATTCCCTCCCAAACACAGATTAGGCCAATCTATAGCTCCAAGAAGACATTTGAAAGCTTTGAATATGATTAAGAAAAAGTAAGTAAGATCTTGGAAATACTCAAACACAGAATCTCTTTGCCTTTCATTGGAGGAGCGAATATAGCTTTTAAAGAAACCAGAAGAAAGTGATTGCTTTGATGCAGAGCAGTTATTATCCTGGTGAAGTCAAAAGCCCTCCTTTCAAATAATTTTTGAAGGAAACATGGCCATACATGCCGAGTAGTGTAAACCAAAAGAACAGTTTTCTGCTCATGGAAGCAATTCTTTTTATACTGTTAGTTTAAACAGAGTAAATATAACCATAGTGTTTATCCATAATGTTTAATCCTAAGACGCAGTGCCGTATTATCCCATTACTGTAAAATGAAATCCTACTAAAATCTTCAAGCTTGATTTGGTTGTGCGCATAAGATTTTATTTTGTCTGTTTCGAAGAGTGCCAAATATGTTGAAACTGATTATGTACTGCATCCTGGTAGCCAATATAATGGATTTTTGTCTTATTTGTCATTCTCTCCCTGCTTTTTTTCCTTTCCAGACGACTGCTTTTTGTCATTGCACTTTAATTACCATCAAAATAAGATACAGGCAGTCCTCAATTTACAACTATTCATTTAGTGATATTTTGAAGTTACAATGGAGCTGAAAAAAAATGACTTATGACAGTTGTTCACACTTACGACCGTAGCAGCATCCCCATGGTCATGTGATCAAAATTCGGACACTTGGCAACTGGCATGTATTTATAAAGTGATTGCGGTATCCTGGGGTCTTGTGATCACCTTTTGTAACTTCCTGATAAGCAAAGTTAATGGGGAAGCCAGATTCACTTAACAATTGCATTACTAACTTAACAACTGCAGTCACAATTGCGGTGATTCACTTAACAACTATCTCACTCAACAACAGACATTTTGAGCTGAATTGTAGTCATAAGTTGAGAACTACCTGTAAAGGGATTCTATGGGTCCGGTACCCTCCAAAAAGTTTGTGAGTGAATCTCCCCACCTCTTACATTTGGCTATTTGGTTAAAGTTTAAACATACTATGACTATGTGACCCAACTCCATGTTTCTTTTTTATAGGTTAGCCATATAATAGCTCATTTTATTGTGCTTTGCAAATATTGTGTTTTTTACAAGACCTTCCATCAGCAAAAAGGTTATCACTCACTGAAGGCTCAGATGATGTTTAGCCTTTTTAGCAATAAAGTAGTTTTAATTAAGGTATGTACTGTACATTGGGTTGTTTTTTTTTTACACAA
Source organism: Crotalus tigris (assembly GCF_016545835.1). Taxonomy (NCBI): domain Eukaryota; kingdom Metazoa; phylum Chordata; class Lepidosauria; order Squamata; family Viperidae; genus Crotalus; species Crotalus tigris. The sequence continues at coordinate 278,017 of NW_024096755.1, read as the reverse complement.
AATGCTATTGCATTCTTAATAGACTACAGTGTGATATAAATATACCGGTTATATGTACTGGGAGAAAAAATAATTCATTGGGAAACAAAAAAAAAATGTGACTCACTTATCTGCATTATTTACTTTATCATGGTGGTCTGGAACTGAACTCCAATATTTCTAAGGTATATCTGTAGTTAAATAATACAAATTAATAGTACCTAATTTTACAATATAAATCCTGCAATAAAAAGTGTTCTTACCGTGACGACAATATTCCAATATTTTAGATACCAGAACAATTTTCTACTAACAAGAAGATTCAGGGACCTGTGGTGTTCTTGGAACAGCTAGTTGTTTATTAATATACAGGTTGAACAGGTTTATTCAATGCATGTATCAAAGAAAGTCAAAAAAGTTAATGTTTTCCTAAGATTGTCTTAGCCTTTGAGTGTCTGGCTATGCTCGATAGGAGTAAATCCAAGTACTTGCCTTCACTTCTCTAAGTCCTTTCTTTGAAATTTAGAAAAAAAAAAAATCAATGGAAGTGGACTATATATGGGACCAAGAACCAAATCTGAATTCCAGTCAAAATTCATCAAAGAAAACGATTTCATTTTAATGCTAGAGTTCTGCCTTCCAATATACTGATAAATAATTGCCCTCCAATAATTAAGTAATAAGCATCTAAGCTTCTGATTGTGTGATGTACTTTTTCTATGCAAAGTTGCAAATCCAAATCTACAAAATCATAATGATGACATTTGGGGTTTTGAGCAAGTTACTTAAATAAACTGCTTTGTTAATCAAGGTCCAGAAAACATTGCTTGAAGGCAGGAATGCAGGGGAGTGTCTTCCTCCTAGGTAAAGGGAAGAGGGGGTTTAGAAGACTGAGCTGGACTTAATCAGGATAGTATATAATTTAAAACTTTACAAAGCCGGTATTAATGGCATATCTTTGAGAGGAAAAATAAGTTCAGACAAGTTTAAATGCCAGCAACTTTTTTTAAAAAAAGAGTTTGATTACTACCCAACCCGATATCAAAGATTGTGCCAAGCATTGCAAAACATGTATTTCACAAGGCAAGGCCCTCCCTATTTGGCTGGAACAGAAAGATTGAATTCCATTCCTCTTAAATACTCAACAATCAGTACAGGCTAAAGCTTCTCTGCTGCTCCACTTATTTGCTTCTGCTCCAGTTCCCAAGCCAGAACCCACCAGGAGGCCAGACAGCTCCATCCAAACCAGGGTAAGTATTCCAGACAGCTGAGACGCTTCCTGCTTAGCTGCATTTTGCAAAAGGAAGGAGGAATATGGGTTATGTAAAAAGTTTTGAACCAGGACTTGTGGATTCCTTGTGAAGGGGCTGCCTTAAGACCCAATATCTGTGGATACAAATTGATGAGTATTGTTGTTTTCTTTTAAAGGAGGGACAAGCATGTGAAGAGTAAAGCTGCTTTGATTATCTCTTGAACAATTTTTTTCACATCTTCCATGACTCTGTTAAGGGTAAATAGATGCCAAACTAGTAGTTTCTAAGGAAAACATTTAAAAATATGGCATATTTGGACAACAAGGTTAGAGGTGTGCTTTCTTTTTTTTCTATTCCTTCTCCATGTCTTCCCCACTATCTATCTCCTCCAGCTGACTTTTCAATCCTGTGTCCAGGGTGACAGGACTATCTTTATATGTCAGATGTTCTCAAACATTTGGGGGTGCTACTATCAGCTGCCACTCTCATTAGATTCTGAATCCAGGATAGCTGCTGGGTTGGGTTGCAAATCTCTTGACTCTGGGCAAAAAGAGTTGTGTTTCCTTCCCTTGCCATCCTCCCCTTTAATCCCTTTACAGCCAAAATGAAGCCAGAACAAGAAGAGGCGCGGCCTCCATTGGTCCCTGTTAAGGGGATCCCCATGATAAAATATTTTGCAGAAGTCTACGATGAAGTGGAAAGATTTCAAGCACATCCAGATGATTTACTGATTTCTACGTACCCCAAGTCTGGTAAGTGATGCCTTTGGCTGCATTTTCATAAACGGAGAATAGAAATTCTGGGCATTCATGTGTGGAAAATTTCTAACTCTCTACTTTCCCTTTGTTCTATTAACACACAAGATAATACATGCCAGGCAGCTGGAAAGCAACTTTTTCTTTGAGAGGCTGTTTATATATGCCTGAATAAAGAACTATCTCCTTATGTTACATCTGATCTTTATCCTAATGATTTATTGCCCGTAATTTTGCATCATGAAGATATTTTTCTTTCTACTAATTTTCTTTTTTGTAAAAACATATTCTGTCTTGTTTCCTGAATTATAGCAAACTCTTAACAGTTTGCTAAGCGTTAGATTTTACAAGAAGACATATCCATGTTGCTTGAAAAGATTCATCACTACACTGTAGTATAATAAATGGATGCTGTTCCAACTTTCTGTTTTTCCTAGTTTATTTTGCAAAGAAAAGTGATACGAAGAATGTTAGATAAAAAAGGAGACTGTCCATAGGCACATATTCTCAGTGAAAGTTCAGAAATGGAACAATTAAATTTCACATTGAAAACCTCATCTGCAAATATGCATAAGCCAGAGTCCAATTTTCTTGTTAATGTTTTTTATCTTTTAATTCTTGAATTTTAAATCTCCTTGGCCTCGTTTACTGTTAATCAGATCAAAGTGCATTCAACATAGCCAACCTGCAATTTAATATAAAACAAAACTATTTTATGATATATTATGAAGGTAATTTCATCTGTCACTTAAAATACATTTTTGCTAAAAGATAAGGTGACCAATCGTCCTCCTTTTGTGAGTTATGTCCTCCCTCGAAAAGTGTCCTCCTACATGTCCTCCTTTTCGATATTTGAAGACTAATCTGCAGGGCTTTTTTTTTCTCATAGAACGCTCAGAATGGCGTTTCAACACCTTTTTTAATGTTTTTTTTTCAACTTTTGCATGAGCTGTGCTACTCCCCCTGTTGGCTTTCGAAAGCCAATAGGAATTGCTGCTGAGCGCAATTTTATTTACAATATTTTTTCTTCAATTTATTTGTGTACTCCTTTTCATTGTAAAAAAGTTGGTCACCTTATAAAAGAGACACAATCAGCATGAAATTGCAGGCAAGACTGCATAGCAAAACACCTCTGGATAACTGCCAAATATTTATTAGCAGAACTCTCATTTGATAAGAAAAGTGAGTGAAATGTTTCATTTGATAGGCTGTTGTTAGCTATTGGAGGCTGCCCTTTTAAATGGTGTGTATGAGGGAGAACTGAGTGTTTAATATGCATTCTAACACTGCCTGTTTGTCCATCCCCCCTTCTAAGTTTCTTTCCTGTGCATGGGGCATAAAAATCACATTTCTAATAGGAGGAAAGCTGCTTCTGCTCATGACTGTCCAGAGAAGCAGATAGTCCTAGAGCAGGGGTAGTCAACCTTGGCTCTTTTATGACTCGTGGACTTCAACTCCCAGAATTCCTGAGCCAGCTAAGGACTACCCCTGTCCTAGAGGGATGATCCAGCCACCTGTTCTCTTCCCTAGCTTCAATTCTTCACTGAAAAATATATTTTCCAAAGGCATTTTTCATTTTCCATTTTCATTCTGTCATTGTTGGCACTTTTATAGGTCACTTTCTTTACAACTCAGGAAACTCATTAGGATATTTCCCCAGCTTTATCAACATCATCCCTTCTTTGCCCCAAGGAAAATCTTAGGTTTTAGATTTTTCTTCTGCTCAGGCCAGAATTTGGGAGAACAAGCAGCCAAGATTACTCTAGCTGTACTAAGGACAGATGCAAAGTGGAACAGCCAGTTTTAAACATAACTGTAATAATTTGTTTAAACTGATAAAAACTTTCCTAATATGTTAAACTGGCCGATTAAACCAATAACACTTTTCCTCAAACATTAAATGAGATACACTTGTTATCTTAATATGTCATGAATTGGAATGTGGAAATAAATTTTATCATTATTTAAAATGAGGCAATCTGAATATTCGGTCTTCCACCTCACAAAACTGGAGTAGGGCAAGCTCTAGTTTTGAAGGTGAAAGATAGAATGTGCACATGGAGAATCAATGGATATGCATTTTGGTAAAGCAGAGCTTTCCCAGACAAAGACCCAGATTAAGAGACTGCACAGGCTCTTAATCTGGGCTTTTCTGGGCCTCTCTAGGAGTGACATGATAGCAGTGTTTCAATATTTGAGGGGCTGCCACAAAGAAGGCACCAGAAAGTGCTAGAAGACAAGAAACAATGGACGGAAATTAATCAAGAAGAGAAGCAACCTAGAATTAAGAAGAAACTTCCTAACAGTGAGAACAATCAACCAGTGGAACAGCTTGCCTTCATTACTGGAGGCTTTTAAGAAGAGACTGGATAGCCACTTGTCTAGAATGGTATGGGGTCTCCTGCCTGAGCAAGAGATTGGACTACAAGATCTCCAAGGTCCTTTTCCATTCTGTTATTTCATTATTCTGTTATTCAGTCCCAAAATGGATTAGGATGGGGGGAAGATGTTCAGGATAGCCACACACTAAAATTTTTCAGGATAGATATAGTAAGTTAGAAAGTTATTGCTTTAGTTTGACAAGATTCTGCCCATTAGCTGTAAGCAAATACAGGATTGGACCCAATTGGATTTCACATGGTGGTCTTTAGGCTTGAGCCTGACAATAATAAACTCTTTTCTTTCTGTTGAACTGAACTCCTATCTGCCATCCTTGACTTGGAAGAAAACTGAATCAGCGTGAAGTTTGCTCTGCCTGGTGACCAATCTCTATCCTCTATTGCTTTTGTTTCATCTCATTTGCAAACATAACAGATTTGTAAGAAGAGAGTCAGGTTAACCTGTGGTAGCAAAAAATGTATTTTACTTCTCCACTTGTAACACTGGAAGTGAAGTTTGGTGATCACTAAAGGGCAGGATTAGAGAAGCATTTAGGGGCCATCTTAGATGGATAGGGATATTCTGCCACTCCTGACTGGCACTTGGAACAGAAAACTTTGTCCCAATATAATTTTATGACAATTCAAGAATGAAGTGTTGAGTGGAAAAACACCCTCAGGAAATAAAGTGGATATAGAAAGTCTATGCACCCCTGTTAAAATGCCAGGTTTTAAGATATAAAAAAATCAGACCAAGATAAATCACTTTGTAAGTTTTACTACCTTTAATATAACATACAGATAGTCCTCAACTAATGAACATAATGGAGCCCAAAATTTCCGTTGCTAAGCAAGACAATTGTTTAGCAAGTGCTCCATTTTATGATCTTTCTTGCTTTTTGTTTTCAATGACTTTTGTTTCTTCCCCTCCCTTTCTTCACACTTGTTTTGTTTTCCCTTTCTCTACTGTTGTCCCCTACTATTTACTTTTATAAAATTTTCACATTTTATGTTATAAATGAATAAAAGTAATAATAATAATAATAATAATAATAATAATAATAATAAAAAAGATTGTGGGGGCATTTCCTGTGTACAGCTCTCTTCAGGTCACTTCACAGATTTTCAATTGGATTCCAGTCTGGGCCATTCCAAAATTTTGAGCTTCTCCTGGTGAAGCTATTTTGTTGATTTGAAGGTATGGTATGTCATACTGAAAGATGAAATTCCTTTTCATTTTTTGCATTTTAGCAGAGGTCTGAAGGTTAAGTGCCAAAACTGACCGATATTTGGAACCATTCATAATTTCCTGCACCTTGATTAAAGCTCCAATTTCAGCTGAAGAAAAGCAATCCCAAAGCATAACGCTGCCACCACCATGCATCACTGTGGGTATGGTGTATTTCTGATGATGCACAGTGTTATCTTTGCACCAACCATACTTTTTGGAATTACAGTATAACCAAAAGTTCTATCTTGGTCTCATCAGACCATAACATATTTTCCGACATGCTTTTGTCAGACTTGATGTTCATTTCTACAAAATGTACGAAGGCTTGGATGTTTTCCTTCTGTCTTGCCACCCTACCCCCAGCCCAGACATATGAAGAATATGGGAGATCTTTGTCACAAGTAGTACATAACCAATACTTGCCATACTTCCTGCAAGTTCCTTGTTGTAGGCCTCTTAGCAGCCTCTTGAACCAGTTTTCTTCTTAATTTTTCATCAATTTGGAGAGGCATCCAGTTCTTAGTAATGTCACTGTTGTGCCATTTTTTCCACTTGCTGATGACTGTCTTCATTTTGTTTTGTACAAAAAAATTCCAGTGCACTATGTTCCATAGTTTATCCAATGCTTTGGAAAAAATTTTGTACTCTAGTCCTGACTGATACCTTCCAACAATTAGATCTTTTTAATGCTTTAAAGGCTCTTTGCAGACCTTAGCTTTTGCTGTAAAAGGCACTGAGCATATTTCAGCACATATGGGCTTGATCAGAGTCACTTTAATTGATGGCAGATTTGTACTGACTACTATTTGACATAGTTTGAATATGATTGGTTAATTCTGAACATAACCACATCCTTACTCATAAGAGGGTTTGAACACTTATACAGCCACATTATTCTAAGTTTTTATTTATTTTTTCCCCTGAAAGATTTCAGCTTGTTTTTCAATTGAATTGTACAGCTTATGTATTATATTAAAGATGGAAAACTTCTGAATTGATTTATCTTAGTCTGATTTTTTTTACATCTCAAAAACCTGGCATTAGAAAGGTGTGTGTGTAGACTTTCTATAGCCATTGTATACTTGTAGCAACTAGCAAGAAGAATCAAGTTTTGTTTTAGGCACTAACTTGTTTTCTTCATGTAATATGATATTGGTTCAGCATATCCAACCTTCTTGTGCTCTTTCAGGTACCACCTGGATCAGTGAGATTGTAGACATGATCTACAAAGAAGGCAGTGTGGAAAAATGCAGAGTTCAACCCATCTACATGCGAGTCCCTTTCTTGGAATTTGCTGTACCTGATGTCCCTACAGGTAAAACATCCTAGATGTCTTCCTTTCCAGACAGCAGTTTGGGAGGAGAGGGATGGAGGTAGAAGTCCAGTCTATGTGGTGAATGTGGGGGAAGGAATGGAGAACCTGGGGGCAGACTCAATAGAGCAGGGCTTTTCAACCTTTTCACCCATTGTACCACTTTTATGATATGGCAACATCTGAGTACCACCAGTCACCTAGCAAGGTGTCAAAAACTTGATGACCAAAAAAAAAAAGGAAAAAAGTGATGAAGTACAGGTAGTCCTCGACTTACAACGGTTCACTTAGTGACTGTTTGAAGTTACAATGGCACTGAAAAAGTGCCCCCCAAACCATAGCCGAGCAAGACACCTGCCTGCCCATCCGGCTGCACTCTTCCTCCTGTCTGAGGTTTTCATTGTTGCAAGCATTTCTGTTGAGGATTGGCAGCGGGGGTGGGGTGGGGGATGTTTGGTTTTTATTCCCCCCGTCTGCTGGGTGGTTGCAGCAAGTTTTGGTCAGTTCACATGACTCTGGGATACTGTGGCCGTCATAAATATGAATCAGTTGCCAAGCATCTGAATATAAATCTCAAGACCCTGGAGAGGCTGCAACATTCCAGCTGATCGGCACTTCTTCTGGGATCAGCAGAAGTGCCAGGATCAGCACCAAGCTCCAGCCGGAACCTGGCGCTGATCCTGGCACTTCCACTGGGCCCTGACAGCCCCAAAGAAGACAGATCAGCTGGAAAGTGGCACTGATCCTGGTGCTTCCGCTGAGCCCTGACAGCCCCGAAGAAGCGCCGATCAGCTGGAAAGCGACACTGATCCTGGTGATTCTGCTGAGCTCTGACAGCCCTGCAGCTCCAGCCATCTCTTGCTTAGGCTTGTGAAGTGCTGCCACCGGTTCAGCTCATTCCCCTCCCCCACTACCACTTTTCTAAGATGGTCACGTACCACCTGCCAGATGCCAATGTACCACATGTGGTACCTGTACCACTGGTTGAAAAGCCTTGTAATAGAGGTATCAGCTTACAGTTTCTGCATAGCCACAAATAGATTAAGTCTAACCTTTTGTGGACCTTTATCTAGTGCCATTATAGTGCTAACTGTTACTTGAGTAGATTCCTTTGCATAGGTATGAGTAATAAATCAGTTTAATTGGAACTTCACATGTGGCCCTGGTCTTTTGCACCTGACATTGGAATAGAAATGCCAACTGTGAAGATACCATATATATCTGTGAAGATAACCATATAATATGGTAGATTTGCCTGCAGACATCTCCATAACTTTTCCTAATGTTAGTTGAGAAATCTGCAAGCAAATTTGCCAGAATGTATCTGGTATGGATAGGCTAATGGAAAGGGAAGGGAGTATGGGAGAAGTCTCTTCAATTATTCTTTTTCCCCTTCCAGGCATTGAGCTGCTCAAGGAAGTACCCCGTCCATGTCTAATTAAAACCCACCTTCCTGTCCAAATGCTCCCCAAATCCCTCTTGGAAAAGAATTGCAAGGTGAGAAAAAAATGTGACCATTAATGCATGAAGAACTGGTCAATTGAATGCAAGAACATATTGGATAAAGATTTTCCACAAATCATTACACATCATGACTTCAGAAATGAAATACATCATCGGCTTAATTAAGTTTCTTGTTTGTCACTCAACAGATTATCTATGTGGCCAGAAATGCCAAAGATGTGGCTGTCTCATACTATTACTTCTACCAAATGGCAAAAGTGCACCCAAACCCTGGAACTTGGGAGGAATTTCTGGAGAAGTTTATGGACGGGAGTGGTAAGTGGATAATAAACCCTTCCAAGTATTGAGCTTGATGTTAGCCCTTCTTGATATGGTAACTTCAAAATATGAGACTGATCCTGTTACCTCCAGCTAGCAAAGCAATGGGGTGGCTGGGCACCATTTTGGGGGAAGCCTCTTAAGCCTTGTAGAAGTTCTTGGAATTAGTGAGATGTTTCACAGAAATTCTATAAATGGGAAGATCAGATCAGGCCTTCTTCTTGTTACCCTTTCTGTTTGAGTGGGTAGATATGTCCATGTAAATATATGGTTCTTCAGTTTGACTATCAACTTCTATTAGAGTTTCTAGTCCTGTTTCATACTCCTGATGACCAAACCAAAATAAGTAGTAAGGAAACTGTAGCTTTCTCCGTGTTGCACTAAAGTTCCCATCATTCAAAGCATTCTGTTTCTCTTCTCAGTGTCTTTTGGATCCTGGTATGATCATGTCAAAGATTGGTGGGACATCACGAAGAAATACAGGATTCTGTACCTCTTCTATGAAGACATGAAAGAGGCAAGATTCTTTCTGCTCCTTTTATTAACATTCTCTACTACTCTAATTTTCACTTCCCCACATTAAGAGTTAGGAATGGGGCATAGATCTCCTGTTCTACATGTTCTACATGGCCAATAGGGAGGAGTAGGGTGGGACTTTTGTAGCATCTCCAGGGCCAAAAATTCCCAATTCCTCAAACAGATCCCTTATTGTAGCATTCTGATTATAATTAGATACTCCTGAAAACTACAAGTAGGAGATGAAGAGGTCAAAACTGTTCCCATCTATTCAAACTTGTTTTCTTTTATTTCCATATACTTACTCTCTTTGTGTTTGTCCAGCAAGACATTTCTCAGGTTCTTTTCCTAATTATATATCTGTATATATCTGATAGGCCTGGAACTGGAGCTACATTTAGACATGCCTGAGAATTGACCCACAGAAACTAAGAGCCATGGCTTATTTCACTAATTTCAATAGGCCTTCTTTATCTAAATCAGAACCATCCCAAAGCTGAATAGAAGACAGTTATACCCATCTCTCTTCTCATTTTCTCCATGCTAATCATCTCCTCAGGAGAGCTTGGTTTTGCTTCCAGACTAAAATTTGGTTAGCCATACATGGCATTAGATAATACTGGCTGATAATGGAAACTCATGGCTAAAAATTGTGTGCACATGTATATAACTGCAAAACATCATAAGGAAATAAGAAGCATTCTTGCCTGGATTATAACTAGACAGCAGATAGGTAATAGCTGTGAAATTGCAAAGGATAGCTTATTTTAATTTATTTTATTTAATATAACACAATATACCACAGCATTCTTCCTAATCCAAAATTCCTGACTTTCAATGCTTGATTGTTGATTGTTGCTTTGTACATAGGATCCAGAACGGGAGATTCAGAAGGTAATGGAATTCCTAGAGAGGCCAGTTGATAAAAACTTAGTCAAGAAGATTGCACACCACACCTCCTTTAAAGAGATGAGCCAGAACCAAATGGCTAATTACAAAAGCATTCCCACTTCAGTTATGGATCACACCATCTCTCCTTTCATGAGAAAAGGTGAGCCTATCAAATAACCAAACTGGGATTGAATGGAGGGCGAGTTATATTTATAATCCGCATAAAGGGCTAAAAAAGTAGAGCTGCCTTATTGACCCTGACATGCTCCAAATGTTTTAGATTTTGCAGCCATCCGGATTACAGGTAGTCCTTACAATAGTTCGTTTAATGACAGTTCGAAGATGACAACACTGAGAAAAGTGCCTTATGACCATTTTTCACACTCATGACCATTGCAGCATCCCCATGGTCATGGGATCAACATTCAGACAATTGGCAACTGACTCATATTTATGACAATTGCAGTGTCCCAGGACCACGTGAGCACCTTTTGCGACCTTCTGACGAGCAAAGTCAATGGGGAAGCCAGATTCACTGAACAATCATGTGACTAACTTAACACCTGCAATGATTCACTTAACAACCCTGGCACGAAAGGTCATAAAATGGTAAAAAAACTCACTTAACCTACGTCTCACTTAGCAATGGAAATTTTGGGCTCAGTTGTGGTCTTAAGTCGAGGACTACCTGTACTAGCTCTGCTGGTCAGGGATTATAGAATTTGAAGTCAATCTTTCTACTCCTAATAAGAGCTTGAAGTACTTGAGAGAAAATGAGATGTGCAATAGTGGTGAATATCTGACGCTCGAGTGTAGGATGAGGGTGGAGGTTCGTTCTCCAAGCTTGTGGGTTGGTTTCTGAATGTTTCGTTACTAGGCTAGGTAACATCTTCAGCAGAGTTTAGGAGATGTCAGTGTCAGTGTTGTTCTGTTTAGAAGGGATTCAGGTGTGAATGTGTCAAGGAGGGTCTTGTGATGGGTCAGGTGTGAATCATCAGTGAGTGGCTTGTGATGTGATGGGGAGGTTACTGCAGGGTTAGAGATCAACAATAATTGTACCATGGGGATGTAATATTATTGTTGTAGGCAAATAGGCTGTTCTTTGTGATGGTACATATACAACCAAGCTGGGCATCTATAGATGTATGGGATTCAACTCCAAGACTTTCCAGAAAGAATGACCATGGTTGATAATGCAATGCAAGGGCTTAGGGAAGACTAACATGTGTCATTGTCAGAGAAGGTTCTAGCTGGGCTCTTGAAGTACTAAATGGCTCTCTTATTTTTTATCCTTTTCCTTGGGATTTCAGTGCTTCTACCAAAATCTCAAGTAGGAAACAGGCAAGTTAGATCTTGAGGTCTGACAATCCTAATCCACATGAAGAAAATATGGCTTGAGAAACTGAGATTACGTAATGGCATGTGGGGTAGATCTTGGGAAACGGGACAAAGGAATGCTATCAAGGGAATGTTGAAATAAGAGACAGCATAGCCTGCAGATGGAGAGTGGGAGGAAGAAAGAGGCTTAGAAGGAACCCTCACTAGTTTCTCAGGCTGTAAATGAGATGGCAGGAGAATTGTACTTTCAGACTTGCAAGATTCTTTTAATATAGCTTTACAATATAATTGAATTAGCTTATCTGGTCATATTTCTATCTGGTGTACCTGGTAAGGCTGATAGATGTCTCATGCATGCTTCCCTATTCTTCCAAATGTACAGTGTGTTGTACATTAGTCTTCCATTTCCCTCTGCCCATTTTCTCCCTAATTTTTCTCTCTAGAGAAAATAGATTCTGGAAGAAAAGAAACACACAACAAGCACTCCATGTTCTTTGAGAAGCATTTTTAGGAGCCTTCTATTTGGAAGCCTCTCAACAAAACAGAACTTATTTTACTCCTACAATAGTCCCCACTACATCACTGGAAAGTAGGGAGCACCCAGGTAGTCCTCGACTTACAAAAGTTCATTTAATGACCATTTGAAGTTATAATGGCACTGAAAAACAAGACTGACTGGGTTTTTCTTACACTTACACTTACAATCATTGCAGCATACCTCCATGATAATGTGATCAATATTCAGACCCTTGGCAATTGACACATTTATGATGATTGCTGTGTGCCGGGGTCACGTGATCCCCTTTTGTGACCTTCTGACAAGCAAAGTCAATGGGGAAGCCAGATTCATTTAACAACTGTGTTGTTAATTTAACAACTGCTGACATTCGCTTAACAGCTGTGGCAAGAAAGGTCATAAAGGTCATAAAATGGGGCAAAATTCACTGAAGAACAGAAATGTTAGACTCAATGTTGCCGTATGTTGAGTACTTAGAGCAGGGGTCCCCAACCCCAGGGCTGCATTTGGAACCAGGCTATAGAAGTGGCAGGTGAGCACATATGTGCATGCACACATTCCCCACTTGCTCCAGCAGCAGGTGAGCCCATACATGCACACTCCATTTGCGCAAGCAGCAGACACACATGCCCACCGCTCACACAAATGGAGCTGTGTGTGCGCAAGTGCGCATGCTTGTCAGCTACTCGTGCAGAACCATCCCGTCCCCCCCTTCTCCGCTGGTTGGAGAACTCTGACTTAGCACTTTAGAGTCTACCTTTCAGGTTAGAGGCAAAAAAGAAAGGACTGAATTGGAGAAACAAGCCTTACCCCAACTCCAGCTGTGTCCAAGGAAGTGGCCTTGACTACAAAGGAGACAGAAAGAGTAGATGAGAGAGAAGAAAAATTCTTATTACTTTTCCAGCCATCATATATTACACATTTTAGGCAATGATTAAATACACCTGTAACTCAGAAATTATCAACTTTTCCTGGTAATATGGGTGATCATATAATCAAAAAATCCCCCAGGTATACTTTAAATGCAGATAGAGATCTGCAACTGTCTCAAAAGGGTTCATCAAAAATCTCATGCAAACCTATAAAACCATCCCAAAGTTCATGAGAGACTACCAACGATTCAAGAGATGAGTTATTTCATGTGGGCATGGCCTTTTTGAGATCCAACAAATGCTTTACTGTGTATGCATCCCATGCTGGGATTCAACTCTACCTTACCTAGTTTTAAGTAAAGTTATGCTGCAATAGAAAATAATTTTTGTTGTTGTTGTTGTTAATTGCGAAGTCGTGTCCGACCCATCGCGACCCCATGGACAACGTTCCTCCAGGTCTTCCTGTCCTCTACCATCTTCTGGAGTCCATTTAAGTTCTCACCTACTGCTTCAGTGACTCCATCCAGCCATCTCATTCTCTGTCGTCCCCTTCTTCTATTGCCCTCAATCTTTCCCAGCATTAGGCCCTTCTCCAGTGAGTCCTTCCTTCTCATTAGGTGGCCAAAGTATTTGAGTTTCAACTTCAGGATCTGGCCTTCTAAAGAGCAGTCAGGGTAGATCTCTTCTAGGACTGACCGGTTTGAACGCCTTGCAGTCCAAGGGACTCGCAGGAGTCTTCTCCAGCACCATAGTTCAAAGGCCTCAATTCTTTGGCGCTCAGCCTTTCTTATGGTCCAATTAGAAAATAATATATGTTACCTAATTGGGTAATGAAATATCTGTAAGCGAACAACCAAGCTTAGAGAACACCAAGGACTCCATAGTTCAACCTTGAGCTGCATATATTGTCTTCTCTTGCAAAATAATGACATATAAAATGTTACCTATTTGGGTAATGAAATGTCTGCAAGCAACCACCAGGCTCAGAGAACACCAAGGAAACTAATGTTGGCTATTATTTTCCCTTCAATTTAGGAGTTGCTGGTGACTGGAAGAACCAATTCACAGTGGCACAAAATGAGCGTTTTGATGAGAATTACAAGATGCAAATGAAAGGAACTACACTGCAGTTTCGAACAGAGATATAATTGTCCTTTTTCTACTTGGGTATGCATTTTTTCACCCATATTAAAATAACCCAACACATTCTATAGAAATGTTCTATGTGTCCCGACTATATGTCAGTACACTGCATATATCTCTTGGGGTGTGTGATGGTCCAACAGTATATGGGCTGTCAAGTACACATAGCAGACTTGCAATAATTTTAGCTCCTCATGTGGTATTCTGGCCAAAATGTGCCTAAACTAACCATTACTGTATTTCCTATGAGCAGGAAATGTGGCACAGGTACACACCCAAGGGGGATAACCCTAATATCGGTTTCTCTCTTAGTAAAACACATTAAGTGAAAATCTTAATTGACCAAACCCATAATGGATAGCAGAGATTTTTTAAAAAAAACTACAGGTGAATTTCTGTACTTTCACAGAGTGCTTACTAAATGAAAAAACAATGGGGAAATTTTAAGACAGATGCTGGTAGAAAAACAGTGGGAAGCCAGCAGTGTGGGGCAGCAGCCAAAAAAAGCTAATACAATCCTTGGTTGTATAAACAGAGGCATAGAATCAAAATCATGTGAAGTATCAGTACTTTATAAAACCTTAATAAGACCATACCTGGAATATTGCATCCAGTTTTTGTCAGTACACTACAAAAATGATGTTGAGACTTTGGAAAAAGTGCAGAGAAGAGCAACTAAGATGATTAAAGGTCTGGAGACTAATTGATATGAAGAACGGTTGCAGGATTTGGGTTTGGCTAGTCTAGAGAAAAAAAGGAGTACAGTGACATGATAGCAGTATTCCAGTATTTGAGGGGCTGCCACAAAGGAGGTCAACTTATTTTCCAAAGTACCAGAAGGCAAGATAAGAAACAATGGATGGAAACTAATCAAGGAGAGAAACAACCTGGAATTAAGGAGAAACTTCCTAACAGTGAGAACAATTAATCAGTGGAACAGTTTGCTTTCAGAAATTATGGGTGCTTCATCACTGGAGGGTTTTAAGAAGAGACTGGACAGTCATTTGTTTGAAATGGTATAGGGTCTCCTGCTTGAGCAGGGGGCTGAACTAGAAGACCTCCAAGGTCCCTTCCAGATTCTATGCTATTCTGTTCTGTTCTATTCTATATATATTTTTTGAAGAAAGCCAGAATGGCTATGAATGAGAGTGGGCTTCTGCTCTCTTTGTTATATGAAAATAGGAATTGGCAGTGAAGTGGGAGTACGATATATCTGAATGTGCATGGTAGGATAAAGAGTGATATTTCCAACCTGATACGATCAAGAGTGAATGGGTACTGAATGAATATGTGTTGAATACAAAAGTGAATACTAATAGAGTGTAAAAGAAATATTGTACAGTAAGGTATTTAGATCATACATTATAAAGGATAGGGATCTGCAGTTCTTTGGATCCAAACAGAAAGCATGAAATCTCCAGAAAATCTGGTTGAGGGAGTGACACTGACAGGGTGATACAACAGCTTTAAAGCAAGACTTGTGACCCCCAAATGCCACACCAGTTAGCAAATGACATCTTTCATAGTAGTCGCACTATTCCAGATATAGTGTATACCGTAGTATATTGGACTTGTGGTAGTGCAGTAGTTAGAATGCAGTATTGCAGGCAAGCTGTGCCCATAGCCAGGAATTTGTTCCTGACCAACTCAAGACTGACTCAACTTTACATCCTTCTGAGGGTCAGTAAAATGAGGACCCAAATTGTTGGGGGGAATATGCTGACATTTGTAAACTGCTCAGAGAGTGCTGTAAATATAAATGCTATTGTTATAATGCAGGTAGAGCTCCAACAGCATGTTTGTTCCTGCTACAGGCAGTTGATTCCCCCTGTCAGTGTCTTCTTTTCTCAACCTTATTTTCTGGGGATTGCACACAAGGAGAGTAGTTTAAAGAACAAAGGGCAATTAATAGTTGTGACTGCAGTTTGTAAGGATAGGGTAATATGGAAAGATATAACAGATGGTGTGGTCATGTGCATTTTTTTTACTTATGTCTGGATTGTTTAATGATAGAGTTTCCAATCCCAATTAGCCCTGTTAATCAAGGACTACCTGTCCTGACTCTCCACTCACTTTCTGTTTAATCTCTTTTCTATTTTAGTGAGGATCTTCTTGTGTTACCTGTGAGAGCTGAGAGATGGTATGTAGATGAAGATCAAGACAAATTGCCATTGGGATCCCATCAAGAGAGGGAAAGACCTAGTTAACATCAAAACCATGCCAAGAACCAAAATGAACTCCAACCTGCATTTTTATTTATGATGTTGCTACTTTTTAATCATTGATCTCTTTCCATGTGATCCAAAAATTCAAAGACATTTAAGAACATCTAGTTCTTATATTTGTGAAAGGGATGTAGCTTGTTCCTTCCTTCCTTCCTTCCTTCCTTCCTTCCTTCCTTCCTTCCTTCCTTCCTTCCTTCCTTCCTTCCTTCCTTCCTTCCTTCCTTCCTTCCTTCCTCAAAATGTCACTACTTCATCTTTAGCTTCTTGGTGGATTACTTGTAAAAATATAAATGCTGGAAAGTAGTAGATTGATAACATGCAGATTTTGCATTAAAATTTATGTTCCAGGTAAACAATGCAGAATAAAAGTCTCATCTGAAACTGCCTTGTGACTCATTTTCTTTTGGTCTTATAGAATTTTAATAAATAAGTGTTATGCAACTTATAATATAAGCTTTAAATTATAAGCTATTTCCATCTTTATGAAATCTGATCAAGTTTAAGAAACATGTAACCCCGAACACATTTTCCCACTTTATAGTTCTGTTTTCTCCCTATCTGAAATTGAAAGCTCTCCCCAGGAAAATGCTCTCGACAAATGGAAGAGGAACATTGTTCTGGATCATATAGCTCTATGTAACCTCGTACAGCTCTATGTAACCCTAACTAGTGAGCATGTATCAGTATGTTAGAATATCTGGCAGTTATTGGGTTAAATGCTGGGTTTGTTGATGTGTCAGTGGAAAGAGTTTCTAAAGGGCATTGAGAGACTTCCTGGACACAAGCCAGATTGGAATGTCTTTGTCTGAAAGAAGCATGGGCCATCAGATGTCACCCGATGAGCCTGCGCCATTATAAAGATGGTATGGAAGAGAGCATCATTCTTTTACCTATAGGAATGGACAAAAGATGTATTTTCCAGAAGTAACAACCACAGCATGAATGCAAGTAATCTTTCTGATTGAAATATATTTTTTGTTATGAAATCATTTCTATTGAGTTATCTATCTGACTTGATTTAAAAGAAAGAGTTTTTAACTCAGAGTCAGAATAAACATAGTTCTCAAATTATGACTGTAATGGAGCCTGCTCATCATAGACGTAAGTCGTGAAGGGTTGTAAAATGCATTTGGTCATGTGATGATCCAATTTTATGATCATTTATGCAGTGGTTGTTAAGCAGGTAACGTAGTTGTTAAGCAAACCAACAGTTTGCAGTGGGTACAATTTTGACAAAACCCAGAAATAAATGCCAATTTTCAGCACAACCATTGTAAAACATGGCTATGTCTTCACAAGACACTGCAAACTGCCATAAATGAGGCTCGGTTGTTGAGGGCCTGAATTTCAGTCACTTGATAGTTGGGGAGACCATCTGTCAAGACTGCTTTGTACTTTCACCTATATTCCACTTGATCACTGTTTGACAAAGAAAAGGGGGGGAGGTGGGACAGAATGCAAGTGTGGGGAGAATTGCATCTGAGTATCGCCAGTTCCCATAAGACAGTGCTCCAACCCAAGGACACATTGAGCAGGTGGGCTAGTGTGGCTTGCTGATTCCCATGACAAAATGAACAGAAGTGACTGGTGGACGTAATGGATTGTGGGTGGCCCATAGGGAAAGGGGGGAATTAACTATGCTAGCTTTTGCACAGGAAACCCAGAGCTGGTTTTGCTTCATCTGTGCCAATATGGTTTATTCAGTAAAGTTCATACTCATGGTAAAATAATGTCCCAGGAGTTTCTTCTGGATCCGCCAACTGGACAGTTCACATTGTCTATTCAAACTTTGAATCTGGGTCATAAGTATTTCCAAAAAGATCTTTTCTCATGCTGAATGATCGCTAAGTGATTGGTTGTAAATTGAGACTACCTATAGAAGACTGAGGTGGGCTTATAAGTTTGGTACACAACCTAAAGCATTAGAAGCAAACCTGGTATTATTTACAGCATGTCTTTGAAACAAAAATAATAATTGAGATAGAGGTCCCCAACCTATGGGATACGGCCCACTACCGGGCTGTGGCCTCTTGGCCACCAGACAGCGTGAGCGGCTGGCCAGTGCACATGCGCCTGTGCGCACGCTCACCCCCTGTCCTTGTGCCATTGCTAGCCAAGTTGTGAGCCTCTCGCTGGCACTAGGTGAGCCACGAGCCTCTTGCTGATGCTAGCAGCCCCACTTGCAGAGTATGCATGCTCACGGCCCTGTTTGCGCATGCACACGCAGCCACATTTGCGCATGTGCACATAAAGGTGCCTGTTCTTCCCTTTCCCACTGGGCCACTAACCCAGAAATGTTGGCGACCCCTAGATTTAGAGACGAGATGAACTCTAAAATAGATTTTAAAATTAATTATAAGAATATTTCCTTTTGGTTGTTTAAATATTTATAAATATATATATATATATTAAGATTTTAAAACTAACTAATCTTCCTGTGGGAAGGAGTTGATTCAGAAAAAAACATGATAGGAGGGGGCTTTGAAGGTTGTCTAGAGGGAATCAGAAAGAAATAAAGATTGTAATTAAGGAAGAAGAGATCCATTAATACAGAAAGGGGCAATATTATTTGTGTGTGGAAAGTCAAGAGTTAATAATGTCTTTATAATTAAAGGGGATATATAAATAATAAATCAGAAGAATGACTTGGAAATATTTGAAGTACATATTGGGTGATTAGTGTTGTTTTCTTTGAAAGAGGGAAAAGCACTTAAAATTGATAAAATTGATTATCCCTTAAGCAATTTTTTTTCTCATACCTGCCGATTCCAACAAGAGTAAATAGAAGCCAGACTAGCAGCTTCTTAGTAGAGCATTTGAAAATGTAACAAATTTGGACAACAGGGTTAGAGACCTGATATATTTTTCTGTTCTGTCTATGTAAGGTGACCAACTTTTTTACAATGAAAAGGAGGACACAAATAAATTGAAGAAAAAAATATCGTAAATAAAAGACACATTTTATTCATTGCAACAATAATACAGAATAACTATAATATGATAAACGCATAATAAAACATTTGTAACAATAACATTTTATATTGTAATTATGCCTACATGCCTATTAATTATTATTTAAATTAGTACTTTTCCATTGAATGAATATTTTTTGTCAATGTATCATCTTCTAACAATATATTGGGAATATCTGAACAAGAAATATCCTTCATATTGAATTTTACGGCAAATGCTGCAGCTAGAGTATCAACATTCAATCTCAATTTTTCACTTTTCCAAAAATCATTAGCAATTGAAAAAATCCTTTCAACTGCTGCATTAGTTCCAGGGCAGCACAACGTAAATTGGACAAGAATAAATAAATTTTCACATGGAATATGTTCATTTTTGAAATGGCTGAATATTTCCACCCTCTTTTATCAATTTTAACGTGTTTATTTTCCCATTGTATTAATTTTTCCGAATTTAAAAATACATTCAGTCTTTTAATTTCTTCAAAGAGACAATTGTCATCTATTTTAATGTCTGGCATTTCTTTAGACAAAAACTCAACACAAGATTCAATATCTGTCCAATATACTTGCAATGAAGTCAAAAAACACCATTGAAAACTGTTATTTCCTGTGATGTTTATTTCAGACCATTTTTCAATATACTGAAAACATGTTTGGTAAAAATTATGCACTTTTTTGATAAACTTTTCCATTATGCCCGGATTTGATTTCTCTGACAATTTTCTTTTTATAACTAAAGGAAGAAATTTTTCTTCAAATCGAGTTTTATATTGAAAGATAAAGTCATTCAAAATAAGACTAACTTCTGTAGCTGAAATGTGTTCACCTTCAATCTTTTGAATCATTTTGTGAAAAATAGATGCTTGATTATGTACAAAATACATTAATATCTCAGATATTTCATTATTGAAAAACAATTCCAGGATTTTAGGACATTTGTCTAAACTTAAAAAATATGAATGGAGAGGCTCAAATAATTGTAGAACATGCTTATAGCAGGTGTTAGAGCAAGCCATCTAACTTTTGAATATCCTAAAAGTTTTTTGTATTTTGTATTTTGTGAAGAAGTGAACATTCGCTTCTTCACAAAATTGTTTTAAAGTAGCCACACGGATGGTAAAACGACTAAAACAGGGCTTTTCAACCTTTTCACCCAACTGTACCACTTTTAGGATATGGTAACATCCAAGTACCACCAGTCACCTAGCGAGGTGTCAAAAACTTGATGACCACAAAAAAAAAGGAAAAAAGTGATAAAGTACAGATAGTCCTCGACTTACAACAGTTCGCTTAGTGATTGTTCGAAGTTACAATGGCATTGAAAAAATTGCCCCGCAAGGCACAGCCGAGCAAGACACCTGCCTGCCCACCCAGTGGCGCTCTTCCTCCTGTCCGAGGTTTTCATTGTTGTGAGCATTTCTGTTGAGGATTGGCAGTGGGTGAGGTGGGGGTATTTGGTTTTTATTTCCCCCGTCTGCTGGGTGGTCACAGTGTCCCAGGGTCATTTTGGTCCCAGTGTCCCAGAGTCATTTTGGTCACTTCACATGACCCTGGGACACTGTGACCATCATAAATATGAATCAGTTGCCAAGCATCTGAATGTAAATCACAAGATCCTGGAGATGCTGCAACATTCCAGCTGATCGGCGCTTTTTCTGGGCTCAGCAGAAGCACCAGGATCAGTGCTGCTTTCCAGCTGGATTCTGGCGCTGATCCTGGTGCTTCCACTGAGCCTTGACAGCCCCAAAGAAGCGCCGACCAGCTGGAAAGAGGCACTGATCTTGGCACTTCTGCTGAGCCCTGACAGCCCTGCAGCTCCAGCCATCTCTCATTCAGGTTTGTGCGGTGCTGCCACTGGTTCAGCTCATTCCCCTCTCCTGCTACCACTTTTTTAGGATGGTCGCATACCACCTGCCAGGTGCCAATGTACCACAGGTGGTACCCGTATCACTGGTTGAAAAGCCCTGGACTAACATACAAATAAATTGTAGTTATTATTACTTCTACATCAATTGGCCTGGCACATGATGCCGTGTTGATTGCATTTGACAAAATATGTGCATTACAACCTATTCCTAGTATTTTCTTTTGGAGTAAATCTTGTAATTTTACATACAAATTATTCATACACACATCTTCGCCCACCAATCTTTGTGTTTGTATTATCAGCTGTTAGTGCAACAACTTTGGATTTCAAATTGTTTTCATTTATTACTCTGTATAGATGGTTTGACAAAATTTCAGCAGTTTTGCCCTCAATGGATTCTAAATTTAAAATTTTTACTTGAATGCCCTTGGTAACATTAAAATATCTTACTAGTATTTGATACAATTTATTAAAATATCTTACTAGTATTTGATACAATTTGATACAAATACTATCTTACTAGTATTTGATACAATCTTACTAGTATTTGATACAATTTGATATAAGTCTTTGGTAAGTATTTTGTCACAGTAATTTTTAAATACTGATTTATTAATAGCCTCGCATTTTGTCCTGGCGCATGAACATTTAGCAACGTGAAACTTTTTCAATAATTTAGTTGTACAATCCATACTACAAAAACTTTGATTGTGAATTATGGTATGGTATGGAATGCAAATGTTCCCTCCATTGCAGCTAACTGTTTTTCATCTTCAGAATACTTTGAAGTTTTAAAAAAACTTGTTACTTTACAACTGGAAGCAGATGCATCTGATGATTGCTTATGTTTCTTGGTAGTCAAGTGTTTTGTAATAGCTGCTCTGGCCCCAACAGCAATACAAAATTCTCTACTGCAAATATTGCAGAAAATAATGTTATCCTTCTTTGATGTGATGAATGGAAATTTCTTATTCAATTTATCGTTGAAATGGCATTTCCTCTTTTTTGATTTTTCCATCCCTAAATGGAAGTTAGTCTCCTCCAGGTATCTTCGGGACTAACTAGGAGATGGTGTAGTTGGGTAGCAGGGAGGGGTGCAAAGTTCCTGCCAATTCACCTTCGCTACAGACAACTTGCATGTACAAAGTTTGCGGCCAGGTGTTTTGGCGCGCTCAGCAGCAATTCCTATTGGCTTTCGAAAGCCAATAGGGGGAGTAGCACAGCTCATGCAAAAGTTGAAAAAAAAACATCAAAAAAAAGATGCTGGAACGCCATTCTGAGCGTTCTATGAGGAAAAAAAAGCCCTGCAGATTAGTCTTCAAATATCGAAAAGGAGGACATGTAGGAGGACACTTTTCGAGGGAGGACATAACTCACAAAAGGAGGACGGTTGGTCACCTTAGTCTATGTCTGTGTTCCTTGCTATGTCTTCCTGACTATCCATCTTCTTCAGGGGACAGTTCAATCCTGTGTCCAGGGTGACTTGATTATCTATAGATATATATAAGATGTTCTCAAACATTTGGGAGTGCTACTATCAGCTGCCACTCTCATTAGATTCTGAATCCAGGATAGCTGCTGGGTTGGGTTGCAAATCTCTTGACTCTGGGCAAAAAGAGTTGTGTTTCCTTCCCTTGCCATCCTCCCCTTTAATCCCTTTACAGCCAAAATGAAGCCAGAACAAGAAGAGGCGCACCCTCCATTGGTCCCTGTTAAGGGGATCCCCATGATAAAGTATTTTGCAGAAGTCTACGATGAAGTGGAAAGATTTCAAGCACATCCAGATGATTTACTGATTTCTACGTACCCCAAGTCTGGTAAGTGATGCCTTTGGCTGCATTTTCATAAACGGAGAATAGAAGTTCTGGGCATTCATGTGTGGAAAATTTCTAACTCTCTACTTTCCCTTTGTTCTATCAACACACAAGACAATACATTCCAGGCAGTTGGAAAGCAACTTTTTTTGAGAGAAAGAGACCCTTCTAGCTAGGTCCTTCTTGAAAGAAAATATAGTTTGGAACAATTTAGTTTTAAAGTCAACAGGAAGCCCATATAACTCAACCAAGTTCCTTTATATGTTTTTCTCATAAAAATAATAAAGAATATATGAGAATGAAACAATGAAAAATAAATAATATTTGTTTGTAAAAATGTCATAAATTGGAAATTAGAAAAGTAGCATTGACTATATACTGAATTATTAGTCTCTAGACCACAGGTCGGCAACCTGTGGCTCTGGAGCCACATGCGGCTCTTTGAGCCATCCCCTGTGGCTCCCAGCCTCCTCTGCCATTTGCAGAGAGAGACGGAGACAGAGAGAGGGAATTGCGCTTCCCTGCTTTTCTCTCTCTCTCTCTCTCTCTCTCTCTCTCTCTGTGTGTGTGTGTGTGTGTGTGTGTGTGTGTGTGTGCAGTGTTCTCCGAGGAGCTGAAAAGCTTATCGGGCAGAGCTCCTCCCTTTGCTGCGTGTCTGCAGGAAGCAGGAAGGGCAGGAGAGAGCTAGCTAGCTCAACTATGCTGGCTCAGGAATTCTGGGAGTTGAAGACCATGAGTCATAAGAGCCGAGGTTGCCTACCCCTGAGCTTGTTGGAGAACAGCTTGAAGCCAGCTTGTTAGAGCAGCAGATAGGAGAAAGGGAGAGAGGGGGGAGAGAAAGAGAGAGAGAGAGAGAAAGAGAGAGAGAGAGGGAGGGAGGGAAGGAGAGAGATAGAGATAGAGATAGAGATAGAGATAGAGAGAGAGAGACAGTGGTGGGGGGAGAGAACTGGCAGACCAAGGAGAGATAGAGGGCAGCATAGATGGCCACCACAAAATTGTACATTGGCTCCCAGCTGGCCTGGGCCAGGGCCAAGGCAGCAGGGGCCGTTCCCTCACTGTTTTCAGGATGGCTTCATGGGCCACATGAAACCACTTTGTGGACCGCATCCAGCCCCTGGGCCTTGTGTTTGACATGTCTGGGCTGCACCAACCCGGCACCCGAAGATACATAAGTGGGTTTTGGGTTGCAGTTTGGAGTAGAGTTGGGGGAGGTATGAAGAGGGGGCCGAGCTTAGAATCCTTGCACAACAGAAAACACCCCAGGCCCTACCTCCCCTAAAAATAAGCCTTATCTGACTGTTCCCAAGAGACTGCAGTCAGTCTGGCAAGATTCTTGTAATTAGGCATTGCAGCAATAAAGAACTCTGAACAATTCACAGTATAAGCTGGGTTCCTTGTGCCTGACAGTCACTCTCTCTCAGACACAACATCAGGCTTGGACAACAAGCCAGTCAATCAACTCTTTTTGGAACCAATGGATCAACACTTAGTTGATCAGAAAAAACAAATAAACAAAGGCAGACTCTCTATTTGCAGGAATAAGGAGGAAGAGGAGGAGGAAGACTTTTTTAAAAAACAAACTTCACTCTCAAAGCTGTAGAGGTAATCCTCATCTAACACCTACTACTACTTGGAACCTATGATGGTGCTAAAAAAAGGTAGTTAGAACTGGACCTCATGGCGATCACAGCATCCCCACAGTGACATGACTATGATTGTCAACTTTGCCTGCTGGCTTCCTACATGCAAAGACTGCCAGAACTGCCATCCCTATACGGCAGTCATGTGGCTTTTTGATTTACAATCGCACTGCTTAATGACAGATTTTCCAGTCCCAATTAGCACCATTAGACAAGAGCTACCTGTACTGGTCCTCTTGGTTTTGGCCAAAAAACAAACTCCAGAGGGTGTTTCATTGATGAATTGTTTTAGTTAGGAATATTCTTTATTCATTAGTTTGAACTGGATTATAACTGACATGTATGTGACATGAATGGTAAAAGTCGTCTTGAAGCAACCTGGAATTAACAGAGAAGACAATTAGCCAGTAGAACAGCTTGCCTTCAGACATTGTGGGTGCTTCATCACTGGAGGTTTTTAAGAAAAGATTAGACAGCCATCTATCTGAAATGGTATGCGGCAGGGGTAGGCAACCTTGGCTCTTTTATAACTCGTGGACTTCAACTACCAGAATTCCTGTGCTGACTCAGGAATTCTGGGAGTTGAAGTCCACGAGTCATAAAAGAGCCAAGGTTGCCTATCCCTGGTATGGGTCTCCTGCTTGAGCAGGAAGTTAGACTAGAAGACCTCCAAGGTCCCTTCCAGCTCTATTTTGATTGAGTGATATGGCTTCTCAACCTTTAGGCTAAGGTCAAGTTTGAAAATAGACAAATTGTCTGGGGTGGCCGTGGCTCCCAACAAGATGCTGTTAGATTTTTCCTTGCTGCTTTTCTTTTCTTGTTCAACTCTATTACTCCTTGGTTGATATGGTCAGGTTCCCCCCCTCGCCCAGATTTGGGGCTGAAGTGAGCAGAACCTTTTCTTTCCTTTGTCCCACTTTCAATCTTTCAGCAAAGTACATGTAGCTTTCCTTTTTCTTCATAGGGCCTAAGGAATAACTGGAACATCTAGCGCGTCTCAGTATGATAAAAGTCAAGCTAACACATTGCATTATATAACCCAAATGTTAATAGCTAGGAGTTGCGTAACAGCAAAGGAAATGGAAAACTATGAAAACTTCCCACTGCAGTTCAACCACAGAAGTGGCCCAAAGCCAGATTGGAGTGGAAATCCAAACTGCAAATTGAAAGTAGAGCCAGTCAAATTAAGCCAGCTTTTTGATCCCTTTCATTGCAAGGATCAAATTGTACTTCATGATTCAGTTCTTAAAAGTATGCTTAAAGTACTTATTTTAAAAGGAACAAAAAGCAACTATGAAATGGTATATAGCCCTCAGCAGAGCTGCTCATTGCAAGCCCCATTTTTAGGAACAAATGAAAAAGTGGAGTGGAAGATTTTTGAGAGGAGTGGGGTCCCAGGTGTTTTTTCTTCAAAATAGAAAAGCAGATGCTTTAATTACACCTTTTAAAACATCATTAATATGTCATAACATAGTTTCAGCCTCAGTCAAACAAACTAAAATTTGAATAAAAGCCTCCTTTCCAGATTCATTTAAAGATAGAAATTAATTATTGAACAGGTAATCCTCGACTTACGATAGTCCATTTAATGACTGTTCGAAGTTACAACCGCACTAAAAAAGCGGCTTATGACCATTTTTCATCCTTAGGACTATTGCAGAATCCCCATGGTCATGTGATCAAAATTCGGAGGCTTGGGAACCGACTCATATTTATGACATTGCATAAGATCATGTGATCACCTTCTGACAAGCAAAGTCAATGGGGAAGCCAGATTCACTTAACAATCATGTTATTGACAACTGCAGTGATTCACTTAACAACTATGGCAAGAAAGGTCGTAAAATGGGGCAAAATTAACTTAATGACTGTCTCCCTCAGCAACAGAAATTTTGGGCGCAATTGTGGTTATAAGTCGAGAACTGCCTGTAATCATGCTCCACCATAATATTGAGGTAAACATTTTTAAATAATCAGAATATCTTTCTGAATTCTATAAGGTTTGCTATTTTTAGTGCGGCAGGTGGTCCTCATTTAATGACCACATGTTCAACGACCAAACTTACGACTGTGCTTAAAGAGGAGTAGTAGTAACAACTGGTCCTCATATTTATATAGGTTGCAGTGTCCTGGGATCATGTGATCTCCACTTGTGATCTTCTTTGTGAGCTTCCTATAAGCAAAGTCAATGGGAAAACCACAGGTCTCAAATGGTGTCATGATGCCCTTGCTTAACAACCCAGTGACTCACTTAATTACAGCAACTGGGAATGCTGGAATTTCTGTTGCTAAGCAGTGCAGTCATGCAATGTTGTGTTTTATGACTGTGTTGAAATTCTGATCCCAGTTACCATTGTTAAGTATTACCTGTCTTATCTATGATTGATTTTAAGACCTCTGACATTTTTAAAATGAGCTTGTAGGCTCTCTCCTTTATTTCAAAGAGCTGCCTTCATTTTTTTATTTTCTTGGTTTTGCTCTTGTATTTTCTTTTGTATATGAAAATGATAAACATAAACAAATTTAAACCATTGTTTAAAATCCTTATGAACCTTTTTCAGATTCGTCCCTTTTTCAGGCTTTTCCTTTATTTTTTTTTTCAAGAAAAAGATGGTCACTGCAAGTGTTATATGCTTCAGGTAAGCTAAAGTTATGAGACATTATGTGTAATTCAAATTCAGGACCATGTACCCGGGAAGGTAAACACTGCAAAATCCAAGCTTTCCATTGTCTATTGAAACTTTTCATAATCTTCAAAGGGAGATTACACTACTTGGTAACACTTTTTGCAGTTCCTCATTGCGGAATTCTGGAAGTTGAAGTCTAAGCATCGTAAAGTTGCTAAGGCTCAAAAACACTGATCGAGAGGTTCACACAGAAGTATTATAAATATGGGAGTGACAGTCAATCTTATTGTTGACCCGGAATTAGGAGACAGCATAGGAAGTATCAGTTGTGAATATGTGCAGATGGCCCTGCTGTCTTTGGGCATTTGCAGAGTCATGGATGCAGAGTCATGAAAGGACAGCAAGAAAAACACCCAATATAGGGAAACACCCAAAAGGGAACATTTTTAGCTACTTCTGCTTTCTCCCTTCTTATCCACAGTGTGCCAGACTTACTGGGTGAAATCTTTATCTTACGTGTGTCAGCTTTGCTGGGTGGATTGCTTATGTAATCAGAAAGAATAAATACAAGGATTTCTTGTCATTTGGGGCTTCTCTCTTTTAGAGGAACCTGTCTTTATTCAGCTGAATAAAAACATAAAGCTTAAAAGGCAACTTCTGGTTTCCTGTATTATTTTATCAAGCAAAACCTCAGAACCTGCACAGCATTATCTCCCCAACTCTTAGTCTCAGGAGGCTGTGAAACACTAGAATCATACCTGGAAGCAAAATTTAGGATGGATGCAGATAAGCAAGCTGGAGGTTAATCCAAACAAAACAATTGTACTGGGGGCAAGCATGCAGCTGGTTCTGAAAGAGACTGCATTTCCCCCTCTGATTTGCTTTGATATTGAGATGGCTGTTAGCATAATTCCTGTCCATTTGGTTAAAGAAAAGGAGAAAACAGAAATAAAAGGTAAGAAGGCATGTTCAAGGTTATTTGCTCAAGTTCTGACAGGTCGGGAAACATGATAACATTTCTGTAAAGGTAGAAATAGATTATAATTAAAAGCTTATTTGTATGTTGCATAACTCTTTTTCAAAGATAATTTTTATTAAATTTTTGACATTTCACAAAAACAAAACAATCTTCCCCCCAACCTCCCCAACCCTCCCATTCCCTCCCCCGACCTTCGCAGAGCTGGATATAGGCTTAATTAGAATTTCATCAAAAAATCTTAAAAAAAGATATAAACCATAAATAAATCTAACATTAGTTAAAAATCTAAATACATTAATTAGAAAAATTATAAAATAATTAACAATAGTATATATATATAAAAGAAACATGAATACAAAATATAAATGTTTAAAAAAAAAGAATGAAAAAAGGGAAAAAAGAAGAACAAAAAAAAGAGGAAAAAAAAATCAAAATATTCCGTTTTAAATATAAATTGTTAAAAAACTAGATAATATTTTTTTATATCTAACTTATATTGTATAAAATCTATCCATTTTTTCCATACCACAACATACTTCTCTTGCGATTGATCCTTCAAAAAAGCTGAAATCTTTGCCATTTCCGCCAAATAAGAAACTTTAAGAAACCACTCTTGCAAAGTAGGCAAAGATTCCTTCTTCCAACATTGCCCTACTAACAACCTTGCAGCTGTAATTAAATTTAACATCAGTGTAGTCTCCTTAATATCACAATCAATAACAATACCTAACAAAAACAAT
This sequence comes from Crotalus tigris, assembly GCF_016545835.1. NCBI lineage: Eukaryota > Metazoa > Chordata > Lepidosauria > Squamata > Viperidae > Crotalus > Crotalus tigris. The sequence goes on along the minus strand of NW_024096755.1, from coordinate 249,183 downwards.
TGTGGGGTAAATTTTACCCTCCTTCTAAAGATTCTTTGAATATTCCACCATATCTTAATCCAAAAAGCTTTTATATTTTTACACGACCACCAAATATGATAATAAGTAGCATCCAAACATCCACATCTCCAACATTTAGGCTGTAAGTCAGGATACATACGAGACATTTTTTGTGGATCAAGGTGCCATCTGTAAAACATTTTATAAAAATTCTCCCTTAAATTCTGGGCTTGTGTAAATTTAACATTTCTCACCCAAATAGTTTCCCAAGTATCTAATAAAACTGGTTCACCAAAATTTTGTGCCCATTTAATCATACATTCTTTAACTAATTCTGCTTCTGAATCCAATTCTATTAACACCCCATAAATTCTCTTAATATGAGTTCGTCTTTGATCTTTTACTTGTTTAAAAAAATTCTCATCTTCTCTAAGCAAACCCACCTTGCAATCTACCTTCCACCTATCCACAATTTGTCTATACTGAAACCATGAATATATAATATTTTCTTGTGCTAAATCTTCCAAAGATTTTAACTGCCAATTTTTACCATCCCATCTAAGTAATTATGCATAAGAAACACTATCCATCTTAACTCCTCTCCTTATCCCCTCTATCGCATGCCATGGCATGGCCCATAATGGAATTTTAGAATCAGTTCTATAATATTTCCTCCAAACCCGAAGTAAAGAAATCCTTATAATATGAGATTTAAAAACCCTATCAACCTTTTTATTAAAAATTAAATAGGCATGCCATCCAAAAAGTAAATCCCAACCCTCCAAGAGGAGTATTTCTGCATTTATTAAATTAACCCAATCACTAATTAATGTTAAAACCACAGCATCATAATACAATTTCAAGTTCGGTACCTTGAGTCCACCTCTCTCACGAGTATCTTGCATAATTTTAAATTTTACTCTTGGCTTTTTCCCTGCCCAAATAAATTTGTTGATACCTTTCTGCCATTCATTTAAATTAACCTCGTTCTTTAAGATAGGTATCATTTGAAATAGAAAAAGAAACTTTGGCAGAACATTCATTTTAATCACTGCAATTCTTCCCAGAAGAGATAATTGCAACTTCTCCCAATTTTTCAAATCTCTTTGTATCTTGACCCACAGCTTTTCATAATTATTTTTATACAATTTTGCATTAGAGACAGATAAAGTAACCCCCAAATATTTTACCTTATCAACAACCTCAAAATCTGTCAAGTTAACCAAAATCTGCTTATCAAGATTGGTCATATTTTTAGGTAATATTTTACTCTTATTATTGTTAATTTTAAAACCTGAAACCCGTCCATATTGATGTATCAGTTGTAATAACTCTACTACAGAATGAATAGATTGTGATAGGGTAACGACCAAGTCATCTGCAAAAGCTCTTAATTTATATTTTTTATTAACTTCTATTCCTTTTATTTGCTGTGATTCTCGGATTTTAATCAGCAATATTTCCAAAGTTAAAACAAACAGCAGTGGTGACAATGGACATCCCTGTCTAGTCCCTTTTTCTATTGTAAAAACCTCTGACAAACCCCCATTAACTATAAGTTGTGCCGTTTGTTTTTGATAAATAACACCAAGAGCTTGTAGAATTTGTCCTCCAAAATTCATTTTCTCAATTAATCTTAACATAAATTGCCAATTCAATTGATCAAAAGCTTTTTCAGCATCTAAAAATATCAATCCTGTGGAAACTTGATTATTTTTATCTAAATATTCTAATAAATTAATGATTTGTCTAACATTATTCTTCATATACCTTCCAGTTATAAAACCTGTTTGGTCTGTGTGTATGACATGATGCAAAACCCTCATGAGCCTATTGGCTAAAATTTTCGCAAAAATCTTATAATCTACATTTAAAAGAGATATAGGTCTATAATTCTTTGGTAAAGTAAGGTCTTGATCTTCTTTTGGAATTAAAGATATAAAAGCTCTACCCCATGACGGGGAAATCTCTGAACCCTGTAATATATTATTAAAAAGTTCTCTTAAAGGTTGAACCATCTCTTGTGTCAAAGTTTTATAATAAATAGATGTCAGGCCATCCGTACCCGGTGCTTTACCTAATTTTAATTCTTTAATCACCATCTCAATTTCCTCATTAGTAATCAAACCATTAATTTCTTGTTTCTGATCTTCTGTTAATTTAGGGAAGTTGGCTTCATTTAAGTAATTATCTATATCTAATAACTCTTATTAACTAAAATTCTATAAGAGAAAAAGAAAAAGGACAGTTTTTAATCTGCAGCTGTTTACCCAGAACAGAAATTACCATGCAAATCCAGAGGTTCTCAACTTGTTCTTGTTACCCAATGGGCCTGATCCAAGAAAATGAATTTTAATGGGGAGAAAAGCAAAGTTTTAAATTTAGGCAGGAAAAATCAAAGGTACAAGTACAGATTAGGTGACACCTGGCTCAAAAACAGTAACTGTGAGAGGACTTTGGAGTCCTAGTGGATGATCATTTGAATATGAGCCAGCAGTGTATGACAGCAGCCCAAAAAGTTAATACAATCCTGGGTTGTATAAACAGAGGCATAGAATCAAGATCACACAAAGTATTAGTACCCCTTTATAAAACCCTAGTAAGACCACACCTGGAATACTGCAACCAATTTTGGTCACCATACTACATAAAAGATGTTGAGACTGCAAAAAGTTCAGAGAAGAGCAACTAAGATGATCAAAGGCCTGGAGACTTGAACATATGAAGAACAGCTGGGTTTGGCTAGTCTAAAGAAAAGAAGAAATAGGGATGATAGCAGTATTCCAGTATTTGAGGGGCTGCCACAAAGAAGAGGGAATCAAATTATTCTCCAAAGCATCAGAGGGCAGATCAATAAACAATGGTTGGAAACCAATCAAAGAGAGACGCAACTTGGAATTAAGGAGAAACTTTCTACCAGTGAGGACAATTAACCAGTGGAACAGCTTGCCTTCAGAAATCGTGGGCGCTCATCACTGGAGGTACTAGTACTACTAGTAATTGTTATTTTTATTTAAATGTATGGGCTGTCAATTCTCTCCAACTCAGGCCACTTTACAATGTAAGGTCACTAAAAATACTTCTCAGAGATAATGCTTTTAAGCCATAAATCTCCTTTCTTGTAATCTTTGCCCTACATTTTAAATTGCTAAATATAAGAAGGACCTCTTCTTCCCTTCAATCCAATCATAATAACACCATTGGTGCACACACACAAAATGATCAAAGTGAGGGATGACACCTGATGCTTAGTAAATGTTTCATACACCCATAGAAAAGGCCCTACCCAAATCTTCCTAACATAATTCATTGAGTTAATCGGCAAACCATATAAAATATTTCCTGGGCTTTAATGAGTTTAAAAGGCCATTGGATAAAGTTCACTACCCAACAGAAAGAAATGGAGCTAACACAGACAATGAGAAATGAGAGAACATTTATTTTGGAATCAAGCAATAGGGAGAAAAAAAAATTGGCTTCAAAGGAAAGCATATAAAGTTGTAGGGAGTAAACTCTTGGTGTGCAGTACCAAGAGAAAAGTCCCAAAGCCAGCAAAATAGCAGTAGCCTTCCATCTTGGTGGTCTAATGATTAATTTTATTCAGGGCATCAACCCTGGGTCACTTCTTCCCTCCCAACCATTCCTATCCTCTCACAACCTCCTGAAACAGAACAAAACTGACAAATGGTAGCAGGAGCCAGGTTAATTTGGTAAGATTTTGTTTATTCTGAGTTCAAGCTTGATTTATTGAAGAACATTACGCCATGCACTTTTTTGCAATTTCCTCAAGAACAAAGGGTCACATAAAACATTTACATGGCAGCTATTGTTTCTGTTCCTAAACAAAAAATCACTTCAAAACTTTGGTAGGTAAAAAAGCCATCTTTAGCTGACACCAACTAGAATTCATTTTTTAAAATTTTCATCATCTCTTTAAAAAGAAACAACACTGTCCTTTTCCCCATTTTTCACTAAGTTTATAAATATTTTTATTGAGCGAAATGTCTATGGAGATCCTTAATCATCCAGGTCACAGTTGTCCCAAAGGTGCTTTTCAAAAGGCAACTGGTCTTTCTTGGCCTTTCCTCCTTGAAAACGTTTCTTCTCATCCAAGAAGCAAGAAACTTCTTGGATGAGAAGTAAAATATTTTCAAGGAAAAAAAAAACTATTCTGTTTAAGAGTTCTCCTAAAATTGTCAAGGAAGAAGAAAGAAATCAAATGTTTATAACGTCCTCATTTCTGGAAATATAATTTTTAGTTCTATAATTCTTCCCAATGAATATTCTAGAGATTGAGGGCCACCATTATCTGGTCTTTGCACTTCCCAGTAACATTTGTTTAAATATTACATAAATGCTTTGATATACTTCAGAAAACTGTTGATTGTATAATTTCTACTGAAGCCACCAAGCAATTATTATCAAATGCATTATGAAGTTCTCTTCTTCATAACTTGTTTTTTTATTAGTAGTTACTTCTTTTCTACTTTGCTTTTGTATTTTTATTTTTGTGTGGTTTAAATGTTACAATTTATGCAATAAATAAAATAAAGTTATGCAATCTGTTTTTTAAAGACTAGTTCCAAGTCACCATACGCAGCTTTGAAAATGTTCCAATCCTTGGAATAAAATTCTATCAGAATTCTGGTCATATCAGAATAGCAACACTACTTTTAGTTTTTTTTGCAGTGGTGAAATGAATAAAAGCGGCAATTGTGCAATAGAAACAATTAGTAACATTATCTCAGTGATTCTTTTCACCCCAAAATATTAAAAAATTCCCCAATGCCCTCCTACTTTCCTTTAGATTTTCACAAATTCAGGTCGAGTCTTTGTGTTTCAATTGCTGGATTTAATTCCAAATCTTTCCTTCAAAGAAGGAGGTTTTGCAATCTTCTTAACACAGGGGAAAAAAACCCTGGGAAAAAAAAATTAAAGTATGCAGCACTTCATAGCAGCCTAAGCTGAAATAACACAGCTGCAAGGAGGAAAACTTTAAAAATCCAAATAACAGAAATCGACAAATAACAGACAATTGCCTGTTCTTTATTCACAGAATTTTAGTTGGCTGTTTCCAAAGCAATTAACAATTCTAATTAACCTTTGTAATAATCATATAATCATTTCTCACAAAGCTAACTGCCTGTGTTGCATTGGAGTGCAAATGTCTTAGGTTAATAAATTAAATGACTACTCTAATAGGTTTCTGTTGCTTCCTGCTTTATTCACTGTCCCTCTGCAGAAGTTCACCGGGATAGACCTTGTTCTTCACCAAGCTGCAGCTGCAGGGCAACGTCACTTCTTCTTCGTTTCTTTGCAAGCCACAACATAGCGCTGAGCTACGTTGAGGGGGGGAGAGTAGCCATCTGCATAGCTGGTATCTTCAAAGAGGACTGAGTAGTCATCTTGAGGCTGAGTCCAAGAAAAAGAATGGATTTTGTTACCTCCTACAGGGGGATGGCCATTCAGTCATGCTCTCCACTGGATTGTTAAGCTGCTTCCTTTTCTTCTCAGTCTTCTCCTTACCTCATCCTTTTCTGTCTCCCTTCTTCTTGTTCTTTCCCACCCTTTTCTAGCCACTTCCACATTTCAGTCCTGACATACTGAACGGTCTTACTAAAAATAGACAACTGCATCTTACTGATACATAAGGTTTTTTAGACCCTAATTATGAATGGATTGGGGAAATTTTGAAAGATGTTGAGCTTTCCTGCTTTCCTATATCCAGAGCTAGGAAGAATATGCCTGATACATTACTTCATAACAGTCATTTGCCAACTCTTGCTGGAAAAAAATTATTTGGTCTTTTAAACTGTCCTATCTATCTATCATCTACCTACCTACCTACCTACCTACTTAACCTACCTACCTACCTTCCATGCTTCTAAGATGCTTAACTTGAAGTATATACCCCAAATTTCATAATTAGCATAAGATATGTAATGCATAACAATGAAGTAGCAACTCCAATTATATGCCTCTGCATTCACATATTTAAATAAGATATATTTTTTCTTTCCACACACTAGCAATTTAGCTACTTCACCATCGTATCTCAACACATTTAAAATAGTTGTAGTCTATCTAGAATGCAACATCTCCCATGGCTGTTCCCCTAGCCTCTTTTTTCTTAGACAGCTTGACTTTCAAATCTATTTCCCTTCTATCTGCATTACTAATTTAAGACAGAGACTGATAATCTGGCTAAACTACGAATACAGTAGCTAAGGGACAAAGCAATGTAACACTGACCAAGTGAAATCCCAGTGCTGAATAAAACATCAAGGATTTTGATATTTGGCAAAATGGGATGGAAAGAGAACTAATAAATTGAGAGCAGTTTTCTATAAACACTTTCCAGAGGTAATTGATTTGGAGAGAAGTCAACCAAGCAAACCAGAGACAGACAGAGATCCTGACTGATAATCTGTAGTTGTCAGGCTCCTTCTCTCCTTCTCTATTAGATTACAATTTAACTTTCGTGAATAATGTTGATAGTTTTGTCTTTTTAAAACTTCTGCCCCATCCACACCTAGTTCTATCTAAACCAGAAAAGTCCTGACGTGTTATTCCAGGGAAGACAAATTACCTTGCCTAATAAACAGACTGGGAGATATTAGCAACCTGTGGTTTGATGTTTTCAGATAGGTGGTCGAGGGGGGAGAAGAAGGGATGGTTTTACATGTTTGTGCCACTTTCACAGATGCAGCTTTGTGCACGGGCACACGTGTGCACACACATGCCCACTTCTGGAGCCTGGTTCTGAATGGGCTGTGGCCTGGCACTGGGCCATGGACCGGGGACCCTTGCTCTATTAGCATCAATAGAGTTACTCTGTAATTATTACCTAGAGAACAACTCAGGAGAAAGAGCTACGGGCCAGATCAAGAGTTCCTTGGCCCAGGACTCAATGAGCCTTTGGTCTGACTGAAGGACAGGTCAGCTTTTCCATCAGGTGGACCTGCATGAGCCATTCTATCACCAGTTTGGAGCATTTATTGAGGAAAACTTCTATGGTCTCTTTCTTACCCGCTGAGGTGGAGCGTGGATAAGGGCTCGATAGAAGCAGGTGGTTTGTGGGTACAAGGCCAGGACCAACTGGTCCTTCTGGAACAAGGCCTCAGGGTCTGTTTCAGGATTGGCCTTCCACTGAGGTAGAGGGATGATGCGACGTCGGCTCAAGGTATGACGCCTGTGGAAAAATAGAAGTCAAGATGAGCAGATTTCCCCCAAATGCCCCATAATTCAGGACCAAAATATTTGGGGGGAGGGGCTGAGGACACAGGTGAATTTCGGGAAGCAGACTGGGGAACACTCAGGGCTAAAATATGCAACGCTCTCATCTGAATATTTTCCCATCAAAGTATCAGGATGACTCCAATCCTGCTGGACTTTCACAAGGCCATGAAGACCTGGTTGTGTGCTGGAGCCTGGGGCACCATGTGTTAAAGGCCCCATTTCTTGGCTATATTATCTATCTATCTATCTATCTATCTATCTATCTATCTATCTATCTATCTATCTACCTACCTACCTACCTACCTATCTACCTACCTATCGCAATAGTTTTACTTGGCAACTATGTATATATATTCTTTGTTTAAATTGTTTAATGTTTTTATGGTGTAGGCCACACAGAGTCACTGATTGAGATAGGTGCCTATAGAAATTAAATAAAATATACACGTTTCATTTAATTGTAAATATAATTAAGGTTAAATAAAGTGAATATAATGGCACTACTGACATATACTTAATTCTCCCTTTAATCACATTAGAAATTACAGGAAGGGTTTGGGAAATCTCTGGGTGCCTTGTTCAAAGCTTCTGGGGCCTAGGGCACCTCTGCCTTTAACAATCCCTTCATCACTTACTCTTTTCCTTCTTCATCAATGTCATCCACCTCATATCTGAAAAAGAATAAGAATTTGAAGAAATCCAAATAGAATGCCCACAAAGTAAAATTAACCAAGATGAAATTCTTGTACAACATATCCATTTGCATTCTTTTAAAATGATGACCAACTGTCTGTAAGAAGTATAAATCCTTCCATTCCCCACCATCCAGTGAGAGCTGAAGAAGCTTCTTGGACGAGAAGTGAAATGTTTTCAAAGAAAAACAAGAAAGTCCTGTTGCCTCGTGAAAAAGCATCTTTGGGATAACTATGACCTGGATGACTGAGAATCTCCATAGACTTTTAGGCTCAACAGACATGAAGCACATATGTACCATGCATATACACATTCATACATACTGTAGTATCACCGAGTTTATTCTCTTTCAACTCTTGATAAGCCCTCTGGGCTTTGCATACCACAACTTTTTTTAAATGATATTCATCATCATCATCATCAAGTAGGACAGACTGATTTTGAATATGCACATATATCATACAGCAATCTAAACTCTGGGTGACTATATAGAGGAAATCCATTCAGTTTACTAAGCAATGTTTTGGGAAGTGGTTTGTCACTGCCTTCTTCTTGGGCTGAGAGGCAATGATAGCCTAAGGTCACTCAGATGGCTTCTGTGCCCAAGGCAGGTGTGGAACTCCTAGTCCAGCACCTTAATCATTAGACCAAGCTGGCCCTCAGTTATTATATCTACATACTTCAAAATGACTGTTTCCAAGACAAACAACCACTGTTCTTAATTAGCAAAAGGAAGACTCTTTATGACATTATCACAATCCCCAGTATGCTCACTTGTTGGTGGCATGATTGTAGCTCACAGCCTCAGCCAAGATCCACTGCTCATCGCCATCAACAGCCTTGACGCGAGCTGCTACTTTATCTCCTGGTTTGGCCACATAATCACTGGAGGCGGGGATGGCACCACAAAGGGGAGGTGGCCTGCACAAGAAACCAGACAAAAGGTGCCTAATCCATGGCTGAAGAGTGACTTCAGGTTTTCAGAACCCACCACACCTTCCCAACAATTACTTTTCTCCAGGCTTCCCAATCCACAATGGAAGAGTCATGGCGCTCTGCTGGAGAAGAGTCATCAGCACTCCACGGCGCATGGTTTTGCGTGGCGGTTCAGAGTCATTGTAGAGGCCAGCAATCTTGGCAGCTGTGTGAAGAGAGGGAAGCAGACCAGAAAAGTTTGGCTACATCTAACAAATTATTAAGGATGCAAATGTCTCAGCCGTAGAAGTCAATACTGATAGATAGACAGATGACAAATGATAAACAGACAGACAGACAATCCAAGGTAAAAATTGGTAGAAGTCAATACCAACAGACAGACAGACAGACAGACAGACAATCCAAGGCACAACTAGACTTATGGCTTAAGCTTAGAAAGCAACAATTCCAATACTCCAAGGGAGTAAACTTCCGACCTTCTGATGAACCTGTCAATCATATTCATTTCCATATCAAAAACATAGTAACGTTATGCTCTACAACAATATGGAAGAAGAGAGAGCACTGTATAGGCAAATTTGAGGTCTTGAATGGAAGGGAATATATAATCTAAATAGAAAAGTAAAAAAAAAAGAAGAGCTGAGGTTGTAAAAACTTTTCATTTCCTTGTCACAGAAAATTGTGAATGTATCAATCAATACATCAAATTTCTCACTTTGTCTTTGTTTATGAACTGGCAGAAGTCAGTTTTGTGGCAGTGAATTCCTTCTAAGTTTATTTTAGAGGTGTCCTTGAACTATCAGGGGTAAGTTCCAAATTGTGGGAAAGAATTTCCACTTTCAGTTATAAATTCTTACTTTTGCTCATCACCCAATCTTATATACAGCACAAAACCTCCTGCCTAATTTAAACTAAGATTTCTGGGAACCGTAGGTTTCTCTTAGTCAGCTCAGCAGATGCTTAACTGGGAAGGCATCCCAGTGCAATTATTCATATTAGGGCTGATGCACCAGACATTCAAGAAGAATGCATTGAACATCATTCCTTAACCTATCGAGGCTCTTTTTGGGTTTACATAATGCGTATAATTTGTTAAATATGGCACAATAATTTGCCATGAATCAGGTCCCTGTAGCTTGTTCCTAAAATATACTTAAGACAAACATTGGTTTAGAATGATTTCTTTAACTCAGCAACAGAAGCCAATTAGCCTAATCAAAATAACGCTTCATCTTTTCCCAATTTTTCTATCTATGTCTTGGAAGGAGCAAAGTATTCTTATTCAATTTCTTTCTGGCACAATCTGATTAGGATTACCAAAATTGGGCTGCAAAAATATAGATAACTACTAAATGGCAGCAAGGCAATAAGGCAGCGGTTCTCAACCTGTGGGTCGCAACTCTTTTGCGGGTTGAACGACCCTTTCACGGGGGTCGCCTAAGACCATCAGAAAACACATATTTCCGATGGTCTTAGGAAACGAGACACTGCTCTCTCTGTTGCAGCCTCACTCTCTTCCATCTTCTTTTCCTCCCCCCCCCCACGAGCTTGCATACCCCTCAGGGCCTCACATTGCCTCCCGGAGGACTCAGCTGTTCGGCGGCCAGAAGCTGGAGTGCTCAGCTGTTGGTCGGGACGCCAACAGAGCCAACACCCACGCTGCCAGGTAGAACAGCGCCGGCCACTGGTCTCCTTTGCCGCCCCACACGTTGTTGACTCCTTCCCTGCCCGTTCATGTCAAGCCCGCGGGGGGCTTGACAGGGAGAGAGGAAGGGAAGGGACTCCTCCTCTCCTAAGGTTCAAAGCATGGACAGCTTCCCAAGGGCGCCACAATCCCAATTCATGTGTTTCTGCTGTACCTCCTCGGCGCTCCCGGAAACGGGGTGGGCGGAAGAAAGCTTGGCCAGGCTAAGCAAAGAAAAGCCACGGAGCCGCGAGCTAAGATCGCAGGCAGGCTGGGGAGGGGGGTGAAGAAGAGGAAGGGGATTGGGAGAGAGGAAACGCCAAGCTTGTACTTGCCTTTCCCAAGGACCTCCTGCGCTACCTCACAGGAACATCTGGTTTCAGATTTACATCGTAAAAGTTTTTCTCCGCACAGAGGAAAAACAATTGTGGAACACTCGGGAATCCCTTGCAAGGCACCATGTACCTTGGTGCTTATTTCCTAACGCCTTCCCCCATGTTTTCCGCTCCACCCCAAATTCGCCTCCCTTCCACTCTCCTTACGGAGTCATCTATGGTCTTAATACAGCCCTCAGTCTGTCTCCTTTTCAACACCCCCTAAAATTCTTCATTCAGGCAGGCTTCCAGAGTTCAGCTGGCAGGATGCAGGTAACCCCTCCCCCCTGTCCTGCTGTCTCCTATGGCACCGTGCTGCTCCGGGTCCTGAGCCTCTGTGCCTCAAGCCTCCATGGCACAGGATTGCTGGTGTGGTCCCCAATGACCGCTGACTCGCTCCCCGCCGCCGGTGACCAGGCAAGCCCTGGCAACTGCTCCAGCCTAAGAAGCAGGTGGCTGGGAGGCTGCCGTGGCGCCAACCTCCTGCACCCATCAGCTGGCGATCTCTGGACTGCACCTGTCAGCTGGAACATCTGGCAATGCTTTGGCCAGTGAGGAAGGCGAAGGGGAGGCCGCGTAGCGCCGAACTCTGCGCCCGTCAGTTGGCGACCCCCAAATCTACGCTTGTCAGCTGGGAGGTCTGACAAGGGAGTCGACTGGCATGGAGAGCGATGGGGAGGCAGCGGCTCGGCAGGTGGGGTCCTGCCGGCCTGCGAATGTCAGGCCCACCCGCCCCATCTATAAAAGAAAAAGTCTTCCACCCAAGCATAACTTTTAAGGATTTTAAGGATCTTTGAGAGGGAGAGAGAAATAAAGAGAGGGAGAGAAAGAGGGAAAGAGAAATAGAGAAAGGGAGAGAAAGAGAGAGGGAGAGAGAGAAAGAGAAGAGGAAGAAAGAGGGAGAGAGAAGAGAGGGAGACGGGGAGAGAGAGAGAAAGAGAGAGAGGGAAAGAGAAAGGGAGACAGGGAGAGAGAGAAAGAAAGGGAGAAAGAGAGAGAAAGAGAGAGAGAGAAAGAGGAACAGGGAGGGAGAAAGAAAGGGAGAGAGGGAAAGAGAGAGAAAGAGAGGGAGAGAGAGAAAGAGGGAGAGAGATTAAATTAGTAATGTGGTTGTTCAGTGAATCTGGTTTCCCCACTAAGTTTGCTTGTCACAAGGTTACAAAAAGTGATCACATGACCCTGGAATAATTTTATGCTTGGGGGTCACCACAACATGAGGAACTGTATTAAAGGGTCGCGGCATTAGGAAGGTTGAGAACCACTGGAATAAGGCATTATATATCTATATGCTACCATCTAGAGCAGTGGTTCTCAACCTTCCTAATGCCGCAACCTTTTAATACAGTTCCTCATGTTGGGGTGACCCCCAAACCCCCATCCAGCTGGCCGGGGGGGGGGGGTATCAAAAATTTGACCAAAAAAAAAAAAAGGAAAAAATGGGAAAGTATAGGTAGTTCTCGACTTACAACAATTCGCTTAGTGACTGTTTGAAATTACAACAGCACTGAAAAAGCGAATTATGATCATTTTTCACACCTATGATTGTTGCAGCATCCCCAGAGTCATGTGATTTACATTCAGATGCTTGACAATTGATTCATACTTACGATGTTCAGTGTCCCAGGGTCACGTGATCAATGGCCAGGGGGCGTGGCCAACTGATCACTCAGGTTGCAGAGTGCCTGTGGGGGGGAATCTGTGGGTCTCTGGGATGGGACTGGGGTGGGTGCCTGCCTTCCTTCCCTCCCCTTGTCCCTTCCTTCCTTCTTTTCTTCTTTTCCTTCACCTCCCTCTTAGTCTCTTCCTCCTTCCCTCCCTCTCCCATTGTCCCTTCCTTCCTTCCTTCTTTCCTTCCTTTCCTTCTTAGTCTCTTCCTCCTTCCCTCCCTCTCCCATTGTCTCTTCCTTCCTTCCCTTCCCCTCCGTCTTTTCCTCCTTCCCTCCCTCTCTCCCATTGTCCCTTCCTTCCTTCCTTCCCTTCACCTCCTGCTTAGTCTCTTCCTCCTTCCCTCCCTCTCCTTGTCCCTTCCTTCCTTCTTTCCTTCCTCTCCCTCTTAGTCTCTTCCTCCTTCCCTCCCTCTCTCCCCTTGTCCCTTCCTTCCTTCCCTTCCCCTCCTTTCGTCTTTTCCTCCTTCCCTCCCTCTCCCATTGTCCCTTCCTTCCTTCCTTTCACCTCCTGCTTAGTCTCTTCCTCCTTCCCTCCCTCTCTCCCATTGTCCTTTCCTTCCTTCCTTCTTTCCTTCCCCTCCCTTAGTCTCTTCCTCCTTCCCTCCCTCTCTCCCATTGTCCCTTCCTTCCCTTCCTCTCTCCCACTGTCTCTTCCTTCCTTCTTTCCTTCCTTTCCTTCCTCTCCCTTAGTCTCTTCCTCCTTCCCTCCCTCTCTCCCCTTGTCCCTCCCTCCCTCCCTTCCTTCCTTCCCTCCCTCCCTGTCTCTTCCTCCCTTCCATTGTTCCTCCCTTCCTTCCCTCTCATTGTTCCTTCCTTCCCTCCCTCTTCGTCCCTTCCTTCCTCCCCCCCCCGTGCCCAGGAAGGGACAAGGGGAGGGGGATAGGCTGCCAGCGTGGCTGGGGCTTTACTGCCGGCAAACCTGCCTGTGCACAGGCAGAGACAGAAGAGAGCTTGCCCAGCTCACTTGCTCAGCTTCGCTAAGTTAGCAGAAGCTCCAGGATCAGCACCAGGCTACAGCTGATTTGCTCTTCTGCTAAATTAGCAAGTACATGTTTTCTAGCGAGCAAGTTTGCTGGGCAGGAGCCAAGGCGAGCAGCTACAGCTGCAGAAGTGCGGATCAGCTGTAGAGGCTCGCCCGATCCTGGACAAGAGGGAAGGAAGGAAAGACGGAAGGGACAAGGGGGAGAGGGAGGGAAGGAGGGACAAAGAGGGAGGCAAAAGGAAGGAAGGAAGGAAGGAAGGAAGGAAGGAAGGAAGGAAGGAAGGAAGGAAGGAAGGGAGGGAAGGAGGGAGGGACAAGGGGGAGAGGGAGGGAAGGAGGGACAAAGAGGGAGGCGAAGGAAAGGAAGGAAGGAAGAAAGGAAGGAAGGAAGGGACAATGGGAGAGGGAGGGAAGGAGGAAGAGACCAAGAGGGAGGGAAGGAAAGGAAGTTCCAGCCAGGAGAGGCTTGCCAGCCCGGCTGCCGAGAAACAGAAGAGCACAAAGCCAAGGAGAAGAAGGTGGCAGTTTCCTCCCAAAGGGGGCTCCTTTTCTCCACCCCTTCCCTGGGTTTGTGGGGAATTTCTCGTCACCAACGCTGGCAGGTGTTGCTTCAAGCCCGCCGCAAGCTTTCTCGCCCCCTTTGCTTCCCCCCCCCACTTTCGTGAGGATTGTGGCGCCCTTGGGAAGCCGATCGTGCTTTGAAGCCTAGGAGAGGAGGAAGAGTCCCTTCCTCCTTCCCTCCCTCTTGCGTCAGCTGGCGCAAGTTCGGGGGTCGCCAGCTGACAGGCGCAGGAGTTGGGTGCTGCAGCGGCCTCCCCTTCGCTGACCTGCGTGCATGAGAAGAAGTCAATCCGGTTGCTGCACAATGAGTCTCTGGGGAGGGCGGGCCCTTGCTCTGCGCCTGCGCTCTTCATGCGCCCCCTGCAGGGCACATTTGGTAGAGTTTGTGCAGACTGCCGCCAAGCAGCATATTTTCCACAAACAAGTGAGGTGGAGCAGAGGGGGGGGGAGGGAGAGAAGGCGGTTGACAAGCCCTGCCTAAGACCATCGGAAATATGTGTTTTCCGATGGTCTTAGGCGACCTCTGTGAAAGGCTCGTGCAACCCCCAAAAGGGTTGCGATCCACAGGTTGAGAACTGCTGATCTAGAGGCTGACTAAATGTTTGCAGTCCCGCTTTGACAGAACTAGATTTGTCTATAGGTAGTTCTTGACTTACAACCTTTTGGTCAGTGACTGTTTGAAGTTTCGACAGTGCTGAATGAATCGTGGTTATGATTGTTCCAGCTATCCAGCTAGCACCCCTGCAGCTATGTGATCTCAGTCTGGGCACTTGGCAACCAACTCATACTTACAATTGGTTGCTGTGCTGAGCAATCCAGGATTGCCATTTGTGACTTTCCCTGACAAGCTTCCCCATCAATGGAGAAGCCAGCAATGAAGACTCCATGTCCTTGGGATAAGTCTCCCCCACCCACATCATCTCCCCAATCCCATATGTCGGCTGGCAGGCCCTCGGGGACGGGCCTTTTCTGTGGTGGCTCCGACCTGGTGGAATCAACTTCCCCCCGAGGTTCGAACTACTCCCACCCTGCCGGCCTTTAAGAAGGCCGTTAAAACTCTCCTGTTCCGGCAGGCCTGGGGCTGATGTCCCCGGGGGGGCGGGATATGATCGGACTCGCGGTATGACTGTTTTATTTTATTGTTTTATCATTGTTTTAACTTTGTACGCCGCCCTGAGTCCTTTGGGATTGGGCGGCATATAAATATTTGAAAATAAATAAATAAATATCTTCTCGCACACACTGGCATCCCTGCACCCCCCAAACGTTGCCTTCCTTGCACCCCATCCCTCACCTGGAAGCAACCCGCTCACCTACCTGTCTGCTTGCAAACCACTTGTGACTTGCAACTCCCTGCTGGCTTTCCCACTGACTTTAGTTATGGTAAGCCAGCTAGAAGTTGCCAAAATGTCCTTGCCTAACGATGGCTACAATTCTGTTAATGGAAATTAATGTAGAGATTGTTGTCACTAAGCAATGCAGCCACAATTTATGACTGAATCACTTAGCAACAGAAATTGCTGTCGTAACTTGAGGACTACCTTTATTAATGGAAGACAAGTCCACACCAAAAACTCATGTGCATCCTTTTCTTAAGGCCGCTTGAATAATGAAATAATTAAAACTAAATTGTTTAAAACTTTACATCTTGGGATAGCACCCAACATTTTTATAACAACTCAAGCATCTCATTTTTTCTTCCTTATTCAGAGCTTTGCAACACTCACCAATTCGCCGTTCTTCCAGAAGAGACTTTATCTCAGCAATTTTGTCCAAGTCCTTGCGCAGGATGCTGGGTAAATAGGGCAAAGAAGCAACAACAGTAATGAAAAGGAATCACCTTCTCTCATTAGAAGCAGGCAACTTAGATATACTCACTTGCATTCAGCTTCTGCATCAGCCTTAGCTGTTGTATAGAGGCCACGTAATTTCGTCCGATAATATGGAGAGACTAGACAGAAGAAATGCAGGTAATATTGGGTAATATTGAGTTTACACAGAAATCTAGTTTGCCTTTGTTCTAAGCCAAACTTGCTTCATCAAGTTTGTGGGAATATATTATGGATTAACACAACACTGTGAACCATAATCTAAAGTTTAGAAGTGACATACCAGTCTCACCTGACATATTAAGCTAAAATCAAATATACCACATTACATATACTAGGCAAAATCCTTTTTTGACTCAGAGTATCTCACATAGAACTGGGAAAGATCCAAGGCCTAAAGAATATAACAGACTATAAAGTCACTTGTTCTGAAATGTAGCAACAACCCAACTAGTTTAATTTTCTGCAATGCCCAGTAAGATATTCATTGGGAAGCCGATTCATTAGCCTAGATCAGGGGTAGGCAACCTTGGCTCTTTTATGACGCGTGGACTTCAACTCCCAGAATTCCTGAGCATGGCTGGCTCAGGAATTCTGAGAGTTGAAGTCCACGAATCATAAAAGAGCCAAGGTTACCTACCCCTGGCCTAGATGAAGCACTCTACATTATGTATAATTCTGTATATATTCAATCTGTTCTCTGTTTATTCTTTTTTTCTTAATAATTTAAAAAGTTCCCTGTTTTATTATTCAGTGCAGGGTCAAGAGAGCCATAGATGAGGTGTGGGTAGGAAACAATAACAATACATTTTGGACTAAGTATATAATATGTGCAAATGGCCCCGCTATCTTAGGGTACTTGCAGATCATTGGATGCAGAGCCATGGAAGATCAGCAAGGAAAACACCCAATGTCCCAAGTCACCCGAGAACACATAGTGTCTTTAGGGAAACACCCAAAGCTATTTCTGCTTTCTCCTTTCTTATCTATGGTGAGCCAGCCTTTCTGGGTGAAGTCTTTATCTTATGTGTGCCAGCTTTGCTGGGTGAATTGCTTATGTCAGGGGTGTCAAACTACTGGCCCATGGGCCGGATGCATCATGGTGAAACCACACCCATCCCATTGCCGGCAATGGAAAAAAAGTTGTGATACGTCGTGACACGTTGCGAGTTTGACATCCGTGGCTTATGTAATCAAAAAGTATAAATAAAAGGATTTCTTGTCATTTGGGGCTTCCTCTCGTTTAGAGGGGCCCTTCTTTGTTCATGTAAACGTGTAAAGCTTAAAGGCAACTTCTGGTCTCTTGCATTTGTTACCAAGCCACACCTCAGATCCTGCACATTTTCATTCTCAAAACACACTTTGCAAGTTGGTCTCTTGTGAGGTAGAGCAGCCCTACCAAAGATGAATAAGGACTATCTTCTACCAATTAATTTCATATGTACAAGCAATTAGCCAGAACATTTTCCAAGTCAAATTTTTCTAGAAAATTCTCACCCCTATTTTCCTCCAAGGGAAAAATTTAGCTTTAGCTCCAAACCTTTTGGAGTGAAGGAACAAAATTATTTAACACATTTCTCTAGCCTGTTGCCTTTTCGATGCAGCATACAATGGCTCCCACTGCCTACAAGCTTCAGAACATCCATGGCCATTGTCACTGTTGGCAGTTGTTAAACAATGGTAATTGAATACACTGGCCCAATTAGCAATAGCACTTAGACTTATATACCACTCCATAGTGTATTACAGCCCTCTCTAAGAGGTTTACAAAGTCAGCATATTGCCCTCAACAATCTGGGTCATTTTACCAACTTTGGAAGGATGGAAGGCTGAGTCAACCTTGAGCTGGTCAGGATCGAACCCCTGGCTAAAGGCAGAGTTTGCCTACAGTACTGCATTCTAACAACTGTGCCATCACTCTTCCTACCTACCTACCTACCTACCTACCTACCTACCTACCTACCTACCTACCTACCTATGAAAATAACTCTCTAGTCTACCAGCTGGGGAATGTGACAAATTCAAAATGATGCCTCAGAAAGGATTTCTAGGGAAGGTGTTACAAAGCTGGCATTTTCTACTCACTCTTGTTCTCCGTCTGCATCCGTTCATGTGTTTTCTGGATATTCACAAGATTATGTTCACTTCTTGATCGTTCCTCCTAGCAACAAAAGGGTTTCTGGTTATTTTATTTTTTTTGACAACAGGGTTTTTTCGCACATAAAGTGTATTCCTTGAAGTTATCACACCACACTAGTTTCATGCCCTCCTCTCATCATTATGGTACAGCCTCTTTGGTGCATTACTAAAATAAGATGTAGCCCCAAATGAAAAAGACATCCTCCCTCTCCAGAAAGAGCAGAAGGAAAGCCTTCTCCTTTTCTCATCATTGGCCATGATAAGCTAAGTAGACTTCACATACAGACCCAAATATTCCAGGGAAAAAAAACATCACGTTACCTGGGTCTGTTTGATAAGCTGGTGCAATTCTCCCAGGAGTTCAGCAATCCTAGAATCGGCTGACACCAAAGCCATGTTGCTAAAAGAAATGTAGGGCAGGAGAAAGGAATTTCTCTCAAACCAATTGCCATTATAACATTCTGGAAAGACTGTACTGCTAAATCTTAAAACATTAATAAAGGGAGGAATACAGTATTCTTGATGTCCTACATTTGGTGCAAATAACAAATGTCACATTTAGCAACAGAAATTTTGGGTTCAATTGTGGTTGTAAGTCAAGGATTACCTATATGGACTTTAAAACACTGTCCAGAGCCCCTCCTTTATAAAGGGAGATGGGCAGTCTAGAAACATGAAATATAAACAAACAAACGTTTAGAATTTGGGAAAGTTTCTATCTATCTTTATTAGGCAAATTAGCCTCGGGACCACCTTCACTTTATATTCCTGTATTTATATTTGCAGGATAAATGGAATTAAATGTACTTATTTTCTGAATACTCAGCAGATATGAGGTGCATATTTTAATTTAAAAGCAGAATTTGCTATTTTAAATTGCCCATTTTAATTTCTCCATTTGTTTTTAGCTGGAAGACCCATCCTTCTGGAAAGCAATTAATACCCATATGACTTCCAATTATTGTTTGTAAATCTAATATGCACGTTTACAGGGTAAGATGCATTCGGACCACTGCGATTTATGTACTTGCTGTCAAAAACGTGTTACTTTGAACATTTTCAATGAAAAATATGACCTTTCATTTCTTACACCAGAGGAAAATACGAGTATCTGGCATCTCCTTTAAGATATAGCAGGAGTAGGCAACCTTGGCTCTTTTATGACTCGTGGACTTCAACTCCCAGAATTCCTGAGCCAGCAGGATATATAGTATATATCCTGAGATATAGTATGGATTTCTCATGATGAAAGAAGGGGCATCACTACATACTGCAATGAACCCGATCGATCACACGCCGCAAGCATAGAATAAATCCTCAACATGCAGAGGGAACCAGTAGGGGGCGACACGGTACAATTATAATTAGCTGGATTATAATTCACCCCCTTAGTCCAGTAAATTCCCATTACCGCGACAAACACTTGATCCCCTACCGTTTAAAGTCCGTGCCGAGAGTGGCAGAACAACGCTTGACGCACGCTTGCTAAACCATAAATAAATAAATGAAGGCGGCACGCGCGCCTAAAAATGACGCAACAACCTCCGCACAGGGCACTTCCTACAGCTAGGTACCTAGCGCGTGCGCCCTAAGTTGTCAGAAGTGGACGCATGCGCAATTCATGGAAACCAATTTCCCTGTTTAAGGGCTTCATTTTGCGCATGCGTTCGTACACCGCCACCAAAAAAAAAAAAGCCACTCCGCAATCCCCCCCCCCCAAAAACAGTTCAGTCCATTTCTGTTTTTCTTTCCAATTTTTTTTTAAACGGAATGTTTAAATGTGGAAAATGGTCATGAGCAGGGGTCTTCAAACTTGGCCTTTTTATGACTTGTGGACTTCAACTCCCAGAATTCCTCAGCCAGGCATGCTGGCTGAGGGATTCTGGGAGCTGAAATTCACAAGTCATAAAAGGGCCAAGTTTGAAGACCCCTGTTCATGAGGAACAAGATATAATCAAGGGGGCCTCTAGGGCGGGGTCAATGAATTAAGCGGGGGGGGGGGGGAAATCCATCAAAAAGCTGGAGTTTGATTTATTAACCTAAGCAGCTTGCGTTCCAATGCAACACAGGCAGTTAAGCCTTGTGGAAAATAATTATTACTTCCAAAAGTTAACTACCATTGCAGGAAGCCTCCTGGGAATTGTAGTTTTTGTTGATCGACATGTGCTGTTAGCAAGAAAGAGCTGAAGGGAGGAGGGCGCATGGCCAAATGGTCACCTGGGAAGGTTTTTAAACTTCCTGACAGAACAATTAACCAGTGGAACAACCTGCCTCGAGAAGCGATGAATGTTCCAACACTGGAAGTTTTTTAAGAAGAGACTGGACAGCCATTTGTCCGAAATGGTGTAGGGCAGTGGTTCTCAACCTTTCTAATGCCGTGACCCCATAATTCAGTTTCCCACGTTGTGGTGACCCCCAAGTGGGTGTGGCCACCAATAAGAGGGAGTAGGGCAGCTAGGGAAAAGGGAAAAAAATGGCGGACAGCGTGGTTTGGCGACCCCCATGAAATGGTCATTCGACCCCAAATGGGGTCCCGACCCACAGGTTGAGAACCACTGGTGTAGGGCTTCCTGCCTGAGCAGGGGGTTGGACTCGATGACCTCCAAGGTCCCTCCCAACTTTATTATTATTATTATTATTATTGATCATCGCACAGTCAGCCAGATGTTCATTATTATCGATCATCGCACAGTCAGCCAGATGTTCAGACTGGATTTGGCATTTTGTCTACCTATTGAGTCCTTACCCAGGACCTGGGATAGGCAGATGTGGATGTTTGATGGTATTACAGATATCGTCGCAGGATGGAAGCAGTTCCTAGTAAGGCCGCCTTTTGCAATTGACTAATAGCAAATTTGTCAATGCCAATGGGGTTCAAGTGGTGCTCCAGTTGTTTTGGGATTGCACCCAAGGGGCCTATGACTATTGGTACTACCCTTGCTTGCTTTTGCCACAGTCTTTCTATTTCTATTTGTAGGTCTTTGTATTTTGTTATCTTCTCCAGTTCTTTCTCTTCTATTCTGATATCTCCAGGCACTGCCACGTCCACTATCCAGACTTTTTTGTCTTTCTTATCGACAATTGTTAAGTCTGGGGTGTTATGTTGCAGGTGCTTGTCGGTTTGAATTCTGAAGTCCCAGAGCAGTTTAATTTTATCATTTTCTATGACTTTCTCTATTTTATGATCCCATATTATTGATCATCGCACAGTCAGCCAGATGTTCAGACTGGATTTGGCATTTTGTCTACCTATCGAGTCCTTACCCAGGACCTGGGATAGGCAGAAGTGGATGTTTGATGGTATTACAGGTATCATCGCAGGATGGAAGCAGTTCCTAATAAGGCCGCCTTTTGCAAGTGACTAATAGCGAATTTGTCAATGCCAATGGTGTTCAAGTGGTGCTCCAGTTGTTTTGGGATTGCACCCAAGGAGCCTATGACTATTGGTACTACCCTTGCTTGCTTTTGCCACAGTCTTTCTATTTCTATTTGTAGGTCTTTGTATTTTGTGATCTTCTCCAGTTCTTTCTCTTCTATTTTGCTATCTCCAGGCACTGCCACATCCACTATCCAGACTTTTTTGTCTTTCTTATCGACAATTGTTAAGTCTGGGGTGTTATGTTGCAGATGCTTGTCTGATTGAATTCTGAAGTCCCAGAGCAGTTTAATTTTATCATTTTCTATGACTTTCTCTATTTTATGATCCCACCAGTTTTTGCTTACAGGCAAATGATATTTTTTGCAGATCTTCCAATGCACCATTTGTCATGCCGCTGCTTGTAATCAGTCTGTGCAATCTTCTGGCAACAGCTTACCAAGTGGTCCACTGTTTCTTCAGCTTCTTTGCATAGGCGATACTTACTGTCTGTTGCTGTCTTCTCAATTTTGACTCAATTTGTATTATTATCAATCATCGCACAGTCAGCCAGATGTTCAGACTGGATTTGGCATTTTGTCTACCTATCGAGTACTTACCCAGGACCTGGGATAGGCAGATGTAGATGTTTGATGGTATTACAGGTATCGTCGCAGGATGGAAGCAGTTCCTAATAAGGCCGCCTTTTGCAATTGACTAATAGCAAATTTGTCAATGCCAATGGTGTTCAAGTGGTGCTCCAGTTGTTTTGGGATTGCGCCCAAGGAGCCTATGACTATTGGTACTACCCTTGCTTGCTTTTGCCACAGTCTTTCTATTTCTATTTGTAGGTCTTTGTATTTTGTTATCTTCTCCAGTTCTTTCTCTTCTATTTTGCTATCTCCAGGCACTGCCACATCCACTATCCAGACTTTTTTGTCTTCTTATCGACAATTGTTAAGTCTGGGGTGTTATGTTGCAGGTGCTTGTCTGTTTGAATTCTGAAGTCCCAGAGCAGTTTAATTTTATCATTTTCTATGACTTTCTCTATTTTATGATCCCACCAGTTTTTGCTTACAGGCAAATGATATTTTTTGCAGATCTTCCAATGCACGATTGTTGCTACTTTGTCATGTCGCTGCTTGTAATCAGTCTGTGCATTATTATTATTATTATTATTATTATTATTATTATTATTATTATTACTTTCAAGCATGGATTTGCTGCAGACCACACGGTAGCTTAACTTTCAAACCCTGAAGCTTTTGAGACATGATCGCGATTCATGGAACAATAATGTTTTCTAAAAAGTTGTTACTTCGTGAGCAAGTCCGAAGGAGAAGGTAGCAAGGGAAAGAATATATCTTTTCCTATGGGGTTTTACTTAGAGATAAGTAAGACTCATTTAATTTTATTTCTTAATAAGCGTTACAGAATTGCAAGAATGAAACCTAGTAGGGAATTAATATGAAAACAGAATTACAATAGCTAGTTGCAAAATCAAAATATTTTTTTTCCATACCTCCTAAAAAAAGCTGGACATTAATTGCAAAAAGTGAAGAAAAATTCCAACGGAAATCGTTTTTTTCTTTTTTGTAGCACTCAATGAGTGCAGTGGATTAATGCAATCGTAAAACAAAACTAGCAACAAAAACCAAGAGAAATTGAGATACATAACTGGTCAAACCACAATGTGGAACAGCTGGAACACCAACAAATCAACATTGTTGGCATATGCCCTTCAGGATTATATTCCATGCATTGGATGAAATGGACTGTGGTCTACAAGAATTTATGCAGAATAAAGTTGCAGACTACCTATTTATTTGCATCCCATCTTATTTTTACAAATAACTCAAGGCGGTGAGCATAGCTTCCTCCTTCTATTTTCTCCACAACAACAATGGATGGGCTAGACTGTGGGTGAGTTAAACTGAGAGAGAGCGTGACGCCCAAAATCATGTTTATCTTTTGTTGAAGAGTTGGTTAAACAGCTGGAAAAGTTCTTGACAGTGTCATTTAAAAAGAAAAAAAAAGACAAGCAGATGCAGGAATCCTTCTCAAATTACAGTGATAATTTTATTAACTGCACTTTTTGTCTGCTCTGTTAACATGGCAGGCAATTCCTGTCATTGGCCAGTATGATGCTTCCCTCCCCACATTCAGGATAGTGTGCATCATGTTGATTTCAGCCGTTACTCAATTCAGTATGTTCAGGAACAAACTGTACCAGACCAGCAGTATTGACGCTAGATAAGTTATTGTGCTACAGCACTGGATGAACTGAAACTGGTAGTCGTCAGAGTCACAGGATGACAGAGTTCACACCAGAAGTACTGTAGTTTGCTGCTGTTTTTATAGGTAGTTCCTCGGTTTACAACTATTCTTTTAGTGACCATTGAAGTTGCAATGGTGCTCGTACAATTGGTCCTCGTGTGGTACTTACAACTGTCACAGTATGCCCATGGTCATGTGATCAAAATTCAAGTTATTAGCAACTGACATGCACCATATTTACAATGGTTTCAGCACCCCAAGATCATATGATCACCATTTGCAACCTTCCAAGCCGACTTCTGACAAGCAGTCACCAGGGAAAACTGGATTTGCTTAAGGACCATGTGGTTCACTTAACAATGGCAGTGATTTGCTTATTAAGCATGGCAAAAAAAGATCATAAAATCAGGCACGATTCACTTAACAATCACTTTGCTTAGCAAGAGAAATTCTATTCCCAATTCTGATTGTAAATTGAGGATTACCTGGAAAAACTGTTGCAGCAAAACCGTCTTTCTTTTTAAACATTGTCCAAATCAGTGGTTCTCAGCTGAGGGCCATATGGTCCCCTGGGGATTCTGGGATATTTCAAGGGAATAATAGCCAGGAGAGGGAGCACAGAAAAGCAAATGTATTTTGCAAAATGCAAATAATGCCTTGTCCACATCAGAAAATATAGCGATTACTGTCCTATGTTTGTATGCAGGAATGAGACCTGGGATGAAGAGAAAAGATTTGAGGAACACTGCTTTAAAAGATCAACAATGCTGTCAGGTCTGTTTTTATAATGGGTGCTTCCATGAAGTATTATTGATTGGTGTGCTTTTGTGTTAACTTACAAATTATAATAGGTAGTCCTTGACTTATAACAGTTCATTTAGTGACCATTTGAAGTTACACCAGCACTGAAAAAAGTGACATAACCATTTTTCACACTTACGACTACTGCAGCATCCCCAGGGTCACATGATAAAAATTGAACCACTTGGTAACTGACTCATATTTATGATGGCTGCAATATCTTGGGGTCATGTGATCCCCTTTTGTAACCTTTTGACAAGCAAAGTCAGTGGGGAAGTCAGATTCACTAAACAACTGTGTTGCTAATTTAACAACTGCAGTGATTCAATTAACACCTGTGGCAAGAAAAGTCATAAAAAGGGGCAAAATTCACTCAACACATTTCTCACTTAGCAACATAAATTTTGTTGTGGGCTCAATTGTGGTCGTAAGTCAAGGACTACCTGTAATGTGAATGAAAGAAATAGCAGGAAATAGAGCTATGTCATAGTATAGACATAGTATAGAGCAATGACATGGGAACTGTGACTCTGCAGGCGTATGCTTCAACTTTCACTGAAGACCCTCAATAGGAGTTATAACTTGGTTACATCTAGGATCTTGATATCTGTATTAAGGAAAAGAAAAGAAATACAAAACTATTGTCACATTCTGTATACAATTACACTTTAACAGTTCTATCCAAAATGTATGTGTGCAAAGATCTCTTTTAATTATCATGCATAGCAGCCAAAAATGCATAATTTCCAGAAGAAGAGACATATAATTCTGTGGCAGCAAGCCAATGTTATGTTATGTTATTACAACTGCTTTTGTATGTATTTAAACACGAATCTATACCAGGTTTGAAAGCTTATCAGCAAAGAGTAGAAGCTGTACTTTATAGGATATAAATAGGAAATTAATTTATATTCATTTAATTATATGGAGGCATGGAAATATTTTTTCTCTGTTTATTATGAACTTTTTAAATATCTTGGAGGAGTGAAAGGAAAAGTGGAATGAGGTATTTGAAAAACAATTCTACATCTTTCACTTTCTCCCTATGTGTTTCCTTTTTCAACCTACTTTTGCAGCTATAAACTTGGGGTTATTTTTCTAAGTTTATTTTTTCTAGAGGATGGAAACATAAATATAAACAGAAAACATAAATTCAGAGGAGGGCTTTTAAAAATATATTTAGGTAAGAGTACCTCCCATCTTTGCTACATGCTTACAATTTTATTTATTTATTTGTTTGTTTAAATTTGTTTGCCGCCCAGCAAACAACAGAGTAACTCTGGGCAGCGACTTACAATATAGTTAGTTATACCTTTCTTCAGCCTATTGACTGCCTCTATCAGAAACTAAAATGAATTTAAATGTCACCTAAGCTTCATTCCACATACATACATACATACATACATACATACATACATACATACATACATCTTCTTGTGATTCTTTGCTTGAATGAATTATTTTTGGCTACTTAAGCATAATAAACCCATGCCTCCAAAAGTTCAGTATGGTGAAACCTTAATTGTGATAATTATCATTGATTCATATAATCTTACTAGAAATAGAATGATACTCATTTTCCTTGCATTTATTCCTGCAGATATTTTCATGAAGTAAACAGGTGTAGGCAGAACCGTATTATGTAAATTTATGTGAAATGCTCAGGGGTCTTCAACCCCCTGTCTGTGGACCGACCCCAGTGTGCAGCATGCCAGAAACAGGTCCGCACAAACAAGCAAAGCCCCATCTGCAGCACGCGAAATCATGCCCTTTCCAGACTGCGGAAAACCTCTCTCTATGGAACTGGTTTCTAGTTGGGGGCAACTGCAGTAGATAATCAGTTATTTCTGATTTCCAGTTGTGTAACAATATTTGCATGAATTCAGTTCATCTCAAATTCAGAAAATGAACTCCTAGGTTCAGAAGATACCCTGATCTTTAACTCAGGATTCACATTAACACATAGTCTGGATTGTTCATTTGTTTATTACAGGGAAATGTATAAATCCAGTCCTTGTGATTTATAAATGATTTATAAACCAGAAGGGTTGGCTCAACTGAAATCGAACAAACTGCATTATAACTTAATATAATCTGTGGCTTTGACAATAAAATTAGCTGAACATTGTGCATATCTTTTGTACCAATTCTGATTAGTGGATCTTGGACTTGTAATAAAATGAAATCAAATCAAATACATTTGTCAAGCCTGAAATCTCTATCATCTTGTGAAGCATTCCATGAATTTTATGACATAATAAATAAAATAGTCTTTATGTTGATGTTAAGTTGTGATGACCTTCTTAAGATAATTACAGTGATTAGCACTAATTATGGCTTTATTAGAGGCAACATAAGTCTGTACTTTGCTTCATTAAAATAAAATGTAGACTTAATGTTTTATATATGCATTCACAAGAATGCAAATACAATCACAGTATATTACGCCATTCTCAAGAATCATGCAGGCAACGGTTTTCCCTGTGACCACCTATGGAAGCAAAAGTTGGACTTTGAAGAGAATTTATGCATTTGAACTTTGGTGTTGGAGAAGATTCCTGAGAATCCCAAGGACAGCCAGAAAAATAAACAAATTCATCCCAGGAAAAATGAATTCCAGAATTCCCACTCAAGATATAAATAATCCTATTTCAGACACATTATGCAAAGACCCAGCTCTCTGGAGAAGGCTCTAATACTGAGAAAGATGGATGGAGGGATGGATGGATGGATGGATGGATGGATGGATGGATGGATGGAAGGAAGGAAGGAAGGAAGGAAGGAAGGAAGGAAGGAAGGAGATGACCAGTAACAAGATGGAATGGGTTACAGACCTGAAGGACCTGGTTACATTTGATTGTCCTGGAGAACATTTTCATTAAAAGTTGATGCCAACTTGACAGCACATAAATTAATAATCAATAGCACCCTTCTCATACATGTTTATGAAAAACATGTTTATGGGCATACATGCTTATGAAAACCATGCACAAAAATATGCATTTATTACATATGCTGCATTGAAAATCAGTCATATGGAGTCTTCCCCAAACTCCTTTTTCAATCTATCTCAAGCAAAACAATTGCTGCAAGAAAGAAGGATGAGGAAATGAAACTTTAAAAATGCAATTTCACTTTCTTTAGAGAAGAGAAAATGTAGATTACCAACTGTAAGTATACTACTAATACACCAGCACAACTTTCTTGTGAAACAAAAGCAGAACTCAAGAGCCGGAACAGGGGAAAGAAAGAAGGAACAATGAAAAAAGGTGATTAATGTTTTCTGATAAAAACCTCAGCTGCCCAATAAAAAACAAAACATCGCTGATCCCAATATTAATACCGTGCAGGCTCTGATTATAAAATGGAGCTTGGATTTCTTTGTAGTGTTAACATTGTTAAGTGCTACAAAAGGAAGCCATGTTTTCTCTGGGCTAGCTTTGCCAAAGTTTCCAGAAAGGACACATCTGGTGAGAGCAATCAACCAATGGAATAGCTTAAACATAGAACAATAGAGTTGGAAGGGACCTTGGAAGTCTTTTAGTCCAACCCCTTGTTCAAGCAGGGGACCCTATATCAGTGGTGGCAAACCTATGGCACGCATGCCAGAGGCGGCACTCAGAGCCTGCTCTGTGGGCACACACGCCATGCCCTGGAGAAAGCAACTGCCCCTCTTCAACCAGCCGCCTGCTAATTCGCTGAGGTCCCACGTGGCTGGATGCATCCCAACATGTCTGGTTTCTCTCCCTCCCCGTCCCGTCCCTCCTGGCTTCGCATGCTCTCTTTCCAGCCATCCAGCTCAGAGGAGGTTTCTCTCAACTGCTGACGCACACCATTGGCCCCCATGCGCTCACTGGCATCTGTATGTGGGGGCCGATGGTATCAAGCAACAGCCACACCAGCCCTTGCCTTGCCTCATGGCAATGGCAGTCCCGCCCTGCCTCGCCTCGACCTGCAAGACAAGCCTCCTGCCTACTGCCCCCCCCGCCAGAGACCCCCTGGATCTCCCTCAACCCTGCCCACCCCCACAGGCATCCTTCTCCACAAGCAACATTGAGGTGACTACGCCCACCTTGGCCACACCCACCCAATCTGCCATGACCATCACAGCTACGCCCACCCAGTGGGCCATGCCCATCTGGCATCCAGCGATAAATAAGTAGGTTTTGGGTTGCAGTTTGGGCACTCGGTCTCTAAAAGGTTCGCCATCACTGCCCTATATCATTTCAGACAAATGGTTATCCAGTCTCTTTTTGAAAGCCTGTAGTGATGGAGCATCCATAACTTCTGAAGGCAAACTGTTCCATTGGTTGATTGTTCTCACCAGATGTGTCCTTCTGGAGACTTTGGCAAAGCTAACCCAGAGAAGAGACAGCTTGCCTTCGGAAGACCTCCAAGGTCCCTTCCAACTCTTATTATTCAATGTTCTATGTCCTAGGACAGCTTTCATTTGACTTCTGCAGAACCAGCTGCTTAACAGCAAGCATTCTTTTCCCTTTCCGTTTCTATAGCACCCATTCCGAAGCCCCTGGGCAGCATACCATGTCCTATTGACATAAAAGAAGCAACTCACAAAAATATTCCTCCCCCATTTTATTGATTTATGAAATTTTTAAGGCTGCCCAACTGAACAATTGCAACTCTGCGTGCAATCAAGGGGGTGGGAACCAATAGGATTAACTGAAATATACCTTAAACTCCTCCAGATAGAAACTTCAATCACTTCAATCCCACCTTCTCAGGAAGACTATCAATAAAAATAAAGCTAATGCATTGGGGTTGCCCAATAATCACCAGCTTGGTGTCAGATGCTTGTTTTTAAAGATTTGCAATGCCTTCTGGAACATCTTGAACGAAGGAGCTACACACAGCTGCAAGTGCTGGAGCCTGGTGCTGATCCTGGTGCTTCCGCTGAGCCCTCACAATCCTGCAGCTCCAGCCATCTTTCGCTCAGGCTTGTGCGGTGCTGCCACTGGTTCAACTCATTCCCCTCCCCTGCTACCACTTTTCTAGGATGGTTGCGTACCACCTGCCAGGTGCCAATGTACCACAAGTGATACCCGTACCACTGGTTGAAAAGCCCTGATTTAGATCAGCATCTAGCAACAGATCTCTGCATGATTAGCACCTATTTCAAACAACCAGTTGTTTACCAGTAGTAATAACCTCTTAAAATTACACTACTGAAAACTTTTGGATATGCCCACAGTGTTTTATGTATAGAGCCATATTCCATACAGAGTTGCATACATGGCTATATAATGGGCATCCACAGGGTGTCAAAAAATTCAAAATGGTGGCTGCAACTGCAATTGAAGTCCAATCGCTTTTTACATACATATGTGACACACATATAAAGGGGTGGAACTTCAATTGTTTGACTTCCCCAGATGCTCACTTGAGAAATTTGAGGAAGGGCAGATCCTCTCCTTCTTCTTTCGATAGAATTATATGAACTGGAGAGAAATGATCTTTATGTTATGTTAATGCTATTTTTGTTTTCCATATGTAAACCTTCTCTCTCCTCTCCTCTCCTCCCCCCCCCCTTTCGTCTTTTCTTTCCTTGCTATCTGGTCTCTTAGTGGAGGTGGCCATATGTTGGCTGGATCCACTCTGTCTGAAATTAGCCATATGGGGCAGCTCTTGTGCTGTTTCATATATCTAATTTGACTCCCTCTCAACCGGAAAATAGGGGGTTTGCCATCTAACATCTTTCCATTTTTCTCTATTATGTGAGCAACAGCAGCTCCAAGGTTAGATTTTAGACAAACTGGAGAATGTTTGAATGTCAGAAGTTACCTTTCATTCTCTCAGATAGAGTCTGCTCAAAATGCTTCTCCTTTCTTCTTTCCCTGTGCCTGATCAAACTGTTTATTTGTTCAGTTATGTAATAAAGGAATTGATGCATCTTGATTGTCTTGCACTGGGAACAAAATACCTGTGCCCCTAGACTCTAGATTTCTATTTAATTCAGAAGCTAAGACCTCATAAATTATCTTTTGATGGGACTACTCAAAACGACCCAGATTCGATGTGTCCAAATTAATACTTAGGTTAGAGAAAGCAGTAACGAATTTTTTAAAATTGCTGAACTGTTCCTGGTGGAGGTGGGTGAGAAAAGACAGTGTTTGTAGAGAGAGAGGAACTCAGAGTAAGTCACCTTGGAGCTCAGTAATAACATTGACTCAGCCTGTCCTTGTGATTTTATTTGTTTGTCTTGGACATAGTCCAGACCAGGGCAAATATCTTAATGGCCAATGGAAAATGTAAAAAAAAAAAAAGTAGTAGACAAGGGGGCCCTGTCCAGGGGGACTGCAAAGTCCAAATGGGGCAGACACTCCTAGTGACAGGAGTATCACAATAAAAAGAAGACAACTCAAGGATGTTGCTGTGCCAAGGAATTTGGTTCTATGGTGGTAGTGCTGGGGTATCTCTGTTGAAAGTTTTTATATTTCAGAAGATTTAAAATCCAATTTTTTGACAGCTTTTCTTCCAGCTGTTTCTTTGGATGACTTGGATTGAAAGCACCACCATTTCCATTCAGCACTCCAGTGGTAGGAAGATGAGAATTGTAGTTCATGAACTTTCTGCCTGGTTTGAAAGCTTACATAAAATGCAAAATGCATATATAGTATATGTTACTAACACCATTTTGCAGCAGTACTGCAATCAATAAGAATTTAATAGGCTTAAAACCCAACACTCCAAGCCCAGAAGAATAATCCAGTGTATGCTTCTCAGCCCATATAAGGTAACTTAATAAGTTTTTGTTAGCAAATAAAGTTTAAGCAAAAGACTTTTATGGTTCATAGCCGATTTTTGACATGTACTTTTGAAAATGAAACACGAAATAGAATAATTTTGCTCAAGGTGCTACAAATTTTAAATTGATCTTTGTTTCTAACAAAGCTACCCTCTGGAAGCCCATCTCATATTTATTTATTTTATTTATGAGACTTATATACCGCTTTAAGTGCAAGCACTCTCTAAGCGGTGTACACCAGTAAGCAATGTATATATATATTTACATTGCCCCCAACAATCTGGGTCCTCATCCCTAGCTCCTTCCCCTTAACAAGTGAGTAGCCCATACGAAGGAATGGTGAATACATATTGAAACAGTGATGAGCAATTTCAATTTTCACCAAAGGCAGTAACACCCAAAGGATGTAAATAGATTACATACACGCCTAAACACAGCAGCACATGGAGGATTGCTTTCATTTATTTGCAGGACAAATCCACATAGCTCACAGCCACTCAGAATCGGAAACTAAGGTGTTATCTAATTGTTAGCATTACTTGTAGAGGCCTTACAGAAGAATCTTCCGATTGTTGTTATTCTCAAGCAAGGTCTTAATGAAACCCTAAAAACATATGCTAAGAATGTGCTTTTTTTCCCCTCAGCGGCCAGGTTCAGGACAATGGTCTGAAGTTAAACTCCATTACGGTATTGGCTTGGCATCTGTTTATCGGCCATTACATCAGCTGAGCTGTTTTCTTGCCTGCAGCTTTAAGGGGTGGGAAAAACTGATGCAATTGTGGGCGTTCTAGGAAAAAGAGATATATAGACCGAAATGCAGTCTCCCCCACAAACAAACAACCTTGGAAGACTTGTTCTTGCTGCTGCAAGGCGTCGCATTGCCCTGCTTTTTTTTTCTTTCTCTGCCATCTGGGACCAAGGGACGGGTCATCATGTCCACCTCTTTCGTCCAAGCCGAGAAGCTGCGCCCGACCGCTTTCGAGGTGGAATATTTTGACCAGTACGATTTCTATAGCTTGACCGACAGATACAGCGGTAGGTGCGCTGGTAAAGCTGCCAGATTTGGGGGGTGGTGGTGGTGGTGGTGAATTAAAGTAGGCTAGATTAAAAATCAGAGGTTTTAAGGGACTATCAAATCAAGAAAAGGGCACAGAAAAAAAAAAGAGCAGCTTGGGCGTTAGGAGGTGGGATGTGGCATCGCTTAATTTTGGAGAGGCACCCGTGGGGCGTGGCAAGGAGAGATAGGTGACGTCAGGTGTGCCATTACATCATCGTGGCTTGCATCGCATGCCTGTGGTTAGATTGTAATCGCTCCCACGCTCGAGATTGCTTGTTTTGCAAACTGCATTAACGTGAAATTACCTATTAATCTGGAATTTGTCTTTCCGATTAGATGTCTGATTTCACCTTCGTGCGTGTATTGTAAGGAACATCACTCCCATAACACAGAAACGGGAATCTCTGCAAAAGAGCTTTAATACATACTAATCTAAATGAAAAATACTTGCGGCTCTACAATACACCAAGGAGGGGGTTGAAAGTACTCGCATAATCCATAATAAACTATTTCTGAAAGCTTGTGGGCTAGCCGTACCTTGGCTTTACGATCTGACAATTGTATAGTTTGCTAAATAAACCCTGGCTTCACAAAATTTGTAAACCAAGACTCCCCAGATTCTTGGATTTGGTTAGTATGTTATGTAAATCCAGACATTGTGTTAATTAACCAAATTTTCTATTACTCAGTTTTCAAGCTGTTGAAAGTCCCACATTGGTCTTATATCCACAGAGACACAGACACTCTGCTGGCACTGCTTACACATTTGTGTGTGCTTGGCACATGATTCCCACAATGACTAACAAACATGCCTTTGCTAAAAATAAATACATAATTTATGTTTTAGCTCTAGTGGTTGAGAAAAAAAAACCCAGTAACCTTCCAACTGGCCTAATTCCTAACCAAAAACAATAGGCTGTTTTTCATCCCATCATTTTTTTTAAAGTCATAACTTATTGAATTTGCTTTTTGCATTTTAAAAGAAGCTGTAGAAAAATCAACTCTAGTGCACATCAGCGTTCCATCCAGTTTTTCCACCTAGGCACAGGCCTACATATGGCCAAAAACAAGTCCTTACAACTCATTTTAGTGGAAACTTTCAAAGCTATTATCATCCTTCCTAAAACATTATCCTCAAATTAGCATTAGCTTGTAGAGTTTGGCAACCACACACCCTAAAAATAACCCTCTTAAAATCTGATTTTGTTAGATATAGAGCCAAGTTTTTCTACAGAGCCACAGAACACTTTTTCACACAGTCTGAAGTTTATGAACCAAAATTTCACAAAATTTCTTATTTTTTGCTAAGTCAATGTGAAAAGGGAAGGTATTTTTTTCAAGTGGTTGCTGATTGCAAAGGGAATAAAGTATGCAATGCATGTAAAAAGTAGCTTGAGTTTTGATCATGTGGTGATGGCTGCCATCTTCACTTTTTTTTTGACATCCTGTGGCTTTTCTTGCTCCTCCTCCTTTGCTTAATAGACAGGGAGAGAGGCTGGAGTTCAACAACATCTAGTAAACTATCTATTATCTATTCCTGGATTTAAACAAGAGCACATGTCAATGGCTCTAAGTAATTAAATGTTCTGGGGTATCCTAAGGTGGCTCTTCACGCAAAGGCCGATCTAAGAAAGAGGCTGAGGACCATACAAATCGTCCAAATCCTGGTGGCCACGAGCGCAAGATCGTTTTGAAGCTGCAACGCACAGAGCAGAAGCGAAAGGCGACAACCTCCAAAAAATGAAAAAATGCAGGTGAGAAACCAGTTTATGGCTTGATAAATAACTCCCCTGACGTCAAGAGCTTTAACCCAAGTGATTGTCCATTGACACAAACTGGTAGAAAGAAGCTGGGAGGGGCTGCTTTCCTTGCAGAGGGAGGGCACACAGCCACTGTATCAAATGCAGTGTATTTTTTAATCTCTTAAACCATGTGTCCAATCTTGGCAAGTTTTAAGACTTGTGGACTTCAACTTCCAGACACCGAGCCCCCCCCCCCCCAGCCAGCCAACCCTTTCTTAAGCCATTTTTATCAGCCATTTGGACTTCACGTGGAGGCTGCAAATATATATCCCTAGGTAGAAGCTGCACCCACTATCACCATTTTCTCTTCTCTCCCGCCAGCTCTGAATCTGGTTCTCTACTCAGGTTCTGGACACCATGGCAATGTCAATGAGGATATGGAGACTGACGGATGGACGCCGTGTAATTTGATGGTTCCTTGAATTATGGAAGATGGTAGACAGTCTTAAGGCTCACATCAGGAGCGAGTGAAAATGAAGGCTGCAATTCATCCCAAAATCATTAGGGGGGGAAAAAAAAAAATCCCCAATGCCTTAATCATTTTTCACTCTGGAAAAGCAAATGAAATGATAGCACTTAGGCTCGGAAAAGCAAATAGCCATCCTAAGCTTTTTTCTTTAATATTCCTCTCCTCCCAAAAAATCAGGATATTGTGATGTCTTAAATAATTTTGAAATTTATCTTGAGGGAGGAATTGGTTCATCTATAAATGCTATTAGAAATGCTAGGCCAGTTTGTCTTTCTCCTTAGGAAGGGGTAGAGATAGTAGATGAATAAACTTTATAGTATGGGGAAAAATGAGTTTGTAGCAATGTCAACTTCACATAAATTAGGGAAACGGGGAGTGGGGCAGAAGAGTGGATCAAGAGAAACCTGTATTGGGATAAAGGGAATAGCATTTGCTTTTGTGTTTTTCCATGCTAAATAAAATTGGCTTAACTCTTTTCTTGCAATTATTTGAGTGAAATGAAGCGTAAGTATTCAGTGAGCAGAAATAAACAGAAGGAAGAGAACTGAGGCAGATTTTACAATAAGTTTTTATTAAACACTCAGATCCCTTCCTTATCCCCCCAAAAGTACCTTGGCAGTATTTGTTGGTGCACATGGCATAAAAAATGAGTCCTTTGATTTCAAGTCAGTCTGATGCCTCAGGAAGAAATGCACTTTAATAAATGGTAAATAACTTCTGACAAATATCTAACTTTGGTTTGTCAACCTTCATCTCTGCCACCCTCCAGAAGTTCACGCCAACAAGATGAAAGAGCTTCCAGAGAAGCAAAGAGAATGCAAACCAATCCCTCCCCCCCAATTTGATGGGAACAGGGAAAAGAGACAAAAATTATCTTAATAGATTACCAGAGCCAGGCTAATTTGAGTCAATTGTTTTCCTATCCCCAAATAGCAAATTCTTGCTCAGATTAAAACCAGAGGTTAATGTGTTTCATTTTTTCGTTGCACTTACTATAAAGGACCCTGTTACCAGATCTGTACAGTAATGTCTCCTCCACATGATCAGTTACATTATTTCGCTTAAACTGATGGAAGCCAAGCCTAACTTCGGAAGGACTTAATACATAGCAACTCAGAAGAATTAGCAAAGTGTTGTTTCTAGATGCAGCCATGATAATGGTGCTAACCCAGAATTAATGCAGTGAGATCAAGTGAGCTGAATTGGCCAAAACATAACTTATACGTCCTGGCATTGGAGGAAAAGCTAGCTTGGGGTTCCCATGTGTTCCAGGGCATGCTGAATAAATTATAAAGGTCAGAGGTCTGGGGAAATCTCACAGTGTTAAGTACTGTACTGGCATTGGTTGGACTATGACCAACTAATGAAGAGACTGTTACAAGGATCCATGTCCCATCTTTCACTCCCAAGAGATGGTCACATAAAGGCACTTGTCACGTGAAATGGAAGGGCATACAGTCATCTGCATGTCCTTCGCATGCTGGTACATTTAGAAATATGAGGTATTGTACAAACGACAGATAAAATTATGCTACATTTAGCATAATAAGCTTATGTGAACTGTCACTTTAGATCACTAAGGCAGCAATCCAGAAGTGGTACCCTTGACATCTTGATGCAACTACAACTGCCCATTATGATAGGAGTCAACAAAGCACTGGTTTATAATGCTGCCAATTTTAACATCAGGCAGGGCTCTGCCATTTCTAAAACCAGGAGCCACGTTCAGCTGGATGCAGAATTGGACTTTGCCGCTACAGTCCCCTCATCAGGTTTGAAAACATCATTCTATCCATAGG
Source organism: Crotalus tigris (assembly GCF_016545835.1). Classification (NCBI taxonomy): domain Eukaryota; kingdom Metazoa; phylum Chordata; class Lepidosauria; order Squamata; family Viperidae; genus Crotalus; species Crotalus tigris. The sequence goes on along the minus strand of NW_024096755.1, from coordinate 212,756 downwards.
CAGCAAACAGACCAGCAGAAAAGATAACCAGTGAATCAATCTTTTCAGATGTAGGACATTAGAGGTAAGGTTAGTCGCAATTCAAAAGGATCCAGGATGCCATCCCTATCCAACTGGTCCTGCCCTATGTGAAAGAGATGGCAACTGGATTGGATCAACTGGACTTGCAAGGCTTGCCGTTGTAAATGCTCTTCTCTAGGTATTGATGGGGGGCAGGGGGAGAAGAGGGACGTGGAATATTCAGAATAGGCTGCTTTCAGTTCAAGTCCTGTTCCCCAATGCTTTGTCGAAGGTATTCCTCATAGAGCTTTCTCTGTAGAGAAAGAGGGTAAATTTTTAATTTGCTGTGTTAATCAACCCGTTTCTCTGGTTACCACAGAATCCAAACAGAACTCATACTCTTGCCCACTTAGGTCCTACAGAACAGATACCAGTCCCCATGTGAAACTTCAAACCACCCCATCCAAGTTCCCAAAGCAGTAACCTTCTTAGCCAAGACCACATCCAACACGTAATCCCGTCGATCTTCCAGCTGCCGCTTCTGCTTTTTGGAGAGAGTGGGCTTCATTCTAAGTGGGACAAAAGTAAGATGATAAGAATTCTGGTGAACAGCCCTTCCCGGTAAACAGGAACGTTCTTACCTGAGAGTGTAGCTGGCCAAGAGCAGGAAGAGAATCGAGAGGAAGAGAAGACCAAAAAATACTGTTAAGGTTTGATCTTCAGGGACAAGCCTCCAGACTGATGCAACCGGTTGCTGAAAATTAGGATTAAGAATAAAGGATATACTTGATATTAGCTGAGGAAAACATAGGTTTATCCACTTGCACTTTTAAGAAAATAATAATATAAAAATACATTTTTGCCAACAATGTCTGAATTCTATGGCAATAATGCACAGGTATCTTCGACTTACAACAGTTCATTTAGCGACTGTTTGAAGTTACAGTGGCATTGAAAAAGTGACTTATGACCATTTTTCATCCTTACAACCGCAGCAGCATCCCCATGGTCACATAATTTACATTTGGATGCTTGACAACTGACTCACATTTATGATGGTTGCAGTGTCCCAGGGTCATGTGATCATCTTTAGCGACATTCTGACAAGCCAAGTCAACGGGGAATCCAGATTCACTTAACAACTGTAAGGACCCACCCCACTTTGCATCTTAAGAAGACAGAACTCTTGGAATAATTCTTCCAACAGGAATCCTTTATTAAGAGAAAATGGTTGCAGGCATGCTAGACAGGACTTGGGGTCCAAGCTCTCCCATTCAAGGTTTTAAGGGGTTCCCCAGTAGTCCCACCCAATCAACCCCCCTTCCAGTGATAGTTTCAAGTATCACAATTCCACCCCGTTTCTTCTTTCTTCCGTCTGGATGGAGACTTCAGATAACTACATGAAAGGCAAATACTCTTCTTTGTTAATGCTAATGTTCTCTGGATGCTAACGCTTTGAGGTTACAATAGGTTACAATAAACACACATTCAGCATTCAGCTCTTTGAAGTCTACTGAAGGAAGTGAGGGCCATAAAGCCCCTTTGTTCTCCCCCTTCTCTCCCTCTTATGGCAGAATCCAAAGAAGGCAGAATTGGGAGTTTCTATATTTGATAATTAAAGATGAAATATGATTGGATTCTGACATCCGGCCCCTCTTAACAATAAGAGAGATCCACCTGAAAGAAAACACAAGTAAAAAATTTAGTTAGGCTTGTTAGGATACTCTGTGTGAAACTTCTTCAATAGCTTCGGGGCTCTGACGTGACGTTTATGGACCCACTCATTTTGTGAGGCAGGGAGGTGTTTCCAGGCAACTAGGTACTGAGTTGTTCCATGATATCTCCTAGAGTCAAGGATCTCTTTTATTTCGAAGTGTTGTTCCCCCTCCACCATGATTGGAGGTGGTGGGGGGGGGATTTTTGGCCGTAGAGGTGACTGATGCTCTCTTTTCAGCAAGCTGCAATGAAAAATTGGGTGTATTTGCCTGAGGTTTTTGGGTAATTCTAATTCTACTGTTACTGGATTTATGATCCTTTTAATTGGAAAAGGTCCTATATATTTTGGTCCAAGTTTTTTACAGGGCTGTAGGGACTTTAGGTATTTTGTAGATAAGTACACCATTTCTCCTATAATGAATGGTGTAGGCTCAACCCTTTTTTTATCGGCTTGTGCTTTGTATGCCCGCCTAGCTTCATCTAGTGATTTTCTGACTATTGGCCAGGTGTTTTGTAGGTTTTCCATCCATTCTTTCAGTGAAGGGATCGTTGGTTCTTTTGGGGTTAACTCTGGCATAGGGTTGAAACTTTGGCCGTTGGCTATTTGAAAAGGAGTGTAGCCTGTGCTGGAGTGGACTGCATTATTGTAGGCAACTTCTGCAAAAGGAAGTATGTCCGTCCAATCACTCTGTTGGAAATTTAAAAAACATCTCAAATATTGCTCAAGTACCGACTGGCATCGTTCCGCTTGACCATCTCCTTGAGGGTGGTGGCTAGATGTCAATCCCTGAGTGGTCCCTAAAAGGGATAAAAATTCCTTCCAAAATGCAGACGTAAATTGCACTCCCCTATCAGAGATGATGCGTTGGGGTGCCCCGTGCAATCTGTAAATGTGCTGGATGAAAAGTTTTGCTAAGGCCTTTGCAGTGGGAATTTTTTGGCAAGGGATAAAGTGCACCTGTTTGGAAAATAGGTCCGTGACTGTCCAGATAACAGTATTCCCATTGCTTTCAGGCAATTCCACTATAAAATCCATGGCTATTTCCCTCCAGGGGGCTGAGGGACTTGCCACTGGTTGTAACAGCCCTGGCGATTTCCCTTGCAACCTCTTTGCTGATGCACAGGTTGGGCAGCTGGCAACATAACTTTCTATGTCCTTTTTTATTGATGGCCACCAAAATTGCCGTTTAATTAAGTGTAAAGTTTTTACAAATCCAAAATGCCCTGCTGATTTTGTGTCATGGCAAAGTTGCATGAAAGTTAGTCTTTGAGTTGTTGGTATATATAACTTTTCCCCTACCCAAGGCAATCCGTCTCTCATTGTGCACACACGTTTGTTTTTCTGGAACCAATCATCTGTTTCCAAACTTTTTCTGAATTCAATCCCAGTTTGGCTGTCCAGTTGTGGTTTTATTTTGGCTTGGGTTCTTGTGGTTACTGGCGCTGCCAGTTGTGACTCTGCCATTATTGGTCTAGAGTCTGTGGTTCGTGCGCTGTTATATTGGGGCATGCGAGATAGTGCATCTGCCAGGAAGTTCTTTCTTCCTGGTAAATGTTTGAGCTTAAATTGGAATTGGTGAAAATGCTGGGACCAGCGGGCTTGTTTGGGGTTGAGTTTCCTGGAAGTTTTCAGGGCTTCTAAATTTTTGTGATCAGTCCATACCTGGAAGGGGATTTTGTTGCCTTCCAGGAACTGTCGCCACGTGAGTAATGCCCAACGTATCCCATAAGCCTCCTTCTCCCATACGGGCCAGCGCTGTTCTGTTTCCGTGAGTTTCTTAGATGTATATGCACAGGGTTGCAATACTGCATCATCATTTTCTTGTAATAGCACAGCCCCCACTGCCACATCACTTGCATCTGCCTGTATTATGAAGGGCTTGTCCATGTCTGGGTGCCTTAGTACTGGTTCGGCAGAAAAAAGTCTCTTTAGTCTCTCAAACGCTGCTTGGCACTCCATTGTCCATGTTAGTGGCTGGCTAGGTTTTACTGAGGGATGTTCCCTTCGTTTTTAGTAAGTTAGTGAGGGGCAAGGCTATCTGTGCAAATGAGGGGATGAATTGGCGGTAAAAATTTGCAAAGCCCAGGAAACTTTGTAGTTGCTTTCTTGTGCGGGGTGGTGCCCATTCTAATACTGCTCTGACCTTCTCTGGGTCCATTTCAATGCCCTGTGGGGATATGCGATAGCCTAGGTAGTCTATCCTTTCCTGGTGGAATTCGCATTTTGAGAGTTTGGCATATAGGTGAGCGGCTCGCAGCTTCTTTAAAACCGCTCTGACAAGTTTGACGTGTTCTTCTTTTGTTTCGGTAAAGATAAGAATGTCGTCCAAGTAAACAAGGACCCCCTTAAACAGGTGCTCCCTTAGAACGTCATTGATTAGTTGCATAAAGACTGCAGGGCCCCCTTGTAATCCAAATGGCAAGACTTTGAATTGATAGCACCCCATGGGGCAGTTAAATGCAGTCTTCCATTCGTCCCCTTCCTTGATTCTCACTCGATAGTAAGCTTCCCTTAAGTCTAGTTTAGAAAAAATTTTCCCTTTCGATAGGTGTGACAGCATGTCTTTCATGAGGGGCAGCGGGTATAGGTTGCTTTCACTGATTGTATTCAGGGCCCTATAATCCACGCATAAACGTAAAGAGCCGTCCTTCTTCTCTCTAAAAAGGACCGGGGCAGCCACTTTAGGCTTGGCTGGCTCAATGAAACCTCTCTCCAGGTTTTTTTTTATAAATCTTTCCATTTCCTCCTTCTCCTTTGGGCTCATGGAGTATAATCTGGGCTTCGGGAGTTTTGCCCCAGGCTTGAATTCAATGGTACAGTCTGTGGGTCGGTGGGGGGGAAGCTCATTCGCCCTCTCCTCACTGAAGACTTCAGCAAGGTCCCTATATTCCTCTGGTATTTCTGTTAATCTTTTTTCCTCTCTATGGATGCTTTTTCTATTCTTGATTCTGGTAGCCTCCCTTGGGGTTTTAAGTCCATAGGGTCCCCCTTCGGGAATTTGATTTCTGTCGTCCTCCAATTTACCCAGGGGTTCCATTTTTTCAACCATTCCATCCCTAGAATCATTGGGCATTCCATACCTGGGGTCACCACAAACGTTAAGTCCTCTTCATGGTTGCCCAGGGAGAGATGTATTGGCAAAGTGGCTAGGGTAGCTGGCACCCCCCCTGCTATGGATCCATCTAGCTGGCCAAATGAGATTGGTTGTTCCAGTCTCCTGGATGGGATGCCCAGATTCCCCACTAGTGTTGGGCTAATGAGGCAGCGGGTACAGCCAGAGTCTATTAAGGCTTTCACCTTCACAGCTTCGGGCATGGGGGGGATTAATATAGTCACTGTTTTGAAGATGGGTGTGATGCATCCACTTACCAGGGGTTCGCCCTCCGAGCTGTCATCTGAGGCATCCACCGGCCCTATGGTGTAGGCTGGAGTCCTTTCCCCTTGGTGAGCAGAGGTGGGGTTTTCTGCAATTTCCATCATTCTCATGGCCGTTTCTTTTGGCTTAGCTGAATACTTTCCGGGTTTGTTGATTTGGGATCTGTCTGGGTTGTGCTGGGGGGCCTTTGAGCGGCATTCTACAGCTCGATGCCCTTCTCTTCCGCACTTGAAACATCTCATTTGCTTCTTGGCATCCATAGGAGAGGAAAAAAGATTAACAGAAATACCAGAGGAATATAGGGACCTTGCTGAAGTCTTCAGTGAGGAGAGGGCGAATGAGCTTCCCCCCCACCGACCCACAGACTGTACCATTGAATTCAAGCCTGGGGCAAAACTCCCGAAGCCCAGATTATACTCCATGAGCCCAAAGGAGAAGGAGGAAATGGAAAGATTTATAAAAAAAAACCTGGAGAGAGGTTTCATTGAACCAGCTAAGCCTAAAGTGGCTGCCCCGGTCCTTTTTAGAGAGAAGAAGGATGGCTCTTTACGTTTATGCGTGGATTATAGGGCCCTGAACACAATCAGTGAAAGCAACCTATACCCGCTGCCCCTCATGAAAGACATGCTGTCACACCTATCGAAAGGGAAAATTTTTTCTAAACTAGACTTAAGGGAAGCTTACTATCGCGTGAGAATCAAGGAAGGGGACGAATGGAAGACTGCATTTAACTGCCCCATGGGGTGCTATCAATTCAAAGTCTTGCCATTTGGATTACAAGGGGGCCCTGCAGTCTTTATGCAATTAATCAATGACGTTCTAAGGGAGCACCTGTTTAAGGGGGTCCTTGTTTACTTGGACGACATTCTTATCTTTACCGAAACAAAAGAAGAACACGTCAAACTTGTCAGAGCGGTTTTAAAGAAGCTGCGAGCCGCTCACCTATATGCCAAACTCTCAAAATGCGAATTCCACCAGGAAAGGATAGACTACCTAGGCTATCGCATATCCCCACAGGGCATTGAAATGGACCCAGAGAAGGTCAGAGCAGTATTAGAATGGGCACCACCCCGCACAAGAAAGCAACTACAAAGTTTCCTGGGCTTTGCAAATTTTTACCGCCAATTCATCCCCTCATTTGCACAGATAGCCTTGCCCCTCACTAACTTACTAAAAACGAAGGGAACACCCTCAGTAAAACCTAGCCAGCCACTAACATGGACAATGGAGTGCCAAGCAGCGTTTGAGAGACTAAAGAGACTTTTTTCTGCCGAACCAGTACTAAGGCACCCAGACATGGACAAACCCTTCATAATACAGGCAGATGCAAGTGATGTGGCAGTGGGGGCTGTGCTATTACAAGAAAATGATGATGCAGTATTGCAACCCTGTGCATATACATCTAAGAAACTCACGGAAACAGAACAGCGCTGGCCCGTATGGGAGAAGGAGGCTTATGGGATACGTTGGGCATTACTCACGTGGCGACAGTTCCTGGAAGGCAACAAAATCCCCTTCCAGGTATGGACTGATCACAAAAATTTAGAAGCCCTGAAAACTTCCAGGAAACTCAATCCCAAACAAGCCCGCTGGTCCCAGCATTTTCACCAATTCCAATTTAAGCTCAAACATTTACCAGGAAGAAAGAACTTCCTGGCAGATGCACTATCTCGCATGCCCCAATATAACAGCGCACGAACCACAGACTCTAGACCAATAATGGCAGAGTCACAACTGGCAGCGCCAGTAACCACAAGAACCAAGCCAAAATAAAACCACAACTGGACAGCCAAACTGGGATTGAATTCAGAAAAAGTTTGGAAACAGATGATTGGTTCCAGAAAAACAAACATGTGTGCACAATGAGAGACGGATTGCCTTGGGTAGGGGAAAAGTTATATATACCAACAACTCAAAGACTAACTTTCATGCAACTTTGCCATGACACAAAATCAGCAGGGCATTTTGGATTTGTAAAAACTTTACACTTAATTAAACGGCAATTTTGGTGGCCATCAATAAAAAAGGACATAGAAAGTTATGTTGCCAGCTGCCCAACCTGTGCATCAGCAAAGAGGTTGCAAGGGAAATCGCCAGGGCTGTTACAACCAGTGGCAAGTCCCTCAGCCCCCTGGAGGGAAATAGCCATGGACTTTATAGTGGAATTGCCTGAAAGCAATGGGAATACTGTTATCTGGACAGTCACGGACCTATTTTCCAAACAGTGCACTTTATCCCTTGCCAAAAAATTCCCACTGCAAAGGCCTTAGCAAAACTTTTCATCCAGCACATTTACAGATTGCACGGGGCACCCCAACGCATCATCTCTGATAGGGGAGTGCAATTTACGTCTGCATTTTGGAAGGAATTTTTATCCCTTTTAGGGACCACTCAGGGATTGACATCTAGCCACCACCCTCAAGGAGATGGTCAAGCGGAACGATGCCAGTCGGTACTTGAGCAATATTTGAGATGTTTTTTAAATTTCCAACAGAGTGATTGGACGGACTTACTTCCTTTTGCAGAAGTTGCCTACAATAATGCAGTCCACTCCAGCACAGGCTACACTCCTTTTCAAATAGCCAACGGCCAAAGTTTCAACCCTATGCCAGAGTTAACCCCAAAAGAACCAACGATCCCTTCACTGAAAGAATGGATGGAAAACCTACAAAACACCTGGCCAATAGTCAGAAAATCACTAGATGAAGCTAGGCGGGCATACAAAGCACAAGCCGATAAAAAAAGGGTTGAGCCTACACCATTCATTATAGGAGAAATGGTGTACTTATCTACAAAATACCTAAAGTCCCTACAGCCCTGTAAAAAACTTGGACCAAAATATATAGGACCTTTTCCAATTAAAAGGATCATAAATCCAGTAACAGTAGAATTAGAATTACCCAAAAACCTCAGGCAAATACACCCAATTTTTCATTGCAGCTTGCTGAAAAGAGAGCATCAGTCACCTCTACGGCCAAAAATCCCCCCCCCCACCACCTCCAATCATGGTGGAGGGGGAACAACACTTCGAAATAAAAGAGATCCTTGACTCTAGGAGATATCGTGGAACAACTCAGTACCTAGTTGCCTGGAAACACCTCCCTGCCTCACAAAATGAGTGGGTCCATAAACGTCACGTCAGAGCCCCGAAGCTATTGAAGAAGTTTCACACAGAGTATCCTAACAAGCCTAACTAAATTTTTTTACTTGTGTTTTCTTTCAGGTGGATCTCTCTTATTGTTAAGAGGGGCCGGATGTCAGAATCCAATCATATTTCATCTTTAATTATCAAATATAGAAACTCCCAATTCTGCCTTCTTTGGATTCTGCCATAAGAGGGAGAGAAGGGGGAGAACAAAGGGGCTTTATGGCCCTCACTTCCTTCAGTAGACTTCAAAGAGCTGAATGCTGAATGTGTGTTTATTGTAACCTATTGTAACCTCAAAGCGTTAGCATCCAGAGAACATTAGCATTAACAAAGAAGAGTATTTGCCTTTCATGTAGTTATCTGAAGTCTCCATCCAGACGGAAGAAAGAAGAAACGGGGTGGAATTGTGATACTTGAAACTATCACTGGAAGGGGGGTTGATTGGGTGGGACTACTGGGGAACCCCTTAAAACCTTGAATGGGAGAGCTTGGACCCCAAGTCCTGTCTAGCATGCCTGCAACCATTTTCTCTTAATAAAGGATTCCTGTTGGAAGAATTATTCCAAGAGTTCTGTCTTCTTAAGATGCAAAGTGGGGTGGGTCCTTACAGACAGGACTTGCAAAATTAATCCACCTGGAAGGTAGACCCTTGCCGGGGGATTTTGCAAAATTTTACCATGTCAGACAACGAAGCAAGAGAGGGAGAAAACTCCCTGGAAAGAGAGCCGCTGACCCAGTTGGAACCTTGCCAGATGTTGGGATCCGAGAGGCCAGATTTCTCAGAAGAAGAAGTGGTGGAGACACAGGACCACAAGCCTCGCTGGTCGATGAACGTTGGAAAGAAAAGTGAGTGGAGAAAGGAATCAAGCAAGGTGACCCTGAGACGGGGGACCAAACAACCAGAATGGAAGCAGGAGATGGAGAAATCCCTGCACGCAAGTGAAGAGGGAGGAAGCTGTATGCCGTACTCAGACTGGATCCTAGAGACAGCTATTGACCTCATGAAGAGAACTCTCAGCTCCCTAGGAGAGGAGATTCCTGAGCCCTACGCCCGCCCCAGTTCCTGGAGCCACAAAGGGAGAGACACCGAGGGGGACGTGGAACCTGCACCCCCAGGGACATTTACTGATCCAGGAGCTCCCACCCCCTACCGGACCCAAGATGGAAATCTGGACGGAAGACACTACCACCCACAATGGAGGCACCGATCCATTCCAAGACGTCCACCGTTTGAGGTGAAATTCAAAGGGGAGCCAACACGCTTGGGGTTTTTCCTAACCCAAGTCCTCAGCTACATGGAGGAATATGGGCAGGACATCCCCAGCGACAAAGCCCGCATCCGGATCGTGCAATCTGCCCTGGATGGCCCAGCTGCAGATTGGGTGGTGAACCTGCATGACTCCAATGCCCCAGAACTCAGTAACTTCAACCGTTTCATGTCCTCTTTGAGAAGACGATTTGAAGACCCCCTGGCTGATCGCAAAGCCCGTGAAAGAATCACAACGATGAGGCAGGGCAAACGCCCAGTGGCTGAGTATACACAAGAATTCCGAGCCATTGCCAGCAAACTGAATTGGCCAGAAGACATACTCCTTGGCCGTTTCAAAGACGGACTAAACTATGATCTATATGATGCTTGCCTGCCCCGAGGAGACCCACATCGACTTGAGGAATGGTACGTCTTGGCAGAGGAAGCAGAGATCGACATATTGAAGAGGCATCGCCGAGGAAAACAATGGAGCCGCCCCCCGCCTGAGCTGACACACCAACCGGTGAAATCATCGGATACAGCCAAGAAGCAGATGGGGTGTTTCAAGTGCGGAAGAGAAGGGCATCGAGCTGTAGAATGCCGCTCAAAGGCCCCCCAGCACAACCCAGACAGATCCCCAATCAACAAACCCAGAGGGTATTCAGCTAAGCCAAAAGAAACAGCCATGAAAATTATGGAAATTGCAGAAAACCCCACCTCTGCTCACCAAGGGGAAAGAACTCCAGCCTACACCACAGGGACGGTGGATGCCTCAGATGACAGCTCGGAAGGCGAACCCCTGGTAAGTGGACGCATCACACCCATCTTCAAAACAGTGACTATATTAATCCCCCCCATGCCCGAAGCTGTGAAGGTGAAAGCCTTAATAGACTCTGGCTGCACCCGCTGCCTCATTAGCCCAACACTAGTGGGGAATCTGGGCATCCCATCCAGGAGACTGGAACAACCAATCTCATTTGGCCAGCTAGATGGATCCATAGCAGGGGGGTGCCAGCTACCCTAGCCACTCTGCCAATACACCTCTCCCTGGGCAACCATGAAGAGGACTTAACGTTTGTGGTGACCCCAGGTATGGAATGCCCAATGATTCTAGGGATGGAATGGTTGAAAAAATGGAACCCCTGGGTAAATTGGAGGACGACAGAAATCAAATTCCCGAAGGGGGACCCTATGGACTTAAAACCCCAAGGGAGGCTACCAGAATCAAGAATAGAAAAAGCATCCATAGGAGAGGAAAAAAGATTAACAGAAATACCAGAGGAATATAGGGACCTTGCTGAAGTCTTCAGTGAGGAGAGGGCGAATGAGCTTCCCCCCCACCGACCCACAGACTGTACCATTGAATTCAAGCCTGGGGCAAAACTCCCGAAGCCCAGATTATACTCCATGAGCCCAAAGGAGAAGGAGGAAATGGAAAGATTTATAAAAAAAAACCTGGAGAGAGGTTTCATTGAACCAGCTAAGCCTAAAGTGGCTGCCCCGGTCCTTTTTAGAGAGAAGAAGGATGGCTCTTTACGTTTATGCGTGGATTATAGGGCCCTGAACACAATCAGTGAAAGCAACCTATACCCGCTGCCCCTCATGAAAGACATGCTGTCACACCTATCGAAAGGGAAAATTTTTTCTAAACTAGACTTAAGGGAAGCTTACTATCGCGTGAGAATCAAGGAAGGGGACGAATGGAAGACTGCATTTAACTGCCCCATGGGGTGCTATCAATTCAAAGTCTTGCCATTTGGATTACAAGGGGGCCCTGCAGTCTTTATGCAATTAATCAATGACGTTCTAAGGGAGCACCTGTTTAAGGGGGTCCTTGTTTACTTGGACGACATTCTTATCTTTACCGAAACAAAAGAAGAACACGTCAAACTTGTCAGAGCGGTTTTAAAGAAGCTGCGAGCCGCTCACCTATATGCCAAACTCTCAAAATGCGAATTCCACCAGGAAAGGATAGACTACCTAGGCTATCGCATATCCCCACAGGGCATTGAAATGGACCCAGAGAAGGTCAGAGCAGTATTAGAATGGGCACCACCCCGCACAAGAAAGCAACTACAAAGTTTCCTGGGCTTTGCAAATTTTTACCGCCAATTCATCCCCTCATTTGCACAGATAGCCTTGCCCCTCACCAACTTACTAAAAACGAAGGGAACATCCTCAGTAAAACCTAGCCAGCCACTAACATGGACAATGGAGTGCCAAGCAGCGTTTGAGAGACTAAAGAGACTTTTTTCTGCCGAACCAGTACTAAGGCACCCAGACATGGACAAGCCCTTCATAATACAGGCAGATGCAAGTGATGTGGCAGTGGGGGCTGTGCTATTACAAGAAAATGATGATGCAGTATTGCAACCCTGTGCATATACATCCAAGAAACTCACGGAAACAGAACAGCGCTGGCCCGTATGGGAGAAGGAGGCTTATGGGATACGTTGGGCATTACTCACATGGCGACAGTTCCTGGAAGGCAACAAAATCCCCTTCCAGGTGTGGACTGATCACAAAAATTTGGAAGCCCTGAAAACTTCCAGGAAACTCAATCCCAAACAAGCCCGCTGGTCCCAGCATTTTCACCAATTCCAATTTAAGCTCAAACATTTACCAGGAAGAAAGAACTTCCTGGCAGATGCACTATCTCGCATGCCCCAATATAACAGCGCACGAACCACAGACTCTAGACCAATAATGGCAGAGTCACAACTGGCAGCACCAGTAACCACAAGAACCCAAGCCAAATTAAAACCACAACTGGACAGCCAAACTGGAATTGAATTCAGAAAAAGTTTGGAAACAGATGATTGGTTCCAGAAAAACAAAAATGTGTGCACAATGAAAGACGGGTTGCCTTGGATAGGGGAAAAGTTATATATACCAACAACTCAAAGAGTAACTTTCATGCACCTTTGCCATGACACAAAATCAGCAGGGCATTTTGGATTTGTAAAAACTTTACATTTAATTAAACGGCAATTTTGGTGGCCATCCATGAAAAAGGACATTGAAAGTTATATAGCCAGTTGTCCAAAATGTGCCACGGCAAAGAGGTTGCAAGGGAAAGTGCCAGGACTATTGCAAACAGTGGCAAGTCCCTCAGCCCCCTGGAGAGAAATAGCCATGGATTTTATAGTGGAATTGCCAGAAAGCAATGGGAATACTGTGGTCTGGACGGTCACGGACTTGTTTTCCAAACAGGTGCACTTTATCCCTTGCCAAAAGATTCCCACTGCAAAAGCCTTAGCAAAACTTTTCATCCAACACATTTACAGATTGCATGGGGCACCCCAACGCATCATCTCTGACAGGGGGGTGCAATTTACGTCTGCATTTTGGAAGGAATTTTTATCCCTCTTAGGAACCACTCAGGGACTGACATCTAGCCACCACCCTCAAGGAAATGGGGGGGCTGAAAAAATGAACTCAGTACTTAAGCAATATTTAAGATGTTTTCTTAGTTTCCAGCAGACCGAGTGGGCGGACTTACTCCCCTTTGCAGAAGTTGCCTACAATAATGCAGTCCACTCCAGCACAGGTTACACTCCTTTTCAAATAGCCACCGGTCAAAGTTTCAACCCCATGCCAGAATTAACCCCAAACGAACCAACGATCCCCTCGCTGAAAGAATGGATGGAAAAATTACAAAACACCTGGCCAATAGTCAGAAAAGCACTAGATGAAGCTAGGCAGGCTTACAAAACACAAGCCGATAAAAAAAGGGTTGAGCCTACACCATTCATTATAGGAGAAATGGTGTACTTATCTACAAAATACCTAAAGTCCCTACAGCCCTGTAAAAAACTTGGACCAAAATATATAGGACCTTTTCCAATTAAAAGAATCATAAATCCAGTAACAGTAGAATTAGAATTACCCAAAAATCTCAGGCAAATACACCCAATTTTTCATTGCAGCTTGCTGAAAAGAGAGCATCAGTCACCTCTACGGCCAAAAATCCCCCCACCACCACCTCCAATCATGGTGGAGGGTGAACAACACTTCGAAATAAAGGAAGTCCTTGACTCTAGGAGATATCATGGAGCAACTCAGTACCTAGTTGCCTGGAAACACCTCCCTCCCTCACAAAATGAGTGGGTCCATAAACGTCATGTCAGAGCCCCGAAGCTATTGAAGAAGTTTCACACAGAGTATCCTAACAAGCCTAACTAATTTTTTTACTTGCGTTTTCTTTCAGGTGGATCTCTCTTATTGTTAAGAGGGGCCGGATGTCAGAATCCAATTATATTTCATCTTTAAATTATCAAATATAGAAACTCCCAATTCTGCCTTCTCTGGATTCTGCCATAAGAGGGAGAGAAGGGGGAGAGCAAAGGGGCTTTATGGCCCTCACTTCCTTCTTTACATTTCAAAGAGCTGAATGCTGAATGTGTGTTTATTGTGACCTCTAAGCGTTAACATATCAAAGAAGGGTAATTGCCTTTCATGTAGTATCTGAAGTCTCAAAGCGTTAACACCAGAGAACATTAGCATTAACAAAGAAGAGTTAAAGAGTGGGGTGTTACTAATTTAACAACTTGCAATGATTCACTTAATAAGTGTAGCAAGAAAGGTCGTAAAATGGGAGAAAACTCACTGAACAAGTTTCTCACTTAGCAACATAAATTCTGGGCTCAATTATGGTCATAAGTTGAGGATTACCTGTATATATAACTAACACACATCTTAAATATAATTAAAGTAGTCAGCAAAGTACCTATAACAAATAGTCATTCTCTAAATGATTGTTTCTGGACTTCCTCAACCATAACCAAAACTTTATTAACAGAGAAGACGCGATAAAAGAGAAGTAAAGGTTACTCAATTATGGTTTTGCTAGTTACATAAAGGGTCATGAAGTTATAATTTGGATTCTTATCCTATTACCCTAGGGCAGGCTATCATCTGTTCTACTGAAAACAGGCTTTAGACAGTTCTATTTCTATTGGTGTAAGAATTAGAAACTTGATTATTACATATTTCTGCTGCAAAAAGGAAGGAAGGAAGGAAGGAAGGAAGGAAGGAAGGAAGGAAGGAAGGAGAGAGAGAGAGAGAGAGAGAGAGAGAGAGAGAGAGAGAGAGAGAGAGAGAGAGAGAGAGAGAGAGAGAAATCCTGAACTTTGCAATAATGGGCCATTCTTAGTCATTGGTGTATAACATATGTTCCTTAAGTTTTGTGTTGTTTTTTATGCAGCTTTTAGAAGCTGCATGTTTTAAACTCCTGCTGATCAGCTTGTGTTGCTTTGTGGATGTAAGGCTAGAAAAACCTGCTTCCCACACCCTCAAGGCGTGAAAGCTGAGACTCCAAGGATATGGAATCCAATGTCCTGCACCAATTTTTCTATGCAAAGCAAAACAAGGCTTAATTGGGGAGGGTACTGTAAAGTGAGAAAAGGGTGCTTTTGGGACTCTAGGGAACAGATACCAAGATACTTACTACGTATAGTTCCAGGGCCTGACTTTGCTTCTCCCCCAGGACCAAAGTCCACAGTTGGCGAGCAAATGTTGTGCCAAAGATCAACGTCAGAAGAAGAAAAATAGGCAACAGGCAACCCACCATACCCAGAAGTATCCCACGGAAGAAAGCACGGAAGTTGTTGTTTCTGGCCTTGCTGGGTAACAGAAAAAATGAAAAAGCAAGGACAGCATATAGGATTCGGGAAGAAATTTAGTTCAATAGCATTAAATCCTGTATTGCCCCCAAAACAGCCTACTATCTTCAGTTTCCTAGGATTTTTTTCTCTAAGTATAATCTTCTCATTCCTTTTAAAGTGAAAGTCAGCAGCCAGAACCTTACAGTCCCAATTACATTTGAAATAACTGAATGTATAACCAGCCTTCCTTTAAAGGAGTCTAGATTATTAGTCTGCTTTACAATTCAAGGCACTTATAATGCTCCATTTTTGTGGGATTTATTTCCAAGTAAATGTGCACAAGACTTGTACTGTAAATTACACAACAGTCCTTTGAGATAGGTCAAGCAAGCAGCTTAAAAGCATGCTTCCAGTACATTTTCTACTCACTTTCTAATCACTCCCCCCCCCACTGCAATCTTTTATTTATCTCTCAACAGCTGTCAACTCAGAATCTGCCACTTAGTTATCTCAATTTATTTTATTTTTATTATTTATTTATTAAATTTATTTGCCACCCCTCTCTTCACAAGGTGATTGAATTTGGCATCTGACGATACAAATCCACACTCCCGGTTTTCTACCCGGGATCTGATATCCAGCACATATTTTGTTGTAAATGGTAGAACCTCTCAGATGTTAAGTCTCCCACTCCCACAATGCTCTGTTCTTACTTGTCATCTTCTAGCAAACGCTGTGTGGCCTCTTCAATGAGCCGGCAATCCCTTTCCAGGGCATTGAGTGTATGCTGCACAGTCTGGCTGATGGTCTTCTCAATTGTGCGACAGACTTCCTCGATCTGATTAACGCACCGACTCGGCTGAGGGTGAGCACATAAACCCATATCACCATTTGGCAGAGAATCTATCATCATTCTATTTTCAGTCCCAATTTCTTCCATATCCACATAGGGCACTGACCATCAAGCTTTTCTCTTCCATCTGTCCTAAGGCTCACCCATCCTTCCAGAAGCCTGGATTCCTCATGGCTTCTACTTCAATCTTACATCTAAAATAACTCCAAGTTTGTCACTCACCTTATTGAGGTTGGGAATGTAAATTGTAGGCATGTCAAACCCACATTTATTGAGGCCAGGACGTTTACAAAGTTCTTGAACAATCTGCATCAGCACCCTCTGTAAGACAAAAAGAGAAAAAAAAATCACGCGCACACGATTTTACAAACTGCCATTCTTAATTCCTTCTGTTCCATGAGAGAGCCATTCCCCATCCCAATCTGTGCCCATTATCCATGGGAGACTTTCTACCTGTCGATCACCCTCAGCGCCTGCCTCATCGGCTTTGCTCAGATAAAAGCGTAACTTGTCTCCATGCTCTTCATTGATCTTCTCCACTATGTTTAAGGTGCGTTTGCAAAGAGCCTGCCCCATGGGATCAAAGAAGACCAGGATGAGATCGCAGAGTTGGCCTGAACAAGATTATAAGGGAAGGAGTTAGGTTGCTGCATACATAGGGAGAAAATTTCCTACAGAAAGAATACATCAGTAGATAATTTCTTTCAAGTTAAGGGCTACTACAATAGAAAATGCCCTAGGCTAAAATCTGTTCTCCCATCACCATGCCGGCATTTTCTTCCAAAACCCAAAATAGCTCTCTTGCATATTTTTCTTAAGACAGAAGCCGTTCCTGGGTTACCTATATTAACCCATCTTCTGATTCAATTTTTCTTGGGCACATCTATTCTATTTTAAGGGCTAGATTGACTTGGAAGATGTGTTTTCCCGACTTTCTGAGGCCATGCTCCAATTTAACAGAATCCCTGTTCAGGCACCAAGGCTATTTCTTGAAGATATACTCACCAAACCAGATCAGTGCTCCTTCCACATCAAAAGGGTATTTCATATCGCCATCTACTAAGCCTGGAGTATCAAGAAAAGTGATAAGAGGAAATTGTTTCTGCTTGGAGGTACAAATCTCAGTACTCAGGTATTCTGGCACCCCTAAATAAAGATAAAGAGCAGAATGTGTTAAAATTTACTAGTAGCTTCTTGCCATTAACAGATAACAAATACCATGTTCTCCTAATAATCCTAAAACCAGACACCATACTTCAAATTTCATTACCAATATGAATTATTACAGGCAAACTGTCAATGATCAATTACCCCAACTTTTAAATATCAGCTTCCTGATCAAAGGCAATACTCATCCAGGCCAGTTTTGAATTAAGAGCCAACCCTTGATTTATCTTCAGCTGCAACTAACCTTTGAAGTTCTGCAAGATCTGGAAATGAGGGTAGAGGTGGAGTGTAGCATTGCCCTGCAGGAAAGGAGTGAAAGAATAGAAGGCTTTAGAATACATGATATCAGTATGGCTGTAGCACATGGATGTCAAACTTGCGATGTCACGTGACATGTTGCGACGTATCACAACTTTTCTCCCATTGCCAGCAATGGGGTGGGTGAGGCAATTTGACACCCCTGTTTGAAGCAATGTTTGGAAATCCAAACATCTGACTAACCCTAGGACCTAAGTCACAAGCTTGCTCTAAATCACCAGCAAACTCATTGCATAGTCTAGGTAGTGGGAAATCTGTGGCCTAACTTCCACATTCTTCATCATTGTGATTAAGACTGATAGAATTATAGCTCCCCAACCAAATCTGCACTACCTGTGCACAGGAAGAAAACATCAGCAGATTGGGAGAAACCTAAACCTGTTAAGTGAGAGGAAAATGAAGAGGGTGGGGAGAGGAACTTTTAAATATCTTTATATAAGCCTATTCAACGGATATATGCTGATTGGCTGCTGATAGGAAAACAAAACAAAGCAAAACAAAACTGGAGGAGAGGAAGAATTGACTGCCTGGAAGGAAGGGCAGTGGCTATTCAAGAAGGGCAAGTCTTACTGGTTAAATAGCAGTAGCCATTACAGTGAAACATACAAAGTGATATTAAAAATGAGTGTCTCTGTAATCTCACCGTGAGAGATTCTCGCTTTTTTCCACTAGTGATGAAAGTGAAACCCTGAGTCTCAATAGCAACCCCAGTACGTTGGATGTGTTCCTCCACATACCTGCACAAAAATGTCAAGAAAACCAAGACAGAATTTTTCTCTTCTTTATGGGCAAATTATGACTAAATCTGAACTGAAGATGGGAAGTGTAGTGTTACAACACATTCATACCCAATTTCCTGAAATGTCCTGGGTTGTTAAATTGCTACAAGTGTCTCAACACCCATTTGTTCTTCCATTACATCAGCATCATTTGTGTCAATGACACAATAAATTAGGCATCTCTGGATTACAATCCCTTTCCATGTTTTAAAACTAGTCAGTAAAAATAGGAACTTTTACTGAAACCCAGTTCATATTCAGTATAATCAACAAACTGTATTCATTTTGTTTATGCACCTTTTCCCAGTAGCCGTTAATCATTTCTTTTGACATAAAACTGGGCAAAAATACGAGAGGATTTTTTTTCCTCAGAGGAACTGTTTAGAGGTTCAGCTCCTCATGCTGACATCTTGAATAGAAGTCTTTCCCTAGTAAACACTGATGTTAACATGTCTTTCCCTTTATTAAACACTGATGTTAACAAATAAATGATAACTTCACCATTTTTTTACCAGACATTATAGTTAAAGTAAATTAGAAACAATTATTGCAAAACCTGAACTCTCCCAAACCCCATAACCTACAGGTTGCCTGCAATTTCTTGTACAGGTAGTCCTTGATTTACAACAGTTCAATTAGTGATCATTCAAAGTGATAGAAATAAAGGAAAGGTCTTCAAAATTTAATATTGAAAAGAGAAATTTAAAATTTAATTTGTCGCAGTGGAAACTTATTGCCTGGACAAACAAGCTTACCAAAAACTATAATGGCTGGGAAACAGGAAAGGATAGGATAAAGGCAGGATGTAAGATAAATACATAGGCAAAAATTAGCTGGGTCTTAGAGTGGGAAAAGGAAGAAGACAAACTATAAAAAACAGCTATAAAAGGAAATGGCTAGCCAGGAAAGGCATATTGAATTGAAAAACAGGAAAACAAGCTGAATAAGATAAGAGGAAAGGCATACTGAATTGAAAAACAGGAAAGAACCAATTGTTCTAAAAGGGGGACATAAATATCCACAGAGTTCAAAATAACCATTTAAATGTCTAATTTTTCTTTTTCTTACTGTATATGTGAATATGATTTAATATATTAACAGGAAATGTGTAAGAAGCGGACGATATGAGTGTAACCTCATAGTACCTCAGCCAATGGGAAAGAGGAGAGATGTGGCAGCCGGGACAGGGCTGTATAAAAAAGGGAATATTTTGGATTGGAACTTTGGAGAGAACCAAGCTTTGATAGCTTCTCTCCCTGCTTATTGCAATAAACGAAACAAAAGGCCTTCACTGTGTCTTGGCTGGTTATTGGTCAGTTGAGCTTGCCTCTGGTCATGAAGGAAAGTGGCCAGGAGCATGTTAACAAAAGTTACAATGACCGTTGCAGCATCCCCATGGTCACACAATCAAAATTCAGATGCTTGGCAACTGACTCATATTTATGATTGTTGCACTATCCTGGGGTAATGTGATCCTCTTTTGTGAACTTCTGACAAGCAAAGTCAATGGGGAAACCAGATTCATTTAATAACAGTGTCCCTAACAACTGCCACAACGGTGGCAAGAAAGGTCGTAAAATGGGGCAAAATTCTTTTAACAAATGTCTCACTTAACAACATATATTTGGGGCAAAATTGTGGTCTTAAGTCAAGGATTACATGTACTATGGATAACTTCCTAGGATTTCCCCAGAATGCCTTGTGCCATACCACCCTCTCCGTTAAGATTTACACAGAATGCCCTGCACTCACACCAACACCCCTTGGTTCTGTATCCTAATGATGCCATTCCCAGTTTTGACTTCCCTTGATTAATTTTCTGGCAGTCCCCTTCAGCTCACCAGTTGATAAAGCTGCTCTTCCCAGCACTGTGGTTGCCCATCACCATGACAGTCACTCTGCGGCGAGGGGGAAGCAGGGTCAGGCCCAGGCGCTCTCCTATGGTCACCAAACCTGGGAGCAGAACGGGAAAATTATGGCTGACACTTAGCATGTTATTTCACCCCTAAAGAGAAAGCGCCTCCCCCTCCTATCCCCTCAACTCTCACCATGACCCGAGTGCACATAAAGCGAGTGGGCCTCCCGGAGGACTCGTTCTGTCACCGACTCCGTCCCACCCCCGACGGCGGGGTTGGCGGCTTCCCGGGGCTTCCCACCCCGGCTCCCTGGCATAGTTTCTGGCGGCCAAACCGGCAACGGAAGCAGCAAAGGCGACTGGGGAAGAGGGAGGGAAAGAACTACAACTCCCGAAAGGCATTTCGCGGAAAGGACAGCGGGGTGTGGTCGCACAAACGTGCTTTTCGATCGACGTCTATCGGCACTACATCGCAGAACTACAACTCCCGTGAAACCTCGTAGCCACAAAACACATTCCCGTCAGGATCTTAGGGGATTACGTGACAATAGATCTCTGTAGAAATTTGCGGTTCCCGATCATACAGCGCTTATTCTTGGACGCTTAGCGCGAATAAATGACGCTTTGTGGAAAAACAAAGTCGTCCGGGCCAGTGCATTTAAATTGGTCCTCGCCCTCCTATTCTTCCTGGGTTTTTTTGTCTTTAGAAGTCATCAGAATCGTTTGAATGCAGGTAGTTGTAATTGTTAGAGTATTATTTTTTGGAGGGCAAACAATTGCAGTTTTCATATTTTCATCTAAAGATAGACAGGTTGGTGGTTAAGGCACTAGACAAAAGTCAGGAGACTGGGAGTTCTAGTCTGCCTTAGACACAAAGCTAGCTGGATGATCTTGGGCTAATCACTCTTTCTCTGGGATGAAGGCAATGACAAAACTCTTCAAATATCTTGTCAAAAAACTAGTCCAGACAGTCGTCAGGAGCCAAAACTCACTCAGGGAACCAAAAAAGAAAGAAAACCTTGGTTCTCTTGAAAACAACTTCTCTGACTTGATGCCTTCTAAATATGGTGGAATATATAAGATTTGGATTGGGGGAAAGGAAAGAACTATATTAGTGTGTGCCAACAAAAGAGAACTGGTATAAAATCTATAAATAAGACTGATAAATTGTAGCCTTGATTCTTTGACCATAGCACTAGCTTAAACAAATGCTTTGTCCTCACAGGCCAAATCCTAGGAATTCAGGCCAGTGTCATAAAATGTTTTATAAAATTTGCCAAATTTCCACGGGAATCATGGATCTCTGATTTAGAATGCATTCTGTAAATTATTCTGTCCAAACAACTGGCCACACTGGCACACAAGATACTTATGAGCTATAGAGAATAGGACACGCAAATCCTGCCGACGATGTTACCTAGTTTGGTAACGAAATGTTCAGGAATTATATTAAAACAAGCTTGGAGAACAAACCACAGCCAAAATCTAAAACCCAAGCTACAAATATTTCCCATTGCAGTTCCATAAATGTACAACAGGGCTGTTATATCAAGAAGCCAAGATGGTGTGAAGGTACATCTAAATGAATGAATGAATAATAAAGATTAATAAAAATTCTTAGATACAGAAACCTAGGCCCTTTATCTAATCTCAGATCTAATCCCAGGCTTTCCCTTTAAATGTTTTATTTGAACTTGAGGTTGTCCTCGAAATATAATCAGTAGCTTAACAATTGTTTGAAGTTACAGTGCAAACATTGCCATTCTGAAGCCTTTTTTAAAAACACTTCAGAGGTTTCAAATCTCCTTCCTTATGCTATTAAACTAAATTAATTGGGCCAAAGTCTTCAGGCCAGTCTTAAAGGGCCTTTTGGCTTTTCAAATCCTTTTTAACAATGGGAAAAGAAATGTACAAAAGGGAAAATGTCTCACTGAAGACAAAAACGATCTAGGATCAAATATCAGAGTAATAAAGTAGCAAAGTAATACCAATGGATACTTACAATACTTTCCTCTGCACCATCTGATGTTCAGTATTTAACATTCTTTTGGTTAAAAAGCTATTATAGAGGAAGCAAAGTATTAACCTCTGGTATTTTATGTACAAAATTAGCTCTCATATAATACCATAGCATTTAAAAAAAAATAAACTTGACAAATAGATACAGCCCAGAATTGTGAGCCTAGCTTCTTACAAAAAAAGAAAAAAGAACGTTTCAGCTATTGCAGGATAGAAATGATGTCAAAAAACAGCAGCACCACAGTGTCTTCTGAAGACACTGATGCTGATGAAGTGTGAGCCCTTGTTCATCTGGACTCAGTGAAAAGACAAGGCACATACTTCTGTACAGAAAAGTGCGAAAGAGGTACATACTTTGGAGAGAGGATTTTAAGCCCTTCCTCTTTTTGCCTTCTTTTATTCTACCCTTCCATGAATTGGCATTTTTTTCTTTATACAGCACGTCCTTTTCATTCTGGGCATCCAGTTAAGAGGAAGCAGTTGACAAATACATGGATCTTATGGGATGCAAGACTTTTACTGTTGGAATGCAGTGAATATTCTGCTTTTCTGCTGAGAAGAAGCGCCAAGCAAAAATAAGGGTCATAAGTAGAGATGTCCAGTTCTTAACTCCTAAGAGGTCCTTAATTAATTAATTAATTAATTTCTATGCCATGTAGTCCTCTCTGTAGGAGCCGATCAGACTCTGACTGTAGATAATTTTGATGTTTCCCCTTACAGGGGAAGAGGGGAGGGAGGCAAGGCACAGCATCAGGAACAGGAGATAGCCAGATGTCTTTTTCCATTATGAGGGTATCTCCTGTTTTCTTTCCTCAGATTTAGAATACAAGGTAATTGTCTGTAGGGAAAGAGATGGAAAGAAAAAAGACCCTTAGCAGTCAGGAGAGATCAGCAAGCAAAGATGCACAGCTTAAAACCAGTCAGGAGTTGGCTATCACTTGCAGATGTGATTAAAAGACATAAGCTTTTGTGAGCTACAGCTCACTTCATCAGATGCACTGATAGAATGTCTACTAACCTGAATTTCATGAAGCTTTTCTTGGCATGATATGCATTTTTTTTACAAATGAAATCCATTCAGGATTTCAGATCAATATCATATTCAGATCAAATGTGTGTCCTCAACTTACAGTCATTCATTTAGTGACCATTCAAAGTTATGTTGATGCTGAAAAAATCCAGTCCTTCCACTTATGCCCTCTCCTTGCACTTATGACTGGTACTTGCACTTCGGGCTATCACACCAGCCCCATGGTCATGTGATTGCAATTTGGGTGCTTGGCAACCATCTTGCATTTACAACTGGTTGCAGTGTCTTGAAGTTGCAATTTGTGTCCAAATGCCCATTCAGAAGACTAGGTTTACACTTACAACCACAGTGTTGGCTTAATAAGCGTGGATTCATTTAATGAGCATTGTAATAATGGCCATAAAATCAGATCCAACTTGATTTACAATTACAATGACTTACAATAGAAAGTCAAATCCCAATTGTGGTTACATGTTGAGGACTGTACCACTATTTGAACATAATTTGGCTTCCTTTGTGACATAATCTGTAGCTATGTATTTTATTTTATGCATTTAAGTATGTTTTTCTGAGAAAGGGTCTGTAGGTTTCACCAGACTCCCAAAGGACCCCATGGCATAAAAAGATTAAGAACTCTAACAAATGTAGACTCACATTCCTCAATATGGGGCACCCCAAATATTTTGGAATAGCAATACATTCAGAGAGTATCAGATGGGGAAAGGTACAGTGTAAATGATCCATCTTATTGATCCTAAGTTTGCAAGCTTGTAAGTTAAACCTCACTGCTCAGCTTATGTGGTTGGTATTTTTTTCTACAATCTAAACAGGGATAATAGAAGTACCGTAGCAGCAAAATTGAAATAAATTCATTTCCATTTACTTGTTAATGCCAAGATCATTAAAAGAAAAGGCATACACATAGTTTGGTTTGCTCTTGCTTTCAGTGTTATATTTTATTAAATGCAAGGAAAAGCAAACATTTCAAGAGATGTGGTTTACAATTGAGTGTGGAATGTCAGGCCACTGCCTGCTAGTAAGTGGACACAGAGATCATCTAGCTGTTCACTTTGAGCCACAGTGAACTGTTCTTTCCAGTCACCAACAGTGCCTGCAGGTAAGAAAATAATCCAGAATATAAAATACAGGAATAATAATTAACTGATTAGATTGATTAGTAATTTTAATTGATTAAAGCAGTGATCCTGTGACATAGGGTGCATAAGCACACACACACACACACACACACACACACACATGGGGGGGGGAGAGAGAGAGAGAGAGAGAGTCACAGTCTGTCTTCCAGTCATTAACCCAACAGCATTTTGCAGAGTCCTATAATACCTCTTAATGGTGCTTTTTTTGTAAAAAAAAAAAAAAAAAAAAGTGCCGGAACTCACACATGTCATACAACCCACTTTGCGTACTCTACCCATACATGTCATACAACCCACCTTGCCTACCAGAACTCTGTTCTGGGCATTCTATGACAAAAAAAGCCCTGCCTCTTAATATGAATTCACTGCTCAAAGAGTTAACTGTCCTGAATTTGGAATTATATGTAAGAAAGTAAGCATATCTGAGCATGCTTATGCTCACTTTGAAGCAACAGCCAACAATAGTGATGCATTTAGTATTTAGTATTGAAGATAGCACCTTTGCAGGGATGTGCCATAGTGGCACATTGGTTAGAGTGCAGTATTGCAGGCTAATTCTGCTGACTGCCAATAGCCAGCAGTTCGGCAGTTTGATTCTCACCTGCCCAAGGTTGACTTAGCCTTCCATCCTTCCAAGGTTGGGAAAATGAGGGTCCACATTGTTGGGGGCAATATGCTGACCCTGTAAACCACTTAGAGAGTGCTGTAAAGCACCGTGAAATGGTAGATAAGTCTAAGTGCTATTGCTATTAATAAGATAACCTTTATTGTCATTTTTATACTGTGGGCACAAATGGCACACATCAAAAATGAAATTTAGTTGCCCACTATCAAAATGAAACACACATATGGCACATACCTAAACATACTATGAACAACATATGTATAGACCCACATCCCTACATATACGTAGCAAATAAATATTGTCCGTTTTCTAAATATAAACAAACATAAAGGAATTAGTTTTCACTACTGCACTCAACAACAGAACATGTGGCCAGAATCAACATTACCTTTTCTCATGAATGGAGAGATGTCTTGGTTTAAAAGGAAACTAGGTATGGTGCTGTAATTAGCCATTGGGTTTGTCTTCATGCTCTCAAACGTTGTATGTTGCACAATCTCATCCACAACTGCTCCTGAGAGCTCTGATCCCAGGAATTGAGCGATCTTCTGAATTTCTTGGGCTGGATCCTATGAAGTTAGACAGGAAAGTAAGACTGTAAGTAAAATTCTTCCATTTGTGCATGATTCAGAGGCTAACTTTGAAATATCGTTGCATTTTTTTTTGACCCATCTTTGATCACTGCTTAGAATACTGTTCTAGGCAATTGACAAATCCTAATGAAGAATAAAAGGATTAAAATCCATCTAAAAATTATAAAACAGTTCTTTTAGGACTGGGAAAAATAAACATCTTAAGTCCTTTCCTAAATTGTAAGTCTCACCTCCAATAGCACGTTCTGTAGTTTAGGTCTTACCATGAGAAAGATAGAATTAGAATTACAATACATAATATAATATTATAATATAATATGATGTGGCTGCTTTGATTTGCTTTACCCTCACATCTATACCAACAGAATGTACATGTCCAATCCCTTCCCTGCTGTCTCACCCCAGTCTAAATCCCACCTCTGGGGAATTCTGGGAGTTGAAGTCCACACTTCTTCAAGTTGTCAAGGTTGAAGGACATTGGGCTAGTCACTCAATGAATCTGATGAAGTAAGCTGTAGCTCACAAGTTTGTACTTTTATATAAAATGTGTAACTTGGAAAAGTTGCTACCTTCTGATTTCTTTGATGCCCCAGCCATGCAAAGTTACTCTGGAAAGCAAGTGCCAATCACTACCACTCTTTCAACACCAGATGCAGTATGTACTTTTGCTGCCACATTCTGGGCCAATGACAATTTCCAGACTGTCTCCACCCCACCCAAACAAAGATTAAACAGCATTTCATCATCTAGATTCCTGATAAGCAATGTATGTGTTATCAGTTGCCCAATCTCAAACCTCTACGAATGGGTATCACTGGTTTATAAACTAATGCCAATTCAAAGAACTTCCTCACCATCAATACAATGTGACCATCTGCAGTCAGTACTGTACTAAATCCAGGAACTACCCTAAGCTTCCATTAATGGGAATGTGAGCTTCCAGAATCAGCACCCCTTGTGTATATATGAGAGAGAGAGAGGAGGGGGGGGAGAGAGGGAGAGAGAGAGAGGGAGAAGGAGAACATGTAGTCTTAAATTTGGCTGAGGAATTCTGGAAGTTGAAGTCCACAAGTCTTAAAGTTGCCAAGTTTGGAGACCCCTGGTCTAGGGTCCAGAGTAGACCTTGGCTAGGGTAGAATTTCATTACCAGAAAGAAGAAGAAAAAATAGGCCAAAATTAGGCTTGAGCATACTACTTCTTTATGCATCATACCTATTGTCCAGATCTTATAATATTAATTGAAGCCAATCAAATCAGTATTAGCACAGAATACCACATTTTGAGCTGCTGTATTGAGACGAGGTCCTTCTTATGAACCAAGGGAAAGTGCCGACAATGTTAAACTAAGATTTATGAAGAAAAGAGCTCTGAGTTTGCTTATACAACATCCCCCATGAACAACTGCCCTCAGTGACCCCAGTGATTCAGCAAGAAAGAGTAGTAAAACAATTAGAGACATCAATACAGTGAGAATCAATGCCTCTGGAAGGATTTATAGCTCTAAAAGATATGCAAGTAAGACTACAATTTTATGGTTCCTGAGATAGCATTCAAGAGGCCATAAAATATAACTCCCCTTAAAACATGTGGGAATCTCTCATCAAATTTTAGTGTCTTTCCACTGAACCTCCTTAGAAAGTTCTTAAGCACTTAATGTTCTAATTAGGAGCTCCAATGATAGGAGATAAAAAGGACGGATTAGATGCATAGCTGGGGCAATTCAAATATTGCTGGGAAGTTATTGATCTGCCATCAATAATCCAGTGAACAGGGACTATGAGCCAGCCAGAACTTTATATGTGTCATAAGATCTGACTTTAGAACTTTCTAAAGGGGTTGATGAATTTCTTGTCATGACTGATTATAAAGAATAAAGTTAAATCCTGTGATGGTACATATGAGATGGAATTGTGATACGTTTATGTCTGTGTACTGGGCCCAAAAACAAGTCATCTACCTTCTTTATGTCTTCATAGAAGATATATAGAATTGGGTGACGATTTTTAGCTTCCCACCAACCTTGAACATGATCAAACCAGGAGCCCCAGGCAACTGCAATAAAATAAAAAGAAATTAGAGGAATTAAATTTATCATGTTTCCTTCCATCTTTTAGTAGAGGTTGATTCATCTGGAGCCCTCTGTGATCCGGCCACCCAACCAATCTCCATCTTCCCTTTCTTTTTCTTTTCTTCATGCCAATTCACTGTTCCTTCCATCTGTTGCTTGTCTATTATCTCTTTATCTACCAGCAGCATTAGCAGTTTCTTTTTAACTTTTAAAAGAATTTGATGTATTGCCCACCCTAGACAAGCTGTAGTCACTTCTGACCTTCTAGGATCTCTAGGCAAGAGGAAG
Organism: Crotalus tigris; assembly: GCF_016545835.1. Lineage (NCBI taxonomy): Eukaryota > Metazoa > Chordata > Lepidosauria > Squamata > Viperidae > Crotalus > Crotalus tigris. Next base: position 184,908 of record NW_024096755.1, on the reverse strand, counting down.
ATGTCTAACGAAAAGGACATGATCACTGATTGTTTTGTAATACACAACTGGAGGCCCTACAAACTGGAGGGGAATCATGAACTTAAAGACATTTGGAGGGCACCTACCTGGGGAAGTTGGTGATTGATAGAAAGATAGAAAGTCAGGCAGATTGACAGACACATACTTATTTTCAGAATTGGAAGAAAAACACTGAAGGATTTGTAAGCTCACAACGAGCACAATTAATTGCATCTCACAGACATTTCTAGCAAGTCCTTCTTCTTCCATAAAGATAGTCGAAAGTCAAAAACTAGACCAAAAATTCAGGGTCATTCCTCAGTATAATCAGATATCCTGAACCTGCTGTGGTGCATCTGCTCTACCATTTTCCACCTCTAATATCTACTCACTCTTTCCAGCAATAAATTTCTCCAGAAACTCATCCCAGTTTCCAGAATCTGGCATCAGTTTGCTAACACGATGGAAGTGGAAATAGGAAACTGCGTTGTCCTTGATGTTTCTGGCCACGTAAATGATCTGGGGAAAATAAAGCACCGAGGATGAAAATCCAGGAATTCTAGTTTCTAGCGTTTCACTATCTATTGAAGAGGCACATTTTTCTATTTAGTTGCAAATCTATCAGGTGGTACAAACTTCTAGTTTGCCTTTCATGACTTTGGTGGTCAAAATATCTTGAAGGGTTTTGTCTAATACTTTACTGAAAATCTATGATCACAACATTCCTGTTATGTGCTACAAGGGAAGGAAACAGAATTGTCAAGCTTCCTTCTCCCACTCCACCTGCATGGGCCAAATGATCTTGGAGATGGGGACAAAACTTTGCCATCTCTTCATCCAGTTTCAGAAATAAAGCAACAACTATGAAGCATCTCTTCCCAGGAAGGCTGCATTAGCAAGCATTCCAGCTGGGCATGTTAGTAGCACTTTGCTCGATTTTGACCACCTTGTATCACCCCCTCCCTTTGGGTAGAAGAGCTGCCCCTTGCCAAACCACCTGAAAATGTAGATGTCATTATAGTTGGGAAGAAGAGGCTGAAGCAAGAAGCTTTACTTGAGGCATGGCAGGTAGGAGCAACTTCTAAGACAGCCTGGGCTAGAGATTACCATCCCTGACCTCCTAAACCAGTGGTTCTCAACCTGTGGGTCGGGACCCCATTTGGGGTCAAACGATCATTTCACGGGGGTCACCAAACAAGGCTGTCCACCATTTTTCCCCCCTTTTCTTTGGCCACGCCCCTGGCACCCAGTGATGTATAAGTGGTTGGGGGTCACCACAACATGGGGAACTGTATTATGGGGTCGCAGCATTAGAAAGATTGAGAACCAGTGTCCTAAACTATAATTAAAGACATAAAATGTCAATTCGCCCATGGTAGATCTACAATGATAGCTGCTGATAGCTGCAAACTTACAAGCTGGCTCATGGGCGTATTTTCCTATTAATTGCACCCATCCCGGGCTTTACAAATTTAGCTTGCAGAACTGCACTTTGAACAAAGTGATATAATCACAGTTAGATATGACAGGGATTTTTTTCAACCAGAGTAGAAAACCATGCCTCTGATGCAGTGCACACTACCAGCACTCCTAAATAGCAACTGTGACTGATCGAAAATGCCTCAAATTCCTACTGCTTTGGAACTTTCATGAATGAGATTTTCCCTTTTTCTTATGCCAGGGATGGAAAACCATGACCCCTTTATGACTTGTGGATGTCAACTCCCAGAATTCCTGAGCCAGCAGGAATAAGTCATAAAAGGGCTATGGCGTAGTTATCCCAAAGATGCTTTTTCATAAGGCAACTTGACTTTCTTGTTTTTTCTTTGAAGATGTTTCGCTTCTCATCCAAGAAGCTCCTTCAGCTCTGTTTCAGCTCTGAAAAGTTGACCCTTACTCCCAGCTCAAGAATCACTGCTCTTTCAACTTATAGTTCATAAACAACATGAAGAGCAAGTAAGTCAAAGCAAACCAGGTTTGTTCTCTGTTGGGATGGCTTGCAATCCCAGAGGTTTAGAATATGACAGAGCCCGATGTATCTTCCAAGGTTTATCCAAGTCCCTTCCTCCCCTCAGATCTGACCACATCACTCAGGAGTCCTGACCTTGCAATTCTGTTCCCAGAAGGAAGGGGGTAGGAGATGAACTGGCATGTGGCTTTTGAGTGTGCGTGGGGAGGCCATTGCCTCTGCTTCTTCAAAACCTAAAAAGTTAGAATGGTATATTCAGCTTTCTGCACTTCCCAATTGGTCACAATCTCTCCAAAGCCAGACATTCTCCTCACCTGTGCGGATGGGTTTGGGGGGGCACATCTCTATGAATGGCATCCGTTCATAGATGGGAGCCCGAGCACATTTCTGAGGGTCTCCTCCCTGGTGGATCATGTCTACTATTTCTTGCATCCACGTTGTCCCTGCCAAGAAAGGGGCAAGAGATACAAGTTATGGAGGCAACCCATGGCTCTCATTCTCCCTGGCTGTCCTCCCATTTCTACATCCTATTGTACCTATATTCCATGTCTCCTTTAATCATGCTTACCAGCTTTGGGATATGTGCAAATGAGAAGGTCATCGGGCCGAGCCTTAAAGCCCCATATAGCATCCCATTGCTCCACTATGGTCTCAAGCAAAGGAACTCCTTCAATCTCCACCAATTGTAATTGTTTGATAGATGCAGGATCCATAGCTTCTATTCCCTTCTGAACGTCCATCTTCTGATGGGACAAGGGAAAATATTAATTTTAGCCCACCACCAGCCTCAGAAGCCAGTCCCCTTGATCTATTCCCTTGAGTGCCATCAGTTGGCGCTAGAGTAATAAGACCTACCAAGTCTTCACTTATCTCTCAGGTAGTCTGGTGTCCTTCTTTGACTTGATCCTTCTGCCTCTCGTCCTGAAGTGATCTGTGGGTGTGCCGAAGAAATGCAGGGCGTGTGCCTCTTCTCACACAATCTTTAAGCTAGGGTTTTTGAACAAGTTCTCTGACTCCGAAGGAGTTAAACTTGACATGGGTCTGAGTGGACCTGTGTTGCAATTTTAAATATATATCTTAAATATTCTCATTCTTTCCCTTTGGGAGACATGCCTAATTTGGATCAGGAGAGAATCCTAAGCATTTTATTCTGAAATACATGACACGATTTCCAGAATTGCTGATGTAATATTTTCTGAAGCAAGATCTGATTAGGGCTGAACTCCAGGGCTCTGCTTGCCCCTCCCTCTTCTGCCCCAAATGCATTGTCTAAGAATTGTCAACTGAGTTGCACAGTTTCAGATGACCACCAGATGGCGGGAAAGCAATATGGAAAATTGTCTTTCCTGCCATAAAGGGGCTGTCTAGATTTTTGCAGGGCAAATCTAATATCCTATCCCATTGTGCCCCTTTCCTGTCGTTTCCCAATCAACAGGAATTGACTGATTGGCTTGTCACTCAAGCCTGACATTGTGCATTGAGAGAGAGAGAGACCCAAAATAATCCAATTGGTTTTTATGCCTAAAGTGGACTAGAATTTACAGTCTTCTGGTTTCTAACCTGGAGCCTTAACCGCTTTCCTTAAATTGTTTATATGGATATTGCCCATTGATCATGTAATTTACACCGGCACCCCGTGGAAGAAGACGAATTACAGCCCCGGCGTGGTTGGGTTGACTTTATACAATTGCTGGGTGTCCGGAGAAGCCATTGATGAGCTGCACGAGAGGTACCTGGAGAAGTGGACTCAGCTCTTTGAGGAGCATAAGGCCAAGTACGGACTGCCCCAAGACAAGCACCTAACGATCACCTAGCCGGCCACACTGGACCAGCTTGGGACACGGAGGGGCAATATTTTTTAGAGAATGTTTGTTGTGGGTATGTGTATGTATGTAGATGAATGGTGGCCCTGTTAGGTATAAATTTTATTATTGTATTTAGGGCGTATGAATGTGAACTATTTTTATTTTTATGTACATTAATTAAGTGTGAATGTGTATTGAGTGTGTGTGGTAGGAGAATGGTGGAGTCAGGGGCGGAGCCTGGTGCCCCCTCTGCTGAGTGCAATAGCAAAAGCGGGTGGTGGTGGTGGTGGTGGTGCAGGTCGGAGCATCCCGGTTATGACTGGGATGGGCAGATATGGTGGGAGCCGAGGGGCAGGCCATCTTTGGGGAACGAGGACTCGCTATATTAGAGCGATTCCTTGTTCCGGCCCCTCAAAAGGCCCATCCTGTAGTACTGGTGACAGGGGAGTACAGGGCCCTAGTTGTAGGCTGCTGTTGCTTAATGCCAGGTCCATTGTCAACAAAGCCTCCCTTGTCCATGATTTAATATTGGACAGCGGGGCGGACCTGACATGTATAACCGAAACCTGGCTGGGCCCTGAGGGGGGTGTTTCCCTCTCGGAGATGTGCCCGGACGGGTTCGTGGTGCTTCATCAGCCTCGACATCAGGGCAGGGGTGGGGGAGTGGCAGTCATCGTTCGGAGGTCCTTGAGTCCTCGTGGGATTCCTGCCCCAGAGGTTGTTGGGTGTGAGTCCCTCCTATTGAAGTTGGGTTCACGGGTTCAGTTGGGCTTGCTGCTGACGTACCTACCTCCCAGCTGCGTTGCAACAGCCCTGCCTGTGCTGCTGGAGTCAGTAGCCGGGTTGGCGGTGGAGTTCCCCAGACTTATGGTACTGGGGGACTTTAACCTGCCATCACTCGGCAAACGCTCAGAGGCGGCGCAAGAGTTCATGGCTTCCATGGCAACCATGGACCTGACCTAGGTAATCCAGGATCCTACTCATAGGGGTGGTCACACACTCGACCTTGTGTTTCTCTCGGGGCAATGGAGACATGATCTGGAATTAAGGGGAATAGAGATCTCTCCCTTGTCATGGACAGATCATTTCCTATTGAGGCTGGACTCCAGAGCATCACTCCCCCATTGCAGGGAGATGGAGCCGACTAGGTGGTTCCGCCCCAGGTGCCTAATGGACCCAGATCGGTTCCAGGAGGAACTTGGGGAAATACCTGACTCCCTTGTCCACAACTCGTCTGGGTCCCTGGTTGCGGCCTGGAATGAGGCAGCGTCCGGGGCCCTGGATCAAATTGCGCCTTTGCGACCTCTTTGTGGTGGTGGTCCCCAGAGGGCGCCTTGGTTTACTGAGGAGCTTCGGGAGATGAAGTGCCACAAGAGACGTCTAGAGCGATGTTGGAGGGCCAGTAACTCTGAATCTGACCGATCACTATTAAGAGCCTATCTTAGGACTTATTTAGTGGCGATAAGGGCGGCAAAGTGTGTTCACTTTTCCGCACTTATTGCGTCCACAGAATCTCGCCCGGCTGCCTTGTTTAGGGTGACCCTCTCCCTTCTTAAAGTGGAGGAGGCGGAGGAATCCTTGCAGGGGAGAGCTGAGGAGTTCGTTCAGTTTCTTTCGGACAAAATCGCTCAGATTCAGAGAGACCTGGACTCCGACTGGGCAGTGCCAGCCAATTTGCCGGGGGCTGGTCTTAGTTATGTTATCTGGAGCGAGTTTGAGCCTGTGACCCCTGATGAAGTGGACAAGGCTGTGAGGGCAATGAATGCCGCCACCTGTTTATTGGACCCGTGCCCCTCCTGGCTGGTTTCTGCCAGTAGGGAGGTGACATGAGGCTGGCTACAGACGATAATCAACGCCTCCTTGATGGAGGGGTCTTTCCCACAACCTTTAAAGGAAGCGGTGGTGAGGCCCCTCCTCAAGAAGCCTTCCCTGGACCCAGCTGTTTTGAAGAACTTTTGTCCTGTCTCCAACCTCCCCTTTGTGGGGAAGGTTGTAGAGAATGTGGTGGCGTCCCAACTCTTGCGATCCTTGGATGAAACTAATTATCTGGACCCTTTTCAATCTGGTTTCAGGCCCGGCTACCGCACTGAGACTGCTTTGGTTGCACTGACCAATGACCTCTGGCGAGCCCGGGATAGGGGTCATTCCTCTATCTTGGTGCTTCTTGACCTCTCAGCGGCTTTCGATGCCATCGACCATGGTATCCTTCTGCGTCGTCTTGGAGAGGTGGGGATGGGCAGCACCGTATTGCTGTGGTTCTCCTACCTCTCTGACAGGTAGGAGGTCGCAGTCGGTGTTGGTGGGCAGACAGAGATCGACTCCTAGGCGCCTCGATCATGGGGTGCCTCAGGGCTTGGTCCTGTCCCCCCTCCTTTTTAACATCTACATGATACCGCTGGGTGAGATCATTCGGCGACACGGGGTGAGGTATCATCAGTACGCGGATGATACCCAATTGTATATCTCCACCCCGTGTCCTTTTGGTGAAGCAGTCGACGTAATGTGCCAGTGCCTGGAAGATGTGAGGGTCTGGATGGGAGTGAACAAGGCTTAGACTCAACCCTGACAAGACCGAGTGACTCTGGGTCTTGCCTCCCAAATGTCAACCTGATGGTCCATCATTAGTCCTGGGGGGGGGGTAAATTTACCTCCCTCAGTGCAGGCACGCAACTTGGGTGTCATCCTGGACTCACAGCTAAATTTGGAACAACATCTATCGGCTGTGGCCAGGGGGACCTTTGCCCAGGTTCGCCTGGTGCACCAGTTGCGGCCTTATTTGGACCGGGAGGCTTTACTCACGGTCACTCATGCCCTTGTCACCTCAAGACTGGATTACTGTAACGCGCTCTACATGGGGCTACCCTTGAAGAGCGTTCGGAGGCTGCAGTTGGTTCAGAATGCAGCCGTGAGAGCGATTGTGGGCGCGCCAAGGTACGCCCACGTGTCACCTATCCTCCGCGAGCTGCACTGGCTTCCTGTGGGTCTCCGGACGCAATTCAAGGTGTTGGTTATCACCTTTAAAGCCCTTCATGGCATAGGACCAGGTTACTTACAGGGCCGCATACTGCCGCACAGTTCCCAGACACCAGTGAGGTCCCACAGATTGGGCCTCCTTCAGGTCCCGTCGGCCAGACAATGTCGGCTGGCGGGCCCTCGGGGAAGGGCCTTTTCTGTGGTGGCTCCGACCTGGTGGAATCAACTTCCCCCCGAGATTCGAACTACTCCCACCCTGCCGGCCTTTAAGAAAGCCATTAAAACTCTCCTATTCCAGCAGGCCTGGGGCTGATGTCCCCGGGGGGAGGGCGGGATATGATCGGACATGCTGTATGAATGTATTTATTTTATTGTTTTATTATCATATTATTGTTTTAAATTTTGTACGCCGCCCTGAGTCCCTTGGGATTGGGCGGCATATAAATTTTAGAAATAAATAAATAAATAAATAAATATAGTTGTAAACTCCATGATGATTTGATTTCTGTCAAGTTGGACCAGAAAAACAAGTTTGCTCCAAACATTAGCTGACTATTAAAAACAAATCTCTGCATGGGACTTATTATAAATGAAAAAGCAAAAAAATCCCTAACCTTGTCAGGGCAAGCCACCAGTATTAAAAGTAAGAGCAAATCCCATTCCTCCTAGCACTGATAAGGTTACTTAGTTTGGTAATGAAATGTCTGCAAAAAAACCACCAAGCTCAGAAAGCACCAAGGATCTTATAGTTCAACCCTGAGCTACAAATATTTTTTTCACAGATAGCTTACCAGCAGTCAACAGGCAGGTTAAGGTATAAACATGGTGGAGCGCAGAGTGACTTCTGTCACCATGGGAGGTGGTGCAAACGATTTACCAAAGCAATCTGTGACCTTCCCTGAAGGCTTCCCTGTTGATCTAGCTCATGGGTAGGCAACCTTGGTTCTTTTATGATTCATGGACTTCAACTCCCAGAATTCCTGAGCCAGCCATGCTGAGGGGAAAGAGAGAGGTTTTCAAGCTGAGCTACGCTGACTCAGGAATTCTCGGAGTTGAAGTCCATGAGTCATAAAACAGCCAAGGTTGCTTACCCCTGACTAGCTTGTGGAAAGGCTGCAGAGAATGTGTCAAATGGCAGTCAGGTGGCCATGGGACTCTGCAACCATCGTCAGTGTGAGTTGGTTACCAAATGCCCAGATTGTGGGTGCTTGGACAGTTGAACTTTGAGGAAGATCAGAAGTACCACAGTTTCAACACAGCTGTGACTTCAAAAGATCATTGAATAAGTGATTGTTAAATGAGTGTCTTGTTAGCAGGGCCAACAGAGGAACAATTGGAGATTACTTGGGCAAGATTTACGGATAATGGCCATTTGCTGCAGGTTTTTCTCCCAACAGAGATCTGATCAGGACATGGAGAGAGGATATGCTATGTTTGGTTATAATTTAGACCTTTGGTCATCTTTATTCTCTTACTTTTCTTTTTCTTGTACAAGCCACAAACTGAATTCATGTTAAGGGTAAAATGTAAAATACTGTATGTGTGCCTCTCTGAGATCTTTGGGAAAAGAACAAAGTGCAAAGGCTATTCAAATAAATGTACTTTATCTGATCACCAGAGAGAAGATTATGAGGCTAGGCCTGTTTCAATCGATATTAGGGCAATTCCATTCCAAGGGAAAGGCTTATAAAATGGCAAGTCCATCCGTCACAAAAGAACCTTCTGCCATTGCTTGCAAATTTGCAGTTATTTCTTTAACTCCAGTAGAAATCAGCGGATGAAAAAGTCTTGCTTGAAGGCATTGTGAAGCTTGTTTATAATTCTGTGCGGAATTTCAAGCCACTGTTGCCTAGTTGCTGAATGCAGATTTCATCCAGCTGTTCACTTTGAGCTACTGTGAAGTGTTCCTTCCAGTTCCCTACGGTGCCTAGAGATGAGTAAAACAATTTACATAAAGACAAGGAAAAAAACCTCAACAGTCTGGATTTCCAGCATTCTTTTTTCAAGCCTAGTGGTTCTCACTCTTAGCCATTTTGAAATATGCAGACCTCTGGGATTTGTAGTCCACACATCTTAACATGACCAAGGTTGAGAAACAATCTTCTGATTCAACAGGTTTCAGAACTCTTCCTCAACCAGTTTGGCTGTTAAGAAGTCCTACTTTTGTCAACTTTTTCTAGTTACTTTGGAAAACATTCTGGGCTGCAATACAATATTTCCTCTTCACTTTTCCGACTGCTCAACGTAATCCCACACAACTCACTTTCCCTCAGATGCAGTTAGAAATTTGGTACTCTCCCCACCTTTTCTCATAAAGGGTGACACAGTTTGGTCCATGAAAAGTGAAGGCATGTTGCTGTAATTAGCCATTGGATTGTCTTTCATGTTCTCAAACATGGTGTGCTGCACAATTTGATCCAGGACTGATTCTGAAAGCTCTATATTTAGGAACTCAGCCACTTTTTGGATTTCCCGAGCTGGGTTCTGTGGAGGGAAAGAAAAATTAGACAAGAAGGGTAGTGAATTAGGTTGTGAGAATCCAGTTTTAGCTTATAGAAAATCTCACTGAGGAAGACATGTTTCTGTGTGGTCTTCACACCCCGTGTTTTATTTACATAATTAGGAGCTTTTAGTTGATCAATTCCACTCATTTAGTTTTTCCCAAGATAACTCATGTTCACATGGACCAATTAATAAGGCATTCACATTTTCTATAGACTTTAATAAAGCAGTGGATATAAGAGAATGAGGAAAAACAAATAACAGAAAGTAGATGCACCTTTTCCCTTCAAAATCCAAATCTGTTTAGCAAGCTATATTCATCTTTTAAATTGTGATTGTATGAAATCACAGAGTTCTGCGAGCAATGGCAACTGAACAACAACAACAAAAAAAAAATAACAAGTTTTTGAACTTTGCATGCCAAACAATGAGAATTTTTACACATCGCGACTCTGATGCCAATCTGTCGTTTTATGGTTGGTGCGTGCCTGTATTTGTGTCTGTATTTAAACTTGATCATAATATGTAGGATTTGATTTTCAAAATGTTGCATAAAATTGTGCTCTATTTTCCCCCTAAAAATCACTACTAAAAATATTAGTAGAAAAATGTGAACCTTATTTGGTGAACATTAATAGTTCCTAAGGTTCTCTTTTGTGGAAAATACTACCTGAGCATATCTCTAGGTCAGTGGTTCTCAACCTTTCTAATGCCGTGACCCCATAATATAGTTCCCCATGTTGTGGTGACCCCCAAGTGGGTGTGGCCACCAATAAGAGGAAGTAGGACAGCTAGGGAAAACGGAAAAAAATGGCGGACAGCGTGGTTTGGCGACCCCCGTGAAATGGTCATTCGACCCCAAATGGGGTCCCGACCCACAAGTTGAGAACCACTGCTCTAGGTATAAGTGTTGAGAGATGCTTACCTCTTTTATATCTTCATAAAAGAGGTACAAAATTGGATGATGGTCTTTAGCCTCCCACCAACCACGAACATGGTCAAACCATGAGCCATAACCAACTGCAAAGAAAAATTCAGATTAAAAATTAGAAAATGATATATTATACAGTATGCAAATTTGCTTCAGCCATTTCCCCAAATTATAAATCTAGAAAATAATTTAGCATGGGATTTTCCTGTGTTTTTATCTTCTTTTTACCAGATTCTGGTCACTCCTCAGCATGTGTATTGTTAAGCAGAAAGTTCCACTTGCCTCCTGTATCAGGAAACTCAATGAAAGAGTTATCAACATCACCTAATCCCCTAAAACATGCAGGTAAGAAGCTTTGTTCTCTATATGAATAGCCTCTGCTTACCTTTTCCAGCAATGAAATTCTCCAGAAAATCTTCCCACTTTTCCAGAGCTTGAATTATTTTAAGCATGCGATTGAAATAGAAGTAGGAGACAGCACAGTCCTTGGCATTTCTGGCCACATAAATGATCTGTGGGGAAAAAAAAATCTTATGGGAAACATACGTTAATGGAAACACAACTTATGGGAACTACATGATTTGTCCAGGCCATTGGTGAAGCCACTTCCAGATATCAGTAGTAACCAAGTCCAATGCTACTTAGAAGTTAGAGATCTTTAATTTAATCATTCATTTATTCCCAGGTAAATGATTTAGGACTATAGCAACCTTGATGAGGAGGACAGAAAGAGTTCCCAGATTTCTGTTGCTTGTTACGGACAAAATACAAGTATTATAACTGTTGTGTCCTGAGCCTGCGAAGGCAGGCTTGGGATGTTGCAACAGTCCTGGGCAGCTGCAAACTGCCCGGGACCAGACTGGTCGGCACCAGCACTCGCGCGCATGCGTGAGGCGCTCAGCGCGCCGAAATGTATCTTTTTGGCCCGGGGAACGTCCTTAAGAGAGGCTGAGAGATCTGTGCTGCCTTGAGTTGTAACACGGCTACTGAAGACCAATAAAGCGTTCCTGAAACAACAAGAATGTCTCGCGCCGTCATTACCATTAACCGAGGACTCAACAATAACAATGAGGGTTCCTTGTTGCTCTCTGAGCTGTCTATTTTCTGGCAGACATTTCATTACCCAAACTAGGTAACGTCATTAAGAATATTAAAACATTCAAGATAAAAAAGGAAAATGCCCTCATTCATATTAAATGTATGTCAGCTGCCACGCTATGCTTGCTTGTGCTTTGCTGCTATGTGGTGTGAGACTGCCATGAACTGTGGGGAGGGGGAACAAAGGGGGGAATACTTGGGAAAATGAAAGTAAAAACTGTACCTCCTCGAGACACTGCCTCAAATTCTCTCAACTAGAAGAAGGAGGGGCCACATACCAAGCTGCGCTTGGACTGACCATTTATGGAGGCATCTTGCTTGAAACTGATTAGTTACACCAGGGTGAGCAGTGAGAGACAGTTAAGGGAGGGAAAATAGAATTTAAGGATTTTGGTGCACGATTCTCAGTTCTGGCTTTGTAATACTGCAGTACACTTGATCTCTAATGAATTATTCTTTTTGCAACAAATGAAGCTAAGGATCATTTCTATTTAAAGGTTTAAGTTGTGGCAGGTCCGACCACATTGTAGAACAGAACTCTGGCAATGTAAATTCATTCCAAGATCAAACATGCATCAGATTAAATTCTGAGTCTGCTTAAGCTTGGTGACATAATCTTCTCCAAATGAAATGTTTATGAGAGAAGCAGAACATTTAGAAATTTTGGGCTGTTCAAATGTAATTAATTTCTGTTTCCTTGAGCCATTCTTCAGATGCAGTCACCATCTATTATCATGTTGTGCTGAATGGGGATGATGAGCACTGTAGTCCCACAAGTACCAGGTTGGAAAACATATATCTAGTTCTCCCCAGAACAAATGCTTACGTTGAGGGGATTCTGAAAAAGTGTAATGCCTGGGCAGTAAGGTAGGAAGCATTACATAATGAAACCCTACACCTTGGTGAATATTGATACATGAGTAAAGAGCTCCAGATCTTTGAATACCACCCCCCAATAATTCTAACCTTGCAATTTTGTTCCCAGAAGGAAGTTGGCAGGAGTTGAACTGGGAAATGAGATTTGAGAGTTCGCGGGGAAGGCATTGCCAATGCCAATTCAAAGCCTGCAATATCAGGGGAGACAATCAGCACACATTGCAGAGTACAGTTTTTAATTCTACCGTTTTCCCTCTCTGTGCCTGTAGGTCTTACCTGAAGGGATGGGTTTTGGAAGGAAAAGTTCTATGTAGGGGCTCCGCTCATTAATGGGTGCCCGGGCACATTTCTGTGCATCTCCTCTATGCTGGACCATGTCCACAATTTCCTGTATCCACGTAGTCCCTACCAGGAAGGAAGGAGAAAAGGTACAGGGAATAGAGAGTTCAGCTAGTTGTCCTGGCTATCTACATTTCATGGTTCTCCATAGCTCTACCAACAACTCTCTTGGGCTCCTCTTTACCTGCTTTGGGATAAGTGCAGAGAAGAAGGTCATCAGGCCGAGCTTGAAAACCACTTATTAGGTTCCAATTTTCTACCAATCCGCTGAGCAATGGGATTCCCTCCAATTCCACCAATTTGGAGTACTCGATAGACTTGTCTTCCAAACTTTCCATCTCAGATTTGAGGTCCATCCACAACACAGCAAAAGAGATATTATAAGGTACTTCTTAGTCACCTCTGCTTCCTTTAACAGAGTTGCCACAATGTACAATGTGAGATCCAGTTTCTTTTTCACTCCTGTAACGGACTTTCAACTTTCCTTCTGCTCCTCCCTCTTAACACACTGCATAAACTGGGATCTGGGTGGAACATATCTATTGAGGCCGATTTGGAAATACTTCTAAATTTCGGGTAGATATTTCTCATATGTGAAAACTGGGCAATCAGCTTTTATCTCCTTTTCAACTGAATGAGTGAATTGTACACATAAAATAATTTTGTGCAAAAGTTGCTGAGCAAGACTTCTGATTTCCACACCACACCTCTTAATTATGCAAAGCATGAAGACATGAACTGTATTTAATTTAAACATACGAGCATAAGCACTGCTCTGCAGGCTGAAACCCCTGGCCTATCTAATTGAGCAGCCTGTTCTCATGGCGACCAACCAGCTGGGCAAGGAAGCCCACTAGTCTTCCAGCAGATAGCCTTCAGACTAGATTACTGTAATAATCTCCCATTTGAATGAAGTACGCAGTATATAAAATAAAATTTAATGTCGGTTCTGATCTCATTGTTTTTTGGTGTACAGCTGCTACCATGTCTTTCTGTGGCCCAGAAAAAACCTAACATCAACATTAATTTATCTCTTGCATATTTGCTCCACCTTATTTATTTGAATTACTCCTTTTGTTTTATTCCTAAAATGGCAACCATCTTGTGAGGTGGATGTGCTGACAGAGTATCCAATGAGCTAAATAGCTGAGTGAGGACAGGGTGGGTTTTCCCAACTCCAGTCCAACTTATTAACAACTATTGCATACATTTTTATTGTTAAAAATATATTATTTTCCTAAGGAAATATGCCAGGGTCCCCCATGTCGAAAGCAGGTCTTATTAATGTCACAATGATGGTGCTGTGTGAGAGCACAGACGTTCAGAGGCAATCAGCCTGAAACTACACTACTCCATTCCTAAAACAATAATCTGGTCTTTTTGCCAAAAAAGAGACTGGCTTTAAATCTATGGCATCTCTTTATTGATGCTGACAGTAGAAAAAGGTTCCTAATTTTAAACCTCAATTTCACAATTTCACAAATCCAGTGTCTGTTACACTGAAGTAACTGAAATTCTACCATTATGACCTCAGAAGGTGGGGACCTTTGCTTTGTTTTTCACAAATACTGAACTATAACTCTACCTAAGATTTTAGATTCTTGAAAGATAACTTGTGTAGCTTTCAATTCTGCTATGGTCAAGGAAAGTGTGAGAAATGGGATTAAAATATAATTATTTCTCTCTTTCTCATACTGCCTTTTTCTTGCACCCTGTCCATATATATTCTTTTAGGGTTTTTTTTTTAAAATGTTAATGGCTGTGTGGATTTTTAGTTATGTGCAGGGGAGTTTAATTCTTCTTTTAATCTCCAGAATAAAGAAATGAACTGAAAGTCTGTACTGCTAACTTTTCATTCATTTAGCCTAGTAATTAAGTCCCAGGAAATTGTTACGAGGTTGTTATGATTAACTGAATCAACCCTGACTGAAGGAATAAGTGTATGCTGGAATTTAATTCTTTTTTAATATTTTGGAAGTGGCTTGGTATTTTCTTCCTAGGACTGGGAGAAAATGACTGGCCACAAATCACCCAGTTGGGTTTGTGTCTAAGGGAGAACTAGAACTCCTGGGCTCGTGGCATCGTGTTTAATCACTACACAAAGTTACTGCCCTCCAGAATTCTCATCCAGTACAGCTAAAGAAAGAGAGGTGGTTTGGTGTAGCAGTAAAAGCACCATGCCAAAAACTAGGAGACCAAGTTTTAGGTCCTCACAAAACCAGCTGGCTGGCCTGGGGCCAGTCACTTTCTCTTACCCCATGAAGCAAGCAATGGCAAACTGCTTCTGAAATTCTTGCCAAGAAAACTACAGGAACCTATCCAGTCAGTTGCCATAAATTAACACTGATTCAAAGATCTCCCCCCCCCCAAATCCCCCTCATACATCACCAGCTAAAGAAAGATGCTGGTGAAAAGAAAAGGAATGATTAGGAGCGACATGATGCCTGTTGCTTCAACCACTTCCCTTAAACTGTTTATAATAGTGTTGCCTACTGGTGATACAATTTATAGCTGTCAGTCATAAAATTCTGAATCCCATGTTGAGTTGCTTTCCTTCTCTCAACTTAGACAAAACAAAAGTTAGCTCCAAACATTCAGCAGATTTTTTTGGGATGCTATATATACTGCTTTCCAAGTTTAAAACAAATTCCAAAATGGGACTCTATTAGAAAAAGAAGCAAAAGCAATCCAAATGGGCAAAAAGTGAAACCTTCTAAATCCTTACGAAGCACTGAAAACTATTTGGATTTATAGAATGTAGGAGCACTTTCTAATTCAGGCTTCCTCAATATTGGCAACTTTAAGACATGTGACTGGGGAATTCTGGGAGTTGAAGTTCACACATCTTAAAGTTGCCAAGGATGAGAAACCCTGGTCTAATTGATGGTATCTTGGGGGCCAGACCAGATGCTAGGTAGAGCTGTTTTTCATTCGTCTTTTCTATCACTTTTTACATCCCAGTTTCCTTTTTTAAAAAATTAGACTTGAGAAGGAGAAACCTGCAACATGTGTTTTGATGGAAGTCCTGAAGGAGGAAGTCTTTAGACCCTCTTGTTCTCAAAAAATATGGGGAGACTTCGCTATCATTTTTCATCATTTATTTTATTATGGATAGATTCATATCAATGTAAATTCATTTCAATGTGGAGCTGGATGGGAGGACAGGTGCTGCACTAGAGCCATTCTATCTGGGCCATGCAGGCTACATTTTAAGGGTTAGGTCTGAGAAGAAAGGAAGGGTTGGTTATTTTGCTTAATCAATGGGGATCACAATTGTAAATAACATATTCTTGCCTTCTTCCTGAATAAATGTTCTTGAGTCAGAGGTGGCTGCTGTCAAGTGCTGGAGGGTGCAAGCAACTTACCAAAGCAACAGGCAACCTTCTCTGGCAGCTTCCTCATTGATTCTGCTAGTGGAATGGCTCATGGGAAGGTCACAAACAGCAATCACATAACTATGGAACATTGCAACTGTTGTAGGTGCAAGCTGCTTGCCAATCAATCAAATTGTGATCACATGACCATGGGGTTGGTGGGACAGCTAGAACTTTGAGGATAGTCATACCAGTAAGTAACACTCATATGATGTTACCAAAGGGCATCACCGTGTACTCGAAGTGCCCGTACTGAGTACCAAATGCCGTCTTCCACTCATCACCCGACCGAACTCTGACAAGGTTGTAAGTTCCATGCAAGTCCAGTTTTGTAAAGATTTTGGCTTCATGGAGCCGGTCCAAGAGTTTGGGGATAAGGGGCAGCGGGTATCGGTTGCGCACCATGATGGCATTTAATTTCTGATAATCACAGCAAAGCCGCAATTCACCGGACTTTTTCTTGACAAAGAGTGTGGGTGCAGATACTGGGGAGGACGAGGGCCGAATAACTCCCCGAGCCAAATTCTTGTCCAAAAAGTCCCACAGCGCAGCCAACTCGGGGTCCGACATGGAATACAAATGCCCCACTGGGAGAGGCGTGTTAGAGACTAAGTCAATGGGGCAGTCATAAGGCCTGTGCAGGGGCAATCGATCCGCCTCAGTCTCGCTGAACACATCAGCATACTCTGCCAATTCAGAGGTAAGGACCCGTGTGGGCCCCTCTACCTGACCGGCACAGATGTGGCAAGTGTGGTCCATGCACTGCAGGCTTGGAAAGGTGACCAAGTTCTGAGACCAATAGATCTGTGGGTCATGCGCCCGGAGCCACGCCATTCCCAAGACCACGGGAAAATACAGGTCTGAGATGATATAAAACTGAATGGCCTCCTCATGATTACTGATGGCCATACTTAGCAGTTGTGTGTGGCCTTAATTGGCCCAGACAGAAGCACTCGACCATCAATGGTCTCCACTAACATCAGCGGATCCACCGGGCATTGGGGAATCGTCCATTTAGCCACAAATGCTGCGTCCATAAAGTTTGTAGTGGCCCCAGAGTCAATCAATGCGTGGACAGGAATCTCCTTGGGCAATGTAGGAAGAAGAAGGCACGCCTCCAAGAGCAAATGTTTTGGGGGTCCGTGGGCAGCATCAGAAGGATGTGATTCGGAGTTGCGGGATGCCCGACCCAAAAGGCCTTTTAGATTGGGTGTGGCCTGTTTCCCGACAGGGAAGCCAAGGGCAGTCTTGGAACCGGCTCCGTCACAGATGCCCCTCGTCGCTTCTTGGGGCAGAAAGCAGCCAAATGTCCCCACAGTAAAAACACAACCCCCCCGAACGTCGCCTGTTCATCTCTGCCACCGATAGACGAGATCTGGCAGCACCTAACTCCATTGGCTCCTCCCTCTGGACTGGGGTCGCACTCACAACGGGGGCCATACAGATCTCTGGGGTAGCACGGCGACTCCTTCGCTGCTGCAGCTGGGCGTCGATCTGCAGGCAGAGATGAATGAGCCCATTAAGGTCTGGGGGAAGCTCAACCCGGGCCAACTCATCCAACATCTCCTCCAACAAGCCATCCTGGAAAGCGTCCATGAGCGCAGCCTCATTCCAGGCTGAATCCTGGCTATGCAGCTGAAATTCGCTGATATAGCCCTGCAGGGGGTGTCGGCCTTGCCTCAGGGCTTTCAAATGCCGGGTAGTTGTCTGAGTCTTGATGGGGTCCTCATACATCAACCACATATGATCACAAAACCCCACAAAGTTGTCTAGCAATGGGCTACGTTGGGCTAACAAGGGTGTGCCCTAACGAGCTGCAGAACCAGAAAGCAGGCTTATCATAAACCCCACTTTATCCCGGTCAGTGGGGAAATCATCTGCTTTCACACTGATGTACAGGTGGCGTTGTCCCATAAACACAGGAAACATGTCCAGGTTGCCATCAAATTTGTCCGGCCTCGCCACTTGGCATTTTCTCCTGGGTGGTGGTGGAGCAGCAGTAACCTGGGCGGATAGCTGAACAACTTGAGCAGATAACAAAGCCAGCTGCTGGGCGAGCTGGGCGTTCTCAGCACTTAGCTGCTCCATGATAGTAGGGGGTGAGGCTGAAGGCAAACTGTTCTATCCCAGCCTATTGCCATCCTTGTTAAAGGCACAAGGACCAAACTCCTGCTGATGCAATAGGCTGGAGACTTTACAACAGAATAAACCCCTTTTAATATGGGTGACAAACCTGTCAAATAGTCCAAAACACAAACAGCAAAACTCAAGTTCAAAGGAATGAAATAGTCCACAAGAAACACAATGCAAACAGAAGAGAAGTCACAAGCAAGACGAACAGACCAGGATTCCAAGAAGCACTTTGCAAATGGTTGCCTTCAGCAACCAGCACCGCCCACACTTCCTCCCTTTATTCAGCAGTCCCAAGGCGTTGGCCTCTCATCGCCTTCTCCTTTTACTCTGGAGGCGTCGTATTGATTGCTGCTGATTTTCTCTTGCTAAATGACGACGTGTGTGAGCATCAATTAGCAAGTCCCTCAGGTGTGACTCTTCCGAGTCTGACTCATTCTCCTCACACAGCTGAGCTTCATCAGGAACATGACTGGAGGGCCCAGGCTCTGCATTAAACCGTGAGTCCTGTAATTCATCCCAGCCTCCCTCTGCCCCGATCGCCCTTCAAATACCTCCTCCACCTCCTCCTCAGATTCTTCAGACTCAGCTGTTGCGAACACAGGTTGGCACGGAATCACAACAATACTTGTATTGTAGATAGTTCTCGTATGTGTAAACTGGCCATCCAATTTACCCATCCTTTTCAGCTGAATAAATTGACTGTATATATAAAATAAAATTGTAAAAAAGTGGCTGACCAAGATTTCTGATTTCTACACCACATTTCTTAACTATGCAAAATAAAAGAAGGCATCCAGAAGACATGAATGGAAAGTTATGATGCAAGTTATATTTTATCTGAATATAAGAACATAATCAGTGCTCTGCTGGATCAAACCTCTGGCCCCTCTTGCCCAGCAGTCTGTTCTCACAGTGACTAACCAATTGCACAAGGAAGCCCACTAGTCTCCTATCAGATGGCCTTCAGACAAGACTCAAACTGGGATTTGGGTGGAGCGTATCTGTTGAGGCCGATTTGGAAATACTTCTAAGTTTCCGGTAGATATTTCTCATATGTGAAAACTGGGCAATCAGCTTCAATCTTCTTTTCAACTGAATAAGTGAATTATACATATTTTAAAAAATTATGCAAAATAGCTGACCAATACCTCTATTTTCTTCACCATGCAAAGCAAAAGTAAGGCATCCAGAAGATATGAGTGGAAAGTTATCATATAAAGTATATTTAATTTGAATATAAGAACATAAGCAGTGCTCTGCTGGACGAAACCCCTGGCCTCTCTAGTCCAGCAGTCTGTTCATACTGTGGTCAACCAGTTGGGCAAGGAAGCCTCCCAGCCTTCAGAAAAGATTAATAACTATTCCTCTCCCATCTGTATGAAGTATGCAGTACGTAAAATTAAATTTAATGTTGGTGCTTTTTTTGTCAACAATTTTATTCAAAAAAGTTAAACACAAAATCCAAAAGAAAATAATTAAACAAAATTAAACAAAACCATTAAAGAAAAGGTGAATTAAAACAAGGACAAAAATACATGTTATTTCTCCTAGCTAAATACTGACAAATCTATTGCAATAATAATAGCTTCCCCCCTTGCAAACCGGTTTAAAATCTATAAGCTGGTACATCTATTTGCAAACCTATTGACCTGTCATACATTACATATATGAAAGAAAAAAAATAGTTAATAGGTTAAGCAGCAGTAAAGTTCAAAGTACTCTGTTAAACTGTTACTGTAATTTATTTGTAGAAAGTGTATACGGTTTTTTATTTACCACACATCGCCCAAATCATTATCTTTGAGTCCAATGTTCTTGTTTGGTTCTTAATAATGAAACCTTTTCTTTGGTTTTTAATTGGGAAAAAAATAATGTTGGTTCTGATCTTATACCATTATTTTTTAGAATATGTCCACTGACATTCATTTTGAGGCCAAATATGACCTTAGGGTCTAGACACAACCTAACATTGACATTAATTTATCTCTTGAAAATCTTATTTGGGGATGGTCTGAGAGGCTACATGCTATCTTTCTCATATATCAAGCCTAGTAATTAAGTGCCAGGAAGTTGTTTTGGGTTTGTTATGGTTAACTGAGTGAACCCTGACTTCTGGTAAAGAATAAATGCTTGCTGGATTTTTAAAAAATGTTTTGAAAGTAACTTGATGCTATTTTCTTACTAGGGCTGGGAGAAAGTGATTGGCATCAAATCATCCAACTGGGTCTGTATCTAACACAGAACTAGAATTCATGAACTCTTGGCACCATCTTTAATCTAGTTACTGTCCTGCAAAATTCCCACCCAGTATAACTAAAGGAAGTTAGTCAGTTTAATGTTAAGGCACCAGGCTAGACACCCGGAGACTGAGTTTTAGTTCCACATGAAGCCAGTTGGATAGGCTTGGACCAGTCACTTTCTCTCAGCCCTAAGAAACAGGCAATGGCAAACTACTGCTGAAAATCTTCAGGAACCTGTCCAGGCAGTCACCAGGTGACTCAAAGACACACACACACACACACACACACACACACACACACACACACAGAGAGAGAGAGAGAGAGAGAGAGAGAGGGAGGGAGAGATGCTGGGGGAGTGTGATGTGTATACGCACATATGTGTATATGAACTCTTGAGCCCAAACAAACTAAATTAAGATCTACACATGGTGCTTATTTGTTATTGCATAGGGTTAACTTATTAAAGGTTTGCAAATTTTATCTTTAAATTAGTAAGGCAAGGACTTCCGGTGGATTTTGCGCGCGCGATGGCGGCTACTTTGTAGCCTCTCTCCTGGGTAAGTGTAAGAACCGCTATGAACAGCAGACACCAGCTGTTCAGCGGTTCAAAATCCCCCTCCCGGGCAAGGGGGGGGGTAGAGAGTGTCTGAATAGTGGTAGAGCCTCTTTTGCACCCCCCAAGTTTTTTTTGGGGGGGTGAAAGGAGTGCTCCCATGGAGTTCAGACTTGTCTCCGCTTCCCAGCTGTTTTTGTCCTCAGGGACAAAACGAGCCGCTGCAAACACCTCCGTGCTTAAAGAGAACTGGTGAGTTTTTTTATAAACGGACAGAGCTGAGTAGAGGATTTAGTTTTTCCTTTCTTTGATTTATTTGGATTTTAAGTTTTAAGACTTGCTTCTATTTTTATTCTCTCTTTTTATTTTTTTTTCTTTGTTGAAAGGGAAAGTAAAATGGCGATCGGCAAATCTCTCGGTGTTTTTTTTTCTGAAGTTAGAATGCTGACCGGCAGGCTTTTTGGTGTTTCTCTTTCTTTCCTTTCTCTTTCCCTTTTTATTTTCTTATGATTGGAATGGTTGTTTTTGGTATCTCTAAGTATTTTTTTTGGAACGGACTTTTTCTATTTAATTAATTTTTTTTTCTCCCTTCTTTTTATGGTAATGACCCTTTTTTGAAGGACTTTTTTCTGTTTAATTTCTTGCAATTTTTAAGAAGGAGTAAAGCTTTTTTTTAATTCTTTTTCTCTTCCTTTTTTTTCCCCCTTTTTTCTTTTTATTATAATGACCTTCTTTGGAGGGAGTTATGATTTTTGAAGGAATTTTTATAATTTTTTAAGAAGGGCTAAAGGTTTTTCTTTAAGATGGCTCCAAAGCGTCCAGGGATTTCTACAGCTTCTAAATCAACAGTTTTACCCTCTTCTGGGGGTCAGCTAATAACTATGAAGGATTTGCAAAACATGATGGGAGATGTTATAATTCAAATTAGGGCAGAAATGAAAAAGATTTTAGAGGAAAATAATAAGATCTTGAGACAAGATTTTGTTTTGGCTTTAGAAGGAGTTGCTTCTGTTCTTGAAAAGGTGAACTCCCATGTGGAAGAGGTAGCTGAAAAAGTGGACATAATGGAGGGGAAAATTGAAAGTATGGAAAAAGAAATGGAAAATGAGATTCTTATGCTTCAATATGGACAAATGGAATATGCCTTAAGAATCAGAGGCCTGGAAGAGTCTTTGCAAGGAGATTTGAAAGAGATGGTTGCAAAGGACTTTGCATTGATTTTGAATAAAGAAAAAGAGGGAATACTTAGTGAAATTGAAAAATTATTTAGGGTTAACTCTGTGGTGGCAGCACAGAAGAATCTGCCAAGAGATGTGGTAATTTACTTTGGTAAAAGATCTTTACGCAATGAAATTGTGCAAGCCTATTATAAGAAGAGATTTCAAATTGCTTCACAAGATGTCATAATTTTTAAGGAGATCCCATCTAAAATTTTAAGAAGAAGAAAGGAGTTTGCTTTTCTAGCAAATGAACTTAAAAAGAGAAAAATTCTATTCAGATGGGATGTTCCGACTGGAATGGTGGTGAACTACCTGGGGACATGTCATAGACTTAATACTGTTTCTCAAGCAAAAGATTTTTATACTTCGGTCCTGGGGGTATGTGCATCGCCATCTATTAGGTCTCAACAAGTCCAGATTGAGGAGCAGAAGACAACTTGTGTAGCACATAATTCCAAAGAAAAGCAGCAACAGAAGAAGGTTAAGGAAGTTTCATATTCAGTGGTCTCTGAATCTCTGGGAGATGTTGGACCTACAAAGTCTTTGGAGCAATCTTCAAGGGTGGAATTGCTGCCTGAAATGGAAATTGGGAAATCTCAGTTTGAGGGGTATCAACAAGAGAGGAACGGGCAGAGGATAACTTGTATAACTTACAATTGTAAAGATCAATACAAGGAGGAATTTAAGGAATCCTTACCTGTATTGGCTTCGGAAGTTAGACCTACAAAGTCTTTGGAGCAATCTTCAGAAATGGAAATTGGGAAATTTCAGCTTGAGGGGCACCGACAAGAGAGGAACGGGCAGAGGATAACTTGTACAACTTATAATTGTGAAGATCAACACAAGGAGGAATTCACTGAGGAAGTTTTACAGGTATCGGTCCTTGAGACTGGTGCAACATATAAATGTAAAGAAAAAGTAACATATAAATGTAAAGAGAAAGACCAACAGAAGAAGGAGGTTGAGGAAGTTTCACAGGTACTGATTCCTGAGCTTGGGGGTCAACCAGGACTTACAAACTCTTTGGAGCGATCTTCAAGGGCAGAATTCCACGCATTCTTTTCGATGCTTGCGGGCAAGAGAGACTGATATGGATTGTGCTTATAGTAGATGCAACTGGCTATCAGACAGAAGATTATGGATATTGAATGAAAATTTTAGATAAGAAGTTTGTGTTTATAGTGGATGTAACTGGTTATTGGACAGAAAATTATGGATATTGAATGAGAACTTTAGACAAGAAGTTTACTATTGAGATTGTCGGAGAAGTAAAACTTATATCGTTTTTGGAAAATGTCTTATGTAATGTCTAAACATGTGTTTTGGGATAATAATATATTTCAGCTTTAAGTTTTAAACCTTTAATGATAATATTGTTTAAACTTGTGTTTTGAAGGGATTACAAGTTGTTTATTTCAGTGAGGGGATTCTAATAAATTTGTGTTTCGAAGGGA
The DNA here is from genome assembly GCF_016545835.1 of Crotalus tigris. Lineage (NCBI taxonomy): Eukaryota > Metazoa > Chordata > Lepidosauria > Squamata > Viperidae > Crotalus > Crotalus tigris. The sequence goes on along the minus strand of NW_024096755.1, from coordinate 161,441 downwards.
GTATAACTTGTTTAAGTTTCAAGTAATGCTTAAATTTGGTTTTTAAATATTATTATTAATATTTCTAAGAGAAAATAATTTGTTTAATTAAATGTCTAGATTTGTTTATGAAAGAAAGTAATGTTTAAATCTGTGTTTTTGGAGGAAGTCTATATAGAATGATGATTGTATTTAGACTTGTTTAGGATTTAAAAGTGTTTCAAGTTTTTAAATATTATTATTAATATTTTTAAGAGAAAATAATTTGTTTAGATTTGTTTAGGATTTTTAAGTTTTTTTTTTTTTTTGGATAGGTGAGAAGATTATGAAGATTGAAGGAAATATGTATTTATTTTAAGTTTTCTAAGAGTATTTAGTTTTAATGTATAACAAAGGTTTATATGTTTATTTTTTTGTATTAGGAAAAGAAAGAGGGAGAAATTAGATTTTATATTATAGGCATAGATATTCAAAGAAAGTAATGTTTAAATTTGCGTTTTTGGAGGGAGTTTATATAGAATGATGATTGTATTTAAATTTGTTTAGGTTTTAAAAGTGTTTTAAGTTTTTTTCTTAATTAAGCCTGTAAGCTCTGGGAAGTTCAGGGGAGGGCTTGGGAGGTTGGGGAGGAGGGGGGTGAGGTAGGGTTGGGGGGGTACGGGAAGGGGATTTGTTTTTGTAAAAATTTAAAAATTTTCAATAAATTAGTAAGGCAAGCACACTTGCAAATATATAGTTTTCGGCTTCCTTGAAAAATAAAAAAAGAAGAATGTTTCCTTATTCTGAACACTAATCTGACACACACAACAGTAGAAAAATATGAATGCTTTCTTATCCTATTTACTAACTCAAACAAAGAGATAAAGAAATTACCCTGGTGTTCTGGAAAATTATGCAATTGCACCTGTTGTAGATTTTGGAATGAATTGTTCCATGAAGGTAATTTGTCAGCTGTTTGGAACTTGAGTACAAATCTGTAGTTCTATATGTAATTCTAATGAATGACCAGTTCTTCTCAGTACTATTGGAAGAAGAGACTTCCATCTTTGGGTGCATAATGACCTGCTTCAAATTCTATCTGACTCAAATTTAAGACACATCACTTAGAAGGGCAGGAGTAATCTATATAAGAAGGTGGAATTCTCCATTTCCAATCTGATAGTCATCTTGGAACTAACTTGAAATGAAAAGACATGCTCACCTAGGTGTTAGTCAAAGGACAGGTTGCTAAATTATAGTTTCTCTACTTGTACAAAATGAAATTAATTCACCTTGATCCAACCATCTAGAGCAGTGGTTCTCAACCTGTGGGTCGGGACCCCATTTGGGGTTGAACGACCATTTCACGGGGGTTGCCAAACAACGCAGTCCGCCATTTTCCCCCCCTTTTCCTTAGCTGTGCTACTCCCTTTTATTCTATTGGCTTTTGAAAGCCCATAGAATAGACTCTCTTGAATAGAGTCTAATTCTATTGGCTTTCAAAAGCCAATAGGAATTGTCCAGGCTGTCTCTGCCCTGCTGAGCCCGCCAAAAATCCCATTCTGCAAACGCTGCTGCACCAATTGAGTAGTCCTCGATTTACAACCGGTTGAGTAGTCCTCGACTTACAACTGGTTGAGGGTCGCGGCATAAAAAGGTTGAGAACCACTGATCTAGAGCCTGTTTCTGGAAACTCTTAATGAATGATACAGCACCTCAACCTTTGAGTCATCAACTCAGTTGCTGTATCAGTTGAGAAGTGATTCAGATCTCAGCTTCATTTTTCCTGGAGAAACTTGGGCAGGGCTGGCATTTATTTTCACTTTTAGATTGGCAGAGCTTATTTTGCACGTACATCATACAGCCTCTGCCCACCCTAGACATTCTAGTTAAATGGTGAGCTAAGGATCCTATTCAGCTCAATCATATCACCGGTAGCTACTATAGCTTATTGTACAGAACACTGTTATACAGAACACTGTTTGCACCCAGGATAGGAGGGATGTGGAAGTTTTCCTAAATAATGCAAAAGATTTCAAACCCTATATTTAATGTATTTATTTTGCTATCACATACACAGAAGCATAAGGGACTTTTGTTTTGAATAAGTATTTTGTTAAACAACAGCAATATTTTAGCAACCAGTGATAATAATAGTGGATGTGCCCCCTCTCTCTCCTCTCTGGCATTCAGCACATCTGGAATCATTTCTCAACCGATATAGCAACTGACACTGAATGGAGCTGGGGACTCAAAGCATGAGTGGCTAAGTTGTTCATTTAACATAGGGGAAGGTCCAGGCTCAAAGTGTAGATTTAGGATTAAGTAAACATTTTTCTCCATTTCAGTCTTTACTACTCAGGCGTTTGGGGTCTACAGACCTGGAAGAAAGCCAAACCCCGAGGCATATAAAAAGAAGAATTATTGGTTGGCCTGAAGGACAGGGACGTTGGAGGAACAGAATAATTTTTACCTGCTGGTAAGATCAAAAAACTGAACGAAGCAAAGGAAAGGCACTGGGATAAAATCCAGGAAGCAAAATTTACTGATATTTTCTTTTTTCTCCACAACCAGAATATGGAGCTACCTTCTACCCTGGAAGATTTGGACCCCAAATTTGTCACACGTTGCTCACTGATAGAGATTGAAGGAGTTTCTTTGCCCACCACAACTGCAGAACACTGGGACCAGATAAAAAGCTTCCAGGCACGACCGGATGATCTTCTCATCTGCTCTTACCCCAAAGCAGGTACCGTAAATGCCGGCGTATAAGGCGACTTCCGCGAGCGCTGAAATCGGCGCCAAAGACGGGGGTCGTCTTATACGCCAAGTCGTCTTATACGCCGGAAATACTGGTAGTTTCTGGCGTATAAGACGACGTTCTAGGAATGCAGCTCGGCTATAAAGACAGGGGTCGTCTTATACGCCGGGTCGCCTTGTACGCCGGCATTTACGGTAATCCCGCAAATGGCCATACATTTGGGATAGTTTGATAAACCATTCTATGACATGGTTTTCAGAAATGTGGCACAGTTCGGAGGAAATAGAAGTAATCCTCAGCTTATGACCATAATTCGGCCCAACATGTCTATTGCTAGGCAAGTTATTTGTTAAGTGAGTTTTGCCCACTTTATGAACTTTCTTGCCACAGTTATTAAGTGGATCACTTCAATTGTTAAGTTAGTAACCCGGAGGTTAAGTGATTCTGGCTTCTTCAACTTTGCTTGTCAGAAGGTTGCAAAAAGTGATTGTGTGACCCTGGGATACTGCAACTATCATAAATAGCATGTGAACATTGATTCAATGACCACAGGGATGCTGCAATGGTCATAAGTAACTTTTTTCAGTGCCATTGTAACTTTGAACAGTCACTAAACAAACTGTTATAAATGTTCTGTTTATAAGGCCTTCATGTGATCAGAGATAAATGTTAAATGAACCAGTTAGCCCCTCATCCTTTGAATCCCCAGCTCCATTCAGTGTCAGTTGCTGTATCATTCCACTGAAGATGTCACCTAGCCTGCTAACGAAATGTTCAAAAACCATTCCACAAGCTCAGAGAACAAATCTTCACCCTCATCCTATATCCAAGCTACAGATATTAACCATTATTGCAGATCATATCAACCCAGAGAGATAATAGATGTAGGAAAAAGCAGAATACAATGGACCAGAGTACATGCAGTATATTTAGAAATAGAAATAATAGAAATAGAAATAATAGAAATAGAAACAGAAACGGAACGGAATAAAATAACAGAGTTGGAAGGGACTTTGGAGGTCTTCTATCGAGTTGCTCAGGCAAAAAACACTATACCATTTCAGATAAATGATTGTCAAATTTCCATCCGCCTGGTCTACTGAATCAATTATCATCAAAGTGATTTTCCCCTTTTCCTTCCTCAAGCCTTTTCTTTTGCTCTCGCATCAGTTGTTTTGTAAGCCCAACAACAAAAACAGTCCAATTATGTTTTTCGTGTGTCCTTTTACTAATGAGTTCCTTAAATATTATTTAAACAAAACGCTTAAGTAGCATAGCATGTAGACCTTTATTTCCAGGGTCTTTTGGGGGAGGAAACCTCTCTCCACTTTGATGTCAGGGTCCCCTATTTATCTCCCTGAAGATTACCGTAAATGCCGGCGTACAAGGCGACCCGGCGTATAAGACGACCCCTGTCTTTATAGCCGGGCCGCATTCCTAGAACGTCGTCTTATACGCCGGAAACTACCAGTATTTCTGGCGTATAAGATGACTCGGCGTATAAGACGACCCCCATCTTTGGCGCCAATTTCAGCGCTCGCGGAAGTCGCCTTATACGCCGGCATTTACAGTATGTTATTTTCAAATGTAGAGTAGAATTGACAAAAAACTCTTTATCAGGAAAATAAGATATCCAGAAAAAAAGGGTGCACAGGTTGCTGATTTGGGGGCCATGACTAAAAAAGTTAACAAGTTGTGAGACTTTTCAGACTTGCACAATTAGGGCTAACTTATGAATAGATATGCTAGGCTGTAGTAATTCCCTTCATTGCAAGATATGCATTTCGATGGATAGATGGCATATTAGCCCTCTAAGGTGTGCAATACCTCATCACAGACAAAAGGAGTCCTTGTGCAAATATTTGTCTGCAACTTATCTGCAATTTGCAGTCAACATGCTGACCCTCACATTGTGTGGTATTGGAAGTGTTTATTTATAAAGTATAAATAAGATTATCCGGCCCTCTCAATTCCTGGCAAATAGATGGGGAAGAAATGGAGGTAGTGACAGATTTTATTTTTCTGGGCTCCAAGATCACCTCAGATGGGGACTGCAGCCAAGAAATTAAAAGACGCTTGCTCCTGGGGAGGAAAGCTATGGCAAATCTAGACAGCATTCTAAAAAGCAGAGACATCACCCTGCCAACAAAAGTGAGTATAGTCCAGGCCATGGTTTTCCCAGTTGCAATGTATGGCTGTGAAAATTGGACCATAAGAAAGGCTGAGCGCCAAAGAATTGAGGCCTTTGAACTATGGTGCTGGAGAAGACTCCTGTGAGTCCCTTGGACTGCAAGGCGTTCAAACCGGTCAGTCCTAGAAGAGATCAACCCTGACTGCTCTTTAGAAGGCCAGATCCTCAAGTTGAAACTCAAATACTTTGACCACCTAATGAGAAGGAAGGACTCACTGGAGAAGGGCGTAATTGTTAAGTCCTTCGCGAAATGGCAATGACACGAGAAGCAGTTGTAGTTCTCAGGAACCTCTTTATTTCTGTTCAGCATACTGGTTACAAGACGCCGACGACGCCCAAATCTCCCTGCCCTTTTTATAGGCGATTCCCGGGCCAAACTGCAACATTTGGCGCACTTGCACTCGCGCATGTGCGCGAGTGCTGGCGACAGCCAGTCTGGTCCCGGGCAGCTTGCACCTGCCCGGGACCTTGCAATGCCCCGAGCCTGCTTTCACAGGCTTAGGACATAACAGTAATGCTAGGAAAGATTGAGGGCAATAGAAGAATGGGACGACAGAGAATGAGATGGATGGATGGAGTCACTGAAGCAGTAGGTGTGAACTTAAATGGACTCCAGAAGATGGTAGAGGATAGGAAGACCTGGAGGAACGTTGTCCATGGGGTCGCGATGGGTCAGACACGACTTCGTAATTAACAACAACACGATAAGTCTTGTTCTATAGGTAGTCCTTGATCTATGACCACAATGGTGCCCAAAATTTTTGTTGCTAAGTGAGGCAGTTGTTAAGTGAATTTTGCCCCATTTTATGACTTTTCTTGCCACAGTTGTTAAGTGAATCACTGCAGTTGTTAAGTTAGGAATAGGGTTATGTAACTGAAACTGCCTTCCCCATGGATTTTGTTTGTCAGAAGATCGCAAAAGTGGGTCACATGACCCCAGGACAATGCAACCATCGTAAGTACATGCCAGTTGCCAAGCATCTGAACTGTGGTCATTGGGGATACTGCAATGGTCCTAAGTGTGAAAAACTATCACAAGTCACTTTTTTCACTGCTGTTGCAACTTCGAACTGTTACTAAATGAATAGAATAGAATAGAATAGAATAGAATAGAATAGAATAGAATAGAATAGAATAGAATAGAGCTGGAAGGGACCTTGGAGGTCTTCTAGTCCAGCCCCCTACTCGAGCAGAAGAACCTATACCATCTCAGACAAGTGACTGTCTAGCCTCTTCTTAAAAATCTCCAGTGATGGAGCGCCCATGATTTCTGGAGGCAAGCTGTTCCACTGGTTAATTGTCCTCACTGTCAGGAAGTTTTTCCTTAATTCCAGGTTGCTTTTCTCAACCATTGTTTCTTGATCTGCCCTCTGGTGCTTTGGAGAATAATTTGATCCCCTCTTTTTGTGACAGTCCCTCAAATACTGGAATATTGCTATCATGTCACTCCTATTTTTTATTTTCTTTAGATTAGCCAAACCCAACTTTTGCAGCCGTTCTTCATATGTTCAAGTCTCCGGGCCTTTGATCATCTTAGTTGCTCTTCTGTGAACTTTTTCCAAAGTCTCAAAATCTTTTTTGTAGAATGGTGACAAAACCGGTTGCAGTATTCCAGGTGTGGTTTCACTAGGGCTTTATAAAACGGTACTAATACTTCATGTGATTTTGATTCTATACCTCTGTTTATACAACCCAGGATTATATCAGCCTTTTTGGCTGTTGCAACAACTGCTGGCTCATATGCAAGTGATCATCCACTAGGACTCCAAGGTCCCTCTCACAGTTACTGTTTTTGAGTCAGGTCTTGCATAATCTGTACTTATACCTTTGGTTTTTCAAGTCTAAATGTAAAACTTTTCTCCACATTAAAATTCATTTGTTTGGATAGAGTCCATTGTTCAAGTTTGTCAAGATCTTTTTGGATCCTGAGCTTGTCTTCTTTCCTGACTTCATCTTTGCATGTTCTGGCTGTCTGCTGATAATTAGCCTTAGTTATGTCTTCCTCTTTCCATTTTTTGTACTTGTCCTTTTTATCTTTCAGTTTATCTGAGAGATCTTTGTGCCATGTCTGAGGCTGGTGGGAGGCCAAGAAGCGTCACCCAATACTCTATCTCTTTTACGAAGACATGAAAGAGGTGAGAAGCTTTCCTTTCTGTAACAAAGAAATTTGCTGCCAAAAAAAGAGAGCATCATTCAATGATACAGATCAGTCTTTCTCAATGGGATTCCGTGGAATTTTAAGGTTCTGCAAGAGTTGGTGATTAAAAAAATAATAAATTTTGTTTCTTATGCAATAGCAGCATTACCAGGAATGGGAATGCTTACGCACCACAACTTAGCTGCCTGACTGTCACGTTGTTATTGTTGTAACTGGATGATAAATGTGAATCGTGTAACGAAAATTTCACTTTGTTTTTATTATTTTTTTATGCAATGTTTCCTTGAGGCTTGAAAATAATTTCAAGAATTCTTCCTAGCTAAATGTTTGAGAAAGGCCGACAAAGGTTTTGGATTAAGAGGTTCAAACCAACACGGCAAATCTCCTGCCAGTAATCTGATCACATTTTTCCTTCCTGTTAACCATTTCAGTTTTTTCCCTAGGATCCAATTCGGGAAATGCGGAAAATAGCCCAGTTCCTGGAACTAGAGATTCAAGAACCAGTTCTGAATCAGATTTTGGAGTACACCAAGTTTGAGACCATGAAAGGAATCACAATGGCTAATTATGCTACTGTGTCACCCTGTCTCATGGACCATACCGTGTCACCCTTCCTCAGAAAAGGTGAGAATGGAAACTAGATTGCAACTGACCAGGGGGCAGATGGAGAGAGTGAACAGAGCAATCAAACATGAACCTTTCAAAATGCGGCAGGGAAGGTCTTGGCTGGCAACACTGGCAGGGACCTGATGTGATAGCATACAGTATGGGAAAGACCTTTGGAGGTGGGGCAAAGAGATGCTGCCTAGGGACTGGTCAAATAAGAGACAGTATAATCTGCAGCTGGACAGTGGGTAGGGCAAGAGCCCCAGAGGGACTCACCCTAATTTCTCAAGCTGTAAAAGAGATGGGAAAAAAAAACTCCGACACTTTCAAAACGCCATCTTAATTCCTCTCTCCGTAGCAAAAAAAAAAGAACAAAGGAGAAATAACCAAAACTAACCAAAACTAACTAAAAGAAAAAGAAATAAAACCCTAAATTATAAAAAAAGAATCCTTTAATCCGCTCTGTCCGTTTTAAAAGTTACTCACCAAGACGCTATACTCACGGAGATAGAGGCGGCGGTTTCTTTTGCTTCAAAGGAAGCAAAAACAGCTGGGAGGCGGAGATCAGCAGGAGCTCCGAGGGAACACTCCTTTCACCCCCTCTAGGAATAAATCCAGAGGGGGTTCAGGGGTTCTACCTCTACTCCTGCGTTCTCTATCCCTTCCCTTTGCCCGGGAAGGGATTTGCGAACCGCGGGCCAGCTGATACGCGCTGGGCTCCGCGATTCCGACACCTTCCCAGCTGGATGGCTAAGAATTAGCCGCCATCGCCGTCGCCCCGGCAACTGGATTTTAATGATTTTGCTCTTGATATTTTTGCTCTTGGTACTGGATTTTTCTTTTGACTTTTTTCTTTTTTTCTTCTTTGGATTTTTTTAAGGACTATGTTGGTGCTGTTTTTTTGAAAAAAAAAATCTTTTCCTCCTCCCCCCTCCTTGGGGAGAAGGGAAGTGAGAACAGTGTCATATAAAATGGCTTCAAAGAGACAGCTGTCTTCGACAACACCTAAAGTGGTTTCTTCTCCTACAGCTCTTACTGCACAACCACAACAACAACTTAAACATGTACCACCGGCTCAGCCACCACCTTCTCCTCCTCTGCCAGGCCTGTCAGCACAAGAGGTTAAAGGGATAATGGGGGATGCTATGTCTCAAATGAGAGATGAAATGAAGCAATTTGTTATGCAGATTAAATCTGATATTAAATCTGACATTAAAGAAGAGATAAGTGGGATAAAGGGCTTATTAGAAGCTAATAATACCATCTTGTGACAAGATATAGTTGCAGCAGTATCAGGCTTGGCTACGGTGGTAGTGAAGCTGGATGCAAGATTGGAGGAAGTGGAAGATAAAGTTTCCTCTTTTGATGACAAAATTCAAGATGTGGAAAGGAAGGTGGAGACTTCACAAGAAGATATGCTTATGTTTCAGTACAGACAGATGGAGTATGCCTTGAGGATTAGAGGCCTCAAGGAAGATATGAATCAAGATTTGATGGAGATGGTGCTTACTGACTTAGCTGTTGCTCTGAATATGGATAAAGGAGAGTTACGCAGAGAAGTGGAAAAAATTTATAGAGTCAACTCTTGGATTGCGAAGCAGAAGAACTTGTCCAGAGATATGGTGATTTATTTTACAAAGAAGTCTCTGCGTAATGAAATTGTACAAACTTTTTATAATAAGAGATTCCAGATTGCTACTCAAGATATTATTATTTTAAAGGAAATCCCATCAAAGATTTTAAGAAACAGGAAAGATTTTTCTTTTCTGGCTAATGAGCTTAAAACCAGATTGATACCATTCAGATGGGAAATCCCGATGGGTATTGTTCTGAGCCATGCGGGGACACGTTACAGATTGAATACGGTTGACAAAGCCAGAGAGTTTTACAATACGGTCCTGGGTGCAGGCTCAGCTCCACCTGTTCAGAAATCTTTGAGTGGCAAAGAGTCGGAGCAGCAATCTGAGGCGTTAGGTTTGGTCTCTGCTGGGATGCTGCAAGCTGAATGGCAACGTCAAACGGAGGTTAAAGAGCAGAGAATGACCCGTGCAGCTTATAGACGCAAAGAGAAGGAGCAACATAAGAAAGAGGCTAAAGAAGCTTCTTCTGAAAGTGCATCATTGCCGATGGGAGGAGCAAGACCCAAGAGTTATGCAACACATGCAGCAATGGCAGATCTCCAAGGTGTCTTCTCCGGGCTCCTGGCTAAGGGAGATGGCAAAGTTTCTGACCTGGAATGTTAACGGATTGAATTCTTCTCAGAAAAGGAAAAAAATCTTCTATTATTTGAAGCAACATAACAATGATGTTATTTGTTTACAGTAAACTCATATTTTACTTAAGGATCAGAAATATTTAGTTAATGCTCGTTTGGGATCTCATTTTGTATCTTCTGCTCTGGGGAAAAAGAGGGGAGTTGTTATCTACGTGAAGCAAAATTTACCAGCTTGTCTGGTAGAATCGGATCCCCAAGGAAGATATGTGATGATTGAACTTGGCTTATATGGTAAGAAAGTACTTATAGTGGGACTTTATGCACCAAATCAGCAACAGGAACAATTTTATAGGTTGTTACATCAAAAAATAACTTTGCTGGACTATAGATCCGTGGTATTAATGGGTGATTGGAATGGTGTCTTAGATACACAAAGGGACAAGAAAGGTTCTTCTCCCTTTTTTAAACATGCAAAATTACCTAAAGCCTTTTTTGATATGAAAGAGGACTGGGAACTAAGGGACTATTGGCGGGAATGTAATCAAGAGGAGAGAGATTTCACCTTTTTCTCAGATAGACACCAATCCTTCTCAAGAATTGACTTTTTTTTTTACTACAACGGACTTATATAATAGAGTAAAGAATGTAAAGATTTTTCCTAGGTTGCTGACGGATCATAGCCCAGTTTGGATGGAGCTGACTCAAGAAAAAGAGGAGAGAAGATCCTGGAGAGTGAATGAAAATTTATTTAGACAAGAAAAGAATGTTCAAAAGTTAAAGGAGTGTTTAAAGGATTATTTTGCTTTAAATATGTATAAAGGGACTTCAATGTCAATGGTATGGGATGCAGGTAAAGCATTTATGCGTGGTATTTTGATAAAAATGAACAATTATCATAAGCGAAAGCAGACTCAGAAACGTAAAGAATTGGAAGATGAAATTAAATTAAAAGAAAAGTCTTTGATTTTAAATCCTTCTGATGAAAATATTAAAGAATCTGTAAAGTTATTAAGGACACAATTTAATATGTTGTTAGCAGATCAAGCTGCAACCAACTTATTGTTTATGAAACAAAATACATTTTGTAATGCTAACAAGCCAGGGAGATGGTTGGCTTATCAGCTAAGAAAGAAACAGAGACAGAGAATAATAGATAAAATAAATTATCAGGGTAAATTAGTTTCTCAGAAGGAATTGATTAAGAAATCTTTTTTGGAGTATTAACAAAAATTATATAAATCTACCAATGTCCAAATTTTAGATATAAATAAATACTTAAACGAGGCTAGTTTTCCCAAATTGACAGAGGATCAGAAGCAGGAAATTAATGGCTTAATTACTAAGGAGGAAATTGCGTTAGCAATTCAGCAATTGAAACCAGGGAAAGCACCAGGTACGGATGGGTTAACAGCTGTTTATTATAAAGCTTTAATGGAGGAGATGATTCAGCCATTAGGTGATCTTTTTAATGATATTTTACAGGGTCTAGAGATTCCTCCTTCATGGCGTAGTGCTTTTATATCACTGATTCCAAAAGAGGATCAAGATCTTACTTTACCAAAGAATTATAGGCCTATATCTCTTCTAAATGTGGATTATAAGATATTTGTAAAAATTTTAGTAAATAGGCTTTTGACGGTTGTGCATCAACTTGTGCATAAAGATCAATCTGGGTTTATAACTGGAAGGTATATGAAAAATAATGTTAGACAAATTATCAACTTATTAGAATATTTAGATAAGAACAACCAAGTCCCTGCAGGGTTGATATTTTTAGATGCTGAAAAGGCTTTTGATCAATTGAATTGGCATTTTATGTTAAGAGTAATGGAGGAGATGAATTTTGGTGAAAAGATAGTACAAGCTCTTACGGTAATATATCAAAAACAAACGGCACAACTTATTGTTAATGGAGGGTTGTCAGAGGTTTTCACAATAGAGAAAGGTACCAGGCAGGGATGTCCATTATCACCGTTGTTGTTTGTTTTAACATTGGAAATATTGTTAATCAAAATTCGAGAGTCGCAGGAAATTAAAGGAATAGAAGTTAATAAAAAAGAATATAAGTTAAGAGCTTTTGCGGATGACTTGGTGGTTATTTTGTCGCAACTTACTCATTCTGTAGTAAAGTTATTACAATTGATTCATTATTATGGTTTGGTCTCGGGCTTTAAGATTAATGTCAACAAGACTAAAATTTTATCTAGAAATATGACTAGCCAGGAGAAGCAGACCTTGATTAATTTGACGGGTTTTGAAATTGTTAATAAGGTAAAATATTTGGGGGTGATGTTATCTGATTCTAATGCAAAACTATTTAAAAATAACTATGAAAGGTTGTGGGTTAGGGTACAGAAAGACTTGAAGAATTGGGCGAAGTTGCAATTATCCCTTATGGGAAGAATTGCAGTGATAAAAATGAATAGTCTACCCAAGTTTCTCTTTTTGTTTCAAATGCTACCGATTTTGAAGAATGAGATTAATCTAAGCGAATGGCAGAAAGGCCTTAATAAATTTATTTGGGCAGGGAAAAAGCCAAGGGTCAAGTTTAAAATTATGCAAGACTTCCGTGAGAGGGGTGGACTCAAGGCACCGAATTTGAAATTATACTATGATGCGGTGGTTTTAACACTAATTAGTGACTGGGTAAATTTGACAAATCCTGAGATACTCCATCTAGAGGGATGGGATTTACTTTTTGGGTGGCATGCCTATTTAATATTTAATAAAAAAATGGATTGGGTTTTTAAAGCTCATATTTTAAGAATTTCTTTACTTAGGACTTGGAGAAAATATTATAAAAGTGATTTTAAAGTACCATTATGGGCTATACCCTGGCATGCGATAGAAGGAATAAAAAGGGGTGCTAAAATGGATATGGTGTCTTATAGACAGTTACTTAGATGGGATGGACAAAACTGGCAGTTAAAATCACGGGAAGAGTTAGCGCAAGAAAATATTATTTATTCTTGGTTCCAATATAGGCAATTAGTAGATAGATGGAAGGTGGATTGTAAGGTGGGTATTCTTAGAGAAGATGAAAATTTTATTAAGCAAGTGAAGGATCAAAGACAAACCCACATTAAGAGGATTTATGGCATTTTAGTTGAATTGGATTCAGAAACGGAACTAATTAAAGATTGTATGATCAGATGGGCGCAGAACTTTGGTGAGCCAGTTTCATTGGACACCTAGGAAACCATCTGGGTCAGAAATGTCAAATTTACACAAGCACAGAACTTAAGGGAGAATTTTTATAAAATGTTTTATAGATGGCACCTTGATCCACAAAAAATGTCTCTTATGTATCCTGACTTACAACCTAACTGTTGGAGATGTGGTTGCATGGACGCTACTTATTATCACATTTGGTGGTCGTGCAGAGAGATAAAAGCATTTTGGATTAAGATATGGTGGAATATCCAGAGAATTTTTAGGAGGAGGGTAAAATTTACTCCGCAATTATTTTTGTTGGGTATAGTTACTGATTGTGATACAAAGGAGGTTATATTGATGTTAAATTTGATTACAGCTGCGAGGCTGTTAGTAGGACAATTTTGGAAGAAGGAATCTTTGCCTACATTGCAGGAATGGTTTCTTAAAGTGTCTCATTTGGCGGAGATGGCAAAGATTTCGGCTTTTTTAAAGGAACAAACGCAAGAGAAATTTCTTGCTGTTTGGGATAAGTGGATAAAATTTATACAATTTAAACTGGATATAAAAAATATTATATAGCCTTTTCATAATCTTCATTTTTATATATATATATATATATGCTTTAATGTTATATATATATTTTTTATAAATATAATTTTTTAATTGTTTTTTAATTAAGCCTATATTCTGCTCTGGGAAGCTCTGGGGGGGGAAGGGGGGGTGTTTGGGTGGGGGGTGGGGAAAGGGGGTTTTGTTGTGTAATGTTTAGGTTTTTTTGTATATGTTGTTTTTTGTCTTTGTATGGTTTTGTTCTTTTTGTAAAACTTATAAAACTTTTTAATAAAAAAAAAGAGATGGCAGGAAATTGTACTTTCAGACTTGCAAGATTCTGTCAATGTAGCTTTAAATTAAGTAGAATGAACTTATCTGGTCTTGTTTCATATCTGTCTACTCTACCTGGTAAGGTTGACACCTGGGGAGGCTTTAATCCCAAACCCATGATGGGTGTCAAATTTTGGAAAGGTGACCCTTGCAATGTTGAGATGCAACTGAGAGGTGTGGGAAACAAATAGGAAAGGTGAGCTACTCAAAAAACAAGTTAACTAAATCCTGCTGGGCTAGAATGGTAGAAAAATAGCAGGGGAAACCTGGCAACTGAGTTTGTTTCTCCCCTCCCTTCCCTCTGCAGGCATTGTTGGTGACTGGAAGGAGCACTTCACAGTGTCTCAAAGTGAGCAGCTGGAAGGCATCTGTAGTCAGTTGCTGGCAGGCAGTGGTCTGACTTTCCGTACAGAGCTGTAAAAGCAGCTCTATCTCCTCCATGCAGCCTTCTCAATCAAGCTTGCTTAAATTATTAATCTTCCATGCATTTAATAAAATAAGTCATGGGTACCACAAATGATAATCCAAGCTTTACTGTGCATCTCTTTAAAAAAAACTAATTCTTGTTCAAAAGCATTTGTCACTGGCAATTCAATTTCCTTTTGCTGAAATTCTCTTAATGGGTTGCTTGGTCTCTGTCTGTCTCTCTCTCTCTCATTTCCTGTACTGTATGCTAAGAAAAGGATGGTTGTCCAGTTTTTAATTTAAAAACTTCTAATTTTTACTTAAAGTTTCTTTTCAATTGCTTAAAACAGCTGCTAGTAGGAAAAGCATTTCAAAAGGAAAGTGGGAGGAGAAGAAAAGAAGGTGAAATAACACTTTAAAAATGTGGTCACTTTTCTGAGATATTTTCCTGATATTTCAATCACACAGGGAAGGGCCAAATATGGCTCTCTTTCATATATTTTATGTTTATTTTATTTACCATTTTTATTTTATTTACTATATGTTTGACTGTTTTTAGATTGTTATGGTGTTTTAGAAGTTGTTATATTATGTGCTACCCAGAATCATGGTTTTGTGAAATGGAAGGCTTGATAAATATGCTAAATAAATAAATAAACAAATAGGTAATTACACTTATATGCGCACACTATTCTTTTACAAACACATGGCATACTAGTACATACATTCCTTCAGACAGAGATGATAGATGAGGAGATCCAGTAGCAAAAACCTACTACTGTATTGCTTATTCTATAATAGCAGTTTTGCCCAGCTAAATATGATTGCTGCTATGATGTTTGGCTCAGCTTCCTCCATGGAAGCTGAAACTGGGAAAGATTTCTCTCCCTCCCCTGGTCACACATCTCTTATCCAGCATGCAGCAAGGGAACAAGTCAAATACATTTGTGTCATTTTGCAAGCACAAGGGAATATATGTGGACTTAAAAAGATAAAGATGTGCATGAACAGAGTGCTCCCCCTGATGATTTGTAACTGGCTGACAAATAATACTCAAGTGTTGTTAATGGTACTACACCTACATGGAGGGAAGTAAGCAGTGGGTACCACAAGGTTCCGTCTTAGGCCCAGTATCTTCATAAATTACTTAGATGAGGGAATAGAAAGGGACACTAAGCTGGCAGGAATAGCCAATACCCCAGAGGATAAGCTCAGGATCCAAGAAGATCTTGACAGACTTGAACAATAGGTCCTATCCAGTGGTGGGAATCAAATATGTGAACAACCGGTTCTCTGTGTGGATGCCGCTTCCAGAAGTCCATTCTGGGCCTAGGCAACAAAAAATTACCTACCAGTTCTGCCAAACTGGTGAGAACTGGTTGAATCCCACCACTGGTCCTATCCAACAACATGAAATTTAATGTGGAGAAAAACAAGGCTTATACACTTAGGTAGGAAAAAACAAAAGTACAAGTAAAGATTAGGCAATACCTCATTCAAAAACAGTAACTGTGAGAGGGACCTTGGAGTCCTAGGAGTTGCTTAGGTTGAGAAACACTGCTCTAGAGAAATGAGAATAAAGTGGTACCTGGAAAAATATTAATGGTCTGACAAAGAATATGGGTAAAAAGCAGATGGCCCACCAAAGATTGTGTGTGTAAGGGAGGTTTGTTTTGCTTACAAGACAACTTTTAAATTTAGGATGGCCAGACATCCTGTTCCCAGCTCTGCACATGATATATTACTAACTGCTTGTCACATGGTGTATCTAAATTGCTTAACACTTGATATATTGCTGATTGCTAAAAACATTCCAATGTAAACGAGGAGCTATCGATTATAGATCTGTCCAGTAGTTTTCCCATGTTAGAATAAGGACCTATAGAATGTAGGCATGTGACCTGCTCAGGAAATAACTCTGCTTGAAGGGTTATAAAAATGGTCATCAATGTACAATCTGAGTTCAGATTCCTTCAGCCAGGATGGCTCTCTGAACCTGCGCAATAAACTTCCCTTTCCTGAAAGAGCTGATTCAAGTTTTTTTTTAATTCTATAACATTTTCTGGTGCATTGGCCGGGAAAAGCTTGAGTGAGGCGATATTTCGCTGAGGACGGCTGGACCCTTCGGACCTGCTGGTAAGCCATCTCTGAACAATTCTCCAGGCGCCATGGGGGTGTGTTTCCTCCAGGAGACAGCTGTGGCTTCTCAGCAGAGCCGACAGTACTGAAGGCCAGTCCAAGAACCCTTTGGGAAAGGAAAGGAAGTCTGAACCAACTCCTGGCCAGGATGGGTGTAGCTACAAGGCAGGCGAGTATGTGTTTAAAGTAATGGTACCTATCTCACTTGAAGATAGAAGAGGGGGCCTGATCACTCTCCTGGACTCGGGACGGCGATCCTAATGAAGTCCGTGTTAGGTTGTGTGGGTGGTTAAGCCAGAGCATTCCCTACTAGTTACCGCCGGCGCTGTAGGTCATTGGCAGTGTGTTAGGATGGGGGGCCGTAGTATGGATGTGGGGTGGCCCCCAGAGGGGACTTTTAAGAAAACTATCCTAACCAATTTTAGTATATAGATCAGTTGGGGGGATGCAGTAGCAGGACGAGCTGATGAGTTATTGCAATGTCAAGCTGAAATGGTTCATTTGTGTGTGGCTAGACCCAAAGGAAAAAAAGCTTCAAGTACAAACTAAAAGAGTGAAAGATGTGAAGATTTCAGAAACTAAGGTGTCAGATGCTAAGAAGGAGATAAGGATGGAGGTAGAGGAGTTGATTCTCAGACCTCCTCCCTACGTTCCACCTTTCTCCCCCTTCCCCCCCCAGTGCCGGCTGTGGCAGAGCCAGCAGCCGCTCTGACGGAGGAAGGGCTGATTGCCCCTGCTGTGTCCGAAGAAAGGCAGCCAGCTGTGAGACGAAAACAGAAAGGGGGAGGCTGTCAGCCCCCAAGGAGGAAGGGGATTTGGAAGGTCTCTCTGTAAATGTGAGGGGAGAAGTAAGTAAAGAGGAGCAATTGTTGAATATTTTGTTGACTCCCGAGGAAAGGGAGAAGTGGAAGGCTGCTGTTAGGCAGTGTTTGAAGGATAGGTTGCCGGCTGTGCGGGATATACAGCCAGAGATGGAAGCCAGGGCACCAGAAAAGGACCCTGAATGGAATACACAAAATCCAGCACACATGACTTTGTTAAAGGAATATCAGAATTTAGTAGTAGAGGCTCTTTGCAAGGCTGGAAAGCCTTCAGTGAATGTGTTAAAGCCGTCTTTTGTGATGCAGGAGGCAGATGAAAGTCCGGAAAGTTTTTTTGCAAAGGCTGATTGAGGCTTATGGGCTTTATACACAGGTTGATCCAAGGAGTGCAGACAATGTGCGAATGTTGAATGAGAGGTTCATAGCACAGAGTTATGAAGATATAAGAAAGAAGTTGCAGAGGTTAGTTAGAAGGAGCATTAGGAAAGAACACTACAGAATTGTTGGAGGTGGCCAGGAAGGTGTTTGTTAATAGGGATAAGGTGGAAAAACAGGAAAGAGATGCTAGAATGCATAAGAAAATTGAGTTGTTGGCGGTGGCGTTGCAAGGAGGGATCATGCTGGGACCCAACCAGTGTGCTAATTGCAAGGAGGGAGGTCATTAGCAAAAAGAATGTCCAAGAAGGCAGATGCGAGGTAGAGGTTGGAGAGGAAGAGAAGGCAGAGGATGTGGAGGTGTTGGCAGTGGGCCCCCCATGCACTCCCCCTTCATGGGTAGAGGGCAGAGAGGGGCTCCAAGGAATGTGAGAGATGGTCCAGGGAGTGTAAGAGATGGTCTGAGGAATGGGACATTGGAATAGAGACAGGGAGATTGAGGGAATTGGATTGGCAGGGACTAACTGGTCAGATTGACGAGGACCTGGCTTGAAGGAAGCCCCCCCTGAGCCATTGGTTACTTTAAATATAGGGGGCAAACAGACAACGTTTTTGGTGGATACTGGAGCAGGAAGATCAGTTGTGGATTTGAAAGCAGAGTCTTTGTGTGTGAAGTAAATATGACTGTTACTAACCTCAAGAGAAAAGAAGATACAAAATAAATAAATAAATAAATAACCTCACTCTGTTTGTCTGGCCAACAAACAAAGTGAAGAAAGATGTGTTTGTTTTTTTATTTATTTTTTCTCCCTCTTAAGAACAGCCCAAAGTTACCTGCTCAGGCAGGAAATCCTATACCATTTTCTTGCCTATTCTGCTCTCTCCCTTTTGCAAATGTTAGTGTGTTAATGCCTTTTCAAACTCTATCTGCAGACACAACCCCCTTTCCCCCCCTGCTTTTTTTTCTGGCTGTGTTGCTTTGAGAGGGAGAGAGATAGAGAGAGATAGAGAGAGAGGAGAAAGGGGAGGGGTTGATCTTTTTAACTTTTTCTGGGTTGATCTTTTTAACTTTTTCTGGGTTGATCTTTTTAACTTTTTCTGGGTTGATCTTTTTAACTTTTTCTGGGTTGATCTTTTTAACTTTGTCCCTGCTTAGAATTCAGGTTTGAGAAAGGTTGGGTGGCTGTGAAAATTTAATGCCCACTTTTGCAGTTTTTTTTTCTATTCAAAAGAGGAGTCAGTAATTGTTGGACAATTTTTTTTGGGAAATTTTTGAGTTTAAATTGTTTAATATCAACCAAAAGAGTTTGCTTAGATTTGTAAATGTTCTCCCTATTTAATGGAAATTTAATGGAAATCTGTTTCCATCTGAATAGAATTTGATTAAATTGGGATTTGACTAACTTTATATTAAAAGCAATACTAGAGTTTAGAAAAAAAAAACTTTCAGTAACTCAGAATATCTTATTAAACTTGTTTATTTTTTGTGTGAAGTTAGAACGAAGTTGAGAAAAATTTTGGGATTATAAATAGCTATGCTGTTTTGAGTAAAGATTTGTATGCAAAACTGTTGGAAAAAGAGCTTGTGTTAATAAATGCAAACAAGGTTTGGTGAGCTCTCCTTTGTTGGTTCTTTGCTAGGTAATTTATTTATAAACAAGGACAAAGGTTGGAGGAGGTTTTGGCCCAGAAGTGTGTGCGTGGGGAGGGGGGAAAGGCAGCCAGTGGCATTTTTATCTAAAATTGACATTTGGGGACATCTTGGTGGTTAGCATTTCTTATCAAGTGTGGACAATTTTAATCAGGAAGCCTAAAGGAGGTATACACTTGTTCGTAGCAAAGTGGTTTTCAGTTGTGGATTTGAAAGATGCTTTTTTCACGATTCCTATTCACAAGGCTAGCCAGCCGTTGTTTGCTTTTGAATGGGAGGGAGAACAAAAGAATGCCTTTAGGGAAGTGAAACGAGCTCTCACATCAGCTCCAGCTTTAGCCTTGCCTAACTTAGAGAAGCCTTTCAATTTGTATGTTGATACCAGGAAGAATGTTGCCTTGGGGGTGTTAACTCAACAATTAGGACAGTGGCAACGCCCGGTGGCTTACTTATCTAAGCAATTAGATGGGGTTGCCCAAGGCTGGCCACATTGTCTGAAGGTTCTTGCTGCTATAGCAGTCCTTTTACAGGACTGTAATAAATTGACCTTCTCATGTTCCATAAGTGTCCACCCCCCTCATGCAGTTCATTCTATCTTGGATAATAAAGGGCATTTGTGGATCAGCAGTCAAAGGCTTTTTAAGTATCAGGCGATGATGATTGAAAATCCTCAAGTGAAATTAGTGGTGTCTAACCGGCTAAACCCTGCCACCCTATTGCCCACAGAAGTGGATTCAGAACACAACTGCTTGCAAGTTTTGGAAACTGTATATTCAAGCCGTCCGGATTTATCTGATATTCCTCTTCAGGATGCTGCCCTAAATTGGTATACAGACGGCTCGAGTTACATGCAGGATGGGAGGAGGGTTTCTGGATATGCGATTGTGAATGATGAGGAAGTGGTGGAAAGTAGT
The DNA here is from genome assembly GCF_016545835.1 of Crotalus tigris. Lineage (NCBI taxonomy): Eukaryota > Metazoa > Chordata > Lepidosauria > Squamata > Viperidae > Crotalus > Crotalus tigris. The sequence goes on along the minus strand of NW_024096755.1, from coordinate 141,209 downwards.
CCGCTAGGAGCAAACTGCAGTGCTCAAGTGGCAGAATGGTGGGCATTAATTAGAGCATTGGAAAGAGCTGAAGGGGAAACTTTAAATGTCTGGACAGATAATAAATATGCTTTTCTAACTCTGCATGCTCATGGTGCTGTGTATAAGGAGAGGGGATTCAGGGATTCGGCTGGCAAACATGGGTTACATGGACACTTGATAAAGCATCTTCTCGATGCAGTACAAAAGCCAGCAAAGGTTTCAGTTATGCATTGTAAAGGGCCATCAGGGGGGAGTATGGGGGAACTGAATAAGCAAGTGGAAAAACTTAGGAATTATGTTGTTGAACAAACACCTCCTAAACTAATAACAAGATGTCATCCCTTTAAACCAGGGGATAAGGTGTGGGTAAAACATTGGAAACATGAACAACTGGAGGGGAGATGGGAAGGACCTTATGGAGTAATAATGGCCTCTCCTTTAGCAATAAAGATTGCAGAATCTAAATCTTGGATTCACTGGACCAGAATTAAAGCAGCTGCAGAACCTCTGTGGACAGTGAACAGGGACCCCAAGGTTCCCACCAAACTCACTCTTAAACGTGTTTAGTATGTTTAATGAATATTTTATTGTTTGTAAACCAGATATTGTATTAGCACAAGTGTATCCTGTACATATATCTACGGCTGTCTGGCTGAAATTCAACCCCCTGCTAAGCCACACCCGGAAGCTGGCTTTCTACGCACGGGAGAAGAAAGGATGAAAGGCTTCCTTCTGCTTTTATATATTACTATTGTTGCATGTAATAATGTTTGTCTTTCTAATTTAGGCCAATGGAGCAAGCCAGAAGAAGCTCCACGCCTTATCCAATCTTATGCTATAGGCACGGGCACTTGCAAAGGTCACCCCCCTATTGGATTTTCCCCAGAATGCTGGAATGGTAGCTGGCCTCATCCTTGTCAATTTCCCCAAGCATTTGACAGAATAGTTAAAGAAGCCTGTATTACAAGACCACCTGTCAATCCCGAAGCCTGTCAGTATGTTGGATATATTCTTAGGAAAGGCATATGTGTAAAGGCCCCATATAAGAAGCCTCCTCCTCCTGTTACTCTGGAGTGTGGGCCTCCCTTATTCTGGGGATGGGAGCGGGTCACCCTAGTCTCGCAGTTGAAGACGGGATGGAAGGGGACTTGCATCGTACATGTAATCCCGGGGGAATTAGGAGTTACTAACCAACGACCCCCGAGGAAGCGCCCAGAGAGAAAACGAAGCACAAGGTCCCAGCAGAATAAGGATATGCCCCATCCATTGGAGTCAAGGATGCAATATAATTTGTGGGTCAATTGGCTAAACTAGCCAACACAACTGATTTTTGCCTTTCTGAAGCATATGACATGGAAAATTTGCTGTCCACATGTTTAATACCCGTATGTGTTCCTGTCACAGCAGCCAAGGAGTTCAGTCACCACGAGTTTAAAGAACACATAGGCTATGAAACAATGTACAGCGGGGTCACATTTCCAAGTTTCTACCCACTGATGCTTTAGCTTTACATACTCCTAACGTAGCCATTCCAGAAGACTTATAATGTGCACATATCACAGGGTGTGAGCAGAATACACCTTCACCTCATTGCCTGAAAGTGAGCCAAGAAAGGCTAAATTGCACATTTTTCCAAACAGTGTCTTTTGGGTATGCAAGCATATGGTTACCTAAAGGGTGGTTCTTCACATGTGGGAATTCCAGAGACAAGAGTATAACAACATACATACATAAGACCCAAGTGTTATGGAATGAAACTTATCTGCATAGATGAGATAAGTCTCATCAGGGGGGAATAAAGTGGTACCTGGAAAAATATTAATGGTCTGACAAAGAATATGGGTAAAAAGCAGATGGCCCACCAAAGATTGTGTGTGTAAGGGAGGTTTGTTTTGCTTACAAGACAACTCTTAAATTTAGGATGGCCTGACATCCTGTTCCCAGCTCTGCACATGATATATTACTAACTGCCTGTCACATGGTATATCTAAATTGCTTAACACTTGATATATTGCTGATTGCTAAAAACATTCCAATGTAAACGAGGAGCTATCGATTATAGATCTGTCCAGTAGTTTTCCCCTGTTAGAATAAGGACCTATAGAATGTAACCATGTGAGGCATGTGACCTGCTCAGGAAATAACTCTGCTTGAAGGGTTATAAAAATGGTCATCAATGTACAATCTGAGTTCAGATTCCTTCAGCCAGGATGGCTCTCTGAACCTGCGCAATAAACTTCCCTTTCCTGAAAGAGCTGATTCAAGTTTTTTTTTAATTCTATAACAAGAAAATTGCAAAATAACATTAATATATAAGAATTCCTCTGCTGGAGTAGTGGACAGAGAGATACCCTGCTAAGTAACAATGTGAAAGAGCAAATTCACCATCAGATTAAGTAGTTATCTGAATCCCTCTTGGGTTCCAGGGGGTTAAAACAGCCCCACTCTCTCCTTATAAGAAAAGTCAGGCACAGCTCAGAAAAGCCAGGTACAGCCATACTTCTCTGTGTATTAATGATTCAGCTGTGGAGGTGGTTAGCAGCATCAAGTTTCTGGGTGTGCAGCTAATGAGTAGCTTCGCTTGGTCGCTCAACAGTGAGACACTGGTGAAGTGGGCACAGCAGCGCCTACATTTTCTGCGTTGCATGAGAAAAGCACATCTTCCTTCCCCAGTCCTTACCACTTTGTACAAAGGGACAATCGAGAGCATCCTGTCATATGGCATTACTGTCTGGTTTGGAAGCATCACTGCTTCAGACAGGAAGGCAGTGCAGGGAGTGGTGAGGATGGCAGAAAAGATCATTGGCAGTTCTCTCCCTTCCCATCCAGGACATAGAACGTAAGCATTGCTTGAGCAGGGTCCACAATATTGGCTGGGAAGATACATATCCTCTTCACAACCTGTTTTTCTTGTTAAGAGAAGGCAACAGAATTTCATTTTTAATGTGGGCCAATGTGTTCAGAGTAAAAAATGACAATAAAGATTATCTTATCTTATAGATAGTCCTCAACCTGTGATCTAAATTGAGCCCAGAATTCTGATTGTATGTTATTGCATTTATAAATAGAAGGATCATGTAATCAGACCTAATTTTAGGACATTTCTTGCAGCAAGCACTAAATCAGTTTTCCCCAATGAATGGGTTTTTAATGGGAACTGGAAGTAAATGCTGGAAACTGGCAAAAATATATATATTGTAAATCGCAATCACATTAAAAAAAAAGGACCCTTCTCTCTTAAAATTTTGCCTCAACATGCATATTACTGGTCTTTGGCAAGTATCTAGCTTGTTAGCTGGTAGCCAGAAATGCTGGCACCGATATTTTTCCTGGAAGCAGTATGTATGAAGAGGAAGTTGAACCTACACCATTTTCATACAGTACATTCATCCAACCTATGGTTTTGGCCCTGCTGCTCTGAAAATGTGGAGAGGGTGAGAGGGGGAGGAATGGGGAGTTGCTTTGGATAGTGAGATGGCTGCCATATCAAATTAATAAATACACAAAATATTGTAAGCATATGTCCAGTGCTGCACCAATTTATTTCTGGGGCATTAAAGCAGCATGCGTCAATTAGACTTTTGGAAGATTCTAAATATATGTTGAAAATGCCACTTGTAGCTTCAGTTCTGGAACATCTAAGTTGTGGGGGGTAACCTTAATTCATGGTGGTAGGAGAAGAGGAGAGAAAGGAAAAGAGGGAGAACAACTCCTTTGCTGTTGGGCTTTTGTATTGGAGTTATTCCTGTGGCATGAACTTTGACCTGAGGTTCAGTGTGCCCTTCCTTATGGTGGTGGGTTAATCCTATTATATCATAAAGGGCAAATCCTGCTTCCCTGGGGCTGTGGCTGATGGCTGTCTCCTGTGTTGGATTTTTTTGGGTAAGGGGTTGCTGGTTCTAGGGATCTTTGTCTTTCTAATCCCATCAGCTCTAAGCTCCCTGACTCCAATCTTTCTGAAAGGATTATCAAATCTGCATTTCTACAGACCTGGTTTCTGCTTGGAGCAGAGAGACTTGGATTTGCTTTCCTTTGGGGAAATATAATATTCTGTTCTTTTTAATATCCCCCAAAATATTTCCTTCTCTAGGAGGGTGGGGGTGGGTGCTGACTTCCAACAATAATGATCTGGTCAGAGAGACTTGATTAACAACTTTTAAACTGTTAATGCAAAAAGGGGAAGGCACTAATAGAGCCAGCAGAAAAAGATTCTTGCAGTGGCTCCCAAAAGGGGGAGCTTCCAACCTATGGAGATCTAAAGCCAGGGCAAAAGTTGTGTTAGGTAGAAAAGAAATTTATAATGTCCAATATTCTGTGCCAATTCTTTTAAATGTTTGGTGTCACTTTGAGCTTCCAATCAGGTCTCACATGCCTCCAAAATTCTTCACAGCCATGTTTATCCTCAGTACATAACCAATGGCTGCCCAATTTCAAGGGTTGTTTCCTGTCTTAGCTCTTAGTTTAGTGCATCCAAGTTTTTGTAATTTTCAATTAAGGTTAGACAGTGTGCAAGCCAAGCTATTAATATTTCTTAAATTGCACACAGTGAGCCCTAGGACTCCAACTCTGAGTCCACCAGTGCAACATATTCAGGGCTTGGGTTTGGAGATCTCTTTCCAGCTATCTCCTCAGTGAGGGCATATGAACTGTAAATCGGATGAGGGGGCTTGGTTCCTTCCCCTTGGAATTTGCTGGAAGGTATGCATGCAAAGACCTTAGTGCCACAAAGCAAGAACCACCCTGGGGAGCTTTACTGAAGGTAGGTGAAGGGGGATAGCCTCAGTGTGATTCTGAATGGTGTGTGTGTGTGTGTGTGTGTGTGTGTGTGTGTGTATGTGCAGCTACTTCTACAAGACATGCAATACAAATGTCCTGGACAAAGTTTCCTCCCATCAGACAGAAGTCCAAGGTATTCAGTACTTGCTGTGCCAACCATTCCCAAATGCGATCCCTCCATGAATCCATGTGGCTACTTAATTACAAGGTAAATGAGGCAAGAAAGAAAACGTTACAATGAGTTTCCGCCCTCCCCCCATAGTTTTTCCAGTTGTCTTCTTAGACTTCACATGGGGGCCAATTAATCCAAGAGTCCTTCTTTTCTCTGCAGCTTTCACAGGCATCTGAGTGATGTAGGGCTTGGGAAGATCTATTACACTGGTTACATGGTGACTTTCTAGCGGATGGCTGGATTCAAATCCAATTTTCTGGCTCAAATTAATGGAGGGTTCCCTCTGGAGGCAGCATCTGGGTCAGTGTGCTCTGCTTCCAAACGTTGTGTAGGGCTGAAAGATATGAGAGCAGGGTCCCTTCCCCCCCTTTGTGGGTGACTCTCTCAGGAGAGGCAAAGGCATGGAGAACAGAGGATAAGAAATGGAGCAATGGGGTGTGTGTGTGGATAGCTTGTAGGCAGGATTTTGAAAAGACATTAAGGTTAACATTGCAGATGTTTTTTTTATTTATTAAAAAAGTTTTTATTTTCCATTTATTCATACAAAATACAATTAACCATTGGTACCGCCTGCCCATTCCCCCCATGGGACAGATACTACTTCCAACCATTTGGAATAGCTGTCCACGACAATGAGTAATACCTGTCCCTGGAATGGCCCCGCAAAGTCAATGTGTACGTGAGACCAAGGGGTGTGCATGGTCTCCCAGCGGTGAACAGGTCTCTCTCTCTTTTTTTTTTATTCAAAAAGTTTTTATTTTCCATTTATTCATGCAAAATACAATTAACCATTGGTATCGCCTGCCCATTCCCCCCAGGCTGCGTCCACCCTCTCTAAACCTTCCCTACTTCCCTCCTCTTTCTCTCCTCCCCTCCTACTCTCTTCCCCTCCCCATTTCCTCTAACCATCCTACTTCCTCCCTACTCCTTCCTCCCCTCTCATCCCTCTCACACACATGAACATAGGGGACATGCCCAAGCATTTGCCATAACTATATTATCATTACCCACCCACTCACCCATCCACCCACCCTCAACCCTCCCCCCCTCGCTTCCCAGAGCAGAATACAGGGTTATTAATAAGAAGGTTAACAATAATAAAAAAGGAAAAAAAAGAAAGAAAAAAAATCATACTTAACCTTTAACTTCCCTTAAATTAAGACATATAAACAAATCTCTATAACAGTTACTATAAAATTTACTCATAAAATAAATGAAACTTTATAGTCCCATATTTTTTCTGAATATAATCTATCCATCTTCTCCATACAATAATATATCTTTCTTGTGTATGATCTTTCAAATAAGCAGAAATTTTTGCCATTTCTGCAAAGTTAGAAACTTTAAATATCCATTCTTCTAAAGTAGGCAATGAGTCCTTCTTCCAATATGAGCCTACTAATAACCTTGCTGCAGTTAATAAATTCAACATTAAAGTAGTTTCTTTGTCATTTAAATCCACAAAGATACCCAATAGGAATAATTGAGGGGTGAACTTTTATCTTCCTTTTAAAAATCTTTTGAATGTTCCACCAAATCATAATCCAAAAAGCCTTTACCTTTTTACAATTCCACCAAACATGAAAATATGTCGCATCCATATTACCACATCTCCAACATTTGGGTTGTAAATTTGGATACATACAAGATAATTTTTTAGGATCTAAATGCCATCTGTAAAACATTTTATAAAAAATTTCCCTCAAATTTTGAGCTTGTGTAAATTTAACATTTCTAATCCAAATTGTCTCCCATAAGTCCAATGGGATCGGATCCTGGATATTCTGAGCCCATTTAATCATACAGTCTTTAACCAATTCTTTTTCAGAGTCTAATTCTATTAAAGCATTGTAAATTCTTTTTATATGGGCCTGACTCTGATCTTTAATCTGAATAACCAGATTTCCATCTTCTAGTGGTATTCCTTCTTTCTTATCTACAGTCCACCTGTCCACTATTTGTAAATATTGAAACCATGACTGTAGAATATTTTCTTGCCTTAATACATCTAGAGATTTTAAATGCCAATCCGAACCTGACCAAATTAATAATTCTTTATACGAAATTTTATCAAAGTTCATCCCCTTAGAAATCCCCTCAAATGCATGTCTAGGAATCCCCCAGATAGGTATTTTATAGTTTAACCTATAATAATACTTTTTCCAAACTCGAAGTAAGGCACTCCTCAAAATATGTAATTTGAAAGCCTGGTCCACTTTCTTATTAAAAATTAAATATGCATGCCAACCATACATTAAATCCCACCCTTCAAGAACAAGAATATCCTTATTTGTTAAATTAAGCCAATCACTTATCCAAGTTAAGGCTGCTGCATCATAATATAATTTCAAATTGGGTGCTTTAAGTTCTCCTCTTTCTCGGGCATCTTGCAAAATCTTAAACTTAACCCTTGGTTTTTTCCCAGCCCAAATGAATTTATTGATACCCTTCTGCCATTTCTCCAAATTTACATCTTTTTTTAAAATAGGTATCATCTGAAACAAGAAAAGAAACTTTGGTAGAACATTCATTTTTACAGCTGAAATTCTCCCCAACAGTGACAATTGCAATTTTTTCCAGTCATTTAAATCCTTTTGCACTTTTGCCCATAGTAATTCATAATTATTTTTATACAATTTTCCATTTGAGGCAGTTAAATATAGTCCCAGATATTTAACCTTTTTCACCATCTGAAAACCTGTAGCTTTAACCAAACTTTCCTTGTCATTGGCTAACATATTCTTAGATAATATCTTAGTCTTATGGTTATTGACTTTAAAACCAGAAACTTTTCCATACTGTGTTATAAGTTCTAATAAACAATCAACCGCTCTAATCGGTTGTTCCAAAATCAAAACCAAATCATCTGCAAAAGCCCGTAATTTATACTCATTTTTTTCTTATCTTTATGCCCTTGATTACCGTTGATTCTCGAATCTGGATCAACAAAATCTCCAATGTTAAAACAAATAACAATGGAGATAATGGACATCCTTGTCTTGTCCCTTTTTCAATATTAAAAGTCTCAGTCAATCCCCCATTAACAACAATTTGAGCCGATTGTTGCTGATATGTAGCTTTAAGTGCATGTAAAAAATTATCCCCAAAATTCATTTTCTCTACCAATGAGAATAAGAATTGCCAATCTAATTTTTCAGCATCCAAAAATATAAAAGTCACCGGAATCTGGTTGTTCTTATCCAAATACTCAATTAAGTTAATAATTTGTCTAACATTATATTTCATGTATTGCCCTGTTATGAATCCTGATTGATCACTGTGAATCAAATCCTTCATAACCTGCATTAATCTATTTGCCAAAATTTTTGTAAAAATCTTGTAATCTACATTTAATAATGATATCGACCTATAATTCTTAGGCTCTGTGAGATCTTGATCCTCCGTTGGAATCAATGATATAAACGCTGTTTTCCAAGAAGGAGGAACTTGTGCTCCCAGCAAGATACTATTAAAAAGCTCCTTTAGTGGCTCCAACATTTCTTCATATAAATTTTTATAATACGTCGATGTCAATCCATCTGTTCCTGGAGACTTTCCCACCTTTAACTGCTTGATAGCTAAGCCAATTTCCTCCACAGTAATTAAACAATTCATCCCATTTTGCTGTTCCTCAGAAAGTTTAGTAAAATGTACTGATTGTAATTATTTATCTATATCCATTCCCTTTATATTATCATTTGAGTATAGTTTTGTGTAAAAATCTAAAAAACTCTTTTAAATCAAATTTTGCTGAAAAACCTCAGTACCTTTATATTTTACTTTCTCTATAATCCTAGCCTTCTGTTTCTTTCGTAACTGATAAGCCAACCACCTCCCAGGCTTATTCGCATTACAAAAAGTATTATGTCTCATATAATGCAAATTGGTAGCCATCTGATCTGCCATCAACATATTAAATTGTTCCCTAAGCATCTTTATAGAAACCTTTAAGTTATTATCAGTTGGGTTAAGAGCAAGTGCTTCTTCTTTTATTTTAATCTCATCTTCTATTTCTCTACGTCTTTGTATCCTTTTATCCCTAAAAACTTTATTTAAATCAATTAAAATTTCCCTCATATACGCCTTACTGGCGTCCCAGACCATGGGCATCGATGTACCCTTACTCATATTTATTTAACGCAAAAAACTCCTTTAAATACTCTTTACATTTTTGTACAAACTCTCCCCGGGTAAACAAATTCTCATTCAGTCTCCAAGGCCTTCTGTTCCTATCTTCCAAGTATAGCTCCATCCACACAGGACTATGGTCTGAAAGGGTCCTGGGAAAGATTTTTACCTTTCTCATCCTAGAAAGAAAATCACTAGTAATCAAAAAGAAGTCAATCCTTGAAAATGAATGGTGTCTATCCGAATAGAAGGTAAAATCTCTATCACTTGTGTTCCTTTCTCTATCACTTGTGTTCCTTTCAAATCAAAAAAAGTTTTGGGTAATTTAGTTTGAATAAATTTTTTTGAAGAGCTCTTTTTATCTATAGTTATATCCAAAACTCCATTCCAGTCACCCATCAAAATTACAGATTTATAATCCAACTGGGATATCTTCCCATGCAAAAGCTTATAAAATTGCTTCTGTTGTTGATTAGGGGCATATAATCCAACAATAAGAACTTTCTTGCCTTGTAACAGTAGTTCCACAAAGATATATCTTCCTTCAAGATCAACCTCAATTAATTTAGCCGATAAATTTTTCTTCACATAAATTACAACACCCCCTTTTTTCCCTGGAGCTGGAGTTATAAAATGTGATCCCAAACGAGAATTTGTCAGATATTTTGAGTCTTTTGAAGTTATATGAGTCTCTTGCAAACATATCAAGTCATTATTATGTTGTTTCAAATAGTAGAAGACCTTTCTCCGTTTCTGAGGTGAGTTTAAGCCATTAACATTCCAGGTCAGGAACTTGGCCATCTACACCAGCCTGAAGCCTTTGAACCATAGTCTGAAGATCAACTGTCGAAGATCTTTTAGGTCTTGCCCCTCCCACAGGCTCTGTAGTAACCATTCCTTCTACTTTATCGCCACTGTTCTGCTGCTGCTCTTTTTCTTTGCGTTTATGGGCAGCTCGTGTCATCCTTTGATCTTTTATCTCAAGATTCTGTACAGGCAACACCACTTGTTCCATGACCATCAATGAGGAAGCTCCTGTCATAACGGGCTCTTCAATTATCCTTGTTTGTGGAGGTGAAGACGGTCTTGCCTTTAGAATAGAGTGATAGAAATCTCTTGCCTTTAAATCTGTACTTAATCTGTAACATATTCCATCATAATTCATTACTATTCTTCTTGGAATCTCCCATCTGAACTGGATTTGACGACGTTTTAACTCATCAGACAGAAAAGTAAAATCTTTTCTACCTCTTAAAATTTTTGGAGATATTTCTTTTAAAATTATCACATCTTGAGCTGCAATTTGAAACCTCTTTTTATAAAAAGCCTGTATAATTTCATTACGAATAGATCTTCTGGAAAAGTAAATAACCACATCTCTTGGTAAATTTCTCTGTCTAGCAACCCGTGAGTTGACTCTGAAGATTCATTCCCAACTTCTTCTGGTCTCCATCCAAGATTAAAAGCAATATCTCTAACAATAAGCATCTTCAAATCTTCCTGGGAATTTTCTTTAAATCCTTGGATACGCAATGCAAACTCCGTTTCTCTGTATTGTGAAATTGTTTGTTCATCCTGTGTAACTTCTATCTTATTCTCCACTTCCTCCATTCTAAATTCCAGTTTTGCTGCATTTTCAGTAATCTCTTCCATTTTATCATCAATCCTTTCAATATGCAGGGCAAGACCAGAAAACGCAAATAGTATGTCTTCTATGACTTGCTTGTTCTTTTTCTCCAATAATTCTTCTGTAATAGCCCTATCTGCAATTATAAGATCTTTTACCTCCTCTTTAATATCCAAAGCAGTCATTTTTAAAGCCTCTTGTAAATCTTTGAGAGAGATTGCAGGAGGAGGAGAGGGTGGGGGTGATTTTGGTTTAGACCAGGGGTAGTCAACCTTGGCTCTTTTATGACTCGTGGACTTCAACTCCCAGAATTCCTGAGCCAGCTGTGCTGGCTCAGGAATTCTGGGAGTTGAAGTCCACGAGTCATAAAAGAGCCAAGGTTGACTACCCCTGGTTTAGACTGAGAAGCAGGCTGAGTCATTGGGGAGGAGATGGAAGCTTTAGGGACAGAGACCAAACGTTTTGAAGCCATTCTGTTAAGTTCAAAGGAGCAAAATTCTTGCCTCTATAATATCACAGTTCTTTAAATAATAATAAAAAAAAGAAAGAGGAACAAAATTCTTGCCTCTATATTTAAAACGTGAACTTTTAACTTTGTTACAAAGTCAAACAAGAAAGACAGTCGCCATTTTGCCTTTCATTTTCCCTTTCTTCAAAAAGGAAAGTAAACAAAAAAGGGGGGGGGGAAGATGCTTGCAGGAGTTAAAGTCACAATAAATCTTAAATCCACTTTCTCCTGATCTGCTCCGTCTGCATTTGAATACTCACAAGCCTCCAAAAAAAGCAGATGTGGGAGCGGTGCCTTGCTTCATCCCAGAACTTCGGGACAAAGACGTCCTGGAGTGCGGAGTTGGCTCAGGCTCCGAGGGAGTTCTACCCTCCGATCCCTGAAATTATGGGGATCCAGGGGAGCTCTTACCTCTACCTGAGCAGCTCTTCTCTTCCCTTTCTCCCAGGGAAGAGATTCAAGCCGCAGGACAGCTGATTATAAAAGTCCTGCGGCTTTTACACAACCCAGGAATGGGCTGCTTTGTGAAAAGCAGTCATCGTAGCTGCTTGATCCACAGGATCAAGATGTTAAGTTGACAGATGAAACCCACTTAAACACATACAATATGTGCAAGAATGATTTTTTTCTGTGAATTAACTTAAAATATTCCCTCCTGATAACTTTGGGCCATTCTTACAAATATAGAGAGAGAAGGACAAAAAAAAAAGGAACACAGTTCTCTTCCTCCTGTTTTGCTGGCCAGACAAATTGGAGTGAGGGAATTTTCCTTTGCTTTGCTTATTTTACCGATTTTTTTTCTAACAGAATTTAAAATTCCTTCCTCTTTAGATTATAGACATTTAACAGTTACTTTTACCTCATACACAAAGACTTTGACAAACATGCACACACAAAGACAAGGGAAAGAGAACAGCATAGGAAACAGAACTCTTAGTTTTACACATTCTGGTCATTCCCACCATAAATCTCAGTCAGCTCAAATTAGGGAAGGTACCAATCTTAAGCGTATCACTTGGTTGCATAGAAAGAAAGAAAGAGAGAGAGAGAGAGAGAGAGAGAGAGAGAGAGAGAGAGAGAGAGAGAGAGAGAGAGAGAGGAGAGAGAAATCACTATTCCTATATTTTATTTTATTTTTTCTTTTAAGTACCTTTATTTAGCCAAATTGGTTTCCCAGCAAAGCCCTGAGCAAAGCCCATTCCTTACAAATTTCCCTTTATCATTTTTAATTCATACTGGATAGGACGGGCACTCGCCTCTCATCTCACACCACCAACAATTTCCTAGAGGGGATCTGGGCCTGACCCTAAGCCTCCTATGTTCCCTTTCAATGTGGGGTTCAAATGGCTTAGTTGGGTCTTTCCCCATGACTAAACTTACTGCTCTGCCTATCAGTTTTCAGACCAAAAATTTAAAGAATGGTCTGGGAGAACTCTGGTTCCCTAGTAGAGTATGGGCACTTCCTTCAAGGGAACATTGCCACGGTTTTTGGACCCAAAAGGGGTCCAGGAGGACCCGCCGCTCCCCTATGTTGTGAGTATGGGCACCTCCTTCCAATGGCCTTTTCCTTGCTCACACTACTTTACACTTCCTGTTCATACTTTCCCGCTTTCACTTTTCCCACAATGGTTTTCAGACTCAGGAGATCCTGGGAGGACCTGTTGCTTCTTCCAAGAAGTGAGTACCAGCACCTCCTAATCCTGATCTGGGCTTTGCTCACTGATTTCCCAGCTGGTTGCCCAAATCCAATTCTTTCAGTCACTTTTCCATTCCATTTTCACACAGCCTCTCCCTTCTCCTTACAAAAGGTCCTGCACTCCAGCCAAACCCCTATGCTTTCCAGAATCTGTTGGTTGAACAGATCTTTTGGCGGTTAGGAAAGGCCAGAGGGCGCAAGATCCAACTCTGTTTGGGGAAAGGGTCTTCTCTTTCACACACACAGCCATACATACATTTCCCTCGCTCTCCTGGGTTTTAAAGTTATAATTTAGAGGTACTCACCTTCTTTCCAAAGCAGCCCTTGAGCTCAAACTCAAAACTCCCTTTACTACCCCTGCTCAACTGGGCAGGGTCTGGTAAACTCATCCACAGACACAAAGGGTCTGCTGCCAGCAAGATGGAGGCTTACTCAGTCTCAGTCCTTTGGAGAGGTTGCTTTAGAAAGAAGTGGTGGGTTCAAATAATTTAACACCCAGTTCTCCACCTCACCTTCCTCCGCTTTGGTCAGGATGGGCTTCTCGGGGGGTCAGCTGGGATGGGGGCAGGAGGTCCCAGCAGGGTGGGGGAAGGAGGGTATGGTTGAGGAGGGGGCTGCAGAATTTTGGACTGGGGTGGGTGCAGGAGGATGGGGGGTGTTGAGTCCTCGGTTAATGGCAATGACAGCTCGAGACATTCTGTGGTTTCAGGAACTCTTTATTAGTCTTCAATAACCCCTGTTACAACTCTGAGCAGCACAAGCCTCTCAGCCTCTCTTAAAGACAAATCCCGGGCCAAAAAGCAACATTTAGGCGCGCGGCGTGCCTCGCGCATGCGCACGAGCGCTGGTGCCAGCCAGTCTGGTCCCGGGCAGCTTGCAACTGCCTGGGACCATTGTAACGTCCCGAGCCTGCCTCTGCAGGCTCAGGACACAACACCCCGTCCCCCCTGGCTAAGACTACATGAATAATTACACGCGACCTCAACACGAGCGTGGTGTGCCCACCCTTGCTCAATGGTACCATGCTATTGTTCTGGGCATTACTTCCCAGTGTCCCATTTCCGGCTTCCACAGAAACACACTCTTACTGTTTCTGCTTGGCCAGCAAAGTTATAAAATCTTCAAGATATTTGGGAGACCTCTTATCTCTCTTTGATCTGCGTAGGCCTTGATAATTCCCAGGTACACTTTGTCCAGAGGAGGCTATAGGTTCACCCCCTTTCTCAGACCCTGGTGGCCCCCATGGACCATGCCCTGTTGCCTGGCCTGCTTGCTTGCCCACCGGCTCGTCAGACCAGGACTTTGCTCTCTCTCTAACCTGGTTGACCTGCCTAGTTGCAGGCGTTCTGTCCCCTCTAGGAGGCTGCCTCTGTTGGGCAACTCTGAAGAGTCTCTCGAGCCCACACTGGACCTAGCATGAGGCTGCCTTCCTCCACTCCCCAGTTCCATAGCAGGACTGTCTGTAATTTCAGTACTGTCCCAAAACTCAGTTGCCCCCTCCGTTGAATTAGAGGGTTCAGGATCTAGATTTGGCCCTTCTATCACTTCCCTGTGGAAGTGTCCTTTTCTGGGGATGGTGGCGATGTTGGGCCAATTGCATTGATTGTGTGCCAGCTCTCTTGCAATGTTTAAGTTATTAGGATGCTCCCGGTTATTCTCCCTGACTGGAGTGCTGAAAGGTGTAAGTGTGTAATGATTATGCCCCCGGGGTGACTCCCTGGCTGGAGTATGCACTGTAGCCTGTGCGCTAGCTGGTTCCCCTGAATTCCTGTTCGGAACACTCGCGGAATCTTGTGATAGACCATCTGTGGCCTCTCTGTTGGGGCTGGTTGCTGCCAACACCCTTCCCTTTGTCCATAGGGGTCCCCCTCCCCTCTGGAAAAGAACCAGGAGTCTCTGAAGGTAAGTCCAGTCTTGTACGCAGCTGGTCGATATGCCGTCACAGGATACGACCGTCATCCAAGGAGACCTGGTAGGACAAAGGACCTGTAACCTTGCAAACTAGAGCAGGAACCCACAAGTAACCTGGCCCGTAGTTAAGGGTCCATACAGGGGCACCCACTTGCAATTGCCTTGATGCCCTGGGTTGTGTACCCCTAGGAGGCAGTCTGTCCGGGTGCAACTGGTCAAGTTTAGTAGTCAGTTTGCGCCCCCAGCGAAGTTCAGCTGGGCTTCTTCCCGTAGAAGTGGAAGGTGTAGTGCGGTAAGCAAGGAGGAAGTCAGCCAACCTGTGATGCCAGTCCCCATAGGTCAGTTTCTTTAAAGCATCCTTGGTGATGCGGACCATCCATTCAGCCATCCCGTTGGTGGAAGGGTGGAAGGGCGCAGAGGTGGCATGACGAATCATGTTGGCCTGTAAGAAAGCTTGGAATTCGGAAGAAGTGAATTGAGGGCCATTGTCAGACACCAAAACATCCGGAAACCCGTGTGCAGCAAAAATTCCCCTTAGTACTTGGATAGTCTTTGCAGTGGTAGTGGAGGAGAAAGGTACAACCTCAAGCCATTTTGAATAGCTATCAACCAGGACCAAGAAGAATTGACCCTGAAAGGGCCCAGCGTAATCAATGTGCACCCTAGACCATGGAGACTGTGTTTCTTCCCATCTATGCACAGGAGCCTGGGGCATTTCTGGGCGTGAGCGCTGACAAAGGCGGCAAGCGTGCACCTTAGCCTCAATTTCCTTGTCTAATCCAGGCCACCATAAATGGCTGCGTGCAAGTGCCTTCATTCGTACAATGCCAGGATGACCCTCGTGAAGGGAACCTAAGACCCTAGACATCATTGAGGTAGGAATGACAACTCTGCTGCCCCACAGCAGACAACCCTGGAAAGTGGATAACTCATTCCTTTTCAGCCAGAAACTCTGAAACTCAGTGCCTGGACAACTCTCTGGCCAACCAGACAAAACCCAGGATAAGACACGAGAAAGTGTGAGATCCTTGGCTGATTCAGCAGCCACATCCCTGGTGTTTAGAGGTGATTCAGACAGTGCCTGAATTGAAAGGATGTTGATTTCCGGGGCAGGATCAGCCTCTACTACTTGTAAGGGTAATCTACTGAGGTCATCAGCATGGCCCATTTCCTTGCCAGGTTTGTGAATTAGAGAAAAGTCATAAGCTGACAGGAATATTGATCATCTGAGCATCCTGGGGGAGATGATGTGGGGGGTCTGTTTGTTAGCGGTAAACAACCCCAACAAAGGCTTATGATCATTGTAGACTGTGAAACGTCTGCCATACAAAAAATCATGGAATTTTTTAATTCCAGCAACAACAACTAGGGCCTCCCTGTCTATCTGGGCATAATTCCTTTCAGCAGAGGACAATGTTCTGGAATAATATGCAACAGGAACCTGAGTTCCATCTGGTCTGAGATGACTGAGTACTGCTCCTACTCCATAAGGAGAAGCATCACAAGCAATGCACACAGGAAGAGTTTCATTGAAGTGTGCAAGCACATTGTTGGACGTTAGTAAGGCCTTAACCTCATTGAAGTTTGCTTCCTGTGCCTGTGACCACTGCCACACTACCTGTTTGTCCAGAAGCCTATGAAGTGGTTCAGCTACATTAGCCTTATTAGGAATGAAGGAATTATAAAAATTCAAGAGTCCCAGAAAAGCTTGCAGTTCAGTTTTGGACTTAGGTCTAGGAGCTTGCAAGATAGCTTTTAATTTGGACTCAGCAGGATGAATCCCATTGGCATCAATTTTGAATCCCAGAAAATCTGTAGAAGGCACCCCAATTTTACATTTGTCCTTTTAAAGCTTGAGTCCTGTTTTCTGGAACCGCAGCAGGACAGCCCTCAATCTCTCAGCTAGATTTTGGGTGGAGTCTCCAGCAATTAAGACATCATCAAAATAGGGGCAAACCCCTGGTAAACCTCTCAAAGTATTTTCCATTACACTTTGGAAAATTCCAGGAGCTACGTTTACTCCAAATTGTAGTCTCTTAACTTTGAATGCCCCCCTATGAGTTACAATGGTTTGTGCTACAGCAGCAGCTTCATCAACAGGCAGCTGTTGATAAGCCTGTGCTAAGTCAAGCTTTGCAAAAACATGTCCCCCCTTGAGGGAGGCCAGAATATGGCTGACTACAGGTACAGGATAGGCATGTTGTTGCAATGCCTTATTGAGAGTGCATTTGTAATCTGCACAGGTGCGAATGTCCCCATTAGCCTTAAGAGGCGTGACTATGGGAGTTTCCCAAGGACTGGAGTCAACAGGTTCTAAGATTCCTTGCTGAATTAATTTGTCCAATTCAGCATCAATTTTCCCTTTTAAAGCAAAAGGTACCCTTCTTGCTTTTACTCTGATCGGAGTGACAGTGGGGTCCAACTTCAAAGAGACTGGGGGCCCTTTGTATGTGCCCAGCTGTGGGCTGAAAACATCCGCAAATTCTTTGCAGACTTCCTGTAAATCTACTGTTTACATGCTATTGAGCCCTGTAACTTGTATTCCCAAGGCCTCAAACCAATTGAGTCCTATGAGACTCGTGCGCTCACCCCCCACTATCAACACATCTAATGGACCTTCAAAATCCTTATACTGCACGTTAAGGGTGGCCTCCCCCTTAACACACACTTTGGAGTTTTGGAAGTCTGTTAGCACTATATTAGAAGGCCTAAGCTTGGCCTGAAAACCACTACCAGAGCAAATCTTTCTGAATGTGTGAATGGAAATGATTGAAAGTGCAGACCCAGTGTCTAGTTCCATGACCAATGGAATCCCTTGCAACTTCACCTTAAGTGACAATTTCTTTTTAAGTGGCTTGTGTGTGCCTGTCCTATAAATGCTTCTTCGTGAAGCACAGAAACCCACCCTGTTTTGGCTGGGGACCCTGGTACCTTTCAGGCACAATTCTTCTCGGGGTTATACCCTCTGATGGCTCAGACACACAGCTGCTATGTGGCCTTGCTTCCCACATGCTCTACAGATTACAGAACGGAACTTGCAGTCAGTCCTCTTGTGGCGACCTCTACACCTGAAGCACTTGGGTACAGGTGAAGACCTTTCTTTGCCTTCCCTCTGCTTCCCTTCTTTGGTTGGGTAGAGATGATCTACTTCTTCATCAGGTTCCTCTTCCGAGCTTCCTTGGACTCCCTCGTGGTGCATGGAAACAGCTTCTGGAGTACTTCTGAGAGGCCTCATATTCTTGATTGCCCCACTTGCTGCCTCTTCTGCAGTAACCTCTCTCAAGGCATCTTGGAACGATATGTCTTCTTTAGCGAAAAGTCTTTGCTCACATCTCGGTTTCTCAGTCCACATACAAATCTGTCTCTCAGCCTTTTCTCTAAGTCTATAAACTCACAATGCTTAGCTGCTCTTCTTAATGCAGCAATGTATTCTTTAGCTGATTCGCCAGCCCGTTGATCCCTCTGTTCAAAAGTATGTCTCCAAGCAATAACAGATAACTTGGGTTGAAAATGCTCTTTTAATAATTTCTTTAAATCTGTGTAGGTAACAGATTCAAGGGGTGCAGGGGCTACTAAATTTTCAGCGATTTCAAATGCATCTTGACCACAAACACACAGTAGGGTGGTGGCCTTTAAGCCATCTTCTCTTACTTGATTAACTCTGAAATAATTTTCTGCTCGGGCCACATAAGATTCCCATCTATCTGGATGTGTAACATCAAACTCAGAAAGTTTCCCTATCTTTGCCATCTTCAGTAAAGCAGGAAGGGTCTATCAGCCAGCTTACCTCCAATGAAGCTGTATTGGCAGGCAGTTGCTGAATTTAATGCCGTTTCCTCGCTGTCTCAGGACTCCGGGGTAAGCTTACAATTCTTTGTGTAATTGTAAGGCAATCCCACCTTCGTCGCCATTGTTGAGTCCTCGGTTAATGGCAATGACGGCTCGAGACATTCTGTGGTTTCAGGAACTCTTTATTAGTCTTCAATAGCCCCTGTTACAACTCTGAGCAGCACAAGCCTCTCAGCCTCTCTTAAAGACAAATCCCGGGCCAAAAAGCAACACTTAGGCGTGCGGCGCGCCTTGCGCATGTGCATGAGCGCTGGCGCCAGCCAGTCTGGTCCCGGGCAGCTTACAACTGCCTGGGACCATTGCAACGTCCCGAGCCTGCCTCTGCAGGCTCAGGACACAACAGGGGGGGGTCAGCAGGTCCTGGCTGTGGGAAGGCAAGGGGGTCTGGCTAGAGTGGGTGGGAGGGCTGAGACAACTCTGTGGAGGAAAGTTCCCCCCTGCCGGCTGAGCCTCTCATGCACACCATGGTCACATAGGATTGCGTAGAATGGGCGTCAGGCAGGGGGCTGGAGAAGGGCAGCTAGCAGGGGGGATCAGAGCCGCTGCCATCTCCCTTCTGCAGTGCAGCCCCATCAGCACAGGTAGAGATGGCTCTGGGATGCCCAGAAGGGAGCCCTTGCCTGGCCTAGACCCTGTCTGCTCAGCGGCTCTGATGGGGGCTACTGCTCCTGCTGCTCTGAACCCCTCAACTGGCTGGCCATGCAGGGAAGCAGGAGGAAATGGAGGGGCAGCTGCGGGTCTAAAGCCACTTCGGCTGCCCACTGGCCATAGCCGGCCCTGCCTCAGGAGCCCAACAAGGCAGTGGATCTCATGCACCGGCTGTCCAGCCTCATGGGGCAGCAGTGCCTGGATAACAGCAGGGCTGGGCAGGAGGAGATGGTGGTGGCAGTGGTGATGGCAATCCCCATATTGCCAGGCCCAGCTGGCAGCAGCTCCGGAAGCAAAGCTGTGCCGCCCATCCTTGCACTGGTGGGGGCAGCATCGAGGGAAGGCGGGCTCTGGCACACACACCCCTCACTCTTGCCGTTCCACATCATCCTGCGCACACCCTTGGCCCCTCGCCACCATTTCCCTTCCACAGCACAGCATCTTCTGGGGCTGCTGCTAGCTGGGCCTGGCAATGCAGGGATTGCCACTGCCATCTCCTGCTCAGCCTGTGTGTTGCTCAGGCTCCACTGGCCTATGAGGCCGGGCAGCCAGTGCATGAGATCCGCACCTCTTAGGTTTTTGATTACAGTGGTACTTTCCTCGACCATACAGTCTCCCTGAAAGCTATCAGTTCTAACACTGGTCACAGGTGGTTGGAGAAAAAATAATAAATCGCCATTTGATACCTGGCTTCTTCCTATGGAATCAAAATTAGCGGGTGGGTGGTTGAAGAGAGGGACAGTCAGGATTCTGCCTGCTTTATTACAGGCAAGGCTATTAACAGGCAACCCGCTCCATTTCATTAAAAAAAACTTTTTAATTTTTTTTTAATGAAATGGAGCAGGCTGCCTGTTAATAGCCTGCTGCATAATAAAGCAGGCAGAACTGCAATCGTCCCTCTCTTCAACCATTTGTTCACTAACTTGCCAAGGCCCCATGTGGCCAGATGCATCCCAGCACAGCTGGTTTATCTCCTGGTCTCAGTCCTCCTGGCCTTGCATGCTCTCTTTTCCCCAGGCACAACCCACTGCAGCACCTCCTCAGCTGTTGGCTATTCATCCAGCTCAAAGGTGGCTTCTCTGAACTGTTGGTGGTGGGCGAGGTGAGGCTGCTTTTCGTCTTCTCCAGATGGCTTTGGCAGATTCCTCCCTCACCTGCCCACCCACTCTTTTCCCTTTACTCCCCTTCTGAGCCCTCTTTGCAGTTCTGCCCACATAGCCACCAAAGCAAGAGGTGGTGTGCCAGAGCTGGAAAGCATTTCTCTGCCGCCGCAGAGCTGGATAGCTTGCCACACCCATCACCACTCAGATATGCTCGCTTCCCAAACCATTTCTTTTCTAACCTTCTTTTCAGCTCCTCTGTCACTTCCTCTGCCACTGAATGCAGTCCCACAATTAAAAAAAAGTTTGTGGGGCTAAAAAAAAAAGTTCAATCAATCAATTCAAACTTCTCATGAAAAAAAAGATCTTGTGAAGTTTGAATTGACTGATTTAACTTTTTTTTTTAGTACCATAAACTTCTTCTGTTTGTGGGGTTGCCCACGGCGGCAGAGGAAGTGACAGAGGACTGCGTTGGAGCTGGAAAGAAGAAGTTGCTTGGGTCCAATCAGGTCGGGAAGGGGGGCATTTCTGCCACTTATTAACCGGTTCTTCAAACTCAAAAGAAATTAGCTACCAATTCTACAAAACCAGTGTGGACCGTCTGAATCCTACCACTGGGTGAGGGGTTGTTGGTTCTAGGGATCTTTGCCTTTCTAATCCCATCAACTCAAAGCTTCCTGGCTCCAATCTTTCTGAAAGGATTATCAAATCTGCATTTCTACAGACCTGGTTTCTGCTTGAGGCAGAGAGACTCGGGCTTGCTTTCCTTTGGGGAAATACAATATTCTATCCTTTTTAATACCCCCCCCCCAAATATTTCCTTTTGTATAAGGGTGGGTGGGTGCTGACTTCCAACAATTGAACACATACAAATGACACAGGGAGTTGTTAATAACATTATTCTCAAGGGTGAAGCCTTACAGCTCAGTGCGGAAGACCAGGCCACTGCCTGCTAATAACCGGGAACAGATTTCATCAATCTTTTCATTTTGAGCCACAGTAAGATGCTCCTTCCAGTCTCCTACAATGCCTATAGGTGGGAAACAATCCAAGAAAACAAAATCAATGATTCCTGTTTCCTGAGCTCTTTTACAACTATTTTATTACTTCAGCAATGGAGTGCATCCTTCTTTCTTTCAGAGGGTCCCTACAGTTGGACCAACCGGTCCCCAAAGAAATTGAATATGAGGGGAGGAGTATTACAAATAGAACACCAGATCTGCATGTCAAAACGGATTGTCAATGAAATACAGGTAGTCCTCAATTTCTGTCAGAAATGGAGCCTGCCCTTTAAGGTCACATGTTTTGATGGTAGTAAAATAGGTTTTTTGCAGCAATCATTAAGTAGCTATAGTAGTCATAAAGCAAATGGTCATTAAGCAAACATAGCAGTCCTTAAGTGAACCAGTGGTTTGCAATGGATACGGTTTCACCAACAAACAGAAGTAAATACCAGTTTTGGGCAAAATGTTGTAAAGTGGCCATGTGACCATGGAACAATTAAATGGCCATAAATGTAGTCTGTTTGCCAATCTGAAGTTCAGTCATGTGACTGTGGGACGGGGGGGGGGGACTCATGACCATCATGTCAGAAGAATAATTTGGGGTTCCAATTCGAGTTGGGGCTGCACAGGAATAAATAAAAATGAGATCCAGACAGCTGCAGGAAAGAATATTTATTCCAAAATACATAACAGTTTGCATTTAGGGGCAGGCTGTAGAGAAATGGGGTACAGCAGCAGATTTTTATAGGGGGAGCTTGTCCGGAGTGACACATGCTGATTGTAGGGTGACAGTTGAGAGGTGCATCTGTGTGGGGAGGTGTATGTGGGTGTGTTTATTCTTATGAATATGCAGTTCCCCTGGGAGACATTATTTAATTAACTCTGTTTGTGTTTCCAGACCTTATCCTTTCGATATGAAGATTAGGTTTGGGTAACTTATTTCAGAGTTTGAGAAAGTTTGCTAATTTATTAACGTGGAGACACTGATTTTTAGACCATTGTGGATTCTGTTAATAGAATAGAATAACAGAGTTGAAAGGGACCTTGGAGGTCATCTAGTCCAACCCCCTGCTAAGGCAGGAAATCCTATACCATTTCAGACAAATGGTTGTCTTATCACTTCTTAAAAACATCCAGTGTTGGATGTTAACTCTGTTGTTAACTCAAATCCTAGCTACCATCTCAGAAGAAAAGATTCAACTTTTTACCTTCTTTTCTAAATAATAATAATAATAATAAAAATCACAAATTGTGACTGCCATCTAATGGACTAAGTAGAAAAAAACTCTTGCATGTACAATAAATTTCTGATTTGAAACTCTCCTGCTTTATATAATCCACATCCATTTCCCCCAACTATTTGGCACCTTTTCCTCTGATTTTTGGCTGCATCCTTTGTGGTTGAAAACAACACTAGCAGTAGAATATATAAGGAAAAATCCTGTCAAGCATGTACAACCAGATGTTTCAACTCTGCTAATTCATGTATGCTGATAAATAATTAAAAATGAACATGCACCCTAAAATGCATCCATTTTTTTAATCAATCAAGTTATTCACTGCCAATTTCTGTTCTGGACTGTTCTATCCTGAAATGTCTAGATTTGCAAACTGCACAACTTACAGTGTTCCTTCGCAACTCTTCTGAAGTCGATGCCTGTGCTTTGCACTTGTTTTTTCACCACTATTTCTAAGAACTTCATCAGCCTCTTGTATTAACATTCAGCTTCAGTTCTGTTCCTCACCTTTTCTTATGAAGGGTGACAAGGCTTGGTTCATCACAAAAGCAGGCAAAGTGCAGTAATTGACCATGGAGTTGATTTTCATTGTCTCAAATTTTGTATGTTCAATGACCTCCTTCAGAATTGGATCTGGGAGTTTGAAGTCGAGGAACTGAGTGATTTCTCTGGCTGGATCCTAGGAGAAATATGGAGAGAATTCTGGCTATGTTTTGATGCTTTCTTATCTGAAATGGTTAGAAAATGGAACTTGCTCTTTTCTTGTTTAGTCCAGAGGCAATCCACAATAAGTGCGCTCCAACAAAACGAGCATTTTTATATCTCATCTTTGGGCCCTAACCAGAGCACCTTGTATACATTTCTCTTGTAATCATTTGTATTTTATCTACATTTGCCTATATTATACCATCTACAGCAGTGGTTCTCAACCTTTTTAATGCCGCGACCCCCAACTGGTCGTAAGTCAAGGACTACTCAACTGGTGCAGCACCGTTTGCAGAATGGGACTTTTGGCGGGCTCAGCAGGGCAGAGACAGCCTGGAGAATTCCTATTGGCTTTTGAAAGCCAATAGAATTAGACTCTATTCAAGAGAGTCTATTCTATTGGCTTTCAAAAGCCAATAGAATAAAAGGGAGTAGCACAGCTAAGGAAAAGGGGGGAAAAATGGCGGACTGCATTGTTTGGTGACCCCCGTGAAATGGTTGTTCGACCCCAAATGGGGTCCCGACCCACAGGTTGAGAACCACTGATCTACAGTATAGCATTGGCTTCCAGTTTCTTTCCAGCTGTGATTCAGAATGCTGATTATCATCTCTAAAACCCCACATGTTACAAGGCCAGTTTATCTATGGGATCACCTTCCTATCCATCATGTTGAATAGGATGGGTGTATCCAGATCCCTTCCCTTACATGTCATCTAGTGCAGGGCTTTTCAATCTTATCACAGATTGTACCACTTTTAGGACATGACAATATTTGACTACCACTATTGCTTAGCAAGGTGTCAAAAACTTGATGACTGAAAAAAGGGTGGGGATTTTGGGTTTTACTGATTGGATTCATTTGTTGTTATAGAAATGGCTAGTTTATAATATTATGGAAAAATAAAAAGTTGAGGTTCAATGTTAATGCTTCCTTCTACTGCAACAAAGGAAGTCTGTTCTTTTTCTCTTCTCCACCTCACTTCCCCCCCTTTTTTGCTCCCCACTGTTTCTTACTATTTGCTTTTGTATTTTTGTATTTTATTCTATAATCTAATAAAATATTACAAACAGTAGTAAAAAAGTTAAAAAGTACCAGTTTTAATTTCTTTCATGGCTGTTCCTTTGCTGAATCACTTTCCCTTTGCACTGACAAATGTATGATGAATTTATCAATTTTATTAATATGCACCACTACCAGCTAGTTCAGGAGTCTTCAAACTTGGACCTTTTAAGACTTGTGGACTTCAACTCCCAGAATTCCTCAGCCATCATGGCTGGATAAGGAATTCTGGAAGTTGAAGTCCACAGGTCTTAAAGTTGCTAAATTTGTAGACCAGGGGTGTCAAACTCAATTTCATTGAGGGCCCCATCAGCATTGCGGTTGCTCTCGGGAGGGGGCTGTGGTGTGTGGCCAGGGGGGGTGCAGCCTACTGGGTGGGCATGGATGGAGTGGGTGTGGCCTACTGGGCGGGCATGCCCAGCTCTACATCATTCGCATCAAGGGTGCCTGTGGGGGCCTGGGCAGGAGTGGGACAGATTTGAGGGTCTCTGGCAGAAAGGGGTGGGACCAGGGAAAGTGCCAAAACATGGTCCACGAGAGTAGCCTCACTGTTCCTCTCATACCATGTGGGGGGGGACTCGATGATGGTGCAGGCTGCCGGGAGCCCTGGACAGCAGAGGTCAAATGCCCAGCCTGGCCCTTGAGCACCCACGGCACCAAGCCCAGCCCCACTTTCCCAAAGAGGCACCCAATTGCACTTACCTCCTCCTCAAGTCTGCTGCTATTGTGCTTGCTCTCCTTAGCCAGGTTGCTCATGATGGGTACGAGGGCAAAGTCAGAGGGAGGCCCATTCCCTCTCCAAGGAAGGAGACCCAGCTTTGTATCCAAAGCTTCCTTAGCAAAAGGATGGGAGACCCCCAGGATAGACAAGGAGGAGGGGGCAAGGGGATGGTGAAAGGGTAGCAGGGCAGGACTAAGGCTGGACTTCCCTTAGAACTTCCCTCTCCTTCTTTCCTTCCTTCCTTCCTAAGTACAGAGTGGTCGGAAAATATTTGAGATGAGGGAGGGAGAAAAACAGGAAAGAAATGCATCTGGGGAGGTGTCACCCTTCGTGAGGAATGAAGAAATGCACCATCGCCTGGAAGTGGCCAGCACATGGCCCTCACCTACTTCACATATCTGGCTTGGTGGGCTCTGGTGGAGGGGATGCCATGAGTAGCGTGAGAGTCAATGTTATCTGAGCAATGCCATCCAGCCCACAGCCTGCCTGGTTTCGGCAGGCAGCAGGACACTTTCCTCACACCACCAAGAGACTGAGCCAAGCGATGCGAAGCTCACCAGCTTTGCAGCTTGGTGCCTGCTGAAACTTGGCAGGCTGGGGGCTAAGCAGCATTGCACTTCTCACCAGATTCGCACTACCCGGCTCAGCTCTTGGCGCTGTGAGGAGAGCGTCCCACTGCCTGCTGAAACCCCTCCCCCAGAGCCCATCTATTGCAGAAAATCACAGAACTCAGACCGTGGAATCAAAAGAAGTTGCTTTATTTTGTGCAAAAGGTTCATAGCACTATATTTGTGAAACTTCAACTGAACAGCTTCTCATAACAAAACACAAATTTATATATTCTCATCAGAAACAGCAAAATATGGAAATGTAACAGGTAGCATGGATTGGTTGCTTTGAATCACAGCCCCCTTACAGCATACAGCCCCCCTTTCCGTAACTAACATATCTTGCTTAAACTTCTGTCTAAATTTCCTGTAATGTACTTGTGGTTAGCTACAGATGAGACATAGTAACATATATGGTTAGCTGTAGCAGAGCTTCAAACTTTAGCACTTCTGTGCAACCAACAAATGAACCTGTGGTTTTGACATCTTTCACTTCCTTTTGTTCTTCTTCTAACTAATACATGTATTTAAAACTCATGTTCCACTTTATAACTCATGTCTTGTCTTATGACTGTAATACACACATTTAAGTTTCATGTTTCACTCCATGACCCAGGTCCTCCTGCCTTACATCAAGCCGGATATGTGAAGTAGGCGAGGGCCATTTACTGGCCATTTCCAGGCGCATTTCTTCATTCCTCACAAAGGGTGATGCCTCCTCAACATGCACCCAAGGGGTGGGGCCAGCGCAGCAGAGGCCATTCCCTCACTGTTTCCAGGATGGCTTCGTGGGCCACATGAAACCACTTCGCGGGCTGCATCCGGTCCCCGAGTCTTGTGTTTGACATGTCTGTTGTAGACCCATGAGCTAGCTGGTTGGCCCTTCTTAGCTCTCCTTCCACTGTGTAGAATCTCATCCCTGTACCCTTAAAGACACAAGAATCAAGTGCAAAGCAAGAAAGGCTCACAAAATAAAGAAACACATAAACTCTCTTTTTCCCTCTTTAAGC
This sequence comes from Crotalus tigris, assembly GCF_016545835.1. Lineage (NCBI taxonomy): Eukaryota > Metazoa > Chordata > Lepidosauria > Squamata > Viperidae > Crotalus > Crotalus tigris. The sequence goes on along the minus strand of NW_024096755.1, from coordinate 114,426 downwards.
TGCCTCAGGGGTGTCATGTGTCATAATGTTGCAATCCCAGACTGAAAGGCTCTGGCAATTGAGAAAAGCTTTAGCTTTAAAATTAAACCTGTTTCCCTTCAAAGAAAACTTTCTAAAAACCATAGACAGACTCAAGATAAGGGGATAAAACTAATTACATTTGTTTAAATGGATTAAACCTACAGAAGTCAACACTTTGGACTCATGCTAGCCTAAAATACAGACTAAAATATTCCAAAAACCAAAGAACACAAAGGAGCCTCTGAATTACAAAATGCTGTAAAAACTGTACAAAAAAACTTACGGTAACCCAATAAAATCTGCCAGCTGATCCAGAACTAAATAAACCCACCTCCTTTCTGACATGCCGGCTTTTCATTTCATCAGCACTGGATGCATTTTTCTGGCTGGAGAAAATGAACCAGGGGCCCTTTTCTTCCAGCAACAGCTGCTGTTTCTCTGTCCCCATTTCCTCCTTGCTGGCTGACTTCTCCTTCTCTTTCCATGTTGTCTTTTTTCCCTTTTCCTGCCCAAATCATCTCCTTTTATAGCCTCTCCTCTTCTCCCCCCTGCCCTTTTCTTCAGTTCATCTTCAGCTCTATGTTGCTTCCGGAAGCACCAATCAGCTGGAGCCCTGCCTGCTCCTGGGGTATCTGCTGAGCCCAGACAGTCCGGCAGCTGCAGATGCCTCTCCCTCAGGCTTGGCTCGCTTCGGCTCGTTCCCCTCCTCTGCTACACTTGGCCAGCAGTTGCGTACTACCTGCCATGTGGCAAAGTACCACAGGTGGTACACATATCACTGGTTGAAAAGCCCTGATCTAGTGGGACCAGGAAGAATGCCTTCTGAGTAGTAGCCCTTACCCTAGGAAGCACCCTGCCACCCAAGATCTGGCAGGCCCCTCACCCTCCTAGCTTTCTGGAAGACTTAAAAAGATGATTGCCCGTCCATCCTCAGATATGAATCTGGTTATGGCTTCTTCTGTATTCAAGAATATTGGTTTACGACACTAGGAATTGAGATTTTATTGTTTTGAGGTTTTTTTAAGTGTTCTTGTTACTGTTGCTCTGAACTGCTGAGAGCTATGGCTCATAAGATGGGCCATGCAGAATGAACTTTCCTTAGGCCCTACCACTTGTGTTAAGTCCTCAGCGAAATGGCAATGACGCAAGAGACGGTTGCAGTTCTCAGGAGCCTCTTTATTAGTGTAAGCATACTGGTTACAAGACGCCGACAACGCCCAAGTCTCCCTGCTCCTTTTATAGGCGATCCTCGGGCCAAACTGCAACATTTGGTGCGCTTGCACTTCGCGCATGCACGCGAGTGCTGGCGACAGCCAGTCTGGTCCCGGGCAGCTTGCACCTGCCCGGAACCGTTGCAATGCCCCGAGCCTGCCTTCACAGGCTCAGGACATAACACCCCTTCCCCCCCGGCTAAGACTATAATCATACAAATAGTAATACATAGCCCAATTTTACATTTGTCCTTCTTGAGTTTGAGGCCCGTTTCCCTGAACCTCAGCAGAACAGCCCTTAATCTCTCAGCTAAGTTATGTGTAGAGTCTCCAGCAATTAAGACATCATCAAAATAGGGGCAAACCCCTGGTATACCCCGCAGTGTGTTTTCCATTATGCTTTGGAAAATTCCAGGAGCAACATTTACTCCAAATTGTAACCTCTTTACCTTGAATGCCCCCCTGTGGGTCACAATGGTTTGAGCTATAGCAGCAGCATCATCAACAGGCAACTGTTGATATGCCTGAGCTAGGTCAAGCTTTGCAAAAACACGCCCCCCCCCCTTGAGGGAGGCCAGAATATGACTGACCATGGGGACAGGATAGGCATGTTGCTGCAATGCCTTATTCAGAGTGCATTTGTAATCTGCACAGATGCGAATGTCCCCATTAGCCTTAAGAGGCGTGACAATGGGGGTCTCCCAAGGGCTGGAGTCAATAGGTTCTAAGACTCCTTGCTGAATCAATTTGTCCAATTCGGTGTCAATTTTACCTTTCAAAGCAAAAGGAACCCTTCTTGCTTTAATTCTAATAGGGTTGACAGTGGGGTCTAATTTCAGTGACACAGGGGGTCCTTTGTACGTGCCCAGCTGTGGGCTGAAAACATCTGCAAATTCTTTGCAGACTTCCTGTAGGTCTACTGTTTGCAAGCTATTGAGCCCTGTGACATGTATTCCCAAGGCCTCAAACCAATCGAGTCCTATGAGACTCGTTCGCTCACCCCCTACTACTATTACATCTAATGGACCTTCAAAATCCTTGTACTGCACGTTAAGGGTGGCCTCCCCCTTAACACACACTCTGGAGTTTTGAAAGTCCGTTAACACAATGTCGGAAGGCCTCAGCTTGGCCTGAAATCCGCTGCCAGAACAAATCTTCCTGAACATGTGCATGGAAATGATTGAAAGTGCAGACCCCGTATCCAGTTCCATAGCCAATGGAACCCCTTGTAACTTCACTTTAAGTGACAGCTTTTTCTTAATGGGCTTCTGTGTGCCTGTCCTATAAATGCTTCTTCGCGAAGCACAGAAACCCACCCTGTTTTGGCTGGGGACCCTGGTACCTTTCAGGCGCAATTCTTCTCGAGGTTGTACCTTCTGACGGCCCAGACACACAGCTGCAATGTGGCCCTGCTTCCCGCATGCTCTACAGATAGCAGAGCGAAATCTGCAGTCGGTCCTCTTGTGACGACCTCCGCAACCGAGGCACTTGGGGACAGCTGAGGAGCTTTCCTTCTGCTTCCCTTCTTTTGTGGGGTAGAGACGGTCTACTTCATCGTCAGGATCCTCCTCTGAGTTCCTTTGGACTCCTTCCTGGTGCACGGACACAGCTTCTGAAGTACTTCTGATCGGCCTCATGTTCTTGATGGCGCCACCTGCTGCCTCTTCTGCAGTAACCTCTCTCAAGGCATCTTGGAATGATAAGTCTTCTTTAGCGAAAAGTCTCTGCTGCAATTCTCTATGTCTCAGTCTGCATACAAATCTGTCTCTCAGCCGTTCTTCTAGATCTTTGAACTCGCAGTATTTAGCGGCTTTTCTCAGCGCAGCAATGTACTCTTTAGCTGATTCTCTGGGCCGCTGGTCCCTCTGTTCGAAAGTGTGGCGCCAAGCGATGATGGACAACTTGGGCTGGAAGTGTTCCTTTAGTAGTTTTTTTAGATTCTAGAGGTGCAGGTGCTGCTATATTTTCAGCGATCTCGAATGCGTCTTGACCGCAAATGCACAGCAGGGTGGCAGCTTTTAAACTATCTTCCCTTACTTGATTGACTTTAAGATAGTTTTCTACCCTTGCTACGTAGGACTCCCATCTTTCCGGATGCGAGACGAATTCTGAAAGTCTTCCAACTTTTGCCATTTTTGTAGTACAGGAAGGGTCTATCAGCCAGCTTACCCCCGATGTTCGCTGAATTGGTGGGCAGCTACTGAGTTTAACGCCGTTCCCTACTGCTCAGGACTCCAGGGTAAGCTTATAACTTGTCTGCAGTCGTTGTAAGGCATCCCACCTTCGTCGCCAGTGTTAAGTCCTCAGCGAAATGGCAGTGACGCAAGAGACAGTTGCAGTTCTCAGGAGCCTCTTTATTAGTGTAAGCATACTGGTTACAAGACGCAGACAACGCCCAAGTCTCCCTGCTCCTTTTATAGGCGATCCCCGGGCCAAACTGCAACATTTGGTATGCTTGCACTTCGCGCATGTGCGCGAGTGCTGGCGACAGCCAGTCTGGTCCTGGGCAGCTTGCACCTGCCTGGAACCGTTCCAATGCCCCGAGCCTGCCTTCACAGGCTCAGGACATAACAGCTTGTATTTGTTATCTCCTATCTCACGCAAATGTATCCTATGTGTATGTGCGCACATAAGCAGCTTACTTCTTTTATGTCTTCATAAAAGACATACAGGACTGGGTGGCTGTTCTTCACCTCCCACCAGCCTCGGACATGCTCAAACCATGAGCCCCAGGCAACTGCAAAAAAAAAAAAATGACAAGAGAATCTTGATTTACCTCACTATTCTTTCTGCTTTGTAACTCTAGGCTCTACCACCTTTCCCCTCAATATGGCTTTCATGGGTGATGAACTATCTTGGTTGAGAATGATGGAAACTATAGTTCTTGGGGAAATAATACCCTTCAGCTTCTCGAATTTAAGGGAAAAATCATTAACCATTTTTTCTCCAGAAGTCATAAAATTATCTTTGGTACAGAGGGATCCATACTTCTTTTCCAAGAGTAGTTTGGTAGCTATACTTCATGTTTTCTGTAGGCCCAATGGTGACTGCCATCCAAAATTTCCTTATGGCGACAAGGATGGCAAGTAAATTTAATAAATTAAATTGATGGTGATGGCATAATCACATATTACTGCTGGGGATTCAGCAAACAATTAGCTCCCACATGCTTTTCATAACTATTATTTTTTGGCTTCCACCTACTTTTTCCTGTAAGGAAGTTCTCTACAAACTGATCCCAGTTCCCTGGCTCCGGCAATGCCTGGTTCATGCGGTGGAAATGGAAATAAGAAACAATGGTGTCCTTAACATTCCTAGCTACATAAATAACCTGCAGAAAGAACAGAAAAATCATAAAAACTCTAGGATAAGATGTTCATATGCAAATGCATACATATATCTATGTGGTTTCTAAGAGTTGACACTTACTTGATGGCACATAATCAAATCATATGCATATACCTACACATACACATTCACACAAATACACGTCTTGCTCTGTCTTATGTAATTCCTATTCACTGCCTCTTTTCCAGCACATAAAATTATCCTAATCTGTCCAAACTTCAAACGCTGCCAAATTCAATATATTAAGCCTCTCACTTTTATGTTCCTACATTTCCTCTTCTTATGAGCATATAAACTCTTGGTTTAGTTTAGGAAGCTGAAAAGTGTATTGAGGCTGAATTCAGATGAGAATTAAGATTTGCTTTCCTTTATAAGGGGCAGAAGGAATGACCCTGAAGACAGGAGGAAGATCCTCTACTAAGATATTGGTTAGATAACAGAAATTTGAGTCTGGAACAGAATGAAACCCGAGAAAACATCTCAGACATGATTGTCCCTGGTTCTCATGTAGATAAAGAAAGGGAAGATGGAAGTACATTCAGACTTCCAAAATTCTATTACCATAACCTTATAACAAAAGTAGGATTGGCCTGCATGACTTTTGTTTTCTTATCAAGTCTGCCTTGAAAAACTGAGATTCCATCAACCATATTGCAGTTGTTCTAACCTTGCAATCCCAGAAGGAAGGTGGGAGAAGCTGGACTGGGAGGTGAGATTTCAGGGTGCGTGGGGAAGGCATTGCCTCTGCCATTTCCAAACCTGCAAGATGGGTGGGTGGGTGGGTGGGAGAGGGATGGACATTATTCAGGTTCATGGTAAGGAAAATCTTTATCATCAGCCCCATGAAGCAGTACCGTGTTACTCACCTGAAGATATGGGTTTTATAGGAAACAAGTCTATGAAGGGAATCCGTTCATATATGGGAGCCCTTGCACATTTCTGTTTGTCTCCTCCATGCTGTATCATGTCCACTATTTCTTGCATCCAGGTAGTCCCTGATATGAGAAACGTGGAGAACAGATTGATCAATCTAAAGATTGGGTTCCTGTTCCTTGATCTTTCGACTTTAGGCTTCGTACTTCTTCCCCCAAAGCTATTTTGTCATGCTCTTCCACATCTCCTCCCCACTTACCTGTTTTGGGATAAGTGCAAATGAGAAGGTCATCAGGCTGGGCTTTAAAATTCCTTAAGAACTCCAGGTTTGCAGCAGTACTATCAAGTAAAGAGATTCCTTCAACTTCCACCAGTTTTGAACGTTTGAGTAACCTTGGATCAAACTCTTTCAATGCTCTTCTTAAAAGCTCCATGATGAATGGAAAAGCCAGGAAAAGGGAGTTTATGACCTAGGGAGATGTGATCACAAATCTTTGGAGTTCAGTGTTCCAGCTTTGCAAAGATTCTGCTCCAGAGTTCCTTTTGAACGAGAGTGTCATGTTTGCGTCTTGCACTATATAATTCTTGTCTGTCTCCACCCACTTTCTCTTTTGTTCCTTAAAATTTCTGCAAGGGCTGGAAATTTGATATGCATATTACACACAGGAAAAACCTCCTGAATAAGCTGATAAGAATTAACACACACTGATCTATAGGAATGACACATTTTATGTGCAGTTCCTGTAGATCAGTGATTCTCAACCTTGGCAATTTAGAGACATTGGACTTCAGCTCCCAGAATTCCCTGGCACATATGTCAAACCATGTTAAATTTGCCAAGGTTGAGAAACACTGTATAAATAAAATTGATGGGAATGGAGGAAGTGCCCTGACATGTCGCCACAAGTCCGATTTATATACGGTTTCCTTCTCCTGCCCTAGAAGCCAGAAAGGAGCCTTGACTTTAGATTAGGAAGTTTGGACTCAGGTCAATCAGATCCGCAGAGAGACTCATCTCTGGGTGGAGGGGAATTAAGAAAGTCAAGATGGTGTCCATAATTGAACCCCATGAGAACATCATCGTCAATCTGACAGGTGAGCATTTTTTAATCCTGTCTGACTGGTAGTGGATGAGCTGTACTTCTATGGCAATAGGAAGAGAATGAACAGAAAAGCTTCTTGTGCCTTATGTAGTTACAGCCGAGGATTGATGGTGCTCTGTAGATCAGAGTTAAAATGTGCCGTGGAATTCTAAGAGAAAGGGAGTTAGGGAGGGAGAGAGAAATGAACAGGACACCCCAAAACCTGATATATGATGGTCTATATGTCGCTTTGGCATCACTTTTGCCTAATTACCCCACGGATTCCATAGCAGTGTTCCAATATCTCAGGGGCTGCCACAAAGAAGAGGGGATCAACCTATTCTCCAAAGCATGTGAAGACAGGACAAGAAGCAATGGATGGAAACTAATGAAGGAGAGAACCAACTTAGAACTAAGGAGAAATTTCCTGGCAATTAGAACAATTAATCTGTGGGACAACTTACCTCCAGAAGTTGTGAATGCTCCAACCCTGGAGGTCTTTAAAAAGAGATTGGACAAGCATTTGTCTGAAATGGTAAAGAGTTTCCTGCTTGAGGAAGGGGTTGGACTAGAAAACATCCAAGGTTCCTTCCAATTCTGATATTCTGTTATTCTGTCTTCCTATAACTTTTAAGCCAATTTACCTCTATCTCAATTGTAGTGTAACTCAGATTTCAGATTCTGGAATTTTTGCACATCTATATTTGTGGGAAATTCTTGCTCTCCTCCCATCTTTCCCTTCTGGAATTCCCTCATACATTTCACCTTATTATGGTAGCCATGGTTAACCCATCTAGTCTGTGTCTAGCTGATTGGGGAATTCTGGGAGTTGAAGTCTTAAAGGTGCTAAGCTTGAGAAACAGTCGTCTGTTTCTGTTGGTTTCATTCCCCTTGCTTCTTTAAGCAGCTCCAATCGACTCCTTTTTTCATTCCTCAAGAATGACATTTGTTTCTTCTCTACCCCACCGGATACAGTATAGCTATAATAATCATCATCATCATCATCATCATCATCATCATCATCATCATCCAGTCTGAACATCTGGCTGACTGTGCGATGATTAATAATAATAATAATAATAATAATAATAATAATAATAATAATAATAATAATAATAGTAACGACAGCAGAATAGACGAGAAAGAACTGGAGAAGATAACAAAATACAAAGACCTACAAATAGAAATAGAAAGACTGTGGCAAAAGCAAGCAAGGGTAGTACCAATAGTAATAGGCTCCTTGGGTACAATCCCAAAAGAACTGCAGCACCACTTGAACACCATTGGCATTGACAAATTCTATCTCAATTATAGTGAGGCAGAATGGAAAATACATATAGTAACAGAACATATTAGTAGAAGCTTGCTTGCTTTGATGTTGTAAGCTTTAGGAAAAGGGAACTTTCCTTCATGTAATCATGAGCTGTGTGACCTGTGTGCTAGTTATTTACTGTAACCGAAAATATTGTAAGAAGGGTACTGAAAGTAAGACAGTGGTGGCGAAACTATGGCACGCGTGCCAGAGGCGGCACACAGAGCCCTCTCTGTGGGCACGCGCCATCGCCCCAGCACACGTGGTCTCTAAAGGTTTGCCATCACTGGCCTAAGGCCAGCCAGCCTGGAGCTGCCATTGGGGAGCCCACCATCCCACCCCCCAGAGACCCCCTGGATCTCCCCCAACCCTGCCAGTCTCCCACAGGTGTCCCTCCCCATAAGCAATATCAAGGTGGCCATGCTCACCCCGGCCATGCCCACCCAATCTGCTATGACTACTGCAGCCACACCCATCCAGTGGCCATGCCCACCCAGTCTGCCAAGCCCACTGTAGCTGCACCCGCCGAGTGGGTCACACCCACCCGGCACCTGGTGATACATAAGTGGATTTTGGGTTGCAGTTTGGGCATTCGGTCTCTAAAAGGTTCGCCATCACTGGTGTAAGATAATATCCTTATAGAGAAATATATTATGATATAAACTTCTCCTTTTCCCCACCCCTGCGATGCAGACTTCTCCTTTCCCCACCCCTGCTATAGCTGATAAGGGTAACGCCTCAGGCGGGGCTGGGGTTGCAAAAGGGATAAAACCTATTCCCTGGGAGTAGCCTGGGGTTCAGAATGTCATGCTAATGCTCTGAACCTTTGCGGTCAAATAAACCTGTTTTCTCCAACCCTTTGTGGTCTTGTCTTCTGAATAAATATTAAAAATTTCTACTACAGTAATGTAGCTCAGATTTCAGATTTTGGAATTTTTCCACATCTATATTTGTGGGAAATTCTTGCTCTCCTCCTTTAGTTTGTGGGACTAAAAAAAAAGCTCAATCAATCAATTCCAACCTCATAAAAAAAAAGATCTCGCAAAGTTTGAATTGATTGATTGAACTTTTTTTTTTAGTACCACAAACTTCTTTTGTTTGTGAGGCTGCCCACGGCGGCAGAAAAAATGACGGAGGACTGTGTTGGAACTGGAAAGAAGGTGTCACATGGGTCCGATCGGGGGCGGGAAGGGGGGCGTTTCTGCCACTCATTAACCAGTTCTCCGAACTCAAAAGAAATTAGCTACCAGTTCTACAGAACCAGTGTGAACCGTCTGAATCCTACCACTGGGTGAGGGGTTGTTGGTTCTAGGGATCTTTGCCTTTCTAATTCCATCAGTTCAAAGCTTCCTAGCTCCAATCTTTCTGAAAGGATTATCAAATCTGCATTTCTACAGACCTGGTTTCTGCTTGGGGCAGAGAGACTCGGGCTTGCTTTCCTTTGGGGAAATATAATATTCTGTCCTTTTTAATATGCCCCCAAATATTTCCTCCTTTCCCGTATGGGGGTAGGTGGATGCTGATTTCCAATAATTGAACACATGCAAATGACACAGGCAGGTGTTAATAACATTATTCTCAAGCCTTACAGCTCAGTGTGGAAGACCAGGCCACTGTTTGCTAATAACCGGGAACAGATTTCCTCTATTTTTTCATTTTGAGCCACAGTAAGATGCTCCTTCCAGTCTCCTACAATGCCTATAGGTGGGAAACTGTTATGTCCCGAGCCTTGCAAACAGCTCGGGCGTTTGCAGGCAGTCCCGGGCAGGTGCAAAGCTGCCCGGGACCAGACAGGCTGTCGCCAGCGCCGTGCGCATGCGCGGGTGCTGGCGCGGGAAAAGTATCATATTTACCCAGGAAGCGTCTATATAAGAAGCTGGGAGGTTTTGGGAGCTGCTGAAGCCATCTACTTGTAAGCTGAATGCTGAATAAAGGAAACTGAGAACTTCAACTGCTTCTCGTGTCTGCTTCCCGCCAAGGACTCAACACTGGCGACGAAGGTGGGATGCCTTACACCGCCTGGAAAGGAAGAAGTGTAAGCTTACCCAAGTGAGTCCTGAGCGGCGGAACGGCGTCGACTCGGCAGCTACCCGCCAATCCAGTGCGCATTCGGGGGTAGGCTGGCTGATAGACCCGTCTTCTGAAGATGGCGAAAATCGGAAGGCTTTCGGAATTCGACGTCTCACATCCAGAGCGGTGGGAGTCATACGTAGCCAGGGTGGAGAACTACTTCAAGGCAAACCAAGTGAGGGAAGAGAGCTTGAAGGCTGCCACCCTGCTTTGTGTTTGCGGTCAAGACGCCTTCGACATTGCAGAAAACCTTGCAGCACCTGTTCCAGTAGAGTCTGTCAGCTACGCAGATCTGAAGAAGCTACTGAAGGAGCACTTCCACCCCAAGATGTCCATCATCGCATGGCGCCACACCTTCGAGCAGAGGGATCAACGGCCCGGTGAGTCGGCCAAAGAATTCATCACCGCATTACGGAAGGCCACCAAGCACTGCGAGTTCAAAGACCTCGAAGAACGACTGAGGGACCGATTCGTGTGCGGGTTAAGGCATCGAGATCTACAACAAAGACTTTTCGCTAAAGAAGAATTGTCCTACCAAGATGCCTTAAGGGAAGTCACCGCAGAAGAAGCAGCAGGCGGCGCTGTCAAGAACATGCGGCCGATCAGAAACAGTCCAGAGGTTGCATCCGTGCACCAGGAAGACGCCCAAAGAAACTCCGAGGAGGATCCGGACGAGGAAGTCGACCGTCTCCACCCCACGACGGAAGAAAAACAGAAGGGAAGCTCTTCAGCTCCGCTCAAGTGCATCGGCTGTGGAGGTCGCCACAGGAGAACCGACTGCAAGTTCTGCTCCGCTACCTGCCGGGCATGCAGCAAACAAGGACACATTGCAGCTGTGTGTCTGGGCCGACGAAAGGTACAACCTCAGGAAGAACTGCGCCTGAAAGGTACCAGATTTCCCAGCCAGAATAGGGTAGGTTTTTGCGCTTCACGAAGAAGCATCCTTAGGACAGGCACACACAAGCCCATTAAGAAAAAGCTGTCACTCAAGGTGAAGCTACAAGGGGTTCCATTATCTATGGAACTAGACACAGGGTCTGCCCTTTCAATTATCTCCTTGCATACATTTAGGAAGATTTGTTCCGGTAGTGGAACTCGGCCAAGTTAAGGCCTTCTGACATTGTGTTAACAGATTTTCAAAATTCAAGAGTGTGTGTTAAGGGGGAGGCCACCCTTAACGTGCAATACAAGAGTTTTGAAGGTCCACTAGACTTATTAGTAGTAGGGGGTGAACGAACGAGTCTCATAGGACTCGATTGGTTTGAGGCCCTGGGGATACACGTCACAGGACTCAACAGTTTACAAACACTCGACCTACAGGAAGTCTGCAAAGAATTTGCAGATGTTTTCAGCCCCCAGCTGGGCACATTCAAAGGACCCCCTGTGTCCTTAAAGCTAGACCCCACTGTCACTCCCATTAGAATTAAAGCAAGAAGGGTCCCTTTTGCTTTAAAGAGTAAAATTGACACTGAGTTAGACAAACTGATTCAACAGGGAATCCTAGAACCTGTTGATTCCAGTCCTTGGGAGACCCCCATTGTCACGCCTCTAAAGGCAAATGGGGACATTCGCATTTGTGCTGACTACAAATGCACTCTAATAAGGCATTGCAGCAACATGCCTATCCTGTTCCTGTGGTCAGTCATATTCTGGCCTCCCTCAAGGGGGGGCGCGTTTTTGCAAAGCTTGACCTAGCTCAAGCGTATCAACAGCTGCCTGTTGATGATGATGCTGCTATAGCTCAGACTATTTGACCCACAGGGGAGCCTTTAAGGTAAAAAGGCTGCAGTTTGGAGTGAATGTCGCTCCTGGGATTTTCCAAAGCGTAATGGAAAACACACTACGGGGTATACCAGGGGTTTGCCCCTACTTTGATGATGTCTTAATTGCAGGAGACTCCATACACATTCTAGCTGAAAGGCTAAGGGCTGTTCTGTTAAGATTCAGGAAGTCAGGCCTCAAGCTCAAAAAAGACAAATGCAAGATTGGGGTGCCTTCTACTGAATTTCTGGGGTTCAAAATTGATGCTGCTGGGATTCACCCTGCTGAATCCAAACTAACAGCTATTTTAGAAGCACCTAGGCCAAAGTCCAAGGCCGAACTTCAGGCCTTCCTGGGCCTCCTGAATTTCTACAATTCTTTTCTTCCACATAAAGCTAGTGTAGCTGAGCCTCTTCACAGGCTACTAGACAAACAAGCAGTGTGGCAGTGGTCACATACACATGAGGCTTGCTTTAACAAAGTCAAGGCCTTGCTCACTTCTAACAGTGTACTTGCACATTTCAACGAATCTCTTCCTGTGTGCATCGCATGTGATGCGTCCCCTTACGGGGTAGGAGCTGTCCTGAGCCACCTCAGGTCTGATGGAACTCAGGTTCCTGTTGCATATTACTCCAGAACATTGTCTACTGCTGAGCGCAACTACGCTCAGATAGACAGGGAGGCTCTGGCTGTTGTCGCTGGAATTAAAAAATTCCACGATTTTCTATATGGCAGGCATTTCACGGTCTTTACTGACCATAAGCCTCTGCTGGGACTGTTTACCACACGTAAGCAGACTCCCCAAATCATTTCCCCTAGAATGCTTAGGTGGTCTATTTTTCTGTCTGCATATGATTTTTCTTTACTCCACAAGCCTGGGAAAGAAATGGGCCATGCTGATGGCCTCAGTAGATTGCCTCTGCCAGTAGTAGAAGCTGACCCTGCGCCAGCTGTCAACATTCTATCAATCCAAGCCTTGCCCGAGCTCCCTCTTTGTGCCAGGGATGTTGCCGCTGAAACAGGTACAGATCACACACTTTCACGTGTCCGTTCCTGGGTTTTGTCCGGTTGGCCTGAGCACTGCCCTAGTCCTGAGTTTCAGAGTTTCTGGTCCAAAAGAAACGAGTTGTCCCTTTCTCAGGGTTGTCTGCTTTGGGGAAACAGAGTTGTCATTCCCACCTCAATGAGGACTAGGGTCTTAGAATCCCTCCACGAGGGTCATCCTGGCATTGTTCGTATGAAGGCTCTTGCACGCAGCCACTTGTGGTGGCCTGTTTAGATAAAGGATATTGAGGCTAAGGTGCATGCATGCCACCTGTGCCAACGATCTCGCCCAGAGATGCCCCAAGCTCCCGTGCATAAATGGGAGGAAACACAGTCCCCATGGTCTAGGGTGCACATTGACTACGCTGGGCCCTTTCAGGGCCAGTTCTTCTTGGTCCTTGTTGACAGCCATTCAAAATGGCTTGAGGTTGTACCTGTCTCATCCACCACCACTGCAAAGACTATTCAGGTACTGAGGGGGATTTTTGCTGCACACGGGCTTCCAGATATGACAACGGCCCTCAATTCACCTCCTCCGAATTCCAAGCTTTCTTACAGGCAAACCTGATTCGTCATGCCACGTCTGCACCCTTCCACCCGTCCACCAACGGTATGGCTGAACGTATGGTGCGCATCACAAAGGACGCCTTGAAAAGACTCACCTACGGGGACTGGCATCACAGGTTGGCTGACTTTCTCCTTTCTTATCGCACCACACCGTCCACTTCTACAGGGAGAAGCCCAGCTGAACTTCGTTGGGGGCGTCAACTTACTACTAAACTTGACCGGTTGCATCCGGACAGACTGCCTTCATCTACCTCACATCCTAGGGCACCTAGACAACTACTTGTGGGTGCCCCGGTTTGGGCTCGCAATTACGGGCCTGGTCATACCTGGGTCCCCGCTTCTATTTCCAGGGTCACAGGTCCTCTCTCCTACGAGGTTGCCCTGGACAACGGTCGTGTCCTGCGTCGGCACATCGACCAACTCCGCCCTAGGCGGGACTTTTCAGATGAGACTCCTGGGTCTTTTCCAGGGGGGGAGGGGGACCCTTTGGAGCAAAGGGAAGGGCACGAGCTGCTGCCCATCTCCACTGATGGAGCCACAAACGGCCCATCCCAGGGTTCCGCGAGAGCTCCAAACAAGAATTCTATGAGCCTACCTAACTACCAGGCATCCACGCCTACTCCAGCCAGGGAGTCACCCCGGGGGCATACTCACTTTCCACACACATCACACAGCACTCCAGTCACGGAGGATACCCGGGGGCATCCCAACAAATCATTCCCCGCAAGAGAGCTGGCACACAATCCCCAAGGTTGGCCTGACCTTACCCCAAATTCTACAGGGGGTCAAACATACAGGGAGGTGGTCGAGGAACCAAGTCCCGACTACAACACCTCTAGCCCAAATCAGGGAGTAACTGAGTTTTGGGAAAGTACAGAAACCCACACAAGCCCGGACACAGAACGGGGTTCAGGGAATGGTCAGCCTCCTGACAGGTCTTGGACGGACCTAGGAGGTTCAACAGAGACGCCCAGCAGTGGCTATCACTTCAAGGGGCCCGAGGGTCTACAGCTAGGCAGGTCAACCAGGTCACAAAGTGACAGAAGCCCTGGCCTGACGAGCCCGGTGGGCGAGCAAGCAGGCCAGGCAGCGGGGCACAGTCCTTGGAAGGCACCAAGGCAAAATAAGGAGAACAGGCTCACATCTCCCTCCAGTCAGGGAACTCATGCTAGTAACCCAGAGCTGAGAAGGTCACAGAGAGCAAAGAAGTCTCCTAAATACTTAGAGGATTACATAACATTGATGGCTAAACAAAAGCCAGGTAACGATAGGAGCACTGAGAAGCAGAACACTGCATAAAATAAATGATTATATGTTGGTAGTAGTTTTAGCCCGGGGGAAAGGGGTGTTATGTCCCGAGCCTTGCAAACGGCTCGGGCGTTTGCAGGCAGTCCCGGGCAGGTGCAAAGCTGCCCGGGACCAGACAGGCTGTCGCCAGCGCCGTGCGCATGCGCGGGTGCTGGCGCGGGAAAAGTATCACATTTACCCGGGAAGCGTCTATATAAGAAGCTGGGAGGTTTGGGAGCTGCTGAAGCCATCTACTTGTAAGCTGAACGCTGAATAAAGGAAACTGAGAACTTCAACTGCTTCTCGTGTCTGCTTCCCGCCAAGGACTCAACAGAAACCATCTAAGAAAATAAAATCAGCGATTCCTGTTTCCTAAGCTCTTTTACATTTTATTACTTCAGCAACGGAATGCATCCTTCTTTCTTTCAGAGGGTCCCTATAATTGGACCAACCGGTCCCTAAAGAGATTGAATGTGAGGGGAGGAGGATTACAAATAGAACACCAGATCTGCGTATCAAAACGGATTGTCAATGACATACAGGTAGTCCTCAATTTCTGTCAGTAATGGAGCCTGCCCTTTAAGGTCACAAGTCTTGATAGCAGTAAAATAGATGGGTTTATGACCCAATTTTATTCTCTTTTTTGCAGCAATCATTAAATAGCCATAGTAATTGTAAAACAAATGTGATGGTCATTAAGCAAACACAGCAGTCCTTAAGTGAACCAGTGGTTTGCGATGGGTACGGTTTCACATGCATAATAGATTTCTGATTTGAAACTCTCCTGCTTTATATGATCCACATCCATTCTTCCCAACTATTTGGCACCTTTTCCTCTGATTTTTGGCTTCATCCTTTGTGGTTGAAAACAACACTAGCAGTAAAATATATAAGGAAAAATCCTATCAGGCATGTACAACCAGTTGTTTCAACTCTGCTAATTCATGTATGCTGATAAATAATTAAAAATGAAGATAAGCCCTAAAAATGCATCTATGGGCATTTTTTAATTGATTAAGTTAATCACTGCCAATTTCTGTTCTGCACTGTTCTATCCTGAAATGTCTAGATTTGCAAACTGCATAACTTACAGTGTTCCTTCGCAACTCTTCTGAAGTCGATGCCTGTCCTTTGCGCTTGTTTTTTCGCCACTATTTCTGAGAACTTCAGCAGCCTCTTGTATTAACATTCAGCTTCTGTTCCTCACCTTTTCTTATGAAGGGCGACAAGACTTGATTCATCACGAAGGCAGGTAAAGTGCGGCAATTGGCCATGGAGTTGGTTTTCATCGTCTCAAATTTTGTATATTCAAAGACCTTCTTCAGAATTGGATCTGGGAGTTTGAGCGACCTTCTGGATTTCTCTGGCTGGATCCTAGGACAAATATGGAGAGAATTCTGGCTATGCTGGCATGCCGCGGCCTGGTGCCGATCCACAGACCAGGAGTTGGGAACCCCTGATCTACAGTATAGCATTGGCTTCCACTTTCTTTCCAGCTGTGATTCAGAGTGCTGATTATCATATCTAAAACCCCACATGTTACAGGGCCAGTTTATCTATGGGATCACCTTCCTATCTGTTATGTCCTGGGCCTGCTAAATGACTTAGCAGGCTCAGGAGGCTGCAGAAGGCCCGGGCAGACCATGTGATTGCCTGGGACCAGACAGGCTGTCTCCAGCCTTGTGAGCATGTGCAAGGTGGGAGACCAGTCTTGCATTTATAGGCTGATACTGTCCCTGCAAAGGGAGTATAAAAGGGCCAGCACCATTTTGTTTCCTGTTCTGATCTGTTTGTGATCTCAATAAAGAAGTTGTGTTTTGTTACTCCTGCCTTGCTTCAATGTCTCTGATTCTAAAACAGAACATTGGCAATGAAGGTGAGATTGGCTGCAAGAAGAACAACAGGAGGAGCTAGGCTGACTTACCAGAGGAGGCCTGAAGCGCTGGGAATTCGGCATCCAGAGGAAGTGATTGCCTGCCAGTTCAAGAACGCTAGAGGTAAGCTTGGCTTCGCGGGACCCCTTCTCATACCTTGCAGTAAGAGGCTTTGAAGAGGCTTCAAGCTGCATCGATGTCAAAGCTAGGCCGTCTATTGGAATTTGATACTTCTCACCCTGAGCACTGGAGCTCCTACGTTGCTCGAGTAGAGAATTACTTTTGAGTAAACAAGATCCAAAAAGATGGCCTTAAAGCTGCTACATTGCTGTGTGTCTGTGGGCAAGAGACTTTTGATATTGCAGAATATCTTGTAGCCCCAGCACCACTGGAATCAATTGTATATCCTGACTTAAAGAGGATGCTACGAGAGCACTTTGAACCCAAGCTCTCAGTAATTGCATGGAGGCACGCCTTCGAGCAGAGGGAACAGAAGCCTGGTGAGTCTGCTGCAGACTTTGTTGCTGCCTTAAGACAAGCAGCTAGGCCTTGTGCAGTCAATGATCTAGAAGAGAGGCTCCGGGATCGTTTAGTTTGTGGGCTTCAGAGTGAGCTGCAACAGAAACTTTTTGCAAAAGAAGATGTGTCAGTGTGAAGGGGGAGGCCATGCTCAAGGTGTAGCGTAGGAGTTTTGAAGGGCTGCTAGATGTGGGGGTAATTGGGGGTGATCGTACAAGTCTTATTGGACTCGATTGGTTCGAGGCCCTTGGGATTCAAGTGACTGGACTTCACAATCTGCAAACGTCAGGCCTTGCAGAAGTTTGCAAAGAGTTTGCTGATGCGTTCAGTTCAGAGCTTGGCTCGTACAAGGGGCCTCCCATTGCTTTACATTTAAACCTAGCCATCACACCCATCAGGATGAAGCCCCGAAGGGTGCCTTTTTCCCTAAAGAACAAAATAGATGCAGAGCTGGACAAGCTGCTCCAGCAGGGCATCTTAGAACCTGTGGACTCTAGTCCATGGGAAACCCCTATAGTCATGCCACTGAAGGCCAATGGAGAAGTCCGAATTTGTGCGGACTATAAATGTACACTAAATAAGGCATTGCAGCAGCATGCCTACCCGGTGCCTGTGGTGAGCCACATTCTGGCCTCACGCAAGGGGGGGGGGGCAAATCTTTGCAAAGCTTGATTTGACTCAGCCTATCAACAGCTACCTGTTGATGAGGCAATGGCTGAGGCCCAAACAATTGTGATGCACCAGGGAGCTTTTAAGGTAAAAAGGCTACAGTTTGGGGTTAATGTGGCCCCTGGAATATTCCAGAGTGTGATGGAGTGAATGCTCGGTTGTATTGCTGGGGTCTGTCCCTACTTTGATAATAATAATAATAATAGTAGTAGTAAAGTTGGAAGGGACCTTGGAGGTCATCTAGTCCAACCCCCTACTTGGGCAGGAAACCCTACACCATTTCGGACAAGTGGCTGTCCAGTCTCTTCTTAAAAACTTCCAATGTTGGAGCATTTACTGCTTCTGGAGGCATGCTGTTCCACTGATTAATTGTTCTCTCTGTCAGGAAGTTTCTCCTTAGTTCTAGGTTGCTTCTCTCCTTGATTAGTTTCCACCTGTTGCTTCTTGTCCTGCCTTCAGGTGCTTTGGAAAATAGCTTAATTCCCTCTTCTTTATGGCAGCCCCTGAGATATTGGAATACTGTTATCATGTCCTCCCTCATCCTTCTCTTAATTAAACTAGACATATGCAATTCCAGCAACCGTTCCTTATATGTTTTAGCCTCCAGTCCCCTAATCATCTTTGTTGCTCTTCTCTGTACTCTTTCTAGATTCTCAACGTCTTTTTTACATCGTGGTGACCAAAACTGGATGCAGTATTCCAAGTGTGGCCTTACCGAGGCATTGAAGAGTGGTATTAATACTTCACGTGATCTTGATTCTATCCCTCTGTTAATGCAGCCTAGCACTGTGTTGGCCTTTTTGGCAGCTGCAGCACACTGCTGGCTCATATTTAGGTGATTGTCTACTAGGACTCCGAGGTCCCTCTCACAGTTACTACATTGCTAGGGAGCCATCTTTTTTTTTTTTATTAAAGAGTTTTTTAAATTTTACAGAAAATAAAAGACAATACAAAAACAAAAAACAACATATACAAATAAAAAACAAACATTACCCAACAAAACCCCCCTTCCCCCACCCCTACCCAAACCTCCCCTTCCCCCCCCCCCGGGTCTCCCAGAGCAGAATATAGGCTTAATTAAAAAAAAGTTAAAAAAATTTATATTTATAGAAAAAAGAATATAAAATAGAATATATATATATATATATATAAAGTTAAAAATTATGAAAAAACTATATAGTATTTTTTTATATCAAATTTAAATTGTATGAATTTTATCCATTTATCCCAAACAGCAAGAAATTTCTCTTGCGTTTGTCCCTTTAAGAAAGCCGAAATCTTTGCCATTTCCGCCAAATGAGACACTTTAAGAAACCATTCCTGCAATGTAGGCAAAGATTCCTTCTTCCAATATTGTCCTACTAACAGCCTCGCAGCTGTAATCAAATTTAACATCAATATAACCTCCTTTGTATCACAATCAATAACTATACCTAACAAAAATAATTGTGGAGTAAATTTTACCCTCCTTTTAAAAATTCTCTGGATATTCCACCATATCTTAATCCAGAATGCTTTTATCTCTCTGCACGACCACCAAATATGATAATAAGTAGCGTCCATACAACCACATCTCCAACATTTAGGTTGTAAGTCAGGGTACATAAAAGACATTTTTTGTGGATCAAGGTGCCATCTATAAAACATTTTATAAAAATTCTCCCTTAAGTTCTGTGCTTGTGTAAATTTGACATTTCTCACCCAAATAGTTTCCCAGGTGTCCAATGAAACTGGCTCACCAAAATTCTGCGCCCATCTAATCATACAATCTTTAATTAGTTCCGTTTCTGAATCCAATTCAACTAAAACCCCATAAATCCTCTTAATGTGGGTTTGTCTTTGATCCTTCACTTGCTTAATAAGATTTTCATCTTCTCTGAGAAAACCCACCTTACAGTCCATCTTCCATCTATCTAATAATTGCCTATATTGGAACCAAGAATAAATAATATTTTCTTGTGCTAACTCTTCCCGTGATTTTAACTGCCAGTTTTGTCCATCCCATTTAAGTAACTGTCTATAAGACACCATATCCATTTTAACCCCTCTTTTTATTCCTTCTATTGCATGCCAAGGTATAGCCCATAATGGTACTTTGAAATCACTTTTATAATATTTTCTCCAAACCCTAAGTAAAGAAATTCTTAAGATATGAGATTTAAAAGCCCAATCCATTTTTTTATTAAATATTAAATAGGCATGCCACCCAAAAAGTAATTCCATCCCTCTAAGTGAAGTATATCAGAATTTGTCAAATTTACCCAGTCACTAACTAATGTTAAAACCACCGCATCATAATATAATTTCAAATTCGGCACCTTGAGTCCTCCCCTCTCATGGAAATCTTGCATAATTTTAAACTTAACCCTTGGCTTTTTCCCTGCCCAAATAAATTTATTAAGGCCTTTCTGCCACTCAGTTAAATTGATCTCATTCTTCAAAATCGGTATCATTTGGAACAAAAAGAGAAACTTGGGTAGAATATTCATTTTTATCACTGCAATTCTTCCCATGAGGGATAATTGCAACTTTTCCCAATTCTTCAAGTCTCTCTGTACCCTAACCCACAACCTTTCATAATTATTTTTAAATAATTTTGCATTAGAAACAGATAGCATCACCCCCAAATATTTTACCTTATTAACAATTTCAAAACCCGTCAAGTTAACCAAAGTCTGCTTCTCCCGACTAGTCATATTTTTAGGTAAAATTTTTGTCTTATTAACATTAATCTTAAAACCCGAAACCAAACCATAATTATGAATCAACTGTAATAATTTTACTACAGAATAAGTAGGTTGCGACAAAGTGATAACCAAGTCATCCGCAAAAGCTCTTAACTTATACTCTTTTTTATTAACTTCTATTCCTTTAATTTCCTGCGACTCTCGAATTTTGATCAACAGTATTTCCAGTGTTAAGACAAACAGCAACGGTGATAATGGGCAACCCTGTCTAGTACCTTTCTCTATTGTAAAAACCTCTGACAAGCCTCCATTAACGATAAGTTGTGCCGTTTGTTTTTGATATATTACCATAAGAGCTTGCAATATCTTTTCACCAAAATTCATCTCTTCCATTACTCTTAACATAAAATGCCAATTCAATTGATCAAAGGCTTTTTCAGCATCTAAAAATATCAGCCCTGCAGGAACTTGGTTGTTTTTATCTAAATATTCTAATAAATTAATAATTTGTCTGACATTATTTTTCATGTACCTTCCAGTTATGAACCCAGATTGATCTTTATGCACAAGGTGGTGCACAACCCTCATAAGCCTATTTACTAAGATTTTTACAAATATCTTGTAATCCACATTTAAAAGAGATATAGGCCTATAATTCTTAGGTAAAGTAAGATCTTGATCTTCCTTTGGAATCAATGATATAAAAGCAGTACGCCATGAGGGAGGAATCTCTTGACCCTGTAAAATGCCATTAAAAAGATCACCTAATGGTTGAGTCATCTCCTCCAATAAGGCTTTATAATAAACAGCTGTTAACCCATCCGTACCCGGTGCTTTCCCTGGTTTCAATTGTTGAATTGCTAGCGAAATTTCCTCCTTAGTAATTAAACCATTAACTTCATGTTTCTGATCCTCTGTCAATTTAGGGAAACTAACCTCGCTTAGATATTTATTTATCTCTAAAATTTGCACATTAGTAGATTTATATAATTTTTGATAATAATCCAAAAAAGATTTCTTAATCAGTTCCTTCTGAGAAACTAATTTACCCTTGTAATTTATTTTATCTATTGTTCTCTGTCTCTGTTTCTTTCTCAATTGATAAGCCAGCCATCTCCCTGGCTTGTTAGCATTACAGAATGTATTTTGTTTCATAAACAATAAATTGGTTGCAGCTTGATCTGCTAACAACATATTAAATTGTGTTCTTAACAACTTTAAGGATTCTTTAATACTTTCATCAGAAGGATTTAAAATCAAAGACTTTTCTTTTAATTTAATTTCATCCTCCAATTCTTTACGTTTCTGAATCTGTTTTTGCTTATGACAGTTATTCATTTTTATCAAAATCCCACGCATAAATGCTTTGCTAGGGAGCCATCTTTGAACTTAGCTGAAAGGCTGAGGGCTGTCTTGCTATGTTTCCGCCAAGCAGGGCTGAAGCTGAAGCAAGACAAATGTAAGATTAGAGTTACCTCCACTGAATTTCTGGGGTTCCATATTGATGCTGAAGGCATCCATCCTGCTGAATCCAAGCTCAAAGCAATTCAGCAGTCCCCAAGTCCCATGTCCAAAAGCGAACTTCAGGCTTTTCTGGGACTGTTAAACTTTTACCATGCATTTCTACCTCACAAGGCTGCAGTGGCTGAGCCATTACACCGACTCTTGGATAAACAGTCTCCTTGGCAGTGGACACAAGTCCATAAAAAGAGCTTTTCAGAGGTCAAGGCCTTGCTTTCCTCAAATGCTATGTTAGGTCATTTCAATGAGCAATTGCCTGTATGCATAGCCTATGATGCATCCTCTTATGGGATTGGGGCTGTGCTGAGCCACCTCAAGGCTGATGGGACGCAAGTCCCTGTAGCCTACTACTCCAGAACTCTCTCATCTGCAGAGCATAATTACGCATTGATTGACAGAGAAGCCTTGGCCATAGTGGCTGGCATAAAGAAATTCCATGATTTCTTATATGGCCGCCATTTCACGGTCTACACAGACCATAAGCCTCTGCTGGGTTTGTTTACAACAAACAAACAAACCCCTCATATAATATCCCCTAGAATGCTGAGATGGTCAATTTTCCTGTCAGCATATGACTACACTCTGGTCCACAAACCAGGTAAAGAAATGGACCATGCAGATGGTCTCAGCAGATTACCTCTACCGCAGGTAGAGGCATATCCTGCTCTTTGCATTCTCTCTATTCAAGAATTACCTGAATCTCCCCTCAATGCTAGGAACGTGGCTGCAGAAACTGCCACTGATCATACGTGCTGACATGGGTGTTGTCAGGGTGGCCTGACATGTGTCCAGGCTCAGAATTCCAGAGTTTCTGGCAGAGGAAACACGAACTTTCCACTTTCAAGGGGTGCATCCTGTGGGGAAGCAGGGTAGTCATCGCAGTCTCATTGACGACTAGAGTCTTGCAATCTTTACATGAAGGTCATCCTGGAATTGTCCGGATGAAGGCACTTGCACGTAGCCATCTATGGTGGCTTGGGCTCGATAAAGAGATCGAGACGCAGGTTCATAGGTGCCAAGTGTGCCAACAGTCAAGCCAATTCTTCTTTCTCCTCGTGGAGAGCCATTCCAAGTGGCTAGAGATTGTTCCTGTCTCCTCCACTATTACTGCTAGGACCATCCAGGTGCTGAGAGGAATCTTCGCCACACGGTCTTCCAGACATCCTTGTCTCTGACAATGGACCCCAATTCACATCTTCTGATCTTCTGAGTTTCAGGCTTTTCTTCAAGCTAACATGATCCAGCATGCCACATCTGCACCATTCCATCCAGCTTCCAATGGCCAGGCTGAGCGTATGATGCGTACTACCAAAGATGCTTTAAAGAGAATCATTCATGGCAACTGGCACCACAGGTTAGCTGACTTTCTTCTTTGCCACCTCACCACACCTTGTACTGCCACTGGGAAGAGCCCAGCTGAACTCCATTGAGGTCGCAGACTCATTACCAAACTGGACAGGTTGCACCCAGACTGGGTGGTTTCACAGGTGTCACAGCTATGGGCACCTAGGAGACTACAGGTGGGCAAGGAACTATGGACCTGGACATCTCTGGGTGACTGCAGTGGTATGCAAGGTCTCTGGGCCACTGTCATACGAAGTGGCCTTGAATGATGGTCGTGTGTTAAGGCGGCACATCGATCAACTGCGCTGGAGGCTTCCCAGCAACACTTCTGCTCCTGGCTCTGCTCTCGGGGGGGGGGAGGAAGACCACGATTATGATCGTGGACCACAGTCTGTCCGTGAAAGTGGGGATACACTGGCTCCAGAAGGGGGCTGCGTACGAGGTGGCTCCTGACTCAGGCACCGAGTCTATGGATTTGGCCAGTCAACTGGCACTACAGGCTTCTCCATCTGCTGGTCTTGGGCTCATGGGACAGTGCTCCCAAGAGGGGTTCAATGTGGACTAGGGGAATTCCACCCCACTAAGGAACTCTGGTATGGGGTTACAGGCTCTGGCCAGTCATATGATAAAAGGTCACCGGATTCAAGGGGGCATCTACATCTTGGTTTGCCAAGCCTGGCAGGTGAGCTGGCAGGCCAAGCGCCCACAACAGCTTTAAGAAGCTCAGAGTGAGCAAGGGGTTCCCCCAAGCATTTACAAGACTATGTAAGGTTCTTGTCAATTCCAGGACAGGCCTAATACTCTTGTGAAAAAATAGAATGTATGTAGGGAGGTTTAATAGTTCTATTGAACTAAGGGCACACTCAGAGTTGGGGTGTTTTGTTTGATAGTATTTAACAATATGTGGTATTCTTGTAAATATGAGAAATGTCATGACTGGGTCTGCCTGCGTGCAGGCATCACTGTGTTAGAAATAACAACATCTTAATTGAACACATGTATATGCTATAAAAACAGTAAGTATTCACTTATTGTTTTATCCAAGGGGGGAGGGGTGTTATGTCCTAGGCCTGCTGAATGACTCAGCAGGCTCAGGAGGCTGAAGAAGGCCCGGGCAGACCATGTGATTGCCTGGGACCAGACAGGCTGTCTCCAGCCTTGTGAACATGTGCAAGGTGGGAGACTAGCCTTTCATTGATAGGCTGATGCTGTCCCTGCAAAGGGAGTATAAAAGGGCCAGCACCATTTTGTTTGCTGTTCTGATCTGTTTGTGATCTCAATTAAAAAATTGTGTTTTGTTACTCCTGCCTTGCTTCAATGTCTCTGATTCTAAAACAGAACACTATTCATCATGTTGAATAGGATGGGTGCATCCAGATCCCTTCCCTTACATGTCATCTAGTGAAACCAGGAAGCGTGCCTTCTGAGTAGTAGCCGCCACCCAAGATCTGGCAGGCCCCTCATCCTCCTAGCTTTCTGGAAGACTTAAAAAGGTGATTGCCTTCCCTCCTCAGATATGAATCTGGTTATGGCTTCTTCTGTATTCAAGAGTATTGGTTTACGACCCTAGGAATTGAGATTTTATTTTTTTGAGGTTTTTTTTTAATGTTCTTGTTACTTGTCTCCAGCCTTGTCGCCCTGCCTATTTAACTTATATGCAGAGCACATCATGAGAAAGGCAGGGCTAGATGAAACAAAAGTTGGAATTAAGATTGCCGGGAGAAATATCAACAACCTATGCAGATGATACCACTCTAATGGCAGAAAGTGAAGAGGAACTAAAGAGCCACGTTGGCTTGAAATTCAACATTAAGAAAACCAAAATCATGGCATCTGGCCCTCTCAATTCCTGGCAAATAGATGGGGAAGAAATGGAGGTAGTGAAAGATTTTATTTTTCTGGGCTCCAAGATCACCTCAGATGGGGACTGCAGCCAAGAAATTAAAAGACGCTTGCTCCTGGGGAGGAAAGCTATAGCAAATCTAGACAGCATACTAAAAAGCAGAGACATCACCCTGCCAACAAAAGTGCGTATAGTCCAGGCCATGGTTTTCCCAGTTGCAATGTATGGCTGTGAAAGTTGGACCATAAGAAAGGCTGAGCGCCAAAGAATTGAGGCCTTTGAACTATGGTGCTGGAGAAGACTCCTGCGAGTCCCTTGGACTGCAAGGCGTTCAAACCGGTCAGTCCTAGAAGAGATCAACCCCGACTGCTCTTTAGAAGGCCAGATCCTGAAGTTGAAACTCAAATACTTTGGCCACCTAATGAGAAGGAAGGACTCACTGGAGAAGGGCCTAATGCTGGGAAAGATTGAGGGCAATAGAAGAATGGGACGACAGAGAATGAGATGGCTGGATGGAGTCACTGAAGCAGTAGGTGTGAACTTAAATGGACTCCAGAAAATGGTAGAGCACAGGAAGACGTGGAGGAATGTTGTCCATGGGGTCACGATGGGTCGGACACGACTTCGCAATTAACAACAACAACAATGGCTTCTTCTGTATTCAAGAGTATTGGTTTAGGACACTAGGAATTGAGATTTTATTCTTTTGAGTTTTTTTTAATGTTCTTGTTTCTGTTGCTCTGAGCTGCTGAGAGCTATGGCTCGTAAGACGGGCCATGCAGAATGAACTTTCCTTAGGCCCTACTGCTTGTATTTGTTATCTCCTATCGCATGCAAATGTATCCTGTGTGTATGTGCGCACATAAGCAGCTTACTTCTTTTATGTCTTCATAAAAGACATACAGGATTGGGTGACGGTCCTTAGCCTCTCACTAGCCTCGGACATGCTCAAACCAAGAGCCCCAGACAACTGCAAAAAAAAAATGACAAGAGAATCTTGATTTACCTCACTATTCTTTCTGCTTCATAACTCTAGGCTCTACCACCTTTCCCATCAAAATGGCTTTCATGGGTGATGAACTATCTTGATTGAGAATGATGGGAACTATAGTTCTTGGGGAAACGATGCCCTTCAGCTTCTTGGATTTAAGGGAAAAATCATTAACCATTTTTTTTCCAGAAGTCACAAAATTATCTTTGGTACAGAGAGATCCATACTTCTTTTTCAAGAGTAGTTTGGTAGCTATACTTTATGTTTTCTGTAAGCCCAATGATGACTGCCATCCAAAGTTTCCTTATGGCGACAAGGGTAGCAAGTAAATTTAATAAATTAAATTGATGGTGATGGCATAATCACATATTGCTGCTGGGGATTCAGCAAACAATCGACTCCCACATGCTTTTCATACCTATTATTTCTTGGCTTCCACTTACTTTTTCCTGTAAGGAAGTTCTCTACAAACTGATCCCAGTTCCCTGGTTCTGGCATCGTCTGGTTCATGCGGTGAAAATTTAAATAAGAAACAACGGTGTCATTCGTAGCTACATAAATGACCTGTAGAAAGGACAGAAAACCATAAAGACTCTAGGACATTGGTTCTCAACCTTTTTATACGGCGACCCCGGTCATGTCCACTATTTCTTGCATCCAGGTATGAGGAACGTGGAGAACAGATAGATCAATGTAAAGATTGAGTTCCTGTTCCTTGGTCTTTCGACTTTAGGCTTCATACCTCTTCCCCCAAAACTATTTTGTCATGCTCTTCCACATCTCCTCCCCACTTACCTGCTTTGGGATAAGTGCAAATGAGAAGGTCATCAGGCTGGGCTTTAAAATTCCTTAAGAGCTCCAGGTTGGCAGCAGTACTATCAAGTAAAGAGATTCCTTCAACCTCCACCAGTTTTAAATGTTTGTATAACCTTGGATCAAAGTCTTCCCATCCTCTTCTTAAAAGCTCCATGACTGAGTGGAAAAGGCAGGAAAAGGGAGCTTATGACCTAGGGAGATGTGATGACAAATTTTTGGAGTTCAGTGTTCCAGCTTTGCAAAGATTCTGCTCCAGAATTCCTTTTGAATGAAAGACTCACGTTTTCGTCTTGTACTATATAATTCCTGTCTGTCTCCACCCACTTTCTCTATTGTTTCTTAAAATTTCTGCAAGGGCTGGAAATTTGATATGCATATTTTCCAGGCAGCAGACACTCAGGAAAAACCTCCTGAATAAGTTCACATCTTGTGAGGTGGTTTGGGCTGAGAGAGAGAGCAACTGGCCCAAAGTCACCCACCAGCTTTTACACCTGAAAAAGACTAGAACTCACAACATCCCTGCTTTTAGCCCAACATTTTAACCATTACAGCAAACTATCTGTACTTTTAATCTTAAGACTTTGTTTCTTATGTTCTTACTCCCTATCTTAAAATAGAATTTTCTGATCACTTTCGGTCTGTGTTTCTTAAAACAACTTCTATCTTATTTAATACACAATTTTTTTATACCTTTCACTCTATATTCTGGTTCTAGAATTCCTATTTCTATCATTTCGTACCTCTGTGGAGGTTTTTTTTCCCCCTCCTCCATCTTCAGCTCTTGTAGCCAAATCCATCCAATTTGAACCTGAAGGCCCTTTTTGTTTCTTATCAAAGGGCACTTGACCTTGGAGCATGCTGTCCTGGAAATTATTTGTAGAACGTCCTCTAGTTGTTCTATGCAGCTGGCCAAACTTGCAGACGTTGTTTAGGCCCTTACCGCCTTTTGGCTCTGCTTCATTTATTTTCTTGTTGGGAGCCTGCTTCACATTTGTCATTCCCTTTTGAAAACCAGGCTGGAACTCTGAGTTTGCTTGGCACTGAATTGGAAGTTGTCATGTTTTTTTTTCTGGGACTTTGCAAGCATTCTGGCCCAACCCCTTCATCACTACAGATACAAGTAGTCCTCGACTTACAATCACAATAAGGACCAAAATCTACATTGCTAAGCAAGGCGGTAGTTAAGAGAATTGCACCTGAAGATATTATCTTTTTTTTGCCACGGTTATTAAGCGAATCACTGCGGTTGTTAAGTGAATCACATGGTTATCATTGTGTAGTGGGTTTTGAAGGCAATAACCAAACCGGTATTATGCAAAAGTGTTTATTCAACCAAGAACAGAACTGTCAAACACTGGCAACATGCCTGCTATTTATACATTTTGCCTCTAGGGCTTCTACCAATCACAACACTATCTTGCTCCCGCTCAAACTTGAATCTTTTGACTTTTTCCTCCAAAATTGTTCGAAGTAGCCTAGCTTTACAGTACCATAACATCAGTATTAATACATAACACTCTTCCCCCTTAGGATAGTTGTCATTCTTTTTTGGTCAATGCACATAGTCCTCAAGGTATGCTGGGGGCCTGTGGCTTTGGGTGGATTGTCGTAATGTTGTTTGGGCATCTTGTGCGAATGTATGATTGTCCATCCCAGGTTGACCTGTGCTGTGGTAGCTGTTTAGGTCATCTGATGGGAAATGCGGTTCTATGACCTGGGGTGCCTGTTTCAGCGGAGGCAGCCTTTGCAGGTGGGGGCAGATTTGGGAAAACATGGTCACCCAGTGTGTCCTCATTTCTCTCAAACACCTCCCCCGGGATTGGGCCAACCTGCCGATGCCTTAGCTGGTCAGTGTGGCATCTGACCACGTGACCATTTTCCAGGGCTACCTCGAAGAATAATGGCCCCATTACCTTAGTCACTTTAGCTACAACCCAGGTGCTCCTGGCCCATAGTTCCTGGTCCATACCATTTCACCTGGCGATAGGTTCCTGGGAGGCTTGGGTTGAGCTGTTTCTGCTGCCGTCCTGCCTGGGTAGAGTCGGTCGAGCTTTGTTGTGAGGCAGCGGCCCCACTGTAGTTCTGCAGGACTGCGACCTGTTGTGGTACTAGGAGTTGTGTGTTGGCACAGGAGGAAATTTGCCAGGTGGTGGTTCCAATCCCCCGTTATCATTCACTTAAGCGATTCCTTGGTGGATCTCACCATTCGTTCGGCCCGACTGTTGCAAGCCGGGTGGAAGGGAGCAGAAGTCACGCGCTGTATCATGTTGGTGTTTAGGAATGATTGGAATTCCGCTGCCGTGAATTGTGCCCCATTGTCAGACACGATGACATCTGGCAGACCGTATGTGGCGAAGAGCTGATGTAGCTTCTGGATGACCCTGGCAGTTGTCATCGATGGGACAGATACTACTTCCAACCATTTGGAATAGCTGTCCACGACAATGAGTAATACCTGTCCCTGGAATGGCCCCGCAAAGTCAATGTGTACGTGAGACCAAGGGGTGTGCATGGTTTCCCAGCGGTGAACGGGTTCTTGGGGCATCTCTTGATGGGTCTCTTGGCAGACCTGATAGCCCCTTACTTGGGTTTCAATGTCTTTATGCAGGCCCAGCCACCACAAATAGCTCCTGGCTACAGCCTTCATCCTTATAATTCCGGGGTATTCTTCATGTAGAGAATCTAGCACCCTGGCTTGAAGACTGGGTGGGATGACAATCCTGCTCCCCCATAGTATACAACCCTTGTGGGCTGATAGTTCAGCTTTCTTGCATACGTAGTACTGGAACTCTGGGCCTGGTCAGGTTTCTGGCCACTCCCTCAACACCCAGTTGAGAATGCGGCTGAGCGTTTTGTCTGTGGTGGTCTCAGCAGCCATGTCCCCTGGGTGTAGGGGTGTTTCTGGAAGATTCTGGATTGCCAGGATATGCACTGCCGGAGCTGGGTCCAGATCTGTCTGAGGCAGAGGCAGTCGGCTGAGCACGTCGGCATGGCCCATTTCCTTCCCTGGCTTGTGGACTAACCTGTACGAATAGGCTGCCATGAAGATTGACCATCGCAGCATCTGCAGTGACAGGATCTGTGGAGTCTGCTTGTCAGCCAGAAAAAGGCCAAGCAGAGGCTTGTGGTCTGTGAAGACGGTAATGGATAGGCCATACAAGAAGTTGTGGAACTTCTTAATACTTGCAACAATGGCGACAGCTTGCTTATCAATTTGTGCATAGTTCCTCTCAACTGCTGATAAGGTTTGTGAGTAGTATGCAATGGGAGCCTGGCATTTGATGGCTTAGCACTGCCCCAATGCCATAAGGTGAAGCATCGCAAGCTAGTGTTATTGGCAGTCTTTATTAAAATGCGCCAGCATGGAATTTGATGACAACAGTGATTTGACCACCTTAAATACCCTATCGTGAGTGCTCAACCAGACCCAGGGTGCTTTTATGTCTAATAGGTGGTGAAGTGGTTCAGCCAGGGCAGCCTTGTGTGGCAAGAATGAGTGGTAAAAATTAAGCAGGCCCAGGAATGTTTACAGTTCCCCCTTGCGTCTGGGGGCTTGTTGAATTGCTTTTAACTTAGCCTCTGATGGGTGTATTCCATTAGCGTCGATATGGAACCCCAGGAACTCTGTGGATTACACACCAATTTGGCACTTATCTTTTTTTAGTTTTATACTTGTCTCATGGAAACGTTGCAGTACTGCCTGAAGACATTTTGCTAGGACTGCCACTGATTCTCCTGCGATTAGGACATCATCGAAGTATGGGCAGACGCGTGGTATATTTTTAAGAGTCCGTTCCATGATGCTTTGGAACAACCCGGTGGCTACGCTTACCCCAAACTGCAGGCGACACACTCTGAATGCCCCTCTGTGCCTCAGCGGTGGTGTCATCAACTGGCAGCTGCTGGTATGCTTGTGCAAGGTGTAATATGGCAAAAATTTGGCCTCCCTGAAGTTAGGCGAGTATGTGGCTTACCACTGGAATTGGGTAAGCATGTTGCTGTAGTGCGTTATTGATTGTGCACTTATAATCCACACAGATGCGAATTCCCTGTTTGGCTTTACTGGGATCACTATAGGAGTCCCACATGCTACTGTCCATGGGTTGGAGCATTCCCTGGTTCACTAGTTTGTCGAGTTCTACGTTTATCTTTGGTTTTAATGCGAAAGGCACTCTGTGCAGTTTCACTCAGATTTGAGTGACTGCTGGGTCAAGGTTGAACAAAATGGGCACCCCTCTGTATTATCCTAACTCTGTGTTGAAAATATCAATGTATTGTTGGCAAACTGCTGCGAGGTCAGCTGTTTGTGTGCAATGGATGCCCATCACACAGATGCCCAAGGCTTCGAACCAATCCAGTCCGATGAGGCTGGTGCGCTGTCCATCTATAACCACAACGCTGAGGGGACCCTCAAATTCCTTAACTCTAACGGTGGTTTTTCCCCTTAGGGAAACATGCAATTCTGGAAATCCGTTAGTATGAGGCTTGATGGCTTGAGCGGTACTCACCATTTGCCTTCCCTGCAAATATAATTAAAAGTCTGGTATGAAATTATGGATAGGGCTGACCCAGGGGCTAGCTTCATGGAGCCTGGGATCCCCTGCAGTCTGATTTGGAGTCTTAGCTTCTCCTTGAGGAGGCATTGGGCTCCCGTTCATTGGATACTTTGCCTCCCTGAGCAATATCCAACCCTGTTCTTCCTTGGGCCCCAATTACCTTTCTGTTGTGGGGGTGCAGTTCGCATTTCTCTCTGGCAGCCTCTACAAACTCTGGTGATGTGCCCTTGCTTTCCACAGCCATGGCACACAGCTATGTGAAATCTTCACTCTGCCCTTTTATGCTGTCTCCCACAGGTGGTGCAGTTCAGTGGGGCCATTTTTTGCTCCGTCGAGGGTTGCCATCTGGGTGGCTCCCTCTGCAACCAGTCGATCTCGTCATCTTCATTGGTCTCCCTGGGTCCCTCAGCATTTTCATGGTGGATCGCCGCAGGGCTGGTGTATGCTTTTGGTGGCTGGAGAGCCTTCATTGCTCCTCCGGCAGCCTCATCCACCATGACTTCCTTCAATGCATCTTGAAATGTCAGTTTTTCCGGGGGCTTCCGGTGGTGTAGCGTTGCTGATGGCGGCTATTTTTTAGCCGTCCTTCTGAGACAGCGTTAAAACCACTGAGGACAGCAGAAATCAGCTGTCCCGTGGTTTAAAACCTCCTTCCTGGGCTAAAGGAAGGAAGGGAGTTCACCCAGAATAGTGGTAGAGCCTCTGAAATCCCCAAAGAGTTTTTTTTTGGGGGGGTGAAAAGAGTGCTCCCACGGAGTTCAGGGTGTCTCCGCTTCTCAGAAGCCTTTGTTCCTTGTTGTTTGGGACAAAGCAAGACGCCGCTCCCACCTCCGTGATTAAAGAGAACGGGTGAGTTATTTAAAAAGCGGACAGAGCTGATCAGTGGATTTTGTTTTTCGGTTTTAGTTGGGTTTTAATTTTAAAGAATCACTTTCTTTTTTTTTTTCACTTTTCTTGTAGAGAGGGAAAGTAAAATGGCGATGTGAGGGGTTTTTTTGAGTGCTTGAAAGGAAACGGAACGGGCTTTGGTTACTTTATTACTTTTTTTCTTTTTCATTCTTTTTTTTCTTACAATGGCTTTTTGAAGGAGATTGTGGGTTTTAATAGGAGGAGTTACTTTCTCTCTTTTTGTCTATTTTTTATTTGGGGGGGGGATTTTTTCTTGTATTTTTTAAGAAGGAGGAAAGAAGAATTTTTTTTTTAAAATGGCTTCAAAGCGCCAAGTAACTTCTACAGTATCTAAGGTGGCTTCTTCTTTGGTGATACTACCAGTGCAACAACTTAAATCCAGATCACCACCACCTTCTCCGTCTGTACAACTACTTACGGTAAAAGACCTTCAAGATGTTATGGGAAATCTTATATGCCAAATTAGAGGAGAAGTGAAGCAGATTTTAGTAGAGAATAACAACACTTTGAGGCAAGATATAGTCCTGGCTCTAAAAGGACTTGCTTCTTTTGTTGAAAAGCTGGATTCTCGTGTTGAAGAAGTAGCAGATAAAGTGGATTTATTGGAGGAAAAATTTGAAGGGATGGAAAAAAAGATGGAAATTTTACAAGATGAAATTGTTATGTTTCAATATAGAGAGATGGAGTATGCTTTAAGAATCAGAGGTCTGAAGGAAAATATGCAAGAAAACTTGAGAGAGATGGTGGCAAATGACTTTGCTATGATTTTGGATAGAGAAAAAGAGGAAATATCTGGAGAAATTGAAAAAATATTTAGAGTTAATTCTTGGGTGGCAAAGCAGAGAAATTTGCCAAGAGATGTGGTAATTTACTTTGGGAAAAGATCTCTACGCAATGAAATCATACAAGCTTTTTATAACAAGAGATTTCAGATTGCTGCACAAGATGTAATAATTTTAAAGGAAATCCCATCTAAAATTTTAAGAAGAAGAAAAGAGTTCGCTTTTTTAGCAGATGAACTTAAAAAGAGGCAGATGCCAATTAGATGGGATATATCCCGGTTGGAATTGTGGTGAGTCACGCGGGGACATGTTATAGACTTAATACTGTTTTTAAAGCAAGAGAGTTTTATACTTCAGTCCTGGGAGCGCGCTCATCACTACCGATAATGTTAAAAGTTTTGGAGAAGGAGTCAGAACAGCAATCTGAAGAAATTGTATTGATGAAAGCTGGAAAACAGGCTGAATGGTTTCAACAAGCTGAGATGAAGGAGCAGAGAATGACTCGTGCAGCATATAAACAGTAAAGAATGTAAAGATTTTCCCAAGGACATTGACAGACCACAGTTCTGTGTAGATGGACCTGGCCACTGAAAAAGAGGAGAGAAGATCTTGGAGGTTGAATGAGAACTTAATTAGACAAGAAATGAATGTTCAGAAATTTAAAGAGTATTTAAAGGAATATTTTATTTTAAATATGTATAAGGGAACTTCAATGGCAATGGTATGTGATGCAAGTAAAGCTTATATGCATGGGGTTTTGATGTGATATGATGGAACCTTTAAAGGAACTTTTTAATGATATATTACAGGGGTTAGAGACCCCCCCGTTTTGAGGTAGGGCTTTTATATCTTTAATCCCAAAAGAGGATCAAGATCTTATTTTACTAAAAAATTATAGACCTATATTTCTTTTGAATGTAGATTATAAAAATTTTTCTAAAATTTTAGCTAATAGACTTATGATTATATTGAATCAAGTAACACATACGGATTAAACAGGTTTTATAACCGGAAGATATATGATATTATTATATTTGGTGGTCATGTAAAGTATAAAAGTTTTTTGGGATTAAGATATGGTGGAATATTCAAAGAATTTTTAATAGAAGGATAAAATTTACTCCACAATTGTTTTTGTTAGGTATTGTATCTGATTGTGATGATAAAGAAATTATTTTAATGTTAAACTTAATTACAGCGGTAAGGTTGTTGATAATATTGGAAGAAGGAATTTTTGCCGATTTTGGAGGAATGGTTTTTTTAAAGTTTCTTATTTATCTGAAATGGCAAAAATTTCAGTTTATTTGAAAGATTAAACGCAAAAGAAATATTTATTGGTGTGGAAAAGATGGATAAACTTTATACAGTATAAGTATGATATTAGAAAATATTATTTAGTTTTCGAATAATCTATATTTAAAGTTTAAGATAATGATTGGAAATGTAGACTTGTTTTGTCTTTTATATATATATATATATATATATATATATATATATATATATATATATTGGAGTTAAAGTATTTTAAAATTTGTTTTTTGAACGTAGTTATATTTGTTTGAATTGTATTCAAGTTTAAATGGTTTTTTTGTTTTTTTTTAATTTTAGTTAACCCTGTATTCAGCCCTGGGAAGAAGGGGGGAGGGTTTTGGGCAGGGCTGGGAGGGAGTGGGTGAGGGATTTTATTGTAAAATTGTAAAAATTTATAATAATAATAAAAAAGAAATGCCAGTTTTTCCATGGTGAATAGGCGCTGCTGTAGCTCTCTATTTAACAAACCGCAAACAAGTCTGTCTCTGAGGCATTCTTCTAAATCTGGAAACTCACAGTTGTGTGAAGCTTGTCGAAGTGCAGCCACAAACTCAGTTGCCAATTCTCCAGACCTCTGCTCGCGTTGCTCAAAAGCATGGCGCCAAGTGATTATGGAGAGTTTTGGCTCAAAATGTTCTTTTAACTTCCTCTTGAGGTCTGTGTATGTCACTGACTCTATGCTTGCCGGTGCCACCAGGTTTTCTGTGATGTCGAATGTCGCTTGCCCGCACAGAGTAGAGTAGAGTTGCCACCTTCAGGCCATCGTCTCTGACCTGGTTTATCTGTATGTAATTGTCAACACAGGAGATGTAGGAGCTCCACTGCACCAGATGGGTGATGTCGAACTCATTGAGCCATCTATGTTTAGCAATTCTGGGAGTTCTGTGAGGTCCTGGTTACTACCTTCTCTGCTACAGAAAAAGCTGTGTTGCCTTTTGATCCTGGGGACAGATCCCTCAGGATTTCTGTGCCTCCAGTGTGTCTTACTGGCAGGCAGGGCGAGGACGTGGTCCCACCAGGGCTCTTTGCCTGGTCTGACATCCAGTGACTTCAGCGTGCCTCCAATGTGGCTTACTGGTAGGCGGGGGTGAGAACTAGGCTTGCTGGGGCTTTTTACCCAGCCTATCACCGAGTGACGTCAGCTAGCAACAGCTCTCTCCTCTGCAGAATCCCACCTTCATCGCCACTATTGTGTACTGGGTTTTGAAGGCAATAACTAGACTGGTATTATGCAAAAGTGTTTATTCAACCAAGAACAGAACTGTCAAACACTAACAACATGCCTGCTATTTATATCTTTTGCTTCTAGGGCATCAATCAATCACAACACTAGCTTGCTCCTGCTCAAACTTGAATCTTTTGACATTTCCCTCCAAAACTGTTGGAGGTAGCCTAGCTTTATAGTACCATAATATCAGTTTTAATACATAACAATTGTTAAGTGAATCGAGCTTCCCTCGTTGACTTTAATTGTCACAAATTGGCTGGGAAGTTCATAAATGACAATCACATGACCCTGGGACGCTGCAGCTATCATAAATATGTGCTGGTTGCCAAGTGCTTGAATTTTGTTCATGTGGAGATGCTGCAACGGTTGAAAGCATGGGGACTGATAACAAATCACTTTTTTCAATGCTGTTGTAACTTTGAACAAACAACTGTAAATCGAGGACTATCAGTAGAATGGTTTCTAATCCATTTTGCCAGCCTTCCACAGGACAACTGCACATAGCTTCATTTGTACTTCCCAGTTCCCCCACTCCACCCCCAAATACGTTGAAATTAGCAGTGCGATAATCTTTATTTCTGTTGAGTTCTGAGTTCTGCTGACACTGAGAAGGGTCGGGGAACATCATGAGATGTTCGGTGCCCCCTGTAGCTGACTAGGAGGAAATGAGAAAACATATTTAGTTCAGTGCTTCCCTCCCTGAGCTAAAGCATTTCTTGGAGTAGATAAACTGCCTTTTGCTTCTTTTCTTCTCTGAAAGTGTGTGTGTGGTGATGGTGGTGGTGGGGATTGTCATTTCCAATATGTGCTGTATGCCTCTGGCTGACGGTTTTTGTGCTGAAACCTGAGCTGCTGGGACAAAGAGAAGGCTGGCTTCCAGTCAAAATTCCCTCCCTTAGTGAAATGTCTGTGATGATGGTGTGCCACTTTATTATTATTGTTGTTGTTGTTGTTGTTGTTATGGATCATAGCACAGTCAGCCAGATGTTCAGACTGGATTTGGCATTTTGTCTACCTATCGAGTCCTTACCCAGGACCTGGGATAGGCAGATGTGGATGTTTGATGGTATTACAGATATCGTTGCAGGATGGAAGCAGTTCCTAGTAAGGCCGCCTTTTGCAATTGACTAATAGCAAATTTGTCAATGCCAATGGTGTTCAAATGGTGCTGCAGTTCTTTTGGGATTGCACCCAAGGAGCCTATTACTATTGGTACTACCCTTGCTTGCTTTTGCCACAGTCTTTCTATTTCTATTTGTAGGTCTTTGTATTTTGTTATCTTCTCCAGTTCTTTCTCGTCTATTCTGCTGTCGTTATTATTATTATTATTATTATTATTATTATTATTATTAATCATCGCACAGTCAGCCAGATGTTCAGACTGGATGATGATGATGATGATGATGATTATAGCTATACTGTATCCGGTGGGGTAGAGAAGAAACAAATGTCATTCTTGAGGAATGAAAAAAGGAGTCGATTGCAGCTGCTTAAAGAAGCAAGGGAAATGAAACCAACAGAAACAGACCACTGTTTCTCAAGCTTAGCACCTTTAAGACTTCAACTCCCAGAATTCCCCAATCAGCTAGACACAGACTAGATGGGTTAACCATGGCTACCAAAATTAGGTGAAACGTATGAGGGAATTCCAGAAGGGGAAGATGGGAGGAGAGCAAGAATTTCCCACAAATATAGATGTGCAAAAATTCCAGAATCTGAAATCTGAGCTACACTACAATTGAGATAGAGGTAAATTGGCTTAAAAGTTATAGGAAGACAGAATAACAGAATATCAGAATTGGAAGGAACCTTGGATGTTTTCTAGTCCAATCCCTTCCTCAAGCAGGAAACTCTTTACCATTTCAGACAAATGCTTGTCCAATCTCTTTTTAAAGACCTCCAGGGTTGGAGCATTCACAACTTCTGGAGGTAAGTTGTCCCACAGATTAATTGTTCTAATTGCCAGGAAATTTCTCCTTAGTTCTAAGTTGGTTCTCTCCTTCATTAGTTTCCATCCATTGCTTCTTGTCCTGTCTTCACATGCTTTGGAGAATAGGTTGATCCCCTCTTCTTTGTGGCAGCCCCTGAGATATTGGAACACTGCTATGGAATCCCTGGGGTAATTAGGCAAAAGTGATGCCAAAGCGACATGTAGACCATCATATATCAGGTTTTGGGGTGTCCTGTTCATTTCTCTCTCCCTCCCTAACTCCCTTTCTCTTAGAATTCCAGGCACATTTTAACTCTGATCTACAGAGCACCATCAATCCTCGGCTGTAACTACATAAGGCACAAGAAGCTTTTCTGTTCATTCTCTTCCTATTGCCAGCTCATCCACTACCAGTCAGACAGGATTAAAAATGGCTCACCTGTCAGATTGACAATGATGTTCTGATGCACTAAGAAAGGGGGGATGGGGTTCAATTATGGTCACCATCTTGACTTTCTTAATTCCCCTCCACCCAGAGATGAGTCTCTCTGAGGATCTGATTGACTTGAGTCCAAACTTCCTAATCTAAAGTCAAGGCTCCTTTCTGGCTTCTAGGGCAGGAGAAGGAAACCGTAGATAAATCAGACTTGTGGCGACATGTCAGGGCACTTCCTCCATTCCCATCAATTTTATTTATACAGTGTTTCTCAACCTTGGCAACTTTAACATGGTTTGACATATGTGCCAGGGAATTCTGGGAGATGAAGTCCAATGTCTCTAAATTGCCAAGGTTGAGAATCACTGATCTACAGAAACTGCACATAAAATGTGTCATTCCTGTAGATCAGTGAGTGTTAATTCTTGGGTCGTGGGCATTCTCCATCAATTCCTTGTTCTTTAAGGCTTCTGCATGATCCAGAAATTTTCAGGATATGGAGGTTCTGGAGAGAACAATGAGCATATGTTTCTGGACAAAGCAGATACACATGTGAGAATTTCCCCTGCCTACTTCTCCTGTGTGTATCTTTCTTTTACAGAAGGATAGGATCTACTCACTCCAGAAAAGAGCCACATTAGGAGTATCTACAGAGGGTATGGTGAAAACAGTCAAGGTGGCAGCCATAATAGTGCAATACCTGTAAGAAACAGGGAGACATTGATTGTACAATCATGGCTGCTATTGGCCCACTGCAGTGGCCATCTTGCCTTTTTGACCATTGCCTACAAATACCATTGGGCCATGCTGTAAGCCAAGAATCTGAATTTCTCTATATTACATTAAATGCATATTCCTCTTCAAATGCCGGAAGAGTCACACAGAACATGAAATACAGGAGTCCTTGACTTATAACCACAATTGGGACCCAATTTCTGTTGCTAAGCAAGGCAGTTGTTAAATGAACTGTGCCTGTTTTTATAACCTTTTTGCCATGTTCATTAAATGAATCACTGAAGTTGTTTAGTGAATCATGAGGTTATGAAGCAAATCCAGCTTTTCTTATTGGCTTTGCTTGTCAGAAGCCAACTGGGAAGGTTGCAAATGGTGATCACATGATCACAAAAGCTGGGACAATGCAACCTTTGTAAATACATGCTGGTTGCCAAGCACACAAATTTTCATCCATGACCATGGGGATGCTGCAGTGGTAAGTATGAGGACAGGTCTTAAGTTTGTTTTTCAGAGCCATTGTAACTTTGAACAGTCGCTACAAGAATGGCTGTAAATTGAGGACTACTTGTAGACTTATACTTTATTGCTTCAGAGGGCAGGACCAGAAGTGATGGGTTAAACTACAAGGAAAAAGGTTCAGGGGCTCAGAACTCAGCACTATTAGCCAGTGGAAAAAAAACTGTGACCTGACGTGGTTTTTCTTCTTAAGTAGAAGATTCAGATAAGCCAAATGATGGTCTATGAGAGATAATGTAAGGATCCTGTACTGAGCAGGGGAATGTACTAGATGGCCTCTGTGGTCCTTTACAATTCACAAGAATAGTTGGAAAACAATGAGAATTTCTCTTTCCTCTGACTAGTTAGCATGTTTTCCTGGAAGTAGTGGCAGGGAAATGGTACAGTTCAGCATCACATCTGCTATCCTTATTAGGAGTATTTGCCAATTTCCCCACATTATTGGGTTCAGAATTATAAGTCATTGTATTGGGTTGAGATGTGTGAAATGTTATTGCCGTTAAGACACTGGTCAGTTGATTTAAGTGTGTCTATTCTTGGTCAGAAGCTGCTGTGATCTTCTCACCAATTTAGCTATTGCTCATCCAGCTTCTTAATGGTTAAATGTTTTATCTATTCTTGGATCCTACTGGAATCCAGATAATTTGTGAACCATTGACAGGACCAGGGCCTTCCAGGGAAATGGACAAAGGCCCAAGCTAATGGATCAACTATTTGATTGAAGTCCTGCTTATTTTTAACCGAATGGGAAGGGATCATGGTGATCTTTTAGTCCAACCCCCTATGGATACCTTATGCCATTTCAGACAAATGGTTGCCTAGTCTCTTCTTAAAAACTTCCACTGTTGGCACATCCACAACTTCTGGAGTCAAGTTGTTCCACTGATTAATTATTCTGTCAGAAAAATATCTCCTTTGTTCTAGGTTGCTTCTCTCCTTGATTAGTTTCCATTCATTGCTTCTTGTCCTGCCCTCTGGTGCTTTGGAGAATATCTTGACTCCTTTTTCTGTGTGGCAATCCCTGAGATATTGGAACATTGCTATTATGTCACTCCTAGTCCTTCTTCCCTCCCTAGTCCTTTTTTCATTAAACTAGACATAACCAGTTCCAGCAGCATCTTTTTTACATCTTTTACACTCTGGATATTTCATCCTAAAATCTGCTGAGCAGCATAAACATCCTAATTGGCTAATGCTGACCTTTAATGCTCTCTATCCACCTTCTAATCTTCAGAAAACAGGAGTGGCATAAAAAATGTTGTTAACACTGCTCCTATCTTGCCTGCCTTCTGGCTTACTGATGAATGATTATTTTGTGATTTAAGGATATTAAGATATATTTAAATATATTTAGGGTTTGGTTAAATTCTCTAGCTTTGCATATTCCTCCTTTACTGCCATTGTCTCTGACAGGAATCTAACCAAAATGGTGTGATTGATGGCTACTTTTTAACATATGACTAATCTTATAGGTTTAATTAAAACCTGATAGTGAGGTAGTTGGTCTATGGGATAAGAGTGGGATGCCTGTTTTTCTTTATTGGGAACTTGCCTCCCCAAACCTGGTCCTAACCCATGCTAAAGACATCTGGTGAATGTTTTTCCATGTTGTTTATTCCCGTCTTGGACTGAACCACGATGAAGACTTTTCTTTCAACAATTTGGCACCCAGAATGGGACTCCAAGCCAACCTCTCCAATGGACTGAGACTGGTAAGCCCCATCTTGCTGGCAGCAGACCCCTTGTGTCTGTGGATGGGTTTCCCAGGCCCTGCCCATGTGGAGCCAGGGTAGTAAAGGGAGTTTTGGGTTTGAGCACAAGGGCTGCTTTGGAAAGAAGGTGAAGGTGAGTACCTCTAAATTTTAACTTTAAAGTCCAGGGGAGCAAAGGAAATGTGTGTATGTCTGTGTGTGTGAGTGAGAAGACTCTTTTCCCAATCATGGTTGGATTTTGCTCCCTCTGGCCTTTCCTAGCTGCAGAAAAGATCTGTTCAAGGGGCAGACCCTGGAAAGCATGGGGGTTTGGCCAGAGTGCAGGACCTTTTGTTAGGGAAAAGAGAGAGGCTTTGTGAAAATGGAATGAGTGAATGAGAGAATTGGATTTGGGCAACAGTTGGTAAGGCCCTGTAAGCAAAGCCCGAAATTAGGAAATTAAGCCCTGGGCTAGGAGCGTCCTTTACCTCTGGAAAGCA
The DNA here is from genome assembly GCF_016545835.1 of Crotalus tigris. Lineage (NCBI taxonomy): Eukaryota > Metazoa > Chordata > Lepidosauria > Squamata > Viperidae > Crotalus > Crotalus tigris. Next base: position 72,992 of record NW_024096755.1, on the reverse strand, counting down.
AGCAGAGGTCCTCCCGGACATTTGAAGCCCACAAACAGTGGTGGTGAAAAGTGAACGTAAAGCCGGTAAGAGAGCGTCCCGTACCTTCTGCAAGAGAGCAGAAGAGTCCTCGACAGACCCTTTTGTGGTCTGAAACTGTGGTGGTAGATCCCTAAAGGAGCGTCCAGTACTCTGTGAGGGATCCAGAGTGCTCCGTAGGTCCCTTTTTGACCCAAAACTGTGGTAGTAGGTGGAAGACTCACTAGGAGGCTTCAGTGTGCCAGAACTGATAGAACTGGTGAACCCCTACATCAGGAATAAGGGAATCATGGAATGTTCTAGGGCTTTGATGGGAAACCAATCTGGCTAAATAAAAGAACTTAAAGCGAAAATAAGAAATAGTGATTCTCTCTCTCTCTCTCTCTCTCTCTCTCTCTCTCTCTCTCTCTCTCTCTCTCTCTCTCTCTCTCTCTCTCTCTCTCTCTCTCTCTCTCTCTCTCTTCAACATGATATATTTAAGATTTGTGCCTTCCCTAATTTGAGTTGAGATTTATGGTGGGAATGACTAAGATGTGTAGAACTGAAAGTTCTTTTTCCTTCTCTGTTCTCTTTTCCTTGTCTTTGTGTATGAGGCAAAGGTGACTGTTAATTGTTTCTAATCCAAAGAGAAAATAATTTTAAAATTCTGCTAGAAATTCTACTTAAAATAAGCCACCAAAAGGAAAATACCCTCACTGTTTGTCTGGCCAGAGTGAAGAAAAATGTTTGTGTTTGTTTGTTTTTCTTCTTCCTTTCTCTCTCTGTACTCTTAAGAACAGCCCAAAGTTAGCAGGAGGGAATGTTTTAAGTTCATCTGCTGGAAAAGTTTCACTCTTGCATTTACTGTATGTGTTGTAAATGGGTTTTAACTGTCTATCCTTTTCCTGAAACATGATCAGCATTTTTCAAGTTGCAAGTCCTTAAGTCTTAACATGTTCAAATGTTCAGTTCAGAAATGAGATCTTTCATTTATGTTCTTACTGGAATCCAGCCTCTCTTCTGTCCACATCTGTGTTGTCCCCATCTTACTTGTTGCTTTAACCACTGCAGTATTAATACCTTTTCAAACTCTGTCTGTAAGCTACTTCTCCTTTAATTATCCTCTGTTCTCCATGCCTTTGTCTTATCCTCCATGCCTTTGTCTGCAGAAAGGGGGGAGGAGATCTTGTTCTCATGTCTTTCAGTCCTGCATAGAGGACTCAACAACCTTTTGGAAGCAGACCACACTGACCCAGATGCTGCTTCCATCCATTTGAGCCATGGAATTGGGTTTTAAATCCAGCCACCCACTAAAAAGCCAACATGCAACCTGAGTGGAACAGATCTTCCCAAGACCTACTATTCCCCCAGATGCCTGTGAAAGCTGCAGAGGAAGGAAGAAGCCCTGGAGCCATTGGTCCCCACGTGAAGCCTCAGAAGAAAACTAGGAAGACTATGGGGGGAGGGTGGAAACTCATTGTCAGATTTTCTTTCTTGCCCCATTTGTGTTGTAATTCAGCAGTTGAATGTATTTATAGAGTGATGGCATTTGAGAATAGTTGGCACAGCAAGTCCCCAACACCTTGGATTTCTGTCTGATGGGAATCATTGTATTGAGTTGAAATGTGTGAAATGTTATTGCTGTTTAGTCGCTGGTCAGTTGATTTAAGTGTGTCCATTCTTGGTCAGAAACTGCTGTGGTCTTCTCACCAACTTAGCTATTGCTCATCCAGCCTCTTAATAGTTAAACGTTTTATATATTCTTGGCTTCTACTGGAATCCAGATAATTTTGTGAACCACTGACAGCTCCTCCGTCACTTCCTCTGCCACTGTATGCAGTCCCACAAACAAAAAAAAGTTTGTGGGACTAAAAAAAAAGCTCAATCAATCAATTCCAACTTCTCATGAAAAAAAAAGATCTCTTGAAGTTTGAATTGATTGATTGAACTTTTTTTTTTTAGTTCCACAAACTTCTTTTGTTTGTGAGCCTGCCCACGGCAGCAGAGGAAGTGACGGAGGATTGCTTTGGAGCTGGAAAGAAGGTGTTGCATGGGTCTCATCGGGGGGCAGGAAGGGGGGCGTTTCTGCCACTCATTAACCAGTTCTCCGAACTCAAAAGAAATTAGCTACCAATTCTACAGAACCAGCGTGAACCGTCTGAATCCTACCACTGGGTGAGGGGTTGTTGGTTCTAGGGATCTTTGCCTTTCTAATCCCATCAACTCAAAGCTTCCTGGCTCCAATCTTTCTGAAAGGATTATCAAATCTGCATTTCTACAGACCTGGTTTCTGCTTGGGGTAGAGAGTTTCGGGCTTGCTTTCCTTTGGGGAAATACAGTATTCTGTCCTTTTTAATATCCCCCCAAATATTTCCTTCTGTATGGGGGTGGGTGGATGCTGACTTCCAACAATTGAACACATGCAAATGACACAGGCAGGTGTTAATAACATTATTCTCAAGCCTTACAGCTCAGTGAGGAAGACCAGGCCACTGCCTGCTAATAACCGGGAACAGATTTCCTCAATTTTTTCATTTTGAGCCACAGTAAGATGCTCCTTCCAGTCTCCTACAATGCCTATAGGTGGGAAACAATCCAAGAAAAGAAAATCAGTTATTCCTGTTTCCTGAGCTCTTTTAAAACTATTTTATTACTTCAGCAATGGAGTGCATCCTTCTTTCTTTCAGAGGGTCCCTACAGTTGGACAAATTGGTCCCCAAAGAGATTGAATATGAGGGGAGGAGGATTACAAATAGAACACTAGACCTGCGTGTCAAAATGGATTGTCAATGAAATACAGGTAGTCCTCAATTTCTGTCAGAAATGGAGCCTGCCCTTTAAGGTCACAAGTCTTGATAGCAGTAAAATAGATGGGTTATGTGACTGACCCAATTTTACTATCTTTTTTGCAGCAATCATTAAGTAGTAATCATAAAACAAATGTGATGGTCATTAAGCAAAACACAGCAGTCCTTAAGTGAACCAGTGGTTTGTGATGGGTACGGCCTCACCAACAAACAGAAGTAAATACTAGTTTTGGGCAAAATGTTGTAAAGTGGCCATGTGACCATGGAACAATTAAATGGCCATAAATGTAGCCTGCTTGCCCATCTGAAGTTCAGTCATGTGACTGTGGGGAGGGGGGATTCCTGACCATCATGTCAGAAGAATAATTTGGGGTTCCAATTCGAGTCAGGGCTGCACAGGAATAAATAAAAATGAGATCCAGACAGCTGCAGGAAAGAAGAAATATTTATTCCTAAATGCATAACAGTTTGCATTTAGGGGCAGGCTGCAGAAAAATGGGGTACAGCAGCAGATTTTTATAAGGGGAGCTTGTCTGGGGTGTTACATGCTGATTGTAAGGTGACACTTGAGAGGTGCGTGTAGGTGGGTATGTTTATTCTTATGGGGATGTGTATGTGGGTATGTTTATTTTTATGAATATGCACTTCCCCTGGGAGACATTATTTAATTAACTCTGTTTGTGTTTCCAGACCTTATCCTTTCGATATGATGATTAGGTCTGGGTAACTTATTTCGGAGTTTGAGAAAGCTTGCTAATTTATTAACATGGAGACACTGATTCTTAGACCATTGTGGATTCTGTTAATAGAATAGAATAGAATAACAGAGTTGAAAGGGATCTTGGAGGTCATCTAGTCCAACCCCCTGCTCAGGCAGGAAACCCTATACCATTTCAGACAAATGGTTGTCCAATCTCTTCTTAAAAATATCCAGTATTGGAGCACCCACAACTTCTGGAGACAAGTGATTAATTCCACTGATTAATTGTTCTAACTGTCAGGAAATTTCTCCTTAGTTCTAGGTTGCTTCTCTCCTTCATTAGTTTCCATCCATTGCTTCTTGTCCTGTCTTCAGATGCTTTGGAGAATAGCTTAACTCCCTCTTCTTTGTGGCAACCCCTGAGATACTGGAACACTGCTATCATGTCCCCCTCATCCTTCTCTTCATTAAACTAGGAATACTCAATTCCAGCAACTGTTTATATGTTTTAGTCTCCAGTCCCCTGATCATCTTTCTTGCTTTTCTCTGCACTCTTTCTAGTGTCTCAACTAATATTTTAAGGGAAGATGAAAACAGTATAAAGAATAAAATATATTTGGATATAAAACTTCTAACAATCAGAACTTTGAATCTGGGTCATAAATAACCCCAGGGAGGTCCATCATAACTTTGAACAGTCACTAAGCGATTGATCCTAAGTGAGAGACAACCTGTATTGAGACGGTTCAGGGTAGAGCCATTCTGAATTCTGCCTCTAAACTGTCTTCCCGTGTAATTGCAACTGAATGCTAGTGCAGTGGTCCTCAATCTTTTCTTCACCACAGACCCCCTTTAAATACCCTTTGTGGTCATGGACCCCCAAGACTTAACTCAAGATTTAAATCATAACATTTCTTCAAGCCTTTGCAGACACCACCGTGATGGCATCATAGTCCCCCAGAGGTCTGTGGATCACAAGTTGAGCGACATGTTTTCAAAGAAAAACCAAGAAAGTTCAGTTGCCTTTTGAAAAGCCCTTTTGGAATTTGCCTCCAGGAATTGTGGGTGCTCCATCCCTGCAGGTGTTTAAGACGAGATTGGACAGACATTTTTTTGAAATAATATAGGGGTTCATGTGTGAGCAGGGGGTTGCGCTAGGAGACCTCCAAATTCCCTTGTTGTTAACTCACATCCTAGCTACTGTCTCAGAACAAAAGATTCAACTTTTTAACCTTCTTTTCTAAAAACATTTTTTAAAAAAATCACAAATTGTGACTGCCATCTAATGGACTAAGTAGAAAAAACACTTGCATGCATAATAGATTTCTGATTTGAAACTCTCCTGCTTTATATGATCCACATCCATTCTTCCCAACTATTTGGCACCTTTTCCTCCTATTTTTGGTTGCATCCTTTGTGGTTGAAACAACACTAGCAGTAAAATATATAAGGAAAAATTCTGACAAGCATGTACAACCAGTTGTTTCAATTCTGCTAATTCATGTATGCTGATAAATAATTAAAAATGAAGATAAGCCCTAAAAATGCATCTACGGGCATTTTTTAATCGATCAAGTTATTCACTGCCAATTTCTGTTCTGGACCTATCCTGAAATGTCTAGATTTGCAAACTGCACAACTTACAGTGTTCCTTCGCAACTCTTCTGAAGTCGATGCCTATGCTTTGCACTTATTTTTCGCCACTATTTCTAAGAACTTCATCAGCCTCTTGTATTAACATTCAGCTTCAGTTCGGTTCCTCACCTTTTCTTATGAAGGGTGACAAGGCTTGGTTCATCAAAAAGACAGGCAAAGTGCGGTAATTGGCCATGGAGTTGGTTTTCATCGTCTCAAATTTTGTATGTTCAATGACCTCCTTCAGAATTGGATCTGGGAGTTTGAAGTCGAGGAATTGAGCGACCTTCTGGATTTCTCTGGCTGGATCCTAGGACAAATATGGAGAGAATTCTGGCTATGTTTTGATGCTTTCTTGTCTGAAATGGTGAGAAAATGGAGCTTGCTCTTTTCTTGGTTAATCCAAAGGCAATCTACAATAAGCTCCGCACTCCAACAAAATGAGCATTTTTATATTTTATCTTTGGGCCCTAACCAAAGCACCTTGTATACATTTCTCTTGCAATCATTTGTATTTTATCTATATTTGCCTATATTATACCATCTACAGTATAGTATTGACTTCCAGTTTCTTTCCAGTTGTGAGTCAGAGTGCTAATTATCATCTCTAAAACCCCACATGTTACAGGGCCAGTTTATCTATGGCAGGGCTTTTCAACCTTATCACAGATTGTACCACTTTTAGGACATGACAATATTTGAGTGCCACTAGTGCTTAGCAAGGGGTCAAAAACTTGATGACTAAAAAAAAGGGGGGGATTTTGGGTTTTACTTATCCAGAGGCAATCCACAATAAGTGCGCTATAACAAAACGAGCATTTTTATATCTCATCTTTGGGCCTTTTGGAATGTGGTTTCGTGTGCTGCCTGCATCCCATGGATGGAGCTTCGCTTGTTTGCGCAACCCAATTGCTGGCATGCCGCTGCCCAGTACTGGTCTACAGAGCAGGAGTTGGGGACCCATGATCTACAGTATAGCACTAGCTTTTAGTTTCTTTCCAGCTGTGATTCAGAGTGCTGATTATCATCTCTAAAACCTCACATGTTACAGGGCCAGTTTATCTATGGGATCACCTTCCTATCCATCATGTCCAATAGGATGGGTGCATCCAGATCCCTTCCCTTACATGTCATCTAGTGGGACCAGGAAGCATGCCTTCTGAGTAGCAGCCCCTGCCCTGGGAAGCACCCCGCCACCCAAGATCTGGCAGGATCCTCACCCTCCTAGCTTTCTAGAAGACTTAAAAAGATGATTGCCCTTCCCTCCCCAGATATGACTCTGGTTATGGCTTCTTATATATTGGTGAATATTGGTTTAGGACACTAGGAATTGAGATTTTATTGTTTTGAGGTTTTTTTAAATGTTCTTGTTATTGTTGCTCTGAGCTGCTGAGAGCTATGGCTCGTAAGACGGGCCATGCAGAATGAACTTTCCTTAGGCCCTACCGCTTGTATTTGTTATCTCCTATCTCGTGCAAATGTATCCTGTGCGTATGTGCACACATAAGCAGCTTACTTCTTTTATGTCTTCATAAAAGACATACAGGATTGGGTGACGGTCCTTAGCCTCCCACCAGCCTCGGACATGCTCAAACCAAGAGCCCCAGGCAACTGCAAAAAAAAAAAAAAAATGACAAGAGAATCTTGATTTACCTCACTATTCTTTCTGCTTCGTAACTCTAGGCTCTACCACCTTTCCCCTCAAAATGGCTTTCATGGGTGATCTTGGTTGAGAATGATGGGAACTATAGTTCTTGGGAAAATGATGCCCTTCAGCTTCTTGGATTTAAGGGAAAAATCATTAACCATTTTTTTCCAGAAGTCACAAAATTATCTTTGGTACAGAGGGATCCATACTTCTTTTCCAAGAGTAGTTTGGTAGCTATACTTCATGTTTTCTGTAGGCCCAATGGTGACTGCCATCCAAAATTTCCTTATGGCGACAAGGGTGGCAAGTAAATTTAATAAATTAAATTGATGGTGATGGCATAACCACATATTGCTGCTGGGGATTCAGCAAACAATTAGCTCCCAAATGCTTTTCATATTATTTTTTGGCTTCCACCTACTTTTTCCTGTAAGGAAATTCTCTACAAACTGATCCCAGTTCCCTGGTTCCGGCATCGTCTGGTTCATGCGGTGAAAATGGAAATAAGAAACAATGGTGTCCTTAACATTCCTAGCTACATAAATGATCTGCAGAATGGACAGAAAATCATAAAGAGTCTAGGATAAGATTTTCATATGCAAATGCATACATATATCTATGTGGTTTCTAAGAGTTGACACTAACTTGATGGCATATAATCACAACATATACATATACATACACATACACATTCACACAAATACACATCTTGCTCTGAATTATGTAATTCCTATTCACTGCCTCTTTTCCAGCACATAAAACTATCTTATTCTGTCCAAACTTCAAATGCTGCCAAATTCAACCTATTAAGCCTCTCACTTTTATGTTCCTACATTTCCTCTTCTTATCAGCTTATAAGCTCTTAGTTTAATTTAGGAAGCTGAAAAGTGTACTGAGGCTGAATTCAGATGAGAATTAAGATTTGCTTTCCTTTATAATGGGCAGAAGGAATGACCTTGAAGACAGGAGGAAGATCCTCTAACATGATATTGGTCAAATAACAGAAATTTGAGTCTGGAACAGAATGTAACCCGAGAAAACATCTCAGACATGACTGTCCCTAGTTGTCATGAAGATAAAGGAAGGAAAGATGGAAGTACATTCAGACTTCCAAAATTCTATTACCATAACTTTATAACAAAAGTAGGACTGGCCTGCATGACTTTTGTTTTCTTATCGGTCTGCCTTGAAAAACTGAGATTCCATCAACCATATTGCAGTTGTTCTAACCTTGCAATTCTGCTCCCAGAAGGAAAGCGGGAGTAGCTGGACTGGGAGGTGAGATTTCAGGGTGCGCGGGGAAGGCATTGCCTCTGCCATTTCCAAACCTGCAAGATGGGGGTGGGGGTGGGTGGGAGAGGGATGGACATTATTCAGGTTCATGGTAAGGAAAACCTTCCTCATCAGCCCCATGAAGCAAAACCGTGTTACTCACCTGAAGATATGGGTTTTATAGGAAACAAGTCTATGAAGGGAATCCGTTCATATATGGGAGCCCTTGCACATTTCTGTTTGTCTCCTCCATGCTGTATCATGTCCACTATTTCTTGCATCCAGGTCGTCCCTGATATGAGGAACGTAGAGAACAGATTGATCAATCTAAAGATTGGGTTCCTGTTCCTTGGTCTTTCGACTTTAGGCTTCGTACTTCTTCCCCCAAAGTTATTTTGTCATGCTCTTCCACATCTCCGCACTTGTTCATCTTCCGCACTTACCTGCTTTGGGATAAGTGCAAATGAGAAGGTCATCAGGCTGGGCTTTAAAATTCCTTAAGAGCTCCAGGTTTGCAGCAGTACTATCAAGTAAAGAGATTCCTTCAACTTCCACCAGTTTTGAACGTTTGAGTAACCTCGGATCAAACTCCATGATTGAGTGGAAAAGCCAGGAGAAGGGAGTTTATAAGAGTAGGACCTGTAGAGATGTGATCACAAATCTTTGGGGTTCAGTGTTCCAGCTTTGCAAAGATTCTGCTCCAGAGTTCCTTTTGAATGAAAGAGTCACGTTTTCGTCCTGCACTAGATAAATTCCTGTCTGTCTCCACCCACTTTCTTTATTGTTTCTTAAAATTTGCAAGGGATGGAAATTTGATATGCATATTTTCCAGGCAGCAGACACTCAGGAAAAACCTCCTGAATAAGTTCACATCTTGTGAGGTGGTTTGGGCTGAGAGAGAGAGCAACTGGCCCAAAGTCACCCACCAGCTTTTACACCTGAAAAAGACTAGAACTCACAACATCCCTGTTTCTAGCCCAACATTTTAACCATTACAGCAAACTAGCTGTACTTTTAATCTTAAGACTTTGTTTCTTATGTTCTTACTCCCTATCTTAAAATAGAATTTTCTGATCACTTTCGGTCTGTGTTTTTTAAAACAACTTCTATCTTATTTAATACACAATTTTTTTATACCTTTCACTCTATATTCTGGTTCTAGAATTCCTATTTCTATCATTTCGTACCTCTGTGGAGGTTTTTTTCCCCCTCCTCCTCCATCTTCAGCTCTTGTAGCCAAATCCATTCAATTTGAACCTGAAGGCCCTTTTTGTTTCTTATCAAAGGGCACTTGACCTGGGAGCATGCTGTCCTGGAAATTATTTGTAGAATTTCCTCTGATTGTTCTATGCAGCTGGCCAACCTTGCAGACGTTGTTCAGGCCCTTTTGGCTCTGTTTCACTTATTTTTCTGTTGGGGGCCTGCTTCACATTTGTCATTCCCTTTTGACTGCCAGGCTGGGACTCTGAGTTTACTTGGCACTGAATTGGAAGTTGTTGCATTTTTTTTTCTGGGACCTTATAATCATTCTGGCACAACCCCTTCATCACTACAGATGCAAGTAGTTCTCGACTTATAAACACAATAAGGACCAAAATTTCCGTTGCTAAGCAAGGCGGTAGTTAAGTGAATTGCACCCGAAGATACAATCTTCTTTTTTTGCCATAGTTATTAAGCAAATCACTGTGGTTGTTAAGTGAATCACATGATTGTTAAGCGAATTGAGCTTCCCTCGTTGACTTTGATTGTCACAAGCTGGCTGGGAAGGTCACAAATGACAATCACATGACCCTGGGATGCTGCAGCCATCATAAATACATGCTGGTTGCCAAGTGCTTTAATTTTGATCATGTGGGGATGTTGCAACAGTTGAAAGTGCGGGGACTGATCACAAATCACTTTTTTCAGTGCTGTTGTAACTTTGAACAAACAGCTGTAAATTGAGGACTATCTTTAGAGTGGTTTCTAGTCCATTTTGCCAACCTTCCACAGGACAACTGCACATAGCTTCACTTGTTCTTCCCAGTCCCCCCCACTCCACCCCCAAATACGTTGATAATCTTTATTTCTGCTGATGCCAAAACAATGAGGGGGAACGTCATGAGATGTTCGGTGCCCCCTGTAGCTGACTAGGAGGAAATGAGAAAAAATATTTAGTTCAGTGCTTCCCTCCCTGAGCTAAAGCATTTCTTGGAGTAGATAAACTGCCTTTTGCTTCTTTTCTTCTCTGAAAGTGTGTGTGTGGTGATGGTGGTGGTGGGGATTGTCATTTCCAATATGTGCTGTATGCCTCTGGCTGACAGTTTTTGTGCTGAAACCTGAGCTGCTGGGACAAAGAGAAAGCTGGCTTCCAGTCAAAATTCCCTCCCTTAGTGAAATGTCTGTGATGATGTTGTGCTACTGGACTTTTCAGCCACCATTTGCAACCATATCTATACTGTATCCGGTGGGGTAGAGAGGAAACAAATGTCTTTCTTGAGGAATGAAAAAAGGAGTCGATTGCAGCTGCTTAAAGAAGCAAGGAGAATGAAATCAACAGAAACAGACCACTGTTTCTCAAGCTTAGCACCTTTAAGACTTCAACTCCCAGATTTCCCCAATCAGCTAGACACAGACTAGATGGGTTAACCATGGCTACCATAATAAGGTGAAATGTATGAGGGAATTCCAGAAGGGGAAGATGGGAGGAGAGCAAGAATTTCCAAATATGGATGTGGAAAAATTGCAGAATCTGAAATCTGAGCTACACTACAATTGACATAGAAGTAAATTGGCTTAAAAGTTATAGAAAGACAGAACAGAATATCAGAATTGGAAGGAACCTTGGATGTTTTCTAGTCCAACCCCTTCCTCAAGCAGGAAACTCTATACCATTTCAGACAAATGGTTGTCCAATCTCTTCTTAAAGTCCTCCAGTGTTGGAGCAGTCCCAACTTCTGGAGGCAAGTTGTTCCACAGATTAATTGTTCTAATTGTCAGGAAATTTCTCCTTAGTTCTAAGTTGGTTCTCTCCTTGACCCATCATATATCAGGTTTTCTGGTGTCCTGTTCATCTCTATCTCTCTCCCTCCTTCCCTCTCAGTATTTCATGGCCCATTTTAACTGGGATCTACAGAGTACCATCAAACCTCTGTTGTAACTACATATGGCACAAGAAGCTTTTCTGTTCATTCTCTTCCTATTGCCATGGAAGTACAACTCATCCATTACCAGTCAAACAGGATTAAAAATGGCTCACCTGTCAGATAGACAATGATGTTGTGCACATAAAAAAGGGTGATGGGGTACAATTATGGTCACCGTCTTGACTTTCTTAATTCCTCTCCATCCAAGGTTGAGAATCACTGATCTACAGGAACTGCACATAAAATGTGTCATTTCTGTAGATCAGTGAGTATTAATTCTTGGGTCGTGGGCATTCTTCATCAATTCCTTGTTCTTTAAGGCTTCTGCATGATCCAGAAATTTTCAGGATATGGAGGTTCCGGACAGAACGATGAGCATATGTTTCTGGACAAAGCAGATACACATGTGAGAATTTCCCCTGCCTACTATCTTTCTTTTACAGAAGGATAGGATCTACTCACATTAGGAATATCTACAGAGTGTATGGTGAAAACAGCTTTTCTTATTGGCTTTGCTTGTCAGAAGCCAACTGGGAAGGTTGCAAATGGTGATCACAAAAGCTGGGACAATGCAACCTTTGTAAATACATGCTGGTTACCAAGCACACAAATTTTCATCCGTGACCATGGGGATGCTGCAGTGCTAAATATGAGGACAGGTCTTAAGTTTGTTTTTCAGAGCCATTGTAACTTTGAACAGTCGCTACAAGAATGGCTGTAAATTGAGGACTACTTGTAGACTTATACTTTATTGCTTCAGAGGGCAGGACCAGAAGTGATGGGTTAAACTACAAGGAAAAAGGTTCAGGGGCTCAGAACTCAGCACTATTAGCCAGTGGAAAAAAACTGTGACCTGACGTGGTTTTTCTTCTTAAGTAGAAGATTCAGATGAACCAAATGATGGTCTATGAGAGATAATGTAAGGATCCTGTACTGAGCAGGGGAATGTACTAGATGGCCTCTGTGGTCCTTTACAATTCACAAGAATAGTTGGAAAACAATGAGAATTTCTCTTTCCTCTGACTAGTTAGCATGTTTTCCTGGAAGTAGTGGCAGGGAAATGGTACAGTTCAGCATCACATCTGCTATCCTTATTAGGAGTATTTGCCAATTTCCCCACATTATTGGGTTCAGAATTATAAGTCATTGTATTGGGTTGAGATGTGTGAAATGTTATTGCCGTTAAGACACTGGTCAGTTGATTTAAGTGTGTCTTTTCTTGGTCAGAAGCTGCTGTGATCTTCTCACCAATTTAGCTATTGCTCATCCAGCTTCTTAATGGTTAAATGTTTTATCTATTCTTGGATCCTACTGGAATCCAGATAATTTTGTGAATCATTGACAGGGAAATGGACAAAGGCCCAAGCTAATGGATCAACTATTTGATTGAAGTCCTGCTTATTTTTAACCGAATGGGAAGGGATCATGGAGATCTTTTAGTCCAACCCCCTATGGATACCTTATGCCATTTCAGACAAATGGTTGCCTAGTCTCTTCTTAAAAACTTCCACTGTTGGCACATCGACAACTTCTGGAGTCAGGTTTTCCACTGATTAATTATTCTAACTGTCAGAAAAAAAATCTCCTTTGTTCTAGGTTGCTTCTCTCCTTGATTAGTTTCCATTCATTGCTTCTTGTCCTGCCCTCTGGTGCTTTGGAGAATATCTTGACTCCTTTTTCTGTGTGGCAATCCCTGAGATATTGGAACATTGCTATCATGTCACTCCTAGTCCTTCTTCCCTCCCTAGTCCTTCTTTTCATTAAACTAGACATAACCAGTTCCAGCAGCATCTTTTTTACATCTTTTACACTCTGGATATTTCATCCTAAAATCTGTTGAGCAGCATAAACATCCTAATTGGCTAATGCTGACATTTAATGCTCTCTATCCACCTTCTAATCTTCAGAAAACAGGAGTGGCATAAAAAATGTTGTTAACACTGCTCCTATCTTGCCTGCCTTCTGGCTCACTGATGAATGATTATTTTGTGATTTAAGGATATTAAGATATATTTAAATATATTTAGGGTTTGGTTAAATTCTCTAGCTTTGCATATTCCTCCTTTACTGCCATTGTCTCTGACAGGAATCTAACCAAAATGGTGTGATTGATGGTTAGAGTTTAATATATGACTAATCTTACAGGTTTAATTAAAACCTGATAGTGAGGTAGTTGGTCCATGGGATAAGAGTGGGATGCCTCATAAAACAAAAAATCCTGTTTTTCTTTATTGGGCAACTCTCCTCCCCAACCATATTAAAGACATCTGGTGAATGTTTTCCCACTAAATAATAATGGCTAATTGGGGAGAAGGAAAGTCCAGCCAGGAGGATACCCCAAACATGATACTTAATGTACCAATGGAAGATAAAGACAGTGCAATTTGCTAGTATCAGGATGGCCAATGGGGGCAGCAAATTTTAAGCTGGTAGAGATTTCTGTCAGCTCAAGAATTAGTGAAAAATGATTTAACTTGGCCATAAGGAAGAGCCCTTTTCTGACTTTTATTTGTATAAGCTGCTACAACGAACATTATACTTTATTGCATTGATTTTGCAATGCAAAAAAGTGTAAAGTTCACGTAGTAGCTTATACAAAGTGGAAATTGTCCAGGTGATGTTGGTAATTCATGTGGCAAGTAGGTCATACATCCAAGCCTATCCATTATCAGGTCAAAGCTGCTTTGTCAGCTTCTGTGTGCTAATGTGAGGACAGCTCTGTTGTATAATGGATAGTATTGCTCTTGAACAGGGGCCTTCAAAATTGGCCCTTTTATGACTTGTCCACAAGTCATAAAAGGGCTAGGTTTGAAGAACCCTGCTCTTGAATAACAGAACCTAGAGATAAGAGTCTTCTTTTTACTGTGATGTTCTCTGAAACACCTTAGATGATTGGATCAGAGATGACTTTAAATGTGTTGGAAATGATTTAAAGAAAGTTTTCAGCTTGTAAGGTGGATAAAAGTTTTGTTTTTTGTTCATAAAGAACTAGGTGGTAGATTCCCTTATTCTCCCCTGTCTAATTATTAAAATAAAATGAGCTGGGCATGAAAGCTTGGAACAAACGTACAAAGGCGATGTGGGTTATTTCTAGTATTTGTACAACTGAAGGTGGAATACATAAAACTCCCACCTCCTGCTTTCCCCACAACAGTTCTGTGAGATGGGTTAGGCTGAGAGAAAGTGACTGGCCCAAAGTCACCCAGCTGGCTTTTACATCTAAGGGAGGCTCCAGATCAATTACTCAATGACAGTCTCTAGGTTTCTACTCCACTAAACAACACCAAACCTATTCACGTTTCTGTTAAAAGAGGGAAAGAATAATTCCAGAATGTCTGTGTGCACCTCTCTCACAAAATCAAAGTTGATGGACCATGGCTTTTCAAATAAACTAGATTTGTGCCACAGACCAATTGATGGTATCTAAATTAAAGTAGATACAATGAGAAATCCAAACACAGAAGCCACACATTTTAGCTCACCACAGTGCATAAACCCAGATGCTTTCTCACTATCTCAGTCACTCTGAGTGTGAGATAATAATATTAATAATAATAATAATAATAATAATAATAATGATGATGATGATGATTGTTAAGTCCTTCGCAAAATGGCAATGACACGAGAAGCAGTTGTAGTTCTCAGGAACCTCTTTATTTCTGTTCAGCATACTGGTTACAAGACGCCGACAATGCCAAATCTCCCTGCCCTTTTTATAGGCGATTCCCGGGCCAAATTGCAACATTTGGCGCGCTTGCACTCGCGCATGTGCGCGAGTGCTGGCGACAGCCAGTCTGGTCCCGGGCAGCTTGCACCTGCCCGGGACCATTGCAATGCCCCGAGCCTGCTTTCACAGGCTCAGGACATAACACCCCTTCCCCCCCGGCTAAGACTATGATCATACTAATAATAATATACAACCCAATACGAGTGTGGAACCCATACTAGCTTTGTACCAGTTATTCCTTTTGCTTCTATTGTTCCCCAGTGTTCTATTTTCCTATGTGTACAGGAATACTCTCTGTTAACTCTGTTTTGCCAGTAGGGTTACAAAATCTTCTAAATACTTCGGAGATCTTTTAGCTCTCTGTGACCTCCTGACTTCTGGGTACCTTCCAAGTACCCCTTGACTGAGGGGTGATGTATGCTTGTCCCCCTTGCTAGGCCCTGGTGACTGTGCTCCAATGCCTGGCCTGCTTGCTTGCCCACTGGGCTCGTCAGGCCAGGGCTTCTTTCTCTGTTTGACCTGGTTGTCCTGCCTGGCTGTAGGCTCTCTGGCCCTCTTAAGTGACTGTCACTGTTGGGCAACTCTGTAGAACCTCCCAGGTCTGTCCTAGACCTGTCCCAAAACTTAGTTGTCCCCTGAGTAATGCCAGAGGTGTTATAGTTGGGATTCAGTTCCTCGACCACCTCCCTGTGTGCTTGCCCCCTTCTAGGGACAGGGGCAGTGTTGGGCCAACTAGACGGAATGTGTGCCAGCTCTCTTGCAGGGTGTGGGTTGTTTGGATGCTCTCGGATATCCTCCCTGACTGGAGTACTGAGTGATTCGGGTGAGTAGTGATTATGCCCCCGGGGTGACTCCCTGGCTGGAATAGGCACTGGTGCCTGAATTCTAGTTGGGCTCCATGAATTCCTGTTTGGAGCACTCGCGGAATCTCAGAATGAGCTGTCTGTAGTTCCCTCATTAATGATAGGCGGCAGCCCACACTCTTCCCTTTGCCCAAAGGGGTCCCCCTCTCCCCCTGGAAAAGAACCAGGAGTCTCAGTGGGAAGGTCCCGTCTAGTGCGGAGCTGGTCGATGTGTCGTCGCAGGACACAACCGTCGTCCAGGGAAACCTCGTAGGACAAAGGACCTGTGACCCTGGACACAGTGGCAGGGACCCATGAATGACCAGGCCTGTAGTTACAAGTCCAAACCGGGGCACCCACAAGCAGTTGTCTAGGTGCCCTGGGGTGTGTGATTGTGGAAGGTAGTCTGTCTGGGTGCAACCGGTCAAGCTTAGTAGTCAGTTTGCGCCCCCAATGAAGTTCAGCTGGGCTCCTCCCGGTAGAAGTGGAAGGTGTAGTGCGATAAGAAAGGAGGAAGTCAGCCAACCTGTGATGCCAGTCTCCATAGGTAATTTTCTTCAAAGCGTCCTTGGTGATGCGAACCATGCGTTCAGCCATACCGTTGGTGGATGGGTGGAAAGGCGCAGAGGTGGCATGACGAATCATGTTGGCCTGTAAGAAAGCTTGGAATTCGGAAGAAGTGAATTGAGGGCCATTGTCAGATACGAGGACATCAGGAAGCCCGTGTGCAACAAAAATCCCCCTCAGTACTTGAATAGTCTTTGCAGTGGTGGTGGTGGAAGAGACAGGCACAACCTCAAGCCATTTTGAATGGCTGTCAACCAGGACCAAGAAGAATTGACCCTGAAAGGGCCCAGCGTAGTCAATGTGCACCCTAGACCATGGAGACTGTGTTTCCTCCCATCTATGTACAGGAGCTTGGGGCATTTCAGGGCGTGAGCACTGACAAAGGTGGCATGCATGCACCTTAGCCTCAATGTCTCTGTCTAACCCAGGCCACCACAAATGGCTGCGCGCAAGCGCTTTCATACATACAATGCCAGGATGACCCTCATGGAGGGAACCTAAGACCCTAGTCCTCATTGAGGCAGGAATGACAACTCTGCTCCCCCAAAGCAGACAACCCTGGAAAGTGGATAACTCGTTCCTTTTGGACCAGAAACTCTGAAACTCAGTGCCTGGACAGCTCTCTGGCCATCCAGATAAAACCGAAGAAAGGACACGAGAAAGTGTGAGATCTGTGGCTGATTCAGCAGCCACATCCCCGGCATCTAAAGGGGACTCAGGCAAGGCCTGAATGGAGAGGATATTGATTGTTGGTGCAGGGTCAGCCTCTATTACTGGCAGGGGTAATTTACTGAGGCCGTCAGCATGGCCCATTTCTTTCCCAGGTTTGTGAAATAAGGAAAAATCATAGGCAGACAGAAAGATAGACCATCTCAGCATTCTGGGGGAGATGATTTTGGGAGTTTGTTTATGTGTGGTAAACAGCCCCAACAAAGGCTTATGGTCAGTGAAGACCATGAAATGCCTGCCATATAGGAAATCATGGAACTTTTTGATTCCAGCAACAACAGCTAAAGCCTCCCTGTCAATCTGAGCATAATTTCGCTCTGCAGAAGACAAGGTTCTGGAGTAATATGCAACAGGAATCTGAGTTCCATCTGGTCTGAGGTGGCTTAGTACGGCTCCCACCCCATAAGGAGAAGCATCACAAGCGATGCACACAGGAAGGGATTCATTGAAATGTGCAAGCATACTGTTAGAAGTGAGTAAGGCCTTAACCTCATTGAAACTTGCTTCGTGTTTTTGTGACCACTGCCACACTGCCTGTTGTCCAGGAGCCTATGAAGAGGCTCGGCTACACTAGCCTTGTTTGGAAGGAAGGAGTTGTAAAAGTTCAGAAGGCCCAGAAAAGCCTATAGTTCGGCCTTGGACTTTGGCCTAGGAGCATGCATAATAGCTTTCAATTTGGATTCAACAGGGTGAATCCCGGTAGCATCAATTTTGAATCCCAGAAAATCTGTAGAAGGCACCCCAATTTTACATTTGTCCTTCTTAAGTTTGAGGCCCATTTTCCTGAACCTCAGCAGAACAGCCCTTAATCTCTCAGCTAAGTTGTGTGTAGAGTCTCCAGCAATTAAGACATCATCAAAATAGGGGCAAACCCCTGGTATACCCCGTAGTGTGTTTTTCATTATGCTTTGGAAAATTCCAGGAGCCACATTTACTCCAAATTGTAACCTCTTTAACTTGAATGCCCTCCTGTGGGTCACAATGGTTTGAGCTACAGCAGCAGCAGCATCAACAGGCAACTGTTGATATGCCTGAGCTAGGTCAAGCGTTGCAAAAACACGCCCCCCCCTTGAGAGAGGCCAGAATATGAATGACCATGGGAACAGGATAGGCATGTTGCTGCAATGCCTTATTCAGAGTGCATTTGTAATCTGCACAGATGCGAATGTCCCCATTTGCCTTAAGAGGCGTGACAATGGGGGTCTCCCAAGGACTGGAGTCGACAGGTTCTAAAACTCCTTGCTGAATCAATTTGTCCAATTCGGTGTCAATTTTACCTTTCAAAGCAAAAGGAACCCTTCTTGCTTTAATTCTAATAGGGTTGACAGTGGGGTCTAATTTCAGTGACACAGGGGGTCCTTTGTACGTGCCCAGCTGTGGGCTGAAAACATCTGCAAATTCTTTGCAGACTTCTTGTAGGTCTACTGTTTGCAAGCTATTGAGCCCTGTGACGTGTATTCCCAAGGCCTCAAACCAATCGAGTCCTATGAGACTCGTTCGCTCACCCCCTACTACTATTACATCTTGTGGACCTTCAAAATCCTTATACTGTACGTTAAGAGTGGCCTCCCCCTTAACACACACTCTGGAGTTTTGAAAGTCTGTTAACACAATGTCGGAAGGCCTCAGCTTGGCCTGAAATCCGCTGCCAGAACAAATCTTCCTAAACGTGTGCATGGAAATGATTGAAAGTTCAGACCCCGTATCCAGTTCCATAGCCAATGGAACCCCTTGTAGCTTCACTTTAAGTGACAGCTTTTTCTTAATGGGCTTGTGTGTGCCTGTCCTATAAATGCTTCTTCGCAAAGCACAGAAACCCACCCTGTTTTGGCTGGGGACCCTGGTACCTTTCAGGTGCAATTCTTCCCGAGGTTGTACCTTCTGACGGCCCAGACACACAGCTGCAATGTGTCCCTGTTTTCCGCATACCCTACAGATAGCGGAACGGAATCTACAGTCGGTCCTCTTCTGGCGACCTCCACAACCGAGGCACTTGGGGAGAGCTAAAGAGCTTTCCTTCTGTTTCCCTTCTTTCGTGGGGTAGAGATGGTCTACTTCATCGTCAGGATCCTCCTCTGGGTTCCTTTGGACTCTTTCCTGGTGCACGGACACAGCTTCTAGAGTGCTTCTGATCGGCCTCATGTTCTTGATGGCGCCACCCGCTGCCTCTTCTGCAGTAACCTCTCTCAAGGCATCTTGGAATGATAAGTCTTCTTTAGCGAAAAGTCTCTGCTGCAATTCTCTATGCCTCAGTCCGCATACAAATCTGTCTTTCAGCCGTTCTTCTAGATCCTTGAACTCGCAGTGTTTAGCGGCTTTTCTCAGCGCAGCAATGTATTCTTTGGCTGATTCTCCGGGTCGCTGATCCCTCTGTTCGAAGGTGTGGCGCCAAGCGATGACGGACAATTTGGGCTGGAAGTGTTCCTTTAGTAGTTTTTTGAGATCTGTGAAGTTAACAGATTCTAGAGGTACAGGTGCTGCTATGTTTTCAGCGATTTCGAATGCGTCTTGACCGCAAACGCACAGCAGGGTGGCAGCTTTTAAACTATCTTCTCTTACTTGATTGACTTTAAAATAGTTTTCCACCCTGGCTACGTAGGACTCCCATCTTTCCGGATACGAGACATCGAATTCTGAAAGTCTTCCAACTTTTGCCATTTTTGCAGAAAAGGAAGGGTCTATCAGCCAGTTTACCCCCGATGTTCGCTGGATTGGCGGGCAGCTGGTGAGTTAATGCCGTTCCTACTGCTCAGGACTCTAGGGTAAGCTTACACCTGTCTTCAGTCGATGTAAAGCAATCCCACCTTCCTCGCCAGTGTTAAGTCCTTCGCGAAATGGCAATGACACGAGAAGCAGTTGTAGTTCTCAGGAACCTCTTTATTTCTGTTCAGCATACTGGTTACAAGACGCTGACAATGCCCAAATCTCCCTGCCCTTTTTATAGGCGATTCCCAGGCCAAATTGCAACATTTGGCGCGCTTGCACTCACGCATGCATGCAAGTGCCGGCGACAGCCAGTCTGGTCCCGGGCAGTTTGCACCTGCCCGGGACCGTTGCAATGCCCCGAGCCTGCTTTCACAGGCTCAGGACATAACAATGATGATGTTGGAAGGGACCTTGGAGGTCATCTAGTCCAACCCCCTGCTCAGGCAGGAAACCCTATACCAGCGGTTCTCAACCTTCCTAATGCCGCGACCCCGCAACTGGTCGTAAGTCTACCTGAATTTCCCTTCCCAGGAGCGCCGCGCATGCGTGGTGCCATCCCCTGCGCCGGCCGAGGTGTAGCTGGCAAGCGGCAGAGACGGCGCAGGCCGACCACCGGCTGGGCCACCAGCTGGCCCAGCCCAAGGCAGGTAAGGCACCCACCGGGCCCCACGCGCGCCAGCAACCCTTCCTGCGCCCGCTGCTGCCCTGCTAGCCTTACCTTGGCTTCCCCCCCATTTGGGGTGGCAGCAGGCAGGCCCAGGTGCTCCTGGGCGGCCAAGGCAGTGATGGCGCAGGGCAACCACTGGCTGGGCCACCAGCTGGCCCAGCCCAAGGCAGGTAAGGCACCCACTGGGCCCCACGTGCGCCAGCAACCCTCCTTGCGCCCGCCGCTGCCCCGCTAGCCTTACATTGGCCACCGCCCATTCAGGACGGTGGCAGGCAGGCCCAGGCGCTCCTGTCTGGCCACGGCAAGCGGCAGCGATGGCGCAGGGCGACCACCGGCTGGGCCACCAGCTGGCCCAGCCCAAGGCAGGTTAGGCACCCGCCAGGCCCCACACGCGCCAGCAACCCTCCCTGCTTCGCCGGCCTCCCACCTCCCATCCCTGGCCCTCTTTTACTTACTTTTAGTAGTTGCTCAGCAGGGAGGAAAACTTTCCGGAAAGTTCTCCTTGCAGCACCATTTGCAGACTGGGGCTTTTGGCAGGCTCAGCAGGGCAGAGACAGCCTGGGCAATTCCTATTGGCTTTTGAAAGCCAATAGAATTAGACTCTATTCAAGAGAGTCTATTCTATTGGCTTTCAAAAGCCAATAGATTCTACTGGCTTTCGAACGCCAATAGAATAGAGTATCTTGAATAGAGTCTATTCTATTGGCTTTCAAAAGCCAATAGAATAAGAGGGAGTAGCACAGCTAAATAAAAGGGGAAAAAGGGGGGGGGAATGGTGGACAGCCTTGTTTGGCGACCCCCGTGAAATGGTCATTCGACCCCAAATGGGATCGTGACCCACAGGTTGAGAACCTCAGTCTCTTCTTAAAAACTTCCAGTGTTGGAGCATTCACCGCTTCTGGAGGCAGGTTGTTCCACTGGTTAATTGTTCTAACTGTCAGGAAGTTTCTCCTTAGTTCTAGGTTGCTTCTCTCGTTTCCACTCATTGCTTCTTGTCCTACCTTCAGGCGCTTTGGAAAATAGCTTTATTCCCTCTTCTTTGTGGCAGCCCCTGAGATATTGGAACACTGCTATCATGTCCCCTCGTCCTTCTCTTCATTAAGCTAGACATACCCAATTCCAGCAGCCGTTCCTTATATGCTTTAGCCTCCAGTCCCCTAATTATCTTTGTTGCTCTTTTCTGTACTCTTTCTAGAGTCTCAACATCTTTTTTACAGCGCGGTGACCAAAATTGGATGCAGTATTCCAAGTGTGGTCTTACCAAGGCATTGTAAAGTGGTATTAACACTTCACGTGATCTTGATTCTATCCCTCTGTTAATGCAGCCTAGCATTGTGTTGGCCTTTTGGCAGCTGCAGCACACTGCTGGGTCCTATCTAAGTGATTGTCCACTAGGACTCCGAGGTCCTAGTATCCACGTCTGATAAACAAACAAACAAACAAACAAGTAAATAAGTAAATCCCACAGCATCTACAGAATTTTTTGAATCATGGACCAATTACTCTCTGCATCTTTTGATGATTTAGCTTATACAACAGAATTTTGGAAATTGTGAATTTGGGGAAATACAGAAAGACCCAAGAAATGGTGTGAAGAGAATTGTGCAAGTGGTCCTCAACTTAAAACCATTCATTTAACAACCGTTTGAGGTTACAACAGCACTGAAAAAAGTGACTTACAACCAGTCTTTGCACTTATAACCACTGCAACATCCCCATGGTCATGTGATCAAAATTTGAGTTCTTGGCAACTAATATGTATTTGCAATGGTTGCAGTGTCCCAGAGTCATGTGATTGCTATTTCTGACCTTCCCAGAAAGCTTCTGACAAGCAAAGTCAATGGGAGAAGATGAATTCACTTAAAGTCTGCATGATTTACTTAACAACTGCAGTGATTTACTTAACAACTATGGCACTAAAGATCATAAAATTGGGTGTGACTCGCTTAACAACTGCATTGCTTAGCAACAAAAATTTTGGTCCCAATTGTGGTCATGAGTCAAGGACCTATTCCACAAAGCACCTGAAGGCAGGACAAGAATCAATGGGTGGAAATTAATCCAAGAGAGAAGCAACCTAGAACTAAGGAGAAATTTCCTGACAGAACAGTTAATCAGTGGAATGACTTGCTTTCAAAAGTTGTGGATGCTCCAATACTGGAAGTTTTTAAGAAGAAATTGGACAATCATTTGGCTGAAATGGTACAGGGTTTCCTGTCTGAGCAGAGGGTTGAACTAGAAGACCTCCAAAATCACTTCCAACTCTTATTTTGTTATTCTGACTACCCTGTACACATTGTCAGTTCCATTTACTCCCATTTTGTCTGATAATAGAAGCTGTTATCCAATGCATTTAGTGCATCCACCTAGTATAATTGATGTTGTTTAGCCTGTTATTTCCCCATGTAACTTGTAGACCAGGGGTCTTCAAACCTGCCCCTTTTATGATTTATGGACTTCAACTCCCAGAATTCTTCAGCCAGGCATGCTGGCTGAGGAATTCTGGGAATTGAAGTCCACAAGTCATAAAAGGGCCTAGTTTGAAGATCCCTGTTGTAGACTGAACTATTGCCACACTGTACAGTTTCTCCCCTCACCTTGGAATGTGTGCCCACTTCTGTCATTGGCTTTCCCAATCTGGGCATCCTTGAAAGGCTTGGACTTCAGTTCCCAGAATTCTTCAGCCATTCTGACCGTTCTGAGAATTCTGGAAGTTAATGCTCTGGTAAGTGGGGCAGATAGAATGAGGAAAACTACCTCTCTGTCTACTTGAACCTTGTGTATAAAGGAAAGTTAGCCCTCTTTCATGCAAATTAGCATAAGATTAAAATGAAATCTAGAGTACAATTTAAATCAGCATTTCTCAATCTCAGCAACGTTAGAATTTAACTTTAAGAATTTCCTGCTGGCTGGGGAATTCTGGGAGATGAAGTTTTCACATCTTAAAATTGCTGAGGTAGAGAAATACTGGTTTTGAAAGACCAAAATGCAATGGAATCCCTAGGTTGAGAATCCTGCTTTGATATATGATACCCTCCCAGAATAATTATAGAGTTGTTGTGTAACCCTTATATATGCTCCTTCCACATGCCAGGCAGGGAAATCTGGGAGCTGTACCAAAGGTGGTAGACAACTAGAGTTTCTTGTTTTTCTTTGAAGACATTTTGCTTCTCATCCAAGAAGCTTTAGAGCTGAAGAAGCTTCTTGGATGAGAAGTGAAACATCTTCAAAGAAAAACAAGAAAGTCCAGTTGTCTCTTGAAAAAGCTCTTTTGGGACAACCATGACCTGAATGACTGGGAATTTCCATACGCATCTGGGAAACGTAGTCACCATATATGAAGGGCACCATGTTGAGGAAGGCTTTTCTTGAACAACCCATTGAGAATGTTTGAAACGATTTAAGGCTAGTCCTTGCCTTCCCCATCCTGGTAGAATGATAAACCTATTGATTCCACTTCACAAACATTCCCTTGTAATTAAGTGTAGTAACAACATGTGTCGTGTTGAAAGGTCTGTAGAGTTAACACTTGTTGCTTACTGGTTTGTTTTATTGGACATAGGTAAAAGGTCAGCTATTTTTTTTATTGTGGATTTTATGAAAGGTACAAAGGTGAATGTGCTTTGGGAGTGGAAAGTCAGGCCACTGCCTCAAATAATTAAGGAGAAAGTTCATCTACAACTTCTGTTTCAGCCATTCTGAAAAACTTCTTTCTCTATAGCTGGAGAGAAAACCTCAATCACTTGTTCAATCAAGTAGACTACAACTTTCTATTTGGTTTGTTTTCCATTGAATCTCAGACCCCCCAAAAATCTGGAAAATAGCTTTCATTAAATATTCAGATTATGAGATGTATTGGCCACCCTCGACTCCTTACTTTGTGAACAGATTATAGATTTGAGTCTATTGGTAAATCACAATGAACTGATCTGCCCTTTCAGCCTCTCCTGTCACTGGCATAGACTTCCCAATGGTTAGATAATGGAACAACAGATGATGTTTGCCACCTACTGCATTCATTGTAAATATCCTGTCCCTTCACCACCAATATATTCAAGCTGTTCCCATTTTCAGCTCTTTTCAAGTTCTTCTAAGTCACGGGTCTCCAAAGCTGACAACTTTAAGACTTGTGGATTTTAGTTCCCAGAATTCTTCGGCCAGCATGGCTGGCTGAGGAATTCTGGGAGTTGAAGTACACAAGTCTTAAAGTTGCAAATTTTGGAGACCTCTGTTCTAACTGATTGTCCACATTTTCTCACTTGATCTGAGGACAAAAGTAGGTCTCCTCCAACAGAAGCCTGATCAGCCAAATAGCTAAAGGAACCCATGATGTCAATGGGACCCACACCAAGCTTACAGACATTATTTTGTATCTTGTGATGGTTTGTGACTGCAAGAAACCCAATAACCCAAATACTTGCACTATGGACCTTTTCCTGAAATCCACCTTTTCCAAGTTTAGATATACAGACACTCTTAAAAGATATGGGACAATTTCCAGTGAGTTGAGAACAGATTAATAAGTAATCTACAACAGAGGTCCCCAAACCCCGGTCCGTGGACCAGTACCGGGCCACAGCATGCCAGCAAGCGGTCCGCACAAACAAGCAAAGCCCCATCTGCAGGATGCAGGCAGCAGACAAAACCATGCGCACTCCGGTCAGCGGAAAAACCTCTCTCCACGTAACTGGTCCCTCGTGCCAAAAAGGTTGGGGACCTCTGATCTACAAGATTGGGGAAATATGATGCAACTCTTTAAATGCTAATCTGCAAATGTTTAAATGTTTATTTAAAGTTCTTCAGTAATTTCAGCAAAAGGTAAGTATTGAATTAATGGACTGCAGCAGCCTTTGCCAGGAAATTCAGCAATTAATAATTTATAAAGTTATTTCTAGTAAGGTGAAAGAAATCAGAAAGTGCCACTAAAACCTAATTTATGACTGCAAAGCTACATGTGAGACTCTACAGAAATTATATCAGTTTCCAATCTTAGGAGAAATGTAAGATACACATTGGGGAACGTATAACTGGCTAAGAACTTAAATCACAATAATAACCACCCTAGCACCATCTATCTTCACTCTGCTTTTATTGCAACTGGATCCTCATTATTAACATTACAAAAGTGACATAGTGCAGAATAATATTTGAGAATTTATGATGGTATTGTTAAATTTATCAAGCAACCTTGGATGAATTAGTTAGGCTAACTATAAATAGGAGCATATTAAATATATTCTGGAAAATATAAAAATAAGTTCATGATAGTAAGGGGAAGTCTTGAAACTCAAAGGTCAACAGTGAAAACAGTTACTTCTTGTAATAGCCTTATTTCACCATGGAAAACATAGCAGAATGATATTTGTGGATCTTTGGAGTAACTTCCTATTCCATAACAATTAGAATGCTTCAAATGCATTCTTCATGATATATCTATGCAATATTCACGTAAATAACAGAATACCTTGGAGGTCTTCTAGTCCAACCCCCCTGCTCAGGCAGGAAACCCTGTACCATTTTAGACAAATAGTTGTCCAATCTCTTCTTAAAAACTTCCAGTGTTGGACGATTCACAACCTCTGGAGTCAGGTTGTTCCACTGATTAATTGTTCTGTCAGGAAATTTCTCCTTAGTTCTAGGTTGCTTCTCTCATTAGTTTCTACCCATTGCTCCTTGTTCTGCCTTCAAATGCCTAACTTGTCTGTTAGACAAAAACTTTTTGGTAAAAAGATTTTGTCAGTTAGAATAATTAATCAGTGAAACAGCTTGCCCCCAGGAGTTGTGGGTGTTCCAACATGGAGGTTTTTAAGAAGAGATTGGACAGCCATTTGTCCGGAATGATATAGGGTTTCCTGTCTGAGCAGGAGGCTGGACTAGAAGACTTCCAAGGTCTGTTCAAACTCTGCTATTCTGTATTCAATATTTTAGGCAAAAAAAGTTCCTACAAGATAGTGGATTTACCCTAATCCACTGTAAAAAATAGAATGTTTCTTTTATGTGCATCTTTTTATATTTCTTGATGAGCTGACATAATGCCTCCAGGATCTGATAGCTATATTAGAAGGAAATGCCCTCTCTTTAGCCAACACATTATTGGAGATCTCCAAGAAGTGTTGCCAAGTTCTCTTCAATTGCCATTTCTGTGCAATGTTTAGTGGAGAAGTAATTGTTACACCTATTTTACTGGACACTTTCTTTTACTACTTGGTAAATAATCAGGAGAAAAGCAGGTTCTGCTTTTCTTCTGTATTTCATAGCAGACTGATCATATCAACAAGTGAAGTTTATTGGGTGATATATTTGCAGCTAATATCAAAATAAGAAAATGCCGAAAAGAAATGGACATCTTACTGTGTCACCAAGTTTCCTAAGGCAGGGGTCCCCAACCCCTGGTTCGTGGACTGGCACCAGCTGCAGGATGCCAGAAACCAGTCCACACAAGCAAGAAAAGCCCCATCCGCGGGATGCAGATAGCACTCGAAACCACACCCTCTCCAGTCCGTGGAAAAACCTCTCTCCATGGAACCGGTCCCTGGTGCCCAAAAGGTTGGAGGCCGTGGTCCTAAGACACTTACATTGCTTGCATGAAAGATATTTCTCTGTATTTCTTTTCCTTCCTCTGGACTAAGGAATGCAACATAGACTAGGGTAAATGAGTATAGATTGTGGTGTATGTGGGATTTATGGCGATGTCAAAATCTGCAAGAAAGTGGGCAAGGAGCTTAGTTACAGGTAGTCCTGGCCTTACGACAGAATTGGGACCGGAATTTCCATTGCTAAGCAAGTTGGTTGTTAAATGAGTCATGCCCAATTTTACCACCTTTGGGGCATGGTTTTTAAGTGAATCGTGTCTTTCTTACGTGAATCATACAGTTATTAAGCTTCCCCCATTGGCTTTGCTTGTCAGAATTTGGCTGGGATGGTTGGAAAGAGCAATCACGTGATCCCAGGTTGCTGCAACTGTCATAAATATATGCCAGCTGCCAAGTGCCTGAATTCTGATCACATGACCATGAGGAGGATGTAGGGGTCATGTGTCATGGGCACTATAACTCTTAACAATTGCTAAATGAATGGTTGTTAGTTGAGGACCCCCTGGGCAGTATTGTCACAACAATGGTGCTCACAATCAAAGTCTTGTCCCTTTAAGTATGTGGCATCTACAAAAAGGAGCAACACTTGATTCTGTGCCTACCATCTTGCAGATTTTTGATCCTTCTCCAAGTCCTCTTTTGAGTACATAAATAATTATCTTTATTGCTAGCTTTTCTTATTTTATCTAGAGCAGTACTCCCCAATCTTTCTGGCTTTGTGAACCAGCAGCGGCAGTGGTGGTGAGGGGACGGGGGGGAGAAGGGATGGTTCTGTGTGAAAGTGGTCTCGCCTGTTGCTTGTGCAGCCCAGATCCAAATGGGCCACAGCCTGGTACTTGGCTGTGGACCAGGAGTTGAGGACTCCTAATCTAGAGAATCCAGGTCCTTTTTCCCAATCACTCAAACATTGCAGAGCCTTTTATCCCCAACATTGATATGTGCATTGCATCCTCATTTTTAATAGCAAACTCATTTATTGCAACAACAGTGCACTGCACAGGACTGTATTTTGCTATTTGACCAAGTCCCAAAGAGGATAATTTCCTGAGTCTGTCATTCTTCCTGGAAATGTAAACTTGTCCCTTTCATCTTCTGCTGGTAATGTGCATCAAATACCTCCCTTTGAGCCACTGTAAAATAGTTCTTCCAATCACCAACTGTACCTGAGGAAACAACAACGAAAAACTTAAGGGGAATTTCAGGATTAAGAAAAGTTTTTCATTAAATCTGCAAAATCCATTCCACCACATTCCCTCCTAATTTGGGGAAGATCTGAGATCACCACCCATATTTTTTTTTATAAAAGGCAGCTTTCCGTTCCCTCCAGCTTTTGCTAAAGAAGGCAGATCAGAATTGATCTACTGGTATGTTTGATCTCTAGACAATTTGTAGTAGGGTCCCAGTGATGAAGTTACCCTGCTTCTGCAAAATAATAATAATAATAATAACAACAACAGCAACAGCAACAACAGCAACAACAACAACAACAACAGCAACAGCAACAACAAATCCTGGAACATCTCTCCTATACATTGTATGATTTCTGAATGGCTTTCCATACATGCTTTGGTTTTGTGTGTAACATTTGTGTCATAGCTAATTCTATGTCTGGGTCAGGATTAGATATCCTATGTGAATTCATCCACAAGAGCAACTTACTTATTCCCAAGAAAGGTTTAACAAGATGGCAGCCCAAATCAACTCCTCTGAAGAGCTTGACACATTTGGAGTGCGGTGGCTCACATCGTTAAAATGCTGGTTTGGAGGTTAGCAAGCCCGCATTCGAGATCTGAGTGCTGCTGTGTGGTGGGGTGAGCTTCTGTCATTCGCTCCAGGTCCTTGATGGGGACATGAAAGGAGCCCCCATGGGCATCCCCCAGGCAATGGTGATGTCACCAGCTAGTCCTTTTAAACTCAGAAGCGCCTTAAAGGGTGCCTCCGACATGAATGGGAGCTTGACACACACATACACACTCTTGCCAAAGGCTAGATGCTATAAGATTTGACCCATAGACTAAATAACTCTGTAGGTTTTGATATAAAAGGAGGTGGATAATCTGCTGCCCGAAATCTGTTTCCTGAAGCCTCCAGCACCCACTTGAATCATTCTTAAATCACTGACACTGTTTCATGCTACATTAAGGCAGTAAAACATAGTAATGCTGAATGAATGTAGCCCTAAAGCAGACTTAATCTTTTCAAAAGAAAGAAGTTCTACTCTATCTGCATCCCTCAAATTCAAGGAAAAACAAAAAATCGCCATCTCATTCCCATGTTTGACTGGGTTTTTATCCATTCTATAGCCCTTAAACGTCACAAAAGTCTTCAGTGTCAACAGCCAACAAAACATTGCTTATTCCAGATATAAAGGTTCCTGACTTAGAATTAGTTTAAATGGCCTGCTTTTCTTCCTATTTTAAGGAAAGTCACTCTACAAATAAAAAAACCACCATTTTGGGTTTGATCTTACCTTTCCTCATGAAGGTGCTTTTCGACTTGTCAAAGATGGTACTGGGTACAGTTTCATAATTTGCCATGGGATTCTCCTTCATGATCTCAAATGTTGCCTTATGCACTATCTTCTGAACAACGTCTTCAGGCAAGTCGACTTCCAGGAAATCTTTTACACGGCGGACTTCACGGGCTAAATCCTAGCAGAAGAGAGACATGGATGGGGAAAAGGCCACAATGTGAGCAGTGTGAAATTAATTCACTGCATGCTCTTAGATGCTAAACAGATTGGTGAGACAATGCAGGGAAACGATGGGGGGGGGGGAATAGTTTTACCTCCAGAGGTCAAATCAGATGACCTTTGTATCTATTTCACCCTTACAAGTAGTCTTTGACTTACAACCACAAGGGAGCCCAAAATTTCTGTTGCTAAGTGAAGCATTTGCTAAGTGAATTTTGCCCCATTTTACGACCTTTCTTGCCACAGTTGTTAAATGAATCATTGCAGTTGTTAAGATAGTAACACGGCTGTGAAGTGAATCTGGCTTCTCCATTGACTTTGCTTGTCAGAAGGTTAGAAGCTGATCACGTGACCCCAAGGCACTACAACGGTCATAAATATGAGTCGGATGGCAAGCATCTGAATTTTGATCACCTGATCATTGGGGATGCTGCAAAGGTCGTGGATGTGAAAAATGGGCATAAGTCACTTTTTTCAGTGCCATTGTAACTTCAAACGGTCACTAAATGATCTGTTGTAAGTCAAGGACTACCTGTTTTTAATCTCCTAGCTTCTCACAATTGTCCTGGACACTAACGTGGAGGAAGCTACATTTGATTTCAGATGTGTGAGAACAACTTCAATGTGAAATGGACATTTCCTTATGACAAATGTGCACTTCGAAAAGATGTGAAGGCTGGGAAAGAGGAGGGATGGACTAATAAAAAGACAAGGGATAAAAAGATGGAGAGGATGGAGGGTTGAGGGTAAGCTTTTACTCCTAGCCCTTTATGGCTTTCTTACAACTCTCACTTCCCAAGTCCCAGTATCTTCAA
Source organism: Crotalus tigris (assembly GCF_016545835.1). Classification (NCBI taxonomy): domain Eukaryota; kingdom Metazoa; phylum Chordata; class Lepidosauria; order Squamata; family Viperidae; genus Crotalus; species Crotalus tigris. The sequence continues at coordinate 42,470 of NW_024096755.1, read as the reverse complement.
TGGCTTGGTGGGACACTTTACAACTTAGGATAACTTCCAGTGTTAACTCATTCAGGTAGTCCTCAACTCACAACTGGTCACTTAGTGACTGTTCAAAGTTATGGTGGACCTTTTCAAAAACATTTCCAGTAACTGTACCACGATTCACCCCAAACTATTTCAATATATCTATAATAGGGTTAAAAAAAATATTAACTTGATCATTTTAGTCATTCTTTGTCTCTAAATAATATTTCCGTGTTTACACATTATTTTGGCTACAGTTGCTATGGAAACTGCAGATTTTCTGGAACTCTTCTATCTGCAAGAGATCCAGGCAGGAAATTAGTTACCCAATGGTCTAAAGTAATGTTGAAACCTCCAGATAGATTGCAATTCACTAGTCTTTGAGTCAACTGCAGAAAAGTCTTCAGGCATAATATTTGCTGTTGCACTGCTTTAACAAGGCTAGAATTGCTGCTCTTCTTAGGGTTTTAATGTGGGACAAACTGAGAACAGTAATTGGTGAATTCCTTTGGCTTTAATTCTCTCCCACCAAGTGTCATTTGGCAGAAAAGTGGCCAGCAATCACTCACTTAATTTGGGGGTAGGAGGAGGTGAAGAATGCAGAATAGGATGTTTGTAGGTGGAGTACTTGGAATGGTACTTAGCAGTGGTGGGATTCAAATATGTGAACAACCGGTTCTCTGTGTGGATACCGCTTCTGGAAGACCATTCTGGACCTGGGTAACAAAAAATTAGCTACCGGTTCTGCCAAAGTGGTGCAAACTGGCTGAATCCCACCACTGGTGCTTAGCCTTCTGAAGTTGCCTAACAGTTCACAAGTGCAGAAGTACTCCACATTTGTGACAGGTCACGCTATTTCTGAATATAGATCTACCCTAATTTAAAACTAAATCCAAAATTAGCCTGGCACACAAGTCATAAATATGAGAGGGCTGTGGATTGAAATGGTAGAGAGTGATCATAACAAGTAAGCTCTCCATTTTAACTAATTGTTGGAACTGAGTCTCATTCTCATGGCTAATAGTATCTTGAATGGAACTAAAAAGTTTTCTTGAAATAGTTTAATGACTTTTTGTGCTGGAGAGGAAAATTATAGTTTCTAGATTTCAAAGATAGGTTTGAGATGCGTCAGGGTAAGGGGTTCTCTGGGAGATTTAGAACTCTGGGAGATGAGAGAAAAGCATGTTCCTCAAATCATAGTCAGCACTTTTGAAATGACACTCGGTTCACAAACTTCCTTTTCCAATCACTTTTGGGAATTGCTTGTTAACTGCTTTTCAGCTATCAGGAGCCTTAGGATTGACATATTATACACACACACACACACAAACACACACAGAGAGCAAAAGGATTATTAAAAGTTTGATTTTAGAATGTTACAAATGGATTAAGAGTCTAGATAAATTTGAAATAAGATTTTGGAATTCATTATACAGAATCATTCCCATGGGAAAATACTTTTTAATTTTTTTTTTTTAAAAATAGTAAGCTTTTAAAAATTGGACATTACAGGGAACTAAAGGTTACAATTAAAGAAGAAGAACATTTAAACTTGACTCACAATTTCTGAATGAAAAAAATATTCCAATATTGGACACATTAAAGGATATTTTTGAACAATTTATCCGAAAGTTAATTTTAAGACTTTCTGCCTCTACAGACATTCTGTGTCTAAAAGGTGTTATGGAATGAGAACAAGTTCTATCTTAACAAGGTCAAGATTGAGTTGAATGTGGATTTACTAGAATGACTACAAGAGTGACATGGAAAAAGATATTAATACTAGAGATATAATATCTTATGTCTTAATTAATAATTAATAAGGTATATAAATAACAAGCCAAGAGAGTGCCCTGGATAATTTTGCTAGATTGCAATTACAGAAGAGGCTTATTAAAGTTTTGAAGAATCTTGTGGGAAGGGACAAATAAAAACTGAAAACAAATCAAATTCTACAAAATTATTTGAGGGGACTAAAGATTAAGGTTGTTAGAATAAAAGGAAGGACTGTAAAGGTTTATGTGATCAAAGTTAAAATATTTATTTATTCATTTATTTGCTTGCTTACTTACTTATTTTTTATTGTGGACATTTTCCCATAAATGCAAGGACTGTTTTTTTTTCCCCCAATTCAATGGAGAGTCAATCCATTTGGTTACAACAGGAATTGACCAGCCAGCTTGTCACTTTAGCTTGACATCATCAGCTGAGAGAGAGTGATTTGTCCAAAGTCAAATGGGTGAGGCAAGACTAAAACTCAGTCTCCTAGTTTTTAGCCTGGTGCCTTAACCATGAGATCAAATTGGCTCTTAATATGTTATTATCTCTTAGGGACTTTATGGATTTGTTAATAAGATAAGAAATGGGGTATGGGAAAATTTGTTTTATTTTAAGAGTAGATGAGAAGTTATTAAAATTGTTTATACTTGTGATAAAGGTGGGAAGTAATTTCTTTATATATTTATCTTCTTTTTCTTTATGATATTCTGATTTTTTTTCTTTTCTATTTATTTATTTATTTATGAGACTTATATACCGTTTTAAGTGCAAGCAGTCTCTAAGCGGTGTACACCAGTAAGCAATGTATGTGTGTGTGTGTGTGTGTGTGTGTGTGTGTATATATATATATATATATATATATATATATATATATATATATATATATATATATATATATATATATATATGTTTAAGAAGATTAAAAACATGAATCCTGGGAATATTCATGGCAAGAAATAAAATGATCACCAGGATAATAAAGGTATAAAATTTATTAAAAAAGCGCCTAGCTTTCGCCGTCACCTGCCGGCATCCTCAGGGCTAGTGCGCCAGGGAGTGAGAATCGCTTTTAAAGGTGTGTCAAAGTCTGCGCGCGACTCCTCAGCCTCATCATCGGGCCCAATTGGTATGACTGCGCACAAATGGTCTGTTCTTTCCTATTGATTTCAATTGCGTGTTTATCATCGTCCATCCTTCTTTCTCTTGGTCTTAAGGTGGGTGGGTAAATGTCTCTCTTGTTATTGTGGTCCCTATGTTTTAACCTTTCCTCCCCGGGTTCGGATGGTAATACACATTTCATGTTTGTTTTATAACTCTCCTTTGTCCCATTGTTCTTCCTACGGTAAGTTTTTCCTTTGATTTCAACACTTTCACTTCTTATGCAGACGTCATCTGGATGATCTTGCAAGTCCTTCCAAAGTGGGTGCAAACCATCGGTGGTCTGGGGCTGGAGGGTAGATTGTTCAGTTGCGGGAGGAGGGGGTGGTTCTCTAGCTGCCAGTGCGTCCAGCTGCTTAGCGCGTGCTATACAGTGTTTAGTCAGCCCGGGGGTGGTGGTGATAGAATTGTGTTTTCGCTCATCCCCCCTGGGTTCAGATGGCAATACACATCCCATCCCTGTCTTGCGCTCCCCCTTCATCCCATGGTTCCTCTTACAGAGGGCCCCTCCCTTAGCTTCATCACTTCTGCGAACCCCGTCTGAGCGATCTCGTGAGTCCCTCCGGGGTGGAGGTAATTTGCTGACGATCTGAAGTTGGGGGCTAGATTGTTCAACCATGGGCAGGGGAGGTGGTTCCTTGGTCGCCACTGCGCACAGCTGTCTTATACGCCCCCTGCTGCGGGTGATCGGTCCGGGGAGGGTAATAGTAGGATCATGTTCCATTTGATCATCGCAGCGTCTCCCTTCGATTCGCCTCCTCCCTTTTACATCGTTGTTATCTATACGAGTCCTCCGGAATTCTCCGGGATGCGCAGACGGGGGGTGTGATGGTCCGGTCTCCTGTATTTTCTCCCCCTCTCCAATACCGTTCGTGGATCCACCTCCAGCTGCGCTCTGTAGTTCTTTCTCTCTCAATCCGGCCATCCTAGTCCCACAAGGGGGCTTTTTCTTTCTTTCCGAACCGGTCATCATATTTTTCCCCGTATATGAGTGAACTGTCACATCCAGGGCTCCCTCTCCTCTTCCATTGGTTATGTCCTCCTTTATACAGGTCGCACCATCTCGGGTATTCATAGTGCCCGAACTCTGGATTTTGGTTTCCACCACCTCCTTAACCCTTTGGGGCTGTGATGGTGTTACAGATGTAGTAGGGGTGTTCTCCAATTGTCTTTCCTCATTCGGACTGTCCCTGATCAATTGGGGGGTTGGTTGCTCCTCCTTAATGCCGTTGGGGTTGTTGCTGGGATGTCGGGGGTATTGTTGTTGATTGATCGTACTCCACAACCTTAAAGCCGTATATGCCGGGCACAGGTCCACGTGTCAGTTGATGGAATTACTGTCCGAGAGCCATGCCTCCTTAAGCAGGCGGCCCCCCTTGGTGTTGTCGCTAGCCAGTACGCTAACCTCACTGACATTGAATTTATGATCTAGCTCCGCCATGTGTGCCCATATTTGGGAATGCTGGTCTCCCCTTTTCACCGCTAATCTGTGTTCATGGACCCTTGTCTTAACCCGTTTGGCTGTCTCCCCAACATAATTAGATTGGCAGTCCATACAATTGATCTTATAGATGGCTGCCGATTTTTCAATGTTGGGGAGTGGGTCCTTAGGGCGCATTAAAGCTGCCCGCAGTGTTTGATTCGGTCTATGGGCCACCTGTATGTTATGCGGTGCCAAAATTCTTGCAGTAGCCTCTGAGACGTTATGAATATAGGGGAGGGCAACCCGTGTGGTTGTCTGAGGTGCAAATCCTTGAGGTGTGGGGTCACTCCGGGGTCCAGATGGTTTATTGACCCAATTAATGAACTTAGCCGGGTACCCATTACGTTTACACATCTGAAAGAGGTAATTCCTCTCCTCTCTCTTAGCTTTGGTAGTGCTGCAGTGCGACTCCACACGTTTAAACAGAGTCCTGACACAGCTGACTTTATGGGCAGTAGGGTGATTACTCTCGAAATGGAGAATCCTGTCTGTACATGTAGGTTTTCGGTATACCTTGGTAGTTAGACATCCGTCCACTTGGCGCTGCACCAATACGTCTAAAAACGCTAAGCTGCCCTGACTTTCCTCTTCCATAGTGAACCGGATGTCTGGGTATACCGAATTCAGAATGCCCATAAAGTCAGTCTTGTGCTGCTCCTTGATGACAACAAACGTGTCGTCCACATAGCGGGCCCAAAATTTTGGTTGGTACTGGGCCATTGCTATATGTTCCAACCGCTGAAGCACCACCTCCGCAATCACACTGGAGATCGGCGACCCCATTGGGGTTCCCTTAATCTGTTCATATATCGTGCCCTGAAAGGTGAAATAAGTATTAAGACAGACTCCCATTAATTTTATAAGATCTTCTGTCTGGAGGGAGTCTTGATGTAACCCCTGGTCTCCCTGATTCAGTCGGTCCCTTAACACCGCAATAGCAAGTTCCTGTGGGATGGAAGTGAACAGGGAGACTACATCAAAGGAGACCATGAGTTCATCTTTTTCCACTTTCAGGGTCTTGATTTTACTGAGGAATTCTTCTGCCGATCTCACAGTAGTGTTGCTATTATCTGTCAAGTGGCCGATGCGTGTGCTCAGCCACTTGGCCAATTCATAGGTGGGTGTGCCTCTGAATGCAACAATGGGGCGCAGGGGAACGTCAGGTTTATGCACCTTTGGTAAGCCATAGAATCTGGCGAGCGCTGAGTCGCCAGGGCGTACCTTCCTTAATACGTCCTCCCCCATTCTCCCATTGCGTTTTAGGCCATCAAGGAGCTTGTTGGTATAATTCCTTAACGTAGTGGAGGGGTCTCTATTAACTACTCTGTAGGTAGCACTATCTTGGAGTAGTTCTAAAGCTTTACTTGTGTACACCTCTTTATCTAAGACAACAGTTGCCCTCCCCTTATCAGCTGGGAGGATGACAATAGTGTCATCCTTTCTAAGCTGGCTCAGGGCTACTCTTTCTTTGGCTGACAGTGTTTGGTAGCGTCTGTGGCTCATGACAAGGCTTGTGACCTGCTGCCTGACCAAATTCTTGGTCTCCTCTCCTGCTCCGTGGATGTGACAGTTCACTCATATACGGGGAAAAATATGATGACCGGTTCGGAAAGAAAGAAAAAGCCCCCTTGTGGGACTAGGATGGCCGGATTGAGAGAGAAAGAACTACAGAGCGCAGCTGGAGGTGGATCCACGAACGGTATTGGAGAGGGGGAGAAAACACAGGAGACCGGACCATCACACCCCCCGTCTGCGCATCCCGGAGAATTCCGGAGGACTCGTATAGATAACAACGATGTAAAAGGGAGGAGGCGAATCGAAGGGAGACGCTGCGATGATCAAATGGAACATGATCCCACTATTACCCTCCCCGGACCGATCACCCGCAGCAGGGGGCGTATAAGACAGCTGTGCGCAGTGGCGACCAAGGAACCACCTCCCCCACCCATGGTTGAACAATCTAGCCCCCAACTTCAGATCGTCAGCAAATTACATCCACCCCGGAGGGACTCACGAGATCGCTCAGACGGGGTTCGCAGAAGTGATGAAGCTAAGGGAGGGGCCCTCTGTAAGAGGAACCATGGGATGAAGGGGGAGCGCAAGACAGGGATGGGATGTGTATTGCCATCTGAACCCAGGGGGGGACGAGCGAAAACACAATTCTATCACCCCCCCCCTGGGCTGACTAAACACTGTATAGCACGCGCCAAGCAGCTGGACGCAATGGCAGCTAGAGAACCACCCCCTCCTCCCGCAACTGAACAATCTACCCTCCAGCCCCAGACCACCGATGGTTTGCATCCACTTCGGAAGGACTTGCAAGATCATCCAGATGACGTCTGCACAGGAAGTGAAAGTGTTGAAATCAAAGGAAAAACTTACCGTAGGAAGAACAATGGGACGAAGGAGAGTTATAAAACAAACATGAAATGTGTATTACCATCCGAACCCAGGGAGGAAAGGTTAAAACGTAGGGACCACCATAACAAGAGAGACATTCACCCACCCACCTTAAGATCAAGAGAAAGAAGGATGGACGATGATAAACACGCAATTGAAGTCAATAGGAAAGAACAGACCATTTGTGCGCAATCATACCAATTGGGCCCGATGACGAGGCTGAGGAGTCGCGTGCAGACTTTGACACACCTTTAAAAGCGATTCTCACTCGCTGGCGCACTAGCCCTGAGGATGCCGGCAGGTGACGGCGAAAGCTAGGCACTTTTTTAATAAATTTTATATTTTTATTATCCTGGTGATCATTTTATTTCTTGATATATATATATATATATATATATATATATATATATATATATATATATATATATATATATATATATATTCAATAATGATGGTGAAAATGCGACTCCCGGGCATAATTAGAAAACAACAATAATGACATTGGAGCACTTAAGAAATTTGAGGATAGAACCACTAAATTTAGCACTACCCATAATAATAATAAAGGTGGATATCCCATACAGAGAGGGGAGAAAAAACATGTGATGACGACTCGTTCGCTTGATAAAAGGGAAAGTAACATGAGCGGGGAATCTGCCCAAATACCAACAGACTTTTGCTCACAGAAATGGGGGGGATTTAACTTGAATATTAACCTACAAGGGAAGATGAGCATGGGGGACACCATGATGGAGGAGGATGATTCAAACATTGAAAAATACCACATCCAGTTGATGCTTGTACATGCGAGCGAAGATAAATACGGGAGCACGCAGCAGATGAAAGATGTTAAATTGCAGCCGATGAAGCCCCGCCTCCATGGTAGGATACACAATGACATCAAACTAAATCCCCCCACTGCAACGAGAGCCAGTACTGCCGGGAGAGGGCGGAACATAACTTTAACAATACCCCCTGAGGTCGACGGAAATGTGAACAAAAGTGCTCGAGAGAACGACGGAAGAAATCTTTACTCTGATTCCCCCTCCCACCTATCAGCTGTTCAGCAGGGAATGCTAGCACAGTCTAGGAACCACGCGCAGACATCTATGGAACCCGTTTGAATCACCTTGTTAGAAACGGTCTCTCAGCCCTGAAGATGTTGGGGAGTTTTCCCAACGAAAGCTTGGCAACCTTTTAATATAGTAAAATACTTTAATTAAAGTATTTTAACTTTAAACTCTCCTGGTGACCGCGCTTTATTCATTCCATATATATATATATATATATATATATATATATATATATATATATATATATATATATATATATATATATATATATATATATATATATTTACATTGCCCCCAACAATCTGGGTCCTCATTTTACCTACCCCGGAAGGATGGAAGGCTGAGTCAACCTTGAGCTGGTGAGATTTGAACCGCTGACTTGCTGAACACAGTCAGCTAAAGTGGCCTGCAGTACTACACTCTAACTGCTGCGCCACCTTTTTTTTCATCCTTTTTTGCACCTTCTACTCTTCCCTTTTTGTTTTTTCAATTCCAATTACAACAATTTTTATTGTTACAATTTTTTTAAAAAAAATACTATTTAAAAAAAGGAAGTAATATTTCATAATCTTTAACATGAAAACATTATGATGTCATAAGATTTCAACATCCTTATTGGAAAGTTTTCATTCTCACCCAAGCTATGAGGTTTAGATACTTCATGAAATTTCGTTGGTGTGGCTGTGGGTGTATATAAAAATTGTTGGATGCTGTAGGCATTGCTTGAGGACTGCAGAATTACTGGCACCAGGCTACTGATTAGCACAGCATCCTGTTTTCCACAACAGTCAATGAAATACTGTACTTCTGAAACCCCTTAAGCAGGACATGAAAACAATAACTTACTGGTACTGCTAAGAACTGTGATTCAGATCTTTGCTTAATCCCTAAGATTGTACAACACTTAAATGATTTCTCCATCACTTGGAACATTCCTCTTTTATGTGAATTTTGTTTCTCTACCACTTGGAACTTACTTTTTTCATGTCTTCATAGAAGACGTAGAGAATGCGATGATTATCTCTCTCATCCCAGTAACGTCGCACATGATCATACCAAGATCCCCAGGGAACTAAGTCACAAATAAAGTAAGATGGGAAAAGAACAAGGGTCATCATTCATTTAATAAAAATCAGTTGATCAAAAAAGCAGTGCAATAATGCACGGTCACTTACTTGTCAATCTCACAGGAATCGATGGCATTTATATCCCAATAAGTTTTTCAAAGCAAATGTGGCAAAAGAAAGAAGAGAAGTAATATGAGAAGGCAATGGGAATTAGACTTTGAGCTGGATGGAGTAGAGAGAAAGTAAAAAAAAACAAAAACAAAAGGAGATACCTGTACATAGTGTATTGGGATACATGTACAGAATGTATTTCTATGGGAAGAATGGGAGGCATGAAAAATAACAAAAGGGTGACAGATTTATATGAAACTGCAAAAAGGAGCATGAATGAATGGAAGAGTGGAAGTGATGAAATACAGGTTGTCCTTGAGCACAATAGAGCCCCAAATTTCCATTACTAAGAAGGCATTTGTTAAAGGAGTTTTGCCCCATTTTATAACCTTTTTTTGCCAAAGTTGTTAAACAAAATCACTGCAGCTGTTAAGTGAATCATGCGGTCGTTAAGCTAATCTTGCTTTCCCAATTGACTGTTGTTCAAGCCAGCTAAAAGGGTTACAGAGAGTGCTATAAAGCACTATGAAGCAGTATGCAAGTCTAAGTCTACTGCCATTGCTATTGCTATCCCATAAACACATGCCAGTTGTCAAGCTCCCAAATTTTGATCATGTGACCATGGGGACGCTGTCGTAAGTGTGAAAACTAGTCATGTCAGTTTTTTCAATTCCGTAACTTCGAATCGTCACTAAACAAATGGTTGTAAGTCGAGGACTACCTGCAATGGGTAAGGGATTACCATGAGTGGCATATAGTGTGAATTGGACATAAATGAATGTGCAAGAGAGGTGTCTATATGACTCTTCATCATTTTAGCCATTGTCTTTCCACTGCAGGACAAAGGCCTCTTCTGTATGTTTCCAACCAATACAGTCCTGAGGTGAGGGCCATTTTTGAGGTTGTATTGGCATGCAGAAGGAATAGACCATAATCTGCCACCCTGGTCCAATGCGGGTTGGCAGATGTGATGATTGTTGTTAGTCTGGGATATCTATCATGGCCTATTTGCCTTGGGAGACCCTTCTGGACCTATACATGTCTGACGACATAGCCCACAATTTCATTTACCCCCACAAGCCCCTTCGCATCATCACACCCCCAACCATACAAGGAGATATAGCATTTATTCTTCCCATTTTCAGCTGACACTAATCCCTGAATGATTATCCAAAAGGTAATGTAAGCTCTCAGTTTGAAAACTGAACAAAACAAAACAAAAAAACCCTCTCTTAGCTGCACATATAATACTGGAGTCTTAATTCATTTATCATTCTATTGCTTACTTAAATCTACATAGGTGAATATACACTTTTGGAACAATTTATATTTTTAATCAAGCTTACCTGCACATATTTTAACTAAATAGCATCACCTGAGAAGAAGCACTGAACCGATGATGAGAACAGTAATTTCCAAAAGTTACTTATATTTAAAAAATGAAAAACAAACATGCTTCTTACGCAACTGAAAGTTTGTGTGTATGTATAATGGATCAATCTGCTCTATCATCCTAATTGAAACCCTCCTCCCTAAAAATATAACATTTACAAAGACTTTCTCCTTCAACTAACACTTGAACTATTCCCTAACAGAAACCAGTTTTTAAGAGTAATGGAAAGAGAAATCAAATACAAAACAGAACAAAACTCTTACTTTAAATAATTATAGATGAAAAAAGACTACTGTGAGTGCATAATCTCGCAGCCAAGATTGTTTTCACACAAGCCTAGAAACTGCATTTACACACCATGCTAAGCTTGATTTTTCTCATCTTGATTGTTTTCAGTGGCTTAACAAGTCGGTGTGAATACAGACCATTTGATTGATCTATGGCTCAATGTTTTGCAGAAATAATAATAAAAAAGATTATTTGTAAGCAGGTTAAATTGGTTAAATGAATTTGGGGTTTCAGACCTCATATCTCCAGAATGGACTGAGACACATGCTTTTCTCTCTGAAACTTCAAAAATAATTGCCAGTCGATAGAACAAGGGTCAACTAAAAAAGCCAATGGCTTCCTGGTTATATAAAGCAGTTCCCAATAAAAAAATTATGATCTGAGCCAGTATCCAGTGCTGCAGTGAAGTAAAAACTACCTTAGGATGAAGTTTCCTTATTCTGAACAAATTAAAATTTGCACACAATATAGTCTGAAAGTCACACATGATGTGACTCCTGAAAGGTTTGTAGAGACAACAAATCCCTTGGCACTGTTAATTTTCCAGCAAATAATATTAAACCCAGTGACTTAAAGGGTAGATAACACAGGAGGAAGCAGATGAGAGAAAATCAGCTTATGGAAAAAAAGGTGTGGATGACAATTAAGAAACTTTTGACAGCCTTTGAGTCAGACTGCCTGGAAATCTTTTGTATTTTTCATGGCAGGATATTAGAAGTGGATTGCCCACAGAAAAATTGGTAAACTGAATACAGAGCCAACGATCATGGTGGAATGAAGAATTACTGAGTAGATCAACTCTTTGTAATTCATCTCTGGATAAGGAAAGGACTTGAGATCACCCACAGGTGCTTTAGACAGCTGCTCCTCGTGAGAAGACCACAATACAGTGGTCTCTGGTGGTTTTAGAACTCTAGGAGATGAGAGAATAGCCATCTTTCTCAAACCACGATCAGTGCCTTTAAAAGAGATACTGGGTTTATGTCCTTCCTTTTCTAATCACTTTCAAAGTCACTTGTTAACTGCTTTTCAGCTACTATGAATGTTTGGATCATTATTTTACTGTTCAGGGTGAATTTCCTTCAATTGTTAGCAAAACAAGTTTTAAATGAAAGTTTAAGGACCCAAACAAGGGGGGGAGGGGAATAAACAGCAAAAGATTGATTGGAATTTTGATTTTATCAAGTTACAAATGGACTGAGGTCCAAGTGAATTTGAAATAGGATTTTGGAATTAATTATAGGAATTCTTCCTGAGGGAAAATGCTTTTGCTTTGATTTTTTAAAAAAACAAACAAACATGATAGGGTGAGACTTTGAAGATTGGACATCAGAACTAGAAAGAACTAGAATTGTAAAGATTACAATTAAGGAAATGAACACTTAAAACTGACTTACTAATGCAGAATGCAGGAAAATATTTTAATATTGAAGGATACAATATCTGAGCAATAGATCCAGACAATAATTTTAAGATTGCCTGCCTCTATAGATAGATTGTATTTAAAGATGTTATAGAAGAGGAGCAAATTTTGCTGGACAAGACTGAAACTGATCCAGAAATGGATTTTAAAAAATGACAAGCCAGAAGAACGACATGGAAAAAGAGACTGCACCAGACGTGAAAAGAAAAGCATTTCTTATTTTCCAAGTAGTTATTCAAGAATAGTTCTGTATAAGGCAAAGACCACTGGCCTAACATTGCAATTCTCTGCCTCCAAGACAGAATTCTGCTATCATCTTTATTTATTTATCTCCAGGGCCTGAGCAAGAATAAACTCGCCATGAAGAACCTGTGTCCCAAAACAAAATTTTGATGGTGACATTTCATAAGACTGGCAAGGAGATGTGATCCACTTTTGGCCTTCAGCACACATAGGATCGATATTCCTATCAGTTATTGCAAATTGCTTGTAAGTTAGCCAAGTTGGTGTTGCAAATTCCTCACATGTGCATTTCAAAGGAATTGCTGAACAAGCTTCGGCGATTGCATCATTGTATGATAAATCACCTTTGCTTTTAAATCTATATAGTATTGCTTAATTAATTAAGATAAATGGGACAACCCAAGTTCTCTGATCTAACACCTGCTAAGGAAGGGAGCCAAGGGGCTAGATATTAGAAATATTTCCCCTAAAAATATTCTCAGCAAAGAGTTAGCTGTTGGACTCCCCAATATATTGACCAAATCAACCATCAGACCATCCCCAAATGTTGTCTGCTGAAGAGGATGCTTTATTTAAGGTACTATTTTGTGCCCTCACTGTTCCTTAAGAAAAGTATAAAAAGGAAGCAAACCCCAGTCCCCAGAGAGACTGCCACAAAGAAGGGAGGGGTCAACCTATTTTCCAAAATAGCAGAAGGCAAGACAAGAAACAATAGATGGAAAGTAATAAAGGAGAGAAGCAGCTTAGAACTAAGGAGAAATTTCCTAACAGTCAGAACAATTAACCAGTGGAATGGCTTGCTTTCAGAAGCTGTGGGTGCTCCATCACTGGAGGCTTTTAACAGCCACTTGTCTGGAATGGTATAGGGTTTCCAGTTTGAGCAGGGGATTGGACTAGAAGACATCCAAGACCCCTTCCATATCTGTTATTCTGATATTTTGAACTGTGGTGCAGCTCAAAAGACTTAGAAAGATATGCATGGCCTACTCAGGAAGGTCCATCCCATATTATTTTGGGGGAATCATTCCTGGCAAACTGAATGGATGTGAGGTATCTATGTTACTTTTTAATATTTACTCTAAAAAACATTTTTGGCATTTCAGAGTGGTTTGAGATAATGTCTCTGAATCCTGCTGGCCACTGGTATCAACACACCTTTGCCTTCCATGAATTTTGTAACATACTCTTCCCAGGTCCCTGGATCTGGTTGAGTTAAATTCATCTGGTCAAAGAAGTAATAGGATACCAAATTATCCTTGGCATTGCGAGCAACGTAGATCATCTGTAATGGGATAGAAAAGAGAATAATAATGCACAAGGCAGTAGAGTAGGGCTTAGGAGTGGAACAAAGATACAAGGGTGTCTTAAATGAACTTACTTTACACCTATTTTCCCAAAAGCTTTTAGGGACAAGCTGGAAGGGGAGGTGGGTCTTGATCACACGAGGAGATGGAGCATTCACCAATTTATCAACTCCTGAGGAAGGAGAAGCAGAGAATAAGACAACATCAGTCCAACAGTCTATGTATTCAAAACCTAGGGCCGGACATGAAGATGGCTATGCTTCTTGGCCTTACCAGAAGGAATAGGAGGTGGAGAGCAGATTTCTAGAAATGGGATCCGCACATGTATGGGGGCCCGGTGTGCCTTTTCCAAATCACCTTTGTTCAGTATCAGATCCACAATTTCTTGCATCCATGTGGTACCTTGAAAGCCCAGAGGATAGAAATAATTAGGACAATTGCTTGGTGACAGCACAAACCCCCCCAATTACAATTCATGGCAGTGGGCCCACATCCTTATATATTGCCTATATACTGAACTGTATCAGTGGTGCAATATTAATATTCAACAAATGTACTATTGCATGTAGCAGCAGAAATAAATATTCTGTTTTATATGAATTAAAACAGCACCACCTACACATGACAGAACAGTATCAGCAGAATTGGGGGAAATCCAAGATTTGTGAAAATAAAAATAGTTTTTGGAAAAATAGCATACAGTAAATGATGTGGAAGGGGAAGGGAACCAAACAGCCCAATTAGGGACGTAGCAAGCTCTTGCAAACAGAATATATTTTGTTGGAGAGTAGAAATGGAAAAAGAAGAATGAAGAATGGAGTTTCCTGAATGGAAGCATTTATTGCATCTGAGGTCATCTAAAGAAGCTTAGAGAATACAGGACAGAAAAGTGTCCCATGGTTATAAGTGTCCCTTATTTTCCCATTTCTGTTTCATGCATTTTGAAATAGTACTGTACAAATTAATAAGCAGGGCACATAGCTATACAATTATGTATTGACAACCTTCAGTTATAGCCCAGTCTTCTGAGTCAGTTAATCCAATATGTTGAAAAGCAAAACCTTTAGAGCAGACTTATTAAAAAACCAAACATATTATATTTCTATAAAATGACAGGTTTCAGGTGTTTGAGAAGTATCATATGGCATTTAATCCATATAAACACCTATTTATGCAACTCAAGTGCAGAATGGTTGGTTCTAGTTTATCCCAATGTGCAATTCCAGAATTATGAAAACAGGAGCACACACCTGACTCTCTTATGGGAAATCTACTTAATCCTGGAAATGCTCATGAAAAATCTACTGGTTGGCAGACAATCCTTCAGCCAAAAAGGATTCTAAAGGGGCGAGGAAAAATGCATTACTCCCAGTTTTTCAGCACATGCCACATGTCCCAGATCTAAGAGCTGTTTGTCACATCTGAATAGAGCTTCCACATCTAAGATTGGCTTGCTACATTTTTGTGCGATCAGGGCTAAACTCTTCTCTTAATTTTCCTGAATTTTGTCCTTGCACCTTCCCTCTACTATAATGCCCCGTAACATCTCACCTGCTTTAGGATAAGTTGAGATGACCAAGTCATCTGGTCTTGCCTGGAAGTTTTCAATGGGATCCCACTGATTTACGATAGGTTCCATCAGGGGGATTCCGTGGACTGACTTCAGCGGAAACCTATAAAAGATATCTGAATGCTTATGTAAAAGATCATTGTAGTCTGGTTTTTCAGCCATGGTGCCTTTTCAGGGTTGAAAGTTGTACAGTTCTTCTCCAAGTAAATAAGAGCTTCCTTCTGAAAGATTTTCTGAAGTTATTCTCTCAGAGGAAAGCTTCCCTCGCTCTTCTTGTTTGTAGGTACTGTTTGCTTGACAGCCTTTTTATCTCCTTCCAGAAATCTCCGCTCTCTTTTCATTAGTATTGCCTCAGGAGAGGCCAGCACTACGAAATTCTTTGCATTCAGTTATTTCAATGAGACCAGCCCATTGTTTAGCAACCAACGGGAGTGTCAGGGCATGGAAACGCCCAGGGAGGCTGGACTTCTGAGCATTTAACTGCTGGATGTTTTCACTCACCAATTGGCCTGTTCCGGGATCATGTAAGGGCTTCAGATTACATAAGCTAGGAATCCTCTAAGGTTTTTTTTTAAAAACACATCTTTTTAACTGACAGATACCTAACAACTGAAAGCAACCCCACCCCTCACCCACAAATGTTCTCTTCAAGGATAGAAGACTCTTGGAGGCTCACAATAAACAGAGCATTGGTCCTAAGCTCTCATATCACTCTCGTTTCAAGATGAGTCTCACACAGAGATGGTTTTCTATGCCTTATTGGTCACAGAAGGCATGTCTTCCAGCTGCTATTGACATTGAAAAGCAAAGCAAAGCAGTATATAGTCCAGCAGGGAAATGGTGGTCTCCTTTGGAAAACAAAACAAAGTCTCTTACAGGTATGTGAACATTCTGATTTATATGGATGACGAACCAGAGAGAGGTCAGCAACCTGCAAGAATCCAACTAGCTTTTCCCCAGTTCTTCTCTATTAGGTGTACTATCCTGATGGAAGGTACTGCATGTCACAAAGCCAATATTTCAGTCAGCAAGCTCCTCAAGAGGGAAGACACTCTTAGAGGGAGCCCCAGAATATGGCAGGTACAGCAATAGTTCCTGAACCAGTCCCAGTGTCTGGATCTAGTTGTTATGATAACTTCCACATAGTGCCTACTGAAATTATAATTCTTGTTTAGCCACAATTGGGATTGGCAACTTGGTTGATAAGTGAAATTGTGATTGTGCTTATGATCTTATGTCACTTTTTTTTTACTTTATAGACTTGTGAAGGTCATAAATGTAATCACAAAATTACTTTTTCATCGCCATTATAACTGTAAGAGGTTGCTAAATAAAGCAGTTGCTAAACAGGGCCTACCTGTAAAAGGATAGGTATCATAGTTCTCAGTGCTTTTTTTCTAAAAAAAAAAAAAAAAAAGGTGCCAGAACTCACACACATCATACAACCCGCCTTGCCTACCCTACAAGGTTCCATCCAAAAAAGGTGCCGGAACTGTTATGGGCGTTCTATTTCAAAAAAAGCCCTGATAGTTCTAACGGCAGCCAAGTCCTGCGTATTATGTGTCAGCAAGTGAAATACAAACACAGTTTTTAGGATCTGATTGAGGTATGAAATGCTGTCAACTTGGATGTAATTGCCATCCAGACACTCACAAACTGGGCAGTATTTCCAATTGTCATAGTGTTCCATGATGACATGATCTGCTGTTGGTTTCCTACAATGTCAATGGGGAAGCTGGTAGGAAATCAAAAGTCATGATCATCTGAGAAACTCCTTTAACAATGGTAGCTGGGGACTGCCAAAACTGCTATTGCCAAGCAGCATCATGATGTGACATTGTGCTTTACAACTATATCATTTAACAATGAAAATTCTTATCCCAATTACTGTAGTTAAGCAAGAACTATCTATATGCATTTACATATTTTTTTCTCCAGACTTGTATTTATTCTCAAAAATATTTTAAAGCATCTGTTAATACTATATGACGTAAACCTAATAAATGTGTTCCTAACATATATGCACCTCCCTCCAGGTTCTATCCTATTCACTATTTTAAATTATGGAAAAGTATTATGAAATTAGTTGGTATTTTATTATCCATTCCTAGGCTGAAGAAATAACAGGTGACTGGTTGATAGAGAAACCTTTTGTAGAGAAACTTTTTATCATGTTCCTTCTGCTGTTCTGCAATCCCAGTCAAGCCCTGGAGCCATCTAAAAGGATTCCCATAATGCTCTTACCTTTCACCACCTTTCTTCGACTAGACCTTGATTGCCCTGGTCTCATTCAGCACCCATAAATTATCACTAGTAGAAACTGCTTAATCCATCTAAGTTTGCCAGCCAATCCTATTCCAAATAGAAAGCAACAGACTGTTTACCTTCAATAGCCACTAGCTGTATTAGCTCTTGTAGCATCTTTACTAACAGTCAAAGTCTCCATTTCTCACACACACACACACCAAATTGTCTCTAATTTTAAGTTACTTTTGGAAATTTTTAAAGTTTTCCTACCCTTTTTGCTAACTCTGCATCTGCCTCTCCACCTCCTATAAGCATTACAGTATGTTCCACAAGAAACATATTCTACATTCTATTTCCAGTTTCTGGTTGGTAAAGTACTGAGCTACTACAGGGAGGCAGAATTCAATAACAGATAATTAACAGAGAGATATGAAGATTAGTATAATGTTTGGGTTAACCTGCTGTTTTTTCCATTTTTAATATGTATATTATGATTAAATGTTGGATCGATTTGATTATTAGAGATCTCTCATCTGGAATATTTTATATAATAGTTTTTTTGTTGTTGTTGTTAAATAAGGATGAGAATGATTATAACTATTTGTAGACCTGTTGTGTAAGGGGAGGAGAATTTTTTATTTTATTTTCAGCATCCAACCAGGGTGGACCTTTTATGTTCAGTGTTAGACTTATTTGATATTTGGGTAATTTTCTTTTTTGTACACAATTTTTTCCCTTTTTTTGTTGTTGGATGTATGTTTTTCTGTTTTGTATTTTATTCTTGTTGATAAAATATAATAAATGTATATAATAAAAAATGAGAGCTTTAGGACAGAACACCTCAATGGGATTCTGTCATCTTAACATTTTGTCAAACTGGTTTCTGTGGAAGTTTAGGGTTCTGCAAAGACTTGAAGAGATGTAATGGGCTGTAAAAGTAACCTCAAAGAACAGGACGAAGAGTTGCAACCAAGACAACAGGCAGACAAAAGACATTTGAGCCCAAAACAGAAATGTACTTTGAGAAAATGTCTCAGATAAGACCCTCCATATTACTCTCAAAGGAAGGGGGAGATACATTCAGACTTGGATTCCATTACTGTAATTGTATAATAAAAATAGTATTAACATTCACAACTTGGGTCTCCTAATTTAATCTGCCTTGAAGAACTGAATTAGATTCCATGATAATAAAGGTGTGGGGGGGATTGTGCAAGGGACTAAAGTAAAAAAAAACAAAACCTCTGTTTTCCCCCTATAATCACTGATGTACATCTGAAAGTAACTTATCGGCTGACACTCACCAGTCTCGCTCTTCAATCAGAGATTCTTGGAAATGTTTTTTTAAAACATGCCATAGCTTAGAAAAGTTTGAAAACTCCTGTTCTAAAAAATAAAAGAGGGAACAAATATTAGATTCCAAATCCCATGGATGGGAAACGTGGTCCAATTATCTGGAGAGACACAGGCTCCCTCATTCTCCTTGAGAATGTCACAAAAAGCACCAAGTACTTCTTAAGAGCACTTAAGGGAGGCAAGGTAAAGAGCCATTTCTAGCTAAGGTGTCACTCCCAGCACTGACCGCCTTGGAGGAGAGCCAGTTATGTACCGTTCTGGACTGAGTGGACTATAACCAGAAAAGGTTCAAATATCAAGTTATTGATTGTCCTCAGTCAATACTCTTAATCTGAATAATAAATCAACCCATTTTTTCTTTATATAATATGCTGGGTTCACACCAAGTACTGAAGCTGGGTTCACACCAAGTACTAAGCCAAAGAAACAAAACACAGTCAAAAGTGACCAAACAGGTATTCAGCAAAGCATTAAGTATTAGTGAGCACAGCTGCTATTTCTTGCATCACCCATCTTGAAATGGGACTCAAAAGGGAGGAGGACCAAGCCATCTGGAGATAATGAACATGACTGTTCAATACATCCCGAAGCTACCAGATCTAGCTAAAAGAGACTACAGAACAGAATAACAGAGTTAGAAGGGATCTTGGAGCTCAGGCAGTAAACCCTATAACCGTGGTGGCGAACCTATGGCATAAGTGCCACAGGTGGCACGCAGAGCCCTCTCTGTGGGCACATGCACTGTCATCCCAGTCCTAGGCCTTCAGCTGGGTTTTATAAAACCTTTTCACTTTAGGCCTCCGCCATGTGGAAAAAAAGACAGACAGGTTATAGCAGAGAGTTCTGACAAAATGTGATCCACTGGAGAAGGAAATGGCAAACCACTCCAGTATCTTTGCCATGAAAACCCCATGGACAGTACTAAAAAGAAAAAAGATATGACGCTGAAAGATGAGCCCCTCAGGTCGGAAGGTGTCCAATATGCTACTGGGGAAGAGCAGAGGGCTAGTACTAGTAGCGCCAGAAAGAATGAAGCGACTGGGCCAAAGCCGAAAGGACGCTCAGCTGTGGATATATCCGGTGGTGAAAGGAAAGTCCAATGCTGTAAAGATTTTTTCTCCATAGGAACCTGGAATGTAAGATCCATGAATCAAGGCAAGCTAAACGTAGTCAAAAAAGAGATGACAAGACTGAACATCGACATCTTAGGAATCAGCGAACTAAAATGGACAGGAATGGGTGAATTTAACTCAGATGACCATCAGGTATACTACTGTGGGCAAGAATCCCTCAGAAGAAATGGAGTAGCCTTCATAGTCAATAAAAGAATAGGAAAAGCAATACTGGGATACAATCCTCAAAATGACAGAATGATCTCTATTCGAATCCAAGGCAAACCATTCAATATCACAGTAGTCCAAATCTATGCCCCAACCACTGGTGCTGAAGAGGATGAAATTGACCGGTTCTATGAAGCCCTACAGCACCTTATAGAATTAACACCAAAAAATGATGTCCTTATCATCATGGGGGATTGGAATGCTAAGGTAGGAAGCCAAAAGATAACCGGAATAACAGGCAAGTTTGGCCTTGGAGTACAAAATGAAGCAGGGCACAGGCTAATAGAATTTTGTCAAGAGAATACGATGGTCATAACAAACACTCTTTTCCAACAACCCAAGAGACGGCTCTACACATGGACATCACCAGACGGTCAACATAGAAATCAGATTGACTATGTGCTCTGCAGCCAAAGATGGAGAAGCTCTATACAGTCAGTAAAAACAAGACCAGGAGCTGACTGTGGCTCAGATCATGAGCTTCTCGTTGCAAAATTTAGGCTTAAATTGAAAAAAGTAGGGAAAAGCACTAGGCCACTCAGGTATGAACTAAATCATATTCCTGATGAATATACAGTAGAGGTGACAAATAGATTTAAGGAACTGGATCTGATAGACAGAGTGCCTGAAGAACTATGGATGGAAGTTCGCAACATTGTACAAGAGGTAGCAACTAAAACCTTCCCAAAGAAAAAGAAATGCAAGAAAGCAAAATGGCTGTCTGAGGAAGCTTTGCAAATAGCTGAGGAAAGAAGGGAAGCGAAAGGCAAAGGAGAAAGAGAAAGATACACCCAATTGAATGCAGAATTCCAGAGAGTAGCTAGAAGAGATAAGAATGCCTTCTTAAATGAACAGTACAAAGAAATAGAAGAAAACAACAGAATAGGGAGGACCAGAGATCTCTTCAAGAAAATTGGAGATATGAAGGGAACGTTTCATGCAAAGATGGGCATGATAAAGGACCAAAATGGCAGAGACCTAACAGAGGCAGAAGAGATTAAGAAGAGATGGCAAAACTACACAGAAGAACTATACAAGAATGAGCTTACCATCCCAGATAACCACAATGAGATGGTCATTGACCTCGAACCAGACATCCTAGAATGTGAAGTGAAATGGGCCTTAGAAAATCTGAGCAACAACAAAGCTAGTGGAGGTGACAGTATTCCAGTTGAGCTATTCAAAATCTTAAAAGACGATGCAGTAAAAAGTGCTACATTCAATTTGCCAGCAAATTTGGAAAACTCAACAGTGGCCACAGGATTGGAAAAGGTCAGTTTACATTCCAATTCCAAAGAAAGGCAATGCCAAAGAATGTCCAAACTATCGCACCATTGCACTCATTTCACATGCTAGTAAAGTTATGCTTAAAATCCTACAAGCTAGACTCCAGCAGTATGTGGATCGAGAACTACCAGAAGTACAGGCAGGATTTCGAAGAGGCAGAGGAACCAGAGATCAAATTGCCAACATACGCTGGATCATGGAGAAAGCTAGGGAGTTCCAGAAAAACATCTACTTCTGCTTCATTGACTATGCAAAAGCCTTTGATTGTGTGGATCACAACAAATTGTGGCAAGTCCTTAAAGAGATGGGAGTACCAGACCATCTCATTTGTCTCTTTAGAAACCTATATGTGGGTCAAGAAGCAACAGTGAGAACCGAACACGGAACCACTGATTGGTTCAAAATTGGAAAAGGAGTCCGGCAAGGCTGTATACTGTCGCCCTGCCTATTTAACTTATATGCAGAGCACATCATGAGAAAGGCAGGGCTAGATGAATCAAAAGTTGGAATTAAGATTGCCGGGAGAAATATCAACAACCTAAGATATGCAGATGATACCACTCTGATGGCAGAAAGTGAAGAAGGAGAGTGCAAAAGTTGGCTTGAAATTCAACATTAAGAAAACCAAAATCATGGCATCCGGCCCTCTCAATTCCTGGCAAATAGATGGGAAAGAAATGGAGGTAGTGACAGATTTTATTTTTCTGGGCTCCAAGATCACCTCAGATGGGGACTGCAGCCAAGAAATTAAAAGACGCTTGCTCCTGGGGAGGAAAGCTATGGCAAATCTAGGCAGCATTCTAAAAAGCAGAGACATCACCCTGCCAACAAAAGTGCGTATAGTCCAGGCCATGGTTTTCCCAGTTGCAATGTATGGCTGTGAAAGTTGGACCATAAGAAAGGCTGAGCGCAAAAGAATTGAGGCCTTTGAACTATGGTGCTGGAGAAGACTCCTGCGAGTCCCTTGGACTGCAAGGCGTTCAAACCGGTCAGTCCTAGAAGAGATCAACCCCGACTGCTCCTTAGAAGGCCAGATCCTGAAGTTGAAACTCAAGTACTTTGGCCACCTAATGAGAAGGAAGGATTTACTGGAGAAGAGCCTAATGCTGGGAAAGATTGAGGGCAATAGAAGAAGGGGACGACAAAGAATGAGATGGCTGGATGGAGTCACTGAAGCAGTAGGTGTGAATTTAAATGGACTCCAGAAGATGGTAGAGGACAGGAAGACCTGGAGGAACGTCGTCCATGGGGTCGCGATGGGTTGGACACGACTTCGCAATTAACAACAATAATGGAAAAAAAAATCTCACAAAGTTGGAATTGATTGATTGAACTTTTTAATCCCACCCAGTCTGCCGTTACCACCGAAGCCATGCCCACCCAATGGGCCACACCCACCTAGCACCGACAATACATAACTGGGTTTTGAGTTTCAGTTTGGGCACTCGGTCTCTAAAAGGTTTGCCATCACTACCCTATACCATTTCGGACAAATGATTGTCCAATATCTCCTTAAAATCTTCCAGTGTTGGAGCATTCATAACTTCTGGAGGCAAGTGGTTCCACTGGTTAATTGTTGTAATGGTCAAAAAGTTTCTCCTTCGTTCTAGATTGCTTCTCTCCTTGATTAGTCCATTGCTTCTTGTCCTGCCTTCAGGTGCTTTGAAGAATACCTTGACCCCCTCTTTTGTGGCAGCCCCTGAGATATTGGAACACTGCTATCATGTCCCCCCTCGTCCTTCTCTTCATTAAACTAGACATACCCAATTCCAGCAACCGTTCTTCATATGTTTTAACCATCAGTCACCTAATCATCTTTGTTGCTCTTCTCTGCACTTTCTAGAGTCTCAATATCTTTTTTTTTTTACATTGTACTAGTGGCTCGGTGTTTCCTAAAATCGATATATGCCTAGCCATAAAAGCAGCGGAGCTTGCTGTTTTTGTATTTCAGGGCGAAATCTTCACACGCCTCAGCAAAACTCGGCTGAGTCCTCCTCGCGAGGTGGGCTATTGTATTCGTTTCCGGAATCTGCCGCCCTGCCAATCAAGAGGCAATTATCTGTCCGACAGGAAGACCCACCCCTGCTCCATATCGCCCATTCATTGCTTCGGCGGCTTCTGCCGGGAAAAAAAGAAGCCCGATTGAGGGCGGAAATGGCGTCGTAAGGGGCTGGTCTGGGCAAGTGGTGGCTGGAGTGAGGGCGGAAATGGCGTCAATGACCGGGGAGTGGGGACCAGGAAGAGAAGGCACGGTGCTTTGGGCGTGCGAGACGCTGGAAGGGTGTGAGGGATGGTGCTCATTAAAGAGTTGTAAGTACTGGAGGGGCAGGGGTGGGTGAGAGGTGCGCAGGGGGGCAAGAGTTAATGGAAGGTGGGAGGGGCTCATAAAGGGAGGGGGTAGGTAACTGAGGGACGCAGGAGCTGCTATACACGGTTACCCCTCCCCCCTCTTTATTTGACTGTTTTATGTAGCACCTAACGGTTATATAGTCCAGAACTATTTCATGTTATATTTTGGATGCTGTGAAAATATTATCAATCTTAGTTTAGATCTGACATTTGGATGAAATGGGTTCTTTAACTACTTTGAGTTCGAAGTAGCACTTTTTGCTGTTTTCTGAACAGCCTTAACTGAGGGGTTGGATTAAAACTTCTTTATTCCCAGCCAGCATGCTTCTTGTGTCTCAATGCTTCGGAAAGCACCGTATTTCTTCCAGCTTCTTTCCTGCTCACAGATGGCATCCAGTTGAGGAGACTAAGAATAACACACTACCACAAAGCCGGTTATCTACTTTTTAGAACTGACTCATTCCTTGTTTTCAGAGAAGATATTTTCTTCTTAATTACTGCTCTCCCAACATCAATAACTTATTAATCTTCAATAATAAATATGAGAGAGTTCGTTAGGGAGTATCACAATAGTTTCTTGGCTGCCTTTTCCAGTATAGAACCTGTTGTACTTTAGGAATAGATTTAGTGCAACTTAATTAGAATAAAAACAGACATATGGAAATGCAAAGTGTCACTGCAAATCATGCTTAAGCAGTATATAGGAAAGTTTGCAACAGATTTTTCTTTGCTAACATGCCAGGACAGGAATATATTTATTTATATTGCTTTCATGCTCAAAAGTCAAAGTTGATTCAGGTTAGTGCATGGGTGAGCCAACAGGAAATACCAACATTTTGTGATAGATTAGACAATTTTAAAAAAATCCTAGAATGCCCTGGTGCTCACCTTTTTATAATGTCCAAGAAATCCACGTAGAAATAGTTATGAAACCACTAGAATTCAAATTGGACTCAGAGATTTTGCCTTTATTATATGTCTCATAAAGGCTAAAACTTTTTTGATAATATCTTTGTTTCCTGCCTGGTTGATAATTTGGATTGCTAAATTAGGGTGTTAGCTTGCTGTGTTTTCTGAATGTTATCATTGCTATCTTGTTTGGATAGTTTTTAACTTTGTTTTTGTTCTGTATTTGATATTTTGTAAGCTGACCAGACTCTCTTTTTAAGTCAGGTGGCTTTAACATAGCAAATCAATATTGAAACATGCATACTTTAAACTATAAAGTTTTCAATGATCTGTTGTGTTTCTTAGGCGCCGATATCTTTCTGCTATCTTTGCAAAAAAGGAGAGTCTACACAATTTGTAGTCCACAAATATCTGTCTGCTTGTTCATAATGGCCCAAGCCATTTGTTGCCTCAAAACACTAAAAAAAAGTGTATTATTTACTACTAAAAAAGCCCCTTAGGGCAACAAGTTTCCTTAGCTCAGGTGGAAGTAAAATGGGGATAATTATTTCTGTCATTTTATTGTTATTTGGTATTTGTAATCTTTTTTTGTCCTCTTCATTAAGTCTCATGGCAGTTAGATGGCCTTGCAAATTTAATAAATAAGGATAGAGAAGTGACTGTTGAGAAGTTTAATTTATGATAATTCCTTAAATAAACCTCCCACTCAGAGTATAATTGAAACCAATTGCGCTCTGCATATATGTTTATAATTGCTTTGAGATTTCTTTTTTAAATGAGACGTAATGTGGAATAATAATGTCCATCAACTAAACTGCAGTATTCAGTATAAATTGCTTTGTAACTTAATATAGTTATGGATTTTATCCCATTGAACTTAGTCACATCCTTTAAAATATTTTCAGATGGATAGCTTCTAGTGCTAGCAATCAAAATTGTACCTAACTATTTTTATATAACAATTTAATATTTTTGTCATGACTTTTTAAAGCAAAAAAGGGGGAAGGGGGTTAAAAAGGGAGTTGGTAAGAAAAGGTGGAAAGGTTTTGTTGTCTGTATGCACTGTAAAATTCTGTGGCTGAAGCAAAATGATTTGAAAGGTTCTTATCTCAGATCTCTTTAGGCAGGAATGATGAGAATAAATATTTTAGTGATTAATGGGACTATTTATTGCAAACAAACCAAAAGGATCATGTCCTTTTAAAGTTTTTTTTTCTTGTAAGAGCTATTAAAAACAAATTAAGAATAAAAATCTAATCTGAATCTGTTGCATCTGGTCTGGTAAGCAAACCTGTGAAGGATCCTTTGTAGCTCAGAGAATTCAGTGTATTTTCTAAGCTATCACAGTTAATCTGTTGATGAAATATAGCAATAGGACTTAGACTTACATACCACTTTATAAAACACTCTAAGCGGTTTATAGAGTCAACCTATTACCCCCAACAATCTGGGGCCTCAAAATGATGGAAGCTGAGTCAACATTGAGCCCATTAGGATCAAACTCCTGGCTCTATTCTACCTAAATACTATATTTGTATGAGTACATTCATACACTCTTTTTATATAGTAAAAAATGGGAGGGACTGAAAATTGGGAGAAACCTATCTAACTATTTTCCTTCTCTTTCTTTTCCTCCCCTGCAACAAAAAAAATCCAGTCGGGTGGTACTACCTTGCTCCGTAGAAGAGGTGAGTAATAAACTTTGCTCTGAGGGAATTCACACCTTTATTAACCCCACTGATAAAGATTGTGGGTAGTTCAGAACTTGTCACACTCTGACTTGCTTTGCCTTCCACTCACAATAGCTATCAGTAGCCTTCCTTTCTCTCAGGGGAAACAGAATTTTACCCTCCTCTCTCTTTTTGCCATCTTCAGTATCAAGTGGGACAATTATTTTCCGTGGCTGAGGCTAGTAAGAACAACACTGGTGGTGGTGAAGGAATAGAGGTGCTGAAAAATGAGCCCTACCAACACGAGGGAGAGCAGGGGCAGTACACTCATAAGATCTACCACCTTCAGAGGTAAGAACCATCCTGGGTGTGGACAGCTGATGGCAATGCTGGATCTGAAGCCTTCTCTTGCTTCTTTCTCCCACAGCAAAGTTCCAGGATTCATCAAGATTTTTGCCCCAGAAGGGTCCCTTGTTGTCCACGAAAGAGCCTGGAATGCCTATCCTTACTGTCGGACGGGTGAGCCTGCGGGAGGGGGGGGGGAAAAAAACCTCTTTAGTATTGACAGAAACTATTATTGACCAGGATGGTGTCGTTCAAGTTCTATAATTCAAGAAAACATTAAAATTTCCATATGTTACTGAATAAGATAATTTTATTTTTGGTATAAATTCTCAGTGGCAAATAGCAGTGTTTTGCCAGAGGTTCAGGGAGCACCCATTCATGATAAATCCTGCTTGAATTGAGAATGGGTGCTTGCAGAGGGTGGATGGAGCTTGGTATAATTTTCCAACAGATCTCTGTTTATTATTATTATTATTGCTGCATGTAATCTGAAAATACCAAAGTTCTACAAAATTGGTCAGAGGGCAATGGAACATTTAGATATAATTGCTGTTATATTCTCTGATTCACTTTCTACGATGTTAAGCATCACATTGAAAATAAGTCTGCTAATACTCAATAGCTTGGATTGGCCACCTCTGCCCTTTTCCAGATGCATTTGCCTAAAATAAAATAAAAAAAACAGTAAAAAAGGAATTCATAATAAAAGTTTTAGTATAAGTTTTTTTTAAAAGGAAAGAAAAGTGCCCAAATTGTACTCCATAACCCAGGAGAAAAATTGAAAATCCGGGCTCTGAATCACATAGCAGTTTCTCTTGGCATCATTCTTCATGCCGCTGGGTCCTGAGTCCTCCCAAAAAAGTTAAATGCAATGCTTGGATCCCAAAACATCCATTTCTAGATTTCTCAGCTCTGATGCATTCTGCTTATTGAGTGCTGGATTCTAGCATGACAGTTTGAGATGCATCGTTATTACTGTACTTTTATTGTTGGGATGGAATAATAAGATGTAATTTAGCAAGATTTTCTGTGTTGCTTTGCCACACTAATATGCTTTTTGTCTTTTCCCTTATTTTGGCCTCATCTGCTGCAGTTATTACGGTGAGTGAGTTCTGAAATGGGTAGCTATGGGGGGCATTTTCCCTGTTTATTCTTCCCCATAGCCTTTTGAACACATCTGTTTCCTCTAATACAGGGTCCCCAACCTTTCTGGCTATGTGAACTGCTGGTGGGGTGGGGAGAGGGGACAAGTTCACACGCGCGCTCACTGCTTGCGCAAATGGAGCTTCATGTGCTCGTTGCCCCTTGCGCAGCTCAGTTCACAATGGTTCACAGACCAGATCTGGCCCATAGACTGGGGGTTAGGGACCCCTGCTCTAATACGTACCGTCTTACGGGGTTCATCTGTTCTATGAATTGAATCGTTATAGTCAATTCATAGTTGTACAAATTGACTCAGAAGATTCAAGGTAACATATCCCCAACAATTGTGGCCTTTAGTGTTTGCAGGTTCTATTGTCTGCACCAAGAATTCTTGTAACCTTGTTTCCTTCTCCTCTTCAATAGAATGAGTACATGAAGGATGATTTCTTTGTCAAAATTGAAACGTGGCACAAACCCGATTTAGGTGAACATGAAAATGTAAGTGGAAGAATGCAAATCTAACAGATTGCATGCTAACAGTCCAAATAATTGGGGTACCTAAATCGTACCGAATTTTATTCTTTATAGGTAGTCCTCAACTTACAACCATTTGTTTAGTTCAAAGTTATAGAGGTATTGAAAAAAGTGACTTATGACCATTTTTCACACTTACAACTGTTGCAGCATCCCTATGATTATCTGATCAAACTTTGGACGCTTGGCAGCTGGCATGCATTTATGAGGGTTGCAGTGTCCTGGGGTCATGTGATCACTTTTTGCAACCTTCTGACAAGTAAAGTCAATGGGGAAGCCAGATTCACTTAACAGTTGCAGGGCAAGAAAGGTCATAAAATGGGGCAAAACTCACTTAACTGTCTTGCTTAGCAATAGAATGGGCTCAGTTGTAATTGTAAGTCAAGGATTGCTTGTATAGGCAATAAGATTTTGCATTGCTGGACTCAAGTTTTATTACCCAGAAATAAAACTGCGGTTAATCCATGATTAGGGGACACTGAGAATATCACTGACTTATTCTGGTTTGGAGAGTTAGCTTCCAGAAAATCTTTGGAACAGCTGAATCATTGTGGTTCAGAGAATTCAGCTTTACATATCCCTATCAGCATTTATTTTCATGTCTGGCTAATTATGTAGAAGTGAAATTTAAAATTGTTACGTTTATGTGCTTATTGGCTTAATGTGACATGGGAAATTAAGCCGTGCTTTATTTCCTTGGGGCTTGCCATATTGTTCAAATCCAGCCATTAGGGTCTGTATGATGTTGAATTTAACATGTTATCCCAGTCCACTTTAATTACAGTTAAACTGTGGGTTGTTATAATTGGGATGTGTTAAACTCCATGTTTGAGGCATAGAACAATCCAATGTTCTCTTGGGGAGTTCTGGAAAAGACTGATTTGATTATTTAGGGAGTGACTCTGGTTTTTCAGAAATAAATCTTCCTCTCCAGAAGTGGTTTGTGTTATCTAGGCAGATGTCAACAATGAGATTTCATGCATTGTGTAACACATTTAATAGGAAATAAAGCACTTAGAATAAACAGATTTTTTAAAAAGCAAAGAAGCTGGAGCAAGATCTTGCTTGACGCAGTACCTCAAAATCAAAAGAATTATGTTTAATCATGATGTACAAAGTAGCCCAATGAAACAAGATTCTACAGGGCAATGGACAAAAGGAAGTAATACAGAACCTAAATAGGTTAGCATTCAAAGTATCAAGCAAGTTCAAGCAAATGCAACAGGCTTTAACTTGACGACAATATGTCATAGAAAAAATTGGAGAAAGTCCTGGACGAAATACTCCAAAAGTTGATTGAAGTCCCCAAGAAGATAGCATTCCATATGCTACTTACCTATCCTTAAACTAAGGAAGTCAGCTGGAGAAGAGTCTCTAGGGATCCCATAGATTAAAAGAAAGCTGGCAGCAATTTTAGATAATGGCTACATTCACATATCTAGTCATATTTCTTTTTGTTAAAGAAGCCAGAGACATAAGCCAGTCTTTTAGACAAGCAAAATTTTCATGGTTCATTTAAAATTTCATAGCTAATGCCAAAGGTTTTTTTTTCTTTTTAAAAACAACTCTTGACTTACATAATTATGTCTTGGTTAGATGCTTAAAAAAGGCCTTACAGCAAACAATGATCAAATAAAAAAAATCATGAATACTTCCTTGTTCACACATCATATTGTACTATATTTACAGTCAACAAAAACATAGTTTCAAACCGGTTGGATGTTCTGAAACCATGACTATCTGATCTATATATAGCTGTTAACCTGAGCAAAAACCTACCCTAAAAAAGTAGTTTTGTTGGTGCTTCATAAGTGGCCACAGGACGATCCATATTTAGAGCTTGTTATCAAACTGTAAATTATGGAAATGGGAATTAATAAATATTTCATTTAAAAATATTTTAATGATAATTTCTTAAACTTTTCAATAAATGAACAGAGAGCAATCATTCTAATCATTTTAATAATAATTAAAATTCAATCAAATTCTTTTGTCCTGGTCCCACCCACTTCATTTTGGAATGCAATTCTAGGCAGGCTACTCAAAAGGCAGACTGTAAAAAGTTGTGTGCCTTATTATGAGGTGTGAACTCACTCACTGTACAGGGGTTCTCAACCTTGGCAACTTTAAGACTTGTGGACTTCAACTTCCAGAATTCCTCAGCCAGCTGGCTGAGGAATTCTGGGAGTTGAAGTCCATAAGTCTTAAAGTTGCCAAGGTTGAGAACCCCTGATCTAAAATATCATCAATACATATAAAACGTAAGCAGAAATTCACCAGAATCACCTACCTTTGATATTGTCAGTAACTTCTGAAATTGCAATTTCTCCTTTGCAGGTCCATGGGCTGGATGCAGATACTTGGAAAGATGTGGAAGTTGTTCACATAGACATTGGTGATCGGACACACGTATCAGATGACGTAAGAAGATGTTGGCTGGGCTGTGGCCTTGGCAGTTGGCAAGATGGGTGACCTGAGATGAAGGCAGGACAATTCTGAGTCATGAAAAGAGGACTGGGAAACTCTGGTGGGCTACAGATAATTAATCTGTAGTGATGATGACCTATACCAGTTCCACTAACAGCTTGCTTAAGTTCTGGTGTCATCCTCAGTCTCTTTTGTTTTTCACTGACTTTTGGATGTTAAACATTGCCTTTTTCAACCTTCCTCTGTAGCTAAGCTAGTTGTTTCTGCTTAACTGTAGCGGGAAATGCGTTGACTTGTTCTAACTATTTTTTTAAAAAATAGTTATTCAGATTCTTCCTCACATCACAGTTTGCTAGGACTTCTGTCCTGCATGCTGCCACCTTTCCTCAACTCTTTTCTCTTTCAGGATTACAAACCAGATGAAGATCCAGCTCTTTTCAAATCTCTGAAGACGGGCAGAGGCCCTCTCGGCC
Organism: Crotalus tigris; assembly: GCF_016545835.1. Taxonomy (NCBI): domain Eukaryota; kingdom Metazoa; phylum Chordata; class Lepidosauria; order Squamata; family Viperidae; genus Crotalus; species Crotalus tigris. Next base: position 11,092 of record NW_024096755.1, on the reverse strand, counting down.
CCGACTGGAAGGTAATATCTACCCCACAAAAAGAAGGAAACTGGCTTTTTAGTGCATCTTTGATTGCCTGCCCTCCTCCCTCCCAACTCCCCCCCCCCCCCCGCATTCAGGCATTTTAGATTCCAAGAGAGGCTTGAAAAGAAGCAACCTCGTTAGAATCCCCCAAATTTGGTTTGACCAAATGTTTATGGTTATCAGGTTATCTCTCATCTAAAATAGGAGATCAGTCCTGCTTTTTTCCATAGAATTATAAGCCTTGCTCATACACAGTGTTGTTCCGCTGGGCTGACTTAAGCTGCCCATGGGTTTCAGAGGTGTAGTTATGCCACACAACTCCTCTGCTGTGCTAGACTAGCCTTCCACAATTTGACATCCTCTGAAAATGTTGCTATACAACTCCCACCATCCCCAGCCTGCATCTGGAGAGCACCAGGATGGAAATGACAGATTAATAGCATGAAATTGATTGCCTTGTCTTTAAAATATATCTGATGGTCCCAGACCAGCCATTATTTTCTCAGCCTAACACGAATGCCTTAAAAGAAAAGCAATCTCTCTTTTCTTCACTTGAAGGGTTGTCCGGAGGGATAAAGTTTTTTTTTTCAAGTATATTGTTTGTTGAAAAATGCAAACTGGATAAAAAAAAATTATGTGGGAAATTTTGATTTACCATTATCTGCTCTTTTTGCCTCTCTCAAGTTGCCCTCAGGTGTTTCACCAAAGAGAAACATTATTTTAAAATGTCCAGGATTTGTGGGGGTGAAAGAAGGGAAGACCTATGCCCTCGCCAAGCCTTGAGTAGTATTACAATTTTTTAAGAACTTCTTTCCAACCCAACAGAATGATAAAAATAGAGAATTATGTAAAATGGCTTGTAACTCTACCTGTCTATCTTTGGGAAGCCCTCTGAACAGAACTGGGCCAAATTTGGTACGTGGGAGAAACTAGCATGAGTTTAAAATGGGGCTGAGTCCAGCCAAGGGCTATAGAGGAAAAAGTCTAGAAAAATTACCCTGTGCCTCCCTCCAGTGGGAAAGGCCATTGAGTTCAGATGCTGCTGCATGCTCCATCTAAGGCCTCCCTCCTTTCTTGGTCCACAAATTCTATGTGCTCTGCATGCTTTCCTGTGTCAGAAGGAAAACCCCATACATGATTGCAATGAGATGATAGCACAAATAGTCCTCATGTAGTAACTGTTAGAGTTATGATGATGTTTAAAAACACCTAGCTTTGTGACCAGTTCTCACAATTATGACCATCCAAGCATCTCAGGGTCACATGATTACCATTTGGATGCTTCACAACTGAAGTGGATTTACAACTATTGCAGCATTATGTAGTCACATGATTGCCATTTAGGTACTTCACAACAAGTGTCATGACAAGCAGAGCGAATGCAGAATATAACCACAAGTTCTGGTTACCTAATGTCTCAATGACTGGCAGTTTGCTTAATAATTGGGAAGTGACATTCAGAATTTTTGGCAGTCAGGTGATTTTCTGCTTAGCAATGAAGTGGCCGGTGCCAATTATGGTCACTAAGCAAGGATTTACCTGTAACTGTATTTAATCACAAACCAAATCTGTGAAATTGAATTTCATTTGTGTTCTGGATGTCCAATACGAATGTATTGGAGGAGTGTGACTTTGGGCATGCCATTCAAAAGTCACATGCACTTGGACAAAATACCACATCCTGGTTCTGCCTTAACTCTTCTGATTTTATTCTTTCTCCCCCCCCCCTTTTTTTTCCTTTCCTGTTAGCGGGAACTAGCCAATAATGAAGATTGTCCCCACATGTGTGCCTACAAACTTGTGACTGTGAAGTTCCGCTGGTGGGGCCTTCAGGGAAGGGTTGAAAAGTTTATCCAAAAGGTGAGTTCAAGGTGGACAGTTGTTTGCCCTGGTTTGAGGAAATTTGCTGGAATCTGAAGCTCTGTTTGAGGGGGGAAAGTCCCCCCTCAATAATATCAAGCAGATATTGCTTTTTATGGAATAATAGGATAGAGAGATTGAGTCCAGTAAACATCGGGCCATTTTCTCAGAAGCACAGAATTAACTACAGGCAGTCCTCAACTTACAACCATTCGTTTAGTGACTGTTCGAAGTTACAACAACACTGAAAAAAGTGACATTATTTTTCACGTGTACAAGCATTGTAGTGTTCCCGTGGTCACGTGATAGAAATTCAGACCTTTGGCAATTGGCATGTATTTGTGATGGTTGCATTGTCTGGGAAATCATGCGATCTTCTGAGAAGCAAAATCAATGGGGAAGCCAGATTCACTTAACTGTGTTACTAATTTAACAACTGCAGTGATTCACTTAACAACTGTGGCAAGAATGATTTTAAAATGGGGCAAAATTCACTTAACAAGTACCTTGATTAGCAACCAAAAAGTTTGGGCTCAATTGTTGATTGTAAGTCAAAGACTAAATTTATTTGGGCAGGGAAAAAGCCAAGGGTTAAATTTAAAATTATGCAAGATTTCCGTGAGAGGGGAGGACTCAAGGTGCCGAATTTGAAATTATATTATGATGCGGTGGTTTTAACATTAGTTAGTGACTGGGTAAATTTGACAAATTCTGATATACTTCACTTAGAGGGATGGAATTTACTTTTTGGGTGGCATGCCTATTTAATATTTAATAAAAAAATGGATTGGGCTTTTAAATCTCATATCTTAAGAATTTCTTTACTTAGGGTTTGGAGAAAATATTACAAAAGTGATTTTAAAGTACCATTATGGGCCGTACCTTGGCATGCAATAGAAGGAATAAAAAGAGGGGTTAAAATGGATATGGTGTCCTATAGACAGTTACTTAAATGGGATGGACAAAACTGGCAGTTAAAATTACGGGAAGAGTTAGCACAAGAAAATATTATTTATTCTTGGTTCCAATATAGGCAATTATTAGATAGATGGAAGATGGACTGTAAGGTGGGTTTTCACAGAGAAGATGAAAATCTTATTAAGCAAGTGAAGGATCAAAGACAAACCCACATTAAGAGGATCTATGGGGTTTTAGTTGAATTGGATTCAGAAACGGAACTAATTAAAGATTGTATGATTAGATGGGCGCAGAATTTTGGTGAGCCAGTTCCATTGGACACCTGGGAAATTATTTGGGTGAGAAATGTCAAATTTACACAAGCACAGAACTTAAGGGAGAATTTTTATAAAATGTTTTATAGATGGCACCTTGATCCACAAAAAATGTCTTTTATGTACCCTGACTTACAACCTAAATGTTGGAGATGTGGTTGTATGGATGCTACTTATTATCATATTTGGTGGTCGTGCAGAGAGATAAAAGCATTCTGGATTAAGATATGGTGGAATATCCAGAGAATTTTTAAAAGGAGGGTAAAATTTACTCCACAATTATTTTTGTTAGGTATAGTTACTGATTGTGATACAAAGGAGATTATATTGATGTTAAACTTGATAACAGCTGCGAGGCTGTTAGTAGGACAATATTGGAAGAAGGAATCTTTGCCTACATTGCAGGAATGGTTTCTTAAAGTGTCTCATTTGGCGGAAATGGCAAAGATTTCGGCTTTCTTAAAGGGACAAACGCAAGAGAAATTTCTTGCTGTTTGGGATAAATGGATAAAATTCATACAATTTAAATTTGATATAAAAAATATTATATAGTTTTTTCATAATTTTTAACTTTATATATATATATATATATATTCTATTTTCTATTCTTTTTTATATAATTTTTTTTAACTTTTTATTTAATTAAGCCTATATTCTGCTCTGGGAGGTCCTGGGGGGGGGAAGGGGGGGGTTTGGGTAGGGGTGGGGGAAGGGGGGTTTTGTTGGGTAATGTTTGTTTTTTATTTGTATATGTTGTTTTTTGTTTTTGTATTGTTTCTTATTTTTTGTAAAATTTATAAAACTCTTTAATAAAAAAAAATAATAAAAAAAAAACAACTGTGGCAAGAATGATTTTAAAATGGGGCAAAATTCACTTAACAAGTACCTTGATTAGCAACCAAAAAGTTTGGGCTCAATTGTTGATTGTAAGTCAAAGACTATCTGTGATTCAAAATGGCTGCCAGTCTTGCTTTTCTGTCTGAAGAACCTAGCCTAGATTTATTCCTGTGACTTTGATGTCTAAAGGCTTAGAAAACTACTTTTCATTCCCAATTTGGGCCATCTTATATTCTCAGCATCTCAGTTTCTTAAAAGCTTCTCTTTCCCCTTTGACAGCAAGAAAGACGCCTCTTTACCAACTTCCATAGGCAGCTCTTTTGCTGGTTGGATAAGTGGGTGGATTTAAGCATGGCTGACATCCGGCGGATGGAGGACGAGACGCAGAAAGAGCTTGATGAGGTACTAAGGATGGTTATCAGTTTGGGAGTATAGTATGTACTGGATGGGGTAGTCAAGTGGCTTTGTTTCCCCATGGAAAGTCTCTGCTATAATGAGAGACAAATCCTTTATTCTTCTATAGAAGGAAATGAATACAAGGGTATTTTATAAAACGAAGGATCCTAGCTAAAAATGCAACAAATGTGCTTTTTTTCTTGAAAATCATGTTTTATTCTTAAAAGGGTGCAAATAACAAGATTTTTTTTTAAAAAAAGACTTTCTTAGTAGTAGGAAGATGTAAAAAAATTACATTAATAATCTATAATATGGGAGGGATATGTGATCCATATGTAGTCTCTTCCCAACCTTTTTGTGTCTGCTATATTTTATCTCCAAGATATATCATTGCTGGAATTAGTATCAAAAACATTACTCCTCAGCTTTGGGGCTAAGACCAAGTATAGTAACAGCAGCAAACCCATCACATTTTAGTAATACCATGTTGTGAAGGGCTTAATTATCTATTTTGAGTTGGAAAGATTGCAACCCTCTCCACCACAAACTTTTCAAATAGGTTTTAAAAATTGGCCTGGCTATTTCCCATAGTGCCATTGCTATTTTGTTCTTTTGATACCAAATAATTAAAAAGGAGAAGTAGCCTCTTGCTTCTGTAGCAGTGTTTCTCAACTTTGGCAACTTGAAGATATGTGAGGACTTCAACTCCCAGAATTCTCTAGCCAGCCATGTTGGCTGGAAAATTCTGGGAATTGAAGTCCAATTATCTTCAAATTGCCAAAATTGAGAAACGCTGCTCTATATAGCCGTCCGTTTGGTTGTATATTTATAAACAGCCACCTATGATTAAAATATAGTAATATGTAAATTCATTTGAATTCAGTTGTACTTGATTATTGCTAGGAAACACAAAATTGTTTTGACAAGTGGAATTAAGGCTAGGAGAAACTGAAGTGGGCCAAACCCATTAGGAAATTATTCTTGCAAAAAAGCCATTCAACCAGAAATTCTATATTCTATTGCAGATCCGCCAGAAGGGCACAGTGAGAGGCATGACTGTCGGGGATGAATGAATGCCCCCTGCTTCCTAGACGAAGAAATGACAAGGTTGGAAAAAACGGGGGTGAAATAAATAGCATACTGGAAAGCAATGCAATGAATTGATTCAAAAGCTCATGTCTCAGTTTAACGTAATAAAAATGTATGATGTTTGCCACACACAACCTTTGCTCTTCCCATTCCAGTGCAAGTAAACTAAAAAAGAAGACTATAATTAGCCATAGAGAGCCAGTTTGATGTGGTGGTTCAGGCATCAGTCTAGAAATCAGGAGATTGTGAGTTCTAGTTCCACCTAAGGCACAAAGCCAACTGGGTGACCTTGAGCCAGTCATTCTCTGTAGCCTGAAAAAAGAAAGCAGTGGCAAGCACTTCTGAAAAAACTTGCAAAGAAAACTGCAGGTACTTATCCAGATAGTCGCCAGAAGTCAACACTTATTCAAGGGCACAAAACAAAACAATAATAAAAATAATTTGTCTGCTTTAGTGCAAGCTAGGATATTAATTCATGATTTAAAATTTGGCTTTGGTTAACCAGGAAATTAGTGCTAATCATTGATTTCCTGGCTTACTTGAATCAACTGAGAGGGCTGCATGCACAGGAAAAGATTTGTCACATCTTATTTAGCTGAGATCTGTCTGAGCAGATGTGGTCAATATGGTATAGATCATTTTTGTGAGAGAAGAGCATATAAAGCTAAAATTAGTAGGGATATTTTAAGGCAACGTCACAATTTGCATTGTATTACTTTTGAAACATTCTTACGATTAGAACTATAAATTCAAATAAATAGTAGGGTTTGCAGATTCATACTAGCTACTTTTTTTAACCAACAAAGCATAAATGTAACTTCCTCAGTTTGGTATCTTTCAGATGTGTTGAGTTGAAACTCTCTTTGTTCTTGGCCAGCCTATGATTTATAACCTCAAACATCTGAACTGCATCTGATGGAGGAAAGCTAGTTTAAACTGTCAGTTAGCATTCATCTAAACTTTATTTGTATGCCTAAATTGCTTCATGTAATTATAAAAGAGAAATAGATCATAGAATATTTTTTAAAGAATGCTACATTAATCTGTACTATAAATTCCACTTTAAAGTGTAGAATGTAAGCATAGATACAATAAGCAATCTAGCCACAAGCAATCTGCTTTAAAAAGTAGAATGGCAGACATTTTGATTGAAAGATCCCCTTTGAAGATTATAGCCTGGTGTCCAAAAGAACAAGTTTGGGGCCCAGGAGTTTCTTCCAGGTAATAAAGTTTTAAAAATCCTTCCTTTTGGGACTTATTATATTTTAGCAATAGCAATAGCACGTAGACTTATATACCACTTCCCAGTGTTTTACAGCCCTCTCTAAGCAGTTTACAGAGTCAACATATTGCTTCTCACAATCTGGGTCCTCATTTTACTGATCTTGGAAGGATGGAAGGCTGAGTCAACCTTGAGCTGGTCAGAATCAAACTCCTGGCAGTGAGCTGAGTTAGCCTGCAATAACCACTAATCACGGTCTAACCACTGCACCATCATGGCTCGTTAGCTAGTCGAAGACTTAAAGCAAGGCCTCAGATTTTTAAAGTAGTTTTTACATTCAAGTGAAATTGAGAAAAAAAATAGCTTTCAGTAATGAGGAATAGTTTGTACTCATTAATACACATCTTCCATTGTCTTCATCTTCATCAGCTAAGACCACATATCCAAAAGTGCATCTTAAAGGTAGGTCTAAACTGGGCAGAACTTTCATTAGATTATATAGGACAGTTTGATGACTGCAATAGAGGAGCTAAGGTTTTGGATTTTCTATTGTTTAATGCAGGGGTGTCAAACTGCCGGCCCGCGGGCCAGACGCATCACGCGGAAGCTGCTCCCTCCCCATTGCCGGCAATGGCAAAACAGTCCTGATACATTGCGTGATGTCATGTGACGTCATGAGTTTGAAATGTCTGGTTTAATGAAAGCAAGAAAAATATTCTTATTTTTTTTTAAAAAAAAGGCCATAGCTGAAATTTTGCTCAATGTGTATATTTGCAAAGTAGTATTTATTTCCTGTAATAGACTTTTTTCCTGTTAGACTTCCTGATCTATGCAGACTGTAATGTAAATTGGTAGCATTATATATGGTGTCTAGTTCAAGGGAAGCAGGGACTGATTCTCCAAGCTTCCCTCAATTATTTCATAGTTGGCTCTCATTAATGGAACTCAAGGTCCTTCAGTGTTCCTCAACCATGGCAACTTTAAACGGGTCTAGGACAACTCACTGCGACCGACGTGCCATAATCAACTCACTGCAGGACAAGAGTTACACTAATAACAAAGAAATGGTGGAATAGAATAATTAAAGAAAAGATGCAAAAGAATGAATGGCCAAAATGAAATGTCAGTGACAAAAATTAAAATAATTTTCTAATTGTTTTAAATATTTAAATTGAGTTGTTGAATTGGCCCGCAGCGAGTTGTCCCTCGGTGAATTGTCCCATTCTGACTTTAAGCATGCTGGCTGGGGAATTCTTGAGTTGAAGTCCATATATCTTAAAAGTTTCCAAGGTCAAGAAATACTTTTCTAGTTAAAACGGGGGTAGATTCCACAGGCTATGGTCTTTGTTTCATATGTGTGAAGTTTTGTATACATCATCCAAGCATCCAAAAATAGAAAGCAAGGCAGACAAGCAGTTGCCACCCAAGGCCTGGCGTGAATACTCTTATTTATTTATGCAAAGTGTAAGTCAGAGAAGGCTGAATTTCATTAAACTTTTTCAGGTTTAGACCTCCATAGAGAAAATACTGCATTTTGCTCATTCCTCCCTGTCTCTTTTCTACCCTAGATGCAGTGCCCGTTCTGACCTGAGATTGGACCTATCCTTGTGGGACTCTGCCTTCTCCCTCTTCCTCCTCCTCCTCGTCACCTAGGAAGGGGGAGACGGGTTCTCTCTTTCATTCCATCCATTTGGTCCTAAGATATTCCAAGATGTCCCCGATTTTACCAACCTGGGGAGCCCCATGAAACTGCTGCATATTACTTACTGATCATGGATTAATAGGTGTCCTTACCGCATGAATGGGATGTCAAAGGGGACAAGGACCTTTGAGGGGTGGGCGGGGCATCTCCCTTTTTCGCACTGCAGAGTCAGGAATGCATGAATATTAATAACATTAATCTGAATATTTTTAGAATCATACTTCAGTGGGTGGGTGAGGAATTTATAGGAAGTGGGGGGGAAAGATGATTTGAATTGGGAGGGGGAAATTTAAAGTTAGGAATATAGTTAGTTCTCTTTCATGGTGGAGAGTTTTAAGTCACCCATGAAAACTGTTTCTCCCTTTTTGAAACTGCATTCAGCTTCCAGAGCTGTGGGGGGGAGGGAATGAAGTTTCCACTCCAGGAGTTTTCCTATGCATGCTACATGTTGGGATCAAACATGCCACTAGACAGGGCCAGTTACAGGCAGAAATGTGTCTCCCATTTGACCTGATTTTCAGACACAGCATAAACTGCATCATCAAAATTTGGTGGGACAGTTTCCTGCTATATTTTTCTGCTTTGAAACAGCACTGGGACCTGCACTTTAATTCAGGATCCTTTTCCTTGCTTGCCCTCGCCTCTACCTCCTGTTTCAGGGGACCAGGAAAAGCAAATAGCTTTCCATTTGGGGAAGAGGTGCATAGAAGCATTTCAAGCTTCCTGGAGCTGAAGGAGAAAGAAACAGACTTGGAGGCCCTGGGCTGTAGTTCAAGGATCTGAACAGTATTTTTTTTAAAAAAGAAAACACTGAAAATCTTTTTTAAAAAGTAAAACGGTAAATAAACTTGAAACTGAATTCTTGTTTAATTCTTATATTGGGTGAGAGTCAATGACTGCTGTATATTTCAGTCTTTTTTGTAATTTGTGTTCTCTCAGTGCACTGAAGATCAAAATGAGATATTTTATGCAATTTCAACACATTATTTGTTTGCACCCCAGATTATCATAGACTTTCGACAGAAGACCCCACGTGTAAATGTGTGTTTTTCTGGTGGGTTGGCTTCATACCCTAGAAGATAGGAATTCTGTTTTTTATTTGGAAAACAAGGTAGAGAGGGGAACTGCCTAGATGATCTTTTGAGTTGTTTGCCTGGGCACTGATTCTGAAGAAATTAGGTTTAAAAAGCACAATTGCAAGAAATTGAGAGACAAAACGACACCAATGGTATTCTTGCTCTGTCATAATCTGTTTTAATTTGTGCTGTCCAATTAAAGACCGTCTGGGTGATTAACTCAGTAACTTTATAATTACAAACATTGGCATACTGCTGAAATAATATTTGCAGATATGTGTGGCTGACCAAGATCCCCATCCTGCAGAAGTAAGAATGTTTCAATGCTCATTAGCTGCTCTGTTTTGCTTTTCTATCTTTTCTGACTCCCTCTATACCAGTGGTTCTCAACCTTTTTAATGCCGCGACCCCAACCAGTCGTAAGTCAAGGACTACCCAACTGGTCGTAAGTCGAGGATTTCCCTGCTCGGGAGCGCCGCACATGCGTGGTGCCACCTCCTGCGCCAGCCGAGGCGTAGCTGGCAAGCGGCAGAGATGGCACAGGCCGACCACCGGCTGGGCCACCAGCTGGCCCAGCCCAAGGGAGGTAAGGCACCCGCCAGGTCCCACGTGCGCCAGCAACCCTCCCTGCGCCTGCCGGCCTCCCAGCCCGGCCCTCTTTTACTTAACATTTTTAGTAGTTGCTCAGCAGGGAGGGGTGGAAACTTCCAGACAGCTCGCCTTCGCTGCAGACAACTTGCAGTACCGTTTGCAGAATGGGACTTTTGGCAGGCTCAGCAGGGCAAAGACAGCCTGGACAATTCCTATTGGCTTTTGAAAGCCAGTAGAATTAGACTCTATTCAAGAGAATCTATTCTGTTGGCTTTCAAAAGCCAATAGAATAAAGAGTAGCACAGCTAAGGAAAAGGGGGGAAAATGGCGGACTGTATTTGGGGACCCCGTGAAATGGTCGTTTGACCCCAAATGGGGTCCCGACCCACAGGTTGAGAACTATTGCAATAGAATAAAAGGGAGTAGCACAGCTAAGGAAAAGGGGAAAAAATGGCGGACTGCGTTGTTTGGCGACCTCCGTGAAATGGGGTCCCGACCCACAGGTTGAGAACCACTGCTCTATACAACTTCTCTAAATGTGAACATTGCTCATGTGTGCTCAAAACCATCCCCAATGTTAGAGTCCTTGGTGCTGTCTGTTTGCTTGCAGATGTTTCATCACCCAATTAGGTAACACTAACAATGCGGTTCAGTGTGGAGTTCATTCCTTGTTTATATTGATTAGGGTATTGCTTTCTGCTTGATTGTTTGTTGGTGGTAATCCAGGCTTCTCTGCGTATGGGAAATATCAAGAAACCCACACCCTCACCAAAACTGGCAAGGCAAGTTACTCTGTATTAATGGAGCAAATCCACACTAATCCACTTCCCAAATTTATCCATGAGCTTACAGGTATTTTGTTCTATTGCAGACATGTTAAACTCACAACGTCACGTGACGTCACGCAACGTATTGGGACGGTTTTGCCATTGCCGGCAATGGGGTGGGCGCAGCTTCCGAATGATGCGTCCAGCCCATGGGCCGGCAGTTTGACACCCCTGTTCTATTGGAATTATCCCAAATTAATATTTGTAGACATTTTGCTCCCAGCTTAATTCTTGACATTTGGCCC